>NC_060130.1:433070606-434320606 GCF_021461395.2 Schistocerca americana | reverse complement strand
CGTAAAGAAATATGAATGTTTTAGCACTTTTTTCGCTTTGTGATAGATGGCGCTGTAACAGTCACAAGCGTATAAGTACGTGGTATCACGTAACATTCCGTATGCTGCTCGGTATCCTGGACGACATCATCCAAGTGTCCGGACCGTTCGCCGGATAGTTACGTGATTTAAGGAAACAGGAAGTGTTCAGCCACATGTGAAACGTCAACCACGACCTGCAACAAACGATGATGCCCAAGTAGGTGTGTTAGCTGTTGTCGCGCCTAATCCGAACATCAGTAGCAGACAAATTGCGCGAGAATCGGGAATCTCAAAAACGTCGGTGTTGAGAATGCTACGTCAACATCGAATGCACCCGTATCATATTTCTATGCACCAGGAATTGCAAGGCGACGACTTTGAACGTAGTGCACAGTTCTGCCACTGGGCACAAGAGAAATTATGGGACGATGACAGATTTTTTGCACGCGTTCTATTTAACGACGAAGCGGTAACGTAAACCGGCATAATGTGCACTATTGGGCAACTGAAAGATAATTGGCCCCCATTTTATCGATGGCAATCTATATGGTGCATTGTATGCTGTTTGCTACGTAATGTTCTACCGATGTTACTACAAGATGTTTCACTGCATGACAGAATGGCAAAGTACTTCCAACATGATGGATGTCCGGCACATAGCTCGCGCGCGGTTGAAGCGGTATTGAATAGCATATTTCATGTAAGGTGGATTGGTCGTCGAAGCACCATACCATGGCCCGCACGCTCACTGGATCTGACGTCCCCGGATTTCTTTCTGTGGGGAAAGTTGAAGGATGTTTGCTACCGTGGTCCACCGACAACGCCTGACAACATGCGTCAGCACATTGACAATGCATGTGCGAACATTACGGAAGGCGAATTACTCGCTGTTGAGATGAATGTGGTTACACGTATTGCCAAATGCATTGAGGTTGACGGACATTTTTTTGAGCATTTATTGCATTAATGTGGTATTTACAGGTAATCACGCTGTAACAGCATGTGTTCTCAGAAATGATGAGTTCATCAAGGTACAAGCATCACATTGGAACAACCGAAATAAAATGTTCAAACGTACCTACGTTTTGTATTTTAATTTAAAAAACCTATCATTTACCAACTGTTCGTCTAAAATTGTGAGCAATATGTTTGTGACTATTACAGCGCTATCTATCACAAAGCGAAAAAAGTGGTCCAACTAAGACATTCATATTTCTTTACGTACTACTCGAATATGTAATAAAAATGGGGGTTCCTACTTTAAAAAATGCAGTTGATATCCGTTTTACCTATGGCAGCGCCACATAGCGGGCCAACCATAGCGCCATCTGGTTTCCCCCTTCAAGCTAGACAAGTTTCGTTCTGTGTAGTTTTTTCGTTTGACGCTTATTTCGTGAGATATTTGACCCGGTCACGATCAATGGACCACCCTGTATATAAAAGAGAATCACTGTTGGCAAATCCAAGAATACTTTAATTCTAGCTTGTCTGCTGACTTGAGTGAAAGTTTCTTCGACACTTACATACACTCATACAAATTGAACTTGTCTTGCTTTCATAATTGCGAAATCTTCTATTGTCTGTTTAATACCTAAACTAAGATCTCGTGTTCTATTGAAATAATAGCCAAATTTGTAGCCTCTATTGATGCATTGCTGATCTTAGATAATTTTTTATAATTTTTAATTTCGAAAATGATCTTTCACCGGATGCAACTGTGACTAGCAAAGTTAGAAATATTCTTAGCTCTATTGATGTGTTGAGAAACGTTGACATTAAATCATGTTTTAAAAGATATTGTAGAATGTTATATGGACCCCAAGAGTGATTTTCTAGGAAATGAAACCTTAAAATCAGTACCGTCAATGTCGGGTTCATTTATGGAATCTGTTTCATTTCTGGAATCGTCAGTAAGTTTCATATGCAAATATTTACTACGTTTCATCAGTTCTTCTATAAGGTAACTAAAGAATATACTACTGAAAAAACCAAAAACGTCGTCTAAACTTTTTAACTCTTCAGATCTGTTTGTTAAGGAAATTAATGTCTGGTCTAGAATTCGGATAAAAACTCTACTCTGAAATTCGTTTTGGGTTCTAACAAAACTTTGTCACGATGTTTATTGAAACTAAGTCGGTTTTCTTCTTGGGCGAAGTAGATTTACTGGAGGGAAACTTGCTTCAGCATTTAGTTTGTTTGCACATTGGTAGCTTCCTTTAATGCTATTTCACAATGTTATCCGTTCGATATTGTGTGAATTCGTCAATCAAGCTCTTTAACAAATTGATGCATATCTGAGTATTAATTGTCGGGTTTTACATCATTGTACTTAAAGAATTAATTTGGCTCAAAGCATAGTACCAAATTACAACAGAACAAATGAATTTATAATTTTGAATTTTTAAAGCAAGTGACTTTGCTTTGAGACTGGTGGTGCAATCCCAACTAGAAGAGGCTTCTGATATTTCCAACAGAGCATCAAATACGTTTTCTGTGTAGAACCGTAAGGGCTTGGTTGCTTCAATTCTGCTAGACCATTTCGTAGCACTTAAAGCTTTTAGCTTTAGCTCTGTTAAATGTTTGCAAATGATTGACCACCTAATTGTCGATGCTGAAAAGAAGACGTAAATTTCTCGAGTAATGTCGAATAAATTGATGGTTTCGTGAGAAATTTTGCCGTATCATATACCACTAAGTTCAAGCTATAAGATGAGCATGGAACGTAAAATGCACGCTTATTGATATCCAAAATTGTTTTCTGCAGTCCTTTGTGTTTCCCACGCATGTTAGAGCCATTATCATAACCCTGTCCACGCAAGTTTTGAATGTCCATGTTCAGTTAAGAAAATCAATTCAAAACTAAATTTAACAAACCCTCGCCAGTTGAACCGAAAATCGGGCAGTAACCAATGAAATGTTCACATACCTCTACTTTCCTGCCTGTGTGGTTTAGATAATCATGCCTAAATATTACTGTTATTTGTTCTGTATGGCTTGCATCTGATGTGCAGTCTAATATGATGGAAACATATTTAGAATCTCTTACTTTCGTCAAAATATGTTTTTTATCATCGTGTCTAATAAACCAATAATTTCATTTTGAATGTGATCTAAATAGTGGGCCATACTCGTCCGACTTCGGTCACATTTTGATTCAGTTCTGCGAATATGTTCCGGCATAACTGAATCAAAAGATGCCAGCGTCTCTACTGCTTTTAAAAAATTTCCATTATCATGTTGACATATTTTTTTGGCAGAACCGCGAAAAGTCAGACATTGTCCTTTCTAGTACATCACACAAGTGCTTTTTTCCCTTCTCTATTAGTCTCAGCTGCATCTGATTTACAGTTTTCTTTGTCTGTGACATATTATTGAATTGTACCAATGACTTCAAATTTTCATTGTGGGAATCACTTGTTTCGTGTCTTTTCAAAGTCAATGATAAATGCTGGCAATCTGAGAATTCATTTGTATCAGACAGACTACTTAAACTCTTATCAAACATTTCACAACAGAAACAATACACTGAATCCTTCGATAAAGAGTAAATAAGCCATTCTCTTTTAACTTTTTCGTCGTTAGCAAGGTTTCTATAGTTCTAAGTGTCAGCAAACTTTCTTCCCTCGTCGTTAATTGGATAAGTATGAATATGTACTGAAACAGGATCACGTTTAGTTAAAATATTAACAGGATTACTATTAATATTAAGATGCCACATCTCTGGGTCTTCGCTAAGTGTCAAACTCTCACAAGCTGCTACTGTACTGCTTGAAGATTCTTCAGCAGCAACATCGCGCGTGTCAATGTTTCGTTGAGACCACCAGAGGGAGTAGGAGCGCAACATGTCTTGTCCGTAGTTTCAGACCCAGACGTCGAGCATGTGGCAGAGGCAATAGTTTCTTGACCGACGATTACAGATTTGGTCAAAAATTTCGTAATAGAACCTGCCAATTTCTGTTTCTGCCTTTCCTTCTCTCGTTTCTGATTACGAAACTGAGCTCCAGAAGGTTATTTTTTTCTTTTCTGTGGTCCCTGAAACAATTTTTGGGTGAAACTAATTAAATTGTTTGTTGGTACTTGGTTGAACAAATTTACAAACAAATGAAATGCTCACTCCTCTGTTCTATAATATTTTACTTTGTGTTATTGTAGGCATTTTAGAGCGTATATATATTTCCTTCCACTTCTGACACTCTCGTTGTTTTCCCGGCGTGTCAGTGACTGTTGAATTCAGGACGTTGTCGATAACGCTATTCAGTGTCTCTTAATTTTTACGAAGAGTTTATTAATTTAGGTTACAATTTGCAACAAAGCCAGTAAGGCGGAGTGAATTAATCTGTGTAAATACGAAACCAATCTTATATATGTTAATGTAATACGGAATGTACTTACTGTACTGTTTTAACATTAGTAAACAGTATAGCCAATTACTTGGAAAACGAGGATTCGCTTTTGGCTGGCGTTGCCTCCATATACTGTTGGGTTTAACAATGAGCATGTCGGTGATATACTGGAGATGATAAGCAACCAGGGAAAAAGAGCGACATAACGTTTCTCTGTTGTTAATTGTCTGTTACGGAAGTCACCTCTCCTCTGAATGCGCTACTGCATTATGAAATTATAGTCAGTCGTGGCTGGTGATCGTGTGCTACTGTGCTACAGCACACTGTAAATATCGGACGAAAATTATGGCATTTATCTTCGAATAAAAGCCATAAATCGCATTAAAATTATGTCATTTTTCCTCGATTGGGGACCGGAAATCGCACTAAAATAATGTCAGTTCTTTTCCAACGCCTGTTGGTATGTAAATAAAAAGGAGAAGAACTCGTTTTGGATATTCATTCTGGTATTAATGAAGTAGGCCAATGACATCAAAAACTCGTTGGTGTCAGACAGAGTAATATGAGAAAGCAGCAGGTCATGACACAACGAATGAAATTTACAAAACATATGTAGCTGTACGGGGCGGGGGCACTGAATTCATCCTACAGGGCGGCAAAATTCGTCAAGACAACTAAGCTTATGTATGAACCTTTTTATGATAGATTAGAAATCAGAAAGTTAGAAATCATGATTACATTACTGACAAAATTTAATAAAGTCAATTTACCACAAGAATCAAATGCGTATTGGAACAAAATTACGTTCTCCTTCCTTAAAAGAAGATAAAGATGCCTACATTATTTTGAGAAATAACTGTGCTACTATTGCTTAAAAATCCTTCGTTCGCACATTTACTTACTGAGTATAAATGACGTTTTCCAAGTGGCGTTACTGATAAAAATATTGTCACTCCGAAAAGGCAAGAGAAAAGGAAATTAGAGTAAATAAGCCTAATTCATCGCTGCACAAATTTTCTAAACTTCGGCAAAAATTTAGTTTTTAATGTCAAAAGTGAATTGCGACCACTTTGGGAGAACATTACGTTCGATCGAGGGTTTAAAGTTCTGCATAGACACTGCTGTCAGCAATTAACGTGCTAAAACAGCGACTATAAAACAGAGAATATTTCGTAATAGAAATTAGTATAATTAAAATAGAAAACCGTACTCACAATATTGACGCTTTTTTCTCCGCCTATATTTTATAAAACTAAAAAGAATGTGCACTGATAGCACTCTGAAGTTGCAGTTAACAATCAACGGATAATGTGCGGCTTTCTGTATCACGCTAACGGCTCGGAATAAGTGAATGGAGAGCGGAGTTTCGTCAGTCAGATGCACCTGCCGGGAAGCCACGGGGATTCCCTGCACGGGAACAGGCGTCTGGAGGTCTGCTCTGCTGGCTTCTACTTAGTACGAGTAATATCCCCATTGGGCATGTTCCTTCGCAGGTAGGAATACCTGCCGTTGCTAATGTTGTTCCAACATACAGACGTTTCGTATTTTAATTCGAACAGTCAGATATACATTGCACTCTTAGGAGAGGTTTAAATAATTGTGTCATGCAGATATGGAGACATTGAAACGAATCCGATCGAAGCGATTTGGCTGAATTTGCCGCCCCCCAGGCGTGCCGCCCGCAGCACCGCACGCCTTGCACGCCTGCTCCCAGCGGCCCTGGGAAAGTGTAACAAGCTTATGTACTTTCTGGCTCTCATGCTGACGTATCTCTACGACCTCTAACAAAAAGTTCAAAAAGGCTCTATTTCCACAGGTATGGTCCCTTTGTGCTCCTGGTAAAAAGCTTCCGAGATATGAAGTACATAAGTTTCACTATCATTATTTGGATATGGGTAGAATAAGAGACATTATACTACGTACATGTGGACATCACCTTTCCACTGCAAGCTAGAAACAGTCGAGAAGCCATCACGAATAACGATGTTTTAATCTGCTCGTCGTGACGAGAAAAAGCATTTCAGTGGTTGCATATTCACTATCAGCATTAATAAACTAATCACAAATGAAGTAGTGGTCGGTATTATTCCTAATGTATGAGTACCCTGAAACAGTGTGTGTTATATACTCTGATCATCACCCACGTGATAATAAAATTTGCGTTATTAGGTGTAGCCAGGACACCAATTAATTTTACAACAGATAACCTTCTTTGGAAAATAAAAAGGCCTTTCTCCTGCCCAAAAATTTAGTATCAAAACACGAATATACAGCCTTAATAAAATTGACTTTTGTAACTGAACTGATTTTACGTTCCTTGGTAGTGCTCTCTCGATGCTCTCCAACGGATGCCGAGGAGTTAGACGGGCGCCGCTTGCGGGTCGAAGACTGGCGTATTGAAGACGGGCACCTGGGCGATCCGGCTGCGACGATGTTTCCTCCTGGCGGCGGTCCGCGGCAGGTCGAAAGACCTCTGTTTCCTTTTTTTTTCTTTATTGTTATTTTTAAACCTGTTTACAGGCAGGCCAGCAGCAGCATACTACGCCGCTCTTTGGCCTCAGAGAGAAACACAAAAGATACAAATGAAGACAATTAGAGAAAAAAATATGGTGGACATATAAACGGAGACAAACACTTTTTAAAATACATGGAGCCGTTCACTGGCGTAGAGTCCAAGATAAAATTTGTTCAGACACTTGGACACATACATAGACGAAAATTGTCACACGTGAACATAGCTGCACAAAACGAATAACACTGAACCACTTAAGGACAAAACGACGACACACACAGAAACAAGAGGCGTTGATCTCCGGCGCGCGAATGTTCACTAACCGTGTTCGAGTCCGGGGACCTGCCAGGAGAGGAGGAGGGGGGTGGGAGAGGGAGAGGGGAGAGCAGATGCCATGGGCAGGGGAGATAGGGGGAAGGGAGGAAGGGGGAGGAGAAGCTGGGGGAAGAGGGGTGGAGGAAGAGGACGGGGGAAAAGGAAAGAGAAGGGAGGGAGGGTGCCTAAGGGAAAGGACACAGGAAGTGGGTGGGGGGAGAATCAAAGTTGATAGGAGGGGTAGATGGAGGGGAGGAGGGCATTATCAGGGAGGGGGAGCTGGCGGAAGCCGCCTTGGGAGAGGGTAAGGAGGGTGGAGGGATGGAGACCGGGTGGGACGTGGGAATACAGGCGCGGCAGCGGGCGAGACAAGCAGGTGAGGAGGATCGAGTTTGCGGGAGGTGTACAGGATCCGTATCCTTTCAAGGAAAAGGAGTGGTGTGTGAACGGAATGAGATCGTACAGGATCCGCGTGGGGGAGGGGAGACGGATGCGATAGGCGGGGCGGAGAGCATGGCGTTCAAGGATTTGAAGGGATTTATAAAAGGTAGGGGGGGGGGGACCTCTGTTTCCTTTCCTGCCGGCTATTTAACCCAGCGGCTCTAGTCTTCCTCCTCGGATTCTGTCGTGAGGATTGGCGGCCGTTAGCGATACCCGATTGGCGGATGGTGATATCGTATTACTATCCGCGTCGGAAAAAGGGGTCGCGCGCGTGCGTATTTCGCGGCTGCTTTCATGTTTGGCGGGAAAGGCCTCTAGTCCCGTCTGGCGGAACGCGCCGGAACTATGTTGCAGGTGCGGCTTATTCTGGAGCGGTAGCCGCCAGTTGTATTTGCGTGGCTGTGCACGCCACGGCAGTGTGCTTACCTGATACATTTAATTCGTTGAAATGTATTGCTGACAAAAGCAGATCTACTTTCATGACAATGTTTTTCGAACGACGTGACCTTTTCCTCTCGCAAAACATACTCGGCTAGCTTCCGAATTCCTGTCGCACGCACATTCTCAGCTGCTGACAATACACTGACCATTGTGTTGTGCCACATATTAATTGTTTACTTTTCCCAATAACAACTATTTTAACCGAGAATCGCACATTGTCAGTTTGGCAAGGCGTAGGTGAGTAATCAGCATCTGTCATGTGCGTGTCATTCCGCCTGAATGAAGGGTACGCTCGTCATTACTTTAATACTGCTCAAATGAATAAAATCCTTTGGTAAGTTTCCAATCCAGTCGCTCAGTGTTAAAAATACGATGGGTTACGGGATTCAACCAAAATTCCAACAGAATTGGCGATTTATTTTTGTGTGAATTGTTAACCTTTCCTCATTCGAAGAAGCATCACCATTTATGAGTAATGGACATATTTCTCTTGTTGACGGATTTAATTGTACTTCTTGTCTCAAAACACAGTATAATTTGCACGAACTCATTTTTTCAGCAGCTATTGTGTCAGAATTCTCAAACAGTGTCTCATTAAACAAGTAATGGGCGAGCAGAGAGCTCAATAGCTCACGGAAAACCTCATTGAGTCCGTTTGCGCTAACATAAGACAAGAAATTTCATGTTTATTTTCATACCAGGAAACTCTTGTTTCACTAGCTGTCGATAACTCTTAAAGAATTACCGTCAGTGGAATGAAAAAAAAAATTAAATAGAAAGTACATGTTCTGTTATCTCGCAATAGATAAGAAAGTTCAGTGTGTTTACAAACTGGCAAAGGGTTCTCCTCCTTGGGTGCCATCTTCCACCAAAATATCGTTTCGATGTCTCGAGCGATTTAGGAGATGTGAGAGATGTTGTTTGTTTTACATTCTCGCTGGCGTGAGGTCGGGAGTGAGCGCGCTACATAGGATCCATTTTCTCGAGATCGGAGACAGACAGAGACCTCTTCCCAAGTCTAAACAAAAGTTCAGTATGTTAGCTAAATTTCATAAGCAGCAACATATGGAGTAATACGCGCCAAACGCGTAATCATAGCGACCTTTATTTTTCATTGCAAACTTTTCGAATTTTGCGTAGTGTCTTACTAAAATGTGTATATCACAATAAGTATGACCACTAGCGAGGTGATGGACATTTCGCCACGACGCTGACATATAACGTTACAAGAAAGACAAAAATCAAATATTTTCACTGAATATTTTCTGTAAAATCGTTTGAGAAAGTTTTCAGGGTGCAGCCGCTTCGGTTCTGGCTAGGCGCAAATTGAGACGCGTAATGCACCTGTGACGTGACACGACACTACAGCGCGACCCGCACGTTCCGCACGAGTCGCGCTGGTCCAGCGCATATTGCGACGCGCGCACATTTCGCACGCGCTGACAAAACCGAAACGCGCGCAACCTGTTATCTCTCTGAAACGATTTTATAGAAACTATTCACTGAAAATATTTGATTTTTGCCTTACCTGTAGCGTTATATGTCAGCTTCGTGGCGTAGTGCCCATCTCACTAATGGCCATTCTTATTGTGATGTACACATTTTTGTTTACACTTAGGAGGAAGTCTCTATCTGCCTCTGATCTCGAGAAAATGGATCCTATGTAGCGCGCTCACTTCCGATCTCACGCCCGCGAGAATGAAATACACGCAACATCTCTCATATCTCCTAAACCGCTCGAGACATCGAAACGAAAGTTTGGCGAATGATAGCACACAAGGAGGAGAGTGTTTTGCCAATTCTTAAACACACAGAACTTTCTTATCTATGGCGATATATCAGTACTCATTCTTCCCTTTCTATTTATTTCACTCCAGTAACTGTAATTTTTTAAGAGGTATCGACAGCTAGCGAAACAGGAGCTTCCTAGTATGAAAATAAACATGAAATTTCTTCTTTTATGTTACTGCAAACCGACACTATGAGGTTTTTCGAAAGCTATTGAGCTCTGTGATTGCCAATTACTTGTTTAATGAGGCACTCTGTCTCGGAATACTGCCGCAATGGCTGCTGTGAGATGAGTTTGGCAAATTATACTGTGACAAAGGAAGTACAACTAAACCTGTCACCAAGAGAAATGTGGCTGTTACTCATAAATGGTTATGCTTCTTCGAATGAGAAAAGGTTAACAATTCACAGTAAAATAAATCGACAATGTTGGAATTATGGTTGAATCCCCGCAACCCATCGTATTTTTAACAATGAACGACTGGAATGGAAACTTACCAAAGGATTTTATTCCTTTTCTTGATCTGAGCAGGATTAAAATACTGACGAGCGTTCCCTTCAGGTGCATTGACGGGCACATGCCAGATGCTGGTTACTCACCTACGGCTTGCCAAACTGACAATGTGTGATGCGCGAAGAAAATAGTTGTTATTGAGAAAAATAAACAACTGATCTGTCGCACAACACAATGGTCAGTGTATTGTGAGCATCTGAGAATAATGTGCGCCATATGAAACCGGAAGCTAGCCGAGTGTGCCTTGTGAGTGGGAGTTCACATCGTTCGAAAACCATTGTTATAAAAGTAGATCAACCTTTGTCAGCAATACATTTCAATAAATTAAATTTCAACAAATTAAATATATCTAATTACCACACTCTTTCAGGACACTCATACTTTCGTAATAATACCGACAATTTTTTTCTTTGTGTAGCTGTTAAGGTTCCGGCTTCTATCTAGATCCTCAAAGACCATGATCTACAAGACAATAATACAACCTGTAGTCTGATATAGAGCAGAGACCTGGACCATCATTCAAAAGATGGAAGGAAAACTCCTGACATTAGAGAATGTCATCCTCAGACAGTTTTTTGGGCCAGTGAAGGATGGAGACGAATGTAGGAAAACAAAGAACTGTGAATTGCAGGAGCTATACAAGTAGATGGACATCGTGGCAGTAAGAAGTGGTATGGACACGTAATGCGTCGAGAGGGCCACATCATCAGGCAGATAGTGGAGGAAGATATTAGAAGCAAAAGACCACGGGGAAGACCACGACTCCGATGGATTGATCAGGTCAGAGAGGACATGAGTATGCTGGGGCTGTCTGAAGAAGAATACATGGACCGACGACGTTGGAGGAGGCTGACTGGTGAGGCCAAAGACCGACTGCAGTTTGTGTGGCCAGCGCAGTAAGTAGCTAAGTAGCCTGTTGTATAGTTAGTTAATAAATGCTGATAATGCGTATGCAACCACTGAAATGCTTTTTCTCGTCACGGCGGGCCAATTAAAACACTGTTATTCTTGAGGGCTTCTCGACTGTTTCTAGCTTGCAGTGGAAATGTTATGTCTACATGTACAAAGTATAATGTCTCTTATTACAAGCATATCCAAGTAATGAAAGTGCATCTTATGTACACTTCCTATCTTGAACGCTTTTTTCCAGAAGCAAAATGTGGTCATACCTGTGGAAATTACGCGTTTTCGACTTTTACAACAGATCGCAGATATACGTTAGCATCACAGGCAGCAAGTAGATAACGTTGTTCCACTTTTCTGCCTTGCTTCTAGATCACATGATTTTGTAATATTCCTCACTTTCTTAGTCACTACCCTCACGATGAATCGTCTGTCCCTTCTTACGACTGTAGGCTAAGCGCAAACTGAGACGCTACAGCGCACGTTCCGCATGTGCCGCGCTGGTCCTGGCGCGTATTGAGACGCGTAGACATTCCTTGAGCCGGCCGAAGTGGCCGTGCGGTTAAAGGCGCTGCAGTCTGGAACCGCAAGACCGCTACGGTCGCAGGTTCGAATCCTGCCTCGGGCATGGATGTTTGTGATGTCCTTAGGTTAGTTAGGTTTAACTAGTTCTAAGTTCTAGGGGACTAATAACCTCAGCAGTTGAGTCCCATAGTGCTCAGAGCCATTTGAACCATTTGACATTCCTTGCACGCGCCGGATGGCGCCGCTCTGCGCTGACAGAATCGAAGCGCGCCTTCTCAAACGATTTTACAGAAAATATTTAGTAAAAATTTTTGATTTTTCCTTTACTTGTAGCGTTATGTGCCAGCTTCGTGGTGAAGTGCCCATCATCTTCCTAATCGTCATACTTATTGTGATATTATTAAGTAAGACACTGGGGAAAATTCGAAAAGTTTCCAACGAAAAATAGTGGTCACTAGGATTTTGCGTTTGGTGCTTCTTACACAATATGTTGCTGCGTATTAAATGTAGCCAACATACTGAATTTTTCTTTAGACTCGGCAGGAGCTCTCCATCTTCCTCCGATCTGCATACATCCTGCAATCTCCTAAACCGCTCGAGACATCGAAACGAGATTTGGCGAATGATAGCAACCAAGGAGGAGAGCATTTTTCCAAATCGTTAACACACGGAACTTTTTTATCTATGGCGATAATCAGAAGTTATAGTTTATATTTTATTTTTTAGGAACTGTAACGTTTTAAGAGTCCTCAGTAGCTAGTGAAAGGAGAATCTCCTAGTATGAAAATAAACATGAAATTTCATTTCTTATATTACTCCAAACCGACGCAGTGAGGTTTTCTGTGAGCTACTGATCTATCTGGTCGACAATTACTTGTTTAATGTAACACTCTGGTTCAGAATTCTGTTACAATAACTGCTGCAAGTTGAGTTTGTGGAAATTATTGTGTGTTTTGGACAAAATAAGCGCAATTAAACCTGCGAACAAGAGAAATGTAGCCGTTACTCGTAAATGGTGATACTTTTTCGAATGAGAAAAGGTTAACAATTCACACAAAAATAAATTGCACAATTCTGCTGAATTTTGGTTGAATGCCCATAACCAATCGTATTTTTAACACTGAACGACTAGAGTGTACACTTACCTGTTCTTCATGTGAGCATTGTTAAAACAATGACGAGCGTACCCTTCAGGCGGAGTGGCGCGCACGTGCCAGACGCTGGTTACTCACCTATGGCTTGCCAAGCTGACAATGTGTGATTCACTGAGAAAAGTAAACAACACGATGGTCAGTGTAGTGTCAGCAGCTGAGAATAATGTGCGCGAAAGGGATACGGAAGTTAGCCAGATGTGCCTCGTGTGGGGAAGAGTTCACGTCGTTCGAAAAACCATTGTCATCAATGTAGGCCCCCCTTGTCAGCAATACATTTCACTAAATTAAATATATCAAATCACCAGACTCTTCCAGGGCACTCATACTTTCGGAATAATATCGACTGCATTCTTCATTTGTCTAGCCTATTGTGTGATTAGTTTATCGATGATGATAACATGTACACAAGCATTGAAATGTTTTTGCTGTACACTACGCGCCAATTAAAACACTGTCATTCAAAGGGGTTTCTCGGCTGTTTCTAGCTTACAGTGAAAATGTGATGTCTGCATGCATTTAGTATGAAGTCTCTTATTGCATTCGTGTCCAAGTAATCAAACTCGCATATTTCAGATCTTCGATGGTTTTTAGCACGAACACAAAGGGCATACGTCTATGGAAATTTCCACTTTTCGAATTTTTGTAACGGATCGTACAGAAATATCAGCTTAGTCAGCACGTAGACATCCTTTTTTCGCAGTATATTATTAAAATTTCCAACCTTGCTTCCTTATCACATGATTTTATAATATTACTTTCTATTTCACTACCTCCCGAGAGACTGTCTGCCCCTTCCTGCAATTTGAACACACTGTGGAGGCATAGGATATATAATGGCTCCCAGTCGCTGAACTGCGCATTGTCGTTGACAAAAGAAAAACAACGAAATAAAATAGCAAAACTACATAGATGTAAATAACTGAAAAATACAATGACCTAATGAAGAAAGATCGAGAGCTTAAATGGCGAAAAAGGAAACTCTGCTCAATGACAATAAAGTTCAGTAACAACGCAATTTTTTACGGACACCCAACACTATCACAGGCCATATGCGGGTTACCTGAGGGAGTATATGGGACTGCTTTCCCGCTCCCCGCCGCACCCCTCCCGTAGTGCTAGCGTGGCGCGAGAAACTGCCGCAACCACACACAACGCCGCGCGACCTGACACAGGCGCGTATCGCGTTGCCAGCCAATTTGCGCAGTCGCATTTGAACCTATTGAGTTACAAAAATGCGCGCTGCGCTGCAACGCGCCACACGCGTCTCTATTTGCGCCTAGCGTAACAGACTGTGGTGCAGCGAACGAAGCTCCACCCACATCACCCGCCAGCTCCCAACTGATGAGCTGCGAGAACTGCGACGGTGTGTATCCGGGCGCTTGCACACTATTGGTCCGCGTCAGACCGACGTGGCAAGAGACCAGTGTTGCCAACACGGAAAATGAAAACAAACCGAATCCTTCTCTGAAAAGCTCCGGAAAAGCATTACAGCTGACAAACACGGTTATCATTCGATACCTCTCCCGTCATGTAAAGAAAGTTAACAAAGCAGAAATACTAGTTATATAAAATGTAGTGAAGTTTGAAACTTGAATGGTGAAACAATTAAGACTGTTACTACAAGTTATATGGCGGGAAACCTACCGAATATTATCGCGTCGGTTATATAATTTACGTATACTGTACTCACTTTAAAAATCTGCCACAAAAACTGCTTTATTCTTCGATGATGATTCTTGGGAAGTATAGCTCTGCAAGCTTAGAATTTTCTCAACTATATCCATGTGTAAATCACAGTTGCACCAACATTTCCCTGCATTTAGAAGTCCAAGTCGTATTGCCAAAATGGAATGCAAGTTTCTCACTTTCAGTCTATTTCGCTGTTTTCTTTTAGTTACATATATTTGCGTGAAAATCCTTTCAACTATTTCGCTGTTTTCTTTTAATTACATATATTTGCGTGAAAATCCTTTCAACATCTCCATTCGAATGTGGTAAGGGAATAATGAAAGCTGAAATTTTCACTATTTCAGCAATGGGTTTTCTCCACTATCATCTCTGTATGTAGCAACTTCACCTAAAAATTTTACCGTCTCTGTTACTTCAGTCCATTTTATGTATTGTAAATTTTTCCATTGATTATCTATTAATGTAATGATACAAGGATCCTGAACAAAGAGCGTGCAAATTCGATAACACGACGTTTTACTGATTTTAGACACTCTCTCGTAGAAAAGAGCGCTATATCTTGAAGAACTTTAATGATTTCAGGAAGATGTTGCCTCAATTGTTTTATAAGTTCTAGAAGGAATTGAACATATCTGTGACGCAGCTCTTAACTTCACTAACAGAAAGTTTTCTTAAGGAAAGTTTTGTCTCGCATACAAATCCAAGATAGGGATGTGGCTGCAAGTGATCCTCAGCTCTGGAATTCAGCATATATAGCTGGAATCCAGGAATCATAATTTTTGGACACAGTGATTTAATGAGAAGGATTAGGTCATACAATATCTTTGTGTAATCCTGACTTTTGGATTCAGATTTCTTATTCATGTTCTGAACTTCTTGTAGAATGGGCTTAAGAAAAAATAAGTTACGTTCATCACTGTACATAGAAAACAAAAGCTCAGCCATATAACAGCGTTCTCTCAATCTTGAGCTTTCAGAATGAGTTTTATGCTCCAACCACTGCTGAAATATTCGGGTTACTGCTCTTTCAATGGATAACCAGTTTTAATAGCAAATCACTGTCATTTATTGCAGCAAATAGTTCATTATATGTAATTTGTCTCACAGCGGAATGCGAGAACGAGTTGCACGTCTCTTTCATTAAGAATTCTAAATTCCTTGGCTGAAAGTCACTAGCATCAAGTGAAACCGCAAGTTGCAAACAATGGCACACGCACATAATTAACTGTAAATGAAGAATATCACTTTTCAGTTTAGCATGGACCCCATTGTTAATCCCTACCATGACACAGGCATTACCTGTGGCTATAGCAATAAGCTTAGTTAAATTCATCCCTCTTTTAGCAAGTCAGCTTTTAAGAGCCTCAATAATGCCATCTGCAGTGCATTGGGATAACTGTACAAGTTCTAGATACGTATTTACGATTGTATTTATTGTTGTAGAATAGTACGTAATCACGGTTCCCAGGAATTTTGTTACTGAAATGTCATTTGTTTCATCTATGCCTTGGCCTTCTAAATTAATTACATTAATTAACAGTTGCTCAAAATGTGCTGCTAACACGTTGTACGCGACTGACGTGCATATTGCACGACGGAGTTTAAGATCTGCTGCTCCTTTACTATCAGAAAAGCAGGATTTACACAGATCGTACAAGTAGTCTACGGTTAGAAATGAACAATGTTCTTCAATAAAAAATGTCAACCGCCCATCTAGCAACTTCGATTCTTGTCTAATCGGTTTGTATGTTGAAGCACCCTGCCGGCTGCCATTGCATGGTTCCGCAGCCTTTATGCGCTTATTTGCTTTATTATGCGTCTCTATATCCCTCAACCTGGTATGTATTTGCAGCATTTGCAATAATATTTAGTATCAACTCACTCTGCTCTCATTAGCCAAGCTTACTAGTAGTATAACTCAAAGAATTAAAAACAGATAGGTCGCCAGATCCAGATGGAATTCTAATTCGGTTTTACAAAGCGCACTCTACGACACTGGCCCCTTACTTAGCTTGCATTTATCGCGAATCTCTCGCCCTGCACAAAGTCCCAAGCGACTAGAAAAAGGTGCAGGTGACTCCTGTAAATAAGAAGGGTAAACGACGGACCCGTAGAATTACTGAGCAATATCCCTAACATCGCCTTTGCTGCAGAATCCTTCAACATGTTCCCAGTTCAAATACACGCATCAAAAAAAGTTTTGCATCACTTCGATTCCTTGAGTTCCGGAACCTGTACAGAAAATTGGAATAGCGATCAACATAAACATTATTTCCGCCCTTTTTCTTGCTCATGAAAACCACACACTGCATTTTGTACCACCACACAGCGAAACATTCAGAAGTGGTGGTCCAGATTTCTGTACACACCGGTACCTCTGATACCCAGTAGCGCGTTCTCTTGCATTGATGCGTGCTTGTATTCGTCGTGGCATACTATCCACAAGTTCAGCAACGCACTGTTGGTCCAGGTTGTCCCACTCCTCAACGGCGATTAGGAGTAGATCCCTCAGAGTGGTTGGTTTGTCACGCCGTCCATAAAAAACCCTTATCAATCTATCCCAGGCATGTTCGATAGAGTTCATGTCTGGAGAAATGCTGGCCACTCTAGTCGAGCGATCTCGTTATCCTGAAGGAAGTCATTCTCAAGATCTGCACAATGGGGGCGCGAATTGTCGTCCATCATGACGAATGCCTCGCCAATATCCTGCCGATATGGTTGCACTATCGGTCGGAAGATGGCATTCACGTATCGTACAGCCGTTAACGGCGCCGTCCATGACCACCAGTGGCGTACGTCGGCCCCACATAATGCCATCCCAAAACAGCAGGGAACCTCCACCTTGCTGCACTCGCTGGACATTGTGTCTAAGGCGTTCTGCCCGACTGGGCAGCCTCCAAACTCGTCTCCGACGATTGCCTGTTTGAAGGCATATACGACATTTATCGGTGAAGAGAACGTGATGTCAAACATGACCGGTCCATTCGGCATGTTGTTGGGCCCATCTGTACTGCGCTGCATGGTGTTGTGGTCGCAAAGATGGACCTCGCCATGGACGTCGGGAGTGAAGTTGGGCAACATGCAGCCTACTGCGAACACGACGTCCTGTGGGTGCACGAAAAGCATTATTCAACATGGTGTCGTTGCTGTCAGGGTTCCTCCGAGCCGCAATCCGTAGGTAGCGGTCATCCACTGCAGTAGTAGCCCTTGGGCGGCCTGAGCAAGGTATGTCATCGACAGTTACTGTCTCTCTGTATCTCCCCCATGTCCGAACAACATCGCTTTGGTTCACTCCGAGACGCCTGGACACTTCCCTTGTTGAGAACCCTTCCTGGCACAAAGTAACAATGCGGACGCGATCGAACAGCGGTATTGACCGTCTAGGCATGGTTGAATTACAGACAACACGAGCCGTGTACCTCCTGCCTGGTGGAATGACTGGAACTGATCGGCTGTCGGCCCCCTCCGTCTAATAGGCGCTGCTCATGCATGGTTGTTCACATCTTTGGGTGTGTTTAGTAACATCTCTGAACAGACAAAGGGACTGTGTCTGTGATGCAATATCCACAGTCAACGTCAATCTTCAGGAGTCCTAGGATCCGGGGTCATGCAAGACTTTTTTTTATGTGTGTACTCGTATAATAAATTTTCTTGAGGCCGAAGAACTAACGTCCTTGAATAGCGCGGTTTTAGAAAGCATCGCTTGCTGAAGTTCAGCTTGCCCTTTTCTCATATGATATACTGCGAACTAGGGATGAAGGGCAACAGGCGGATTCCATATTCCTAGATTTTCAGAAAACATTTGACAAGATGCCCATCTGCAGACTTTTAACGAAGGTCCGAGCATATGTAATAGTTTCCCAGATATGTGAATGGCTCGAAGACTTCTTAAGTAATGGAACCCAGAATCTTGTCTTCGACGGCGAGTGTTCACCAGACACAAGAGTATCGTCAGGAGTACCGCAGAGAATAGTGACAGGCCCATTATATGCATAAATTATCTGACGGACAGGGCGGGCAAGCAATCTGCGATTGGTTGCTGATGATACTGTGGTGTTCGGTAGGGTATCGAAGTTGAGTGACGGTAGGAGGATACAAGATGACCTAGACAAAATTTCTAGCTCTAAATGTAGAAAAACGTAAGTTAATACGGATGAGTAGGAAAAACAAACCCGTACTGTTAGGATACAGCATCAGTAGTGACCTGCTTGACGCAGTCACGGTGTTTAAACATTTATCCGTAACGTTGCAAAGCTATATGAAATGGAACGAGCATGTGAGGATTGTGGTAGGGAACGCGAATGTCTGATTCGGCTTATTGCGAGAATTTAATGACAGTGTGGTTCATCTGTAAAGGAGACAGCATATAGGACGCCAGTGCGACCTCTACTTGGAGCACTGCTAAAATTATGGGAATGCCCATCGGGTCGGATTAAAGGAAGACATCAAAATAATTCAAAGACGAGTTTCTAGATTTGTTACCGGAACTTACGAATAACACGTATGCCGTGCGGGATTAGCCGAGCGGTCTTAGGCGCTGCAGTCATGGACTGTGCGGCTGGTCCCGGCGGAGGTTCGAGTCCTCCCTCGGGCATGGGTGTGTGTGTTTGTCCTTAGGATAATTTAGGTTAAGTAGTGTGTAAGATTAGGGACTGATGACCTTAGCAGTTAGGTCCCATAAAATTTCACACTTATTTGAACAATAACACGTATGTGTTACAGAGATGCTTTGGGAACTCAAATGGGAATCCCAGGAGGGAAGGCGACGTTCTTTCCGAGCAACACTGTTGAGAGTATTTAGAGAACTGGCATCTGAAGCTGACTGTAGAACGGTTCTACTGCCACCAACATACATTTCGCGCAAGAGTCATGAAGATAAGAGACGAGAAATTAGGGCTCGTACGGAGGCATATAGATAGTCGTTTTTCCCTCGCTCTGTCTGCTAGTGGAACAGGAAAGGAAATGGCTAGTAGTGGTACAGGGTACCCTCCGCCACACACCATACGAAGGCTTGCGGAAAATGTATGTAGATGTAGACGTAGATATGCTTAATTATTACTATAATAAGTGTATTTAATTACCTTTCCGTAAATGTCCACTTCACTGCACAATACGCCTTTCAGAAAAGTATAACATATTAGCACAAACACCACGAAAAACTGCCTCACTGTCTACTGTCCACAACATTCAATAGCTTTGTCACCTCTTAGCTACCCAAACAATCTTGTGGAACCCCAGTCTGGGGAGGTGGCTCTACGTCACCAACGTATCACGTTACATTACATGAATCCAGTTATCTTATCTTTTCTCTTCTTAGTCGGGAGGCAGGCTCATCAAATTATGCCTTAGTTTGAAGTTTAGAACCAGTAGGCGTGCCCGCCGTTGTGGCCGAGCGGCTCTAGGCACTTCAGTCTGAAACCGCGCGACCGCTGCGGTCGCAGGATCGAATCCTGCCACGGACATGGATGTGTATGATGTCCTTAGGTTAGTTAGGTTTAAGTAGTTCTAAGTTCTAGGGGACTGATGACCTCAGACGTTAAGTCCCAAAGTGCTCACAGCCATTTGAGCCATTTGAACCAGTAGGCGTGGGGGCGGCGAATAAGGGTGTAAGAGTTGATTAGCCGTTGCTTTCAGCTGCTTGCAGTATCGGTTTAAATTATTTACTTTATAATATCCTTTAATTTCAACATCGCCAAATTAAGCGCTAACTATTCGAGAAACCAGATTTTCGCCATGGCACTAACTACAAAAGCCTGGTGCCAGATGCATTTACGCTGAGGTGAGAAAAAGTCATGGGAGAATAATATGTACAGATACAGATGGTGGTAGTGTCACGTACGCAAGTTATAAAAGAGCAGGGCATTGGCAGAACTGTCATTTGTACTCACTTGATTCATGGGGAAAAGTTTCCCACGTGATAATGGCGACACGAGGGCAATTAACAGACTTTGAACGCGGAGTGGTAGTTCCATTTCGTAAATCGTTGGGGAATTCAATATTCCAAGATCCATAGTGTCAAGAGTGTGCCGACAATAGCAAATTACAGGCATTACCTCTCACCACGGTCCAAGCAGCGACTAAAAGCCTCCACTTAACGACCTAGAACAGCGGCGTTTGCGAAGAGTTATCAGTGCTAGCAGACAAGCAACACAGCGCGAAATAAAAGCAGAAATGCGACGAACGTGTCCGTTAGGACAGTGCGGCGAAATTTGACGTTAATGAGCTATATCAGCAGGTGACCGACGCGGAGTGCATTTGCTAACAGCACGACATTGCCTGCAGCTCCTCTCCTGGGCTCGTGACCATAGCGGTTGGACCCTAGACGACTGGAAAACCTTGGCCTGGTCAGATAAGTCCAGCTTTCTGTTGGTAAGAGCTGAATGTTAGGGTTAGAGTGTGGCGCATACCCCACGAAGCCAGGGACCCAAGTTGTCAACAAGACATTGTGCAAGCTGGAAGTGGACTGTGTTTACATGGAATGGACTGGTTCCTCTGGTCCAACTGAACCGATCATTGACCAGAAATGTTTATGTTCGGCTACTTGGAGACGGCTTGGAGCCGTTCATGGACCTCCTGTCACCAAACAACAATGTCATAGAATGAGATGTCATGTCACGGCAACAATGTCATGTCACTGGACCACAGCTGTTCGTGACTGGTTTGAAGAACATTCTGGACAATTCGGGCGAATGATTTGGCCACCCGGATCGTTCGACATGAATCCCATCGAATGTTTGTGGGACATAATCGAGAGGTCAGTTCGCGCACAAAATCCTGCACCGGCAGCACTTTCGCAGTTATGGACGGCTATAGAGGCAGAATGGCTCAGTATTTCTGCAGGGGACCTCCAATGACTTGTAGATTCAATGCCACATCGAGTTGCTGCACTACGCCGGGCAAAAGGAGGTCCGACTCGACGTTAGGGGGTATCCCGCGACTTTTGCCACCTCAGTATAAAAAACACCAGATCTGGTACGTAAAGCAGCAGATTGGCAACAAAGCGCGAGACGGTGGCTCGTTCGCCGTGCGAGCACAGCGCTGCGCGGCCGCAGTGTCCCCACCGGTCATGTACGTCCATCTCCTGTGGCGGGCATTCACCTTTCACGGCGCCGGTACCAGAAAGTGGCCATTTGAATTTAAACGTCGAGGACAAATCGGTTATACAACTACACTTATGTTGCCCGTCATTTCATATAATCCAACTCTCCCTCACACAATTTATAACAACAGTTACGGCAATCAGCAGTGCTATTATTGACAACATTCCTACGGGCATATCAAGACTGCAAACAAATTATGGAAATGCTTGCAGTTAAACTATAAGAGTAATGAATGAAAAAGGAACTTAGGAGTTATATTAGCACACTGGGTAGGTGTACACAAATACCTGGCGTCAGTGAAAAGTGTAATGTACAATATTTTGTAAAGTAACCTACATTTACCAAGAAAAGCGTTTCACAACATGTTTAATAAATTATGGTCTCATGATTTTTAATTTATTTTTTGCAATTATTCGTGGGAATACGAAGATGAACTGCAAATGCCGAACTGCAACTGCTGGTAAACATAGTAGATCATTTTCTGTAGCAGAACTTCTCGACACAGTGGCTTTCGTAATACTGATTGAAACTATCTGGCAAATCGCTCGTGTGTGACGGGGTCGAAGCGAGCGACCGACAGCAGGCGACATCCTTCGCCTTCGCTCCTGCTTGGGGGCCTTTACGGTCCCTTCCAGCAGCCATTGCTCCGCGTGTCGACTGCGCGAATAGTACTGTATTATTTCCGTGTCCATGTTTAATGTGACTGATAAAGATGGTCCAATCGGTACCAGCTCTATACATTAACAGTTGGTTTCGAGAATCTAAATGATGAATGTTGATTCGTAACTCAAAAAACGAAGACAATTATGAGTTGCTTGTTTAACACAACCATCTTCCCATGTCTCCGTAACGAGAGCGGCGCACTCAACCAGGGTTCGCCGCCATGACACAGATAAAATAGAGCACATTAAAGGGATGCTCCCGAAACGATCAGTTCGGATGTAGAGCATAGATCAAGACACACTATCAGCACGACGACAACGAGATTCAATATTCAATATTAGACAGTGCATATCGCTGAAGTTCTTATTAATATTACTCAGCCAGATTATAACATTACACAGTCAGAGTATAACAAAAAAAAAACTGTTGGGCAACGAAAGGTTTAAATGACAATCACATTGTTATAAACAGAAGAAAGAACAGTTATATACTACAGACTTAATATCGAAGAGTAGCGTAGTTAATTTATACTTAACATTCAGCGCCGAAAGGAAACCAGCCGAACGAGGTGACGCAGTGGTTAGCACACTGGGCTCGCATACAGAATGGCGAAGATTCAAACCCGCGTCTGGACATTCTGATGTAGTTTATCCGCAATTTCCCTAAATCGCTTCAGGCAAATGCCGGGATGGTTTGTCTGAAAAGGTACGGCCGATTTCCTTCCCATCCTTCCCTAATCAGAGTTTGTGCTCCGTCTCCAGTGACCTCTAATCTTCTCCTCCTCCCGGAAGGAAACCAACTTCTTGAACAGCATGACACAGGGCTTTATGTGAATGCGTGGTGTCTGTTCTTTCGGACACCACGCATGAACAGAACAGACATCACACAGAATCCGCAGCTGTGATGTACATTATGAAAACTAAAGGTGGATGAGGGGGGTGGGAAGGAAAGGAAAAATAAAGGGCTATTGATGTCAACTGCATCGAGACTTAAATGCGGAATCAGCGTCTACGAGTGAAAACTTGTGCAAGACTGGGATTCGAACCCGAGATCTCTTGCTTACTAGGTAGCTGCGTTAACGATTGCGCCACCCGGACACTTTATCGAAATTGCACGGACTATCTCGGCACGCCTCTCGGCCGACCCACATTCCCAACTAGCTACTTTCGGATTCCCACTGGAGGTCGAACGTAAATGTGCATCCACAATTAAGGTGGTGGATTCATTGCACACCTGGGCGAATCGATTATATGAATGTGTGGTGTCTGTTCTTTCGGACATGTAATTATATATAACGGGGAAACTTTGTTACCAAAATCTCGAAAAGTTCTTGAGTGGTTTACCTCATCTTTTTACACGATGCTCTAATGAACTTTCGGACGGTCGTAGGCTGTATAGCTTTAATTCATAAAATATTTAAAAGTTTATATAATACATAAAGGGAAGATGTTGTTACCAAAAAGCTCGAACAGCATTTGGCCGATTTACATCAGATATTTACACGATACTCTAATCAACATTTGGACAGAAATAGGCTATACGTTCTTTTAGTATAGACTACATGGTACATAAATAACGAGGGTTGGAACGTTAATAGTGGCAACTATTTATTTACAGCTCGTACAAAATAGACTCGTGTTTCAAAGTTTTACTGACCTTCAAAGTAGTCACCAGCATTGTGTATAACCCGTTGCCAGCGATGTGGAACTCGTTGGATAATCTTAGCAGTGCCAGTTGTGTTGACAGTTCGAGCGGCGCGCTCTATTGCCTGGCGAATTTGTAGCAGTTCTGAAGCGAATGCCGTGAAGTGTTTCCTTCAGTTTAGAAATAGAGTTGAACTTACGAGGGCTTAAGTCAGTGGAGAGCAGTAGGTTGCACAGCACTTGGCAACCCTATCAGTCAAACAAATCAGTAACAGCTTGCACAGTACGTGCTTGAGCATTGTCCTGCAAAATGATGGTCAGGTCCTGCAGAATGAGTCATTACTTCTGTCTCTATGCTGTTCATTTTTGGAACACAACCTACTGCCCTTACGAAAATCCTCGTTAATAGGGGGTTCTAACTCTTCCGACGCAGCTGAGGAATGACATTTAACTTTTATCTAGTTCGTGGTCCATTTCATACACTGAGCAGGTGGCTGAACCACTAGCTGAAAATAGCTATGGTTCAGAAAGAGGAAATACAGATGCAAAAAATTTTATTATATTGGAAGTTAAGTCAATGTCTTGATAATAAGTTATCGTGTATTTAAATAAATTTGTAATATTACTACAGCATCTCTTAAAAAATTTTGTAAGTTGCAGTTTTTCATGAAGTGAGTCCACATTTAATTGACAACAGCAGCTGCTGGGTAATTTGTAGATTCGTACAGGAGTGATAAATACTTAGAAATCGTACAAGAGTGATAAATACTTAGAAATTTACTATCTTTAATTCTGTCACAAATTCGAGGACATGAGGACATGACACGTAATGACATTGCTGACAGTAATTGGTGGAGGTTTTATGAAGACTATGTGGTGTAATTATTATACCTTAGTCAGGATCCTTAAAATACTGGCTGTGTGCAGTGAAATCAAAAAATGACTAGTCGAAGTAGTGAATTGTATTAAGCTTATAGCGAATAATGAACAAGTAAACATGCTGATATATGAATTCCCTACGCCACTGCACACTGATACAAAACACGCAGCCTCACCCTAAAGCTTATACACTGAAGCACCAAAGGAACTGGTATAGGCATGCGTATTCAAATACAGAGATATGTAAACAGGCAGAATACGGTGCTGTGATCGGCATCGCCTATATAAGACAGCAAGTATCTGGCGCAGTTGTTAAATCGGTTACTGCTGCTGCAATGGCAGGTTATCAAGATTTAAGTGAGTTTGAACGTGGTGTTATAGTCGGCGCACAACCAATGGGACACAGCATCTCCGAGCTAGCGATGAAGTGGGGATTTTCCCGTACGATAATTTCACGAGAGTGCCGTGAATATCAGGAATCCGGTAAAACATCAAATCTCCGACATCGCTGCGCCCGGAAAAAGATCCTGCAAGAACGGGGCCAACGACGACTGGAGAGGATTGATCAACGTGAAAGAAGTGCAATCATTCTGCAAATTACTGCGGATTTCAACAGGTATCAGCGTGCGAACCATTCAATGAAACATCAACGATATGGGCTTTCGGAGCCGAAGACCCACTCGTGTACCCTTGATGACTACACGACAAAAGCTTTACGCTTCACCTGGGTCCGTCAACACTGACAACGGACTGTTGATGACTGGAAACATGTTGCCTGGTCAGACCAGTCTCGTTTCAAATTGTATCGAGCGGATGGACGTGTACGGGTATAGAGACAACCTCATGTATCCATGGACCCTGCATGTCAGCAGGGGACTGTTCAAGCTGGTGGAGGTTCTGCAATGGTGTGGGTCGTGTGTCGTTGGAGTGATATGGGACCCCTGACAGGTCTATATACGACTCTGACAGGTGACACGTACGTAAGCATCCTGTCTGATCACCTGCATCCATTCATGTCCATTGTGCATCCCGACGGACTTGGGAAATTCCAGCAGGACAGTGCGATACCCCACACGTCCAGAATTGCTACTGAGTGGTACCAGGAATACTCTTATGAGTTTAAACTCTTCCGCTGGCCACCAAACTCCCCAAACGTGAACATTATTGAGCATATCTGGGATGTCTTGCAATGTGCTGTTCAGAAGAGATCTCCACCCCCTCGTACTCTTACAGATTTATGGATAGCCCTGCAGGATTGATGGTGTCAGTTCCGCCCAGCACTACTTTAGACGTTAGTCGAGTTCATGCTGTATCGTGTGGCGGCACTTCTGCATGCTCGCGGGGGCCATACACGATATTAGGCAGCTGTAGCAGTTTCTTTGGTTCTTCAATGTATGAAGTGACCATAGCCTCAGAGCCTGTACTCAACATCAAACCAGCCTAGTCACGTGATTTTGCGACGACGCTGCTTGTCTACAATTTGATGTAATAGTGGAACTTTAATACTACACGTATTTGCCTTGTTTTATATATGCGTCTGCATGTTTGAGCTTTTAGTCCCATAGGAACTTACCACCACCATGTTTTAGTTTTAGTAACATCTATGGTGCAGTATTATCGTTACTATGGATTTAAAGAGAACTTTGTGAAAGGGTTACCAGCTACTTTTCATAGGTATGTAAAACCAATGTATGGTTGTAAATGTCATATTGATATGATGCACTTTATATGTTGAAAAATATTGGGGCACTATTGTTAAGTCTTATATTGTAGAGATCATTTCTGCAATTTTAGGGCCACATGTTTCCGAGATAGCTGCTAGATAAATTTTCACGTGTGTTTAAGTAAACCATCACTCAATGTATACTGGTACTACGTTCATATGCAGATAAAATTTATACTGACAATCGGATTGATTTCCTCCAGTTTGTGCAGGTTCCCAAACCCTTGTGTATATCTAAGTACTTCTACAGGAGACAGTTTCATATACAGTGTCATTGTAACGTAATTAATTAAAACAGATTCGACAATATGAATCAGTGCAACAGTAACCGTAAAAAAAACGTTGTTGGCTGTCACTTCTTTTCTTACTCCAAAACTCTAGCACTCAGCCTGTATTTTTTTTATTTTTTTGTGCATAATGTATGGTTTTACTTTTCTGATGATTAAATGAAACAACATGTTTACTGTTACCAGTTACTGTTTATTTATCTCCACGACGCGTTTCAAAGGTTTAAACCTCCATCATCAGATGGATTTACATTTGTTAGTATGACATTTGTGTGTGTGTGTTGTGTTACGAGTTTTTCGAGGAACTTGCGTCACTGTCTCCATTGGTCACCGGTTTCTTTCGCTGTCGTAACACATCACATGTATACTGTCATACTTTGTAAACAAATATGGCGTCTGAAGATATGGGGGAAAATTAATAAATATTTTACCCGTCTATAAAAAGCAGGAGAGTAAACAAACAAAAACTGAAAGTGATAATGGATAAGCAGGTGGTGAAAATCGCTTACTGTATTTACTGTAACAATGCGTTGCTTTTTCGTGACACTTCTGAGCCGTCTACAGTTTCATTGTAACGTAATTAATTAGAACAGAGATTCGACAATATGAATAAGCGCAATACAAAACGTAAAAAATATTGTTGGCTGTCACTTATGATCCAGATTCCGAAAAAACCGTTAATAAAGTGGAATCTGAGCTATGGTACTGAGACGAAAAAGCACAATACAATTGCTCCTCACACCTTTAAGCCTCTTTCAGTTCCTGGCACCAAGTTATAAAGATGACAGCAAAACGCATATACGAAGTTCGACGGTACTTCTGAAGGTGCTCTACCTGTAGCAGCGAAGTAAAACACGCAGAATACCCTAAGCCATATACGGGCTGAAATGCACCGGCCCAACGCCACATGACTTGAGCTGCGTGAGATGTTGCGGACAGAACTCTCGTTGTCATCCTGGGCATCCGAATGCTCACCCCATAGCGATTTGTACTCTATGGCGCCCTCTACATCTACATCTACATCTACATGGATACTCTGCAAATCACAATTAAGTGCCTGGCAGAGGACTCAGCGAACCACCTTCACAATTCTCTGTTATTCCAATCTCGTATAGCGCGGAAAGAATGAACACCTATATCTTTCCGTACTAGTTCTGATTTCTCTTATTTTATCGTGGTGATCGTTCCTCCCTATGTAGGTCCGTGTCAACAAAATATTTTCCCATTCGGAGGAGAAAGTTGGTGTCTGGAATTTCGTGAGAAGATTCCGTCGCAACGAAAAATGCCTTTCTTTTAATGATTTCCAGTACAAATCCTGTATCATTTCTGTGACACTCTCTCCCATATTTCACGATAATACAAAACGTGCTGCCTTTCTTTGAACTTTTTCGATGTACTCCGTCAGTCCTATCTGGTAAGGATCCCATTCCGCGCAGCAGTATTCTAAAAGAGGACGGACAAGCGTAGTGTAGGCAGTCTCCTTAGTAGGTCTCTTACATTTTCTAAGTGTCCTGCCAACAAAACGCAGTCTTTGGTTAGCCTTCCCCACAACACTTTCTGTGTGTTCCTTCCAATTTAAGTTGTTCGTAATTGCAATACCTAGGTATTTAATTGAATTAACAGCTTTTAGATTAGACTGATTTATCGTGTAACCTAAGTTTAACGAGTTCCTTTATGCACTCATGTGGATGACCTCACACTTTTCGTTATTTAGGGTCAACTGCCACTTTTCGCACCATTCCGATATTTCTTCTAAATCGTTTTGCAGTTTGTTTTGATCTTCTGATGACTTTATTAGTCGATAAATGACATCGTCATCTGCAAACAGCCGAAGACGGCTCAGATTGTCTCCCAAACCTTTTTATATAGATAAGGAACAGCAAAGGGCCTATAACACTACCTTGAGGAACTCCAGAAATCACTTCTGTTTTACTCGATGACTTTCCGTTAATTACTACGAACTGTGACCTCTCTGGCAGGAAATCACAAATCCAGTCACATAACTGAGACGATATTCCATAAGCACGCAATTTCACTACGAGCCGCTTGTACGGTACAGTGTCAAAAGCCGTCCGGATATCCAGAAATACAGAATCGATCTGAAATCCCTTGTCAATAGCACTTAACACTTCATGTGAATAAAGAGATACTCTATGAAGAATTCTTGAGATGCTCGCTGTGTGAGGCACTCCTGCGCTCTGTGATTCGCGCGCGGAACTGCCTAGTCTTCCGAGCCGTGGTAGTGTGCTTCGTGTATTTGCCGTGCCTGCAAAACACACGTAGTATGACATGCACTGCGAAACGCACATGGGCATTACAACTTAAAGTTCACTTGTTATTAAAAGTAACCTGTGTTATTACCACATTGAAAACTCGTCTGATATCAAAGTCACACAAACATTATAGTGAACCCCTCAAATTAATTATTTTCCACATTTAGGACACTTGCCAAGTGTCACAATGTTAATTCTATGTCTCAAATATCTGCAAAAAATTAAAAACGCAAAAATTACAATGTTTACGTCAAACTGGTGTCTAAAGCATGATTGCGGAGTCTTCATGGTTAAACACATGTGGCCTGCTAAACAGGCAGGTAAACTTCTTACAGAATATGGAAACAAGTATAAAACATATTATCCATAAATAGTTGAAAACCTATGTTTGCTTAAGCAATTTAATTATCGAATTACTAATGTGTAGTTGTTAAAGATAAGTTATACTTTAAATACTGTATCGAAAAACTTCAAAAATGTGAAATAAAATCAACTGTTGGTTTAAGCTCTCGGCTTGACTTCAACTGATGTTCATACGTTGATGTGAGTACCATTCTTGGTTTAAGAAAGAACAGAGCCTCAGATTAACTATTTTCCATATGTACGCTACTTATCCAGTGCCACAGTGTTCCTTGTAAGTCAAAATGTCTGTAAAAATACGTCATGAACGCAAAAGTGGAATGTTTAAATCAAGTTTCACAACGTTATTACATATCCGTCAAACTGATGTCTAAAACACGATTGTGAATTCGAACGTAAGTAACCCAACGCCATTTCCATCCCTAAATAATTAAAAATATCTTAATATCGGGTTAATAACCTTGATAATTCTCAGTCCACTTTAGACTGTAAGTTTTTCTAAGGAAGGAAGATTGGGTTTAACGTCCCGTCGACTTCGAGGGCATTAGAGACGGAGCACAGCTCGGATTGGGGAAGGAAACTGGCCGTGCCCATTCAGAGGAACCATCCCGAAGATTTTCGAAATAGTATTTAAAGCAAAACTCATCTTTGACAACTACACATCAGTAATTCGTTAATTACATTGCATTAGCAAACGTTGGTTTTCAACTATTTATGGACAATATGTTTTACATTCGTTCTCATATTCCCTAAGAAGTTTACCTGTGTGTTTAGCAGGCCACATGTGGTTAGGCACGAAAATAGCATTGGGGTACTTCCTTTAGACTTCGCATTCATGCGTTAGACACGAGTTTGATGTAAACAATGTAATTTTTACGTTTCTGATGTATTCTTTTCAGAAATTTTAGACTTAACATTGCAATACTTGGCAAGCATCCTAAATGTGGAAAATAATAACTTCGAGGGAGTCGCTATAACGCTTGACTGACTTTGATATTAGACGAGTTTTTGATATGGTAGTAACACTGTTTGCTCTCGTTGACAAGTGAACTTCAAGTTACAGTGTCCATGTGAGTTCTGCATGCGGCATGCGTGTCATATGATGGTGACTGGATGTGAGATTTACTGGAACAAGCCAACGCTCAGCCAGCTAGTTCACTCTTGCGGATTCCTGGTCAATGTGTCATATTACGCCAGCTGGATGTCACAACACATGACTTGTCGAACATTCAGTCAGTGAGTGCAGTCTCGCCTAAGCCTACCTGCCTGCCTTGTGACACAACGATTTAGATGCGGAAAGTGATTAATTTAAGGCTTCGATCAAACTTTTCACGTATGCAGGTGTTGCTTTACATAACATTTTGGATATGCATGGGGCGCAAAAAAAAACAAAAAAACGGAGCGTTCGGATACTTTCAAACTGTAAATTACTATGACGTACTGCAAGTTACACTCTGTCCGTACGTTTTGGAAAAATATTTGTGTGTGTGTGTGTGTGTGTGTGTGTGTGTGTGTGTGTGTGTGCCAAAGGAAACAAAGCCTTACACGCACATTTACTGGATTACTTTGTAAGAGAGATATCATGTGCAAGGAGACTTTTTAAATTTATTTTATTTGTTTTGTGAAACTACATTGAGTTGCCTTAGTTTAATGCTACACTGTGATTGGCTGGAGAGGGGAGGGGTAAATGGGGTGTGGCATGTCTGTTTATTTTAATATTTTATTTTTTTTAATTTTCCCCACTTGCACATTTGAGCTAGTTCCACCATCTTTGTTTCTGATTGGTTGTTTCATTTTAATGCTACGCTGTGATTAGCTGTGGAGCTTGTGGAGAGGGTGGTGAGCGGGGTGGGGAAGAGGTGTGACTTGCTGACATCATCGATAAGAATGACGGTGTCACTAATAAGATTTCCCCTGCATGCAGGCAACCTTTAGTAACACTTGCACTGTTCAAGATCAAGCGGCCCCATCTTAGATTGTGACTTCGGTGGTATCAAGTACTTTAGTACTGCATTCAAATGCGAAGTGTCCCACAGTCGGACCGTTAAAGTCCGTATCATTTACTTAGCAAAAGAAGACAAATTTGTTAACATCGAGTATAGATTTAAGTGTCAGGAAGTCGTTTCTGAAAGTATTTGGATGGAGTGTAGCCATGTATGGAAGTGAAACATTGACGATAAATAGTATGGACAAGAAGAGAATAGAAGCTTTCGAAATGAGGTGCTACAGAAGAATGCTGAAGATTAGATGGGTAGATCGCATAACTAATGAGGAGGTATTGAACAGAATTGGGGAGAAGAGGAGTTTGTGGCACAACTTGACAAGAAGAAGGGTCCGGTTGGTAGGACATGTTCTGAGGCATCAAGGGATCGCAAATTTAGCATTGGAGGGCAGCGTGGAGGGTAAAAATCGTAGAGGAAGACCAAGAGATCGATACACTAAGCAGATTCAGAAGGATATAGGTTGCAGTAAGTACTGGGAGATGAAGAAGCTTGCACAGGATAGAGTAACATGGAGAGTTGCATCAAACCAGTCTTAGGACTGAAGACCACAACAACAACATTGTTATTACTGGTAAAGTTATTACTGAACCAGTCTTAGGACTGAAGACCACAACAACAACATTGTTATTACTGGTAAAGTTATTACTGTTTGGTGCCCTGATCTATACAGCATATCAGTGTGCAAGGTATCTTCTCATTTAGTGAGCTACTCCTCACAGCACCTCCCTGTTATTAGCACTATGTGGTGCAGCTTATGCTTTACTTAAGCTCCTGCCGGCTGTGGGAACAGCATCCTATTGCAGTTCTGTAGCTCTGTGAGTTGCTGCTCGAGAAAATATCGTAATGTCTGGCTCTCCATCATACTGAAGGATTTTATTACAGAAGATGCATTAGGTGCCAGATTGTGACAAGGTATGTCACAAGCTATGTGTATAACATGGAACGGTCTTAACCGATACGAAACAGAGAATAAATGAAGCACCGTGTCTCAATTAATGAAAGTGTGCCTGGACTGAAATAATGGCAGAAAAGGCATGTATCGAAGTCATAGCACATGTTCTTGATGGTGCTAACACAACGTCCACTACCATAGCCAGGAAACAGTTATCGTTAAAACTCACTGCAAACTTGCGAAGAAGTGTTCTGAATTGCTGAGACATTGAAGAGAGCAAAATCGGTAATTTCGTACAGACAAGGGGGCTAACATTTTTGTAGTTGCGAATAAATAATTTGAAAACCGTCGCACAAACACATTTTAAACTTGGTTGTAACTGTTTCGACACCAAATAGGGCACAGGTGCCCACCGTAGTTAGCGTAAAGGAAATGCCAGGGTTCTGAGCTAGGCACGCAGTATTTGAAATTCCAGATCTCATTCCTCCAACAGTCGGCAGTTTAGTTGCCAAATCTACACGGCTCCGGAAGACTGTGCAGCTAGTGCCGAAGAAATATGTGGAACACGGTGTCATCTGTGAGGTTAACAGGCCTCAATTCACAGTCCATTCTGTTCGGTACTAAGGCTCTAACGGTGTTAAACAAGTACATGCAACTGGTCGAGACCGCCGGCTACCGTCACGCGTGCCGCCAAACATCAAATAAGAGTAGTTCGCTCACTAAAGTAGTCACAGTAGTTTTAACCTAGTGACAGGTCTTCCTTTACTAAGACTCAATTGAAGTGTCTACCGAAGATTGTGGGTACGCAAAGGTAATGAATTAGTCAGTTATGGGATCTTGGTAAAAGTCTCGTCTCTCTGCACTGGAACGTAGATATTGATCAGTTGTATGTCGTACAAACTGGCAGCGACCCCCCACCCGGACAGAAATAGGGCTTGGGGGTGCACAGAATCCCGTGTTTACGTAGTAACACAGTGCCTGGGTTGGGCCCTATATTGATTATGGACTTGTAATCTGCGACGTCTGCTGGTTTGGTGGTGGTGCCCTTCCTGGAGAAAAATGATATTTGTATGTGCGGCCCATTGGTGTTTTTAAAACTGAGTATTGCGACTTCGGACACGATTCGATTAAGGTTGAGAGTTACTAATCTGCAAGTGTTCCGGTGAGTTTCAGTTAGTCTTATTCGTCCTCAGTTCACGCTACGTTCGGTTGTGAGAGTTGTTTCTGGAAAATTTCTATAGATTCATCACTTTGCATTTGGGGGCGTTATTACACGTGATGCCACAGGGCAGACGGTGACACGGCGGCCAGTCGGCATCGTGTGATTTTCAGGGCTTCATAGCGGAGTTTAGCTTAGTTTATTACGTTATTGCTTTATTGACGGCTGCTCCTTTTTCTTATCACTTTTTCGATTCAGTGTCCGATTTCTTTACATCTGTCTCGGATGTGCAAGATCACCATAATTTGCACATGTTGTCCGAAACATTCGCGTCGGGTAATGATGAGGCGGGGGGCTTCGGCAGCCACTTGGGTTGACTTTGCTCGGGAGTTAAGAAGATGTGCAGGAGTAACTAGAGGGTCTAGGGAGCGATGGCTTTGTCCTTCAGTTGTCTGCACTGTTATAGGCGCGACATGTACTGTATCATTGGGAACCTGAGGGCGGGCTGCGGTGGAGAACGTTACCGCAAGATAATGTTGTCTATGGATTTTGCTGCTTGCATTTGTGTCGTGCGAAGTCCAGAGCCGACAGTTGAATGGCATGTATATCACTATTGTCGAGGTTCGACTGCAGTACTTCACGCTTGGGAGTGTGACTTGGCTAACGTGGAGTGTGGTTCGAGCCCAGAGGGCGATTGGCTCGGACTGTGATAACTGACTGTATCTGGAGCCGTATAGGCGAGCTAATTGTCGCTCTCTGCTGGAAGAGGGCACTCGGCCCACAAGTCGTCTCTGACCTTCGTAAACAACTCACAGGGGGAACCTTCCATAGGTTGCTCTCTGCGGCTCACGGAACTTCGCACGGTGAAAGAAGGGTGAAACCAAAGGAATACCTCAAGTTCGATTCCATGTGTATGATTGTGCCCCACGATCGTGATGTAGTCCAGGATAAAAAGAGGGTCAGCATCGGTCGTAATATCAACTGTCTTTTTTATTGCAGATGTAGATTTCAGCGAACAGTGCAGCTATCACCAGAGCAAGCTTAGTCCAACTCACTACTTCATGTACATTCCTAAGTTATAGTGGAATATGTGTTGTTATGATTACGTTGAGTTTACACGACTACCTATAACGCACTGATGACAGCTGCACTGTTAGCTGAAGTCTAGATCTGCAATAAAAAGGCAGATGATATTACGACCGATGTCGACTTTCTTTGCGTCTTAAGGAAATACCTATTTTGGCTTAGGTGCCAACACTCAACAATTTCCGTGAAATTTACGGCTAAAGTTCTAATGCCGCTTTATTGTCTCCTCTGCATTTAAATGTACCTGAGTCGGTAATGCGATGGTTAAGCGCACAGGTGCGAATTTTTGCGTCCCGTCTTCAAATCCAGTCTTACATTTCCTTTTTCTGTATCTTCTATTGTTGCGGAAGTATGTGAAATCAAAATTTATCGAGAAATATAATCGAATTACAGACAAAAGAAATAAGCATTCTTAATCTGGTTAAAAATAGATTTTATCATCAGAAATCTTAAGCAGTCTTCTGTCATTAACAGCACTAGAAAATTAAAAACATATAAATTCTAGTATTTCAATTCTTTTTTACTTTAGAACATCAGGAGAACCAGTGCATTCCCCGTGGCGATGACAATCACAAAAACATTCGAAGCATAAAAATTCGGAGCACGTTAAGCAGCGTACGAAGTCACGAATACCGCGGTCACATCTCTTGGTGAGAATACCATTAGGAAAACCGACCTCGTTAACGTTGCTAAATACTTTGCGATCTGGTGATGATCTGTCAGCAAACAACAACCTACATTGTAGCACTTTCTCGAAAGGCTTGTATTCTAAATGCATCGCTTCTGTTTGTGATTTACCATTACTATATAGGGCAATTGTGTAATCAGCCGTCCGCAGCTCGTGGTCGTGCGTAGCGTTCTCGCTTCCCACGCCCGGGGTCCCGGGTTCGATTCCCGGCGGGGTCAGGGATTTTCTCTGCCTCGTGATGACTGGGTGTTGTGTGATGTCCTTAGGTTAGTTAGATTTAAGTAGTTCTAAGTTCTAGGGGACTGGTGACCATAGATGTTAAGTCCCATAGTGCTCAGAGCCATTTTTGTAATCAGCGAATGCAATTCTTCAACAGTCGGTGAAAGTATACGTAGCACGGTAGGGTGAATGGCGTACAGTTTAGCGAAACTGCTTTTAATTAACACGTCGGTATTCTGATTTCACCGATAAACAACCCGTCGTATAAGGAAAATGAAATATTAGAATTCATATGTTTTTAATTTTCAATTACTCTTAATTATATAAGGATATACACTACTGGGCATTAAAATTGCTACACCAAGAAGAAATGCAGATGATAAACGGGTATTCATTGGACAAATATATTATACTAGAACTGACATGTGATTACATTTTCACGCAATTTGGGTGCATAAATCCTGAGGAATCGGTACCCAGGACAACCACCTCTGGCCCTAATAACAGCCTTGAGTCAAACAGAGCTTGGATGGCATGTACAGGTACAGCTGCCCATGCAGCTTCAACACGATGCCACAGTTCATCAAGAGTAGTGACTGGCGTATTGTGTCGAGCCAGTTGCTCGGCCACCATGGACCAGACGTTTTCAATTGGTGAGAGATCTGGAGAATGTGCTGGCCGGGGCAGCAGTCGATCATTTTCTGTATCCAGAAAAGCCCGTACAGGACCTGCAACATGCGGTCGTGCATTATCCTGCTGAAATGTAGGGTTTCGCAGGACTCGAATGAAGGGTAGAGCCACGGGTCGTAACAAAATGGTTCAAATGGCTCTGAGCACTATGGAACTTAACATCTGTGGTCATCAGTCCCCTAGAACTTAGAACTACTTAAACCTGACTAACCTAAGGACATTACACACATCCATACCCGAGGCAGGATTCGAACCTGCGACCGTAGCAGTCGCGCGGTTCCGGACTGAGCGCCTTAACCGCTACACCACCGCGGCCGGCGGGTCGTAACACATCTGAAATGTAACGTCCACTGTTCCAAGTGCCGTCAGTGCGAACAAGAGGTGACCGAGGCGTGTAACCAATGGCACCCCATACCATCACGCCGGGTGATACGCCATTAGCCGGCCGGGGTGGCCGAGCGGTTCTAGGCGCTACAGTCTGGACCCGCGCGACCGCTACGGTCGCAGGTTCGAATCCTGCCTCGGGCGTGGATGTGTGTGATGTTCTTAGCTTAGTTAGGTTTAACTAGTTCTAAGTTCTAGGGGACTAATGACCTGAGAAGTTGAGTCCCATAGTGCTCAGAGCCACTTGATACGCCATTATGGCGATGACGAATACACGCGTCCAATGTGCGTTCACCGCGATGTCGACAAACACGGATGCGACCATCATGATGCTGTAAACAGAACCTGGATTCATCCGAAAAATGACGTTTTGCAATTCGTGCACCCAGGTTCGTCGTTGAGTACACCATCGCTGGCGCTCCTGTCTGTGATGCAGCGTCAAGCGTAACCTCAGCCATGGTCTCCGAGCTGATAGTCCATGCTGCTGCAAACGTCGTCGAACTGTTCGTGCAGATGGTTGTTGTCTTGCAAACGTCCACATCTGTTGACTCAGGGATCGAGACGTGGCTGCACGATCCGTTACAGCCATGCGGATAAGATGCCTGTCATCTCGACTTCTAGTGATACGATGCCGTTGGGATCCAGCACGGCGTTCCGTATTACCCTCCTGAACCTACCGATTCCATATTCTGCTAACAGTCATTGGATATTGACCAACTCGAGCACCAATGTCGCAATACGATAAACCACAATCGCGATAGGCTACAATCCAACCTTTATCAAAGTCGGAAACGTGATGGTACGCGTTTCTCCTCCTTACACGAGGCATCACAACAACGTTTCACCAGGCAACGCCGGTCAACTGCTGTTTGTGTATGAGAAATCGGTTGGAAACTTTCCCCACGTCAGCACGTTGTAGGTGTCGCTACCGGCGCCAACCTTGTGTGAATGCTCTGAAAAGCTTTGCGTATCACAGCATCTTCTACCTGTCGGTTAAATTTCGATTCTGTAGCACGTCATCTTCGTGGTGTAGCAATTTTAATGGCCAGTAGTGTATAATATTTGTGAAGATGACATCTGTTTTTAAACTATCTAAAACACTTATTTTTTGCCAATAATTCCTTTATATCCCACGATGTCACAAAAATGCTGAAGCGACATAATTCAGCTACAAAAGAAGATAAAGCAAAAAAAGAAATCCATAAGACTGGGTGTGAACACGAGACACAAATCGTAGAAACTGCACTACCGACTCAGTTAAACTTTACAGCAGGTATGGTGGTTATCCCTGAAACAACCATTTTTCCGTTGTATCGGTTTTTCCCACGTCAGTTTAACCTGACTTTTAAAACCGCTCAAAATAACCGGTTTCAGAAATAACCGATTTTTGGTTTCTTATTCCTATTATTTCCTTTAATAAACGTAGAAATCGAACAAAGATTGAAAATTTTTGACCCTCTCAGTTTCAAGATATGTAGAATCAAAATATTAAATTAAATAGGAAAATGGAAGAAAACTTTGTCATCACTATTTGGGCATTACGAAAGGTCAGTGCTAAAGGGTGTAAACTGAGGTTGAAGAACTCCGTTTTTCGTGTTGATTTGTCCATTTTCAAGAGCTAAAAGCAAGTGAAGGCATATTATGTAGACACAGGCAGCAGATCAGCTACTTTCTGTTTATGCTGTATACTATGAATGAACTGTTGTTAAGTTTTTAATTTATCACTGTTACCACACTTTCTTTCCTCTTTTATGATTTCATAGAAATGGCAGACAAATCTTTAATCTTTGAAAGCAAACGAAGCACTGTACTTCATTGCTAAGTCACTTCGTAAAAATACTTCTACTCTAGGATTGATACAAATCTGCAGTACAACGGATGTCCGGCAACGACAGCGATTAACTACGACATAGACCAGGTTAAGGCAGTTATGCACAGTGCAAGCACGCGCGTACCTTAAGCCACGACACACGGCAACAGGGACAGTATTGTCACAACAATGCTGTAACAATTCTTGTGCTATGTATTTGTTGCTCGTTCGTGTCGCGTTGTTATTAAAATAGCACTGATTGCTTTTCTCATTTTCCACAATAACGCAATATTTCAAACCAATGCAAATTTTACGAACAAAATTTACTTCTTTTCTTAAAAAAAGGTTTATTTAAAAACGAAAAATTTTAGCAATCCTGCTATGCCTAATTGATATTTCAGTTTTCTCCTCGGTTGTAAACAAAAAGTTAAAAAAATAATACCTGTTATAACCGAGACCAAGCAAATACCGAAAAATATTGGTTATTCAGAACCAAAATACAGGTATCGTTTTTAACAAGGCCGTTTTTCCAATACCTACTTTACACTGTACGAAGGGACTGATTACGTAGCATTGGAACTTAACCTTCATTTTCTCGGAAACTATAGTGTTAGCACGTAAGCCAAAATAGATATTCCTTTGCGTTCACCCTCCTTTCACCCTGTCAAGTTTCGCCTGTGTCAGAGAGCGATCTATGGAGAGTTCCCCTCGTCAGGCCTCACAGGCGCCAACAGACATATTAGAAGGAGCATATCTTTTTGTTTAAAATCCTATGCCCAAGCATCACACACCGTTAAAAATGGTTCAAATGGCTCTGAGCACTATGGGACTTAACATCTGTGGTCATCAGTCCCCTAGAACTTAGAACTGCTTAAACCTAACTAACCTAAGGACATCACACACATCCCTGCCCGAGGCAGGATTCGAACCTGCGACCGTAACAGCCGCGCGGTTCCGGACTGAGCGCCTAGAACCGCGAGACCACCGCGGCTGGCACACCGTTAATTGTGTTGAAAAACTTATTGCTTATCGACTTCTCTTGTTGCAGCTGTAATGCTGATCCGCAAGAAGCTAATGCTTGCCAGATAGCTTCGTTTGTAATTTCGAAAAGAAGGTTATATATTTTGCCTGTGTGGAGGCCTATACTCGCAAAGAACACAGATGCTTTAGAAGCTTCTCCAGTGGGGGTTGTGTAATCTGAGGAACTCTCGAATCTTCTTACCACTCTTTTACGTACTAGTAAGTATGACAGAAATTGCGTTAGCCAAAGAATCGTACTGGAGAAATTTGTATTCTTTGAGACCTATCGGTTGAATTAGTCAGCTATCAGCAGTGGCAGTTCGTGGGTTTTCATGAGCATAAAGGAAACCGATTCGGAGAGCGCATTTGCTAGCCGTTCTTTCCACAGCTACCTGTCAAGCACTTAACTATACAGGTCCACCTGCCATTCACAGTCAACGCCAGGCGCACCAGTCAATCATACCGGGCTAGAGCCGGTAGTACACAAGCCATTGCTCCAGTGGACTAACTCACTAAAGCTGTCAGCACACGAATCGTGCAATGGAATGTTGAGCGTTGAGCATGCCGAGTTCCTGACGTCATAGCGGAAAAAAGCACGTTGGGGAATCTTTCTGAACGTGCAGGGCAATATCTAGTATATGGGATATTCTGAACGTGTATTTAAACGTGGACCAATGAGAAGAACGTCACTTAAGTGAGATGACGCCATCTCAGTTCAGCACAGAGAGCGCGTACTTTGTAAGTATGCTGTTTCAGGGCAACGGATGTTGAGGATCCATCAAAAACGCGTTGTTCTTGGTACAGTTTGTTATAATTAAATGTCAGTTAATGACATACCTACGAGTAAATCCTCCAGGAGATGCTAAGATGCAAAGTATGGTCATAATGAGGTATGCTTCCGTACCGTAATGGGTAGAGATGCAGCTTAGTAGTATAAAAGATAGCGTGTTGCTGGTTCGCGTTATACTTTCTTATTAGTTTAATAGACGAATATTCTATATTATTCTATTTTATGTAAATAAATATTCGCTATGTCTGAGGAATGAGTTTGTTCTATTGGCTTTATCTACAAGAAAGCTTGCACTGCTTGTAGTAGCAGATGTTGCACTTCCTTGTTTCAAGTTTTGTGTTTTGTGATTCTGCTACTGAACAGGAACAGTGATCAAGTAAGAATGACCTTAGCGATTTATTAAAAAATGAGAATGATGAAATAATTTTTATCTTATGTGGAGAACTATTGTAATTTTGCGTCGCACTATTTGTGATGGAACTTTTGTAAGCCTATGTCCTTACTGACTGGACATGGTACTTCCCTTTTGCCTATACCATGTACATGGATATTGAAATTTTTGTTTATGTACACTACAGATAGAACAACATGCCTGGCGTATGAACAAGGGAGGAAATGCGCGTTTTAATAGAGATGACGTAGAAATTTTGCGCCAGTCAACTTCGTAAATAGTGTGATTTGCGTGCTAATTATAGCCAACAACTGCCGCTAAAGCGGGTTGCGCTCACGTATACCACGTTAAGGCCTACGTGCCGTATGCACAAGTCGCATCGTTACTGAGCGTTAATCGTCACGTTGAACTCGACTCGCACAACGTTGACGTTCGAAAGCACGGTCCGTGTTCCGACGGCTGAAAGGAAGGCTCGTTCACACAGTCGCAACCGCCGCAATGCGGAAGCAGCAATAGTAGAAGCGCGAAGATTTGGCAGTGTAACACGGGATGCGATGTAAGCGTAGGCTTCCGAGGCCGTTGTCACTGTCAATAAAATTCTTCTGGGCCGTTGACCGCATTGTCAGTATCTAAAATTGTCCGACGTTTCGGTCACTATTGAAAATGGTCTTCCTCAGAGTTTTGTGTTGAGCTGACTCTGCACAAAAAGCCCTGAGGAAAGCCACTTGCGATAGTGACCGAAACGTCGGTTAGTTTTATACATTGACAATGCAGTCAACAGACCAGAAGAATTTTATTGACATGGGAAGCGATGTTTTTGTGTAAGCGATCCAGTCTGGTTTCTTTTTTCTAGAAAACATTGTCGCGCTAGTTTTCATATAGTGCGACTTCATTTTATTATATTTTTGTTAGGTATCGTCAAGTTGGTTTGTTTGGCCCACGGGAGAGCGTCACTGACATCCTGAAAATCTCGGACTGATAGTCGCCTAAAAATAGACGCCAACCTACAAAGTTTCAAGAGCCAGTATTAAGTGACGAATCTAGCAGTATACTACAACCCAATGTATCGCTCCCGTATGGATCGCCGAAGACAGTCTTAGACTAATCACAGCGCGACAGAGAAATTCAAGCATTCACATATCCTGCGCTCCGTGCGTGAATGGAATGATGGTACACTGTGTACATGGTACTATGGGTGTAACCGTTGCCATGCACTTCACTTCACAGTCTTTTGCAGAGTATGTGAATAAGTGCCAGGGTTGCCGAGAAAGTAATGCACTGCAGTTTTTTATCAGCCAGAAACAATGCTACGAATGCAAAACGTTACGTATGTGTTATTTGAAGTCTCCTGAGTAAGCGCGCCAAGTTTCCGTCACTTCCGACAGATAGTGTAGCAGAACAGTTTCAAAATGGCGTCGGTAGGTGATGTACGTTACAAGCAACGTGCCGCATTGCATTTCTCACTGCAGAGAAAGAAACTGTGGGGAATATTCACAAACACTTCTTCAAAGTCTATGAAGCATCTGCTGTCGACAGAAGTACAGTTATTCGCTGGGCACGGAGGGTGAGGTCATCAGAAGGTGGTTCTGCGGAACTCCACGATTTGCAGCGGTCGGGGAGACCATCCACGGCTATCACACCTGACATGTTGCAGCTACCTGATGTGATTCGCGACGACAGACGCATTACGACTCGGCAGTTGGCGCTGCATCTGTCAATCAGCAAAGGAAGTTCGCAGTTCACACACCGAAGCACTGGTTCCGCCACCAGGGCAAGGGTTGGTACTGACAGGGCATCCACGCCTGTTTCGCTCTGGAGGAAGGCCATGGAACGGGATGGAGATTACGTGGAAAAATAGGGTGTGTAGATAAAACACCATTCTTTTATGTGTGTAATCCTCATTATGTACAGTAAAGAACTGTCGAAGAAAGAAATGCGGTGCATTACTTTCTGGGCAACCCTTGTAGATGCTTTAGCCTTTACCAGAAGGTTCTTTTAACTCTACACAAGTCACACAATAAACTGTGTTTTTGTAACTCTTCCATAAATTTTCCACGGCCTATGGCTGGCTGCACCGATGTCTACATAGTACTTATTTTAAAAGAAGAAATAACGCATTTCCACATTCACTAGTTTTATGTTTATTTTTAAAGATCTTACTAACACTCCGTAACGTTCTAGGTTGTGAAGGGGCAAAATGTTCTCCCGAACCGGCCCTGCGTAAAGGGAACAGCGTATCTTCACCAATATCTAAAAGACTAAAAACAGAGTACATATCGCGAAATACGCGAGCTAAGTGAACTGTCAGCTTGTTATTTTTAAGGATGACGGCGGCCAGCTCGCTCGGTAACGATGTCACGCGCAGATCGAGTGCAAATTCCTACGCCCAATGGCACCACCTTGTTCCCTCACACCTTGCCTCACGCGTAGAGGAGCGAGGTAATGGGCTGATGTAATCCACCTCGCATAAACACCGTGCGGAGACGAGACGATGCAGTTCCAGAACACCGAGATGAGCACAAAATCTGCCGCAGCGAGGTGTTCATATTGTTAACTAGCGATCCTGGCAATGCTTCGCAGCTGCTAAATGTGTATGAGAATTAGACATACGTCCTGACCTCCTGCCCCCCTCCCTCCTACCCCTACCTCTCTCATCCTCCTCCTTCCCTCTGTCTCTGGCTTTTTCCTGCCCCCCCCCCTCTCACCATCTCGTATTCCCCCCTCTCGTGACCTTCAGCTGTGTTTATTGTTATAGCCAACAAAAACTTGATTCGGAACTGAAGTCGCTTAAAATAAATGGGTAAATCGGTTGGGCTCTTGGGTAGACAGGTTATGAGAAATCTATCCTGCTGCTCGATCTGTGAGGATGTTAGCTTGAATGACAGTATCTGGCATAGTTTTAATCAGCAAATTAGTAGGATTACAAAGTTTCAGAAGATACAGATTCCGTAGTAGTTTCTAATCATAAAGTGATAACCCATACATACAACTTTCGCGTTTTCTGTTACAACCACCTGAGATAAAAAAAAATAACAGCACATAGTTGTGTACACAGTTATTGTTTAAAATTATATATAAGGAGGAAGAACATATATGGGAGAAACAATTTGTCTAATGGTTTAAAAGCCCCGCTATCGTAGTTAAAACTGAGTGCAAGAAACACACCGAAACCGTACGTTTTCACAGAGCGGCGTAGAACAGCATGTTCTTTCTCGCAGTCGATTTTAACGGAAAACCTGTACACGGTTGTTTAAAAACTATATGTCCGTCCAAATGTTTATTAGAAAATAGAGTAAAAAATTGCAGTATATTGCCCAAGAACATTTCGAGGTGTTTCCCCTTTATATACACTCCTGGAAATGGAAAAAAGAACACATTGACACCGGTGTGTCAGACCCACCATACTTGCTCCGGACACTGCGAGAGGGCTGTACAAGCAATGATCACACGCACGGCACAGCGGACACACCAGGAACCGCGGTGTTGGCCGTCGAATGGCGCTAGCTGCGCAGCATTTGTGCACCGCCGCCGTCAGTGTCAGCCAGTTTGCCGTGGCATACGGAGCTCCATCGCAGTCTTTAACACTGGTAGCATGCCGCGACAGCGTGGACGTGAACCGCATGTGCAGTTGACGGACTTTGAGCGAGGGCGTATAGTGGGCATGCGGGAGGCCGGGTGGACGTACCGCCGAATTGCTCAACACGTGGGGCGTGAGATCTCCACAGTACATCGATGTTGTCGCCAGTGGTCGGCGGAAGGTGCACGTGCCCGTCGACCTGGGACCGGACCGCAGCGACGCACGGATGCACGCCAACACCGTAGGAACCTACGCAGTGCCGTAGGGGACCGCACCGCCATTTCCCAGCAAATTAGGGACACTGTTGCTCCTGGGGTATCGGCGAGGACCATTCGCAACCGTCTCCATGAAGCTGGGCTACGGTCCCGCACACCGTTAGGCCGTCTTCCGCTCACGACCCAACATCGTGCAGCCCGCCTCCAGTGGTGTCGCGACAGGCGTGAATGGAGGGACGAATGGAGACGTGTCGTCTTCAGCGATGAGAGTCGCTTCTGCCTTGGTGCCAATGATGGTCGTATGCGTGTTTGGCACCGTGCAGGTGAGCGCCACAATCAGGACTGCATACGACCGAGGCACACAGGGCCAACACCCGGCATCATGGTGTGGGGAGCGATCTCCTACACTGGCCGTACACCACTGGTGATCGTCGAGGGGACACTGAATCGTGCACGGTACATCCAAACCGTCATCGAACCCATCGTTCTACCATTCCTAGACCGGCAAGGGAACTTGCTGTTCCAACAGGACAATGCACGTCCGCATGTATCCCGTGCCACCCAACGTGCTCTAGAAGGTGTAAGTCAACTACCCTGGCCAGCAAGATCTCCGGATCTGTCCCCCATTGAGCATGTTTGCGACTGGATGAAGCGTCGTCTCACGCGGTCTGCACGTCCAGCACGAACGCTGGTCCAACTGAGGCGCCAGGTGGAAATGGCATGGCAAGCCGTTCCACAGGACTACATCCAGCATCTCTACGATCGTCTCCATGGGAGAATAGCAGCCTGCATTGCTGCGAAAGGTGGATATACACTGTACTAGTGCCGACATTGTGCATGCTCTGTTGCCTGTGTCTATGTGCCTGTGGTTCTGTCAGTGTGATCATGTGATGTATCTGACCCCAGGAATGTGTCAATAAAGTTTCCCCTTCCTGGGACAATGAATTCACGGTGTTCTTATTTCAATTTCCAGGAGTGTATTATGCAGGGTGTTACAAAAAGGTACGGCCAAACTTTCAGGAAACATTCCTCACACACAAATCAAGAAAAGATGTTATGTGGATATGTGTCCGGAAACGCTTAATTTCCATGTTAGAGCTCATTTTAGTTTCGTCAGTATGTACTGTACTTCCTTGATTCACCACCATGATTTCATACGGGATACTCTACCTGTGCTGCTAGAACATGTGCCTTTACAAGTACGACACAACATGTGCTTCATGCACGATGGAGCTCCTGCACATTTCAGTCGAAGTGTTCGTACGCTTCTCAACAACAGATTCGGTGACCGATGGATTGGTAGAGGCGGACCAATTCCATGGCCTCCACGCTCTACTGACCTCAACCCTCTTGACTTTCATTTATGGGGGCATTTGAAAGCTCTTGTCTACGCAACCCCGGTACCAAATGTAGAGACTCTTCGTGCTCGTATTGTGGACGGCTGTGATACAGTACGCCATTCTCCAGGGCTGCATCAGCGCATCAGGGATTCCACGCGACGGAGTGGGGATGCATGTATCCTCGCTAAGGGAAGACATTTTGAACATTTCCTGTAACAAAGTGTTTGAAGTCACGCTGGTACGTTCTGTTGCTGTGTGTTTCCACTCCATGATTAATGTGATTTGAAGAGAAGTAATAAAATGAGCTCTAACATGGAAAGTAAGTGTTTCCGCACACATGTCCACATAACATATTTTCTTTCTTTGTGTGTGGGGAATGTTTCCTGAAAGTTTGGCCGTACCTTTTTGTAACACCCTGTATACATATTTATAGACCATTCATATTAAGAAAATATGTAGCATATGTCCGTGTGATGATAAAAAGTAAATTTGAAGTAAATCCGTCAAGAAATTTTCGTGATTTTTGCTAACAACCTTTTCCCTTAGCGTATGTCTGTCTGAATATGTATTAGAGTATCGCGTAAAAATTTGAAGTATAGCAGTCCAGAACTTTTAGAGATTTCTGAGAACGACATTTGCCTTGTATATGGCCATACGAAGGTTTATTAGTGTATTGTGTGAAAGTCTGGAGCACGTTTATCATGTACTTTTCAACATATTTGGTAACAACGTTTAACAGCGACTTGCCTTTATATAGTAGTATAGATAATCGGTAAACCCCGATTCTTTAAGAAATCTAACTCTCACGTATAATACAGCTTCAAACGCCCGGTTACTTAACAAGTGAGTTGATGTGTTAAATATTTCCCTTTATGCTTGTAATCGAGAAAAAGCTTAGGAAATGTTTGAAATTATGCTTAAAGTCTGTTGGAAGTCTCTAAGTGTTCTGATTATGAAACACTAGATGAATATAAAATGAGTAATTTGCGCTCCCATTTAAGCAAAAACTAGTTTTTCACGCATCTTGTGTTCATGACGTCATATCTCCTGAGGAGGAGGAGGAGGATATTAGTGTTTAACGTCCCGTCGACAACGAGGTCATTAGAGACGGAGCGCAAGCTCGGGTGAGGGAAGGATGGGGAAGGAAATCGGCCGTGCCCTTTCAAAGGAACCATCCCGGCATATGCCTAAAGCGATTTAGGGAAATCACGGAAAACCTAAATCAGGATGGCCGGAGACGGGATTGAACCGTCGTCCTCCCGAATGCGAGTCCAGTGTGCTAACCACTGCGCCACCTCGCTCGTTCATATCTCCTGAAATATGTGTTGCACAATGGTATAATTTTGCAAGTACATTAAGTAATATATGTAGATACTGTATGCAAAGTGTGTTGCGAACAGCGTTAGTAGTAAAGAAGTAATAAATTTAAACGTCTTGTCCGATGCAGAAGTTTGAATGCATGAACAGCGAAAATGTAGTCAGCGATAAACTTCATTCTGTGGTGGATGTGAGTTTCGTAAAGGTTTGAAATTTTGTGTAATCTTTGTTGGAAGTCGCGAAGTGCCCTCACTGTGAAATTCTGGAGAAATGAAGTGCGCATATTAGCTCTCCGTCACTTACGCAGCCTCAAGATGGACACACAATTTCTCACTAATTCTTGTCTTACTATGTTAAACTTTTGACATAATACTTATTAATGAATAGATTATGACAGCATTTTACGTTTAAATTCTGTCAATAACTATTTTGAAAGTCGAATTTTTATCACCCATACGCTGCAACTGGTACCGCATTCCTGGACAACGTTGTAGTAATATAGATAATCTTCTTGAAGTATTGTAACATAATCCAAAGACTAATTAGGCGCAAGGGGGAAAACCTTCAAACACATTACTTGATTGATAATGTAGTTAATACAGTAAATCACGGAAGACGAAGCGTTACCCTCGATAGGTCGCTTGTGGCCGAAGCTCTCCGAACATTCCAGAGGAGACAGGCAGATGCAGAGAGCTGAAGCGATGCGCGTGCTGAACCACTGGGTCCTATCTTGCGACAGGCGCAGAGTTTTAGTCTTCTGCTTCTTGTAGCCGTCTTGTACCTTGGCACGTGAATTGCTGTTCCCTTAACACAGAGTCAAATGGGAGCCATGAGATGGAAGGCAGTGATCCGCGTGCCATCACTCATGGCGTCAGTGCTTCGCATTTCGCGCGCGGTTTCTGTGCACATTGGCAAGTCAGCAGCTCCATTGTTTCTGCCCACAGTTTACCATTGAGTACAGTATAGTAATGGCTACATGTGACGTGAAGAGTTTCATTGCGAAAGTGCAGTGTAGGCCAGTTTGCGGGAGTGGTCCATACCGGACAATTACAACTTAAAATCTAAAGCTTTGAATGAAATATGTAGACTGTATAAGAAGATATTTGACACCTTGCCAACACAGGCGGAGAGAATCGTAGGTAATAAGATTTAAGTTCTCTTATTATTTTAGCAAGGTATCTACCGTACGAGATACATAACTGCTATATTCTACTGCACTTCTGACCGTACTATGTGACTACAAAATATTACGAATTTTGTTCCTTGATCCGTACAGTTTTCATACATATATTCGAGAATGTTGCTGAAAAACTAGTGTGCCAAATTATAGCGAATAATTTTCGTGTACTCGATCTGCAATTTACATCTATGCCAGAGTCCGTATCTTAAAAACCATCGCACTGCCGCGTATCTTAAAATTTTACTCCGTCCCTAGTGCGAATAAAATTGTGAAGCACAACGCAACGTTCTACGACGTCTTCTGCAACACTGAAAGCTCGGTAAAAATACTTTACTTACTTTATAATGTTTCAAATGTACATTCAATAAGACGTCTTTCTCTAGACAGGCTGTAATTAAACATTCTCTTTTCCTGAAACAGAGCTCTTCCAGTGCAAGGACGCATCTCATTCGTGGATAAACCGAATGCCTCATCTGCGAGAAACACGTGGCGTATCTGACTTTGTGATCCCTCTCAAGGGGTGTAGTCGAGGTACATACAATGTTTTATATATAGTTTTTCCCTGAATGTCCTTCAGCTCCCGTGAACTCTTGTACGCTGAAGACCAGCAGCATGAAAGCTGCTCATAGCGTCTAAATGTACGACGTCCCGTGTGAAAGTGTACCCTAGACGGTCAGTATTATTGCTCTATATTTCCAGATCTGCAATAACGTTGAATGCGCGTGGGTTAGGGTGAGAGGTTCTTCCAATAATACTGACCAGATCAAAAACTTCTGAAATATATTGCGCTTCCTGAGAACTACTGTGCGCTCTATGGGCAGTATTGGCTGTAATATGCTCGCCTGTCGCCCATATTTCTGGGATTCTCTGTGTTCGCTCTTTGTGTTATATACTGAGATGAGTTCAAAACAAGAAGGAATGTCATATGAAGACTGGAAAATTAAGAGCGACTCTTATTAGTTACTGCTCAGTTTGTACAGGGAGCGGTACCCTACAACTTCGAGAAACTATTTTTATTTATTTTATTTGCATGAAATCAAAACGAAACTTTGTAATTTTTGACGTTCAAGGTTTCATCCTAATTCTTTTTTCTGCTTGAAAACAGCTGTATCCACTGCAACAGCATGTTGAACTTTCAGCACTACGAATGAGACTACATAGTGCACAATATTACTGCATATTTTTATTGAGCAGTTTGTGGATGACATTAATCTTTTTGGAACGAGATTAGGCATACTGTGTCAAATTAATCACATAACTCATTCACAGCATTATTTATTAAATTTCGTTAATAAAACTTATTATACCTGAAAATATCGTTAAAGTAAGACAAAGATTTCATAAGGGCACAACAATAAAAGAAATATTATCATTCAGTTTTCTTATCGTCAGTGTTGGATTGCAGTAACAAAGAAAATAGCTTTTTCAACTGCTCCTTTATTAAAAATCACGAATTAAACTTACTATGTAAATGACAGGCATCTTTATATAAAGGCAAAGACGACATTAGAGCACATCAACAATGATAATATTCCTCATACATTTGTTTCATCGTCACTTTTGGACTTTGGCAACGTATAAGGAATTTTACGGCAGTCAGAGCAAAAAGTTTCAGTGTGTTGGGTTTTGACACATTTTGCAACAGTATTCTGTCAGTCTTTTCTTTACCGTCACGTATCACATCTAAATCTTTTCCTTTTGATCCCAGTTCCTTTTCCTCCATATCTGCTTTCGTCTCCTGCTTCTTCTTTACACGTTGGTGTATAAAGTTGTAGCCTCAGATGAATGTGAATTCCTGAGATGTCCAAGCTTCTTCGACTCAAGTGAGGGAGAACCAATGCATGAAGCCAATGCAGGAAGCCTTTTCTTCTGATACGATTCTCATTGTCGCGCAACTCCACCAAAACTGCGGTTAGGTAGTTTTGGAACTTACATAAATGGCGTAATAAATGGTAGGATTACCAGTAGTTTGGTAGCATTGGTAGGAAAAGAAGCATAAATGAATCTGTGAGGGAGAAGCCACTGACTTCTCTTTGTTTTTGTTTTTTTGTTTTGCACATAATTAGAACCGCACATCTCTCAGTGTTAGTTCATTATGTACTTACTTACTTACTTATCCATGTGTCCGCAGCTCGTGGTCGTGCGGTAGCGTTCTCGCTTCCCACGCACGGGTTCCCGAGTTCGATTCCCGGCGGGGTCAGAGATTTTCTCTGCCTCGTGATGACTGGGTGTGGTGTGTTGTCCTTAGGTTAGTTGGGTTTAAGTAGTTCTAAGTTCTATGGGACTGATGACCATAGATGTTAAGTCCCATAGTGCTCAGAGCCATTTGAACCATTTGAACTTATCCGTGGCTTGGGCCTTAGTGACGATATGCCTGCTCCACACTCCTCCTCCATCGTTCCCGGTTGTGAGCCTCCTGCCACCACTCGCCCACTCCTAATCCCATGTCCTCGGTGTTCTTGTCAATATTGTCCTTCCATCTTGCCCGCGGTCGTCCCCGGTACCTCCTTCCAGCTACGGCTCATTATGTACTTAAAAATTTAAATTGTATTTTATCTCTATAAATAAAAAATCAGTGTTTCTTTGTATATTTGTCCTCTGTGCGTTCCTAAACTACTCATCCGATTGCGATGAAATTTTGGTGAGTTGTTTTCCGTACACCCGCAAAGCTTTATAACCCCACCCCCTACGTCACATAGTTCAGGAGATGTGACGTCATAAACATTGAGATGCGTCAGGAACTGCCGCGTCAGGTATGACATTTTGTTTCATTACTTCTTTACTACTAAAGCTATCCGCAATACATTTCGGAAATGTATTAAAAGAAAAGTATATAAAACCACGAGCGTATTCCAACGCAACGTTGTGTCAAAATTTGAAATCAATCGGTCAGGAACACCAGACGGAAAAATCCAAAAAAATTGTGTATCCAAAAGCATTTCAGTAAACAGATGATGAAACCAAATACTTTTTTTCTTTCCGTGGCATTGCAACGCATGTCGGGTACAGGTGGCAAGTAATAAAAATTAGTTGATCGCGTACATAACTTCTGCGCTTTTATGTAACCAAAGCAATTACTTTCGATGCAAGTACAGTTTTTTTGCAGAAACATAAAAAATGCGTATAATCATTGTTTCTAATTTGTACTAAATAGAACGTTCTTCGTTATCATCAAAAGCAAGAGTTTTCTGTAATTTTTGATAAGTACGAAAGTTGTTTATGAATAACAAAATATGTTTTATGCTGTATAACCAGGACGAAGTACTGAAGCGACGGTTGATGTCTTATTGTTTTGTGTTTTTTTTTTAAATTTACCATTTTGTGAGAAAATTGCGTTTTATAGTGTTATACGATAAATCTGCATTGTTTTTTATTTTTACTACATCATCCCTCTGCTTCAAGTTACAAAGCAACAACTTTCGAACGAAACATGAATTAAACGATGGTAATTTCAGTTTTACTGTAAATAGTGTTTATTTTCAAGTAACAAACAGGAGGGTAACTATGTGAAACAAAAACGTTCCGTAGGTTACGCTGTCCTTTATATATCCCCACTCAGTTTGTAGACAGTTCCCACTTACGTTTTCAAAGCGAATCTAGTAAGAAACTGATCGGCTACGCAAAACAAAGCGATCGAAATGAGGTAACACCCAATAGTTATGCAACACACCTTACGCAATGGTAACACGGTTATTTTCTGAACTGACCAAGGCTGTTAGGAAAACTACCGTAGTCTACACTTACTTCTCATTGTCTGCGGTAGCCTTCCGTAATTTCACAACTCTTAACCCTTGGTGCTATTATAAAATGTTACAATGGATGGTTTCCGTTTATCTCCAGCGTCAGCATCTACTGAATTATCTTCATGTAAATCAGTTGCCAGAATCTCACACTTCCCCATGCTAGGAACATAGGAAAGTAGAGTACAGCCTTTCTTGAAGCCAAAAAGTTAACTGTGGGCAGCCCTTCCATTACTGGTAGCAAACTCCTGAGGAATCTCAGGTTTCTTTTTCTTCAGTGTCCCAACAATAGAAATATTTTTCCTTCCTGACACTCTATCAATCCAATACTAGTAACCAAGTAGTCTGCTGTCAAATTTCAACGTCACACATTCGCAGGACAACATCCGACTGTTCATTTCTTACCTAGTGTAATCTGTCTGTTTGCAACCCAGCGTATATTTCCTAATTACTGAGGTAAAATACTCTGAAATCCACAAGAGCATATATCTTAATTGCGTATTTCTTTGGTTTGCTACGTATATATTGGCAAAAACTGCACCTTCCACAGAATTCTTACCGTTTCTCATATATTGTAACATTTTCTCCTAGAGTGAAGGATATCTGGCGGTTCTGTAACAACGTTGAAAATATTTCCGGAATCGCTGTTATCTTGTCTGATTTTCTCCTTTCATCGCGAGGCTCAAGACTGTCAAATCTAAGCCTCCGCATAATCAATTTGAAACGTTTTATGTTCATCACGAAGCGAAATTTTTCAGTGCCGCCCCATCAGTTCTCCACAGAGCCTCTAAGCTCTTACTATTACGCCGTGTGCTGTGTTAGCGACAGAAGCGACCGACAGCGAGCGATTTCTGGATACACGACACTCCAGGGACAAGCAGCAACATCGGGCGAAAAGTTCGGGTGTCCTGCGTGCGAGCGATCATGTCGCGCTACAAGATGGCTGCTTAGAGCCAATCAGCTGTTTCTATAAAACGGCGCCCCTAAACTGTAGAATACTGTAATTGGAGAGTAAGGCTACAGAATTAGGTTTACTTAAGAAAATAAAGCGAAAAGGAATGCTGTGCATGAAATTTACAAAGAGAGGAATCTCCAAGGAGAATTTTATAAATATCATCAACTACGAAGATCACCATACAAATTCTCGAATACACGTGAATGAGCAGAGGAGCATTCGAATATCTCATCAATAAATTAAGTACGAATGTTTTTTACATGATCAAGAACTTTTAATAGCCGATAAATGCGGAAGATTGACTGACTACATGACGAATTACCCTAAACCCATATGTAAATTCACTGAATGCGTTCAGGAGAAATGGCTATCTATGGTGGAGCGGTAGCGTTGTAGATGGTAATTGCGTGATTGGTAAAGTCCTATGTTGAAATCCGGTGTCTTATATTTTAACTGACCCAGTTACAATTCTGTATAGTAAGTTTTATGTTTACTGTTTACACTGCATTGCTCAGTATATTTTTAAGGTCTTGCTAAAGAACTTGATCTTTAAATGTATACACACCTATCCCAGTGTATCGACACATTAAATTCCTATTAAATTACAATGAACCATGAAATTATACAGATATTTGATGTTGCGAACGTAATTCATCAGCAGTCAGTGTTATGGGCCAAGCGTTTCAATTAATCTAAATAGTCTGTAAAATTACAGCATACAAAATTTTTGAAAAGAAAGTCAAACGTTTTGTGTAATGATTATTAGGGAAAGGTTTGGTACACCTCATTTTCTGCTCATGATTTCGAGCATCATTCAAAGGCACGTAGAACGTTTCTCTGATCTACTTATTTCTTTTACACAAATCATTTGATAAAATATTTGACTGTTTTATTTTAATTTTTTATTTTCAAGTTTTATTCAGAAAGCATAATCTTACATACTCCTCGTTTGCCTTCCTATCGTACTTGATTCTAAGGAAGCCTTTTTGACATTTAAATACCGCAACAATGTACTTTTTATGCGCAAAATAGCTAGGCCTTGAATAGATGAAATTTTTTACACTTCATTTACAGCAGCTTTTCGTGAAATATTTCAATTTTTCCTCAGTTTATTAGTTAAGTTTTCGTTAATTACCCTGATTACTTTCAAGCAATTAAATATTTTCATGCCAAACTATACCTCATGCTGGTCACTTTGATACCTCATTTACCTGTTTCCCTCCCTTTGTTTGACTATGAAAATTTGGACAAAACCTCATGGTGTAAGTTATAGGGAGTCTTGTTTTCGGCTGTGCTCACACGTTTACAAAAACGTATCGCGTATTAATCATATGATAAAATAGCCCTTTCAGCGCGCTGTCATTTCCAAAATTCGTCGTTTCGATATCTAGAACCTTTTATGAGGTACGACGATTTTTACGACCACTTGATTCCCAAAGCGCAAGGAAAGGTTCGGACACACCATGTGCGACCCGTCTGCGGATATAACAACCAATATCTCAGGAATGAAAAGAGATATCATTCCGGTCTCAACTTTAAATACAATTTATATATATGGGTTACATATCATACGCAACAATGTATGGCCTTCAACGAACTACACAGAAAGTCTACACAATGTGATTTTACCTCTGCAAATTCTTAAAAATTTCGTGCAGCACAGTAACTATGACGAATAACGAAAATAAATTTAGACCTTTATCGTTTAAAGATATCAAGCTGTAGGTTGCGGAAGAATCAAATTTTTTCACCAAATAGTTTTCTTAAAATCGCATATTAAGTAATTCATCGATGCTGTCGCGTCCACTCCACTACTTTGCCGAGAAGACACGTGGCTGTCGTTCTCTGCCGCGCGTGCTGCAGCGACAAGATTCAAACACGTTTGAATACAAACGTCGCCAGTTGCAGTGGGAGACAGGCAGCGACACAGATGTGGCTCACGTAGGACACTTCCGTAACTACACCTGCGGTTGTGTTTTGTCGCCTGAAGCTGCCGCGCGCTGTCGCTCGCTTCTGTCGCTCACGTAGGACACGGCCTTAAAGCTTGCTGCGTGGAATTGCTGCAAAAGAAAAAAATAAGAAACTTGTTTCGATTCGTGACTGAATGAAGAAAAGACGTCATCTCGGTTGCACAGCATCCTTGCTGAAATAATTTGTAATCAAAGACCCAAGAAGTTCTTTTACTTATCGCAGAATGTCACCAGAACTGTTAACGTTTATCCTAAATAGAGTTAATCATGCGATAAGTAGTTAAGATATTGTAATGCATGAAGCACTGTCGCCAGAACTGAAATTACATATCATATTGCATTCATTGCAATCGAGAACACTCGGCATGCTATAAGATGCGGTTTTAGTTGATGACGCTTTTTCATTAACACCAATAACTATTAACAGTAATACTTATTAACATTAACAGCAATAATTATTCGCAGAAGGCCGAATTAAGAAAATAATAGTTTGCAAACTACTATCTTGAAGATAGCCGGCCGAAGTGGCTGTGCGGTTAAAGGCGCTGCAGTCTGGAACCGCAAGACCGCTACGGTCGCAGGTTCGAATCCTGCCTCGGGCATGGATGTTTGTGATGTCCTTAGGTTAGTTAGGTTTAACTAGTTCTAAGTTCTAGGGGACTAATGACCTCAGCAGTTGAGTCCCATAGTGCTCAGAGCCATTTGAACCATTTTTTTTTATCTTGAAGATATATCTGTACAGTGGCAATATTTCAAAATTCAAACATTTGTGACTGGGAACACTGCTGCGACGTTTTAAATATATGAATATTGAATAAAGAATGTAGCTTCTTGATTTGCGCAGCCTTCCCTCCTGTCAACAATATTCATTAAAAAAAAAAGAGTGGGCTAACTCGAACAATGGGATTTTAGTCTTGTAGAAAAGAGCATTTCTACAGCTAGAATCACATTTGCTTGTATTTTTCTTAATTCAGTTGTATATGTGCTCTAATTCAATAAATTTTGCCATGCAGCTCAGATGTTGTCAGACTATCTATGTTCTGATCGCACATGACGGTCCCAGGAACAGCAATATGTTGCTTATTTTTGTAACCAGCATCACTGAAATCCCAAATCTATGCAAAGCATAGATATCCAAAAAGCGAACATTATTCTCTGTTCCCCACATCATATTTCAGTTTGTCTACAGTCTCCGAACACACATAACCTCAAAACTCATGCAACTAGTGTCGCCAAAGTTGGAAGACGCCGAAACTGTTTAGTTTCACCGACGAGGTTGCGCAAACGCGCCGCGCGCATGCGCAGTGGCCGGTAGCGCAGTTGCCTGCAACCTAGTAACGTCGTGTAAACTAGGCTTTACGTAGGACGCGGCCTTACCTTTCTCAACACCAGCTAAATATAAGAAACAGATGAAGGCTTTCAGTTCAATAGCGTCCACTGGTTTTATGTCTCTGTCACTCCGAAATGAAGCTTTTTCGCTCACAGTATACTGATTTGTATACAAAATTGTGATAGACAAAATGTCGTCAACTATGAGGCAATTCCAGCAATCCAAAGGCGATCTCGCCGCTTTGCCGCACCTATAGGTCCAGGTAACTTTCGAATAATATTTTTGACCCTGAAACGTACTCTCTGCGATGATGATACTTTACTCTATGTTGTCTCTTTGTCCCTTCCAATTGGTAACGGTCGTTTTCCTCAAGTACTTCCTCGCAGTTTTCACTGTCGTCTTTCTTTGTTCTTGAATCTCTCTGCCAAACTTCAACTAATCGTAATCTGTGTCTACTTTGTCTTCAAAATCCTCTTGAAATTCATTGTTATCCTCTTCGAACATCATCATTTAGACGTCTCCAAAGTGATTTGGGTCGAGGAGGTTATACACTTTACTGTAACTTGCCGTGATGAAGTACATCCCGCCTAAAATCATAAAATTCCTATAAAATAACGCAAAAGGCGCAGTATATCAATGTGATAATTGTTATTTAGAAAACCGTAACAGACGATTAAACGGTCCAAATATAAAATAAGTGCATTTTACTTTCAAAAATAGTTTCGTACTATTTGCTAGATGTGTACTACTTACTAAGTTATGTTGTTAATCAATAAAGTGAACTGTCAGAACGATACGCGAACGGGCACGGTGTATCAAACTCTGCAATCAGCACATATCTCGACAACAGAGCAGTCGCCTCAGTCTGAAGCTAGCCTTACCTAAATAGCGATAAACTATAGATTAATGAATAGTGTCTGTACTATCTCAAGTCTGATTTGACTATCGATATTGTTTATCATGTAATTCTTTACTTAGCACGCGAAAAGTTGTCGGATCCTATTACCACCGTTGCCTGTGGAGTGCAAAGGGAAAGTAGATTGCATGAAGGTATTTGATCAACACCAAATATGGTGGCACCTTAGTCAGTCTATACTGTTTGTATACGTGTGTTGTTAATAGATTGGCCGCTGTGGGGGAGGCAACGTAAGAGACCGAGTTTTTCTTCTCTGTCTTCCAGTGATGACAAGTCATGGTCCTGTGCATCTCGTACCGATCTGATGTTTATGGTAAAAATTACACGCGTAAATTCATGACTGCGCATTATACAGATGGCCGTCTTCAAATGTGTGGGCATACTTACTTATAGCACTGAATACAAATGTAAATAAAGCTGCTGTATTACAGCGCAGTTAGTAGAGGAAAAAATGGCTTTTAAAGATTTGTTAATGTTACGGTACAGTGATAATTTTTATTTTTCGACCGTCTAACTTCAACTGAATGAAACACAGTTATCGTGCCATACGCGTTCCGCTTTTATTCTCTGCATGGCATCTTCAGTGGCCTGGAATATGTACATATTTTTACTATTTAGTTTACATTTTGGGGCAGTGTATACATGGTGTTACAAAAAGGTACGGCCAAACTTTCAGGAAACATTCCTCACACACAAAGAAAGAAAATATATTATGTGGACATGTGTGCGGAAACACTTACTTTCCATGTTAGAGCTCATTTTATTACTTCTCTTCAAATCACATTAATCATGGAATGGAAACACACAGCAACAGAACGTACCAGCGTGACTTCAAACACTTTGTTACGGGAAATGTTCAAAATGTCCTCCGTTAGCGAGGATACATGCATCCACCCTCCGTCGCATGGAATCCCTGATGCGCTGATGCAGCCCTGGAGAATGGCGTATTGTATCACAGCCGTCCACAATACGAGCACGAAGAGTCTCTACATTTGGTACCGGGGTTGCGTAGACAAGAGCTTTCAAATGCCCCCATAAATGAAAGTCAAGAGGGTTGAAGTCAGGAGAGCGTGGAGGCCATGGAATTGGTCCGCCTCTACCAATCCATCGGTCACCGAATCTGTTGTTGAGAAGCGTACGAACACTTCGACTGAAATGTGCAGGAGCTCCATCGTGCATGAAGCACATGTTGTGTCGTACTTGTAAAGGCACATGTTCTAGCAGCACTGTCAGAACGAAACGCGAACGGGCACGGTGTATCAAACTCAGCAATCAGCACATATCTCGACAACAGAGCAGTCGCCTCAGTCTGAAGCTAGCCTTACTTAAATAGCGATAAACTGACACCCGTATGAAATCGTGATAACGTGCTCCATTGAGCGTAGGTGGAAGAACAAACTAAAATGACCTCTAACACGGAAATAAAGCGTTTCCGGACACATGTCCACATAACATCTTTTCTTTATTTGTGTATGAGGAATGTTTCCTGAAAGTTTGGCCATACCTTTTTGTAACACCCTGTATATAGGCTGTAAACAGTTCTGGTGGTTGGTTTTTCTATGACGTAGTAATATTTTGAATTCTACTTCAGGTTCTGTGGACTATTTTCTTCATGTTATGTTTTTGTTCCCTTCTTGGCGCTGTTCCTCTTCTTGTAAATGACATTTGAGGTTTTTGTTTTCCACACATCATAGCACTGAGAACCGAACACTTGTTTTGATGCTATGTTTCGGTTTGTGTTGCCGACTGTCGGATGTTATTGCCAAAGATCGAATGTTGGTGCGAACTTTCGAGTGTAATTTTTGAAATATGTGTGATTTGTTTGTGTATGCATGTGTGAGTGTGTGTGTTTGTGTGCGTGAAATGGTATTTGTTTTCATGCGCTTTTTTTAAATTGTGTGTGTGTGTGTGTGTGTGTGTGTGTGTGTGGCCAGAAGACGAAGGGAGGGAGAGGGAGAGAGAGAGAGAGAGAGAGAGAGAGAGAAAGATATTTATTTGTTAATGTGGCTGTATGTGCAATAGGGAGTCTGTACTGATGTGTGTTTGCTCATTTATCATATGTCTGTTTTCAGCAATGGCTTTCTGGATGTGACAGTTTTCTTGCATTTGTATAAAGTATTTGTCATGGTACTTGCTTTCACAGTATTGCAGTGCACATTCATAACTAATTTGGGCGAAATGTGCATGTTGCAATGGATGTGAGGCAAAACTTATCTCTTCTTACCAAGAGTTGAGAGTGAATGCTTTTACAAAAACTCCAATCCTGAAGATACTTCTTAAGCTCTTGCCCATTAATGCTGAAACCCTTTGTTGAAACTTGTAGAGCGGGTGAATTATCTCTCCATTATCTATATTTTTATTATTTTATTTCTTCGTGTCTACAGCATTTGCGAACTGATTAATAATTTTTCGAGCCTAACAAAGAAGAATGCTGCCCCTAAAGCTTCCGCTCTTAAGGGTTCCGTAGGAGGTGCTCTTAGTGTGCCAACATAATATAAACATTAAGAGAATACGACCAATATAAGAGACCACTTAAAAGGAAAACTCTATGAAAAACTATAGTATTAATGGATTAGTAATGGAACTGAAAGGTGAGGGAATAGCTGGTGAGATATATCAAGTGCAGAAGGTGCAACCAAAAAAATCTAGCAGCTCTATAAAAATTATTTTAACAGAATTCATTTGTTCAAAAGTAAAAAAAAAAAGAACTTGATTATCTTTATTCACAAATGATCGCTGTCGATGTGCTGCCATCCAGAACTTCCTACCATCAAGGTTCGAAAAAATATGTTCATGCAGTAGACAATATACATGAGTTGCCAGATAAATCCACACTTATATGTTCACTGACCCTAAAACTATATGCGAAGCGTTCCTGTTCGGTTATACGGCCTTGGAGAGTTCCGGTTCGGTTAATGTGGCCTATCTTTACAACTTGATTGACTAGCCTTTTTTGGCAAAAAATAGGCATTAGTATTGACGCCATTTTATAAGCACCAGAAGTTTTAATTCTGTTCCGATTCGCTAACACAGTGCGAAGCACTTCCGTATAAATCGCACACCAAAGCACGTTATTTATGTACTCGGAAGACTGCAACACTGTAACTTGAAATGTCTCACTAGTGTAGACTTTGGGCGGTCCGCTATAAATGAGGCGCGGAAGTAACAATGTTTTGAGAAAGACTGAAACCATTTTTTAATGTTATAATGGACATGTGGACAAGCAACGCAATTGAAGACATATTGGCGTTGACTTGCCATTTTATAATGGACGAAAAATTAGTTGCACCCATATTAAAAGTGACGGAAGTTGCAATCACCACAATGCAGAACCTATGGCATATGTTAAGTATCGTTTTTTAAGATGTGTTTCCTTCCTTAATGTGTCTTTGCCAACCTGAGTTTCCATTCATTCTTGTGATCGGTACAGGTTGGTGCAAGTCAAATTTTTCTTGATAGCTTCACTTAAATCTCAATAAAAACTAAGTTTAGTCTCTAGTAGCCGGAGTTCACAGTAATGTAAAAATTTGTAAATGAAATCATGGTCCCAATTTAAGTGTAAATTTATTTATTTGTAAAACCCAATATTGAAATTTCGACCGTGTGGCCGTTGTCAAGTGGAAATTGAGTTCCTGATTACGACCTTCTCGCGTCTTAGAATTTCATTGTAAATATTTTGCACGTATTCTGCTTCATTTTTGTTCACATCCGTAATATTGGTTGGTGTAAATGATTCCATATTTATGTTTCATGTAAAACAGAAACTGGTTTCGACACATGGTACTCTATGGACGCATGTCGGTTTGTTACTGCTTGAGAATCCGTGTGTGACGTGCTCGATTTAAATGCATTTTAAGTATACTGCTCGAATTCCACATTATTTTTTGTTCCTATCCGTTTTTCGTACTCTCACATTTAACAGAGATCACTAAAATTTTCATTGATTGCTGCTAAAATGTATTGTTTGTAGTACCAGTTACGACCGTGTGAACACATTTATCCAAGTACTGTCGCATTTTTAGCAGTTGCTGGGAAGAATGATCTAATCACTAAGACTACAAATCATACTCTCTACTTCTCCATCTATACTCTGCAAGCCACCGTGAAATGTATGACACTCACTGGCAAGAAGCAACACCATTCACAGCAAAATGACATACTCATTACGTGACAAGATCTAATAAAACCAGATATCAGATCTGTCAAACCTGCTAACATAGAGTTTTCCATTAAGTACAAGAATGTACAGAAATGGATGTAAACAAAGTTGGAGTAGAATAAAAGCAATATACTTAAAATGCATTTGGATCGTACATTTCACACACAGATTTGTACGCTAAAATAGTTTGTAACAAACAGAACACCATGCGACGAAACTAGACTTTTTTATATGGAGTCATTTACCCCCCCCCCCCCCTATATTACGGATACAAGCAGAACTCAATCAGAATACGGGCAACAAAATAGCAATGTTATTCAAAGAGTACAATACACATGAGAAGTCGTAGTCAGAAGAAAATCTGGTGATTTTCTTTTTGGTTTCGTTATATGGGGCTCTGCTGTAGACTTTAGTGTACTTGTTACTGCTTACGAATCTGTGTGTGAACTGCTAGTTTAAATACACCCTAAATCTATCGCTTTTATTCTTCTTTATTTTTGTTTGCACCCGTTTGCCGTACTTCCTCGCATGTAATGGAGAATTCCATGTTGGCAGGTTTAAATGTGTGTGAAATCTTATGGGACTTAACTGCTAAGGTCGTCAGTCCCTAAGCTTACACACTACTTAACCTAAATTATCCTAAGGACAAAAACATACATCCATGCCCGAGGGAGGACTCGAACCTCCGCCGGGACCAGCCGCTCGGCTAATCCCGCGCGGCTGTTGGCACGTTTTGACAGAATTGGTATTCAGCTTCAGTAAATCTTGTCATGGAAAGCATACGTAATTTTGCTTTGAATGGTGTTGCTTCTTGCCACTATGCATTTAACAGTGGCTTGCAGATTATGGATGCAGATATAGATGAGTATGCGTTGTCGCCTTGGTGCCTACAGCATTCTTCATTGCAATTGATAAAAATGCGACAGTATTATGCAAGTGTTTTCACACGTTAACTGGTACTACAAAAAGTGTTTCCATACGTCATGAAGTGGCACTACAAACAACGTATTTTAGCAGAGGTCGACGAGCATTTCGCAGGCCTCTATGAAACGCGGGAGTAAGAAAACCGGATGGGAACAAAAATAACGTAGATTACGAGCAATATACTTACAATGCATTTAAATCGAGCACTTCACACACGGGTTCTTAAGAGGTAACAAATTGATATGGGTCCACAGAATACCGTGTGACTGTAAGGCAACAGAGATAATATGCTGTGCAAAATAGACTGGAAAATACTTGTTTTGTGTTTTGATGGGCGTTGTAGTTCCGGTGCATAGTGTTTTGTTTTTCTTTTAATTGCAACGAATTATAAAAGTATGGTGATAAATGCGTAAAATTATATGATGTATTTAGATTTAAGTATTTAAATATTATAAAATATTGTAAACGAATTGTGGCCATGTTTAGCGATTATTTTGACTACTGTGGTGTCATGTGACCCGGCTCAGGACTGTGGATATGAGCGGGAAAATCGTGGTCTTGGTGCGTGGTCCGTTGTGGTGGCAAGTTGGGGGCGGCAAAGTGCCGCGAGTGCAAGCATGGACGCGAGTGTATGCGAAGGAACAAAGTGAAAGTGTATGGGTGTGAGACAAACAGTGTACGAATTGCACCGATTATTATTTGTGAACTTAAAAATGCATGGCCACAACGTTAAAGTGTTTCTTTTGAATAAATAAGTATCAATCTGAACGTGTATAGTTCAATTCACTGCTCTTCAAAAGCCAGCCAATATCTGACTCAATAATAGGGGCGCAAATGCAACCGTTTACTACCAACCCCCTTTGCAGATGAGCCACGTGAAAAATAGGTAGTAAACGAGCCCGAGTTTAGTTGCAATTGGGGGCTCGTCCGGGATAGGACTTTCTTCCATATTCCATAGTATTTCGGAATCGGATGCCCGTCTGATGTTAGGCTTTTGAACAGTCAGTGTGGGGGCTCTGAGCTAAATCGGTGCATTAGCAGTACCGGAGTGTTTGTGCTGGACAAGATACGCGCTGCCCCGTGGTTACGCCGATATAAGGCCACCACGATTGTGAAGCAGTCAGTTACACAGTCTGATGAGTCGACCACGTGTTGCCGCGAGAAAAAACCGTCGTCCGTGCCACGTCCATGTGTTGTTACGGGTAAAGCAGTCGAAGCTGTATCCACGTGCTGCCGACGATCAACGCCGTCGTCCGTGCCACCGACCAACACGATTACATGCGGCCTGGGGCCTACGCAACGTGTTCTCGCTCCTGATCGAGTTTGCTGCGTGTCCACGCCGCCGATTACGATTCATTGCATAGCTGTGCTGCGGAGCTCACTGCAGACGTCGCGTCACACGAGGATATAAAAGATAAGTTCAGCCAGCAGTTACATTGCAAAATTGTGCCCATTCATTAGCCATGGCCGATGAGACGCGTGAATCTGGAAGTGAAGGCGAATCAATGGATGTTAGGAGTAACTGTAGTAGCCCTAGTATGCCAAAAGAAATAGGCTAGATACCAGGAAGTGACCTGAGTACATTTTTTGTTAAACTTACTAGTAAATTAGGAGAAATAGACTCGAAAATAGGGAATATAAAAACTGCAATAGTTGGAGGAATGGATTCGAAAATAGGGGATATGGAATTAAGGCTTAGTGACAAAATAAAGACAGTGAGTGAAAAATTTTATCAGCTAGATCTCAGATTCACTCAAATTACAGATAAAGTCGAAAACACAGTTAAAATTGTTGAGGGAATTATTGAGAGAGTTGATGAGGTTGAAAGAGGACTAGTAGCCAAGGTGGACACTGTGCAAAGTAATCTTGTGGGGCAGATTCAAGTACAGGAACAGAAATGCACATTATTTCAAGAACAAACAGAGGCAGACATTGAATCCATTACGATAGGAGTGCTGCATTGTCATAAGGGAATTACAATAAGAAGGAATTAGAAGGGGAAATAAATGTCTTGAGGGAAACAGTTAATACTGTGGCAGCAAGGAATGGAAATTTACTGTTGGGATATCCTGTGTGGCATGGATGTCAGTCAAAACCTTTTAGTGGAGAGAATAAATACCATGTGGTTGACTTTCTAGCTGCATGTAAGGATAACTTTGTGACAGGGATGAGTGAGCAGGCAAAAATTAAATATGTTAAGAGGCACTTGGAAGGGGGAGCTCAAACCTGGTCCAACCAAAATGATTATAAATTTTGTGATTTTAAAACCTTTTAAAACCTGTTCTTGAACAAATACTGGGGCCAGGCGAAACAATTAAGATTGCAAAACGATTTTTTGAATGGACCCAGTAACAAGAGTGGAAAGGAAAGTATGAGAGAGTTCTGTGTTAGAGAACTGAATAAATTAAATCATCTGGATAGGCCACTGGGTGTATTAACAGAAATATCTACACTAAAGAGAAGATTACCAGGGCATTTGCAATGGGATTTGATTCACAGTGCAACAGATTCAGTGGAATAATTTCTTGATTTTGTGTATAATATGGACAGGGCATTGTGTTACAGACCTAAATACATGGAACATAGGGAGAGTGGAAGGTATCGTGAAAGGGGAAACAGTATTAATTATGAATACAGTAATAATCATAACAGGTGGAGAGAAGATAGAAGTGATCAGAATAATCGGAATAGAGATTGGAGAAGCAGGCCACAAAGATATAACAGAAATTTTGGGGGAGAAGAGAGAATTTTGATCAGATGACGAGTGATAGAGAAGGTATGAGAATAGGAATGCCAGATGCAAATGGACAGGGTAGGTAATCAAAAAACTAATTGATGCCTCACTTAAGGTCCGCAGGGGGGCTGGTAATTATGTGAACAAGGCCAGACAAGGACATGATGGGATGAGTAATAAAGTCAGCAAGTAAAATAGGGAAATTGGGATATGTCATATGGATGCTGTCTTAGGAAATGAAAATCTATGGGGGGGGGGGGGGGGGGGGGGTTTAACAATTATAGAAATTCAGATAAAAGGTATAAGAGGAAAAAAGGGAACAAGGCTAATATCAGCAATGAACAGAGTGAGTTTTACATTGATGACATGTTTAAAAGGGAAGAGAAATTACAAGCAGAGGAGGACAATATTGGTTTGTGTGCAGCAAAATTCATTGAAAGATCAGAGACAGAGGTAGTTTCATCAAAAGGGGGAACAGAAGTGGATATGGAATTAAGGGGCAATGTTCACAGTAATAATGGGTGTGATGAATGGGTAGAGATGTCTATTGGAAATAGTATGGAGAATTGTGGAAAAGGTGAGGAGAGGGTTATTCAGTGTGATGTAAAGGCTAATATGAGTGGTGTTTTTGACAATGTGGAAAGTGCTGGTAAATTACCTACTGATAAGGTTACTGTGCTTGTGGGTGCAGGTGTTAACTGTGGTAGTGATGACTTCAGTGTGGATATGGAAATGTGTAATGATATGGAGAATGTTGCTGTAGGTTGCCCAGAAGATAAAATTGAAACCTATGTTTTCTTAACTGATGATGCAAGCCTGAAAGATAATTGTGGATGGTTAGGAAAGGAGGAGGCTGATTATGATTTGAGTGTTTGGGTGTCCTATGCAAAATTACATAAAGCTTTGATGCCTGAAGAATGGGGTAAAATAAAATTTAAAATTGCCAGAAAATTGGAAGAATTAAGTGAAGAAGAGAATGTTGAGTTTGCTATTAAGGATCTGTTTGAAGGGGATACTGATGTATGTTTTAGAGAAAGACCTAAAGATATTTGCATTATGGAAGAGGAAAGCAGGAGTGAAGTAGAAAGAGATTTATTACAGGAATCAGGGCTGAACAGAGTATAAATAGAAGTGATACAGCCAATAATTGATATCAGTGTGGGAGGAGTTACAGATATAGCATTATTAGACTCTGGCTCAAGTTTATCTGCAATCTCTGAATCTTTCTGGCAGCAAATTAAAGGTTTAGGATTAATAGGATTACCAGTTACAGGAGTCAAAATTAAGACAGCAACTGGGACATGTAGCAAGCCCATCAGCAGGGAAGTATTACTGGAATTTAATAGTAACGAGTATTGTTTTGATATTAGTTGCTTTGTGGTGAAGGGTTTGGCATTGAATGTAATTTTGGGTATGGACTTCTTGTACAAGTATGACTGTAGCATTTTTGTAAAGGACAGAGTGGTAGAATTTGATGCTGGTGGAAATAGACGAAGAATAAAATTTAAAGGGGAATTAAAAGGAGGTGAGACAATTACTCATTTACAAAGGATAGAAGAGGTAGGTGATGAAATGTGCACTGAACAGCAGATACATGACAAAGTAAATGAAATGGGACATTTAAATGAGGAACAAAAGGTGCAGCTTACAGATTTATTGTGTAAACATAAGCATGTGTTCTCTGACAGACCTGGAAAAGTCGTAGATTTCAGTTATGTTTTGAGGGTATTGCCACATGAAGTGATAAGGGCCAAACATTATCCTAGAGCAATAGCTAATAGAGAGGCTGTAAGGGCAAGGATACAGATGATGTTGAAGTGGGGCATTCTGGAAATGGGGAGGAGTGAGTATTGTAATCCAATAATAGTGGTGAAAAAGAGGGAAAGAACACTAATGGCTAAGTGGATGCTTGTAAAATTTTGACATTGGTGAGTTTGTTTGCCATTTATGATTGACTCTAGTTAGCCATGGAAATGGCATAAAAGAATGGGTTTTAAGATATTGCCAAATATTATGTGAAAATTTATATAGGAATTCACGGGAAAAAATTGAGCGTATTTATGTACAGTGATATGGCTGTATGGATGCTCAAAAAAAAATAAAATAAAATAAGAATCTGCATCTGGGAATAAATTCTCTTGGTGCGGGGGGTAGAAGTGTCGGAGCTCCTGATCTGGGAACATTTGAAGGGTGAAATAGAATATATTTAAATATGCCATGTTTGTGTTTGATTTGTGTGCATGTTTGTCATTTGTACAAACGTCAATAAGAACTGATCAATGAACATAGGATGTTCCAGGGAGGGTTTGGGTAGCCTGACTCCTGGGAAATGTGGGTCTGCATAGGCAAGATTTATGAGGATTTGATTAAATTTTGATAGGATGGCTTGGCTAACGAGAGGAAGCACAGTACTGCTGGCTGACAAGTTTGGGAAGCCTGCATTCCAGTGGATAAACCTGTGAACACAAGGATCTGGTTACAACAAACTCATGCAACTTACAGAAACAACTGTGTAAAAAGTGAAAGTGTTGATGTACAGCGAGTGTGCAACCTACATATAGACTAATATTTATATAAGTTTCATTGCATTTTGCCTGCCCAATCAGACTCAATAGGAGACTATCTAATTGTATATTTGAATTGGATACATTGTTGGATAATGTTTGTATGTTTTCTGATGACAGTACTTACACTGATTACCTCACCACTAGAATACAGTTCTACATGTTTTGGTGCCATTATTGTTATAATTAAAATGTTTAATATATAAAGTAATATGGGTTTGCTCCATTTGGTGCTACTTCATGTTGCCATTACTAAGGTAATGTCTCCATGAAGTGGGGATATGTAGGGCAACAGAGATAATATGCTGTGCAAAATAGACTGGAAAATACTTGTTTTGTGTTTTGATGGGCGTTGTAGTTCCGGTGCATAGTGTTTTGTTTTTCTTTTAATTGCAACGAATTATAAAAGTATGGTGATAAATGCGTAAAATTATATGATGTATTTAGATTTAAGTATTTAAATATTATAAAATATTGTAAACGAATTGTGGCCATGTTTAGTGATTATTTTGACTACTGTGGTGTCATGTGACCCGGCTCAGGACTGTGGATATGAGCGGGAAAATCGTGGTCTTGGTGCGTGGTCCGTTGTGGTGGCAAGTTGGGGGCGGCAAAGTGCCGCGAGTGCAAGCATGGACGCGAGTGTATGCGAAGGAACAAAGTGAAAGTGTATGGGTGTGAGACAAACAGTGTACGAATTGCACCGATTATTATTTGTGAACTTAAAAATGCATGGCCACAACGTTAAAGTGTTTCTTTTGAATAAATAAGTATCAATCTGAACGTGTATAGTTCAATTCACTGCTCTTCAAAAGCCAGCCAATATCTGACTCAATAATAGGGGCGCAAATGCAACCGTTTACTACCAACCCCCTTTGCAGATGAGCCACGTGAAAAATAGGTAGTAAACGAGCCCGAGTTTAGTTGCATGACGAAACCAGCTTCTGTTTTATATGAAACAAAAACAAACATGGAATCATTTATCCCACCCAAGATCATGGATGAGAGCAAAAATGAAGCAGAACACGAGCAATATATTTACAATACAATTCAGAGTTCAATACATAAAAGAAGGTCGTAATGAGGAACATAATCTCCACTTGACAATGGGAGCCTGGCGAAATTGCAATAAACCAGACCCACTCATAAATATTATGGTCTAGTACTCGTATTTCGCAAAGCAATAATACGGATTATCGCTCCATACTTTCCCGCATTCGAATCCACTGCCAGAGCACGAAGAGCGAGTAGAAAATTGTAAAAGCAATCAAATGCCCTACAGGAGATATGAGAAAGATGATAATTTCATTAGATGCTTGCATCAGGCGGGAACGGAAGTGAATAAGCACAAGCTTTTTAATTGTTTTAATTAAAAACGAAAAGCAATATGTATCGCCTCTAAAGTAAACCAGTACGAACATGTTATCTAATATTCTGATTAAAATTATAAATATACTATAGACCTAATCATTCTCGTTGCTTATGTTCATGGTACCTGCGATAACATGGCTTATGGAGCACTGTTATGTTGTATATTTTTGATGATAAATAAGTGGTTTACCTGGAATCATGCTATCTTCCCACTGAAAATCTATATAGTAGATTTTGTCAAGTTGCCTATGTGACAGTTCGTTCGTATATTTCACATTTTATCAATCATATTTTATTGAAATTATCCTCTTTATACGTACTGTAATTCATGAAGTACTTCGCATATGTCACTGCAGGCGTTAGTAACTAGCTGATGCACAACAGATAATGAAATGCGAAACAATCACGAACGGAAATGTCTCCGGTTACTACAAACCAGAGTGTAAATGCTAGCCTCAGGTTATGTTGGTCGTCGATAATTAGTATTCTTTTTTCCACAATTGTAATGAGCAGCCTGCGGAAAGCATCTGTGGTCATATGTGCCAAATTTTGGTGTAAGGCTAAGGCAAGCAGCAGCTGCAATTCAGTTTTAAGTACATTACCTCCACGCATTTCACGTTTACACACAAATTAATCCACTTAGTCTTCCATCACTACGCCATTTTGCTTACTTTGTCAAAAACAGTGCGCTCGCCATGCAAATTAATCCTCTCTGAACATTAATGTTTCGCATCTTATCTCTATGTAGTGTTGTCTCCTTTGTGTCGAGCCGCAGCGGTCAATCGCTGATCGTTTGGAATTCCCATGAAGTCTGGTGAAACGCATGCAACGAATTGGTCATGTGTGGCAGTATGACAGCGGTTCGTTTGTTGTCTAGTTAGGTTAAATATTTGCGTAATTTTGTTTCGTTCAGTCTCACTTCGCTAGGCACAAGTGGAGTGAGAACTTTATGTTAGAATTTATAATTATTCAGGAAGTGCGGACTATATTAAAAGTAAAGCTGAAGACGGAGTTGACACTTCATTTAAGATTAGGTGACCTTATTTTTGGGAGCCGAAGGTGGGACCAACATGGGTGCCCATATAGGAGGGCAAGGGTGGTCGTGTTGGTTGGGGAGGGGAGGGGGCGTTACATACGCGCCCACTGGACAGCGAACTCCATGAATATAAACTGTGAGAGCCGCTGTGATCTAAATGTCACAACACAAACTGGAGATAACGTATGTTACCTTGTGCGCATTCAGGATTATTATTTTATCAAATTTCCTGATGGCAGTAATTTCACAGTAACACATTTCCGTTAGCAATTCTTACTTCGTAATGGAGGCTTCAACGTTATTTATGATGCCTTGTTTAATACTGAATAATTTCGGAATATAAGGCCTACAAATTTGCTTTGTCTAACAAAGAGTGCTGAACCAAGGCACTGGCAGTTAATCTTGACGCAGTCTCAATTTTCTCACGGTTTTTCCCTGCCCGCCGCAGTATTGATCATGTGTTTGAATAACGACCGGCACTCCTGTCTAGTACTTTTACCTAGTTCCATAGGATGAAGCCTGCCAGTGTTTCTGTTTCTACTTGTAACAAGTAAGATGCAAGGCCCTTTGTCAGTATAAGTTAGCGGTGCAACTTACATGTTAGTGGATGGTGGTACCTTCTTGGGTGGCGTCGATACGTAGCACTTTCTCAATTTTGTCTCGTTGTTCATTGTCTCCTTCATCCTTCGTGCGGTCCCGTTGGCGTTTCTGCGCGGATGGAAGGTCTCTTGCTGCAGTTGCGTCGACAGGTGAAATCTATTGGTGTGTGTCTGCGTTGTGGAACACGATGATTTCGTAGCTATTCACTTCACTGATGGGTGCAAGAAGTGCTTCAGTATCCATTGCGACATTATGCGGCTGGTTTTGCAAAGTGTGCTGAGCAGGGGGGCTGCAGTCGCCGCCGTCCGTGTTGGTGATCGCAGCGTAACAAAAGTTCTAACGATATTGCAGAGCCTATGGAAGTAGAACAAATACCGGAACGACCTGTGACTGTGTACAATGCGCGAGCGCAAGCCTTATAGTAAATGTTTACTGCACCGTAGCTGCCGATATTGGCTCTTCTGCATCCCGGAGCGAACTGAGATGGCGATTTTGATACGAAACAACTAGACGCATTTTAAAATTTGTTTTCTAAAGAGAATGAGGTACCATATCAAATAAACATTTTAATTTAAATGTTTAGGGCTTACCTAGTATAGTGCTTGACGTGCTCTCTTATGTGAAATATGTATATCCTTGGATAACAATTTAAGATCGCCGTTACTTTGTAATACTGTGATGCTTTTTTTAAAACCTAACCGTGGAACGAAACCGTGTCTTTTTGTCATATGTGGACTCCGTCGCTCCTAAAACTTCTTCTGAGCTGGAAACTGGGAAATTTTGCAGGTCCAAATCTCTACTAAATAATTGAAACATTTCTCCAGAAGCACTCAAATACTGACTCTTGTTAGAGCGGGTGTCACGTATCTTGGCGGGTGGTGGGGGAGTTCTGCACAGCCAGCAGTTAGTGGTGGGGGAGCCAGCTGCCAGCTGCGGCAGTGTAGCCACACTATACGTTAAACGCTAACCACACTATGCGTTAAACGCTCCATTCGACTGTCAGCTACTGACCGCAGCGCATAGAAGTACGTGCACATATCTATACGTCTTTGTGAGAAAGGCGTTGTCATCGAATCGTCTGCCCTTAAAATATGGAGTTGTATAAAATGTGTAAAAATAAAAAATCTGTGAACATTGGCAAGAATAACAGATGGACTTGCATTGTTTATTGTGTTTGTCGATCAACACAAGAATACCGTGTTGAGTAACTGGGAAAACTGCTGCGCATTTATTTATCTTTCCTATTCTAACTCATAAAATACGATCGTCTTGTGCTGCCTTGAAAAATAAAATTTGAAAAGAAGAAAAAACCTCGCGGAAAAATGCATACCTACTGATAATCAAAGGATTTTTATAAGACACATAAAATGTTTTGCAATACGTGTGAGTACTGGGAAAAATCGCGGCACGTACAGGAGTATTTCTGTCTCCCTTTCAAACTCAGAGGATACGTTCACCCCGTGATGGCTTGCCATCTGTAGTCAAAATTATTTATTTGGACTGCAGGGGAAATATTCGCACATGTGAAATTGTTACATGCCTGTTTTTAAGTGACCTAAGCAAACGTTGAGCAGTCTAGATGTAGAGCATCTTTTCAGCACATAGCTGAAAGAATCATATTTCAGAAAATATAAAACTTGCCTGGTATACATTAAAAATCGTTATTAAAAGAACCAAAGGCACTTTCTGTTTCTAGACACCTCACCTACAACAAACAATTTAAAATTGTTGATATTGTGCCTATTGTACATAGTTATTGTCATACGTAATATAAAACAAGTTTCCACGTGCTGTTTGTTGGGACTAATTTTCGGGAAAGCAAGAACAATTACTTTTTCAAAAATGAAGTCAGCATTCCGACTAGCACAAATACAAAAGAAATTCTACATATCTTGAAGGATAATTCAATAAGAAAATCGACGAGTGTAATCACTGAAGACAAGCTTCAAAGTCCCCAATGAAATTGCGTAAGAAACTAAAATCCTTTTATAATTACTTTACCAGCCAGGCAAACCTAGACTCAAGTTATATTATATAAACTTACGATTTACGATATAGGTTTAAATGCTTACCGCAGCATTGCAGTACCGTCGCAGGTATCCCAAAACAATATCTTCATCCTCGCTGTCTGATAAAGACGAATCCGAATCGTGAAGATTAATTATGAAAGGCTCCATCACCGAGTCTCTGTCGATTTACTTTTTAAAATATTCTTTCTGGAGTGTTTCCGAATGTCTGACGCAGTTTGCCCATGCAGACAAGCTTACGTTGTCCACTGCTTCATGTGTGCGTTCTTTCTACGTCAGCAATTCAGAAGGTGCTGTTTCTTTCTGAGATATGGGATTTAACTTGCGCCCATACCAGCTCAGTAGGATTGTAGTGGCAATGATATTGTGGTAACCTGATTACTCGGCGACCATCTGTCTTGCCATTTCATCTACCTGGTAAGTGCGGTATTTAGGCTTGTATGCATTTACGAGCATGAGTAACTCTGCCCTGGTCTGGGACGCTGTGTGAGGAATTCCATTAGACGACGACCATGAAATAATTTCATCCTTCCTGGTATCTGAAGTACGAGCCTTATTCCCTTGTACAGAGTGCACGCTTGTGTTGACCAAGACAATAACAGAATTCTCTGCCATGGCGGAAGTAGCTGTTGTACAAACCACCTCTTGAAGACAGCATAGGTCATTTCAGAGTGATAGTCATCCGATTCCTTCGTCTTTGATGCTTTAAATATTAATTTACTCTCTGGTATGAAGCCTGTCTCTGCAGAACCAGCGTGAAGCACAATAAGGCGTCTCCCTTTTCCCACAGGAACATTCAGGCCACCAACATCGTCACTTGTCTTCTACCACATTGGCCTTGAATGGTTCTGGTGAATGTATGTTTCATCGAGATAATAAATACGTGATTTTCGGGCTTGTTTCATCCGGTGCATTTCTCTCAAGAACACAGTTCTTGCTGCTACAGTGTCACTTCTATCTAAGAGCAGTTTTCTTCCGCCATTGCTCTTTCTGTATTTAAATGCCATCTACCTTAATATTCTGAGCAAGGTAGATTTGCTGCCATTGAAACTTTCGGCTTCTTTCATGTAGGAACACAATTGATCTGCCGTAGGATATTCGCCTTGGCTATACATGTCGAATATTTTGCGCTGTAACACATTCTTGCTGAAATCGTCGAGCTCACTTACGAATCTCTTTCGATTTCGGCACTTACCGGGCGACTTAAAAATAGATGATTCATTCTCTTTAGTAGATGCTTTGGCTTCACGGGCGATCCATTGTACAGTTCTCAAACCGATACCACACGCCTCAGCTGTTCGTTCTTGGCACTTGGCAACACTAGGCGACACTTTTTTGTCAGCTGTGGCTGCCGCTTCCAGCTCCCGTCTAAAGAACTGATACCCGCAAAATATTCTCTCTCTCGCCTGCCTGTGTAGTACTGGGTGACATTTGCTGTTGCCACTCATATTACCACAATGCCGTGCAATAACTTGCGAAAGAGCGCCACACACAATTCTAAAACAATTCGTTAACTTGCTCCGCTCAGAACGACATCAAATCGGGCGCTCGCTACGGCTGACTGACTCCTATTGGTCGGAAGGTCACGTGACTTCCGTGCTATGCGCATCCAGTCCTCACCCGCCAAGTTACACTCCTGGAAATGGAAAAAAGAACACATTGACACCGGTGTGTCAGACCCACCATACTTGCTCCGGACACTGCGAGAGGGCTGTACAAGCAATGATCACACGCACGGCACAGCGGACACACCAGGAACCGCGGTGTTGGCCGTCGAATGGCGCTAGCTGCGCAGCATTTGTGCACCGCCGCCGTCAGTGTCAGCCAGTTTGCCGTGGCATACGGAGCTCCATCGCAGTCTTTAACACTGGTAGCATGCCGCGACAGCGCGGACGTGAACCGTATGTGCAGTTGACGGACTTTGAGCGAGGGCGTATAGTGGGTATGCGGGAGGCCGGGTGGACGTACCGCCGAATTGCTCAACACGTGGAGCGTGAGGTCTCCACAGTACATCGATGTTGTCGCCAGTGGTCGGCGGAAGGTGCACGTGCCCGTCGACCTGGGACCGGACCGCAGCGACGCACGGATGCACGCCAAGACCGTAGGATCCTACGCAGTGCCGTAGGGGACCGCTCCGCCACTTCCCAGCAAATTAGGGACACTGTTGCTCCTGGGGTATCGGCGAGGACCATTCGCAACCGTCTCCATGAAGCTGGGCTACGGTCCCGCACACCGTTAGGCCGTCTTCCGCTCACGACCCAACATCGTGCAGCCCGCCTCCAGTGGTGTCGCGACAGGCGTGAATGGAGGGACGAATGGAGACGTGTCGTCTTCAGCGATGAGAGTCGCTTCTGCCTTGGTGCCAATGATGGTCGTATGCGTGTTTGGCGCCGTGCAGGTGAGCGCCACAATCAGGACTGCATACGACCGAGGCACAAAGGGCCAACTCCCGGCATCATGGTGTGGGGAGCGATCTCCTACACTGGCCGTACACCACTGATGATCGTCGAGGGGACACTGAATAGTGCACGGTACATCCAAACCGTCATCGAACCCATCGTTCTACCATTCCTAGACCGGCAAGGGAACTTGCTGTTCCAACAGGACAATGCACGTCCGCATGTATCCCGTGCCACCCAACGTGCTCTAGAAGGTGTAAGTCAACTACCCTGGCCAGCAAGATCTCCGGATCTGTCCCCCATTGAGCATGTTTGCGACTGGATGAAGCGTCGTCTCACGCGGTCTGCACGTCCAGCACGAACGCTGGTCCAACTGAGGCGCCAGGTGGAAATGGCATGGCAAGCCGTTCCACAGGACTACATCCAGCATCTCTACGATCGTCTCCATGGGAGAATAGCAGCCTGCATTGCTGCGAAAGGTGGATATACACTGTACTAGTGCCGACATTGTGCATGCTCTGTTGCCTGTGTCTATGTGCCTGTGGTTCTGTCAGTGTGATCATGTGATGTATCTGACCCCAGGAATGTGTCAATAAAGTTTCCCCTTCCTGGGACAATGAATTCACGGTGTTCTTATTTCAATTTCCAGGAGTGTATATGACGCCCGCTCTTAGGCTAGGCGCAAATTGAGAAGCGTATAGCACGTGTGACGTGACACAAGACTACAGCGCGACACGCACGTGCCGCACGGGTCGCGCAGGTGCAGCGCATATTGCGACGCGTACACCATATTTCGCACGCGCCGACTGGCGACGCTCTGCGCCAACTGAACCGAAGCGCGCGCAACCTCTTATCTTTCTCAAACGATTTTACAGAAACTATTCTCTGAAAATATATGATTTTTGCCTTACTTGTAGCGTTTATATGTCAGCTTCTTGACGAAGTGCCCACCACCTCGCTAATGACCATTCTTATTGTGATGTACACATTTTAGTGACACACTACGCAATACTCAAAAAGTTTGCAACGAAAATTAGGGGCCGCTATGATTTTGCAATTGGTGCGTGTTACACCATATGTTGCTGCGCATGAAATTCAGTCACCTAGCTAGCGAGGCAAGCGCGCCGCGAGAAACTGTGCCTCAACCACAACGCCGCGCGACCTGGCGCAGGCGCGTGTCGCGTCCCAGTCGCGTCGCGTCGCAATTTGCGCGGTGCCATTTGAAGCTGTGATGTTACAAAAACACGCGCTGCGCTGCGTCGCGCCACACACGCTATACGCGTCTTAATTTGCGCCTAGCGTAAGACCAATTAAACCCTGAGAATTTTCCTTTATTAACCAATTTGCAAACTGATGTAGGAACTGTAGTATGTGCTCAGAATTCCTGGTTATTGGCACTTGAAACCTATTTAATAACCTTTTACCTTTTAACAATGTTTTTACATTAACTGCATCCCACCACTTGCAAATGATCTCAATGAAAGTTGCAGTATCATTGCAGTATTCAATATTGTGTTTAAAGCCTAATTCCCTGGGAGCAATGGCTGTTGTATGGTCAAAAATATGTAGAGCAGATTTTACATTCTGCGTTTCTATGGTTGAGGGATACAGTGATTTAAGACAAATTTCAATAAATTTGCCTTCTTCCAGCAAATGAAGAGATTTCAAACTATTGAAAAACGCAAAACCACCATCCAGCTCATTATTAAAATCCGGCCTTCTTCCAGCAAATGAAGAGATTTCAAACTATTGAAAAACGCAAAACCACCATCCAGCTCATTATTAAAATCCGAGTCTCGGTCGGGCACACAGTTTTAATCTGCCAGGAAGTTTCATATCAGCGCACACTCGGCTGCAGAGTGAAAATCTCATTCTGGTATATAATCTCTTCTTGCTGATTCAGCCAATTGTTATGTATGCATTTTAATAGGTGCACGCTATGAAACATAAAATAAAAAGTCCTACTTCCAGCACCTGGTGAAGGGTGTCGGTATTTAATTTTAAGTTCGGGTGGATCACTGAAGTAAGATACAGCTTTCTTATTGATGGCATTATTATCAGATACAATACCAACAACTTCAAACCCTATGCTTTCTAACTTCAATACAATATCTTTAAGGAAGGTGAAAAGAGCAGGGGCCTGCATGACTGACCGGCAGAATATGAGCTACATCAGTGTACTGTGTATCCAAACCACGCACCGTGAGTACGTAGGCTGCAGATGCACATTCACTACTATTATAGGCCTGGCCAACTGTTTCCCCCGTTGTAGCCCATTTGTGACTTTAAATGGATTTCATCCATCAAGAGGAGAACTGTCCGGTCTTCTTCAGTTAATCTCACTTTTTTAGCTATGTATCCAAGAAAATGTGCAGTAACTTGTTCAAGAGCAGGATTGCTAGCAAATCCACCACATATCCTACTCAGAGTAACAGGGCAAGGCATAGTTATTATACCACTGCTTCTTAAAAACTTGTAACAGTGAGGAGAAATAGAATGAACTAATGACCACGAAACTAAAATATCCCATGAATATCTTGCACTATTCTCCTTGTATTTTAGCAATGAAATCTGTTCATTCATAAAGTTTATAATTTCATGTTTATCTGGCAACTTTTCAGATAAATTATTCAAAGTAGTGGTTATGAAATCAATACTCTCATTAGGTTCCTGATCTTCTCTGCTGCTAAATTTTAATTTGACAATATTAAGAATATTAGTTAACTGTGTTGTGGTAGTTACAGTTACTGGAAACTTTATGTTCCCTGTTTGACCAAGCTGTAAATCATTGACATGGACAGTGAGAGTGAGATTTGCGTTAATTGTAACATAACACAGAACTTTCTAAAATGGCACTTCACTAATTAAAAGAAAATACACACTATTCAAGTTTCTGACACAGGTCCACTCATTCAAATCACTACTATTAATTTTATCACATAATTCTTTCAACGGAGAGAATGATATTGCCTTCTTATGGTCTTCATGAGTATTCAAACCTTCTTTCAGCGCAGATCTGACGAAAGCATTTTTCAAACGCTGTCTTCGATCTTCAGGATGTTCTCTTGATGCTGACGGTGTAGATAAATATTCAGGACATCCTGGCAATAGTGCTGCTATTGCACCTATAAAAAATATTAATTCTCAGTACCTTACCACATAAACCAAAAGCGTAAGAGATTCGTCCAATAATTATATAACCTAACTCAAAGTCCATAAACAACCAACTTACCTTTCCTTAGACGTCGACGGTCAAGAGGTGTTGTAATTAATCTTCCAGTCTTAGCTCATATGCTGATGTAGTTCTTTCTCTATCGTGTGCATGGAAGTGCAGCTCACAAACCTGTTAAAAATAATGGATTACGTTACGTTAGTATGATATAAGTTTGGCCTATGTATACAGGTTATGTTTATAAATTACAATTAACACTCAGACTAAACAGAACCATTTCATAGGTTTATTTACTAAAGCTGCTACTTACCACATAGTGATCTGAAGGGGTAAAATTATCATGTTGAACTGCTCTTATCCATTCTCTCCTTGCATCTTCATCACGAGGGAAATGGAATGTACTGACTCTCTCCTGAGCAGTATAATTGCCTCTACAAGCACGCATACAGCATCTACGTGGTATATTTATATGTTGAAGTAGTATGAACACTATTACACTAACATTTCAATACAGTCATATAACGGCTAGACAGGCGAAACAACCAAGACAGCACATGTGGCTTTGTGTATGTTATGACACGTAGTGCTTACGTCACGAGCGACTCCAAAGACAGTGTAGCGGCCTTGTTCCTAGGTGGCACTGGCTAGACACGCTTCAGCGCCACGCGGCTCGCCGAACTTTGCTAAGACCCGTATTACAATATCATATTTCTTTGACAAAGAAATATGAACAAATATTCGTCAAATTTTTTTGACAAAGATCTGTGCGTGCGCTGCTCGCATTTATTAGGTATATTTTAAAGTGTCACAGTAGCTGGAACCAGCCCGAACAAATATTGTTCGTTAAATCTCTCGTACGACCCCCAGTTTCGATGGAAAGCGTCGGCTTCCTGTCCGTTACAAACAAAATTATTTTTAAATCGAACTTTTACGTGCCCATTCGATAGAGCAGTCCCAAATTAGTGTAGTGCGATATTCCTTTTATCGATATGTATTAACAGGGACAGTAAAACACAAAGAACAAGCCAGAACTTTAGCAGCAACCGCGACGGACCAATGCTGCTGCATAGCAGTCAGCGAGGGCCAGAGAGGTGCTGCCGGTGCTGGAGTAGTGGTTATTACCCGTGCTTTACTGTTCCTCTTAATATATTTCGATGAAATGAATGTAGCACTTCACTAATTTACGACCGCTCTGTCGAATGGGCACGTAAATTTCCGATTCGAAAATCATTTTCTTTATAATGGAAAACAAACAGACGCTTTCCGTCGACGCTGGCCATCGCATGAAAGAAGTGAGGTGGAGCATCTGTTTGGGCTGGCTCCAGCACAAACAAAATTGCAAATATCTGCCAAAACACCAGAGAAAATGCGTCTGACGACTCTTAGATGGGACACCCTGCTCATATAAAAATTGCGATGAAGACACTTGTGAATAAAAATATATATTTTTCTAAATACTTACTTTAAAACATGATAAGTTGAGGCTAATATAAAGTTGCCAATAATATTTTGGAAACAAATTGCGTTTTATTTCGTATAAAAGAACAAAAAAGGAATTTGAAAAATTGTGTACATAAATCAAACACACGCAACAGAATGTGCAGTAAACGAAAACTTCTTCACCACTACAGACAACGGAAAACGAAAAGAGTTTCAGCATATTTTTCACTAATTTGTCTCCGATAGGGATTACTACGAATAAAAAGAAGTGCATCAACATTGTCCGGGGAAAAGTTGAGAATGAAACTGCTGGAACAAAAATTTCTTTCAGAAGCAGAGCTAGATGCTTGTATACACAATATGTCTCTGGTGATCTTCTGAAGAGTCAGCAAATTTTGAAGGCTCGTTTTCCAGTAAGAAGCCACATTTTCTTCTATTTTGCAGTTGTGATTTAAATATTTCTCCAGCTCATCTATTGGAATACGAGTCATTGACATCTACCCACAAAACAAACTTCTTTACTTTCGCTGGTAGTGGAGTTTCTGTGGAATCTGACGAAAGAATTCTTTTCGTGGCTCGTGCATGCGTCTTTCACCAAAATGATTTTTACCTGATTTTAAAAGTACGAAGGCTTTTTAATATATCGTTTTGCAAATCCAGGTCTATGTGAGCCCTACTGTGACTATGAAAGAATATTGAAAATAAAACTAAATGTTCTGTTGTTGAAGCTATTTGAATTTCAGTGTTCCGCCAAGGTCGCTCACAAGTCGATCGGGCGAACTGTTACAGTTTATATTCAGCTCAACTGTTCTTTAGTCGAGGGAACATCGACATTCTGTGACCTACCTCGGTTTCAATCGAGTGATGTTCCCTTTGGAACTGGCCTGTGGCGAGCTATTAACACGGCAATAAATGGATTGTACGTCTCGCATGTGCCGTAACTTCACGCCTCTTGTCGTCAGATACCATTTTTAAATGATGAAAAAGTGACCAGAGAAAAGTAGCTACCTCATGCCACCTCTGGTCAACTAACCTTTTCTCTAAGTCATGAATTGAGGCGTTTGCGTAACAGATCTATTTCAGAGGCTTCTCTGTCCTGAGGCGCTTGACTCAGATGCTGTAATGTATTCTCATTCCTTGGCAACTGAAAGTGTAGTGTAGGCGATTACTCCAGCTGTAATACCTTTGACGCCTCCTTGAAACGCTGCAAAAACCCTCATGTTTTTGAAGACTTGCTATAAACTAAATGATAACGTACAAGAATTACAGTAATAGTATACATACTATGAGGAGAGGAATCAGTTCGCTCATCACTGTGATACCAATTCCTTCAATTCGAGCTATTTCTTCGTTCTCAGAGAGCTTCCCGCACAAAGCCGGATATTGGCTTACTACCGATTTCAACTGCACATTCCAGCGAGTACCGTTGGTCTCTTCCAGTGTTCTACCAACAGCATCGAGAAGGCCACTTTTCCTTGTATACATCCTCCACAATAAAAGCATTTCTTAGCACTGTATTTAGCATATGGCAGGAACAATTCAATTGTTAATAATCGCGCCGTGCAGCGACAGTGTTGACACCTTGGTCAGTAGTAAAAGGCATTTCTTTCAAAGCAGTGTTGTGGGTACCAAGAGACATAAATTTTTTCAACAGTTCTCTTCGAATGGTATCGCCCGCTTTTGGTTCATTTGTAAACTGAGTTGTAAACAAAACGTGAGAGCTGAGAGTCCAGGCAACAAAACAGGAGACAGTACACGTGAGATAATGGTTTCTTCTTCCACTACATGTCCACGTGTCAGTTGTTGCTGAGCAGTCACCGTTTGTTATATAAGAAATTACCTCAGGCATAATTACATCATTTAGGTTTTTAGCGCTTTCTGCCATTTGCTGCGACAAGGTTAACCTTCACCTCATATAGTTCGGTATGACCTTAGGTCTCGCCCACACGTAGTCACGCATTTATCGATAGTTGCCTCCTGAGCAAGTTTAGGAAGGCGCTTGTCGTCCACACACGAACACCGTTTAGCCACACGAAATCTTGTTTATTGCACATGCGGATAGCGAGAAATGTGCGAAGTGCCAGTTAACCCTTTACCATGAACACAAATTTCACTGAACAGCAAACAAAATTAGCGTTTTTTCCCATCGCCATTCACTATAGGCTTAAATACCGTCCAAACTGATCTTTTAGGATTCGTTTCAGGCTGTGTAGCTCTATATTAATGACTGATTAACTTTCCTTTTCTCCCTTTTTCTCGACATACTTCCCTTCCTTTGCATAGCAAGTTTAGTTTCTGCGTTAAGAAAAAATATGGGGAATTCGCACCACTCCACTAAGCACTGCTCTACGCGCCATTGGTAAACCCCAACTCGCAACAGCGGTCATTTCTACCACCAGCCCGTTGGCCACAGCACATCAGTGCTTGCGCACAGTACTGGTCAGCTGGGCGCCATCAGCGATCTGTGTGCTGCCGTCACGGGCTCGCTCAGTTTTGAGCGGCCCGCGGGATGCTCTCTACTCGCGACCCTGCTGAGCCTGCTAGCACACAGGTGCTAGCGTAAAGATGCCGAAGAAAAACGCGCAAACTGCGCATGAGCAAGGAAACTGCGCGCGCAACTCTCTCGCTGCTCATCTAAAAAGGGAAACCCCCCACCGAACCTCCCAAAGACTTACTGGTAAGATGGTCCAGTGGATAGCCTGTCAAAAACTGAACACAGATCAAGCATGATAACAGGAAGAAAGTTTTCTGAACTGAGGAAAAAAAAAAAAAAGTCAGTGAATGGTCCAAACCAAGAAATGCAATATGAGTGAAAAGGAACAGCCGCAGTGTTGTGGTTAATTGGTGACAATGTTGGACTCGCAAGTGGACGAGCCGTGTTCGAAACTACTCCGTGCCAGTTACTTTTATTTAATTTTTTTCACAACATTATGAACTGTCCTTCCAGTCATTGAAATGTTTGTCCTCTTTCTGTAGTCTTGGAAGTTGTCATACTATACGCTGGTTATAGAATAGGAGTCTAGGCCTTCTACAAGCAATTAATGTCAGAGAAATTAAGCTGGTTAAATAGTAAGATTAATCATTCCACGTACCTAACATATTAAAATTCTTGATAAGCTCTTCTCCTTTGTGAGGTCTAAATTATCTGAAATACTCAAACAATGGGCACTTGCAGTCACTGCCTAACTCATGAGACATTGCCCGACAGTCTCTACGAAGATTAGTTAACAGATGGCTTCTTGCCTTCATCTTGAGATGATCCACACATTTTAAAGACCCAAAGAGAACCATACCTCTATCACACTTCAGACTAAACACTATTACTATAAGGAAACACCACAGAGTAAGAAATCCAGCTGATCACATCTGCAGTCGCCACTCAACTGACCTAACAGATGTAATGCAAATAGCGGAAGCAAACCTTGGATTTGCTCCAGTCTTTCTGCGAGAAGCTCAAAAACTTAGAACTTTCTTTCCATTGCCACTGAAAATAAAACCCTCTGTATCTCTGTTAGTAGCCATGTTATTTGAAAGTCACTTCAACTGCCTTGTAGTACTGTCAGTTGGCCATCAGAATATGCTATCAACTGATTTTCTAATTAAATGGACTTACCCCACTTTTTCTGTGGGTTCTTCAATTATGAAAAAACTGAAATTGGGATGATCACATAGATAATGGTGTGAGGAATGCAAATCAAAAGACTGTGTTTTATTTGCAGAACATCTAGGTATTGTTGTGTGGTCTTCATCATCATCATCATCATCATCATCATCATCATCATCAATCCCCATTACGGTCAGAGGAAGGCAACGGCAAACCATCTCCATTCGGACCTTGCCTAGTATGGCGGTGCGGGTCTCCTGCATCATTCCCCTATGCTCTGTCAAGAAGCATGGGACTTAACTTCCATATTAGAGTTTGGGAGATATACACTTGGACAGAAATTACTGCATTTAGTCACAGTTGCTACATATACTATTTCAGAATGTAAATTTATATTAAAAATATGATTTGTCTTTAAGTACAGTATTGAATGTGAATGGACTAAATTTTTTAAACTAATTTTGCTGTCTGACAGGTATTTGTGAATAAGTTAGGGTCTGTATTATTTTCCTTAATGACTGATAATCCGTTTGAATATGCTGTGTTACTTACCATCATTGCGAATTGTGTGGTGCTGGCATTGGAAGAGCATCTGCCTTGTAAGGATAAGACGATACTGGCTCAAAAACTGGTATGTATAATAGACAGGTCATATAAATGCACATTCCAATTTTATAAAGCTTCCTCATTTCTGAGCTTGCTGTTAGAAGTAACACACAAATTGAAACAAACATAGCACCTCTATATTCTAGAAAATACAGGAAAGTCATTTATTTGTGTGTTATACACTGCTCTTCAGTACCATTTATGTTTCCTTGCAGAATGTTTCATCATATAGTAAATTTAATTTTTTGTTTTTGCCTGCTGTCTGACTAGTATATACCAGGACAAATCACAATAAGAACAGTATATCAGTAAAGCATGGGCAAATCAGAATTTTCAGGCAGGTCATGAGTTGTGTCTGAACAGAAAATAACATTTCAGTTTTGTATTTTGGTCATGACTGCTGTTTTAACCTTTCAATAAGGATCACTTACCGCATTGTTAATAACAACATGGTTTAATAGATGGTTGCCAAAGCTCAGAAATTATTTTCTTTAAGTGACAGAAAGTAAGAACCGATACTTAAGAATATTGTGTGTTTTTTTAATTGCCCATGTGTTAAATTTGTGATTGAGTGCAGATGAATTATTGTTATTTAACCCTTTGCAAAAAATACTCCATTTACAGTGATAACATTTTAAGGAAGGAATACAGTTCTTGACAAGAAAAGGAGAAAATCTTTACTGTGTACTGTTTCATTTTAGTACAAGGAAGTAAATGAGTTTCAAGAAATGATAATGAAGGTTGAATCAGAAGTGGAGAATGTGTATAATCCTTTTCTTTTAGCCTACAAAAAAAAATGTTCATAATAAACAGTTGTTTTGACCATGCTTGGTTATCAGTGTATTAAAGTTGGTAACTACATTTAATGTAATTGATTGAATGAAATGTAGTTTATCAATCTTTTAAAATCCAAATTATGTTGTTCTAGACATTTTCAGAAATGTAATGCACTTAAGAAGATACTGCAATTGAATTTTATTTTATTTTTGCAGGAAAAAACGGAGGCCTATTTCCTTGGTATTTTTTGTGTAGAAGCGTCCCTCAAAATATTAGCGCTAGGTTTTGTACTCCACCCGAAATCATATCTCCGCAATATTTGGAACATGATGGATTTTGTTGTAGTAGTTACAGGGTAAGTGAAGGAAAATAGAACTTAATTTTTTTAACATAGTGTATGTCCTCATCTGTGTGCAATCGCAACATGTCAGATATGTTGTGCTTTCATATTTCAGGGTAGCTAAAAAGGTAATTCAAAATGCAGTCATTTCATTTATCAGTTATGCTTTTATTGTATGCTGCTATAGTTTATGCCATAATTCTGTCAACATGTGCAAGTTTTTGCTAAGATTGACATCCATGTTATTTTGTTACCAAAACCTCATTTAATGTTGTGTCACTGCATAACTGTTATTAAATTTAGGTTTGCTGTCAGCATACGCAATTAAAATATGAAATTCATTCTTTTCTTTCTTTTTGTCATTGTGAACTTCCCTACAGTGGTGTTGATGCTGTGGATAGCATAATTTATAGTTTTCATTATTGTTAATAGCTCTTTGGCAGACACATTTCTAATCTTAATTTTATGTTATTCTTAATTTATCAATAGTGTGTGTGTGTGTGTGTGTGTGTGTGTGTGTGTGTGTGTGTGTGTGTGTGTGTGTGTTAATCATGTATATGTCCAAGCACACTTCTCTGCATCGCAATGCTATATCTCCTTTGCATGCTGTATAATTTCAGTGAGTTGATGAAAATCATCAGTTCATGTAAGGGTAAAAAGAGTGAAAGGTAAGAGGACGACAACAATATAGTTGTACACACAGGCTGTGGCAGCTGTACTGCAGACATGTGTGAACAGCAGAATACATGTTTCTTGCTGCTTCACTATCAGTTGACGGATTGTATTCCTCATAATATGAAATGACAAGATTTCTGCAATGCCAAATTAAAATAATATATGAGGGGTATTCCATGACAACACTGCCACTTGACTGTGATTGAAATGCTTATAATTACACAAGTTCACATTCTTTTAATTTAATAGTGATTCTGTTTTAGAAATTAAGAAGTATTCTCTTCCATTGCTAGGTTAGTATTGTTATTAAGTGTTTTACTGTTGCTGTATGTAATACCCTTTGACTACAGATCAGCTCCACACAGATTTCTGATGTAGCTTTTAATTATGGTGCTTTTATCTGCTGTTTGTAAGAGATACAAGACTTTTCCATGCTGAACCTTGTAAATGTTGGTAGAAATTAAACTGTATTAGACAGAAAATTAAGTTGAGAAAATTATTGAAATTATGGGACAGAAAGCTTACCTTCAGGATTCAAAATTGATAGGTTCTAAAAAGAATTGATTATAGGAGGAAAGTTTTCTAAAAAGAAAACACACAAGTACCAAAAGCTAGAATTAGTGTTACTCATTTCAAATGTTTCTATTGATGGTATTAGGAATTTCTCCTCTTGAAGGTAAGCACTGACCTACAATTCTGTCTCCTTGGAGTCTTTAGTAAAATTTTAGTACTTAGGTAATGTTAATGAGCTATGTTTGCTTTCTAATTTTAGTAATTACAAATAAGTCTTGCATATAAGATAATCTTCATAAACATGTCATTTGTACTATTTTAGATAAGAATGATGGTTCTCAGCATGGAGAGACTGTTGGCTGCCCAGTCATACATCTCCAGTATTATGCTGACAAATGCATCTATAGTATTTGATGCAGAGTGCTGCCTAGTTCAGAAACAATGGGGCCAGATAATGTAGCATAAAATTTGTAGTACCCACATCTGTCCTTACTTCATAAGTACTATTCATACTATTGTGGACCCAACACAAGACAGGAGGTGGTCAGAATGGCTACCTCACTGGGACTGTGTGAGCATGGAATTCAATCACAATAGGGCCACAAGTAGCATTCCAGCAGGAGGGCTCATCAAGTAACTCAACACCCACTTGACTCCCAGAGATTTATTGTAATCAGTATATAATTGTTGAACAGTAACATGGACTGTGAGTCTCCACGTCACCTCCCGAAGGCTGCAGTACTTCTGCCGGAGATAACACTGTGACTAACATGGTGTTCATACAGAGTTCATATAAGTTGAAGTACATGCCCCACTATAGTTCACTGATGGTGATGGAGCCATCAGAGGTGGCAGCAAAAGGGCAGGTGATGAGGATAAAGGTAGCAAAGGCTCTGTTGTTGGATGACAGTAGTCATCAAACTAAGTTCTTCACACAAGGCCAAACCAATCACTGGAATCCACAACACGATCCCACCATACCTGTATCCTTTATTACCGGAGAAAGTGGTATCTGTTTGCTTGCTGGTTTAGATTGTTGCGCTATGTACCAAAACTGTAAGTCCAAGAGTACCATATGGGGACATCAATTGCTTGCCTCAGAAATTAGGCGAGATAACGACTGGCTGCTGGTGCAAAGTGTTTTGCTGCCATAGGCTTTAATGGTCCAATTGCAGCTTTGTAGAGTTGATGAAACAGTGAAGTGTACATGCTTGCTTCAGTCAGCAAACAGCATGTACTATTCAGTGAGAGGGTGTTACAACGGTCTGGAGGCTTGTATGCCATTAACATTGTATTCATCTTAAGTAGCAGCAAAGAAGTAGTCAGAATACTGAAGGGCATCCTGTGGCTGTGTACACTACCACTCCTGGTTATCATGAAAATGTTTAGGGAGTTTGTCATGTTCCAGTAGAGGAATGAGTGCTTAAAATTGCAAAATGACATTCAGTAGTTGACCAAGTCAACTGCTCACCATCTATGTACATACATACACTGAGGCCACCCAAATGGAGAGAAATTGGTTTACTGTGTTACAAAATAAGGTATTGGGAGTCAGCAGTTACAGTGCCTGTGCTGTAGGAGCTTCAGTATGTATGTTTTAATCAATAGTATCTTATTTGTAAATAACAGTGCAGTAACAAGACTTGTATTTGAGGTAACACTGTAACAGGTGTAGTGCCCAATGTAAAATTTTTTGTCAAAACACTTAACTTAATTGTTGGAGCAGATAGGTTATAGTGATGCAGAGAGGCCAACTCAATCATTTTCATTGTAATTTTAATTAATTAATTAATCAATTAACTAATTTTGTGATCACATAGTCAAAAGATTTTAGTGTTTTATTTAATTTATAATTACTTTAACATTTGATGGAAAATGAATTATGGATTTGCACAGCTCTTTTCTGTGTATAGAGATTTTTTAAAACTTTTTATTTTATTTTTCAAAAAGTGAAGGAATACAGAGGTGTGAGACATCTTTTTTTATGGATTTGCACAGCTCTTTTCTGTGTGCAGAGATTTTTTTAAACCTTTTACTTTACTTTTTTTAGAAAGTGAAGAAATACAGAGGTGTGAGACAGTTTTTAGTGTTTGTGTGACAGCATTTCTTTTAAAATGCATGCATTTTAACAATATTTGCCACACACAACTTTTGTACATGAACTGTTGTATATGAGCTACTGTTCATGGTGTTGAGAACCATATCTAGAGATCATTATCATGAGAATCAACAAAAGATGTTTTGCAGAATTTAATAAAACCTGTTCCATTATATGAGAGAAGCAATTATTAGTGTTCATTTGATTGATTTTGGGATGCTGCATGCAAATTTTGATTAGGTGGAGGTGAATATTACACATTTTCATGTATTCATGTAACTCCCAATAAATACTTACTGTGTGGTCAAATTGTGTAGCCCTTCGTATCCAATAACTGTTTCTTGCTAGTAGCTTTTTTTTTTTTTTTTTTTTTTTTTTTTTTTTGCTGCAGTGTATGACTATTACTACAGCAGCTGTCACTACCATTACAGTTATCATTAGTATGGGTAGAGAGAGAGAGTAAAATTGTCATCTCAAATTGTTATGACATCATAATACAACTTTCATCTGTTGCAAAATTTTGTTTATGTACAGAATGGGAAACTGTACCACAATTCAGATTGCATGTTGTGATGCAAAATAAGGAAAATCACCAAAACAATTAATAGTATAACACTGTAGGTTTCAAAACTAGTAAAGAATGATCCAGTTCTATTACAATGTCACTGTGGCTATCTTGTCAGCTACGATTATTTTCTGAGGAAGAGATATGAGGCACTTTGAGATTTCATGTTTTTCTCATTTTGTGTGAAATCCTAGAGTAATGAAACATGTTAAAAGGATGCAAAGTAATATGTATCCTCACATTTATTGTCTCCTATTTCACCTATTTTCTGAATGTAGAAACTGAATTTTGTGATAGTAACAACAATTATTACTAACACAAGTAGATATCAATAGTCAGGGTCTTTATTTTCTACTTATGTGTCACGGTATGCAGCATCGCTAAACATATAAGGAGATCATGAGAAAAAAGGACAGTTTCCATCTTTAATTTACTGTTCTTGCACTTGAGTGATGTGGCGCAATGGTTAGGTTACCGATTTCATACCCAGTACCAAGGTCCAGACACCATGATTTAAGTTTTTCACAGTTAACATCATGATTTAAGTCTTTCACTGTTAACACCACGATTTAAGTTTTTCACAGTTTTTTTTTTCTCAATTTCCTTCACTGACATCTCGGTTGATTTAGTGCACCATCATTACATTACTGGGTGAGTGCTCAACCTCTAATGACCTTACCATTGAATGGATGATAAACTCTAACAGCCTTACTTATTTCTTATGCTGGCACGCTGTTGTGATTTGCTTTCAGTCTTGGAAGAACAATTACCAAAATTGTGAAAAGAATGAATATTTCATTACCACAACCTGCTTCAGCAGTATTTTTTTTTACTGTAAATTGCAATATCACTGTGATAAGTTGTTGCATTATTTCCAGTACAAAGTATCCACTCTTTCACTTCTGAAGTGCTCATTCATACTTTCTTAATATCTGGCACTGGGTATATAATTAGCAGTTGAAGTTTCTTTCTATTCATCTGGGCTAATTATAAACATAATATATGCCCTAAAGATAATGTAGTACAGTAACTCTAGCAGAATGTACTCCGATGCAAATCGTTAGTGAGGTGGATCTAACTTAAAGAGATTTGATATACATTTTGTAACATGCATCAAACTTATAATAATTGTTTCTAGTGGTAGCTCCAAGCCCAAGGCCATAAAAAAATATGGAAATATGTAAACTTATTGGGAAATATTAGAACACATTCTCTTAACTTGTTTTAAAACAGAAAAATTTTACACTTACAAAAGCCGGAGAACTAAGGAAACTGCCTTAACCAAAGGGCAATATTTTGTCTTATGTCATGCTACAAATAAATTATGTCATAATAGTAATGCTTCATCACACTGTGGGTTATATTGTAGTAAAAGGGTTTATAAACTAGGAATGGGGTCATAACTGGTTTCTGGTGGACTATAATTTGTTTCCAAATCCTTGAACAGTGTTCAGTGATTTACATCTATTACTTCCTAATTTGACTTCATCTGTCTGACAGAGCCGTCCTTGTAAGTATGCAGCCAAAACTGGTGCTCAGGTAAGCAAACTTGATGATGTGCAGTCAACTGGCATCTCTTGAACATTATGAATTCATCTAGATATTGCTTCATTACATTATAAGCACAGCTGATGCATCCACGTAAGTCTTCAGGTGAACTCATAATTCTCCCTTATGCATAGTGGATTGCGAAGTACTGATCTGCAGTCAATAGGTAAGTAACACTAAGTGAGTTCAAGTTCACACCATCAAGACAGTCATCATCAAAATGTTTATGGAAAAAGAGGAAAACACTGCTGTTATGGCAACTGACAGACCAATTGAGCCCAACCAAATTCTGTGTCATCCTCAGCTGTCAGCATCATCAAGACACAGTATATATAGCGCCACCGGGTCAGCACATTGCTCTCCTGGTCATTGTCAGGTTAGCACAACTTCTCATTTGCATAGCTCCTCAATTGGAATCACGAGGCTGAGTGCTCACCATTCCCCCACAAAGGAAAAATCCCTGGCAGTACCTCGAATCAAACTTGGGTCCCCCACATGCCAGCCAGCTGTGGTGACTGTTCGGCTATGGAGGAGGACCTTTTTATTGACAACCTCTTTATTTAAGAGTTACACTAAAATTCCTATTTTTCTGTTTGAGGTCATGTAATGGTTAAGGTACTGGACTTTTATTTGAGGGAGACAGAGTTCAAATGGTTATCTAGCCATCTAGATTTATATCTCCTGTTTGCCCTAAATTAATAATGGCAAATGCTGGGCTAGTACCATTGGAAAGTACATGGTTGATTTTTTTTCTCATCTTGGTCCTATCCAAGCATACACTCCATCTCTAATGACCTCACTGTTGAAGGACCAATGAAGCCTTGTCTTCCTTCTTAAAACAGCCTGTCTGCATGTTCATTGTTTCTTTGCTCTCATTTGGTCTCTCATTAATAATATACCGAGCGAGGTGGCGCAGTGGTTAGCACACTGGACTCGCATTCGGGAGGACGACGGTTCAATCCCGCCTCCGGCCATCCTGATTTAGGTTTTCCGTGATTTCCCTAAATCGTTTCAGGCAAATGCCGGGATGGTTCCTTTAAAAGGGCACGGCCGATCTCCTTCCCCATCCTTCCCTCACCCGAGCTTGCGCTCCGTCTCTAATGACCTCGTTGTCGACGGGACGTTAAACACCACTAACCTAACCATTAATAATAGGTCATTAGCTATGAAATAATTCTCTACTGTGAGCTGTCATTATGATCTTCTGCATTCACAGACATTGATGCAGACAGACTGTAGATAACACCACAGTGTGCTGAATGGTGAAGACAGAATGGTGTTAAATTATTAAAGATATCAAGAAACATTTGAGCAAAGATTGGTAACATTAGTGAACTAATCTACAATCAATGCTACACTGCTCTGCAAAACTTAAGGATGGGATAGATACAGTAACATAACATATTAACAAGTCAGTGAAAATGAATGAAAGTGTGAGAGCTTGTTACCAGACATCTCACAGTGATGCACATAAAGCTAGAGAAACTGGAAGAAGTGAAACCACTTTAGAGACTTTACTGGTCTCGTACAGCTATGCTTTTGTGTGTATAGATTGAAGCAGCGAGTGAAAATTTGTACCAAGGCCAGGAATTGAACCTGGGTCTCCTGCTTACTAGGCAGGTGTGTCAGCCACTAAGCCACCTTGGCACAACGGTTCACACAACTGCACAGATTACCCAGTCACACCTCCCTCCTCGATCCAAATTCTAACTGCCATCCCAGTCTACTGTAAATTCTCCCTTACACATGAAAAGAATTGCCTAGGCTCTCCGTGTTCTGCAATAGCATCTCAGCACTGAATGTAAATGAGGGATCCAGCCTGAAATCCAGAACATGGAGAGCCTTGGCAATCCTGTTCATGTCTAAGGGGGAATTTACAGTAGACTGGGGCAACAGAATTTGGATCAAGGAGGAGGTGTGTCAGGGTGCTCCATTCAGTTGTGTGAATCAGTGTGCCAATGTGCCAAGTGGCTTGGTAGCTAATGCACCTGCCTAGTAAACAGGAGACTTGGGCTCGATTTATGGCCTTGTACAAATTTTCACTTACCGCTTCCGTCTATATACATAAAATCATATCTGTATGAGACAAGTAAAGTCTCTTCAGTTGTGTTATTTCATTTCTGTAAGTACCTGCACCTGGGTTTCAGGCTGGATCCCCCATTTGCATTTGATGTTGAGGTGCTATTCCAGAACATGGAGAGCCTTGGCAGCTCTGTTTGTATGGAAGGGGTAATTTACAGTAGACTGGGGTGGCAGTGAGAATTTGCATCAAGGAGGGAGGCATGCCAGGTTAATCTGTACAGTTGTGTAAACTGCTGTGCCAAATTGGGTTAGTGGCTAATGCACCAGCCTAGTAAGCAGGATACCCGGGTTTGATTCCTGGCCTTGGTACACATTTCACTTGCCGCTTCGGTCTATATATGTAAAAGTGGGAGAAGAATGAAGAGTGACAAGTGTAGCTCAGATGTTTTTTATTGCTCAGAGCATTATTTCACATGCGTAGGGAGCATTCAGAACCACAGGCAATGCTGCCTAAAGGAGGGGATGTGGTTGACCACAGTCATCTGCAGCAGCAGATGACGGCTACATTGTGCAACAGGCAAGAAGGGACCCATGTTAAACAGTGGATGCAGTTACAACCACATTTAACAGGATTGCAAAGCATGCAATGTCAACTCCACAGTGGAATGGTGACTGCATAGCGGTGGTTTCTTTGCCTGATAACCAGTATGTTGTGTTCTGTTGATACCTGCATATAGGCGGCACCGTTTGCGATAGTGCCAAGAGCATAGGGACAGTTACCCTCTGTACTATATCATAGTAGTTGTTTTATGTATGGTCCAAACTTCATAAAACTATGTTAATTGGCACTGACACATCATGTAAAACATACTTTTGTCTTTAAGTTCTGCACATCAGTGTATTTTACGGTTCTATATCTTCTTCATTAGTGTAAATATGTGGCATTTTACACAGTGCATGTACATCTACATCTACATCTACATGACTGCTCTGCAATTCACATTTAAGTGCTTGGCAGAGGGTTCATCGAACCACAATCATACTATCTCTCTACCATTCCACTCCCGAACAGCGCGCGGGAAAAACGAACACCTAAACCTTTCTGTTCGAGCTCTGATTTCTCTTATTTTATTTTGATGATCATTCCTACCTATGTAGGTTGGGCTCAACAAAATATTTTCGCATTCAGAAGAGAAAGTTGGTGACATAAATTTTATAAATAGATCTCGCCGCGACGAAAAACATCTTTGCTTAACAGATGCTTCACTCTGATAACTCTCAGTTCCTCACACTTCTTCATTCACAAAACACAAACAACTGTGCATTCTGTGGGCTAGTTTATCACCAGGCAAATTTAATGGCAGAGACATCCCAAGCAAAGACAGTGAAGGCAATGAGGTAGATTGGACTATAGTGAAACATCAAAGGAGTTGGGTGGGTGAGGCACATATGTGAGTGCCACTAGCCTAAAAACAGATGTACATTAAATGTGTTCTATCTAGGAAACCATTTAGAATAGGGCATATGCACATATGAAGCTGATGCAACATCTAATCTTGATAACATCTATTGTAGTGTATCATGAACCCTCTCAGATAATGGCAAACAGAATTTCCAACTAGTGCACTCTGTCCAATTATCTGTGATTCTACTGTAGGATGTAAAGAGCAAATTCAAAGTCAATAGAGCAAACAAAGTTACCAATTAGAGATCTCCAAATGTGTATTTCAATACAGTCATAGGAGGTTATGAGAAAATTTAGGAGGCAGTCAGCTGATGAGAAAATGCGAACAGGTTTTCTCACTTGGTGTTGTGGTGTACTTCGTGGCTCAAGTTGAGGGAGATTTTTTGATGAAATGCTATTCAAAGATCTGAGCTTTGTTTCTTTTACTGTCTTAAAGCCAGGTTATATCATGGTATGGAGTCCACATTAAACTATAGGTCCACTTATATCATTGGTTGATTAAGTCATTTCTAAGGGTGGGAGAAGATAAGGACATCCCACCTCTAACATGACCATGCTTAATAAAGTACAACGGTGTTCAAACCAACCTTTAGAACAATGATAGATTTATTTTCATATGAAAATGAAATTCAGATATGAAGTAGTTGCTTCAAAAATTCAGAAAACCAAAAAGGTACTTTTTCTTGTATGGACATGATTATTTATGAGTCATTGATTGTTGTATATTTTAGACACACACCAAGAGGAAACCTCTTACAAGTTCTGAACAGCACAGACTATGTCTCTGAAATTTTAGTCACAAAGAAGTTGTTAGGAACCATTTATTAATATCCATGAAAATTTAAATAGCTGATCTTTCAAAAATTGTACTTGATTTACTGCTTATAGCAAAGTTGGTATCCTGTGTAAAAATGTTTTCTGTTACTGTAATTGGCCAGAGTGGATAATTCTTATGTTGTTTCAGAGAAAACATGTTTCATCATTCTTAATATATTTTTCCTGCCTACCAGCCATATCAAAACTAACAATATTCATGATAGGGGTGATGAGTCACCATCAGGAACATAAACGAGACTGAGAACTTTGCTATCTGTGGATGAATCCTTTTCTGAGATGGGGTATACACGCATACATACCTGTACAGCTATACTGTGCTGGCTGATACATTGTGCAGGGATTGCAGTTCTACATCTTAAGGTGGGTGAGGACAACCACTCACTCCAATCAAGTCGCAGACCTGCAGTCCCAGCGAAATGTATTCAGCTGACATGATTCAACTATACAGGTGTGTGAGTGTGTGTGTGCGTGTGTGTGTGTGTGTGTGTGTGTGTGTGTGTCCAGCTTAAAAAAATGGTTCATCCAAAAGCTAGCAAAGTTTTTGCACTTGTTTACGTGCCTGATGACTACTTATTGCCTCTACTGTTTAGTGAGTGGTTACCTTTAGTCCTAAATTATTTATATTCTACCAGAAATTTCCACTACAATATTCATGACACTTTAAATTTAGTTACATTTTGCAAACCTTTCTATATCCTAACAATTTCATGCTCTTACAAAACAAAATCTACTTGTACCCTACTACACACGTAACCATTTTTGTACAGAATTCATTACTATGAATTTGGTCAATTTAGTGACATGTATTCAAAAGATAACAGTAAAATTTTGACAGTTCCCTCAGACGTCCCTCAGAAGCACACACAACTGTGATAATTTCTGAGGAGTTTTGTCTAGAAATGTATAAAAAACTTGAAAACAGAAGCTCACTTCACCTGTTTGAATTTCCTGCAGTTCCTGTCCAACTGAAGAAAACTGGAGACTCCAAGCAGAATGTAGCAAAACGTCAGCTTCAGGAAAATTCACTTTGTGACCAACACTATACAGGCTATTTGCTGTGAAAAGACAATATGTAACATTTCTCAGATTTAATTATACAGTGGTTGTACAAATCACCTGAATTAAAAAAATCTGTTAGCAGCTGGAGAATGTTTATAGCTTTTGATCTTGAAATGACAAGGTTCCAACTTGTCTTTGACTTCTTTCAAGAAGTGCATCTTCATGATTCAGATTGGTTTTTTATGTTGTCATTTCTACCATATTTTGACAGAATTTTGGAGATCACATTATTTAGGCCCATGTGGTTTGTACCTTACTATATTTTGGTTTTGTGTTAACTGTGGCCGGCCGGGGTGGCCGAGCGGTTCTAGGCACTACAGTCTGGAACCGCATGACCGCTATGGTCGCAGGTTCGAATCCTGCCTCGGGCATGGATGTGTGTGATGTCCTTAGGTTAGTTAGGTTTAAGTAGTTCTAAGTTCTAGGGGACTGATGACCTCAGAAGTAAAGTCCCATAGTGCTCAGAGCCATTTTGTTAACTGTGATGAAAGTAGTTCTGATTTGCAGTAAGAACCTTGTCACTTATCGTCTTTCTTTTTTTTTCTGGCCTTATCCTGTATCTTCGAGTGGTCAGCATGTTAATCTGGATTTGGCACCTTTAGTTGTAAAGTGCAATCTTTCAGAACTAGGATTTCCTCCATTTAATTTAAAATCTGCTATGCTATTATACTATAATTGAATGATTTTTCTTGATATCATCCCCTGAAGGGTCCCCCACACATGCAGATTAAATATATGGTTTATTGAGAAAGTCCATTTAACCATGGCATAATAACATGGCAAATTTTAATAAGTGAATCATGGGATGTAATTAAGTTTCAAAGCAGCCAAGATCTGCAAATGTATACAAAATTAACAGTAAGACAAATAACTGTATTGCTATAGTAACACATTTGTTAGTTGCTGGAATAATACATTTGTTAGAGAGTTGGAAAAGGAATCTTTTTTCTCCTCCTCCTCCTCCTCCTCCATTGCAAATTGTGGTATGCCCAAGTACATGTATCCTATGATGATTTCACAGAGAAGAAAAACAGCAAAAAACATGGTAATGACAATATTTCGTTCCATTTCATATTTGGGTGCTGATGACCTCACTGTTTAGTGCCCTATATATGCTACCACCATTGCATATTTAAATCTACTGATAAGCCAAAATGTTATGAGCACCTGCTTAACACCATGTTGGTCCATCTCTGGAATCCAATGCAGTAGCCGTTTTGTGTAGCACAAATTCAACAAGCCCTGAGTAGGTTTCTGGAGCTATGTGGCATCAGACATTTAAACACAGGTCACACAGTTTCTATAATTTACGTGCTGGTGGTTTGTGGGGATGGGGTTAATGCCTAATAGCCATGGGCACCTATGCCCAGGGGCCAGGGGGTGGGTGAGGCATGCCGTCTCACACTCCCCCCCCCCCCCTCCAATTCTCAGTGAAAGGAGAAAATAAAGTGTAGTCAAGTGATTTTCTTTCAAGAAGAGGATTTATAAGTAGGCATTAAGCAGGTTTTTAACTGGACTGAAACTGGAGTTTTTATGTGTACTTACAAGTCACCATTTGTCTTCCAAAACATAAAAATACTTCATACCCCCAGATCTAGGCTCCCCCCCCCCCCCCCCCAAATAAACTAGCATATGGGCACCCTTGCTGATAGAATCACCGATGTGTTCCTTTGGCCTCACATGAGGCAAATTTTGTGGGTGAGACATCAATGTGAGTTAACTAGCATGCTCCATAAACCATTGCAGCATGATTCTGGCCTTGTGACACACAGTTATCCTGCTGGAAGGAACCATTACTGTCAGGGAAGACATAAACCGTGAAGGAGCTTCAGGTGGTCCACAGTATTGTTCACATAGTCCACAACTGTCATTGTGCTTTCAATTACTACCATAGGTCCTGTGGAAGCCCAGGTGAATGTCTCCCATAGCATAATTCTGCTGCCATTGGCATTGTGTTGCAGTGTGTGTTTTGAGCAGTTATTCACCTGAATGACAGTGGACGCCATCATAGACCTTGTGTAACAAAAAATATGATACATGCAATCAAATGTCATGTTTCCATTGATCCACAATCCCATCTTGACAATTCCATACATATGGGGGTCATTTGCCATGGACACCAACGTTCAACATGTATTCAATGGTATGCTCAAAAACACTTTTGCCTGCATCAGCAGCGCACTGCATCATGAGATTGCCATGGATCACCATCTATCGTGCTTTACAAAGCAATTAAGCCTCCAAACACCTTGCCTTGTGATGAGGTGTGGATGTCGAACACCTTTTTGCTTACTTCAACTACTTTCCATAGATGTTCATGACAAAAGCATGTGAACAGCCAACCGGCTTCCTAGATGCCAGGCCATAACAATCTGCCCTTTGTCAGAGTCACTTATGTCAGTGGATTTCCTGAATTTCCCCACAGGACCAGTTCAATGCAGTCGTGCACGCACGCACGTGTGTGTGTGTGTGTGTGTGTGTGTGTGTGTGTGTGTGTGTGTGTGTTTGTGTTTTATTTACCTCAGAGGAAAGACATTGTCCAAAAGCTTAGTAATATTTTTGGCCTTGTCTATGCACCTAGAGTGAGTTGTTGTTTTTCACTCCATTCATTGCTTGTATTCCACCCAGGATTTTCCATTACCAAATCTATATTGTATTTTGTATCATTGTGGTATTGAGGTAGATTAGGCTGTTCCAGATTGAATGCCTGCCTCCAGACGGATGGGTGTCCATGGGCAGCTGTGGGCACTATTGGGCAAACAGCTGAGGCACACACAGTTGCGCTGTAGCATATGGGACTGTACTGTCTTGGCCTCACACCTGCATGCAGTGGTGGCCAAGGGGGTTTACTCAAGCACAAATTGTGTGCAGTAGGACTATTAGGTGGGTAGCCTATAATAGCTGCACTGCTCACTAATGAGCTGATAGGTGCTTCCCAGTACTGGTGCCCTCTGGGGCGAGTGATGGAACAGCCTAAAGTAGATAACCATTTGAGTAAAAATTAAATAAATAAAATACACTGGAAAGTTTGTTCCAAAATGTGTGTTTGTGTTGAATTCAACAGTATATATTGATGTTTCTTTCCAAACAAGGTACAAGTAAGCGTGCTTTGACTTTCACTTAAAAGGATGAAACTTATTAAATAAGTGCATGATTTGGAGGGGCACTATGTTTCTCCATTTGTCATTTATTTGTATAAAGAAAAGGTTGTATTCAAGACCAAGGAGAGAGGTACCATGATCAAGGAGGCTACTCTGTGAACTGCAGATATCCATTAAGAACAGAATGAATTTGTTACTCTATAACTTTGCAGTGGTGGTTACTGGGAACAAGAAACAATTGGTTATACCATTTTCCTATAACCTCTGAACATATATTGTATGCCAGTGCAAGATGCTACTTCACAGAACTTGTATGACATAACTGAGTGGTAATAGCATAGGACATGAGGAAGAATCAGTGATTAATGTACAAACTGGTTAGTTGTAGAACAGGCACAATAGCAGGAATGAGTATTGGTAGAGAGGGGTGTGCTAAGACTGATAAATGCAAGATAGTGGAAGAAAAGAAACTGAATGCACAGGCTGCTGTGTAGGGCTGGGGAAAAATTCAACTTAACTGAAGAGATTGAGAGCCTGAAGTTATGTCCTGGGTTGTGACAGGAATGGAGTAGCTTTGAAAGATATTTATGCACTAATGTGTCACATTTTCATTTGCATGGATGCCCATAAAAATATGGATGGCCTGCCATTTACCTAAAATTTTCTTGTTATTTTAGATTCTATGCCAAATGGAAATGCACTTAGGGCCCTGACAACCAATTTCTCTATATGTGAAGCTCCTACATATGAAGCCAACCAATCACAAATATTTACACCAATCAAACTTCTTTAGTCAATGCAAATTACTTTGAGGGTAATACTGTGTACCTATTGGTCTGTGATAGATCATCAAATTTTGCCAAGACATTACATCAGTTTCTTTGTTCACAATACCTCGTGTTCGTAGTTTTGAAAATAGGGCCATGAATTTTGCCATTCCTTCATATGTCATTCTTCCTACCTTTATCTGTTGAGTGAGAAGCCATTGATTCAATTATGTAACAAAGATGAACTAATTCATTCTCAGGTAAAACGCTGATTGTTATTCATGCATATAGCTGTACACATAATTATTCAATGTCAAATAGTAGCCATTGTTTGCAGTTATACAGTTATAGCACCTTCCTTAGTGGAGATGTGTCAGTTAGTCCTGCATCTCATTCTTTTGTAGACAACTACTCTGGATGTGGTTACATTGTGTCATTTCAAGATGAAAACAAAATTGTTCATAATGTTAATTTTTTCAGCCAGCTTCCATCCCCTGTTCTTATGCATGCTTTAAATGAATAATCTTAATAAGAATTTCATGCCAGATGTTCACTACAAGTAATCTTCTATTGTGAATGATGAAATGATCTCAGACTTCAAACATATTTGAATTGTTTCTCAGCAGTATTTGGAGTACATACTTATGAGAATGTGCTGAAAAGTAATGCCTCTAAATTTTGCATGTGAAAACTCTTGAAGCTTTTTAAATAAAAGAGTTGTTTTAACATTTGACATCTTTATTCTTTGTGTCTACATATTTGCAGCTGCCTCCCTCTGGAGGGCTCCAAATTGTTGTGTGTAACATGATGGTGTGTAATGTAACTATGTTGGTGCATCAGAAGCAGCATTCTCAGATTGAGTTTCAATTTCAAAGAGTTTCTTCATTCATGGAGCACACTATCATTCAGCATGACAGTACCAGACCATACACAAGTACTGCACCACCTGCAACAATCAAATGCTTTGGGTTCACTGTCCTCGATCATCCTTCATACAGTCCTGACTTGGTCCCATCCGATTTTTATCTGTTTCCAAAACTTGAAGAACACCTTTGAGGACTTCACATTGATAGTGATGAAGCAGTGGAAGCAAAGGTGAGGTTATGGCTCCATCAAGAAAGTCAAACATTCTATAGTGATGGTATCAACAAACCAGTCTCTTGTTGGGAGAAATGTGTTCATCACTGGGGTGACTATGTTGAGAAAGAAATATCTCGACATGAAGAATAAAGATGTAGAATGTTAATAAAATTTGTTTTATTTAAAATGCTTCAATAGTTCCCACACAAAAAATTCAGAGGCATTACTTTTCAGCACGGCCTTGTACATAGATATTTTAAAGACCTCTGGAATGCTTCTCATTGCAAATATAAACCTCATCTTCACTTTTTTGAACAAACTTTGGTGTCCTTGCAGTGCTGTCGCCTGTTATTTGTGACGAAGTAGACGTTTTCATCCTTTAATCTGCTACTAGATTATTTCCAATCTGATGAAATGTCTCTTTTTTGGGTGCCCCGTACTGGTCTGCTTTCTTCAAGTTCTCCTTAAAACTACAATGTGGATGTCCCTCATGTATACATTTTTTGAGATGTCCAAACTGTTTCAGCCTGTCTTCAACATAGAGCTCACAAACGGATCGTTTCACTTGGATGTTTTTTCCCTGTCTCTCTTTGTTTTCATACTGTAATTCTCCATTGCTATACTAATACTTCTGTTGTTTGTGGTGTGCAGAATTATTTAATTTAGGTGCGACTAGTCACTTCAAGAAGAACAACAAACAACAGGACTAGTGTTGCAACAACTTAAAAAATAGCCTCTAGTTCCCTAATGTTACACCAATGCCCATTGCCAACTGACCATGCTTGATTGGCTAATGGAGATGGGTACCTTCAATAACTGCTTACACATAATTACTGATTTACATAATTTATTAATAATAGTTCATTGAAAAACAAGTCCTAAAACACTTCATAGAAAGACTGATTAAATAATTGTTCCTCTGGGTAATAAATTCTCAACCAATAACAGTAGCAAACAACATCATTTCCAATTAAAAACTTACAGAATCGTAATGGTAGAAAGGTACCTTACAAACTTCAAAATTCACTTTCATTTTACACGCAGATATAAAAACATATCCAAATCTCACAGTTATCATATATGGTAAATTCCAGTATTTATAACCCACTGAACTACAGTGCAGAACTGAATTTCAAATCTATCCAATGAGTAATCCTGATAACAGAAAATTATGTTCACAAATAAGAAATATAATAACTTTATGACAACACCCAACCAGCATTGGCCATGCTTTTACACACTTGTTAATTCCATTGAAAAGTGACAGTTGCTGCTTAATCTCCACACAGTTAAGCAAACTAACACTGCAGAAAAACTGAAGGTTAATACACGTACCATATTCCAGTGCTTTCTTCTCCAATATCATGACATCCTTATTCTGGGCGAACATGCTACAGCACAGCATGTTCAGGTTGGGCCCACACTGTCTTCCTTATCTGCTGTGGCAAAACACCCACAAATGACATCAGCCACAGCTCGCCGTAATTGCGTCCATACAATTGCAGAACCCACAGCTTATCATTCCACAGCAGCGTTGAATTCCCAAGCATCTCAGTTTCACAATCGGTCCATAACCACAGATTGCCAAAATTATTAAATGCCCAATTAGGACCTTCTGGACCCCAACACTCTGCCATTCTGTCCTTCTCACTCAGTACTGTCCAATCCTCCACTCCTCATTGCCAGAGGTCCACTCGCCGCCAACTCGGCGCCCCAGTATCTCTGGTGAGGCCAATATCGACCTTAACACTCACTGCCGGAACACAATCGTGCTAAAATTTGGTACATACTCCCCCCCTTAATTGCCGATCACAGCTCCCTTAAGCTCCCAGAATGAATAAGTGATTGACCTGGTTTTATCTGAAAGAGATGAGCTGGTATTGTCTTTCCATGCTGGGGGTCCATCAGCATAACGGTGACCGGTGTTACGAAACATCTAATAGTGTATGGCCTGATGAAATGTGGGAGGAGTTTTTTAGTAATCTTATCCACCTTGCTGCTCATGACCTGGAAATTTTTTACATACACCGAATCTCCCAATTTATACGTGTTTGGCCACCGCCCTTTGTTGTACCGCTTTGCACGAATCTGATGAGCCTTAAGAATATTGTGCTTCACCCTTTTCCACTGATTCACCAGCTACTGAAGCTCAATGTGCTCAGGTAACAGATCCCTAATGGACCATAGGTTACTGAGAGGAGTCGATATCTTAAAGTTCAATATGAGCTCCGCAGGAGTCGACAAATGTGTTTCATGCTTGGCCGTGTTAAACGCCATCATAATCCTAGGGAGTGTGCAATCCCAGTTCTCCTGGTCTTTACTGTGATAGGCAATTAATGCCACCCTGAGATTGTGATTTACCCTTTCAGCATATGATGGGTTCGGGTAATAGGGAGTCGTGGTCCCATGGGTAACGCCCATTCCCATGCAAATGTTCTTAAGCCCTCCTGAAGTAAAACATGAAGCATTGTCGCTAACCAAGTACTGCAGCAGCCCAAACATGCCAAATATATTTTTCAAATTCTGTATCACAATTTCAGTTGTCGCTGCCCTAGTGGGATACATCCAAGTAAACCTTGTGAAGGCATCAATACGTACTAGGATGTACTTATTACCTTTCTTAGATCGAGCTAAAGGCCTTACAAAGTTGATGTAAATTTTCTGAAGGGGATAGCCTGCAGGTATGGATTCCAGCCACCCAACCATACCATCCTGCGCTGGTTGCGCAGCAGCACACACCTGACATGTACTAACATTGTGCTTAATATCTTTATCCATTCCCTTCCATATGAAATGCTGACGAAGTTTTGCTTGAATTTTAAATATTTTCAAATTTCCACCCACCAGCAATTCATGAAAATATTTAAAAATGAAAGGTGCCAAATCTCCAGGCACCACAATTTTGTAACCTTTATCGTACCGAGCCTTGCAACACAGTACACCATTTCTGAGTAGGTATGGTGTCACCACCTTTCCTTCTTCAATTTTTTGTTTTACCCCCCACACCTCCTCATCCTTCTCCTGATATTCCTGAATGCCTTTAAACAGCAGTGGAAAATCAGTGAGAATCGAACTTATTCTCCCTATGGAAGCACTACCATCATCCAATTCATGACTATCATGTTGTATGTCAGGTTCCTGTAAAAGGCGGCTGAGACCATCGGCTACCTGGTTTTCCGATCCTTTAATGTTCTTGACCTGGAACTTAAATGCCAAGATCATTGTTGCCCACCGGGCTATCCTTCCAGTCTTACGAGGACGTGCAAGGATCCAGCTGAGCGCCTAGTTATCGGTCTCTAAGAAAAACAGTGTATGTTCCACATAATACCAAAATTTCTCCATGCTAAATAATACTGCGAGTGCCTCCAGCTTGTAAATAGAATAGTTCTTTCCTAAATAGTTCAACGCACATGAAGCATAGGCAGTAGGCATCCTTCCTTCGTCTCCTTCCTGAAGAAGGACCACCCCCACCCCCGCATTTGAGACATCAGTCTGAATTATAAGCAGAGCATTGAAATCAGGAAGTGTGGGTACTGGTGCTGACGCCAAGGACTGTTTCAGGGATTCCCACATGGCTTCTTGTGAAGGACCCCACTCAAATTTTTGTCCCTTCTTATGTAAGGCATTCAACGGGGCCACCTTCTCTGCAAACCAACACACTTTGCAATCTCCTTCACATTTCTAGGAATGGGCAGCTGCTTTATAGCTCACACCCATTCCTCAGCAATGGTTATCCCCTCCAGAGAGACCACATGACCAAGGAAGTGCGTAGATTCACAAGCACACTTTACCTCAGCTGGATTCACCATAAGACCTGCCTTCCTGAACCTCACTAAAACCTCCCTTAAATGTTGATAATGTTCCTGCATGGAATTACTATAAACTACCAAGTCATCCAAGTAGTGGTATATAAACTTAAAATTTATGTCCAAGAATATTTTGTCTAGGAGCTGAGATAGAACTGCAGCACATAGATAATCCGAACGGAACCCTATTGAATTTGTAAATATTCCAATCAGTCGTGAAGGCCGTAATCAGTTTGGAAGTTTGATTATAACCCTGGTTGAAATCTAAGGTGGTAAATATCCTTGCACCACAAAACCATCCAAAACAAGAATGCAGGCTGGGAAGAGGTACTGACCGCAATACCACTTTTTTTATTCAAATCCCTGTAATCAACCACCGGGCGATAATTCCCATCGGGTTTCCAGACCAGAAATGTAGGCACAGCATATTGTGAATTAGAGGTCCAAATTACTTCCTGATCTAACATCTCTTCAATCTGAAAACGCATTCCCCCCCACACAGCGTTGCTCGACCTGTCCTGCTACACTTTCTGCTTCACGTTTCCACTCCTCCAATGTGAGTCAGCCCGTCACTGATTTGCTTTAAATAATCCCTTATTACATTCTCTTCCTCCCTCTCCATACCTACTAAATCATCCACCCGATTTAGGTAATGGGCACGTCTCGCTTGTAACCTCCTAACCTGATTTTCGGTTAGTGAACCCATATCCAAACTGTCAACACTTTCCAAGATTTCCTCAAGCGGTGCATCTATATTGGCAGTGGCCAAACTTACGTCTCTTTTTCTCTGTAATTTTTATTGTTACCAGGAGGTGCATATTCTTCCTTAATAATTCCAACAATTCAGTTACATTGCCTTGTGGTTCCATACCACTCCTTCGAAGTTCATACATCAACTCACTTCCCCTCAATAAAGCCATGTTCATCACCAGATTCGATAGAATCCTGGAATAATTACAACAGTATCAGGTCTAAAATAGTAGCGAGCAGTCTTATACTACAACCTAATTTTTGACAGTTTGAAGACACTTCCTTCCAGCCAATCAACCGTGCTCTGCTACCAGTGTGCAGAATTATTTAATTTAGCGGTGACTAGACACTTCAACAAAAACAACAAAAAAACAGGATTAGCATTGCCACAACTTAACAAATAGCCTCTAGTTCCCTAATGTTACATCAATGCCCATTCCCAACTGGCCATGGTTGATTGGTTAATGGAGATGGGTGCCTTCAGTAACTGCTTACACAACACTACTGATTTATATAATTTATTAATAATAGTTCACTGAAAAACAAGTCTTAAAACACTTCATACAAAGACTAATTAAATAACTGTTCCTTTGGGTAATAATTTCTCAACCAATAGCAGTAGCAAACAACATAACTTCCAAATAAAAAGTTACAGAATCGTAATGGTAGAAAGGTACCTTACAAACTTCAAAATTCACTTGCATTTAACACACAGATATAAATACATATCCAAAACTCACAGTTATCATATATGGTAAATTCCAATATTTAGAACCCACTGAACTACAGTGCAGAACTGAATTTCAACTTTATCCAATGAGTAATCCTGATAACAGAAAATTATGTTCACAAATAAGAAATATAATAACTTTATGACAACGCCCATCTGACATTGGCCACACTTTTACACACTTGTTGATTCCATTGAAAGGTGACAGTTACTGCTCAATCTTCACACAGTTAAGCAAACTAACACTGCAGAAAAACTGAAGGTTAATACACGTACCATATTCCAGTGCTTTCTTCTCCAATATCATGACAGCCTTATTGTGGGTGAACATGATTCAGCACAGCATGTTCAAGTTGGGCCACTGTCTTCCTTATCTGCTCTGGCAAAACACGCACAAACAACATCGGCCACAGCTTGCCGTAATTGCATCCGTACAATTGCAGAGCCCACGGCTTATCATTCCACAGCAGCGTTGAATTCCCAAGTGTCTTGGTTTCACCGTCAGACCATAACCACAGAGTGACAAAATTATTAAATGCACAATTAGGACCTTCTAGACCCTAACACTCTGCCGTGCTGTCCTTCTGGCTCGGTACTGTCCAGTCCTCCACTCCTCGTCACCATAGGGCCACTCTCTGCCAACTCGACGCCCCAGTATCTCTGGTGAGGCCAATATCGACCTTAACACTTGTGGCCAGAACACAATCGTGCCAAAAATCAGCACAGTGGGTACAAATTTCTGGACTGAACCTGGTAACTGCTACAAAGAAGCTCCTGGAGAGGATTTTGACTTCAAGGTAACTTCCTCTATTGTTAAATTAATTTTATTGAGGCAGGTTCCACATTTGTACAAAATTTCATAAATGACAATATTTCTGCCATGGATTGTAATTATTGTGTTACTTCCACTATTGGCCACTTTTGGCTGTTGTACCATTTTAAAGTGATAGCTGATGTTTCAAATTGGGCTCAGCAGCAAAAGTCCCATTTGTGTAACACATGTAGTTCAGTCACATCAGTTGCAATTGCCATGGATATGGGAGCTTCAAAATCAATCACAGAACTGTGCATTTGAGCTGCCTGGTCAGATGGATGCAACTTATTGTCAAGTCATTTGTGTCAATGATTGTACTTGTTTGATACAAATCATACAAGCTGCACAAAGACTAGCATGGTATATTCACATTCATTGAAGGAAGTTCGTGTGGTTATTTGCAATTACAAAGGAAAGCTTTCATAATTGTTAAACATAAAGATAGAAAAAAAATCTAAGGTTTTATCAGTATATTTAAAAAAAAAAATGTTGCTATTATCATGATAACTTTAACCAGCTGCAATGTAACAAAAGTACTACTATGTCTGTTTGTCAGTTAGAATTCAGCACTCATTTGGCAAAACTGCATAACTGAGGTACTCACCAAGATGTTTTTGGTCTAAGAAGCCATTCAAGCATTCACATTTTCTCTCTATTTTCCTCCTGCCAATGTTTAACAGGTTGATGATGAAATTTCAAGCTGTAACATTAAATCATACTTACAAGTTACTTGTGGCATATATTGAGCTGTTTCCAACACTGTACAACTGAGAAATATTAAAATGTAAAGTGTATAATTAATCTTTGTGGACTGAAAGACTGAGAAGTAACTTGTAAACTAGCCCATTATATGCCTAAGTGAGTATGAAATCTTATAATATACTGAACTTGATCAGTCCAGAGAAACTGAGCAAAATTGTGCAGTGGTTAAGACACTGGGTCAATATTTATAAGGAGCAAGATGCAAAAAATCCTCTGGTCATCTCCATTTAAAATTCCTTAAGTTATGTGAAATGAGTACCCTGATGCTTCTTTTGTTGAGGCCATGGTGGTTTCCTTCCATATTCTTGCAAAATCTGAGCTAGTTCATCATCTCTAATGTTCTTAACATCAACAGGACATTAAATGCTATACTTCCTTCCAGTACAGGGAATCTGGAGCTTCTAATACAACTAGCTTCACATATCTGTAATTTGGAACTTCAGTAATATGTGGGATTAACACACAGCACCTATATAAAGTAAATTTTGGAAATCAAACTACTTTGCTACTGGTGTTATTACAGAGGCTTCAGGACAGTAGTAGAGATGCAACTTCAGAGAGTTGTAAAATACTGATCATGCATAATGGAAATTTTTGTTTAAACATTCAAAAGCAGCCCATTTTTAATACGACCACTCCTACCATGCTCACTAATTGTTAAAACTGTCGATCAATCCTCACACCAATAACCCTATTTTAATAATTTTTGTATTTTTGCCTTTTTCCACATATTTACAAGGTTGTAAATGAAGTTTATTGTTTGGATAAAACATTTCTGCTATGTTTATACATGCATATAGATATATTGCTGTATTTTGCAGCATTTTACGTAATGAGATGAGCTCCTTTTTTCCATAACTACACTGAGATATTGTTAATTTTTTGCAGCAGGTGGAGTACCAATGGGCCTGTTGAGTAACCAATGATAAATTTGGTAGCTTTTGACCTGTTTGTTAAATTCACTGCATGTTGACGTGTGTGCTAATGGCCATAATCCTCTATCAGATCTGTTCTGTGACCTCTTACTATTTGTAAAGCATAAAGTTGAACATTTATTTAAATTAACCACGTTGTATGTGTTCCAGCATGACTGAATAGGCAGTCATACACTGACAGCCCCATCTATAATGTTGCACATTTAACAAAAAAAAAGTTTTTTGGATGGGTAGTTTGTGTATGTCTTTTAGCAGGGACATAAGGAAAAGTAATCACTCAGGTTGAACAGACAACTGAACTACTATGCTTCAGAATGCTTTTCCTGTAGGCAGCTGTTTCCAAAACATGTGGGTGTTTGTAGGTCGATGACCATATTTGCGGAGTCCAATGTGGATGTGGATTTGCGGATGCTTCGATCATTCCGTGTGTTGAGGCCACTGAAACTGGTCTCAAGAATACCAAGTAAGTTGGTAGCAGCCTGCAGCGAGCTTACCAACTTGAAGTACATCCTCCTCTAGACGCAGTGTAGTAATGACAACCAAATGTTAGTGTTGACTGGAATGATTATCCGTGTGTCTTATTGCCTTAGGTGCAGGCCACAGAGCTAGATGGAGTATTTCTATATCTTAGTCTTAGATATATACAGCTAGTTGTTGATAACATGGCATGCCCATGAATGTTGTTCTTCTAAGTGCGATTGGCTGTTTCATTACTTAGCAATAATATTGTAAAAGACGAGTCACATTTACTCTAAAGCTGCATTATAACAGTGGATGTGATTAAAAATACCTCTGTAGGTGGCTGATTGTCTTAGTTTGGTCTAATTGATATTGTAACTGGTTTTGATTTACAGTGGGTTCATAAATTATAAAACAATATTTTATTCTGAAGCCTTGCAGACCTTGTTTGAAGAGCATAATTTTTTTTACAGTATTTGAAATAAAGTTATGCACGTATATATATATAATCCTTAAGCAGCACAACATATGACACAAAGCATTGTGATTTAAAAGTCAACAATATGGTTCTGCTTTGGAGATACCCTGTTACATATGCATTTGTGTTTGAGTTTGCTGTACAGAAACTAATTTCTTCATGACGCATCTGTCTGTTGAAAAATAGTTGGATCAACATTTTTTGAGACCAGTCATTAAGAAAGTGAGCTTTAGATGAAGGGTATTGAAAAGAAAGCATTAAGTGCTCATTCATTTTGTCTTAAGAACAATACATGTTTGTAATTAACATAACAAAAAACTGTCATTTGATGAAAACACAAGAAGAAAAGAAGTTTGGGCACTTGTAGCATCCCAGTTAAAATTTAATCATCTCTTGCACTGACATTAATTTTTTGCTCAGTATGTAGTATCAGTTTTTTCCTCCTTTGCCATTGTGACCTGTGAGCAAGGTCACTAAATAGTGAACTGTACATCTGGGCAACTTGTTATTTTTCAAAACGTTATTAGTGATGTTTCCACTGTGTCACTGAATGTTAAGTCTTCTGATAAAGTAAACATGTATTCAGTAAAGACCACATGTTGTGTCGTCATTTCGGCTTGTGTAAACTGCTGTACTGTAACGCTATGTAGTACATTATTTGTACACATTGTACTAGAATAATTTGCATATGAAATAATGTAAAATTAATTCAAGATGTATGGCCCCTTTTAAAAATTCTCTGTTAAAATATTAAACTCAGAGAGTAGTCATTCGTCTGTGTATGGTGAGATTTCAGTTGATTGCTTAGACAGTAGATAGATTCAAGTATGAGAGTGTTCTCTGAATTTATTTGTATTGTGCTGTCAGTGTTTAACAAGTGATTTTATTTGCATTAACTTGAGCAGATTCATTATTATTTTGTGAAAACCTCAGTATGCCTTTAGTCAACAATTACATGTGATGTAGGCTTAATTTTATTTTGAGTATTTTGTTGATACATATTATTAACATTTTAAAGGCAACATCTATATATAATTTTATTGAAAGCAAATCATTTCTGTTTATAACTGCATCAAGTTTCACTGAGCTTGTTACATGGTTTGAAAAAAATAAACATACAGTTTCTGTGCTTAGAAAATGTGTCCATATTCCCTTATTTTGGAATATAGATTTTTCTGATAGAAATTGTATCAAGTGATCTCAATGTAATTTAATAGTCTGAAGGTAACATTTTTTATCATAAAAAGGACAAAATTTTTTTATGAATAAAAATTGTTCCTTTGCTGTAAATGTACAATAATTTTATGTTTCTGTTGATGTGAAGCATATGGTCAACATTTTTTATCTCTGTAATAATTATTGTTGAGACCAGAAATTTAGCCTCATATTTTATGAACTTTTTGGGTGACTGTAATGAACATAGCGTTCTACCATACCTTTGGCAACTATTAATATGCAACACTCCATTGATAAATGGTCAGTATGTCTAGTGGGTACGGATGAGCCTTCTATCACTACCATCCCCACCACTACAACCACCAACATTGTTGCCACTGTCACAAACATCACCACCACCACCACCACCACCATGACCTTTACTACCACCACCACCACCACCACCACTATGCCATCACCACAGCATATTTATCCAGCTTGTAACTTTGATATCAGTTAGTGCTATTTTCATGCCAGCACTGTACTAAATGACATTGAAGACCAAAATGAGATTAGAACAACATTTATGGACATGCATGTTTCTACTCATGAGATGTCCACTTGTTTTGCAGTGATGCGGTGTGTGTGTAGTGTGATACATCCAGAATAGAAAACTGTGTTTTATTAGAGTTTAGTGATTTTGGCTGACTGGCTGTCTGAGGAATTTCGAGAGTGATTGTTCATAATACTTTAGTTTCATTAATCACCGAGATGCTACAAGATCCTAGCTGAAAATCTCTGTGCCATTTTATTATCATGACAAATAATATGTGAAAGATTGCAGATACTAAAACACTGTGTTATTATTTCTCAGCGTATAAATTCTTGACAGCAGTGAACCTAATTTCTGGTGGCAAAATCCCACAATACAGAAAATAAATTTACACATTTCCCCACTACAAGTATTTCATTTGATGACTATTGATTTTGTGGCTTTTCTCAGAGTAACCTCATTGTACTCTGTTTATTGCTTACATATACTGGGTCTTCCACTTCATACTTCTCTCATATTACTTTTAGCTAGTTGCCTGCATAGCATTACAAAATATTTTATTGACTGAAAAAAAAACATCTGTTTCTAAATGTTATAGATACATTATAGTGTAATGAATAACAATTAGCTCATTTTCCTCTTTTCAGGAGTTGCTAATTGTGTACCTATTGTACCCGAGGCATGAAGACAGCTTTTAGAGTACAGCTGGCAGTGTTGATATGTTCTCTGCTAGTTTAGTGTTTAGTCCTGTTTGTAATAGGAAGAGAGACTGACACAGAAGTATGCAAAACTCTGTGTGTGTGTGTGTGTGTGTGTGTGTGTGTGTGTGTGTGAATGTTTTGTTTTCTTTGGGGGGGGGGGGGGGGGAGAGGGGAATAATAAAGAGAGAAAGAGAGAGAGAGAGAGAGAGAGAGAGAGAGAGAGAGAGAGAGAGAGAGATTATTTGCTTTTGTATTTGTGGACAAAAACACTGCATCAATCAGTCAGCAAATAAAGATGCAGGGAAGTTAATATTTTTTAGTAAGTAAATCAGTGTTCTTCTCTTAGAATATAATTATTACTGAATGTGGGGAAAGATATCAAAATGGTAGGGACATTGAAGGAAAGCAGCATTACCTGCCAAGTAATTTCAGATCAGATAAAGTGGTGAATAATGAAGAAATCGTTGGATAGTAGTGCTTTCTGTGATATGTTATCCATTACAGCAATTAGAAACATCTTGTAATTGTCACCTTATCTTTAGTGGTATTTCTTGACTGAATATTTCTTAATGTTTTAATATGTTTTCCCCATTAGTATGTATTGTTCATGTACTAAAACTATGCAGTTTTAGTGTGAATAGAGTTGGCAGTGTGAATGGAGTGTCTGTGCTAATTGTTCATAGTAGTTTATTTTGCATAGAATTTCTTAGTTTAGACATGTCTAGATCTAGAATAGTTATGTCCTATTTTACATTTAGTTCTTTTCTTTGTATTACTCTTTAGTTTTAGTAGTGGTTTGTTTTGTAGTGATAGCAAGTAATTGCTTCCACAGGTTCATAACACTCATCCCTTTCAATAATGTGGACATGGATCTCCGAACTCTGAGAGCCATTCGGGTGCTCAGACCTCTCAAACTGGTGTCGGGGATTCCCAGTAAGTATGAGTTCTCGTACCTGTTTTATAGCAGAGGAGTCATGTTCCATCAAAAGATTCTGTGAATATCTGCATCCTGGCTTATTTGTTAGGTGTAACAAGCAAACAAAAGGGTAGATTCTCTGAGTTCCTTTTGTCAGATACTTCTTTTTTTGTGAAATGAGATGCTGGTGTGATGAAATGAATTTAGGTATTTCAGACTTTGCGACTGTTCTAATTATAAAATTATGGCATTTGTTGATATTCCTCCAAACTTTCTGCATTTTCAGTCAGGCTGCTATGCAGTGTAAGGCCAAAGAAGTTCATAACTATCATTGATTATGCTAGTACCTTTGGGTTGCAGGACGTTGTATAAATCACCTATTTCAGTTTCTTTGGGTTATGTAACAGCTTTTAACCAATCACAGTTTAATGATATCTGTTTCATTGTTACTATATGCTGTACTTGCTAGATCAGTAAAAGAAATGTGTTTCAAAAAATTGAATGACAGGCCAGATCAAATTTCTAATCACATAAATCCATGCAACATTCAAGGAGACTAAATTACTTACATACTTTTGTTTTGCTGAAATGTGCATTCTGCTTTTAGTTAGTAAGTAAAAAACAAAACAGCTGAAATGGTATAAATTTTCCACTTTGCATGAAATAAGCAGTTGTGTGAAACTTTCATCCTGCATGGCATATGAAAATAACTATTCCTTGCATTCGAGTAGTATGCTTCATTGTGGCTGCTTACTATTATGTAGTCTCCAGTTAATCATCTTTATGCAGTTATCTTTGTGTTTCTCTGTAGATTACACATTATTTGATACAATGAATAAATAGGCTTTGCCTGTGATTGTCGAGAAGACAGTAGCACATTTCCTGAGAGTGAAAGTAGTTCTCAGAGTGTAGTTTCTTATGTTATTCCTAACAAAGACAGTGTAATTTGAATAGAGGTAGTATTAAATTGTAATGTACATATACAAGGTGTAGGAAACAATTTGAATGACTCTGGAAATTAAATGTTTAAAAAATAGTGTACATACCTGAAAACTGAATGACTATGAGCAAAAAGTTTTGTTTGTGCAGGAAGTGTAGACTTCATGTGTGACCCTCCTTTGTGCTATTTTAGCCATTTATCTGAACATATTTATTCGGCCAGTCTTCCTAGTATTTAATTACTATCATTTTGGACTACCAAGCTGAAGAAATTGTACTTTTCTCATGAATAGTTAACAAATGTCTACAGCACTATTGAATTCTGTAACCATGTATACAGGCCTGTATAGCTTCCAAACTTTTACTTGGTTACATGAAAATTCAGCACATTCCTGTATATCATCTATGTTCTGCAGCATTCCTTGTGTGCAAATCTTGTAAATAGCATTCAGTTGGTTTTTCAAGTATATGTGTAGACTGCTGTTTCTCAACCTTGATCATTTCCCTCCAATGGGTCCAAACACATGTGCAATAAGTTGTAATTATCAGGCCAGTCTAAAGAGTTCTCAACCTTTAACCTTTGGCCAAGAAAATTACATTGCTTACTAGGTAGCATTGAGACCTTCATCTCTTCCAAAGTAGGACCATTGTTCACCCATAAATTTTGTTCATCAATACATTCATTGTTGGAAACACCACTGGAAGAGGGTTTTGGGAACAAATTGCAACTCCATCATCACAATCTGTATCATCTCCTAACTACTCTCAAAATGATTTTTTTCTCAGAGGTGTCTTTATTCCATCTTATATCAACAAAGCCTGGATCTGACATGACAAATAAGCTGGAATATTATTATTATTTAATAATCGGTTCCTTGCTTTCTGTAGGAATGATCTGTTGCACTGAACTGTGTCATCAATATGGCAGAAAACATAGTGATAAAACTCTATTCTCACTTTTGCCTTTCTGGTGTGTACTCATAGTAGTCATATAGTGCACTTCCACAGTTATCAAAGAAGACATTCAGCATCAGTTAGTCTTGGTGGCGGGGGGGGGGGGGGGGGGGGGCAGCTAGGAATGCTTCCATTATAGTGACTGTGAACTGTGCTTTTGTTTCCAGATCATACCTGTAACCCCAACTACTGTTCAGTTATCATTGTGTTATGAAACCTAGCATCAGTATCAGCAGTGTCCTACATGTCCTGTGAAACATCAAGATGGAATTCTTTCTGTTCTGCAGACAACAACAACTTGGGAAAGAATTTTGCTGACATTCTACACATGTCCAAAATCTTGTGTAAAATTGTATACATATAAAGTTTTGCTGATCCCAATCGCCCCAGTAATCTGTCATGTTGCAAAACAATGATCCCCCAGTACTAGATTTTGGACTTTCTCAAGAACATCTGCCCTGCAAGCAGTTTGTGGCCTCTCTGGACACTAGCCATTTTTCACAAATGTTTAGCTATTTTGTAACTCATTGAACCACTTCTTTATTTGGTCTCCCTCCACAGCATCATTCTCAAATCCTGCCAAATCAAATGAATTGTTTTGCTTTGAGAATCATCAATCTTCTGACATAATTTGATGCAGCATTGTTTGTAAACACATTCACTCATCTCAAATGAACCAGAATTCTGACAAATCATGGAACAATAGTTCACACAGTAACTACCAAGTAATGAATGATACAGCCAATGGTGGCATGATTATTTGAGTATACGTATGAAGATGTCCCTCTTCACTGTGGAAAGTGGTACTACTGTAACACTATTACTTTATGTGGGAAAATTTAAAGTTGGATACCTTTTAGACAGGTCTCATACTGCTCAGTCGGACATTGTGCATTAATTCTCTTGCACTACGATGTCTGTACTATACATTCTCATGATTATAAAATCAATTCAAAGAATGTTATTTTTAAAGCCCATCTATGTGGTTAGCCTACACTGATAGGTTATTGTTTGAAATTTGTTTAATGAATTACTAAATGTCAGTAGTGTTCTGCAGATGAAACATATTATTTGTGTCAACAACCAGTAACCAAAAGAGAAAAAGTTATAGATTCAGAAAACAAAACTTGCTTGGACCCTGAACAAACTCTCTGTACAACACCTTTCATTGACAGATACAAATATTGCAGTGTACCAGAATAATAGTATGAAACTTGTTCTTCCCAACTTCTGAGGTAGGAAAGAATATACTGAATATTTTGAAGAAATTAATTTGTTGATTTGTAAATGAAGTTCCTGAATGTCAACTTGTAATTTTTGGCATTATCCATAAAAATTGATAAATTTACATGACAAATGTTTACTGGTTACTGAGGTAACAAAAAATAAAGTCATTCTGATTATTGTGGGGAGTGATAAGCAGTCCCAGGTCATTAATTAGTGAATTTTCACAAGACTGACACCATTGCCTCTGAGATATTAAAAATAATAAACAGCTGGACATACATAGTTTGAAAGAAGCTTCCTTGACAGTGCAAGAAGTAATATTCTGTGAGAAACATTAGAAAAGGATTACTGTAAAATATTGAGAGTAGAGATTATGAAAAGATTGAACATGCACATATTATTTACAAGTTTACAAAAAATAAGAGATATGGTAAAATACATCTTTAAGTGTGAAACAGAAACATGATAGTAATTAAAAAAACCAACTGTGCTGATTGTTGCAAAAGCACTGTATGTGAACTAATGAGTCAAAACATTGATGACCACCAGCTTAATAATGTGTTGATGTGCCTCTGGAATGCAGTACAGTGGCATGCTGGATGTCATTGGCTTTCCAGAAGCATATGGCACCAGCATCTACTCGCAGGTCACACAGCTTTCATAAATTACAGGTTAGTGTTTTGCGGGTGTGGAGCTGACATCTGATAGCATTCCTGTCTGGCTCAGATCAGATGAATTTGATGGCCAAGACATCAAGATGAGTTCACTACTGTGAACAACTGTAGCACAATTCTGGCTTTGTGGTACAAACAGTTGTCCTGCTGGAAAATTCCATTGTCGTTGGGCAAGACATTGAATCTGAAGGCATGTAGGTGGTCTGCCATATAGTCCAGAGCTGTCGTTGCACTTTCAATTATGACCACATGTCCCAGGGAAGGCCTGGTCAGTGTGCCCCATAGCATTATACTGCCCACACCAGCCTGCATCCAAGGAGTGGTGTATGTTTTGAGCAGCCATTCACCTGAATGACAGTGTATCCACACAGGGTCATTGACGTGGTATGTTAAGAAATGTGTTTCATCTAACCAGGTAACAAATTTCCGTTGGTACAAAATCCAATTTTGATGATCCTGTTCTCACTGCAGTCATAATTGCTGATGGTGTTAGGTCAGTGTGGGAACACATAGAGGTTGTCTGCTGTGCAGCTCCATCTTCAGCAGTGTGTGCTGAACAGTGTGCTCAGAAACAGTTTTGCCTGCACCAGAATGGTGCCAGATCTGCCACAGGTTGCCACCTATCTTGCTTTACAGCATGGTCAAGACTCCAACATCCATGTTCTGTGAAGGGGTGTGAACATCCAACCCTTTTTGGGTACTTTTGGTTTCATTTTCCTTCGAACACTTTTAGTAAATGCTCATAATGGTAGCAAGCAAACTGCCAACCAGCTTCATTGTTTCTGAGATGCTGATTGCCAGATCCGTGACCACAACAATCTGCCCTCTGTCAGAACCAATTATGTCAGTTGATTTTGATATTTTCAGCTCATGTTGAACCCTAAAATTATTCCCCATTCATTTGTGCTCCCTGCAAATGCTTTGTTCATCACATCATGTTTTGGAACCCCACCAAGTGGCATTCAATCTTGTTGTGGTCAGTGGTAGAACAGTGGTAGAATGCACAAACTTTGTGTGTGTGTGTGTGTGTGTGTGTGTGCAGAACTACTGAGCATTTTGGGTCATTGCTAAGATATTTGGCTGGAATTCTTGAGAAGTTGGTCCCAGCTTTTTCTGTCTAATCTGATTTTGCTTTCCTACATTTTTCTTGAAGTACATAGGTAGTAGCCAAATTTTTCCATCAAATTTCCCAATCCTTCATTTCAGAATGCTGATACTCCAGTCATGAAATTGGAGTCATGGTGGCAACTCACTATAGGGATTACATGAGTACAGGCAGGTTATGTTACAATACATATAGAGAGTACAAACAACTATACTACCAAGAGCAGCCACAATAATTTATCTGGCAATGGGAGGGGTGCATGGGTGGGAGGGTGGGGGGGGGGGGGGGGAGGAGGAGGAGGGGGATAGTTGGACAAGATACTAAGATTTCCATTTTCATATACTCAGACAGTGAGTACGAAGACATGCTTGAAGCACGTTATTTTACAGGATATATACAAAGATGCTAAATCCCAAAGAATTGATAGTAATTCAGTCAATAGGTAGATTACTTAATCTGTTGTGAAAATTTTATGTATGTAGTCGCTGTGAGTTACATGGTAAGGTCCCTTTTAACTGTGGTGAGATATTCATTTCACGAACAGGCATATTCTGCCAAAGGTAAAAAAAGATCCATGTATAATCACACAACACATCACTGTAGCATGTGACACATCTCATAGTGTAGCATGTGATACATCTCATAGTACCAATTGGACAATACTTAACTGACTCTCCATGTATCCATATTACCATCATTATGTGCAGGATCTTTCACTTGCCAATCATAGACAGTAGAAATTTTACTGATGGTTTGTGGTGCAAACTGCCAATCTGTTGGTTGTATCCTCTTTCTCATTTGTAGATGAGGCAACATTTGGAAGATATAAAAATAAACCATCACAACCATTTTTGTGAGTAAATGAAGACAATCATGGAAATACTCGGCTAGACACTGATAGCAGTTTAAAATTAATGGGTGGTCTGGAATTCTAGGTGACTGGTAATTTGATATACTATCCCAGCATGCCTTGCAGATGTTGTCTGTAAGGATCCCATTGATAAAGTTCATCTGGCCACACTGCAGGATGTACCCTTAAAAATAAGAGTAATTGGTCTATGTATGAAGAGGCTCCAGTAAATTTCAGCCAAATAGTTTGAGGTGCACTGGTTGATATATACTCCAATGAATAGATAGGTAGGAGAGGACCAATTCCATGGCCTGCACATTCCTCCAACCTCAGTTTTTTTGGAGTGCCAGCTGTGATGCCATCTATTATAAACAGTTTGTGCAGCAGTCATTCCTAACACAGAGACACTTCATCAGTGTGTAACAGAGACCTGTGAAACCATTTGACACCATCCAGCAGGGTTTGAAAGTGTGCAACAGTCTACCATCCCATGAGTCTATACATGTGTAGAGGCAACTAGGAGACATTTTCAAGTTTTTCTGTCTGTCAGTGGCTTGAGAATGCAGAGAAAAATTCTTTCATCACTACTTCAAAAATGAAATATTTTGAGATACATTCATTTGTGGACATATGCCCCTTTTTTCATGTGAGTAATCTGTCACAATCTCAAAGCTTGTAAAATTATTTCTGTTACTCCTGGTATAACACTTTGTTTGCTCACAGAAACGAACATCAGATCATATTAATGGAGGCATTATGTTATTTACATATCATCACCTTTTCAAGTTTGAGTGGCATAATTAAAGGTGAACAATTGTGTATTGAGTGCTACATGTAATGGGGGATCTAGTCACTCATCCAAATGTGTAGGGTAAACCTCCTAAAGTCACAGTGAAATGGGCTGGTAGAACTAGCGTATAGTCCTCATATCCCTTGTTTGACAGTGTTGTGCAGTCATGCTAATAGGTTTCCATTTTTATAATCCTAGTTGTGCAAGTTGAATTATCTTACCACCTTGTCAACATGGAGAAGGTGTCATTTAATGGATATGACACTTTTTCTAATTTGATGAAAATTTCACATTGTATTTTCTTTCCTTTATCCACTCTTAGTAAAGAAAGTGACATGTTCTAATGGATACATCTGAGTTCATAGATGAAGTATAGAATACCACGCCTACTGTATAACATGGCCATTCTTGTCAGTTTTGATACTGTGCCTTTATTTACTGTGATTCCTGTGAACGATATATACAGGGTGATTCTTATTAACATTTAATAACCGACAAAGAGATGTAGATGATCCTGAGACAAGTAATTTAATATGAGACACATGAGGCCACAAATGTTGGGAAATACCCCAAAAATGGATGATAAATGCTGAACATGTGACATCACCAGATGATGTTCCTTGCCATCGGTTGAGCTTGTCAGTCCTACCCTTGCTGGCAGGGGCAGTGCTACTCCGTTTCTGTGCTTGTATCATCTGATGTGACATGGCAGTACTTGTGGTAGTGGTAATACAAGATTGCAAGGAATCAATTAACATTTATGAAAAGAGTAGCATACCAGAGCGATGTGTAGCACTGCTGCCTACAAGTGAGAGTACTATCGACAAGCCCAACTGCTACAAGTACAGTGAGTTATGTCATCTGGTGATGTCACATGTTCAACGTTTGTCATCCAGTTATGGGGTATTTCCCAACATTTGTTGCCCTCCCCCCCCCCCCCCCCCCCCCCTCCTCTCCCTGTGTCTTATATTAAATTACTTGTCTCAACATCATCACCATGTAGAGCAGACATTTTTTCAACTGATATAGTAGCTTTATTTTGACACTATCTCATTACAACCTATTTTCAGTACAATAATGAATTTTATGAGCAAATTGATGGCGTCGCAGTGGGCAGTCCTCTTTGCTCAATTGTTGCAAATTCGTTTATGGAGATTTTTGAACAACAGTTATTGTAGACAGCCAATAAAAAACCAGCTAAGTGGAACCACTGTGTGATGATACCTCTGCAGTAAAGACACACAATAAAGAGGAGCTGGATGTCTTCTTGGAGCATCTCAACAGTATTAGCCCAAAAATTCAATTTATGATGGAGAAAGAGAGCAATGGGCAACTTAACTGTCTGAATGAGTCTGTAATCAAATGAGTGGATGGGGCTTTGGGAAATAACATGTACATGGAAGGTACACACACTGATTGATACCTCCATAAGGAATCCAACCCTCACCCAAGACAAATAGAGGTGTCATCAGTAAATTGGTGGACATGGTTAATAAAATCTGTCAGCTGGTTTATTTATGAGATGAGTTTAACCACTTACAGTTGGCTTTCAGGAAAAATGGTTACTCCAGTAAAGAGGTGGATCAAGCACTCCATTCAAGAAGAGAGAAAGCCAGGACCAGTGAGAAGCAACATACACCAAATGGGAAAGTTTTACTCCTGTTTCTTAACAAGATTACAGATCACATTGGAAAGATGTTGGCCAAGTATGGTGTGGAAACTACATTTATACCCTCCAAGTAGATAAAAGAATGTTTGAGAATGACAGAAAATGTATGCATCCACTAGCAACACCTGGAGTACATAAAATCCTTGTAGTTGTCGGCAGGTATATGTGGAATAACAAAAAAGAAGTGTTAACACCTGTTTTGCTGAACACAAAAGGAATTGCCATATAGGACATATGGACAAGTCAGCCATACCAGAACATGTTTTTCAAGATGGAAATCATGAAATAAAATAAAATTCAGTGAGATGAGTGTTTTAGCTATTGTGTGTGCATGTATAGAGAGGTCATAGAGATTTAGAAACATCATAATAGTTTAAACAGAAAAGAAGAAGGTGTTAAGTCAGATAAAATATAGATGTTGACTTTGCACCAACAGAATTATGATCAGTTGCTTTTAATCAAGAATGATGGTATCAGCCATAGATACTCTTGCAATCGGCATCATGTGTCAAATTATGGTGCCCTCTAAACAGCTCTATGAATTTGGCACTCTCTTGAGCCCTTGATGCAGTTGCCATTTTACCTCTAATGCTCTCTCCTGCTGTTGGAGATAAAATGTTAGGGAATAATTTTATATCTTGACCATGGCCTGTCAGCCAGAAGTCTTAACTTCATGTCTGCTGGCCCTGAAAGCCTGTATTATACAATTAGTTTGAACTTAAAATTTAGACTCATTTTCATGGATGTTCATGAGACAATACAAAACACTGAGGTAAAGTCCCTGTTCCTTTCTCTTCATTGTGCGTAAGGTCTGTGTCAGTTATGTGGATGACTAAGATGAGTATTGTGTTTTCATTTTTATGGATGATTATTGAAATGAAATGTAGGGAGGAGATGAGATATGATGTCAACACATAGCAGGTTACTCTCAAATAGAACAAAGGGTGCAGCCAAGAATAACATTCTTATCCAATAGTTGGATTGCTAGCAGTACCCTTACTCCATGAAACAATATAGAGATATTTGGGACATAACCTAGAGCACTGCTGTTCATTTAGGTGATTGTGAACTGTGTTCCATCCACTCTTTATCCCATGTCGGCCAAGTAATGGTTACAAAAAATATCATCACAATTCAAACTGGCTATGTCCCAGTGGCTCCACATTCGTGGTTAGCAGCCCTGGTTACAGAGGTGGGTGCAGAGGAAGTTATGTCAGAAATTCTTAAAGAAATGTTGGAAAAATTTCACATGACTCCCTTTACAGACTCAAAGGAATCTCTTGGTCCTTGAGCTGGTATGGTTTCCTATAATTTTTCAATTTTTGGGTGATGCCAGATCTCTCTGTGCTTCTGAAATTGTAGTCGTCGCAGAAAAACATATTTATGTAAATGATCCAAGAAAGGGAATATGTTTTCAGTGATAAGAGCATACCTGTCAACATTAACAAGGTGTAAAAATGCTGCAAATAAAGTGGTGATGGTGTCCTTTTCCAGAAGTAATCATTATGGCAGCCTTATTTAGCACACTAGATATTGTAACTGCAAAGTGGTATATGGCAGTTGCTCTGATACAAGTGTTTAAAAAAAAATCATGAAAATGATCAAAGAAGTGTAGTAAAAGACTTTCTGGTCCTACATAACAGTATGTCAACACACACTACCATCATCATGGACTAGTGAAAGAAATCATTTTACAGCTGCACAAAATTTGCTTGATATCCTTCCATAGTGCCCTTACTTGTGCTGAAGAGCTAACCTTGAGAAAAATAATTTTTCGGGTTGAAAAATTCAATTCTGTGGCATACACTAATTTTAATAAATGACAAAATGAGGCTGAAACAGAACTGAAATGTGCTGGCTCATATGTAATTATGCATAGTATGTACCCAGTATTAGTAAAATTGTCTGAATGGCTGCTGCTCCTACACATTTTGGGTGAAAAGTGATACAGGTGGTAGAGGGACTCAAAGTAAATACTCTGAATTATGAACTAAAATATTGGGGGTTTGTGGTACTGGCATATCACGATCAAGAGTACACAGATGGCTGACAACTGCGCTGATCATGTTGATGTGTCCCACTACATATTTTATAGCAAGTAAAAACACCACTGTCCCTTGCACAGCTAATGAAACAAGTGTTCTGTTTTATGTCATATACAAGAATGTAAGTATGTATGCATGTATCAATACATAAAGTTTTGCTGAACATGGTGGTAGAAAGAACATTCAACAATTTCATGCTCATAAAACCATACTCACTGGATGTAGCTACTGGATATCAAAGCTAGCATTGCTCAGTAGTGTGGAATACTCAGATCATACAATATTAGTTGGAGCTGACTTTAATCTATCAGGTATGGACCAGGCAATCTATGAATTCATTTCTGGTAGTACAGAAAGTTGTGTAAAATGGTTCTGAATGCATTTTCCAAAAAGTGTCCAGAGCAGCTAGTTCAAGAACAATAACCCACAAACAATGGAAATCTTTTAGATCTTGTAGCTACAAACAGGCTGGACATTATTGACAATGTTAGTATAGAGACAGCGATTAGTGATCATGATGTTATCATAGTAATAATGGTTATTAAAGTTTATAAATCTATCAAAAAGGCTAGGAGAGTTTTTATGCTGGAAAGAGCAGATAAACAGTTGTTAGCAGGCTATTTAGACAATCAATGGGGATCATTTAATTCTAATATGATGAATAAAGTGGAATTATGGACAAACTTTAAGCTGATTGCAAACTGTGCTGCGGAGAAATATGAAAGAACACAGAAATGTCAACAGTCAGAAGTTAGTAGAAATTTGTGCGTCTATAGAAATATCGATGGGCAAAGCATACAACTCCTATCACCATACCTTAGCAAAAGATCTTGCAGTGAACCCAAGAAAATTCTTGTCCTATGTAAAATCACTAAGCAGATTGAAGGCTTCTGTTCAGTCACTTATCAACCAGTCTGACTAGGCAATAGAAGACAACAATAGGAAAACTGAAGTTTTAAGCTTTGGATGTTAAAAATTATTTACACAAGAGGATCACACAGAAAAACCATTGTTTAACCATCACACAAACTCCTCAATAGACACAGGCATCCCTGACATTGAGACTGTAGTGAAATAGTTGAAAACAAATAAGTTGATAGGTCTAGATGGAAGCCCAGTTTCATTTTACAGAACGTACTCTTCAGCATTGGTTCCTTACTTACCATGCATTTATCATGAACCTCTCATCCTGTGCAAAGTCCTAAATGACAGGGGAAAAGCACAGGTGACTCTTATATATAAGAAGTGTAAAAGAATAGATCCACAAAAATCAGAGTCCAATATCCTTAAAATCGATTTTCTGCAGAATTATTAAGCATATCCTGAGTTTGAATATCATAAATTTCCATGACACAGAAAACTTTCTTTTGACAAATCAGCATAGATTTAGAAAGCACTGTGTGTGCAAAACTCAGCTTGCCCTTTTCTCACACAATATCCTGTAAATTGTGGATAAAGGGCAACAGACAGAATCCATATTCCTAGATTTCTGGAAATCATTTGATACAGTGACCCATTGCAGACTGTTAATGATGGTCCAAGCATACGGAATAGGTTCCCGGATATACAGATGACTTGAACACTTCTTAAGAGATAGAACCAGTATGTTGGCCTCGCTTGTGAGTGTTCATCACATATCAGGAGTGCCTCAGGGAAGTGTGGTGGGACCAGTCTTACCACTCTTGTTCTCTCTGTCTCTCTCTAAAAAGCAGCATTCTGCATCTTTTTGCTGACGATGATGTAGTGCACAGGAACACATTGTCATTGAGTGACTGTAGGAAAATACAAGATGAATTAAGCAGAATTTCTATTTGGTGTGAGCAATGGCAGCTTACTCCAAATGTAAAAATGTGTAAGTTAGTGCATATGAGTAGGAAAAACAATACTGTAATGTTTGAATACATTATTATTGATGTTGTGCATGACAAAGTCCTGTTGAAAAAACATCTAGATGTAATGTTGCAAAGTGATGTGAAATGGAATGAGCACATAAGTTTGGCAGTAGGTAAAGCAAATGATCAAATTTGTTTTATTGGGAGAATTCTAGACATGTGTAGCTCTTCTATAGAAGAGACCATCTAGAGAACACTGTTGCAACCCATTCTTGAGTACTGTTGAAGTGTTTGGGATCCCTAACAGTTAGGATTAAAGTGAGACATTGAAGCAATTCAGAGGCGTGATGCAAGATTTTTCGCCAGTAGGTATGATCAGTATGTGAGTGTTACAGAGATGCTTCAAGAACTCAAAGGGGAATCCCTGGAAGGAAGACAACATTCTTTTCATGAAATACTATTGAGAAAAGATAGAGAACCAGCATTTACAGCTGCCTTCAGTACAATCCAGCTGCCGCCAATGTACATTTTGTGTAAGAACTGCAAATAGCAGATAAGACAAATTAGGGGTTGTGTGGAGGCATATAGGCAGAAATTTTTGTCTTGCTTCATTTGCAAGTGGATTGGGAAGGGGAATAACTAATAGTGTTACGAGGCTTGCAGAGTAGGTGTGTAGATGTAAATGCAGAATTTCATGTACATCCGTATTACATTAGTTAGCTTGATGATCATCACTTTGAAAGTCATTATGGGTTGTACATTGCTTGAAGTAACAAACAGCGAGAGACAGAAACCAACTGTAAACACACATATAACAAATTAAACGACTTTTACAGTAGAAGAAGAAGCTATTGAATTAGTGATGGTTCAGCCACAAGCCCATTGAAAACTGGAAAGAATCTTGTTGTACAGTATACTATTGTGTGGAAAATGTGATGTAAGCATCTACTTCATGTATTTTCTCTTTGACAGAGTTGAATGTAGCCTATCCACATTGTGGTTTGCAGTTCTCATTTCTGCAACAGACTGTGTTGTAGACAAAATTTTCAGACTATATCTCTGCAGAGATGTGAGTTATTTTGTACATTAGGGTGTTTTCACTCTGGAGTCCATTTGTTTAAGCAGTCTGAAACCCAGGTATTATAAGATCACAATCTTTTTAAAAACGTTGTGCTAGTATAGTATCAAATTGTGTTGACCATATATTTCTCAGCCATCTTAGTTGGTAGATATGTATCATTTTTCAAATGTGTCTGACCAGAGCATTTAAACAGTATTTTCTTGAATGAAGAAGAGTGGAAGTCCAAGACATGAAGGAGTAGTACATGTAAAATCATCTGAGCATCAATATGAAAGTAATGTCTGGGAACTAATGATAAGGATGCCACGGATTTATATATCCGGTTCTATCTGCTATAAATTCCTATCTGTACATACTATCTGCAGTAAAGACAGATGTCAGAGTCAAATTTATTGGATGAAACCAGTTCTTTAATATTGTTTGATAGTCTGGAACACTTACCAAATTAAAGTAACAGAGGAGAGAGACTATTCAAAGTAGAGCTGCAGCACTGGAAATAATAGATAATTAACATGTATTTTGAACATTTCAAGAATAAATTAAATATAATTCTACACGCATTTGTATCTACATTTTCAATTCCACTGTAGTCAGCAATGTGTTATTACAGACTTGCATCACAGTATTGTTGATAGAAATTGTTTGGCTTATATTTTCAACGAACGTTGCTCAAAAATTATTTGTTGATATACCCTAGCACCAAGAAGCATAGGCCATTAATTGAAATGGTAAGAAACCAGCATACACCCAAAGACTTACAGCTGTTTATCTGAATTAAGGTTAGTGATGTTCTAGCTCATTTAGCGGTCATTTTGTCATTGTGCTTTACTTTCCTTTCACTAATTTAGTGTGCACATAAAGTATTCCTTTAGCATTTACTAGGTTTAAACTTATTTTAGTACAATTTCAACACGTATTTTAATGTATTTCCAACATTATGTTGGTATCGGGATCAGCAACTCAATATATTTGTAATTTATTAATTAAGGTTTCTGTCAGAGTTGCAAATAATTGTTTTTATTAGTGACTAGTTTTGTACACTGAAATGCTACAAATGCAGGAATGTCATAAAATATTTATTACACTGCTGTAATATGTGCACACAAAATTTTTTGAAAATGTTGTATTTCATGTTTTGTTAATAAAAATGTACCTTCTAACGTAGGTAATGGTTTGAGAATGAATGAAAATGTTCGAAACTAGTCACTAATAAAAATATTATTTGCAACTTTGATGTAAACCTTAATTAGTCAATTACAATTATATTTTAATCTTTAACTCTTTGGTATATGAAACTATACCTATTCTTTTCTGCCAAATGTCAATTATTTTCCAGATTCCATTGGTAAGCACAATGTAGATCAGGCTTTCCTTAGGAAGTGAAGTGCAACATTTGGCGTAGTCCTACTGACCCTTGAAATTTTATTGTATCCAAAGTTCTAAACTTTGTAAGTTTATAATAGAATGCATTTTACTTTTTAATGTGGGCTGTAATATTTTATAATTAATTTTGAAAGAGTCTGTACAAGGCATCACCTGCGAAGGCAGGAAACTGCCATTTTCAGTGCATACAAGCCTAAGTAAGCTATGGCCCAAAAATTTGTTTCAGTATTGTGGTTTAGAGACATATTATTTGCAAACAATGGGTTTGCCGTATCACGTGAATGGAGCTTATAGATGTCACCTGTGATATACAGTAGGTGCAGTACCCTGACTACTATGAAGATATTGGTCAGATTTTGGTCCAAAAATCAACCTGCATTTCATCTGTCCATGCTCAAATTAGTAATATAAAATTTTATTAGACTATATTTTCACATATTGCATGGAAATACACAAATCTGTTTGAAAAATGTGAACGCACATGTCTGAATGAGTCCCCACAGACTGTCAGAGGAACAGACCTTGTGTGACTTTAAACTGGCCCAGTTTAACAGTTGATCATTGAATTGTGGTGTTGGAGGAAACTCCTCTGAGTCCCATTGAGCACACAGAGAATGAATAGGTCAGTATTACAGCAAATAAAACTAAGTTGCTCCTTAGATGGTCTGACACGGAAACAAAAACTTAAGCACATGTGAGAATACATGGTTCACTGGAAAAGACGTTAACGTTGGGGAAGATCAAAGACACAAAGAAAAGAGGGCAGCAAAGGATGAGATGGATCGATGACATCATAGAAGTAATGGATTCCAACCTGGAAAGTCTACAGGAGAAAAAGTGCAGGACAGAAGAAATTGGCATTTTCTAACTCACAGGTTAATGGAAAGTTGGAATTGACTACACGAATAGAGAGAGAATGTTTCTCAAACTCTCTTAAATGATCTGTTCTGTGTAATCACAGTTTTATGCCTGCTCAATTTTTTTGATCTCTGATTCATAAAACATAACAAAACAATAAACTGCAAACAACAGTAAGCAGAGAAAGCATTGTGATAGTGTACGTATGTGCTTTGGTAGTTCAGCACACCTTATTTGCATATGTACAAGGGGCAGACATGAAGTTTTAATTATAACCATGAAACTTGTAACACATTCTTCCCAAGTATAGATGACTTAGTGGAGATCTTGGTTGCAGAAATCTGCATTTTTGCTGTTGAAGAAACATTCCATCTTGAAAATGGATTTTTATCTGAAGAAAAAGTAAGAAATCACTGGGTGCCATGCCAGGAAGACAGGGGTGAGGCAAAATTTAATAGCAGAAGGAAGCAGTATATGTCACTGTGCTCTGTGCACAATGAGCAAACACACTCTCTTGGACAGATTCCTGTAAAACTTTCTCATGACAGCCAATTGTAACCTAATCAACCAATTTTGATAGTATACCACTCTGAAGGTTTATCCTTGATGAGCATAACCTGTTAGTATCAGATCATGCTATTTCCAAAAGGCATTCAGGGTCACCTTGCCTGATGATCGTTAGGTCTTCACCTTTTCAGTGGTGATGGATGTATAGTTATGTTTCCATTGCTTGCTTTGCTCCATTGTCTCAGGGTCTTAATGATACAGTCAGCATTTGTCCATGGTGAATAGATGGCTAAAGAAGTATTATTATGTATATGGGTCTGCCGGGTCTGTGTGGTTGGAATACTTCACTTTTTAGTGAAAATCATGGATACTTATTGTTCACACCCTTTAATATCAGTTGAATGTTAATATTCACCAAAAGAATATGGCAATTTTGCAGTGCTTCATAACATTACACACACACTTTAAATATCTCTGCTCAGCATAAATATTCTGTTCAGTTTTGTTATTACCCAGTTTTCAAATAAAAATAAATTGAATGTACATTCCCACAAGGTTCTGTCAGTTTTAAATTGAGTATTTAAGAGATAAAGGCAAACAAGCAGGATAAAATCTTTTTCTGTCACTTATCGCTTCGCTCAATTCTGGAAATTATTTGTTAAAGTAAAAAATTCCAAGTTGCACTATGGTTTGTAGGTCCCCATATAAATCAGTTGAAAGGTTGGAGGACCACAAAGGCATACCACCTTCATACCACCTTCAATACTAGCATGCCTACTAAAGTACTGAAGTGTTCAAACCAACTCTGAATTCTTTGCAGTAGACACACACCTGAACCTGTTAATTACAAATAAAATTATGTCATAAATCTTGTTTGCGTTAAAGATGAAAGCTTGAAGTAAAGGTAATTAGTAACTACACCCATATTTTGAACACTTCAGACAGCAGATTAGTTAGCATGATGCGTACATAAGGAGCTGATCCACAGACAGCATTTGAGATAGTAAATACTCTAAAATTTAATACTTTTACAGTTATTAAAAATTATGGGTGAGAATTTACGAGTGTGACTCATGTGACGCCACAGAATTTGCTGGTGGGAAACACAGCCAGAGTAAGAGTCTTGTGCAGCACTGACACATATAAAATGCAATGTGTCAGTTTTTCAGATTATTTTGTCGACATCCAGAGGTGATATTATTATTTTAATATTATACTCAAATTATCCTTTCTGTTTTCAAGATCTATTTCAAGAACATAAAAAATACAAAAATATTTCCTGGAAATTGGATATGCAGTCATTATCAGTAGATAATACTGTATAGTGATTGGTCAGATGGAGAATTTTTACTGGTGGTGTTCAGGTACAGCTGAATACCCTGTCTGAAGACATTCATTGAAAGATGTCCCATGTTTGACTCTATATTTGATTTTAGATTATACTCCCTTGTTTTATGAGACATATTCTATTGGCTCATGGCTTGACAATTGAAAGTCTATTGTGTCTTTACACCAATCTGGTCTGTATGTCATGAAACATGTCCATCACTCTAGACAAAGTGTAGTTAATTTCCCACATAGAGGCAAGAGTGTTTTGGCTAGAAACAAAAGAGGGTCACTTCCAGTGGCAGATATGATAAAGAAAAACTGATGGCAACATAAAAGATCTATGACAATAACCTCTGACCACCTATTTGAGGCAGCTGTGATGGAGAGTTCCTGTCTTCTTCAAGCTGCAGGAACAACAATTAAGATGACATTTTATGTTAGCATTGTTTGTTATTAGTATTAATCTGTTATGAATGAATTATCACAAGGAACTTCAAACAAAAATGAAGTGGTAGGGAAATTCAACTCTAGAGTTTAGATTACCAGTAACACTACTTCCTTATTGTGTCTCGTACAAACTGGAATGTGATTTTGAGGAATTTTTCTTATAAAAGAGTGCATCACTTTAGAAATATTCTTGCACATTGTGGCAATATTCTGCTGTATAGATTAGTCATTTACTCACATTTATAAGTACATCACTTACTCTGTCACAGCCAGCCATTGTATTTGATTCAAGGTTAGATACCTGCACCACATTCTTTTAAATCAGGAGGGTGCCCGAGAGGAGGATCTGCCCCTCTCTAGGAGGCAAATCAGTTTGAATAAAGCTAGAACCTTTAATGGATACTGACTAGCATAAGAGTACCAAAGCAATTTGTGAAGACATCTCAAGACTTGTTAGCTGTTTCACATTCTCCTCTTGTGCAAGGACATACCCAGCAATGAGCAGGGAAGGACATCTGCCTCTTCCTAGAGAGAAATTATGATTTTCACAGACAGAGCTCGAATACTGCACCTTATCTCTCTCTCTCTCTCTCTCTCTCTCTCTCTCTCTCTCCCTCCCTCCCTCCCTCCCTCCTTCCCTCCCTCCCTCCTTCCCTCCCCCTCTCTCTTCCCCCCCTCTCCCTCCCTCCTACACACACACACACACACACACACACACACACACACACACAAGTCATTTCCATATCAATTTGAAAGTAGGCAAAGTATCTAATGGATACGATCTAGGATTTAGTAGCAAATGTACACAAACCATTTATCCAGATATCTGGCAACTAATTCTCCATTTGCAGCTATTCTGTTTGTAACAGAAGTGGCAGAAGTCTATTGGTTCTAAAGGCACCTAGTAGCATCCAACCATACGTTAGTGATCTTTTTTTGTGTGTTACTAGTGACTGTCAGAAGAAAAAAGATTTGATTACAGGTAGTATTCACAAATGTCTGAATGTTACCTGCCTAAAATCTAAATAATACTCTGAAATTGCATGAAAACTATTATCTTTTAATTAAGCATATTTATAAAGTGTTTGAAAGCATGCAGTGATAGCAATAAATCTGTATTTTAATAAATGACAAGCTGATTATAGCAAAGCAGTGTTAAATGAGAGAGAAAGAGAGAGAGTTGGGTATTCCGTACAAATGGGAAATGGAAAAGTCAGTATTAGTCTTCTTCATAGAAAAGGATGAATACAAGTATTTAAGGAACTGTTATTTCCAGCCAGTAAAAATGTAAATGGTAAATAATGACAGTGCAGAGACAAAATAATTATGCTGGTCAGGGCCATCTTCTGCTGTGCGTGTGTGTGTGTGTGTGTGTGTGTGTGTGTGTGTGTGTGTGTGTGTGTGTGTGTTTGTGCCTGCAGTTTTAATATTTGTTATTTATTTCTTTGTTGCTCCATTGACAATAAAAGTTATGTGAATGTTGTCCACATGTACTTGTAAATTTTATATGAATTCATTACAAGGGAAATGAAACATACAAATATAATCATATAATAATACACACAAGATAGAACAAGTAATACATACATAGTAATAGAAATTTATATATGCACATGCTTTTGTTATTATATATTCATTCTCTTTTCTTCATGAGCCTACATTACTGTCCTCCCTAAGGAGAATATCTTTTTATACACAGCAATGATTCAGTAAAATTTTATATGAGACAAAAGCTCTCTGTTAGATATGTAAACACAAAGAAAATATTAAGTGGCAAAATACAGTAGTTTCAGTTCCTGATTAATGTAAACATATCAACAGAATGTTACTGGTGAACATCACAGAGCAATTGCATTGTATGAGTAGAAATATTTTAAGTCCTGTTTTAAATTTATTTCTGTCTCCTAACTTTCTAATCTATACCACAAGTCTGTGTAAGGTTAATACCAAAATGCCTCACATACATTTGTGTGCTAGTTCTTTTTGTTGGATCTGTATTTAGTGCTGTGCTATTTTGGGTTGCAAAAGAGTGGAAACAACCAAAGTATGCCGCACATGCACCTTCTGAAATATAAGCATTTAAGATTATTCTTGTAGTGAAACAGGCCAAATTGAGTTTCTATGCAAGTTTTCCTACTTCATCTGGATGAGCCTTCAGCAGTTTCGTAGATGCTACTCTTCCCAAGTCTTTTTTCATCCAACACCTGATTGAAATTTGTATTTTAACTTATTTTCCCACACTGCATGTAATTTCTTTTAATTATATTTAATGTCAACCTGTTTACATTGGACTAAGTGTGGACATTCTGGAGGACTTGAAGCAGTCGTTGTGTGCACCAATTGCTATGGTGCGCTTACTATAATACTGTATTAAATATTGAAATACCAGTATTGATCTTTCACAATAATATTAATTTTGTAGTGGTTGCAAACTGGCATTCAGCTTTCTAGACCATCCTCAGACAACTTAAAACTAAACAGATAGCCTACACAATGATACAAAAAACAAATGTGTATTGAAATATGCAAAGAAGCTATGAACAACATTATACTCATAGATTCAAAGTATACAAATATTAAGGCCAGAACAGTACATATGTGAGTACTTGGACAGACTACTATGTTATATGGACAAAGTAACTGGTGTATGTGGTGAACAGGCAAAAAATGGGGTGTGGTAGGAAAGGAATGTAGAAGGGGGAAGGAGTGATTTGAATGTGAATGGGGACCAGTTAATCCATTTACAGCAAGCATGTTATATTATGTGAGGAAAATATTAACTGTCTGCTGCTACTGTGGCAGTGGTGAATAATACAACGGTGTTTGATCATTAAGGATTAAGTCAGGATTATGTGAATTGGTGTTCATTGATAGTCAAAACGTCAAGTAATATTGCTCTTTTGACTTTATTTGCTTGATGACAATCATCACATTCAATGTCACAAGGATGAAATTCATTCAGAGCATGTTTAGTAAAAGTGGAATCTTTCTTTTCCAGTCTCCAACGCATTTCATGTTCAGTCAGTCTAGAAATCTACATTTAGTTTGCCACACAAATTGCAGGAACTTCTCTAAATTCAGTTTTGTTCTAGAGGCGGAATTTTTTCTTTACTGTGAATGTGAGTAACTGTGTTCATAGTGAAGAAAGTTGGCATATATGCTGAACAGGTTCAGAATGAATGTCATTCATATGATATTAAATGTGATATTTTCCATAGTGCAAAAAGGCAGAAAACTAACATTATTTGAAATTATGGCTATCAACAAACACTAATTATGCATTAATGAATTAATGCATAATGATTTGATACAGTTCCATTAAAAAGGAATACAAAAACTTTTGCACTCAAATTTCTCAGTGCTCGAAACAAGGTTATGTACATACTATTCCTCTCTATTAACAATGAACCAGTTGGCACAAATACAGAAACCAAATTGTTAGAATTATGCCTGCAAAGCAACGTAAAATGGACTAAGTGTTTAGAATTTCTTAATGCAGAATTGAGCAAGACCTGCTACTTGCTTTATTCACTATAATCCCGCTATAGCCAAAACAAAAACTTACATATGATCCAAATCACACTCCTGTGTCAAAATGGTACTTTCCACATGGGAGTTAAACTTTATGACAAAATTCCCAAAAATATAAAGAATACTGAAGACAAAACCTTTAAAAAAAATTTCAATTAATATTTACAGCATCACTGAATTTACTCCACTGAAGCATATTTAAAGGTCTGAAGTGTACTGTATAAACATTTAGATGTATGAAGTCTATTATTTGTAATTTTAAATATTTAAGCATATAAATCACTTTGGTACATATATAAATTGACTTGGCCAATGTTTTATGCATAAGGTGCTCTTGCATGCAACACAACCAATAAAAATCCAATACAATATACATATGCTAATGTAACAGCAGCCAGTTAATATTTTTCTCACCATGAAATAATGTGTTTGTTGTAAATGGCCATCCACATTCAAATTACTCCTGCCCACCGCACTACCCCCCTTTTTTGCCTGTTCATCACATTCATCAGATACTTTCTCCATATAAATAACATAGTAGCCTTTGCTAGTATTGTGTACTTGTGGCCTTTACATTCTTATACTTTAAATCTCTGAGTATTAAGCAATATAAGGTATATTTATTTTAAATTAGAAACTACTATTCTTGGTATACAGTGGTTATTAGGATTCTGTTTTCCCCATGTCATAATTTGGCAGCTATAAACGTTAAAAATTATTTGTATGTGTTAGAAAATGGGCATAATGACTTTTTTTAACTTAGTGAAAACTACATCTTAATATATTTACTCAATCTAGATATATTTTGGGATTACTGTGTATGAAACTACCAAGAAACAGGAGAATTCAAGAGGGATTTGGCAACATTTGTGATGTTACAACTACAGTCCACATAAATAATAAATATGTTTTGTTATTACAGATAGAGTGACAAGTTCTTGATTCCGTGATTAAAGTATCTTTGGAACATGTTTAAGGTGTAAACTCATCATCAGGCAATCATGATATACAAAGTTGGTAACCCATCATACAGTAATTTTTACATTGATTTTGTTTTCATGCCGTATGCTGTGGAATACCAAAAGCGAAAGAGAAGTACTACATACCTGCAAAATGTGTCTTCAGTCACTGGTCTGCCGTAAATGCCAAAAAATGACAATGAGTGAAGAGACATTTTCTCAGTAATGTTGTGTTTTCTTTCAATCCTGATGTTCCACAGTGCATACCACAACAGGAGCACTGTAAAACCCATTGTGTAGGCTACAGGGAAAAAAGAGTGGGAAAAAAGGAAACTGGAGTACCACAAGGCAGTATTCTAGGTCTCACATTATTTCCTATCTCTATAAATGACATACACACCATAGATAGTGCAGCTCCAGGACTTTCAAATTCATAACAAATTAATACCTACCGTAATTCAACAAACACGGAACAACAGTCCAAATACAGTTGCCAATGATGTTATATGTATGTCAATCCATCTAGACATCACTTGATAACGGAAATTTTGCTGAAATAGATTTGTAGTGAATGTGGATGGAAGTAAAAGGTAATATTAAACAGCACTAAGTCTGCACACTCCTTTTAAACATTTCACTTGCTGACTTATACTACGCTGTAGGCCCTGTCGAACATAAACTGTTGACGTTGCCTCAAAAATAAAACTTACAGAAGATGTCAACAAATTGTGATTGATAATTGTCATTGTAAAATGTATTTATTAATTTCATTAATCTGTCATGGTCATAGCTGAAAATTAGCCAATGTGGATTTTCATTGTTTCTTAGCAAGATAATAAATATAATGTCACAGCAAATGTCATTTAAATGATGTATGGTTGAAACACACTACTGTGTTTGCCATATCATTGGGATATGGTTAGGTGCAACTTTTGGGAGGTCAGGTTAATGAAGCACATGTATGACCATCAAGGAGAGACTCCTTTGTGGACAATAATGTGACTAACTAACTAGCTTTTGCTGAGGACACTTTCAACCACAACACATAAATCATAATTTTTGTGAACTATCATTATTTTATTCTGCAAATATTTCTCTGGTATGAGTATGTAGGACACAAGATGTCTATTTTGGTCCCAAATATATCCACAATTGTCTCACAGTGTTTTCTGAGGTGTTATAGTGCTGGATGTATTCCTGTATATTTGTAATGCTCCAAAGTGTAAATGGTTATGACACTCGTGTTTTGAGTAGTGTTGTGAATACATCAGTGTTAGAAATATATCCTGAGAGAGTAACATGTTTAAATGCTAGTTTCATATACTAAAATTAAAATACAGATATGCATGTAAACTAAAAGTGAGAAAGGATAAACACCCTGAAAACTATATGTCAATTCGGCCAAGCTCAAAATAAGTAAAATCAAAACTGAACCCACTTGAGATTTCCAGTGTTTTTGTAATATACCATTTACGGTACAAAATGAACAAATTTATTTTTAAATATGCAAGTCCTACTTGGAATGAAGAAAAGAATGTAAGTGCTGGATAAGCAAGATATTTCTCATAAAGATCAATGTACTTTGAACAAAAATACTGAAGGAATCCACAATAATCCACCTCATCTTAAAAATAACAAGGAGGAAGGAGAAAGCCAGCAGTGTAGCATCTTGCTTTTAAAATGAAAGGAAAACCTGATGATGAAGAAATATCTGTTCCCTAACAGTTATAAACAGTGAAATAAATAATTTTCAATAAATGTAAATCTTAAGAAAATTAGATAATATGTAATCCAGGGGTAAATGAGCACCCACTGAAAACATTTTTGGGGCCTATTTTAGAAACATTGATAAAGAACATGGTAGTTGGGTTCCAAGAACTACAACATGGACAAAAAGTGTTTCTTCTTTTTATAACTGATTATATTTCAGTGACCTAGTTTAGTTAATGATGTTCCAATATTTTGTTGTACTTGAGTACTTCAGCAATTCCCAAGCTTCCAGCTCATAAAAGCTTTTTTCGAAGAAGAAACGGTCAGGGTCTTCAGAAGTAACCTTTGAGTTGTTTGAATTTCAACTATGGAGTGTGTATAAACTCTTTGGCTACTGACTCCATAACCGCAAAATTATCTCATTCCATCCTTATAACTTTCATAGGTGATTTCACAAAAGTGGTCTTGATGTCTGGCATGGTTTTCACTTTTCTAGGTCTGATTTTATTCGTGTCACTTTCTCTTGTTTCTGTAATTCCAAAATCCCTGTCATAGGGATGGTTACTATCCCCTGACACAATGAACTTTTAATCAAAATAACGAACAAGATAAACATCACAATTTTATTTTGTCTGGTATAGTTCCTTTTTGGCAGCCATTGTAATTCTGATTACTATCTATCAGCACAAAGCTAATTACTTTAACCATACCAGCTACCCTGTTGTAGCACATATGATTTTGGCATCTCAGTTGTCTTTTAGATGAATACATACATTAATTGATTATTTATTCTTGTAGTGTTTGCAAAGATATTTATTTTTACAGGAATTCCCGGAATTTGAGGGTTTTTTCTCAGTCAGTGGTACCATGTATACATAATCGCAGAGTACAAGATAAACTAATTGACAGTACTCTAATACTAAGATATAGTACATTACATTTTAGCTAGGATTCAACATAATGTGTGCATATGAGGTGATCTGACTAGCACTTGTGTTCTCATGTTCTGGATGCTTGAGTTTAGTCATCAAACTTTATCCATACTAACACAAAGAACACATACATTTCCTGTGAACTCCAGGAGCGTATTAGAGTTACTTGATTTTCGGGTGACCAATGGTAAAGATGAGTATATTCATCCTCTTGTTTTTAAGATGCGAATTGCACCAGTCTGATACTTAAAAACCCTTTCCCATTTCCACTCTTCTCGACAGAGCCACATACTGGTGCAACTATGTTATCTGAATAGTCTGAATATTTGTGAGAAACACAATTCATATGACAAATTAAGATATAGAACATATACACAGGAGAAAATGAAATTACTATTTTAACATCTATCGCACAACAAAAGAAATATTGCTATGGGGAATGACATATTCCAAATCTTAGTAAGTTGTCATAAATATTCCTCAATGAAAACACAAATAACTAAATAACATACATTAAACATGTTTCCATATATTTGTGAATAGTTCTTCTGCATCTGATGTTCTGGTGTTAATACTCAATGTATGAATAGTAGTAACTGAAATATGGGAAGTACACTGTAAAATGTGCATGTTTGTGTAGACCGTCATCCAAATTGCCACACTGTATTTTCACCATTGTATTTAAATTCCTAAGGCCATATTGTTTCCATTGAGACTATTTGGTTAGGCACTGTGCGGCAGATGTCTACTATTATCTGTTGGATACGTATTGAGGTCACAGGTCCATTACCTAATGTAGACGTATGAGTCACTGTATCAACTTCATAAGGAAGGTGACCAGAGATGAATTTTTAACATTTTATTATTGACAATCAGATACCACATTGATTTAGTGCTGAATGATAAATGGTGACTCTGGATATACTTCCTAATAATGTCCTATTTCACTTGTTGGTGGGTCTTTTTATTTGGTTCATCCATTTTTTATTTCTTACAATCTCATAAATTAAGTTATATATATGATTATGCTTCTGCAAACAGAAGTTTTGTGAAACTCAGCTTGCTCTGTCTTCCACAAGATCCATAGTGCTGTAAACAATGGCGCTCAGGTTCCTGCTGTGTTCCTTGACATCAGGAAGCATATGACACTGTGTCACACTGTTTAGTGGAAAAAATTGAGCTTACGGAGTATCAGACAAGATTTGCTACTGGTTTCTAATCTTCCTTGCGGATAGAACTCAACATGTTTCTTTCAATAGAGTAAAATCCTCAGATGTAAATGTAATTTCCAGAGTACCCCAAGGAAGCGCAACAGGGCCATTACTGTTTACAATCTATGTAAATGATCAAGTATAAAACATTGGAAACTCTTTAAGACTGCTTCATTAGTTTGTGGGTGTCAGGTCAGATAATGTTTTGGAAGCTACACAATATTTCAAGGCAGCCGCTCGTCATTTTCAACTGATGTGTTGCTGCAGTGGCTCTCCAATACATACACTGGCGCACCAGAAAAGTGCAGGCACCAAGAGTTGGGGTGATAACATCACTGTAGACGAATCACAGAGTACGGCGATATGCAGAGGCCGTGCTGGAGAAAGAGGCTATGGTCTTTGCATGCTCAATCCAGAAAAAGGATGGCCACAGATTGCTGCCCAGCATGTGCATGGGCACACTGTTGGCACCCAGTTTAAGTGTGAGGATTCTGATTCCTTGTCTGTGTTGATTTGGATCCATTCATCTGTGGCTTATGCAGCATTAGTACCACCAATGGTGGCTCCCATGCCTTGCTTAGTTGAAATCCCGTGTCTCTGTTAATCAGGTCATTACTCATATATATTTTGACTGCTTCTTTAATGATGGAGTCCCAGTACATGAAAATGGATGAAAGGATCTTTGCCCCTCTATAGTTCATGCTATGTCCTGTGTCAAGGCTGTGTTCAGCAACAGCAGACTTTTCTGGCTGACCCAATCTGGTGTGACATCTATGTTCAGTGCATCTATCCTTAACAGTGTGACACGTCTGGCCAATGTATGATTTTCCACACTGGCATGGGATTTTATATATCCCTTGTCTCCTTAGACCTAGGTTGCCTGTAACAGAACCCAGCACTGTTTGCACTCATTCTAGAGGGTGGAAGAGACATTTCATTTGATGTTTCTTGAACTGGCTGCCGATCTTAAAGGACACACCACCAACATAGGGTAGTAAAACCATCCTCATGAAGTTCTCCATTTCTTCTGGCTGTCCATGAAGTTCTCCATTTCTTCTGGCTGTTCTTGAGGTTTAATGCATGCAGGTCGAAATGCATTACGAATGTGTTTGTCGGAGTACCTATTTTGTACAAACACAGAGCAAAGATGTCTAAGCTCTGCTGATAAGCTCCCTGTGTGTGAGATAACTCTAGCCCTGTGAACGAGAGTCCGTAATGTGCCACTGCACTGAGATGCATGATGGCAACTGATAGTTAATAGGTATACGTCAGTGTAAGTTGGTTTATGAAACACACTATGATCCAAGGAACCGTCTTCTTCTCTGTGGATCAGGACATTATTTTTCTCCACTTCCATGGTGAAGCAAATTCTCAGATGGAGGGAGTTAAGGTGTTCCAAAAATACAGGAGGCATTGCTGCCCCATGTGGCCATACTACAAAGGTGTCATCCACCTACCTTGAGAAACATTTATGTTTCAGCATTGGTGACTGAAGTGCTTTTTCTCGAAGTCTTCCATGAGAGGGCTAGCTACTATGGGATACAAAGGGCTATGCATAGCCAACACCAGCAGCTTTTTTCAAAATATTGTTCATTAAATAAAAACTCAAATGTAGCTTCTGTAAGTTGTAATAAGTTCATCAGAGATACTTATGTGAACAAAGACACAACATCAAGAATCACTAATATATCAGCTGGTTTGAAACGCAGTCTTCAGTCACTATATAAAAATCTTCTGACTTTTGATTGTGTTGTTCATATTTTCCTACCAAAGGGCTCAGAAGAGAAACCAGATGTTTTGCCAGGTAATATGTTGGGTATCCTCTTTAAGACTGTTTGCAGATGATGCTGTTGTCTATAAGTAAGTAGCAATGCCAGGAGACAGTATCAATTTGCAGAATGACCTGAAGAGCATTGATGAATGGTGCACTGTTCGGTAATGAAAATGCCAAGACTGAAACGGTATCCAAGGAAGAGTATGCTTGAGACCGTAAATAGAAACAAATGTCCATACATAATGCACTTGAATATAAATGGTCTACGTGCTGACTTTTCAAACAGAAGTCATAAAGTGGACAAATTACAAATTTTTCTACCTTGATGTAGAAATATCAAAGTTATTTGCCTCATTGAACATTGGCTTACGTCTGACAATACTAAAAGTCTTAATGAAATTGAAAATTTTGAATTAGCCAACAGCTTTTGTAGATGAGGGAAATCACATGGAGGCTCTTGCATACTTACTCATTCTGATATAAAATATGAAATAAGAAATGATTTTAATCATTTGAATGAAAAGTGTATATTTGAAAGCTGCTGTATCGAGTTGAGGGACCTAAACATAATTGTAGTTTCTATTTATAGAGTACCAGAGAACGCTACAATTGAAACCTTTGTGGTGAAATTTCATTGCCTTCTTGAAAAGCTCAGTAAAGAAAAAATGACAAAGATAATAACAGCTGCTGACTTCAATATTAATATTGTAGATGAAAGAAATGAAGTGTCCAAATTCACTGAATTAATAAAAAATTTTGGCTTCAAAGTAAGCATCATGTGACCCAGTAGAGTAAATACATAGTCAGCTACCTGTATTGATAATATTCTAACAGATTATATATTTGTAAATGTTTATAAATTTTGCATAGATTTAGGAATCTCTGACCACTCTGCATTATTCATTGAACTACAAAAAATTAACTAATAAATTTTGTCTAACAAAAGCCATATAAAAAGGAACTTAAATGAACAAAATTCAGTTACATCAAGAAATAAGTTAAGAGAGCTTGAATAGCCTTACAAGAGCTGTATTTTAAGTAATAGTAACTTTAACAATTTTTAAGTAACTTTCTTGAAATATTAAATGAAACTTTTTCACTTAGAGTGCCAGGCAACAAAACAAGTAGTAAGATTAAATGGATAATTCAGGATGTAAAAATTTCTAGTGCCAGGAAGAGGAAACTCCACAATGAACTGAAATATAATAAAAACAGATCTGTTACTGAGTATGTTTGTCATTATAAAGCTATATTTAAAAAAGTTGTGGAGCCAGCCAAACAACTGGCAAACAGTAAGTTCACTGTACAACATAATACTAAAACAAAAGCAGTGTGGTCAGTTGTCAAATCAAAGTTAGGTGTTAGAGTTAGTAGTAATGAAATATCTAGGATTACAGTAGAAGATAGCTTTATTGTAAACCCAGCTCAAATGTCAGAGTGTTTAAATGAATTCCTCATAACTGTGGCGAAGTCAGATGTTGATGTAGCAGAGTATCAGAGTAAAGTAAATCCCTTTGAACTCCACCAAGAAGCTGAGTATCTTACGGATTTTAAAAAAGTCACAGTACAGGATGTAGAAAATGTTATATTATCATTAAAAAATAAAAGCCCTGCTGGGTGGGATGGGATACCCACTAAAATTATTAAAACGGTGTGTGACATAATAGCACCTCCCATAACTAAAATATTCAACCAGTCTTTTGAACATGGATGCTTTCCCAAAGTTCTAAAGTATGCTGAAGTCAGATCTCTGTTCAAGAAAGGGTCAAGGGGAGACATGGGAAACTTCGCCCTATTTCTATTCTTCCTGTCCCAGCAAAAGTGTTAGAGAAAGTAGCTGCAAACCAGTTCAAAAATTTTATTGTAAAAGTGATATTATTATAAGTAACCAATTTGGATTTCTATCAGGAAAAAACACTCTGGATGCAGTGAACAACTTTATTGAAAAGATATGCAAATGACTGGATCAGAGGAGTAAAGTTGCAGGTATCTTCTGCGCTCTCACAAAAGCATTTGACTCTATGAACTATGATTTGCTTATCTACAAATTAAAGAAATACAGGATTAAGGATAATGCTCTAAACTGACTCACATCATACTTCCACAACAGACTCTATGAACTATGACTTGCTTATCTACAAATTAAAGAAATACAGGATTAAGGATAATGCTCTAAACTGACTCACATCATACTTCCACAACAGAAAACAAAGGGGCTTATAACATGGGCTTATAACATCGGATGCAGTGAATTATTATTCTAAATGGAATACAGTATCACAGGTTGTATGTCAAGGCTCCAGTTTGGGGCCAATCCTCTTCTTATTCTATGTAAATATAAATATAAATTCCCCATCAGTTCTATTTGCAGATGATACTTCTGTTTTAATTGAAGATGCTGATGCAGAAAAAATTTGAGCTTCATTGTTGGCACAATGGATATCTTACAAAACTGGTTCCAGTTAAATGGGTTGAAACTGAACATTGCAAGAACCCATATCATACATTTCAAAACCAAATGTGTGGAACTTAAAATACAACATAGGAATCAACTTATGAAAGAAGTTGACATTTATTTATATATTTATTTATTGTCTTTTTTTGCATATAGTCACCAAATGGTGTCTTTTGCAAACGTCATAGCATTTTTATACAATTTTTGTACAAACAGTAGGAATTTGCAATTCACATTTACAAGAAGCCACTTAAGGGTGACACACTTAGCAATATATGGTACAGTACTTCATAATTCAACATACAGTTGTTACATAGTATAGGTATCTGAATTTACAGCATGTTGTTACAAAAATAATATATATTACAATCACCTCATAATAGTACATCATATAGATAGAAGAGTTAGGCATACATTTAAGAATAGCTACACTTTAATATCAGTATTCATTCAGTCAGTAAAAACATTTGAGAGTTAAGAATGATTTTAATTCTCTTTTGAATACTTTACCTCTGTGGCATCTTACAGCACTTGGCAGTTTGTTCAATTCCTGGGACTAAATGTGAACAAGAACTTAAGCTGGAATACACATATTGACTTACTATCAAATAAAATATGCAGTTTTGCATTTGCAATGCAAATACTAGCAAATTCCACTGACCTGAGTACACAAAAAATTGCTTGTTGTAGATATTTTGAATGTGTTATAAGATACAGCATACTTTTCTAGGGAAGTCAAGTAGTGTACCTCGAATACTGAAACCACAAAAGAAAATTATCAGATACATGTGCACTACACAGCAAACAGAGTCTTGTCAATCATTATTTTGGAAACTTAAAGTCCTAACTGTTCTCGCCATAAACATTTAGAATCATTCTAACCACACATATAATAGAAGAAATACAAATAATTTTATGCTACCCATACATCAGTTGAAATTATGTGCATGGAGTCCACAGTATTTGGGGATGACAACATATAACAAGTTAAGGGCCAAAAAATATTTAATATGTAGCCAGAAATTTTAAAAATGAGGCTACAGCAGATTCTGTGGGAGAAATGCTACTATCCAATAAAAGAATTCATAGAGGATGAAATGATAATTTGAGCAAGGTGTTATTGTATGTATATATAACAAAATTGTATTATTATTATTATGCTGTTTGTTAACATCAGCTGTTCTGTGTTTATGGTGAAATGTTACTACAATTTTGATGTGTCTCCTGTATTTGAATAAAATGATTTAAATTATGTACATTATGAGACAATAAACCACAGTATACAGTTCAGGCTATGGCAGTTGACTTTGAGTGTAAATAAATGTAACATATTGCGCATACAGAGGAAAAGAAATCCACTTCTGCACTACTATGCTGTTGATGGAAAATTGCTGGAAACAGTATCTACCATAAAATATCTAGGAGTGACCTTAAATGGAATGATCACATAAAACAAAGAGTAGGAAAAGCAGATACGAGACTTAGATTCATAGGAAGAATCTTAAGGAAGTGTAACTCATCCTTGAGGGAAGTAGCATACAAGGTGCTTGTTCAACTGATTCTTGATTATTGTTCATCTACCTGGGAGCCTTATCAAATAGGAGTGAAAGAAGAGACAGAGAAGATCCAGCAAAAAGGGGTGTGTTTTGTCACAGGATCATTTAATTGACGTGAGAATGATACAGAGATGCTCAACAAACTACAGTGGCAGACGTTACAGGAGAGGCAAGAGGTTTACTATTGAAATTTTGAGAGAGCACTCTCTGGGAAGAGTTAGATAAGATACTACTTCCTTCCATACACATCTCATGAAATGACCATGATGAAGAAATTCAAGAAATTAGCACTAATACAGAAGCTTACTGACAATCATTCTTTGCATGTACCATTTGCAGTTGGAACAGATAAGTAGGTATCAGTCAGTGGTATCAGAAGTCCCTCCACTACACATGCTCATGCTCATGGAATATGGTGTAGATGTAGATGCTGTTGTTAGTTAGCATGTGTGTGCAGGTTGAAGGTAATCTAGCGACAATATGTTGGAAAAAACGTTACTATCAATGATATTTCCAGGTTTTCATTAGTTGTTAAGGTGTTCCATGTACCTGTATTTTTACAAATGTTGTTATTTAAAAACTTTTGTATTTTTGCATCACATTGATGAGACTTACACTACCCCTCTTGGTTCTGATGATGATAAGTTGGTGTGTGGGCCCAACAGCACACCTCATGGTGGGCAAAGTTAAAATATCATAACATATGTTTAAAGTGTTTCCTCCATGTCCGAACAACATAACTTTTGTTCACTTCGACATGTCTGGACACTTCCTTTGTTGAGAGCCCTTCTTGGCACAAAGTCAAAGTAACAATGCAGTGCAGACATGATCGAACCGCAGTATTGACCATCTGGGCATGGCTGAACTACAGACAACACGAGCCGTGTACCTCCTTCCTGGTGGAATGACTGGAACTGATCAGTTGTCAGACCCCCCTCTGTCTAATAGGTGCTGCTCATGCATGGTTGTTTACATCATTGGGCAGGTTTAGTGACATCTCTGAACAGTCAAAGGGACTGTGTCTGTGATACAATATCCACCATCAATGTCTATCTTCAGGAGTTCTGAGAACTGGGGTGATACAAAACTTTTTTTGATGTGTGTATAATAAGAAAATGGTGATTCACTGTGTAAAATTGAAGAGTATTTTATTGCACTTATAATATTACATTGCCACCCTGAAGGAATATTTTTTTCTCCAAAAATCTTAGGTTTTCATGTATGAAGCATGTTATTTAAACATGCACAGTGAAGGAGTACTTGATATCTTATAATCTCTGAATAACAAATGATACGAGTCTGTTGGTTTTGCATCACATGTTTTTCAAGTTATTCTTCTATGTAATTAGTGTTTGTGAGATATACTCACTCACTCACTTCTGCATCACCATCCTCTCTGTCATACTTCCAGATGTAAATCATGGGATCTGTGGCAACTGTGCTGCTTACATCACCAGTGCCTTTCCTGATATGTAACGAAGTAGTTATCTCCTAATATAGTGTAAATGGATGCCACTGTAAGGGAATGGCTGAAGCTGTAAGATCCAAATACCACCCACAGGACTCCTCCTCCCCCCCCCCCTGCCTTCCAAATGCAAGAGATCCCAAATAAACCCCTGCCAAACCATCTTCAATCCTGGAAACCCGTAGAGGCTGCAGTCACTAACAAAACTTCCACATTAAAGAAGACTGCCAATGAAAATGGAATGCAGTATCAATACATGAACATGGTATCATAGACCCAATGGTTGCTCCATTACGACTGAATATGAAGAGGTGCACCTGGACCAGCTTGAACTGAATTAGAACTAGCCATACAAAATGCAGTGCCGTGTTGTAACAGTGGGGACTATACAACAGCTGCATCTGTGGCTGTGGAGTTGGTGGCCACAATTGTCTATATTCACAGTCGTACCATTCTGGTCATAATCATAAACTGTCATTCAGTAGGCTGCCAAGTCGTATTTTACCTACTTTCATGCTGTTCTTTTCTTTAACAATGGAACAGTAATACCACCTTTAATCTTCTATGGCATGATATCAGTTTATCATAATCTGTTCACCATTTAAGCCATGTATGTCCATGAAGATCTCAGTAGTACTGTGAGAATACAGCATACAACCCATCTAGACTTAATGATTTACCTTTTTCAGCTTTGTAGGCAGAATCTGTAATATGTCCACCTCAGTGGTTCTCAGTATCAATCTTTTCACAGACATTTTTGCATAGATACTCATTTATGACTTGCTTGTGGTATTAATTACTATAATACTTATGTGTAGTTAAGATATCAGTCTAGTTCATCAGTTTGTTTCCCTCTTCATCATTTGCTTCCTCCACAGACACCAAGTTGTGATGCTGTACCATTAAAAACGTAGATCTATGGTTTTCTCTGTGGGCACATATCAGCACTGTGGGTGTTCTTAATTCCTTCCATATGTGTACATAAAACAGTTGTTATTTTATTCATACCTCTTGACACTATATAACTTCATATTTGTAGTAGTACTGGCAGCTTGCTTATGGCGATGGTCTACACTTGACCTCTCTAGATCATCTTCTTTTAGAATGTCTAAACTGGCAACTAACAAAGCTGTGGTCAAACATACTTCAAAAGTGCCAAAGTTATATACACTGGCAGGAACCAGTCTTTCATCATCTACTTCTTGTATACATTGGGAATTCCTATGTACAAAACACCATGGTGCATGCAAGACCTATTCTCTACTTGTGGCTCTACCACATACATCACCTTAACAGGTTGTTTCATGTCCACACTCACTCAGAGCATTTTCTGTGTGCCTTGTGGCATGTTATCATGTGAACTGAGTCTTCATGATTTCTCTTATAGTTTAATTGATTTGTCATATATGATAGACAAACCTTGCAGCTGTTTATCACTGGTGACAGTTTCCCTACGTGGAACAATGTTCCCTAAGTTCCAACGTGTGTCACCAAAGATCAGTTTTAGCCTGATGACTAACCAGACAATTCAACTCAAGGAGCCAATATTCATTTGGAATCGTTCTGCCCCAACCTGAAAACACAGTCATATTGCCTCCAGTGACTCTACATCACTGTTACTTATGCCATGCAGCTTATAACATGGTGGGTTCAACTGTTTCTCAAACTCATCATGTATACATGTGCCCCTGGGTCCAAAAAAATGTACACTTATTACCATTAACAAAGCCAACTAAGACACACTCTGACTCTGCATTTCTTCTCGCAGCATCAAAATTTAGTGGGACTCTCATCTGTTGGACATGGAGTTCCTCTTGGTGTTCAACGGGTGACTATTCTGCCCTTGTCCATTACTCCTTCTGTTCCTAAAATCTCAGTGTTGGTGCTCACCCAAGACACACCTTTCACATCATGGTTGGTGACACTGCCTTTGGATGTTTTCTGAATGTTGACATGTATAACATTTTAAGTCTATGGAGAAAGCACTTCTTTTTTCCTGCACTCATGTTGTGATATCTATCTCCTAAAGTTCTGTAGCCATCCTAATGGCAGTAGCCAAATCTTTCAGTGTTTCTGCCCATACCCAACTTTACATGTTGCGTGGCAGTCTCTTATAAAGGCACTCGGCACCCTATGCTCCACTTCTTGGAGAATAATTTTGTTTGATCATTCTCCACTAGATCATATGTGTTTGCATTGATCTTTCTGTTTCTGTTGACAAAACTGTCTACTGTCTTGTTCTGCTTCTGTAACACAACAGTCGGCTGCTTTCAAAAAAGCCTCATATTGTTCTGTTTCTTATAGCTTTGCACAAGACCTTCCCTTAGCTCCTCAAATGTAAGTGCATTCCTCAGCCCTTCACCGTACCTAACAAGTGCTTTTGCTTCCCCTATCAAACGTAACTTACTCATCTATTCTACTATATAAAGACAAGCTGTTGTTTAACATTGTTACCAAAAATCTCTAAAAGTACTGGAACAATTTACTTTAAATTGATACATGATACTGTAATGAATGTTCAGACAGACATGGGCTATACATTTTTAATATATGTGATATGCATATTTATATATGTAATATATAAAAGGGGAATGTTGTTACCAAAAATCTTGAAATGTTCTCAACCAATTTACTTAAAATTTGTATGTGATACTCTACTGAAAATTTGGACAGACATATGCTACATATTCTTTTAATATATAATATGTAAGCATATATTTAATATAGATAGGGGAAATATTGTTAGCAAAAATTTTGAAAACTCTTTGACTGATTTACTTCAGATTTTTGCATGATGCACTAATAAATGTTCAGATGGACGTAGGCTATATATGTTATATTATGAACAGATTTTTTGTTAAAACCAACTTCAAGAAAGAAAATGGTGTGCTGTGCTGTGAAAATGTGTGTTTTTTTATTTCTTGCAATCAGTTTCAACTACGATAGTAAGGCATGTAAACCATTAGACAAATTGTTTTTCACACATTCTTTCTCCTTATATATAATTTCAAACAAAATTACTAACACAAAAATGTGCTGTTTTGTTTTCTTCATTTCTGTAAGTTTTATAGAAAACAGGAAAAGTGTATTTATGGCTTGCCAGCTTATGATTAGAATAATACTACACAATCTGAATTGTCAGGATTTTGTAATCCTGCTCTTTTGCAGATTTAAACTATGCAAAATACTGTCATTGAAGCTACTATCCTCTCAGATCCTGCAGCTGGAGAGGTCTCTCTCACTCCCTGTATCCCATTCATTATTAGCGACTTCAATCACAAATTAAGGTTTAGTTTGCAGTAACAATACACAAGCCTCAAGGTGAGAGAGAGGGATAAGAGAATATGTGGAGATGGGGGAAGGGAGAGGAAATGGACATAGAAACAGAGGAGGAGGAGATGGTCAGAGAGATAGGAGAGGAGGTTATTCACAGAGGGAGGAGGAGGAGGAGGAAAGAGGAGATGGGAACTTGGGGGGGGGGGGGGGGGGGGTTACTTTGAGAGTGTATATCCAGTTTTCATATATATTTATTTAGCAATTGTCAAGGATTGCCAGGTTTGCTAGTTTTTAATAATTTCATGTCTGTCTAGAATCCCAGTCTAGCAACTGCCATCAAGTCTATAAACAGTACATCCTTTGTTGGCTTACCAGAAAGTGGGTAACTCAACTTGTGACAGCTGCACCTAAGGAAGAAATAGTTAACTAGATGATACTCCATGTTCCCTCATAGCAGCTAGCTGCCTATGCATTTCCAAGTTATCTGTTTTCAACTGCACTTCTTGGTTTATAAAAGACTTAATCGCTTCCCATTTGGAAACCCCCTTGGTCTCAAACTCCGACATTGTGAAACCCCTGTCCATCAAATCACATCATATGCAAACAAAGTACAATAACCCAACACATCTGAAGCATCAAAACACACAGAGACAACAATACAGTATAGATAATCTGAAATAGTTATTCTAAACTATACATCTAATCATGCACCACCTTGACTCCCTATATTGCCTAGCAAGATGGTCATAAGAATGACGTGTTATTCTGTTTAGATATACATAACAAATTATAAATTTATGTTTCTGTTTACCAATAAAAGATGTCATAGAATCATTGAAATTTGCTGAAACCTGCTGCAATTTTATCACAATATGTCATATGATTACTACATTTTGTACTGGTTACTGTTAATATTCAGTAGTTATTATTAACATATAAAATCATTTTCATCAATCATTCAATATTCTTCTCCGCTGTAAAATATTAAAGAAGAAATATGTCGGTGTAATGAAACAGCACTACCTTGTTATGCACACTGAATACATTCATATGAAAGTACTGAAATATTTTATAGATTACATTGGAAACAGAACAGCTTAGTTACTATAGCTCTAGCAATGAAAGATGATCACTCAGTTACTGAAAAATAATGTAAAATTGTCAGAGATGCTGCAAACGCAGTGAGTATGCATACATTTAAAATTGCATATAAGTTGAGTAATAATAAAGGGCAGTTTAGAACAATGTGTACATTTGTTCCCTCATTTAACTGGTTATTCAAGATTGTGTGGCCAGACTTCAAACTTTTGCATTCCAGCACTGTGTTAAGCAGTTTTTTTAGTTATTATGAGTTCATTTATGGTGTTTGTATTTTTTCATTATGTTTTGGTATCCTTATCTCTCCTCTTGTTGGTTTTCAATTTTCAAATTACCACATTGCCTTCCTTCAGTGTTACCAATTGAGGTGTTGCAGCAGTGAAGACACTGCTCACTCTGGAGGAGTGGGGTTCAGACTTCTGTCTTGTTGTCCAGATTTTGGTTTCCTGTGATATTCCTTAATCAGTTAAAGCAAGTGCTGGGACATTTTCTTTGAAACGGGCACATTCAGTTCTTTTTTCTGTACTTGTCTGTTCTGTCTCGAATGACCTCATTATTAGTTGGTCATTAAACCCTAATTTACCTTCTTTTCCTTCTTGCTATTCCACTGTTGCATTTACAAAACTGTGTTTCCTTTCTACCCAAAAAATTGGCATGCACATTTCCATCCATGTATGCATAAATACACATACACATGATGAGGATGATGATGTTGGTTTGTGTTGTGCTCAGCATCATGGTCAGCAGCACCCATACAAGTTCCGAGTCTTTCCATTCCAAGTCTCACGTCTTCCCGAATGATGATGAGGACAACACAAACACCAGATGGAGGAAATCCTCAATCTGGCCAGGAATCGACCTGGGACCCTGTGAACCAGAGGCAGCAACACTAGTGACTAGACCATGAGCTGTGGACATATACACATGTATTACCGTGCATTTGAATACTTTAGTTGCATCGTACACAAAGCACCCTGCAAATGAATGTTCTCTTTACATTACTGTCTATGTTTCCCCTAACAGTCTTCTTTTGTCTTGATGATTTGTACCTTTAACTCTCATATTGGAATACCTCCATTTCCCTCACACCTTTAAAACAAAATGCTAGCAACTTACTAGGTCATGCAAAGCTGTTGCATAAGTGTAGTGGTTTTCTTATCCTTCTGTTATCTCTAAACAGCTTTTGCTTCGTACTAGATCAAACATATCATTCCTTATTTCATTACCTATCCTGTTTGGAAGTTTCCCTCTTGATTTTTGGTTTATTTGACTTGATTACTACTAATTTTCCCCTCATTAATCACTGTTTACTTTGGACACTTCACACTGGCCAGAAAAAGATTTGTTGCCTGTGTGATTATTAAAAATTCTATATCTTCAGGAAAACTTCAGTGACACCTAATATTCTCAGTTGTTTTGTTCATTAAATTGTGATGTATCTCCAGATATTTCTTTTCGAAAGACACAGATGAATTCAAAGTTTAGAAAGCTGTGTACTTCAGTGAATTTGCTTTATCTGTTACTTGAAAGTTAATTTTTGAAGTGTTTGATGACATTTCCATAATTATAATATTCAACTATTTAGTTCTTATGACTAATGTTGTTGTTATCATTATTCCATTGCTGAAATGGAGAAAATTTTGATTTCTCAGGGGTGTACAGTGTGACACAGAACATGGAACATAATGCATTTTGAATCTGCCTGAGGTTGAAATGTGGTATGTCATCAAAAGATTCATTTCTTGCAAAGAAGATTTCATTAGTAGATAAAGGGATGGGACAGATTAGAGGCAGTCGTATCAATTTGATAAATTATAAAATGATTGGCCATTTCTCCAGAGAACAATAAGAGCACTTTCATAGATGACTGAATGGGAGAAAAAAAACCTGATGTGAACTTGGAAATGATGCAGTAATAGAAATTAAAAATTAAATTTAAGTAAGCATATAAAAGTTTCATATTAGAATAAAAATCAAACGTAGGTTCCCATTTACTGCCACAGACATGCCACCTCTTACATTATTTCCCTCAGTTTATTACTTCTGCAAACTGATACATAGCATACTGTGACAGGTAACTTGTTGATGGAAATACCTTTTTGTTTCAAAGCTGAACATATTTTGTCTTTTAACATTTAAAGAAATTTCTAATGTTTTGATCTTTGCATGTAGCCTTTATCTTGTAAGAAATTTCAAGCACAGTTGGAAATACAAAAGCAATATTTTACATTAATTGTAGCTGTATTTTATAAGCTGATATTACTGTATAGTTATTTTTATAATATATGAAATTTGCAAGGGGATATTTCAGCCTTTTGCTGCAAAAAAGGGGGTATACTTTTAAATCTAGTGAAAATCTGAGATGCATTTTTCAACAGTTATCACTTTTTGAATGTAATTTAAATATATCTGCATTTTAGGTCTGTATTTGTCTTATTTTGTCTTTCATTTCAAGGATACATTCTCACAACTGCATGAGTAAGATCTGTAGAGAGATGAATTTCAATTTGAGTTTTGTGTTTGTGTTAAAGTTTCCATCCTGCATTACAGTAGCTGTATCATTTGGTAAACACTATTTAATTGTTTTAATTTACATTTGGTCTTAGTACCTTGCAACAGATAATTAGGACTTTGGTATTCTTGTATGCTTTATACTGGATCACAGTGCATGCACCCATATGCAATCAATAGTGAGTATCCCTGGATAATATGTAGTACAGAGTGGATAGAACTGCTTGGGTCAGACAAATGAGGAAATAAATGTCCAGCTGAATACTGTTTACTGTTAAATCACTTTTGCTGATTTCCCTCAGTCCTCTACAATATACAAATAAAATTGTCAGTTTTTGCCCTTGAATTTTTCAAAGTGAAATTTTAGAATGACTGTACCATTTATCAAAGTATGTCAGAAATTACACTTAATCTACTCATATGATCAGTAAACAATAAATCCTCAAAATTTAATTACTGTCCAAAACAATGTATGAAAATGGTCCTCTGTAAATAGCTCAGGTACTTTATCCTGCTATAAAGAACACTTACGACCATTAGTGTTTAGTGTCAGTTTTTAATTTTGTAGATTTTTATAGTTTGTAAAGATTCATTATGCAGTAAACATACACTCTGATGGACTTTAATTATAGCTTAAAATTTATTGCACTACATAGTGGGTGGGAGAAATTTTTATTGCAAATGAGTGTTGAATTAGAAACTTGATAGATGTGTGAAATAAGCAATACATAGTACTGCAGAGTGTAAGTGTCAAGAACTTTTGAATGGGTTAGCTGTCAGTTTGAACAATGAATGGTATTGTAAGACAACTGCTGGTAGAGCTTTAAACAATCATTGGAAAGAAGTTGGAATATCACAATGCAAAGACAATAAAAATTTTAACTTTTATTACTCAGTGTTGCCTGCCCAATTCTGATATCTCCTCTTGGTCATAATAATTTAGTCTAAATTTGTGGAAATGACAATAATTGTGCTTACAACAGGTAAATGGGAGAACCGAAAAAAAAAATAAAAAATAAAAAAAAAACCTAATTAGAAAGTATTGTCAAAGGTTAAATAACAGATAATATAAGGGGTTACCAAATGAAAATGAGACAGATGAAAAATGATAAGTCAACTATTTATGATTTCAAAAGTAATCAGTATAATTGTTAATACATTTATTCCACTGTGGGACAAGACCATCAATGCCTTAATAGAAAAAATGTTTGTTTTGTCTGTAGAACTGTGGTTGTGCCCAGGCGTGTACCACTTCATCTGAAACTAATCAGCGACCACAAATGTTTTCTTCTGGGCTCCAAAAATATGGAAGAGATCAGGACTGTATGGAGGATGTGTAAGGGCTTCCTACTGAAACTTCTATAGTGCAGTTGAAAACACATAGGCAACATGTGGGTGGGCATTATCTTTCAACAGAATGATGTTCTCCATCAACGTTTCTGGGCATTTGGAGCTTACTTCACTCTTCATTTTTACAAAGTGTCCACATATCGCTGTGCATTAATTGTGGCACTGTGTTCCAGGAACTGAATGAGCAGTGGGCCCTTGCAGTCAAAGAAAAAGGTCATCAAGACATCCACAGCACTGGCGTGCCTATTGTTTCAACTGAACTGCAGACATTTCGCTGAGAAACCCTTACATATTCTCCATTCAGTCCAGATCTCACCCCATGTGACTTCCATATTTTTTGACACCTGAAGAAAGGCATTGGAAAACAAAACATCGATAACATCGATTTGCTTGGAGGGAGGAGGGGGAGGGGGGGGAGGGGGAGAAAGGAGGTGCATGCCAAGGTATTACCATAGTTCCAGTTCTGTAGGTAACAACTACAAACATTTTCCAAGACAGCATTGGCCATCTCGTCTCACAATGATATAAATGTGTTAACAGTTAAGGGAATTACTTTTTAAATTATAAACAGTTTACTTACTTTTTTCCATCTGTCTAATTTTCATTTGACTGTCACTTATGCATTATTTTCCTACCACCGTAAACTGGAATTAACTTTTCCCCAACTTGAGTGATTTTTCCATAGTGTAATGTTCATTGAAGTCAGTTTTGCTTGATGCAGTCACTGTGATAAGACATTTGCAAGTCTGTTGTGATGTTCTAAATAAAAACATAATGATTAAAAAAACAGAAGTATTATACTTATTGGCAAGATCTGATCCTTACTTACAGGTTCTGCTTCGTATCCAAATAGTTATTAATCATCTTACTGAGACTGCTAGTTCCAAAACTATGTTAAAAATTACTTTACTGCATATTTTCTTAGTCATGTAGATCTACTGAATCAGTAAGTTAGTGAATCGTTAATAAAAGATGAAGAGAGTCTAAACTGGTTTGTTCAAATGTTATAAACAGCCAATAATGTGTTCATGACATTACTGAGAAGCTGCTCGAAACTGTATCATCATTTGTTACCTAATATTTTTCTATAAGCGTAAGATGTCCATCTGTTATGGGAAAGAATCATTTCTGAATGAACTGCTGTGGTGATGGATAGATGGTGAAAAGTTGGCCAGCAGAGCATGAAACAGAGCATGAACAAAATGTTCAAATCTCGGAAACTTGAAGACAGCACCAAGTGGAGAGTGATACTGTCTATTTGAGTATCTTGCTTGATGAAGGAACATTAAGAAGCTAGCTGGTCTATGCTTTGAATTTTCCACAAGTTGTCTTTCTTTTTTGCGAGATAACAAAAGCATTGAGTGTGTGTGAGCAGAGAAACAGTTTAATGGTGTCATGGTAGGAATTATTAAAGTACAACTGAGACTCTAGTGCTTTATGATGCATAATGTTACTATTTCTACAAAACTCATTAAAAATTATTAAGTTTTTGTTCAGTATTCATGCAGTTATGTCAGTAACTGATTTTACTATAATCCCTCTAGCAATAAATTTATTCTCTGTTAAGAAAATGAATCTATGAAGTGTGTTCTTCTCTTCCCATGCAGGTCTGCAGGTGGTGCTGAAGTCCATAATAAAAGCAATGGCACCACTGCTGCAGATTGGTCTGCTTGTATTGTTTGCCATTGTCATTTTTGCCATAATTGGGCTCGAATTCTATTCAGGGGCCTTACATAAATCCTGTTACAGTTTAGAAGATTTCGGTGAGTAGCCTTAATGCTTTTTATGTAGCTGCTCTTTGTGTTTCACTTTTTACTGATTCATTGTAAACTTACTAAATGAGTCCTTGAGAAAATTTCAGGCTCCTTTAATAGAAAATTAAAGGTACAAAAATAAAGAAATGGATATGGCTTCCAACAAAGATAATATATTTGTGTTGTTGTTAGTGTCTTTGAAATTGATTGTTGCATTGTATTGTGTATGACATAGAATGTGACATAAATCTGCACATGGGAACTTCAGAGGATAAAAGTAAAACAGTATCTATTTATCAACTCCTAAGGCCTGAGGGAAACTATAGTCATACATGGATAAACTCAGGCTTTTGGAAATACTAGTGATGTCTACTGGAAAAAAGAGTTTTTTTAACTTTTTAGGACTGTATGGAAAATTAACCTAGCATGCAAAGGCAATCAGCAGATTAGAATGAAATGTAATGCAACAGACAAAATTTGACAGACAAGATAGCTTGCAAGGCAGATGTTGAGATGCAGAAACTAGGAAGAAAAGCATGACAAAATATTACAAGTAAAATAATTAAAGAACATCTCCAGGATGTATGGTCAGTGAGCGAACATTGACACTATGATATATTGTGTCAGATCTACTCTTTGTTTACCTACAATTATGTCATTTTGCTTAAGTGGTAAGGTTTCTCTTCACATCAGTGGAAACTTGGATAAATTAGGATCTGTGTAGATGGTTTCCATTACTTGAGGTAAGAAGGTAGCATATTACAGAAAGATTATTGGCTCCAATGAAGGTAGTGTTGCAGATTATTGAGCTGTGGAGAATTTAGGGTCCACTTAAGAGTGTGAATGTATGCACTGTGTTCTACATGCTACTCCCACACACAGCATACATGATGGCTGATTGCATAATCACCTCAAAAGGTGTCACCCCTATTTGGTGTAATATGCAACATCATCAGATGCTCTCAAGAAGAGAATCTTAATGCATGTCTCTACAGGCACCAGACATGAACATTCTTGCCACGTAAACATGGACCATATGACAACCATTACCAGTCTTCACTGTAGACACCATTCATGTTCCAACCATATTTTCTTGTGGACTGTTAACTGGGTGGGCCACTATGGTATTGAATAGCCTCTCAGCTTCGAGCTTGACTATCAGCTACTGCCCTTCTCTCCAGAGTGGCCAAAAGTTGATTGATTCTCCATTTTGAGGAAAATATTGATATGCTTTAAATACCTACGACAACTTCCAAACGCCTTGCAAATGCAGCCAATCATGAGACTGAGACCTACAGAGTTTTTCCTTGCATTTCAGCACCATGTTTAAATGCTTTCTACCTGCTGACTGATTGATTTCATTGGTATGTGCAACAGGTATGCATAATGATTCTTTGTGGATATTATGTGACCAGAATTAAAAGTTGAAAAAGCATTAACAGTTTTTGATCACTCACTGCAAATGTTTTTAGTAACCTAAATTAATACTGTTATTTGTAAAATTATTAATGTTTCACACTGGTATGTTATGGAAAAAACAACTCCAGTACTCTGTGTGTTTTTCAGATGTTATAGTTAAAGAGGGAGATTTAGAAACTCCTTGTAATGCAGACAGCGAGTTGACTGCACCAAGAGGAAGTTATGTTTGTGATGCTAATATTTCTACTTGTTATGAAAAATGGGATGGGCCAAATTTTGGAATAACATCATTTGATAACATTGGCTTTGCAATGTTGACTGTATTCCAGTGCATTACTATGGAAGGATGGACAGCCATTCTTTATTGGGTAAGTGCTTTACATATTTTGACATATTTGTTTTGCTACAGAATCAAAATGTTTAATCTCTTTTTGTGTGTAAAACTATTTTTTGTGGGGAAATAGCAATATTGATGAGTGGAATCACTAATTTATGCTTACTATGCAGTCTCCCACTGCATGATATTTTTGCAATGTTGTCCAGGTCACGTGAAAAATTTTCAGGTGTTATTAGAAATAAAAAAATAGTGAAGCACACTTCTAATGCAGTAGATCTCAGTATATAACCAGCATTACATTGATTGAACAGATCAGTTACAATTAAATAATATATATCATTATTTTGAAGATAAATGAAATAACCATTCCCACCAGAGTGAATAGTTATGACCTTAACAATAAAACAATCAACTACAAAAGCAAACCATGGTATTTAGTAGCTTAATTACCACAGCATTAGAATATGTGTAACATCACAGACATTGAAAAAAAAGTACTGCAAAATCTCCATTAGGACTAGCAGAAATAATCTCAGAGAGTTAATCATAAGAGACTACTGGAGATACAATGTTTCTTGTACTTTTATTGGCAGGTTTTTTACGCATATTAATCACTCAGTAGAAGAAGAGTTCATCCTAAGTGACAAAAATGTGTTCACACCCAGCATGTGTCCTGGGTCAACCTGTGATCAGTTTGCAGAATATCTGCTGTACAGCTTACTCCACTAGGATACAGGGGAAGTTTATTTTGCAGTGCACAATTCCATTGTTTCCACATGTGAGTGGAAGGACTGTTGGGCAGTTTCTCTCTTCTCTGTTGTTCAGGCAGTGGTGTCAGTGTGGCTGATATACCAAGTGTTCAAGCTAATGTAGTGATGGTGATAGGAAAAATAACTCCAAGAAAGAAAAAGAACACTATGAACTGAGCAAATTGAAGAATAAAATTTTACACAGTAGCAGAAAAAAGTCCTGACTCTGGAAAGAGTTATTTTTGAAAACAGATCTCTTTCAAAGCTGATACTCTAAAAGAGAAAGGTATTGATACAGGGTGGGGCAAATAAAAGTGGTCCAGAGAACAGAGTTCCAGGGTACAAAGAAACACAGAAGAGGAAAGTACTAACTTGACTATGGCAGATGTTGAAAGTGACCACCATTCATCTCTTGGCACATTTTCTGGTGTGCGGGCACATTTCAGAATGTTTCTTGACTTGTTCAAAACAAATTCTATCTGATGCCATTTCCAGACTATGCGTTGCTGGGAACTCTTTGCTGGCACTTTGATACCATTAAACTTCTCAGCAGGTAACTGACCACACCATATCCACAACCTTGTTGTCACATAAGACTCCACAACGAATACCTGGTGCTCCACTGTGAGTACCATCGTCCACTTTGGACTGCTCTACTCACACTGACACAGCCCACACAATGCTCTTAACCATGTGGATCACATGGCGGGCATACACGTGGTGTGTGTGTCATGGGTTGTGGTTATATGCATACATTTACGTCCAGTTACATCCAATCATCCAGTCATATCCACTCATCCCCACCCTGTTGCTTACAGATATTCATGTGTTGGCCAAAACAAGAATTTTGTGGTAATGTACTTTACTCTATGCCAATCATTTGAGGAAACTGGACATACATTTCTAATGCAACTGCACACAATCTTTCCATGTTACACAGATTTTGCTATAATAGGGAAGTGAATGCAAGTCATTTATTCACCTTGACAATGGGTAGAATTCATAAAGGAGAGCCAATAGTAGAATCCATACAAAATCATCAAAATGATGGTGAATTATTTTGATTTTACTAATATAAATGCAGTGTTGGTAAGAACTGGTAGTAGTAGGTTAGGCATCACTGTTTCAGATGTACAGACATAAATGTGCAGTGTCTTTGAAATTTTATTTTATTTATATTGTTTAAGAGGAAAACATTGAAGGTATTAATTGCAAAATGGACTTACAAAATTGAAGAAGAGAAATTTGTTAACATCTAATATAAATTTAATTATTATGAAGTATTTTCTGAAAGTATTTGTCTGGAGTGTAACATTGCATGGAAGTGAAACAAGAAACATAAGCAGTATAGACAAGAAGAGAAAAGAAGTTTTTGAAATGTGGTACTGTGGAAGAATGCTGAAGTTTAAATGAGTGATGGAATAACTCTTGTAATGAAAAAGGACTGAATCAAATTGGAAATGAAAGAGTCTTATGGAACAATCTGACTAAAAGAAGTGATCTGTTGATAAGACACTTTCTGAGGCATTAAGGAATAATCTGCTCAGTGTGGAGGGAAGCGTGCAGGAGGGTGAATTGGATGGGGAGGAGGGAGGTGTGAGGGTAAAAGTTGTTGAGAAACACTAAGACCTGACTGCAGCAAGCAGTTTCAAGCAGGTGTATGTTGCAGTAGTTAGGCGCAGATGAAGAGGTTAGCACAATTACAATTCTGATTTTCATTCTATGTACTGGTGTTCTTTATGTGTGTTCATTGTATAATAAAATTACATAATTGTAGAGATAAGAAAGAATTTTCAACCAGTAAATCCTCATATGACATACACTATCTATATATGATGACCAGTGTTGTTCAAATTTTGAACATCTTCAGATCTTTGAAAACAAATAAAATATACGCCACGTTTCACCCTACAAACCAGTAACTAAACTGAAACACACATGTAATAAACATAAAAGTGTATACAGTACCACTGTAGTTGCAAAGCAACCTAGCAGTTTTATGTACCATGCTCAGCCTCCATATGTACCTAATGTACATAGTCTACCTGATTAAAAGTATCCGGACATTGCTATGTAATGCGGAATTGACCAATAGATGTTATGAGGGGTGGACCTGCCATTATAAAAGGATGCAGAGAGTATTGTGTTCTCAGTAGAGAAGCAGTAACAGTGGAATGCATCAGTAAGCAGAGCTCACTCACTTGAACTAGTCACTGGGTTTCACCTGAGTAACAAAGATATCAGGAACTTTTGAATCCTTCTAAAACTGCCCAAGTTAGTTGTTGGTGATGTGATTGTTAAGTGTAAACATGAATGAGCACTAATAGGGGTCCAGATACATTTTATCAGGTAATGTGAGACCTTAAAAGTAACAATAAATAATGAATAACTATAAAAATTTATCACAGTCTCTTCAGTATCTGCATGTAAAATAATTTTTTATGCTATGCCTAAAAGGTGTTTTCAAAAACTTATTTATCAACCAGAAATGTGAATTATTGAAACTTCTTTTTATTCGAAACTATCTCTAGTTGCGACGAGCTCATTTTTCACTGAGCCACTTATATTTTAACATTATGTTGGTAATAGGATTTGCCTATGAAGAATGACTGTTAGTTCAGCAAAGTGTACATTCATTTTGTGGTATGATCTTGTAATTGATCTTGGTTGGAAAAAAATGACAGAAGGTGACTGACAGATCTAACTGGCAGGGTCATGGATCTTTTAGATATTAACTGTGTCAGATAATTAGAATTATATTTATTGTTTTTGCTGTAGCATTGGTAATGTCTATGTGATTATTATTGCTGTTGTTATTATCTTTATCTTCATCATCATGTATAACAATTTGTGACAACGGCACATTGACATTTGTGTGTTGCCTTTTTCTATTACCAAAATTTGTGTGAGTGTTTATTTTTAGGTATGTTTAACATAAATATTTAGGTATCTATTATTTTGTTAAATTTTGTCCTTTTTTTGTTCAGAAAGTTGTGAGAATTGTCTTTGTGATCTCATTTACAGAGTGTTCTTTGCAATTTATGGAGATTACTTCTTGTCTTATTTACTGTGGTTGCAACTTTAAGTACACTATATTAAGTTGAAAAGTCAAGAAGCTAGTTTATGCTGATTATTTAGATCCTACTTCCCTGCACAGTTGCTTGAAGGGCTTAATATTTTTCATTTCACTTGATGTGTACTGCATTCCTGAACACAACAAGTTGCTAAGGGAATCTCTCACTACACTATGCAATCACAAAACAACTGTAGCAACCGTAGCAATTATGCCATATAGACTGCCATGATTAACACTGTCTTTTGTCATTACTTTTTCTAGTGATGAAGAAACACATTCTCACAAAAGAGCATGGCAGGTGGTATGTGATGCATGGCTTCTTGGAATATCACAATTGAATTACAAATATGTAAAGAGATAAAATATTCTTATAGGTTACTGTTTGCATTTGTGTAATAATGTATCATATAGTGTATGGGGAAAAAAACAATATAATTATGAAATAACACATACAAGTATGGTGTTGTGACATATAATGTACTTGTTAAATTACAGATTCAGAGCTTTGGGTTTAATCAGTCTTAGGAACTTAATGGTCTTAGAACTTTTTCTGGCACTTAGTGTGCTGTTCGCTTTGCTAAGTGCTTTGATAAGTAAATGATATCAAGTTAATTGAAGTTCAAGTTCCACATTTAAGTGCAAATACTCTAAAGCTGATAGTATGAAGTCAGAAAGAAACAGTCAGATACCATTTTCAGTTGAGCCATTCATAGTGGTATTTGAACCAAACATTGGCTCAGTGACTGATTTGCTTATTGGTTGGATATGTTGCAGCATGAAACATGCTTATTTTCAGAACTAATTGCATAATTTTGCTGAAAACATAAGTTTATCCCCAGTGTTCCACATGATGAGCTCTTGCATTTGAAACTGTGGGTACTGTAGGGCATATATACAATCACTCTCACTGTTATTCGCGTATTCTTGAGCACTGGACAGTATTTACTGAAAATGTTAGTTTCTCTGATTTTAATTCCATCCATATAATTTAGCATTCTCATCTCATATTTTCTTATTATCACATGTGTGGTTTATATTCCATATTTTCTACAATATAAATATTTCTTTTGATTTCAGACAAATGATGCACTAGGTAGTTATTTCAACTGGGTATATTTTGTGCCATTAATCGTCCTGGGTTCCTTCTTCATGCTCAATTTAGTTCTTGGTGTTCTTAGTGGGTGAGTACTCTGAAGTAAATACACAGTAACAGTATTTATATGTTTAAAGTAATTAATATCTTCATTCTTTATTATAATGGTTTTAATGTATTGAATTTAATATTTTTACCATGTATATCAATCACTTTGATCTTGTGAGGATGCTCAATGTTTAAGACACTGGATTTTTATCTCTGAGGAGAGGAATTAATACCTGTCCAGCCTTCCAGATTTAAATTCTCCACAGATGCTCTAAATCAATTAGAGCACTAGATTTCTTTGAGAAAGATATGGGAAATTCCTTTCCCATCTTTATCCAGTCATAGCTTGTTTTCCATCTCTAATGACCTTGTTGTCAATCAGACAGTACAGCCTAAACTTGTCTCTTTTTTTTCTTTTTATTTGGTTTTGGTTACTTTTACTAAATTGATACAGATGTATTTGTTGTAGAAAATTAGCTGTATAATTTGCTTATTTTCCTAAAATTCTGTCATATTTTATCAGTTGTGGACCACATTCAGGCTCTGTATGCGTAGGAGGGTAACTAATGCGTCAGGTGAAATAAGTGAAGGTGTACTGAAATCTGCTACACATAAATCTACACATCTGAAGATGCTATAACCAGAATTTATGATTTCTAAAAAGCTGTAACTAGTATTTTCAGTGTGGTGTATGGGTTAAGGTGATTGCCCACAGTTATGAATTATTGTAAAGCAAAACGTCACACATGACGTGCTGGTTGTGCGTACTGACATTAATATTCATGCAGAAGTAATAAATAACACACTATATATTTTATTCCCTGTTCTCTATACCCTAATTAACACATACTCATATGGCAATTATAATGCACTAATTATGTACAAATGAAATGTATCATCAGTTTCATTTAATGGTGGGAGCAAGTTGTGTTTGTTTTACAAATAATTTGTAACATTTCAATCTGTACGTATGAAGCAAACTTTATTAATAAATACATTGAGCCATTTAACAAGTTTATTGTGTGAACTTATCACACAAAGTATTTGTTGTTTGATCATCATTATGATTAATACAGATTGTGTTGAAGTACACACGTAACTAATCAGTCATTCTCACTTAGCTTTCTGCTTTACATTTGAGAGGACTATACTGTGAAGGATTTTATGCTTGTCATTATGAAGATTTATTTAAAAGCAGCATAATGTATATGGTTTGTATGTACAATTTTCTGGCCTACTGTAGCCCTTCCAGAGAGCAGAGGGCTGAATCAGAAATATTTCAGTCCATGGATACAAAACAGTTTAACTATGAGGGTGCTTTCATTTCATAAGTAAATAGCAATATAAATGACTTTCAGATATCATAGGCTGGTTTTTTTTAATTATGTATTATGTTACATACTTAAATTTCATGAACTGACGTATGTATATGAGCATGCAATATCTGTTTATGTCACATCATGAAAAGTGTTACTGTAAAATAGCATTCAGATCAGCATCTTGTGGCCACTGAAAGCTATTTATGTTGCTATTTACATTTACAATGAGAGAACTCATGTCACAATAAAGCTTCAAACCCATACATTAAAACAATTTTGTTTTTACCTTTTTCTCACTAACAGTGCCACTGGTTGCTCAGAAAGCTTTACATTCGAAGTGTCTATGTGATTTAATATTTACATAAATCCATGTAATGACAGAGTTATAATTCTCCAAAATGCATAGTGTATAGTTAAATAAAAGTGGCTGGTTCAATTTTTTCATGTTTCAATTACTATTCATAAAAGTCACAATTAGCATCAGCCTAAAATTTTCACATTTGAAACTGATTTTCTTCAATTTTCCTGTAGTTTTCGTCCACATTTTCTCGAAAATAATATTATCTTTCAAATCGTTGCCAGGACATAAAATACAAGAAAAAGTGTTTCAGAATAATTTTTTTCCCAGAAACTTTTTTTACTTTTGAAGAATTATTAATGTTTTTCCTTTAGTTTCATTTTTTGTGTTATCATTCATATTTTATTTACATCATTCTTATTTTGATATGTTCTGTTATCATTATAATTTTTTTTATTTTTCTAACCTTTGGGCACATGCACAAATGTTTCCTTTTCAGTGAATTTTCAAATGAAAGAACTCGTGTTGAACGAAGAGCAAAATTTTATAAAACTCGAACTAAACAACAATTTTCCCAAGCATTTGGGGCATATCTCAGTTGGATCACTCAAGCAGGTATCCCAGGAAATTGTAACATTATAATACTAGATTGCTGTACTTCTTTGGAAATTGTAGATAGCACTGCATAAGCAGTAGCAGAGAAGTAAAACTGAAATGCTTGTACAAGATTTGTGTAATGGTAGAGTTGATATGATATTTGTTTCATAGGAACAGCATACACACTGATAGTTTCCCTATATCTTTGAACTTGTTTTGTTAAGAATCTGTCTTTGAATCATTTTGCACCCAGTGATTTTGATTTTATTCCACTCCTGAGAAAAGACTAGCATAAGTGCATTGCAAACCTAATCCAGTGGTGTGTGCACAAAAGATGAAAATTTCAAAGAACCAGGAAAGAGCTCACTTTTTTCGAAGAGCCAGGAAAGAGCTGACTTCTTTTTAATAAGTGTTCACGTCTGTTACTGTTCACAAAAATAATTTGTCATTGGCTTTGAATTGTCAGTCACACTTGTTGCACCGAGCGAGGTGGCGCAGTGGTTAGACACTGGACTCGCATTCGGGAGGACGACGGTTCAATCCCGCGTCCGGCCATCCTGATTTAGGTTTTCCGTGATTTCCCTAAATCACTCCAGGCAAATGCCGGGATGGTTCCTCTGAAAGGGCATGGCTGACTTCCTTCCCCATCCTTCCCTAATCCGATGAGACAGATGACCACGCTGTCTGGTCTCCTTACCCAAAAACAACCAACCAACACTTGTTGCACATTTGATTTCATAGGAAAATGTAAAACTGCAAAATAAGAGTTTCTAACTGTAGTGAGGAATATGGTGCACCAGAAATTCTTTCCATCCAAAAAATAGCTTCTGTGTGTAACATCATTGGAGAATCAGTTTTGCAGTAAATCTGGAACTAACAATCAGTCATTATTGATTCTGCTAGTTACATATTATCACCATAATTATCATGATCAGTTTTTTTTTACCCAGTCTTCTTTACGTGTCAGTTATCAGATAAGAAGTGACTTCTGTAGTGAGGACAAAAAAAGGTTATTTTTTTCCCTTCTAGAGCATGAATTCTAATACAGTCTGCACTGTCAGGAATGTAAGCAGTTACAAATTGAATTGTTATGTCTTTACTTTGAATATTCCTGCTGCTGATCCACAAGTAATAGCAGGTGGAATTTAGACCTTAATCTATAGAGCTCTACTAAAGAGACATTGTTTAGACTTTCCCAATAATATGCCACTGTTAAGCAAGCCGGGGTGGGAAAAGCTACTCAACTACCCACTATCCACTTCATATAGATTCCAGTAAGATATTATTATGAGCTAATCAGATAGTTAATGTTACCTAAAAATGTTTAGTTATAAAAAGACCCACTACTGTACTAAATTACTGCCTTTATGTGAATCAGCCATTATAGTGATTCTCAAGACTGAATGCAGCTCATTATTTTATCCCTCAACCTTGGTCTTTGAGTGGAACTCTCCATGTTTCCTTTTCTATAGTATAATTTTTGACTCTATCTTGGCCTGTTAAGAGGCCTGTTCATATCATGAGTCATTTGACATCCACCGTGGATAGATGCATTCTGTAGACTCCTCCATACAATATGTTCTTCAATGGTACACATCCATTTTGCTCCTGTATGTTTTCTAATGCCATCTGTCCATCTTCCAGTCTTGAAATCCAGCAGAGAACTTGCTAATTCATCTACCATCCATTCAACTAGATACATTTCCAACCCATCTCCATTTCATTTCCATTATGATCATAATTATGTCTTTCTGTGCTGACTGTTCCCTTTTCTATTTGCTTGTTGTCTTGTCTCTCCCAGCAATGCCAGACTTACAGGGGTTGGACAGATGTTTGGAAACACCAAAAACTCAACACACTACCATGCCTAATATGGTGTAGGAAACCCATTAACTTTCGAAACAGCTTCTAGTCAACACAAAAGCAGTCTTGGACAATGCAAGCTGTGCAGACAGGGGCCATGTTGTCTTGGGACACAGCATCACCATTGGGGAACAAACACTGTATCATGGGATGGACCTGATTAGCCAGAATGGTCACACCAAAATAACCACATAATCCTTGGCAGTAATGTGACTTGAAGAATACCATGGTATTGCAGCCCATATCATCATTGAATTTCCACCAGGTTTCATTCTTGCCATGTGAACAGTGTGAAACAAGACTCGTCAGAGCAAATGACTTTCTTCCATTACTCGATAGTCTATGTTTTACGGCTTTGGCACCACGTTTTCCTGTTACGGGCATTTGAATCACTGATTGGTTTTGGAATTTCAGCTAACCCTGCAATTCCCTGTTTGTGGAATTTGCTTCATATTCTTTTGGTGGCAACAAAATTTGTGAGTGCAACGTTCAGCTCTGGAGTGAACTTTGCAGCCGCCATCCTCTTCTTTTTCATTATGATCCTTTTCAATGACTGTATGTCATGATCACTCAACACATACTTTCATCTGTGTTGTGATATAACAGATGATATTTCCCTGCTTTCCCTGCATGTACTATAAATCCTCGATATGGTGCTTCTTGAAACACCGGACACATACTTTAGCTCCAACATACTGCACTCATCATTATGCAGAACACTGTTCTGAGCATGACTGACACTTGCAACATATTAAGGACATTGTACAGGTGCCGTTCATGGTTATATACAACAGCACAACCTTCATGCTTAGTTAGCATCTGCATTTATGTTCAAGCATGCATTTCATGCAGTGTTCCCATATTTTTGTCCAACACCTGTACATCTTTCCAGTATCTGCTGAGCAACAAACAACTTTTGAATGGTTTTCACATTAACTGTAAAAACACACTGGAAGTTTTATTTTGAAAACCTTATTTGGTTTAGGCTACCTGAAGCACTCCAGGCCAGTTTTATTTTTCTGTCTGTTTCCTTTTTTGGCCATCCTGTTGCCTGTGATAAGCCTTATTCAGCTAATCTGAAGTGCTCTAGACCAATTAATTTTCATGTTCATTTCTTTTGTTTTTGATTTTATCATCTGCCCTAAATCAACAAACTCATCAACTGGTTTTATAGCTTCATTGATTCATGGTTAATTTGTACTATTTTATTCTTGATATGTCAGTTATACATTATTTTAGTCTCATTGTAATTGATTTTCAAAGTGTCTGCTTTCATACTTTATTTAATAAGTTCTTCCATTTATTGTTGTATATTATCTGCACTAAAGCAAATAGTACAGTGTCAGGTATAAAACAAAGGTGACTAAGATATCTTCCATTAACTTCTTTCCTTCTCTGTTTTTCTCAGTTTGAAGGTACAAAAACTTCCTCTATGATTGGTGAGATTGGTTTTGAGGCTATGGAATCTTCTGGTTTGACTCCTCTTTCAATTTGGAATTTTTCAGTGCCCTGACAAAGTTCAACGGGAGCTATTGCATTGATGTATGTACTATCCAGTATAATGCCATAGACTGAATCATTACATCATTTCTCAATGGTTATCAGTAGCAATTTAGTTGAAACTGAGTATAAAGCTTTCTCAAAACCATGAATCCCAAACGAAGTGGTAATTCATACTCATTGCACTGTTCTGTAATTTTGTTCATGACTTGCAGATTGTCCTTTGTACTATGTCAATTTCTAAAGCCAGCTTCTCCCTTTGTGTGATTGGAACCTAATGTTCTTTGTTATGTGCAGTTTTGCTGCAGTTGTAGTGAGTATCTAGTACACTGCATATATGAGACTGTTCAGTCTTTAGTTTTTTATGTCTTGTCTCTCCCCTTTCTTGTAAAACAGAACAATTACAGTTTGGTGTAATTTTGGGCAACAGTCTTCTTTCACAAACATTCTGTAAACTATTTAGCAGATACCTTATATCTGTCTTTTCCTCCATCTTTAAGCATTTCTTTTGAAACACCATCACCCCGTGACTTCCCTTTCTCCATACTACAAATGGCTTTATTCATATCCTTTTGCATTTTATCAGGAACTTCATTATTTTCATAAGTACCTATCTGTTTTTCTGATCATCTCTTTCGTGCAAACCTTTAAAGGAATCTCGGAATTCTTGAACAATTTTCTCTCTGTAGTTTGTCATCGTGCCAGATGTTATATTACCTTATGAAATATGACATCTACCCAGCATAAACTTCCATTTCATCATCTTCGTACAGTTATTTCTTTACTTGTTTCATTTACTTAATTTTCTTAGTATCTTACCACTTTGTCTCAAAGAAATATACAAATAGCGTTGTTTCATTAAGCATATTTAATCATTTCCTAGTTATTGTTTATTTGAAACTCACCTTCTCTTAAACAGCTGCTTGTTTCATTTGAGACTTTCTTTTCACTTGCCTGCTTCATACATGCATTCACTTTTCCTGACTGCAGATATTCTTTTGTTAAATAATTGCTGCTTCCGTCTGTGTTTGTATAACATTCTTTCTGCCAAGATACTGAACATGTTACCTATTTTAATGTTGTTTACCTTGATATTATGAATAAATGATCATAATATACATTTATGACTTCCTGCCTGATGAGTCTCTGTTTAACTATATATCTAACTGTACTCTGTATTGTATGAACCTGTGATCACTTGCAGTTTGAAAGCAACCATCACATCCTGCACAGTTTCATTTTTCATTCTATGTGGAACTTTTGGAACTCCATTTTTTGTTTCCCTCATATGGGAGAATGTGTTAAGCATATACATGCTGTGTTTCTCAACAAATTCTATTAGTATATTAAAACAAATTCTATTATTATATGACTTCTGTCATTTCTGGTGTCTTTACTATTGAAACTTTTATATAGAAGGAATTGTTTGTTGTGTATCTCTTTTTAGCCTTTATTTTGAATTTACCATTTACATCAATTTTGTCTTCTTTTCTCCATCTTTGCCGTTTTTGAATAAAGAAAGCAGAAACAACTCTTCAGGTGTCAAAGTATCTAAACGAAGATGCTGTAACTTACCAAATGAGAAAGTGCTGGTATGTTGATAGACACAATAAAAAACGCACAAACACACACACAAATATTCAAGCTTTCACAACCCAAGGTTGCTTCATCAGGAAAGAGGGAAGGAGAGGGAAAGACAAAAGGATGTGGGTTTTAAGGGAGAGGGTAAGGAGTCATTCCAATCCCGGGAGTCATTTGATACTTCACAGTTTCTTTTGCCACTCTCTGATCATCTCTTGAAATAGTAACATTTCTTTGTGTATCAAACAGTCTGTAGCCATCTGGAGCATAGCCAACAGAAGTACATGGGTTACTTTTTTCATCTAGATTCTTCAAGCAGCCTAGATTTTTGCCAAAATGTCTTGATCCAAAAGTTGGAAGTCTTAGTAGATTGTGGTCTTTTGCCAAACCACTTTCCTGCAGGTGTAACATTTTTTTATTGATTTGACTGATTGTCCATATAGATCTTTCTTCAGTTAATTACTATTGCCTTGTTCATTATTGTCAGATCTAATTTCTCTGCTTTCTCATTGAGTTGAGGAATATAATTAATACTACAGTCCAGCACAGTTACTTTTCCTTCACACTGTTTCACAGCGGGTGTACTCTCCACCTCCACCACATCTTATTTTTGACAATTTCACATTGAACAGATTTTCTCTTTCCAACACATATTTTCTTATAGATCTTGCAGCCTCTGACGTATGTCTTAACAAATAGATTACACAAAAATGAGTGAAGTCATCCAATACAGTCTTGTAGTATCTATATCAACTGAATGTTGGAGGATCTGTCTCTCTACACAGATCAGTTTGTATTATTTAAAATGGTCGTGCTGCTCTCTCTCTCTCACAGTAGAAAATGGATATTTTGTTAGCTTAGCTCTCACACAAGCTTCATGCAATTTTTCTGATGAGAATAAACTATTAGGTACTCCATCACACATTTTGTCTTTGAAGTATAAGTTATGTCTGGATTACCTTGCTTCTTTTGCCATTATTGGTTTTCTCCATCTGTCAATAATGGTCACTTTCCTGGTTCAGTTATCACTTCACACAATCTGTTTCTTGTTTTTGTTCCTTCTAAAATGAGTATTTTATCTTTATAGATTTAAATAGAATGTTTACTAAAAGCTGTGCAATTTTTTCAGTGATACTATTAACAGACATTAGATTTCTACTCAGTTCACAAACATCCTCCACATCCTAGAGAATATGGCATTCACCCACAAATTTTCCTATTGCTACTATCTTCATTGATCCACCTTGATAGGCGACTTTCACAAAACTACCATAATCTTCCACCTTTTTCAATTTGTCCACATCATTACACATATATCCTATACTTACACTATCAACAACTATGGTCATTTCTTCTTTCTTGCTACTTCTTCTGAAATCTTTTATACAAGAAATACACTGTCTTCTTTCTTTTTTTCATTGATGTCTTCTCTCTTCTTTTCTTCGGTGATTGCTTCTTTCTTGTTTTCTTGAGAGATATCTTCTTTCTTGCTTCCTTCAATGACTGGATCTTCTTTGATGTCATCTGGGGCGAAAAGTACTGTTTTTGCATTGTCTTTGTCCTTAAAATAATAAATGTCTTCTTTATGGTTTGTCCTTTTGCAGTGAGGACAGGGCTTGAAAGGTCTTGTTTATGGTTCTTGAATTTTATTTTTGTTTTTAAAGTAGCATTCCATTATTCTTTGATTATTTTTCTTGTATATTGAACTGTGTTCTTTGTTATTAGGCTTCTGACTTCCTCCTGCAAAATGGCCATGTTCACCACAGTTGTTATAGATTAGATCCTTTCTTTTATCTTTGTTAAGATGAACATCGAAGGCAATACTATCTTCTTGATTATTACCTTTGTCATTCATTTTCTTTTTTGAGCCTAGAGATTAGATTTTCCAGTCTTCTCTCCTGTGGGTGATGAATTCTATGCTGGAGAAAAATGATTGAATTCACTTGGCAAAACTTGGGTATCATGTCTGACATCTTTCCTGACTTGAAATGATTCAGTTGAAACACTATATTCTCTAGAGCACTTACATTACTAGCCGTGACTCTAGTTTCACAGTATTTGAAACTATAATATTGTTGAAACAACTGCACAGTTCTTTGAGAAGTGTCTTTTTTGCATATTACTTTGTGTTTATTGTACATAGCCTTGGAAGTTTCACAACACAACACATGTGGCTTTACCTTTCTGTCAGTTGTCTTCATTGTTCCTGACATGAATACCAGGCCATTCTGCTGCTTACAGTTCGTTGTTTCAATCATACAGCCTGCAACACACAAGTAATGCATGACACATGGTTATAGGAACTTTTATTCATCAGTGCCATCTATTGTGGCAACTATGCATATCAGGCCACGTGTTCATAGGACCCTTTTCTCCTCCATTTCCAGTCAGGAATCCATCCCTGTAATTTGTCTGTTTTGTTAATGTTCACCCTGCAAAATGTTTTGCCTTGCTGTCCCATTGTTGCCATTTATATTTTTTCTTCTGTGTGACATATTTCAAATAATTCAGTTTCATCCACAATATCATACAGGTCTTGCATAGTAAACGGTATTCTGATTTTGACATCATCCCACACGGCAAAAATGCTGCTGTCATCAAGCAGTTATATATCACAAAATTCATCACTTTCCTGGGACTTTTAAAGTATTTTTCTTCTTTTCAACATTTATTGGTTGTTTTTGTGATGTTTCTTTACTTCTGTTGAAGCCATACCAAATATACAGTGCCCCCCTCCATACTAGCCTAAAATACTTTGATACATAAAATCACATTTTAAATTATTTCTGCTATTTGTGGTGCACTTTAAAAATATAGTTTTCTGCTGTACTAAAAAGTAAAGTTACTTTGTACAAAGGTAATTTCTTACAAGGAAAAGAACAAAATCTAAAACTTTTATAAGATTTAGATTTAAATGTGCTGTGGATCAAGGCTGATGGGTATTGTACTATTTCTTTGTAACCTAAAACTGGTGACACACAAACTCTGGAGCTGTGTGAATGTTGTAGATTTCATTTTGCTAGAATATAATTTGCAACAACTCTAATAAGATAAAATAAACATGTGGGAGAGTGACAGTTTAAGATTAACAGGAAAATACACTCCTGAAAATTGAAATAAGAACACCGTGAATTCATTGTCCCAGGAAGGGGAAACTTTATTGACACATTCCTAGGGTCAGATACATCACATGATCACACTGACAGAACCACAGGCACATAGACACAGGCAACAGAGCATGCACAATGTCGGCACTAGTACAGTGTATATCCACCTTTCGCAGCAATGCAGGCTGCTATTCTCCCATGGAGACGATCGTAGAGATGCTGGATGTAGTCCTGTGGAATGGCTTGCCATGCCATTTCCACCTGGCGCCTCAGTTGGACCAGCGTTCGTGCTGGACGTGCAGACCGCGTGAGACAACGCTTCATCCAGTCCCAAACATGCTCAATGGGGGACAGATCCGGAGATCTTGCTGGCCAGGGTAGTTGACTTACACCTTCTAGAGCACGTTGGGTGGCACGGGATACATGCGGACGTGCATTGTCCTGTTGGAACAGCAAGTTCCCTTGCCGGTCTAGGAATGGTAGAACGATGGGTTCGATGACGGTTTGGATGTACCGTGCACTATTCAGTGTCCCCTCGACGATCACCAGTGGTGTACGGCCAGTGTAGGAGATCGCTCCCCACACCATGATGCCGGGTGTTGGCCCTGTGTGCCTCGGTCGTATGCAGTCCTGATTGTGGCGCTCACCTGCACGGCGCCAAACACGCATACGACCATCATTGGCACCAAGGCAGAAGCGACTCTCATCGCTGAAGACGACACGTCTCCATTCGTCCCTCCATTCACGCCTGTCGCGACACCACTGGAGGCGGGCTGCACGATGTTGGGTCGTGAGCGGAAGACGGCCTAACGGTGTGCGGGACCGTAGCCCAGCTTCATGGAGACGGTTGCGAATGGTCCTCGCCGATACCCCAGGAGCAACAGTGTCCCTAATTTGCTGGGAAATGGCGGTGCGGTCCCCTACGGCACTGCATAGGATCCTACGGTCTTGGCGTGCATCCGTGCGTCACTACGGTCCGGTCCCAGGTCGACGGGCACGTGCACCTTCCGCCGACCACTGGCGACAACATCGATGTACTGTGGAGACCTCACGCCCCACGTGTTGAGCAATTCGGCGGTACGTCCACCCGGCCTCCCGCATGCCCACTATACGCCCTTGCTCAAAGTCCGTCAACTGCACATACGGTTCACGTCCACGCTGTCGCGGCATGCTACCTGTGTAAAGACTGCGATGGAGCTCCGTATGCCACGGCAAACTGGCTGACACTGACGGCGGCGGTGCACAAATGCTGCGCAGCTAGCGCCATTCGACGGCCAACACCGCGGTTCCTGGTGTGTCCGCTGTGCCGTGCGTGTGATCATTGCTTGTACAGCCCTCTCGCAGTGTCCGGAGCAAGTATGGTGGGTCTGACACACCGGTGTCAATGTGTTCTTTTTTCCATTTCCAGGAGTGTAATTTTGTTCCCTCATTACAATGAATGTAACATGCTGTGATGTTACTATCAAACTTGTCAGTGCTATTTTACAACACTATTTCACAGATGAATGTTAAGTACCAGTTATACTCAGTTTCTTTCTCCATCATGTTATAAATTTGTGAAACGTTTTCCTTTTTGTTACCAACTCCTTCTTCCCAGATTCTTGCTGTTAACTGTACACACTAAGCAAAGCAGTAAAATACTCACTGTAGGCATTTTGAAAACTTTAATAAGATAATTATAAATACTGACTAAATGATGAACTGGTTATGTAATACAGTTCAGTAAAAAGCCAGGTATTTAAGTATGCAAGTAGGCACTATGTATGGGAGCACGCTGACGATCAAGTTATTTAACTAAATTTTTTTCCTTAAGATGAGAGCATCTGGAAAAGTATTGATGTCGTTGTGTGAATGACCCAGTTTTTCTTCTGATGTTGTGAAGCGTTTTTACAGGGCATTATGTAGCTATGATACTTACAGTGTCTTATTTACATTTTGAAAAGAGAGGACTAGTTTTATGTTTTTCAGTGGTTCTGGCATTGCAAATATAATTCATTGTGAAACTTCCTGACAGATTAATTCTGTGTATAGTGGACTATGCCTTCATCCAGAACTTTGTACTTTGGACATTGGTCTTACCAACTCAGTTATCCAGCCACAACTCTCGAAGGGCCACAAAGTAGGAGAGAGCGTTATAATCAGTGGCGGCCACTGAGGCATTCCATTGGCAGTGCTAAAAAATCTTAGATTGGTAGCACTGAATCTATTATGGAATTTTGTCGATAATTCATATATTTCACAAGATATTATATCAAACAAAATATATAGGGAAACAGAAATAAACACTTATTACAACAGCACCCTTTTTATGCACAGAAAGAGTTGTATATATTCCTGGAGAACATGATAGCAAGTGTTTGCATGAGAGAGAGAGAGAGAGAGAGAGAGAGTGTGTTTCCATGTCTGCATGAAATATAAAATGTAACACTAACTTTGAAAATTTCTATCGCACATACGCGCATGAGCACACATATGAACAGCGCAATTCTTTAGTCCTCACAGGGTATGTTCGGTCACTTTTACATAGCAGTCATAAGCAGGGGGTGTTTTGATGTATAGTTGCTTAAGATACCAGTGGAGATCGGGCCTGAACTACCATGTAACAATATAACCAAACTCAGCTAACAATTGCACTCTAGCAGCCGTATGTGCTCCGCTTAGCTTTTGAGTTGTGCTTGCTCATTGTTTCCTTTTCTTATTTTGAAATGAGTGTGGAGAGCAATCTTGTTCTGTCACAGGGTTCAAATATGGCTCTCACAACATCAGATGGAATCAGCGATCCATATATACATTATTACATCAATTATGTCTTAGGAACAGAGAACATGGACATAGGCTGCCAGCCTTGTGCGAGGGTGGCATGGCTTGTCCCCCCACTCTGCTCTTTTCCCCTTGACAGCCAGAACTCCCCGTTTGTTTTACGTTCATGGCCGACTGCCAGAAAAAGTGACAGTACAAGAAATAATAGAGCATGTATAAATTATTCGAACTTATAATCTGGATTTTGCGAAGCAAATTTAATCAAATTACTAACATCTAAAACTAAAGGCATTGTACTCACCAGTAGCAGCAAATCCATGACTTTGGGAAGACAGCTTCAAAACAATTGATAGGAATTATATTGTAAATCAATTCATCACGCCTTCTTGTTGGCAAATAAATCTCTCATTCAAACTGAAATCTTCAATTTTACACACGAATGACTTTTCACAGGTTAGCATCCCTAAGACACTCAGTCATTCTTCTTTCATGGTGTTTTGTAGGAATGTTTTAATTCTCTCAAGCATTGAAAAGCACCGCTCAGCTTCTGATCTCAAGATAGGTGTCACAATTAGCAGTTTCAAAACTTTAGCAGTCTTGTCGAATGTGTTACAGAGTTCATCCTCTACAATCAGTGAAAGGAATGGAAATGCACCAGCAACTGCTCTCAACTCAGGCCTAGCATTGAAAAGTTTTTCCTTGTTTTCAAAAACATCTTTTACTACTCACAAATGGTAGTTACATCTTGTCACACATGGGGCAAGCATTTTTGAATAATGCTATGCAACGCTTTTGATTTCTGTGGCGAGTTAGAAAAGAAAGAAGAATTACCTGAAAGGTGTGCAAAAAAGATGCAGGCTTTGCGATTAACAGAGGCTGCCGCAGACATGAGGCCAAACTGATGTGAATAAAATGAATGTAGTTTGCATTTGGATATTTGTCTTTAATTAATTTCTGAACCCTGTTCAACTTGACACTCATAGTGTTTGCACTATTGTAACTCTGAGCTATGAGTTTTGTGTGGTCATCGCCAATTAATGGTTCAATATATTTCAGAATACTCGCAGATGTAGTATGAGCATTCTGACTTTCTGGTTTAACAAACTTCCAAAATCTTTCAACGGGTTTTCCTTCAACAACATAATGCAAAACAATAACCAATTGAAATTCACAAGAGACATCTGCACTTTCATCCGAGATTATTGCAACATAATAATTGACGCATTTTATTTCTTTACGAACTTCATCACAGTTCACTTCCAAAGTGCATTTCAGTAGATCATTCTGAACAGTCTTAGAAATGCCTCTGAATACTGATGCTTGAATGAGATGAACTTGAAGATCTTTATCCATTTCTGCGCTGAACTGAATTAGCTCACGAAAAATCCCCTTATTTTGAGAGGCATCAGATTCATTGTGGCCCCTGAGAGGCAGTTCCAAAGCACCACAGAACTGAATACAATTTACAATTAAATTCAATATATATCTATTCTTTTCTACACTTTTGTTGTGGCTGTCAATTGTTTGTCTATATTGTGAATCTAATTTCTGCTGAATGTTTGTTTTACCTAGAAATGAAAGATTAAGGACATTATTCATGTGTTGCTTTTACATTTCATGTACTTTCATTTTAGACCATATATGCCCAATATCAGTTATTCCGGTCTTGCACTAGTGAACATCACCCCCAAGTAACGGACAAGGAAAACAAAAAACAGCATTGCTTTCTTCACAACCACAAGTCCATTTGTTCTTTTGGTAGATTTCTGGACTGAATGTACTGTATCAATTTTTTGTTTGCTGCTGCAGATTCAGATTTGGGAGTGTTTTTTATCTGAGAGTCCTGTTACTAAATGGCATTTTTAATAACTCATTTACTTTGTTCATGTTTGCTATTTTCACAGTCAACTGAATTTTCCGTTACAGATAACACTGTGCAGACAGCTATATATGGTCAATTACCTGACCTCACAATAACAACATGTTTGCACAGGACTGTATTACACAAACATAATAAGTGTAAATAGAAATACTACACCTTTTCTTGGAATACCAGTATTGAAAAAATCTCTCTTCGTTTCAAAATCTAAGGGCATAATTATATTCAAATTACATATAGCTGTTTATAATGATATTTAAGTGTATTATTTCTGTATTTGATTTAATTAAGCATTAATTAGTGTTTAGGAATGCATAAGCATTAACTTGCAGAAGGACTGTAAAACTGAATTACAATACATCTGCACCCTGATAATTTCTAACAGGATCATTAGATGGCAGATCATGCTTCTATAGGTCCTGCACTTTACTGCTCTCTGGCAGAAGGAATGTAAAGCTCTGAGTGAGACTAGTTGTGGCTTCACTCAGCCGTAAGAAGCATGAAGAAACCAGTGACCGAGCCTTTCACACAGCGCTTTATGAGAGCAGATGGTGCCAATCTGCTGTTGGCTCCAAGCTTCAGAAAACTACCGCGAGAGCGCACAAGGCAAAATGTGCCTCTTCAAATTAGAAAACACGTACTCCGAAACAATGTTTTATGCACAGTTCGCATAGATTTCTCTTTCTTTCTTTTTTATACAAGGGGTGCCACGGCACAGCGGCACTATCTCAGAAGCTGCCCCTGGTTATAATTAAAACTGGGCAGACTGTGAGTCAGGCCAAACAGCTCAGCTGTTAATAGCAATGCCCCTGAAAGGTAAAGTTCTGTGTTTGAATTTCAGTCTAGCACACAGAGTGAAAGATTCATTCTAGGTCATTCCATTTGTAAAATATGCAAGAAAGTCAGTACTGCTGCCAGTGAAGAGTACTGATATCCCACAGTTTTTTACATTGTTTGCCATTCGTTAAACAATTATCATTGATGGCTTTACGATCGTGCAATAGGTATGAACTAGTTACATATAAACAAGTTACAATTTTGTGAGATACATTAAATTGATGCCCTTAAAGCTTTCCAGTCACAGATGTGTGATGTTCTTATATTGGCACTATGAAATAACCTCCTTATTATGCCCATAACTTTGTTGCTTTTAAAAGTTAGTTGACATTTCCTGAAACCTGTTAGTATTATAATAATAAGTATTATCATTCTGTAGCTCTGCAGTACCAGTATTTATCCAAATATTTTGATTTATGATGTTGCTATTTAAAATCTTGTAAAAAGAACTGCTTTCAGTTCCTTGTACTACCTTTTGTACTGCAAATACTGAATCTGTCTTGATGAAAAGACATTGAATAAGATATTGTTGTTCTAGTGACTTAATTTTGTGTATAACTGTATGCAGTTCCATATAAGCACATTATTTTAACACCTTGCCATAGGATGTGGTAAGACTGCATGACTTACTGTAGTTCCCCAGTAGTTACTGCACCAGTTTCCTTTTCCTTACCAGAGAATTTGCCAAGGAGAGAGAGAAAGTTGAAAACCGTCAGACGTTCCTGAAGCTGCGTAGGCAGCAGCAGCTGGAACGTGAGCTCAATGGGTACGTCGAGTGGATCTGCAAGGCAGGTGCGTAAGACCTATTTTTATGTATGTTTATAGTTGATGTGTCAGAAAAGTGAAACAGTTTTTAATTTGTCTATGAAAATTTGTGACAATGAAGTTGGCTGCAAGTGATACCTTAATGAAAACCAGTGAGAGATAAATTACTGTATGTAAACTGAAAATAATATGACTTTTTTAACTTTTAGAATAGATAAGTGTCAGCAAGGGAATATATTTGTTGCTGTTAACATCAGACCATCACATAACTGTGGTTCATGAGAAACTGAAGGAAGTGCACTATAAATTGTCAGCTCAAAGAGGGCTTTCAGCATACTGAGCAATGGATAGAAGTTGAGGACCAAAACACAGACTGGGTAGCATATAAGTAGATCACACGATGGTTTGGTCTATGATCCATATATTAGGATTGTCAGTGAAAGCTAACACCAGAAGTTCACAGTGACAACCTCTTCATGAATTTATCATTTAATTGCTTTGTCACCACTTTGACTGTGCGACCTACTCAGATCCAAGTGTAAAAAATACAATTTACGACCTACTTTTGCTACTACTTACTTTCTACCTCCAGAGTGGTATTCCAGCATCCAAAATTAGCCTTATGTCACACCCATATATGCACTTCTCTCTTAGATTCATACCTCTCCTGTCACTCCATGCACAAAATTTGTCCTGTCAGTATATTTCACTGTGTTGTATTTGAAAATATATTACTTGACACACACACAGAGAGAGAGAGAGAGAGAGGGGGGGGGGGGGGGGGGAGGTATATGGTGGGACTGAATCTGCTAAAACAGATGGTTATATCTATGAGTATGGGGTTTAGCAAATTGTTTTACATATTTCCCTGTTACAATTATTTGCTGCTAATTATATACAGTATTCATAACAGTAGTACAGACTTTAGAGAATTTTCCTGATTCATGTTTATCATTATTTACTATTATGTGGAATAAGTCAACTGCTGACCATAAAATGGTTCCGGACTGCAGCGCCAGAACCGCACGGCCACTGCGGCCGGCGCTGACCATATATATGAGTGATTTACACTTGTTTACTACTTAATTTATGTTTTTGTTACTCTATTGAAACATACATACCTCTTTAAAAATTTCATGATGTAGTATAGAGAATTGTGAATAAGGGTAACAACTGAACAATCAATGTAAGCCTCCAAGACCTTCATCTAGTCCCAGAAAAACTATACAGAGATTGAGAAGCTGGTTTTGTTACCAGACACAACATAGAAAACTTCCATATTTAACATTATTGTGCATGGATTCACATGACAATGGACTGTAAGCCCTTCTTGTCCCTTTTTGTTCCACTTTGCAATATAACTGATGAAACCAAACAGTACTTGCAACAGTGGGTGTGACTTCTCAGTACCTACAACTAGGAGAGACATTTCAAACTGACCACAAGCACTTGAGAGTTGTTACATTATTGCATTTCTTCATAGAACTCTATTCTGTATTCAATCAGCATAAAGATTTATGTTTACATGTAAACAGTAAGCTACAAAATTCTTGAAATTACTTTCTTACCATTGCAGTAACAGTTTCACAAAAAACTGAGAGGTATCCCACTCTCCAGCAGATATTGTGATACCTACAGCAACCTTATATGTTTGACACATGCTGCTGCTTTTTCTCTGCATACTCTCTTCAGATTCTACCACCACCTTTCTCCAACAGTTTGCTTGGAGCCATGAAAAGAATACTTCATGGTTCCCCAAAAGCTTACAAGTTACAATTTTGTCTCATCCACCACAGCCAATCAACAATGACCTGCACTAAGAACCTGGACTGGTGACATGTTTCTCAGTCACAGATCAACAGGGACAAAGTCTGTGACTATGGGAGGTGTGCAGAAAATCGGGAAGCTCCTGACCATCTTTGGCCTCCATGCCTAAAGCTCACAATCCTTGGTACAGGATCTATATTGACTTTGCTGGTCCATTTTTATATTAATTATGGCAAACACATGTTCGTGGTTGTCCTATTACTCTACATGTAACATATTTCTGCAACAAAATTAAGTAATGCCAACTAAACCAGAATACTTTGTCCATTCTTTAACTTTATGACAGGTTTTACTAAAATCTCATCTGCTGGCATTTCATTGTTAGTCTGTAAAGATAAGAGAGAAGTAGTGTGAATAGCCTTGATCACATTTTAGCTGTAAATATTTCATCACGTTTCCGTTTTATGAGGGCATGCTGAAAACTAAGGCCTCTGAATTTTGTATACTAGTCTCAATATTAGTTGAAGTATTACACATGATGCACATTACTCGGTCGACTTTCCCGCGTCGCAGGTGCAAGTTGCAGCCCTCTGCTTCTTGAGGGCTCCAAATTGTAGTGTGTGACATGGCAGTGGGTAATGTAGTCATTCCATGTGAAACAGCATGCTGTAATCAAGTTTCATGAATTTGAAGAGTTTGCCCACATATGGAGCACCCTATGCTTCAGCATGATAGTGCCAGACCTCACTCAAACACTGCAGCATCTGCAACAATCCAACCCCTTGGGCCTTGGGTTGTCTGTCATTGATTGTTCTCCATGCAGTCCCAACTTGGCCACGTCTGATTTTCATCTGTTTCCAAAACCTAAAGAAAACATTTTAAGGACTTCACTTTGATAGTGATGAAGCAGTGCAAGCAGAGGTGAAATTGTGGCTCTACCAACAAAGTCAAACATTCTGCGGTGGCGGTATCAACAAACTGGTGTCTCATTAGGAGAAATGTATTTGTCTCCAGGGTGACTGTGTAGAGAAATAAATATGTAAACATGAATAATTAAGATGTAACCCCCACCCGCAGGTTCGGGGGTTAGAATAGGCCCGTGGTATTTCTGCCTGTCATAAGAGGCGACTAAAAGGAGTCTCACACGTATCGGCCTTTATGTGATGGTCCCCTCTTGGGTTTGACCTCCATATTTCCAAAATTTTCTGAAGAGCAAGCCAATTGGGGAAGGGCACCTTACATGGTGCACTGTGTCCATCATGCATTGAGATCTTTTGCCTGATTTCTCGTTGTCGCATTGCAGTCCCGCTCATTCTCCATCTCTTGGGGTGCGATTTCTGCCATGCACTGTGCAGTGTCACTTTCTGTGAAGACGACGACCATGGACTTCCTTGCACCTAATATCCAGCACGGTAGCCAGTCAGTTGTGGTGGGGCCACCATGTACCCTGTTGGTGGTAGCCCCCTGACAACACGGGGATCGCTCTGCTGATGCCTGTGTCGTTAACTCCCCATGTATACCAAGGAGTAGATGCCTGTCTCCCTGGGGCATTGGGACTCCTGGCAATGGCCATCCTGCCAGGTGGCCCTTCCTGAGGCTGGGTGGCGCCCATGGGGAGAAATACAATCCAATATCGTTCCCCTCCTTAGCCACACTGTGGGAGGAACGAAAGGCTAAGGATGGCAGCGAGACTTATTTGCCCCATTTCCTAGTTTGAATGAGAGCTGATGGGGAGTCTTTCATGGCGACGAAGCCTCAGTTCTTTGTAGAGCATTTAGAGGACAAGTTTGGGTAAGTGGAGGGCTTGTCCAAAATGCGCTCTGGGTCAGTTCTGATAAAAACAGCATCCTCTGGCCAGTCATGAAGGTTACTCACTTATGGCAAGTTTGGGGATGTTTCAGTTACTATCACACACCATAAAAGCTTACATATGGTAAAGCTTAAATATCGTCCAGGACATTATCTTCCACAGGGATCTTCTTTTATAGTCTGATGATGAGCTGCACATCAACTTAGGGTGACGAGGTGTCCATTTCGTCTGGCGCATCCACCGGGGTCCAAGGGATAATCAGGTTGCCCCCGGTGCCTTCATCTTGGCCTTCGAGGGTGACACATTACCTGAGAAGGTGAAGGTGATGGTCTACAGCTGTGATGTCAAGCCATATATCCCTCCCCTGATGTGGTGCTTTAAGTGTTGTAAGTTCGGCCGTACATCTTCCCGCTGTGCTTCCAGCCTCATATTTCGAGATTGTGGTTGTCCATCCCATCACAATACTCCATGTGCCCTGCCTCCCATCTGTGTTAACTGCGGAGAGCACTATCCCCCTTGCTCGCCAGACTGTAGGATTATACAGAAGGGAAGGAAAATAATGGAATACAAGACCCTGGACCAACTGACCTACACTGAGGCTAAAAGGAAATTTGCACAGCTCCATCCCATGCACATGACAACATCTTACGCCGCCACTGTCACTCCTGTTACAGCTCCATCCATTGCACAAATTACAGTCCGCTCTCAGAGCTGAAAGACCACACCTGCCCCCTTGATGGTGGGGGGCACTTCCCTCCCTGTTGCTCCCGCACTACCTACCTCAGGAGCAGCACCCGCCCAACCATCGGGGACATCCATCCCCACCTCTAAGCCAGAGAAGCGTAAGTCTTCTTCGGCTTCTCTCACTAGGAAGGGGTCCCTTGGGTCTCTCCCTTCCCAGGTTCCTACCAGTGGCAAAGCAGACACCCGCCAGTGGTTGAAGAAGCCCCAGGTAGCTGGTTGTAGGGCTTCGCAGTCCTCTTCAGTCCCGGAGACTGAATCAAAGCAGCCCTCCCAGCTAGAGCAACCCAAGGAACAGCGCAAGAAATCAAAACCGAAGACCCCTAAGACGAAGGAAATTGCGGTGGCACCCCAACTACCATCGTTACCTACCAGCTCTGCATCTGAGGATGAGGTGGAGATTCTGGTGTCCACTGAGGACCTAGATCTCACCGGTCCCTCAGACACGATGGATGTCACTCCCATAGGTACGCAATTGGTGGCAGCAGGTGACCCAGCAGTGTAATCTGCCTCCTCGGCCCCTTCACGCCTTTTTTGGCCATGGACAATGTCATTCTCCAGTGGAATTGCAGTGGTTTTTTCCAACACCTTGCTGAGCTTTGACAACTTCTCAGCCTTTCCCCTTTCCTCTGCATTGCTCTTCAGGAAACTTGGTTTCCGGCGATGCGAACCCCCGCCCTCCTTGGTTCTCGGGATTATTATAAGAACTGGACAGCTTATGTGAGGGTATCTGGTGGCATCTGCATCTACAACCTTAACTCTCTTTACAGCGAGTGTGTCCCTCTTCAAACACCTTTAGAAGCTGTCGCTGTTCGGGTGTGGATGGCTCAGGCTGTTACTGTGTGCAGCCTCTATCTTCCACGGGATGGTGATGTCCTGCAGTATGTTTTGGCTGTGCTTATAGCCTTATTGCTGCCACCTTTTCTGTTACTGGGCGACTTCAACACCCATAAACCTCTGTGGGGTGGATCAGTGGCAACAGGCCAAGGTACTGTCATTGAGCAAGTGTTGGCACAGCTCGACCTTTCCCCGCTTAAATAATGGTGCGGTGCCTTCACACATTTCAGTGTGGCACATAGCACATACTCAGCCATTGACCTTTCGATCTGCAGCCCTATCCTTTTACCATCTGTCCAATGGAGTGTGCATGACGACTTGTGTGGTATTGACCACTTTCCGATCTTTCTGTCACTGCTACAGTGTCACTCATCTGGGCGCCCCTGCATATGGGCTGACTGGGAATTGTTCACCTCCATGGCCACTATTGAGCACTATTGAGCCCCCAAAAACCAACCAATTAAGATGTAGAATGTTAATAAAGTATATTTTATTTGAAAAATAGCAATAGGTTTCACATTAAAACTTGGGAGGTATTACTTTTCAGCACACCCTCATACTATCTGGAGTGCCCTGTTGAGATGACTAAAGTGTGCCCTTTGAGATGACGAAAGTCATCTGTATGTTCTATATGATGAATACTGTATCACTGTTTGCACATTAGTTTTACGAGGAGCCATCTGCTGCTTTTAATCATACAATATAAGTCAGTCCATGATCTTAATTATGTTTACATTTATGTCAAGGGAACCCCACACAATATTAGTACCTCTGACACCCTCCACCCAAGCCTCCCTCCTCCCTCCCCCCCCCCATTTTTTATCTCACAATATTGTAACAACAGCTGCATGCAATAAAATGGATTTAATGAACAGCAGACAGCATAACCTCAGAAGCTATAAATACTTAACACATTAGATGGCTCTCCCCTAACAGCATTTCTAAATATGCTAAGTCTGTTGTTACATTAACACCAGTTCTAAGATTTCTGGCTCTTACACATTTTTTTGTAGTTTATTCATCAGCTTAAGCATATAATGTAAATTTTAAATATAATATTTTAACAAATTAAAATTAAAATAACTACATTATGTACAATTATCAAAGGAACAATTGTAGATAGGCTGTAAGAATGATTAATAATTGTACATGGGATCCAAAGGTTCAGTATGCTTGAGGGGGGGGGGAGAGGGGCAGGGGGGGGGGGGCGGGGGGACTGATAAGGCAAGTGGCATTTCAAAAAAAATAACATAAATAATTTTTGTAACTGGACAGTCAGAAGAACACATACCCTTATCATTACATCAGCACTGTTTGCTACAATTCGTAAACATCATTCCCAATACAATCAAATTCTCTTGCTCAAATAAGACACTAAATGATGTTGTATTGTAAGGTAACTGGGAAAATAAAAGGCAAATTAAAATACACTGCTAGAAAAAAAAAGTCAACACCCTCAAGGACTAGGTCACTATTGACAAGTGAAGTGACAGGTATTTCATCACTGTAGGAATATGTGATAACAAATTTGGATCAAATGAAATGTGTCACAGTAAAAGGTGTCCAGTTGCATCAATACACAGTGTACTTCCTTCTGGTGGCAAAGCAGTTGTGTATTCTCATATGCAAACAATATTAAAGGTGCCAAGTAGCATCTTGTAACAGATTGTCCCAAGCATGTTGCACCTTTTGTTGCAATTTGGCAATAGTCCTTGCAGGCCATGGAGATTGAGTAAGTTCCTGCTTCATCATGTCCTTTATGTGTTCTGTTGGTGAGAGATATGGTGATCTTGTTGGCCAGGGCAATTGTTGTGCATGTTGTGTATGTGGACATGCATTGTCCTGTTGAAAAAGCATATCACCTTCCTGTGAAGAAATGGCAGTGGAACAGGGATAATAGCTTGTGCAACTTAGTGGGCACTGGTTACTTTACCCTATAGACACACCACATGTGACTGCTAGTTGTAACTGATGTACCCCCACTCAATGAAGCCTGGGATGGGACCTGTTTATTGTGGATTAATGCACTCTGGAATAGGCAGTTCACCAGGTATATGCAATATATGTGTACGATTATCATTTGTGTACAGCCAGAACCTACTCTCATCACTGAAGATAGCAGAGTAACATTCCACCCTCCAGTAAACTCTTTCACGACACGAGAGTAGAGATGCTTGGCAGTTTTGTGGTGTCAGCGGTAGTGTGGCCAGAGGCACATGTGATCTTACTCCTGCTTGGGAACCACATGGAGCTCACCATTCATACCTTTCACACTGACCAAAGGATCCCATGATGAATGCACTGCCCTTTGTTGGATTTTCTCACCTTCTCTGTCTTTCATATCATTGAACCCTCTGCCAGGCACTTTATTGTGAATATCAGAGTAATCATGTAAATGCAGATGTACCTGGTAAGGATCCCAGACTGATAAACAGTACCCAAGAATCAGTTGAACAAGCACCTTTCAAGCGACTTCTTTCATGGATTAGTTAAATTTCCTTAAGATTCTTCCTATGAATCTCAGTACTGCATCTGCTTTTCGTACTGTTTGTTTTATGTGGTCATTCTGTTTAAGTTAACTCTTATAGTTACTCGTAGGTACTTTATGGTAGATACTGTTTCCAGCAATTTGTCATCAACAGTATAGTACTGGATTTCTTTTCCTATGTATGCACAATATGTTACACTTATTCATGTTCAGCGTCAACTGCCAGAACCTCCACCATTTATCAATACTCTGTATGTCATTCTGCAAATTAGTACTGTTTTTTGGCATCACAGCTTTCTGATAGAGAAGTGTATCTTCTGCAAACAGTCTTAAAGAGTTTCCAATGCTTTCTGCTAGGTCATTTATATATGTTGTAACCAGTAATGATCCCATCACACTTCCTTGGAAATTACCTTTACATTTGTGAATTTTGTTCCATTAATAGCAGCGCATTGTGTTCTATTCACAAAGAAGTCTTGAGTCTAGTCACAAATCTGGTGCAATTCTCAGTAAGCTCATTTTTTTTTCACTAAACGGCAGTGCAGGACAATGTAAAATACCTCCCTGAACTTGTGCAACATGGCATCAACCTGAGCACTGATGTTTACGGCACTATGGATCTCGTGGAGGACAAGAGTGAGCTGGGCTTCACAGGCTCTCTCTGTTTGTGGAATCCATGTTGATTTTTATATTTTCTCCAAAAATATCATAATTCTTAAGTGTAAAACATGTTCCATAATTCTAAAACAGATTGACATCAATGATATAGGCCTATAATCATGTTCATCTGTCCTATGACGCTTCTTCAAAATGGTAATGACCTCTGTGTTTTTCCAGGCAAGAGGTACTCTTTGTTGCTACAGTGAACTACAAAAAACTGCTGCTAGAAGGGGAGCAAGTTCATTGACATAATCTTTGTAGAATATTACAGGCATCTCATCTGGTTCTAATGCCTTTCCATTACTAAGTGTCTATATTTGCTTTTCTGTTTCACAATCAGTTATTTCAACATCCACCATTTCAACATCTGTCTGATGATTGAAAGGAGAGACTGTATTACAGTCTTCCATGGTGAAACAATTTCAGAAGACAAGACCGACGACCTCAGCAGTTTGGTCCCATAGACTTTACCTATCAAAAGACGAAATTCAGCATTTCAGCCTTCTGTCTGTTATTTTCCATTTTGGTGCGAGCATGGTCATTGAGTAACCCCTTAGGGTTTTTAGTGAGATTAATTGACAACATTTTACTTTCAGGATAATTCATTGCTTTTCTCATTGCTCTCATTTTGTTCATTTTTGCTTCGTTCAGCTTATGCTTGTCAGCTAGGCTTTGACTGCTCTTGAATCTGTAATGCAACTCTTTCTGTTTCTAACATGGCTATTAAACCATGGTGAGTCTTTCCTATCCTGTAAGACATTGCTGGGAACATACTTGTCTAAGGCACATTGAACAATGCTTCTGAATTTTTTCCATTTATGCTCCACATCTTTCTCGAGACTGAATGTTTGATGTTGACTAGACAGCTACTCTGCAGTTTATATACTGTCACTCTTGCTTAGTAAATGATGTTGACTAGACAGATGCTCTGCAGTTTGTATCCTGTCACTATCGCTAAGCAAAAATATTTCCCTGCCTTTCTTAACATTCTTTATAATATCAACAATCATAGTTGCTATCACAGCCTTATGGTCACTGATACCTTACACTACATTAACTGATTCGATAACTTCAGGTCTGTTTGTTGCTGGGAGGTCTGAGATGTTACCTTCATGAGTTGGTTCCCAAATTATCAATTCAAAGTAATTTTTGGTCAAGATATTTGGAATAATGTCACATGACTCCCTGTCCCTGGCACCCAATCTATACCTGGGAAGTTGAATACTCCCCCTATTATGACAGCATGATCAGGAAAGTCATTAATGCTGTTATTCAAGTTCTCTCTGAAGTGCACTACTGCTACAGCTCTTGACCCAGGCAGTCTATAAAAGCATCTCATTACTATTTTTGACCAATCTCTGATGCTGAACTTTACCCAGATTAATTCCCATTTGGAATCCATCATAACCCTGCTAGATATTATTGAATTGTTTACTGCAATAAATATGCTGCCACCATTGATGACTAACCTATCCCCACCATAAATATTCCACTCTGAACTTAAGATTTCATTGTTATTCACTTGCAGTGTCAACCAACTTTCTGTTCCTAATACTATCTGGGTATTATAGCCTTCAATAAACGATATTAATTCTGGGACCTATCCTTGGATGCTCCTGCAGTTTACTAATATGGTAGTAATTATTTCTATATCCAGTCTGTGAGAAGAAGCATTGTCTGAGAACATTGTGGCTGATGTATCTTCTATTCTGGGAGGCAGTTTGTCACTGATCCCAATGGGGCTTTCCTCTGACCTTAAATACCTCCATGTACACATCAAATGTACAATGCTACACTAGCAGCTGCTTCTTGCATGCAGTGCATACTTGGACTATCAAGAAGAACCCTACAATTCTCCACCCAATAGCAGAGGTATAGAAATCCACATCAAATAGCATCTCAAAATCATCTGAGACTCCGGCTTAGACTTTCCTCTTCGCTCCAAACCAGAGGACTGTGATCAACCCTTGGTATAATGCTACAGATAGTGAGCTTAGCCTACACTCCACATGCGATGCAGGTTGCCTTCACAAAATTCAGCCACTGCAGCCAGTTGCACCCAGTGTCCTCAATAGCTGCTAGCAGAGTCTCCTCCATATCTCTGAGACACCCCCTTCACCAACACCCACCCCTGGCAAACATACCGAATGCATGCCGGCATTCCTTGTCACGATGCGTGCTAGTTCCCTGAGGGGCTCCATTACCAGCCTAACATTGGATTCCCAATGACCTCTGCACTTGCTGCACTCATCCAGACTGGGCAGGAAAATTGGCCACTAGCCCAGCAGGATAGGCATCCTGTGCTGGCTCAAGAGTATTATCAGCACTGGGTGGCACCTCATACATGTTGTTAAGGAGTAAGCAGCCAGCTATGCAGCCCACACCCACTTTTGCCTTCAGCCCAGTGACATGCAAACCTACTACTGTCCACAACTCACTCTTCAATGAAGACAGACAAGTCAGCTGTTGCATATCAGAAGATACAGCAACAACCAAGTCACCAGGGGACTCCAATGGCACCAAATTCATTGCAGGTCTCATCACTGGCACTTTGATGTCATTGCAGCTTTGGGCAGGAGTCTGATGCCTGTTGACAGAGCCCACTGCATCTTCCAGCTGTTTATGGACAGCAGCCAGCTCTCATTGCATCAGTTCACAATATGCACAGTCCATAGCCCCATAGCCATATCTTACTTTGCAAAAAAAAAAAAAAAAAAAAAAAAAAAAAAAAAAAAAAAAAAAAAAAAAAAAAAAAAAAACTGAATAAGGCCTCAAAAAATACAAATAAAGCAGTCAGGAGTAACTGAGAAAATACAAACAGCCTCCCACAAAAGTGAAAATTACTCAACTGTGGTGTTGCTGATGGAATGCATGCAAAATATGAATGAGGAGAATAAACAAACACTAAAATCTCTTCTGCAGAGTCCTTATTCAGTTAAAGAGTTTAAACCAAAGAGCACATAGACACTAAAATCCTTTCTGCAGAGTTCATTCAGTTAAAGAGTTTAAACCAAAGAGCACACATGAAATTAAAAATAAGTCTATTATTATTAGTAGCTGTGTCAACTCACAAACGAAACAGTGTGCTTCGGTGTGTGCTGCTGCTGGAACGGAAGCTGCCACTCAACTGAAGGATCTAACAACTGTAACTCACTCTTCAAACAAAAATGGGAATGACTGTTACAATGCAAACAGTGGTACTATCTGCTATACAGTTACTAAAACATTGAATTGTGCCTGATAAAGACACAAACATGCCAAAATTAAAGAGTTTAAACTAAAGAGCACACAGGAAATTACAATAAGTCTCTTCTTATTAGAAGCTATTTCAATTCACAGACTAAACAGTATGCTTTAATGCACGGAACTAAATTGACAGATCTAAAGGTAATATCTGGAGTACTACAGGGAAGTGTGATAGGACTGTTGCTGTTCACAATATATATAAATGATCAAGTACAAAGCGTCGGATGCTCTTTAAGGCTATTTGCAGATGATGCAGTTGTTTATACCAAAGTAGCAATGCCAGAAGACAGTAAGAATTTTCAGAACAACCTGCAGAGAATTGATGAATGGTGCAGACTCTGGCAGTTGACCCTGAATGTAAATAAATGTAACATATTGTGCATACACAAGAAAAGAAATCCACTGCTGTACAGCTACACTATTGATGACAAACAGCTGGAGGCAGTGTCTGCTGTAAAATATCTAGGCACAACTATCCAGAGCGACCTTAAGTGGAATGACCATATAAAACAGATAGTGGGAAAAGGAGACACCAGACTCAGATTCATCAGAAGAATCTTAAGGAAATGTAACTCATCCACAAAAGAAGTGGCTTATAAGGTGCTTGTTCGCCTGGTTCTTGAGTATTGTTCATCTATCTGGGATCCCTATCAGGTAGGACTGATAGAGGAGATAGAGAAGATCCAATGAAGAGCAGCGCGTTTCATCATGGGATCGTTTGGCTGCTGAGAGAGCATTACGGAGATGCTAAACAAACTCCACTGGCAGACGTTACAAGAGAGGTGTTGTGCATCACGGAGAGATGTACTATTGAAGTTTTGGGACAGCTCTTTTCAGGAGAAGTCAGGCAACATATTACTTCCCCCCACATACATCTCGCATATTGACCACAAGGAGAAAATTCAAGAAGTTGGAGCCAATACAGAGGCTTACCGACAATCATTCTTCCCAGCACTATTCACGAATGGAACAGGGTTGGAGGGATCAGATAGTGGTACCAAAAGTACCCTCCACCACACACCATTAAGTGGCTTGCGTAGTATGATTTGGAGGTAGATGTTTTAGACGTAGATGTAGTGTTCAGCACGTCTAGTTTTGCTCCCCTTTCCTCAGTTTTAGTTCCTGTGTCACCTATGAGTGTCAGGGCATTGACTTAGGTGCCAATGACAGCCTTTACATACGATCAGGGTTTTTTGGGTTTTGTGAGAGGTATTTCATTAATATTCAGCTGTTGCAGTCACTGAAGGTTTTGTCATTCCCCTTGTGATAACCAACAGCATTTCATTTAGCATCTCTTTGTCCATAGATGTTTTCTTCATTTCATACCAATTGTGCTGTAGTTGCTGCTTCTTAAAGTTTCTATACAGAGACTTTATATCATAGAGTGTAGCTCCTGTCATGAACTGTTGTACAAGGTTTATATTTATGCACTGCTTGGTCAACTAATTTCTAAATATGAGCCAAAGTTCCTCAACATGAACATGTACATGTTCAGTGGCGAAGATTTTCAGTGCTCCCTTGAGATATGACACTAGTGCCCCTTTATCTAGTTCACTGAAAATGTAAATCATTTACTTGCTTTAGTTTGTCTCTATACTTTGGTAATTATTGTTGCTACAACTGCCTCATGTCACTGTTGTGAACATCCTCAAAGAGGTCAGGTATATATGTTGCCATTAAATCTAATATATTTCCATCGCCAATGGGCATCCGAACTATCTTTCTGTGAAGTTTTCATTGACAGCATTTAGTCTTGTTTCCCAGGATGTCTGATCATGCACATGCCACACCACTTACAAAGTTGCAACTACACCAAGTGATTGCTGGATGACTGAAGTCTTGTTGAATGAAAGTATTATGGGGAATATACATATTAGCAAGCTGAAGTTTTATTTTTATTTTTTTATTAATTACATCTGGATGTGAGTTAGGTGGCCGATAAATGTACCAAATTGTAGGTTCCCCCTTGATATGGAATCTTGCCGAAACAATCTTATGTACATCCTCAAATTTTCAATTTTTATTTCAGTGGATTTGACATACTTGTCTACTGTGGTGAATACACTACCTACATTTCTTGTTAGTTTTCAATGTATGTTTGCATTTACTCTAAAAATCTCACTGCTGTCAATTTTGAATTTCAGCCAGATTTCTGTATCTAGTAATACGCGTACTCCACTGCTTTTTACGAGCACTTCAACCTTTGGGACAAGTAAGTTTCAGTAGCCCTAAAGAGTACTCAGATTGTAATATACCTTCTTGCCTTGGCTTCGGTATTTCACATCTGTTTGGGAGAACATGCGTTTGTGAAGACTGCACACTGAAGGCAGAATTCTTAGAATTTCTGGAAGAGCTTATGAATAAAACAGGTACCCCCACTGCACTGATCTGGTGACAATCATGTCTGGTGACAATTGTGTTATCAAAATAACTGACACATCTGGGGCAGATCAATTAATCTGTTCAAGACAATATGAAAACAATGTGAGAGGCTAAAAATATTGAATAGTAATTGTTTGTAATTGTAAGATGACAGGTGTAATGATCAATGCTTAATACTGTGAGTTTTCATCATATGGTCTTTGCAGTTATGCGCCTTAGGGAGAACATTCACACAGGTCATCTTAGGGAGAACATTCACAGAGGTGAATTTGGAGAGGAGACTTTGTGGTGAGGAATGGGATAAGTATCAACCAGAGCCTGGTTGTTAATAAGAGGGGCGATCAGAAACTAAGGTTACAAAGCCTGCAGTGAAAAATATACATTTTATTTCATACAACCAGTAAGTGATAGTAAATACATTAGGTTATTTTTAACATAGTTGCCATACTGGTTTAGGCACTTCTTGTTTCATAGGATGAAATTGAATATGCCCTAATGGTAAAAATCCTGTCCCTTCATGTTCAGCCATGTTGCTGTGAAGTGTTTCACCTCTTCATCTGGAGCAAATCGACGGCCTCCTACATGAAAAAAGGTGAAAGTTGTGTGAAGTGAGATCTGGTCTGTAGGGAGGGTAGTCGATGATGTGTCAATGAAACCACTTCAATGGCATGGTGGTCTTGTAGTCGGTATGAGGTCGCATGTTGTCATAAAGGAGGATGACACCCTTGGTGAGAAGTCCTGGCCATTTTTTCCTGATTGTTTTGTGCAATTGAGTCATTGCTTCTTGCAGTCGAGTGAAGGTCTTGTGGTATCGGTCATTGGACACTGTATACCCTCTTTTTAAAAACTCCATGAGTATGACACTCAAAAATATTGTGGCCATCATCACCTCAACAGATGACGTCATGCTAAACTTCTTTGTCTTTGGAGAGGAAGGGTGTTTCCACTCCATTGATTATCGCTTATTGCTGGGGGTGTAGTGGTGGATCCATTTTTTGCCACCCAAAACAATGCGATGAAGAAATTGTTCCATACTATGGAGATCCGTTGGAAAAGTTGTGGACTTGCCCCCATGAACTTCTCTCTTTGTCTTGGTTGGACAGATATGATGGAGCTCATTGGGAAAAAATTTCTAGGTACTGCAGAATATTGTGAAAAATGAGACAAACCCTTATGAATGAGATTCCCAATTCTACCACCATATGGTATAAAGTGAGCCTTCTATTGTCCTAAATCAAATTTGTGCATGTGAGCTGTGTTCAAATCTGTTGATTCCATGCTGGATCAGCCAGTGCAGTCCGTGTCAGTGATGTGTTCTCTATTGGCCACAAACTTTTGACACCATTCTGTGACATGCAGTTGAGACATTACAGTCTCTTCATAAACCTCTACCAGCCGCTGATGAATTTCAGCCACAGTTACATGTTTTGACTACAGAAATCGAGTAACTGAGCAGGTTCCTTTGCAAGACCAGTTTTCCAAACAAATCAATGTTGTGTTTACCTACAACTAGTGCTGTAGTTGGCTGGTGGCTGGAACTCTGCACATTTGCCAACAGCATGTATCAGAATTACTGCACAGTATTAATGGATGAAACACAAGAACACTGGCCATGTAACCTTAGTTTCTGATCACCCTTCATAGTACTCAGAAGTCACCACAGATATTCAAGGGCCTCAGTGTCATATCCAACAAGTAATTTGTTGTGCAACATAAACACAGCAGAAATAGTTTTAAAAATTCTTACCAGACTGTTTTGATACCCTGGAAAAGTTGTAAACCCCAAAATCCTTTAAGACATCAAGAGCTAAGATATTGCCAAAGCGATGTGATCAATTGCTAGTATACAGAAGCATCTAGACAGCTTTGTAGACTTCATTGACTGTGAAAAACTTTCTGTCAATATTGGATTATTCTGTAGCAGATTAATCATTGTGGTGTAGGTGACAAAGATGGTTAAGTGCAGGGAAAGTAATCATAAGTAAGTGATGCTCTATTGTCAGCTTGAAAAGTAATGTTCTGGGAATTATTGGTAGTACACCAAGAAGACAGCATTTGGGCCTATTTACTGTGGAGCAACACTTTTAAGAAGGGTTTGGCAGATAGAGATGTGGTTAGCTGTGCTGCCATATTGTGTCAGTGTGACTTTGTTTACCACAAACTGTGCACTTGTCCAAAAACTTTGGCCCGTGTGACATGTCATGCTGGCTGAAAAAATATAACTTGAAGGCAGTTGCTTCTTTTGGTGATAGGAGGACATTATGAACAAAAAACTGGAGGATGACAGTGTCACCAGTAAATCTGGAGACTGATGTTGTGGGACCTATATTTCTGCTGCTTCTTTAGGGACTTGTAGGTGCTTAGTGGAAGCCTGATTTACTTAAAACACTTGCACTATTAGGAACATGTCATACGATGCATAATTGGCAAGCTTTAGTGCTTCACAATGGACCTCTTTTGAGGGCACAAACAGTACAATGAATTTGCAGATGAGGCAATCAGCGTAAGACTGTTTCCGTGGGGATTTATCATTTCTGGTGTCACACTTTCTGCCAACATAACTTAACTCAGTTGCCACAGTAAATACAATTGCCCTCTTGTTTTTTTATGCTGTTAAAAGTGGAGGTGGGCTTACACCACGTTGCACTTTTGATAAATATAATTTTCTGGCAGGCAACAGATTTATGATAATGGTAAAATGAAAGTGCGATGCAAAAAATAAAAATTATTAATTAATTAACTTCTCACTCTTTGACTTTGACACACATGAGACAGGTACTGCATTAAAAAACCTCTCTTTTGAATTTTTTTGCCTAGATAAGTACATTATAAAATTTTTACCTGACTAATAGAAACAATCTGTGAAAAAATTTGACTACAGATGAGTGTGTTTTCTTCATGGTTGCTGTAAAGAGAGAGCAGGTCAGGTACAGGATGAGTTGGTAGTCGGAGATTTCTGCTTCTCCGGTTCTAAGAGAATGCCAGGCAAAGTCGGAGAAAACTGCTACAACTTGCGATGAAGATGCCATCTCCCTTAGCAGCTACAACAGTCACAGTCGCCGTAAAATTTTCTTTTCTGGAAACACTTTCAGAATGATAAGGTTGAACAACAGTGGCAGTATGATATCTTCTGACTAACAAACTGGTTGATTAGGGAACGTCTTGAACATACCAGCTGATGGCGAAATATTGTGCGTCGTTCGGACCGTGATAGTAGCAGATTTGCCCAGTATTGTTAATTTGCGAAGAAATCACTATGCACTGTATTGCTAAACTAACAGTTTTTATGAAGGTCCAAGGATCCAACATCAAATAAAGGCCCGTAAAAATATTTACCTCCCTTTTTTTCCACAAATTCAATTTTTATTCTTGATAGTCGCAATTACATATTGACCTCTGCACTTCAAATTACTTCTCTGGGCAAACTTATCTGACCTCAAAAAGGCACAATGTCCAATCGGCATTTCTTGTCTCCAACAATTACAAAAAAACCTAGATGCTCCTCTTTTTTTTTTCAGCAAAGAGCATTGCCAGAGCAAAGAGCGTTGTCATACCAAATTATAGTAGCGCATCATTGCAGGTACTTGTAGCTGGAATATTATAATTACATTACATTATTAGGAACATTATGATGACTAGCCTACAGTATCATCTAACAGGAAGAGTTTACTGAGATTCAAGACAATTCACGGTCCAACCAAGACAAGAAAAACGCCGAAGGTCAGTGTCATTGACGTGGAATGCCATGAAGTGTTGCCAGAAAGAGCAAATGTTCCATTCCCAGTCCTCATAGGTTTCATCAAAGGAGGAAACAGAGGCAGTTGTAAGCTGGGCACCCAGTGTTGTTGTGAGATTGATGATTAAGGTGGATGGGATAGCTGTAAGTGGAGAGATTCTTCTTGCTGCCTATGCTGCTCTGCATATTCCATTTGTTCTGTCATCATCTAAAGTTGTTGGTGATGGCATCCCTTATGTTGTTTTGTGAAATTTGTCAAGTTAGAACCATATCTGTGATCTCCTTTCTGGTGGTTTACTGCATAAAAGGGTTATAAAGCAAGTTATAGCATAACTAGGAAAATATATGTTGTTGTCAGGAGTCCTAATGTTGTTAAATGAGCCATGTGAAACACTTTCACTAACTGCACAAGTACCACACCAATTAGTATCTGCTGAAAGTCCATGCCAGCAGCAAACTAGTGGCAGATGATGCAGGTGGTGATGTGAACAGCACTCACACCAGCAGTCAGATGGCTGAGCCAGTTTGGTGTCACTTCTTGTAGAGAACCCAGTCCAGAGGGGTGGCAATTTTGGCACTGCCTGTAGTGAGATGAGCACATTCAGAGTGGAGAGAGACTCCATCAGTTCTGGCATGTTCTCAGAACATGAAGTATTTGGACAGTCCATCAATCAGATCTTGTACTAGATACATATAATGGAATTAGTAAAGGTAACCCCCTCACTGTTACACACAGATGTACTGATACATTGTCCCGGCACCAACTACATCATTCCATCCATATCCAGCCACCCTGATTTAAGGTTTTCTGTGATTTTCCTAAATCCTTTAACGCAAGTGCAGGGATGATTCCTTTGAAAAGGTGTGGCCAAGATCCTTCCCTATCTGTCCCCAATCTGAGCTTGGGTTGTGTCTGTGATGACCTCATTGTCAATGGGATGTTAAACCATAATCTTCTTCCCTTTCTTCATTTTGCATTGATCTGGAATGACACAACCACACAAATCGGTAGGTGATTTTGCTGATACGAAATGTTTTACGTGCACAGCAGGGATAGATGACAAAATAAAATAAAACTCATCTTTTATTGTTACTGGGGTAGCCACACACCAATGAAAACCCCTCAAAAAAGTTTCAGTAGTTCTCTGGGACAATGTAGCCACGCATACACTGATGAGGCAAAACTTTATGACCACTGCCCACAGTGGGTTTGTATGCTGCCTGGTGGCACTGAGGGCACATGATGTGGCAAGAGAAGTATACGAGTGGAGCAGAGACGAATGGGAAATCATTCTAGCTACGATAAGTGGTGTAAATGCGGAAATCTGCCAGCCGAAGTGACACTGACGAAAGCCAGAGTGTCATGACCCAGTGCCCGGGAGCGAGCATCTCGGAAATGGTGCAGCCGGTCTGTCGTTCGCGTGCTACTGTCGTGAGCATCTGTGGAAAGTGGTTGAAGAATGTTGAAACTGTGCATAGGCAACAAGAAGTTGGACAGCCATACCTCATCACAGAACATAGGGGTTGGAGCCTTGCCCACTCTCTGAAACAGGATAGGTGGCAATCTGTAGCAGATCTGACGACAGAGTACAGCCGCTGTCATCCAGACAAATCGCTGCTCGAAACACGTGACATGCACAAACGCAGGCCTGTGAGAGCAGCATTGTTGGGGCACATCCACCTGAGCTTCCATGAGACTTGCGGTAATAGTCAAAGTCACCATGACAGCTGTGGACTATGTGAACATTATTAGTCAGTTGATGTCTTCCTCTACAGCAATGGCATGTTCTAGCAGGGTAACTGTCAGTGCCACAAGGCCAGAATCGTGATGCAGTGGTTTCAGGAGCACGACAGTGAACTCACGTCGATGTCTCGGCCATCAAATTCAGCTTATCTGAATCCGATGAAACCAAACTGCGATGCTATCGGGCACCAGCTCCGTGCCCACAGACCGACTGCCCGCGAATTGTTGGAAATCTGTGACCTGTGCTTAAGCATCTGGTGCCACAAACACCTGGTAACCTATCAAGTACTTGTAAAATCCCTGGCACACAGAATCACTGCTGAATTGCATGCCAGAAGTGGACCTATATGATTTTTAAGTAGGTGGTCATAATGTTTTGGCTCATCAGTGTATACTGGAGACTATCTCCTAACGTTCATCTGGTGCATTTTGTCTGGTGTTTTGGCAGATATTTGCTGTTTTGTTTTTGCAATGTGTAGCTGACATCAGCTGAAACAAATGCTCCCCATCCCATTGTTCGTACAATGCCCAGCATTGATGTAATGCATTGGTTTGTTTCCCCATTTCAAACACAATTATTTTTAAATCTGAATTTTACATTCCCATTTCATAGAGCACTAGCAGATTTGTCTAGTGCAATATTCATTTTACTTATGTGTATGAACTGGAACTGTGAAACATGAATAATAACCAGTACTCCAGCAATGACAGCAGCATGCTTCTTTGTGGCAGTAGCAGTCAGTTTAGGCCAGGGTGGTGCTGTCATTGCTGGAGTACTCATTATTACTTGTGTGTTACGGTTCCTTTTAATACATATTGGCAAAATGAATATCACGCTAGACTAATTTGGGACTGCTCTGTTGAATGGACATGTAAAATTCCACATTAAAGATCATTTCATTTGTAACAGGAAACAAACCAACTCTTTCCATCAACGCTTTGTGTCACATGAAATATGTGATGAACAGCATTTGTTTGGACTGACTCTAGCTGTGCCTGACGACTCTCAGGAGATACGCCCTGTATATGTGTGTTTTGTATTAGCTACCTCTGAAGAAGGATATTGTAAGAAAGCTCACAATTTCGGTGTTACTTATGTACGTGTCAACTGCATAATGTATGGGGTAATAGGTTCTCTCCTTCCACAATTCCGTCCAGGACATTCCATTATCATATGTTTACTATAGATAGTTACTTGAGATGGAATTCTTTTTATTTGTGCACTGCTGTTGTGGTTGGTGTAGAAAAATTTAGTCACTTGATGTTCGCCCGCCCGGCGAAACGTGGTGTAACGCGCTGCTTCCCGAGCGGGAAGGCGTATCGGTCCCTGACACGAATCCGCCGGGCGGATTAGTGTCGAGATCCGGTGTGCTGGCCAGCCTGTGGTTAGTTTTTACGGCGGTTTTCCATCTGCTTCAGCGAATGCGGATTGGTTCCCCTTATTTCGCCTCAGTTACACTATGCCGGTGATTGGTGAGCAAACACTTTCTCCACATACGCGTACACCATCATTACCACGCAAACATTTGGGGTTACACTCATCTGTTATGAGACGTTCCTGGAGGGGGGGCCCACTGGGGGCCGAACCGCACAATAACCCAGGGTTCGGTGTGGGGCGATGGTGGGGTGGGTGGACTGCTGTGGCCTGTTATGGGGTTGTGAACAGTGGCGGATTTACATATAGGCCCACTAGACACATGCCTGGGGGTGGCATGTTAAAGGGTGCGGCATTTTTTGTTCTGTATTCAAATTAACCTTTTATGTTTTAAAATGACTGCGCTTACAAACGAAAAAAATTTTAATATTGTTAACAACTTGCTAGTTTAAATAAGCCTTAAGAACGAAATTCGACAATACAAGCTTGGAAATGTACACAGTTTAGTTGGTGACTGAATGGAAATTTAACATTGGGTTTCCATCTGGTATCATCTTCATGATTGTTCAAAATATTTTGAAGTAAGCTGTCAGGACGGCAATCTACAATACAATGTTTGAAACGTTATTATTCTGAGATTGTTGTCGGCTTCTAATTAAACCTACCATATTTTCCCCGTGAAAATATCGGGACCCCTGAAAAGTGTGATAAACTAATCACACGTTTATACGAAAAGAACATAAGCAGAATATCTAACAATGTGTGAAATACACTTCACAACAGTTTAAAAATTTTATTAATTTATTTACTTAGTTACTTTTTTGGCAAAAAAGAAGAAGAAACCAACTTTCATTTGTCTTATTTATTGTGCTTGCAGCCTGCACGATATCATAGTACATGGAACTGCAAATTTTATGGTTCAAATGTCTTTGAGCACTATGCGACTGAACTTCTAAGGTCATCAGTTGCCTAGAACTTAGAACTAATTAAACATAACTAACCTAAGGACATCACACACATCCATGCCCGAGGCAGGATTAGAACCGGCGACCGTAGCGGCTCTAGACTTTAGCGCGTAGAACCGCACGGCCACTCCGGGTGGCTGCAAATTTTGTATTAAACATCTTAACTAAGCATTTTTCTACGAGGAAAGGTTATTTTTATTTTATGTTGGAACAAAAGGTGCATTTGCATGTAGACATGACAGCAGTGTTCACACAAATGGCAACAAACCACATCAGCTGCCAACAAGACTACTTAAACTTTGTAATCTGTCTCCCCTGCCCACAGAAACTGCTAAAATGTTATAAGAATAAGTGGGATAAGAGTCGATCCAGCACACCTCACTGCAAATAATTGCAAAAATTCTTTGCTTTTTAAATTAGAAAGACAGTATCAAGAATATTCAGAACATATTTGCCTCCCAGCTAAAATTCCGGCGACGCGGGAAACAAAAGCCAAAAAAGGGACTGTCCCATTTTATTTACGAGACGAATTCCAGCCGGCACGTGTGCTTCTACTGTTCACTGACAACAGATAAACAGGCGACAATGAAATTAAATTATTTCATAGCACAGTTATATAGAGTAATCCGAGTTGGTCAGTTCATTGATTCGTGTTTCAAGGAAAAATCTTTGTGCTCGTGTGCCGTGTTTAAAGTAAAAAGCTTTGTGCTCATGTGCGCTGTAGTACGATTGGAACTGGATACAATCTTTCTTTCCTTTTCTTTTGATTGTTGGTTGACAATTTTGTAAGTGCCTTAACATGAATAACAGTGAAAAAAGCAAACGTGCAAAATTAAGTGGGGCAGCATTTCGGAAATTATCAAAGGAAAGGCAAGAACGAGAAGCCAATGTTCTAAAAACGCAGAGTAGATAATTTTTTCGCAAAAAATGTTGCTGGTTCGACTTCAGTTAGTACAGATGATATTTCTGGCACTGCAGCTGTTGTAAAAGAAGTAAATACAGACGAAACAAAAGTTAAAAATGAAGAAAAGCAAATTGTTACTGATTTCCAGTTTCACAAAAACTAAATGTCGAGTCAGACATTACAAAAAGAAATAACCTAGTTAGTGATGATCCTGCAGAATGGTGTGTCAGTGAATCGACAACTGACATTCTCGTACAATGTGGCATTAATCAAAATTGTAACAGTGATTTTTCTAATTCAAGAAGATCAATAGGCGATAAAAGCATATATTTGAACAAAAATGTGTTTTACCGTAAACTTTTAAATGGTGAATCAACTTTGCGTGATTTTTTAGTATACTCCTGTAGCACCGGTGCTGTTTTTTGTGCACCGTGTAAATCGTTCGGAGGTGAGGCCGCGATTGCTACTAATTGTATTTCGGATTGGAAAAATATTTCTTATATTTTATCTCATAATGAGAATTCACTTGAACACAAAAATTCTGAGTTATCACTCTTAACAAGAAATAAGTCACTTGGAACAATAGATAACCATTTCGAGTCAAATGTTGAGACAGAAAGAAATGTAATAGAGCTTTGTTCTGAACGAATAAAAAGAATTATCTTAAGTGAAATAAAACAGGCCAAATATTTCCCTATAATAGTAGATTGTACTGTGGACATTTCACATATTGATCAATTATCTTTTATATTAAGATAGGTGAACGAGAATGGTTAATCTGTTGAATGTTTCCTTCTGTTTTTAACAAACCCAGGACACAAGTCCGAAAACTTAGCTGAGGCTGTACTATAAGTCCTGTCTACAAATTCCATTGATATTACTGACTGTAGAGGCCAGTCATATGACAAGGCAAGCAATATGTCAGGAACATATACTGGTTTGCAGGCACGCATTAAAGAACGAAATCCGAATGCGCATTATATGCCTTGTGGAGCACATTCTTTGAATTTAGTCGGCACTAGTGCTGCAAGCTGTAGTCGGGAAGCATGTTCGTTTTTCAGTGTAGTGCAAAATCTTTATAATTTTTTCTCTGCTTCTACACAGCGCTGGGATAAGCTTCTTTCTGTCATAAAATCAGGAAGTAAAATGGTAAAAAATTTATCAAAAACACATTGGCCAGCAAGAGGAAGCGTATGTAAGTCTATATTAAAACTGGGTGGGCGTTATCAGTGCCCTCACACATACTGCCAATAATACGTTTGAAAAAATGTGGCTTAAGTTTTATAGAACCAACTCACCGGACTATAAACACTATTCACGATGACAGTTTGGAAGGACTTACTCCAGAGATTTAATAGTGTAAATTTGAAATTGCAAAGTGTAAATATTGATACTAATATTGTGAATTATATGAGTCACTTGTAGGATTTATTGCATCTATTCGTGGCATGTTCGACTATTATGAAAATAAATCCATGGATTTTGTGACTGGTATAGATTATGAATGCACCTATAAAAGATCACGAAATCGCAAACTTCATGATGACGAGGAAGTGGACTGAATAAGTTTTTCTGACTGGAAGGGAAAAATTTAGAGTGGAAACATTTCTCCCAGTACTCGACAACTTGTACACCGAATTAGTGAGGAGGAAGGAAAGCTATAGATAACTGTTCGACTCCTTCACAGTATTCCGTAACCTTAAGAACAGTTCACCTGACGATATTGCTCAACGTGCAGCAAAACTCCAAGTGTCATATGACACAGATTTAGAGCCTTCTTTCCCTAGTGAATATGTACATTTCGCGGAACTTTTAAAATCTTCTGAGATTAGTGATATACCAGTCGAAATGAGAAAATTTTTACGAAAAGAGAGGATACAGTCCATGTTTCCTAATGTTGACATTGCTCTTAGAATATTTCTATGTATGGCACTTACAAATTGTTCAGCAGAACGCTTGTCTTCGGCTCTTAAGGGTATACGGAACGCCCTATGCTTACAATGTTAAATTGAGCTAAAAGTTAGGAACATTTTCTCATTTGTTATTTGTACGATACTCTTGATTTTTTCACAGAACGCAGAGATATGTTCTGCTTTTATGCTGAATTATTAATTTTGAAAAAATAATGTATAGTTTTTCAGATATTTTATTTTTTGTAAATGTTAAAAAAAGTTATACATTTTAACAAGTATTTTAAAATTTACATCCATTAATACAAAATAATTCCACATATCTTTTAATTCAGATATATTAGAAGGTCTTAAGAAACAACTACAGAAAATTTCATCTTTCTACTATAAATAGGCCCTGAGAAAATGTACCTTATACACAAAATAAACTAAAGTTACGGGAAATTAGCTTCAAAGTTTTTACTTCAGTACAAGCCTGCTCCATAGCTTGTATCATCAGAATCATCCAACAGCTTCCTCTTGATGGCTCCGCTATGCTGTCTAGCCATCTTTGGATATACTTTTATGGCATTATCTGAAGACCTAAGCCGTTCCTAGTCCAAACAAAGCATAGCTGCGGCAGTTCGTAGTCCTACACAGAGCCCCAACTTCTGCAGAACTTTGCATTTTGTTATATTGCCCTGATTGAATGATGAAACAGCATCATAAACGCCAAAGTGAAGTGTATTTATACCCACAAACACGGTTTTAGGTAGTCTATTCCATATCACATGGTTCACACACTCATTTGGATTTTGAGTCCGGCCATGAAGACATTTCTTTAGTAGACTAATATCTGCGAGGTCTCGGAATATTGGTTTTATTTCATCCATTACTGCAGGTGATGAGGGTGATTGTATAGTTTCTTAGTTACCTTGCCTCTGTTGTACTTGCACCAACTATCGTCTCCTTTTCGACATAGCCCATGTTGGGAATTCTCATTGTTTGAAGCTGTATGAAAAAACAGAGCCCAGACTGCTCTTCTCATTAATTCTACATCTGCTGTATTCTGTCTTATTGCTAGACCATAGCACTTCTGAATATGATCTATTGTAGCATCTGTCAGTCTATTTTTCCCATCTTAAGTTTTTCCATCGCTCAGTTTCTTGCCTTTCATGCTAGCCTTGAGCCATCGAAGTCTTGATCTCATCCTTTTCTGAACATGGCCAACACACTCCAGTTTGGAAATTTTCACATCGTTACCATAGGGTCTCAGTTCCTCAATTTCTCTGAAAGCCTTTGAGTCACCATCTCCAAGATAATTTATGTATCTAATGTTGTACCATTTTACTGAGCGTTGATAAATATTTCTTACACCAGCAACTTCCATACCACCACTTGACCCATAGTAATTTGCCATGCACTCCTCTTCATGTTTATTTTTCATTTTCTCCTTGCATCTGCAATGCTTGGAAAGTATGGCCACATCAACTACCTTACCAGTGTCCACACTTGCAGCTGTTACTACACCATTCAGAGGTGTGTGGCCTCTCTTCTGCCAGCTTCCATCAAAAGCTATGGACAAGTCTCTGCTATTATTATTTTCAACAACTGCTTCCTCAACAGCATCTTTCATGTTTTCCTGTGGCACATCTTCTACAGCAGAGCCTATTGCAATTATGTGTTTGTTAAATTTTGAAGGTGGAGGAGGGAGGTTCATCACATCACACAACATGGCACCTGCAGCCCTGCCCTTTCCTATACACCGTAATCCATAAACCAGTCTAATGTTTATATCGTATAGTTTACCTGTATCTGCAGTAACATGTGAGGAATTGAAGAAAGTAACACTGTGTTTGCAATAACTGCACATCAACTCTAATTCACAAGCAAGTCCTACATGTAAGTTTGTTTTCTATGAAACACCACATTTTCCACATTGTTTGCAGCACACATTGTTCTCCAAAACGTCTGATAATAAAGAGACGTTAATTACCTCATATTTTGTAGTCCCAGCATTTAGTTTCTTGTATTCTTCTTCAATTCCAGATAGTTTTCTTCTTGAAGCACTTTCCGGTCTAGTGGCAGCTGCATCACTCAATGTATCACTACCAGTGTTGAAGTTAGTCGCTACTGGGACATCAGATACTGATGAAGATGAATCAGACGAATTTTTAGTACAGTTTACTTTCTTGCGCCAATGCACACGCTTTCTAAATACCTTCAGACTAGGTCTTGGCATGTTGAAGGAAAGAAAACTCAATGACTTCTCCACATACGACTTTCACAACAATGACATGGATGTACTCAGAAAGGAAACAATACAAATGAAGCAGAATCTATTGTCAACTGTCTAGCAGTGTAGCCAACAGAAAAGCTAACTCTCTTGTGCTCAATTATATATCTGGCAAGGCTGTTTATATCAGGTATATTTCGCGTCTCATATACAAGGTGCGGAACATCGTGTGTCGAAATTATTTTAAAAAATTATTTAAAATTGTTCTATTCACGTCATCCAAATATTTTGTACATGGTATTAAACGGGAGAGTCTAAATTTTTCGAAAATGCATTTACCCAAAAATGGATTTTTTTCATCGAAAAACTCGTTCCGTATACCCTTAAAAGGCTGAAATCATACCTACGTTCTACGTTGTCTGAGGAGAGATGAACGCCTTGTCCATTCTCCCTAACTGAAAACCGTCTGATCTATGAAGATATGATCAATGAGTTCTCTGCCGTTAATGCCAGACGCAAACTTTGCTAACTGGTAAGTTTGTTTATTTATTCATATTAGTTTTAAAAATTTAAGATTGTAATGTGATTTTTATTATAACTTAGAGCACATTCAATGAATTTACAAACTACGTATTATCTGTTTATTTTACAATTGCCGATGGAGAACGCGGAACTAAACCTCGTTTACCTGCAGACGCGACCGAAGGCACAGTTCTAAACCAGGGCTTAACAACTGGCCGGTTTTGAGCGCGAGTACTAGCGTCTGCTCAGACACGTGCTCGCGAGCAGGTGCAAGGTCGCGGAGTACGGTGGGAAGAGTTGGAGGGAAATGTGCGCGCACGTTTGAATAGGGCCGCAGCGTGCCTATTGAATTCGCGCCGACTGTGCAACATTTAAAGTACTACGATCAGCTCTAACAGTCACTTCGCTGGTTAAGAATCATGTCGAGTCGTCGTTGTGTAACCCCAACCATGCTTTCGCAATTCAACCCCCATTGGGAGGAATTGTATCTGTTTACAGAAAAAGATGGTGTTGCAAAATATTTAGTATGTCACAAAACGCTGAATTCTTTTAGGAAGTCTAATTTGCAGCGACATTATATGTCGTACCACGCGAAAGACTACGGAAGTGAAAAATGTGATGGACCAGATCGTGCACAGGAAGTTATTAAACTTAAAAGGAAGCTATCCGAAGAAGATCTGGACGACGAAGAAACATCAACTGAGGGAGCTCTCAGAGTGAGTTACAAAATTGCTTCGCTTTTAGCAAAATCCCTGCGCTCCTTCACTGATGGCGATTTAATAAAAGAATGTTTGGTAGTTGCAGCGGAACAGTTTCGGATTGTGCCATTATCTAACATGACCATTATGCGTCGCATACAGGACATGGCAGACGATGTCCAGAGCCAGCTTGCAAATATCTGTAAAGATTTTATGGCGTATTCTCTAGCTCTGGACGAAAGTGTTGATATCACTGGAACAGCGCAGCTTGCCATATTTATTAGAGGTGTTAATAGAGATCTTTAGGTGAGGGAGGAGCTCCTCGATGTAGTAGCCATGAAGAACACTACAACCGGAGGTGATATTTTAAGTAGTGTTGAAGAAAGTGTTGAAAATATAGGATTGTCGTGGAATTCTTTAGTTTCAGTGTCTACAGACGGTGCACCAGCGATGAGAGGGAAAAAATCAGGTTTCGTTGCGCTGTTGAAGGAGAAAATGCAAAAACTGACCGTGCCGAATGAAATAAGGGGCGTTCACTGTGTGATCCACAAGGAAAACTTATGTGCAAATAGTATCGCTCTAAAAAATGTGATGAGAGTAGTTGTTCATACAAATGGTTCAAATGGCTCTGAGCACTATGGGACTCAACTGCTGAGGTCATTAGTCCCCTAGAACTTAGAACTAGTTAAACCTAACTAACCTAAGGACATCACAAACATCCATGCCCGAGGCAGGATTCGAACCTGCGACCGTAGCGGTCTTGCGGTTCCAGACTGCAGCGCCTTTAACCGCACGGCCACTTCGGCCGGCAGTTGTTCATACAACCAATTATAGCCGGCCGAAGTGGCCGTGCGGTTCTAGGCGCTGTAGTCTGGAACCGCGAGACCGCTACGGTCGCAGGTTCGAATCCTGCCTTGGGCATGGATGTGTGTGATGTCTTTAGGTTAGTTAGGTTTAACTAGTTCTAAGTTCTAGGGGACTAATGACCTCAGAAGTTGAGTCCCATAGTGCTCAGAGCCATTTGAACCAACCAATTATATAAGGAAGCAAGGGCTACAACACAGGCAATTTAAAAGCTTTCTTGACGATGTAGAAAGCCCATATAGTAGCCTGCCTAATTACAGCGAGGTCCGCTGGCTTAGTTGGTTGGTTGGTTGTTCCGGGGAAGGAGACCAGACAGCGAGGTCATCGGTCTCATCGGATTAGGGAAGGAGGGGGAAGGAAGTCGGCCGTGCCCTTTGAAAGGAACCATCCCGGCATTTGCCTGGAGCGATTTAGGGAAATCACGGAAAACCTAAATCAGGATGGCCGGACGCGGGATTGAACCGTCGTCCTCCCGAATGCGAGTCCAGTGTCTAACCACTGCGCCACCTCGCTCGGTGCTGGCTTAGTCGTGGCGAATTATTAAATCGATTTTTTTGCCTATTAGATGAGATAAATATGTTCATGGAAATAAATAACATGTGTGTTCCTGAATTGAAAGAGCCTTCATGGAAATGTGATCTCGCGTTCTTAGCATATTTAACTAGCCATCTGAATGCTTTGAACATTTCACTACAAGGTAAAGATCTGCTAATTACTCATTTCATAGATCGAATACGAGCTTTTAAAATGAAATTGACACTTTGGGTGAGTCAGCTGGAAACAGGAAATCTAGCTCATTTTCCTAAATTATCATCCATGCAAGATGTTCACAAAGACTGTGAACGCTATTCACATAGTTTAGTTGCCCTTAAGGAAGAATTTGATCAACGCTTTCAAGATCTGACAGCTCTAGACAGTGATTTTGATCTGTTCTCCTCTCCATATTCAGCGAATATTGAAGAGATTCGTCCTGAGCTGCAACTAGAAATTATTGACCTGCAGTGTGACATAAAATTTCAGAACAAGAAAAACATTTTGGAATTCTAAGACACTTCCCTCAGGATAGATTTCCTCGTTTGCACAAATTGGCGGCTACAATAATATCAATGTTCGGTTCCACGTATGTTTGTGAACAACTGTTCTCTGCAATGAAATGTAACAAGATGCGCCTGAGAAACGCATTGTCTGATCGAAATTTAAACTGCACGCTGCGCCTACAATGCACAGGAACAATTACTCCGAACATAGACGCAATTGTAAAGGGCAAAAAGTACAAGATAACCGAGAATCCCACACCTCAGTGACACCTTTTATTGTTTAACAGTTCACAAATTAATACCAATGTAGAGGCATACACTAAGCTAATAAAATTATGTGGCACGTGTACATTCTCCTTTATTTGTTTCATTTGTCGCAGTAATAATTCCTGAGTTATATCCCTGCAGGTGGCCGCGGATTTACATTGACTGGCGGCAGCTGTTGTGTGCCACACGTGACTCTCCCCACTCTCCGCTCTTGTACGGCAGTAGGGGTAGCGTGCTCGCGCTGCTGCGTGCTCGCGCCTTGCTGCTCACAGCTTGATCCGCGAGCACGTATGTTGTGAAGCCCTGTTCTAAACGATACCCAAATGACCCAGGCCGCTCGGCGCTGTACAGTCAAATCATACTGATACTGTTGTATATTACAACTGATGCTTATTCTTGGCGTCTGCTGAAATGTATAGTTATCGCAGAAATATACGTTGTCGGAGAGTACGCTCAGATGAAAAAGCGTTAATTTTAATGTAGTTCAGTTCTGTGGATAAATACTTAAAAGCTTTGCTAATACCGTTAGAAAGAGCTATGGTGAGAGCAGTAGCTGCAGTACAAAACTGTTAAGCCCTTACATGGATTAAAGGTATTGCGTACACTTATTATGCAGCACCTTGCTACACAGACCCTAATGCTATATACGTTAACTATTAGATTATAAAACAAATTTGATTTCTCCACACTAATCTGTAAAATTGTGTAATAGCAAATCCAGTTCTGTGTTTGTTCGTCTGTATTTAATTATTAGTTCGTGTGCAGAAATTTGTATTTCATTTCTTACGCTTTCCTTTAGATTCACGTATTAATACCGAACGTGTTTTTTTTTTTTTTGTATCAGTTCAAGTTATTAGATCGTAAAAGACAGCTAATTTTAATTTTGAACCCATCTCTGTAAAAGTATGTATTAATTTGTAATGTATGACACGTTCGCCTCAATTTTTTTAGATTGTAACACAACTTTTTTTATTTTCATGTTCAACGGTTTCGTGTAAAAGAAAATATTAAAAGTTAATGAACGTATAACAAAAATCCGTTGTCTCCTACACCCTCTGCTGAATTCTTTAGGCCATAAAAGAAAAGTTATTATACTTGTGTTCGTTTCTGTTGTCTTTCAACAGATGAATGTGTTAACACAATGCAGCTTTAAATTTGTTTTATCCGCTGCCGTACACCAAGTACAGTACAGGCACCATATTACAGTTTGATTGAGTGCGCTTATAAGCCGTTCAACGTAAGAATAAAACTGATGTAAACATTGCACTATGTATTTTTCCGCGTTTGCTGGAACCTCTTTGGATTTCCGTTTCACGTGGGACTGCAGCCTAGCTGCCTCGAGTACTGTCAAGCGCGATAATAAGGGTACATGTTGTAAGTGTTGTGCGTTACGCACACATCGACTTAGCCGTAATACGGGACAACAGTTTTACCGGCGCATTTAACTTGGCCAACACTGACGGGTAAGCTGGTACAGCTAGTATGAAGGCTTTCACGACCGGATAACATATCTTCTGGTAAACCTTCCGGGATGTAAGGTCGTGGTCCATGAAACGTTAGGAGCTGAAGAGTTTCATGGACCACGACCTTACATCCCGGAAGGTTTACCAGAAGATATGGTACAGCTAGCCTGCAGTGACGTAGCCAGATGCAGTTCACACGTAAAAAGAGACGAATAGAGGAGCAATACAGCTTCGAATGTCATTTAATTGTTAAGCAGAGTGAAATAATACGCTACAGATCCCCCACAATACGCTCCTTTGGCGACTAGAAGAAAACCGCAACATGCTATCGTTTTTAGCTAACGTACTATAGTAATTAAAAGCAAGAATGACGAGAATTCCTGACTTAACCACAGGGTAAATTTTCTGCATAAGCTGTGTGTAACGTAAGAGAGTATTGAATGATTTCACTGTGTAGTTAAAACTGAAGCCACTGCAGGTATTACTTAGAGTCAGTCGTCTGATAACCTCTTAGCTCCTTCCTTATCCGAATCTGAGAAATACATTTCAGTTCTGGAAGAGTCACCTGCTACGTTGATAACGAGCGTATCAACAACAGAATCCACGAAGTCAACCAGGCGCAGCATTTTCTCTTCTTGTTTTATGACGAGCCATTCTATATCCCTCCAGCGTTCGGCAGTTAAGTGTGAAAAAGCTGCCTGCGTTAGTTCCAGTACGTCTGGCAGCTTAACAGTCTTGTTACTTCTCGGGCTAAATCCCGCAGCTTGGCTCCTGATCAGTTCTGTTGGGTTAATATTGTAATGGCACAGTAGCAAATATCAAAATGCAGCACTTGTATGATGTGCTCGATGCTGTGAAAATGATTGTTTTTCATGTTTCTACGATACTCATCTACCTCAGCGTTACAAAATGTTGGACGTAGTCCAAATAAATAGTATTTGGTTTTTCATTTTTGACTTAAAAATTAAATTGTAATGTTTTTTTAAATTTAAACAATTTTTATGAACAATCTTTCATAAAACATCGATAATTAAGAATTTGTATTTGAAGCAGAAACAGGAATTTCGCGTCCAATAGGTAATTAGAAACAAGAAGACGTGCATTAGTCATAAAAAATGATGATGAGTTTTATAATTACGAGATGTAGGTATTTCAAACTAAACGAGACAAAAAAAACGGTGATACAGAGGTTTGAACCAGCACCCATACAACATGTCGAGGTTCATATTTATATAACTCTGAGAAAACTTCAACGCCGATTACCTCCGTAAATTCATGAAAAACATTAAGAACAGTCTATTTCTCGGCACTTCTTAACCGTGTTCATCGCGCGTGTTTCACTACGGAACAGAAAGCAGCCTCAGCCATTTTTATACTGCACATTAACAGCGTGAGTCAGAGCACAACGCTGCAGAGGCTGTGACTGTACACGATTTTTGAAATAAAAACTACGTAGCTAAAACGTGATTAAGAAAAACATTGATGGCTGTTAATACATTTGAATATCTTAAAGTTTCATTTAACGTAACTTAGTAATAAGATATCTGATACATAAGTAGGACCTACTTCCAAGAATGTAACAACACTAGTGTACTTGTGTTACGGCTTCTGACCAATCATCACGTTTGTGTTTGTTGACATCTGGTTTATTCTTATGATTAACGTATTATAGACCGCTACAGTCGCAGGTTCGAATCCTAGGTGCTATAGTCTGGAACCGCGCCACCGGTAAGGTCGCAGATTCGAATCCTGCCTCGGGCATGGATGTGTGTGATGTCCTTAGGTTAGTTAGGTTTAAGTTGTTCTAAGTTCTAGGGGAAAGTCCCATAGTGCTCAGAGCCATTTGAACCATTTTAACCAGAAGTGAATTATTTAGTTTCACCTGAGTGCTTCGGTAGTTAGGTTTTTGAATCTCTGGTATTAATCTAATTTTTTAGACATAGTTCCTGTGTTTTCGTCAGGGTCTACAGTAGAGCTGCACAGCACTTGCTGATAGTCCGTTTATCTGCATAGTTTAGTTTTCCACGGTCTTTAGTATGAACAGGGACTGCAATTGTTGTGTGCGGATGCGAGCTGAGTTGGTGACACTTTGCTCTCAGCTTCAGGCTTTGATAGCTTCGGTTACACAGCTGGAGGCTGCAGTGGATGGGCACCACTGCTGTGGGCTGGCCGTGGGGGTCCAATGGACGTCCAGCATATCCGAAACCGCCGATCGGTCCTCACCGGTGGCCAGCCCAGTTATTGCTCGCACTGAGGTTGACCCCTCACCTGTGGTCGAGTGGGAGGTTGCTCTGGGGCGTAGCAGGCGGCGAAAGAATTTCCAGGCAGGCGCACGTAAGGCCTCCCCACTTAGTATGGCAAACAGGTTCCAGGTGCTGTCTGTGGCTGACACTGTTGCTGAGTCAGATGCTGTGGCATGTCCTAAGATCTGGACAATCACAGAGGGTGGAATTATTGATAGTTGGGAGCTCCAACTTTAGGCACGTTATGGGGCCCCTTAAGGACATGGCTGCCAAGAAGGGAAGGAAAACCAATGTGCATTCCGTGTGCATACTGGGTGGAGTCATTCTAGATGTGGAACGGGTCCTCCTTGATGCTATGAAGAGCACAGGGTGCAGCCAACTGCTGGTGGTTGCTCTCGTCGGCACCAATGATGTGTGTCACTTTGGATCACAAGGGATTCTCTCTGACTTCGAGCGGCTAACAGAAGTGGTAAAGGCTGCCAGTCTTGCTTGCAAGAGGAAAGCAGAGCTGACCATTTGCAGTATAGACAACAGGACCGATTGTGGACTTCTGGTACAGAGCCGAGATGAGGGTCTGAATCAGAGGCTCAGACGGTTTTGCGACTGTATAGGCTGCAGATTCCTCGACTTGCGCTAAAGGGTGGTTGGGTTTCGGGTTCTGCTGAATAGTTCATGTGTCAACTATACACAGGAGGCGGCTACACGGGTAAAAGGGGCTGTGTGGCGTGAACTGGGCGGCTTTTTTAGGTTAGATGGTCTCGGGAAAACACAAGATGGACTTCAGCCGCAAAGGGTGCAGGCCGAACACAGGAAGAATGGGGATACAGGAACCATCAGTATAACAGTTGTAAATTGTCGTAGCTGTGTTGGGAGAGTACCAGAGCTACAAGTGCTAATAGACGGCACTGATGCTCAAATCGTTATAGGCACTGAAAGCTGGCTAAAGCCGGATATAAGCTCAGGCGAATTTTTTGCAAAGAACATAATGGTGTTCCGAAAGGATAGGCTAAACACGGTTGGCGGTGGCGTGTTTGTTTATTTATTTATTTGATTAGCCATCCGTAGACATTTTGCAATGTATGGATGTTGTCAGTTTGGATACAGTGATTTTTGCAGATACATTGACACTTTTATATGCATTTGCAGAGTATACAAATACAATGACATTTATCACTTAAATTACATTCAAACAATTAAATATTCACTTATTGTTTAGAAACAGTGTTCCTGAAAATATAGTTTAAGGGTTTTCTGTAACAGTACATGTTGTTAATTTCTTTGATGTCCTGTGCAGCTTGTTATACATTTACAGAATATACAATACAATGTCATTATGTCACTTAAATTACATTCAAACATTTAAATATTCACTTACTGTGTAAAAACAGTGTTCCTGAAAATACAGTTTAACAGTTTTTCTGAAACAGTACATGCTGTTAATTTCTTTGATTTCCTGTGGCAGCTTGTTATACAATTTTACACCCTGATACAAGAAACTTTTTTGGGTCTTATGCTTGTTTCTCCTATCTAGATGAAGGCAGTGGCTTGTTCTTGTGCTATAGCTGTGTAAAATGCTGTTTGTACTATAATTCACTATATTTTTCTTTATATATACTATAGTGTGGAACATAAATAAACAGGGAACAGTTAGAATACCAAGTATTTTGAATAGTTCTCTGCAGTGAGCCCACTTACTGCTTTTAGTTATAATTCTCACTGCTCTCTTCTGCACTTTAAAAACTGTTTGTAAGTTGAGTACATTATTTCCCCAGAAAATTATCCCATAGCTTATGACTGAATGTACATAGCTAAAATATACAGTTCTTAGACATTCATCGCTGCATACTGAGGAGAGAACTCTAAGTGCGTAACACGTTGTAGATATCTTTTTTGTGAGTTTTTTAACATGTTCACTCCACCTAAGGTGGCTGTCAATATGCAACCCTAGGAATTTTGTGGTGGGCACTTCGTCTACAGAGGTGTTATGTAGCTTTAACTTTAGGGGACTGTTTTTTCTGTTTATTCTAAAGCGTATGCTATTTGTTTTCTTAATATTTAAGGTCACTTTATTCTCTGTAGACCATTTGTAGACATCTTTCAGTGATTCATTACAATTTTCCAACATTTGTGCTGATGTCTCACTGGTGATTATAATATTGCTGTCATCGGCAAACAATATCTTCTCTCCATGTCGGATATATTGTGGAAAGTCATTTATATAAATCAAGAACAACACCGGACCCAGCACACTTCCCTCAGGGACCCCAATATTAATATGCTGTGGATCTGACAGGTGTTTTTCTATGAACTTTGATCTACTGGAGACATGCGAGATCTCTACCCACTGTACTCTATTTTTAAGGTATGAATGGAACCATTTGTTGATTACCCCTCTTACTCCTAGTGCTTCTAACTTAAGTAATAGATTCTGGTGGTCAACTGTATCAAAGGCCTTTGACAGGTCAAGGAATATGCCAGATACATAGTTGCCTTCATCCAGTGCTTCTAGAACCACTTTAGTGAAATGTGCTATTGCCATTTCTGTATCTCTGCCTGGTCTGAAACCAAATTGGTCATTTGAAAGAAGGTTGTATTTGTTTAGATAGCTCATAAGTCTGTTCTTCATTATGGACTCTATTATTTTGGAAAATGATGACAGTAGGGCAATTGGCCTGTAGTTCTCAATGTTTTCTACATCATCTTTTTTGTGTAGAGGTAAAATTTTTGCATGTTTCAGATAATCAGGGAAACAACCGGCTTTGAAAGATTCATTTATGATATTGGTTAGGGGGGCTTTGATACTATTTATGCATTTTTTCAGCACAGACATTGGAATTTCATCTAAACCTGCTGAATTTTTGCTCTTTAATTTCCTTACCACATTACATACTTCTTCCTCAGTAGTGGGTAGCAATACCATTGAATTTGATGTATATTCCCGTGTTCGTGGATTATGAGATTTTGAAAAATTTTCCTGTAACTTTGTAGCTATACTACTAAAGTAAGAATTAACAAAGTTTGCTAGTTCTTTTGGGGTACTTGTTAGGTTTTCTTTGTTCCTGATTTCGGTGTTTATTTGCCTTTGTGTTGCTGTTCCTGTCTCTTGTTTCACTATAGTCCATGTAGCTTTACTTTTATTTTTAGCTAGATTTATTAGTCTATCATTGGCCTTTTTTTTGCTACATTGAGCACCTTCCTATAGATTTTTTTGTAGTTTCTGTAGTAATGAAGAAAATCTGGATCACTGTTGTTGTTTTTTATAGAGTTTAGGTATTTAAAAGTTTGGGCAGATTTTCTAATTCCTGTGGTAATCCACTTATTTTTGGTGGATGTTCCAGTAGAACTTAGTGCTTTGGGGAAGGCTTCTTCGAATATTATCTTAAACTCCGACATGAATTTGGAGAATTTCTGATTCACATTATTTTCTGAATATACTTTTTTTGTTGCTGTTAGAAGTAGTTTATCTTGTCGTGAAACTGAAGTAGATAGTTCCTGTGAGTTAGTATGGGCACAGGTCATTGTTGGCAACCACAATAATATAATAATTGGATCCTTTTACCGACCTCCCAATTCAGATGATAGAGTTGCTGAAAGGTTCGAAGAAAACTTGAGTTTGATTTCAAACACGTACCCAACTCATACGATTATAGTTGGTGGTCACTTTAATTTACCCTAGATATATTGGTAACCAGCTACTGTAGAAGAAGTATTAAATACATGGTGGTGTATCTGCATATGTTAAAAATAGTGTGAACCTAATCTATGAAGTTATAGATGTAAGTGGACTGAACATAGAAGCAAAATTTGAAGCTGCAGCCATAATGTTGCCAAACCTGGAAATTATAATAGCTTCAGTATACCGCCCCCCAAAACACAATGAAGACCTGTTTGTGGAGCTTCTGGAGAAACTGATACTCTTGCTACTCAAATACACAAACTACAGAGTACTAATATTTGGTGATATCAATATAGACATTAGGTTTAAGAGTAGAAAGGTTGATCACTTGCTAAAAACATTAAGATTCCTTAACTTCAGCTGCATAAATGACAAACACACGAGACGGGAAGCATGTCTACATAACATAATTTGTAATTTTCATCTAAACAAAACAGAATTCAACACAGTCAAGCTAGGCATTTCAGATCATGAGGGACTATGGCTCAGACAAACTCTTAACAGTAAAGCAACTGAAACTTCCACAGACTGTACAAAAATTATAAAGCCAATTAACAAATCAAAGCCAAACAAGTTGATAAGTAAATTGTATTTAATAAAATGGAATAAAATAATAACCACTGCAGGTGCAAATGAATCTACCAACAAATTTATAGAACTGAAAATTTTGACGGATGTTGTGCTAAACACTGCAAGAAAATATTAAAGCCAAATAGTTACACCAAACCACAAAATCTAAAAAGCTGGTACACCCCACATCTAAGTAGAATAAGAATCATAATGCAACTCTATCATGATAGGTCCAAGCACAATAATGCTGACAAGGAAATGTACATGAAAGTGAAAAAGATTTACAGGTCTAAAATCAAGGCAGCTAATGATGCATATATACTGAACTCAGTAAATAAATGCAAACCTGCATGGGAAATTATTAAAACAGAAACTAACTGTGATGATAAAGTATACCAGACCACAATTCCACCTGATATTCTAAATGCGCATTTTGTCAGTCCTCAATCAGATAACAGCATAATGGAGAACGTGAGCAAGGCAGAGGCACTGCTGCCAGAAATGAACAGTAAGTAGACAGACAGCTTTCACTGGCCTTGTGTAACTGAGAAGATTGTCAATGAATCAATAGCTAAGCTCAGTAATTCTAGGGCAGAGAATTATTATGGTCTCTCGAATTATGTTATTAAATACATCAGAAATCAAATTGTAACACCACTGACTAAAATAATCAACAAAATTTTAAATGAAGGTAATCATCCAGAATGTTTAAAAATTATCTGTAGTTAAACCAGTACATAAGAAAGGAGATATAGCATTGCCAGATAACTATCGACCAATATCACTTATACCCATAATATCAAAAATAATAGAATACTGCATGCATAAACAGATGAGTCAATATTTTGAACATAATAATATACTCACCCCCTCATAGTATGGTTTCAGCTCTAGCCTTTCTACAGTCAAAGCAGTTGAGAGTATGGTAGCAAAAGTATACAATTGTTTTGAAAATAAAGATATTATCTGTGCAACACTGTTGGAGCTCAGTAAAGCTTTTGATATGGTCTCCTACAATATTCTCATAAAAAACTCTACCACTACAGAGTGAGAGAGAATGCTCTATGCCTAATGCAGTCATACTTGGACAATAGAAAACAGTTAGTTAAGGTAAATAATCAAATGTCAGAATGCCTCCCATTTGTAAAGGGTGTACCTCAAGGATCTGTTCTTGGACCTTTCCCTTTCATTATTTACGTAAATGATTTATCTGCAGTTGTATTGTGTGATGCAGTGCTATATGCTGATGACACAACACTCATTACATGTGGCACCAATGTTGAAAATGTGGAACACAGCATGGCAGTGGCAATGGAGAGGTGCACTACTTGGCTTGAGGCAAATGTACTGCAGAAGAATGATAGTAAAACTGAAGCTCTTGTATTCAATCTGAGAGCTCCCAGTCATGGCAACAAAACAGTAAAATTATTAGGATTTCATATAGATCAAAAGCTCAGCTGGGATACTCACACAGGGAAGATATGTAGCAAATTGGCACGTGCCATATATCTGCTGTACAAGCGGAGGAGCAGTGACGGTAAAGAACTTCTGTTGTATGCGTATTTTGCATTCTTCCAGTCGCACCTGAGCTATGGAATACTATTATGGTGCAGTTCCGTAGGCTCGAAATTAGTGTTTAAATAGCAAAAGAAAACCATAAGGTGCATAGCAGAACTTAGCCAATATGAATCATGTCGAGAGTATTTTAAGAAATTAAATATAATGACAGTGCCTGGTCTGCATTTTTGCAACTGCTTTGTCTTCGTTAAAGAAAATCTGAGTAAATTTGACTTAAGGAGAACAGTTCATGACCATAACATAAGAAGTGGACATACAATTAATATGCCGTATGCTAGGCTTGGAAAGACACATAACAGCTACAAATATCTTGGTCCTGTCTACTTAAACAAATTACCTGAAAATGCCTACACAGGGCCAGTAAATAAATTTGAAACTAGTCCCTCGAGGTGGATCAAAAGTAAAGTAATTTACTCTGCTCAAGAGTTCTTTGTGTATGTGACAAATGACCCACTTTCCTTATGAGAATGAACTATAAATTAACTGAAAACTACACATATACCATACTGTGCAATTATTTTATTACTGTTTCATGTACGTATTGTTAATTATCCGTTTGATTATTTATTTGTCATTCACTGAACTATGTAGTTCATTTGTCTTGTAATTGACCTAATAGGAAAGTTCTTGTTGTTTTGTACACTTGCACAAATATGTATTGCATCCATCCTGGATTATTATATTGTAGTTAGTAACATTTGTCATTATTGTTATTATTATTATTATTATTATTATTATGTAAACAGTGACGACACCAATTGCATGTAAATATGCTCAACAGTGGAATAAAACATTTGTATTTGTATTTGAAAACACATGTTTAATTCCGGAGGTACGCATAACACATAAAACATCCGAAATTGTGCTAAACGCATTCTCTGAAAATTATTTCGAGCAGTTAGTTCATATGCTCATGCGAATAGTAAATGGTTGTGTAAACACACGTGACCCCTTAGCAACAAATAATCCTGAGTTAATAACGAGCATCAAAACGGAACATAGGGTAGTGGTAGCGAGACTGAATATTGTAACCCCCAAATCCTCCTAAAATAACCGGAAAATATACCTGTTCAAAGAAGCAGATAAAAATTCAGTTGACGCCTTCCTGAGAGACAATCTCCACTTCTTCCAAATTAATAATGTAAGTGTAGACCAGATGTGGCTTGAATTCAAAGAAATACTATCGGCAGCAATTGAGATATTTATACCAAATAAAGTGACAAACAACAGAGCTGATCCTTCTTGGTACGCAAAACGTGTGAGAACACTGTTGCAGAAACAACGAGGCAAACATGTCAAATTGAAACACGAAAAATCCCTAAAATTGGCGATCGTTTACAGAAGCTCGAAATTTATCGCGGACTTCAATGCGTGAAAACTTTGTCTCGAAATCTGGCAGAAAATCCAAAGACATTCTGGTCGTATGCGAAGTATATTAGCGGCAAGAAATAATTAATGCCTTGTCTGCATGACAGTAATGGCGGTACTATCAAAGACAGTGGTGCCAAGGCAGAGTTTTTAAACACAGCCTTTCAATATGCCTTCACAATAGAAGGCGAAGTATTTTTTCCTTTGTATTGTCTTCAAGCATACAACTTTTTAGCCATCACAAATAAATGTACTGACACACATAACAAGGTAACATTTTTTCTTCGTCATACATACTGTTTAGGTCATACAATGACTAAGTAAATATTCCAGAATTCGAATCAAGAACAGCTGCCAACATGAGTAACGTAGAAGTAAATATCCTCGGAGTAGCGAAGCAACTTAAATCACTTAATAAAAGCAAGTCTTCTGGTCCAGACTGTACACCAATTAGATTCCTTTCAGAGTGTGCTAATGCATTAGCTCCATACGTAACAATCATATACAACCGTTCGCTCGACAAAAGATCTTGCCCCACAGACTGGAAAGTTGCACAGGTCACACCAATATTCAAGAAAGGTAGCAGGAGTAATCCACTTAATTAATGGCCCATATCGTTAACGTCGATATGCAGCAGGATTTTGGAACATATATCGTGTTCGAACATTATGAATTACCTCGAAGAAAATGGTCTATTGACACACAGTCAACATGGGTTTAAAAAACATCGTTCTTGTGAAACACAGCTACCTCTTTATTCGCATGAAATTTTGAGTGATATTTGCAAGGGATTTCAGATTGATTCCATATTTATGGATGTCTGGAAGGCTTTTGACACTGTACCACACAAGCAGCTTGTAGTGAAATTGCGTGCTTATGGGATATCGTCTCATATATGTGACTGGATATGTGATTTCCTGTCAGAGAGGTCACAGTTCGTAGTAATTGACAGAAAGTCATCGAGTAAAACAGAAGTGTTTTCTCTCGTTCCCCAATACTGTTATAGGCTCTTTGCTGTTCCTAAACCTCCATGATATAAACGATTTGTAAGACAATCTGAGCAGCCGTCTTAAGTTGTTTGCGGATGATGCTGTCACTTATCGACTAATAAAGTCATCAAAAGATCAAAATAAATTGCAAAACGATTTAGAAAAGATATCTGAATGGTGCGAAAATTGGCAGTTGACCCTAAATAACGAAATACCTAGGAATTGCAATTACGAACAACTCAAATAGGGAGGAACGCATAGAAAATATTGTGGGGAAGGCTAACCAAAGACTGCGTTTTATTGGCAGGAAACTTAGAAAATGTAGCAGATCTACTAAGGAGACTGCCTACACTACGCTTGTCCGTTCTCTTTTAGAATACTGCTGTGCAGTGTGGGATCCTTACCAGATAGGACTGATGGAAGACACCGAAAAAGTTCAGAGAATAGCAGCACGTTTTGTATTATCGTGAAATATGGGAGAGAGTGTCACTGAAATGATACAGGATTTGGGCTGGACATCATTAAAAGAAAGGCGTTTTTCGCTGCGACAGAATCTTCTCACGAAATTCCAATCACCAACTTTCAGCTCCGAATGCGAAAATATTTTGTTGGCACCGATCTACATAGAGAGAAACGATCACCACGATAAAATAAGGGAAATCAGAGCTTGTACGGAAAGATATAGGTGTTTGTTCTTTCTTTGTGCTTTACAAGACTGGAATAATAGAGAATTGTGAAGGTGGTTTGATGTACCCTCTGCCAGGCACTTAAATGTAATTTGCAGAGTATCCCTGTAGATGTTGATGTAGTAAACAAGGACCACAGCTCTGCCTCTGTACCCATATGAATTGGGTGTCTCCCCCTTACAGTCATCAGGCTCGTTGTCTGTATTGAAAGGATAGGCATTGAGTTACAGACAGGCACAATGAAAATGACTGCTAAAATGTTTATGCTTTTAGACAAAGTCCTTCTGAAATAGAAAACACACACACACAAAAGCACAACTAACATACAAATGACCACTGTCTCCTAGTGCTGGGTCCCAACTGGCATGTATGTATTACATGTAGTTGTGTGTATGTGAGTGTGGTTTCTATTTTGGAGGAAAGACTTCATCCTAAAGCTGAAACATTTTTCATTGTGCCTGTCTGCAACTGAACACCTCATTTATGTGGTGAGTAGCAATCCATCTTTCATTTATTGTTATTATTCCATGCTGGACTACCCATTGTTTGACACTATATTGTTTTGCCAGATATTTGCAATTTCATTTTTGCAGCGCATAGATAGTCAGTCCAAACAAATATTGGTCCTCAGGTGTTTCATGTGCCTCCAAGGGCTGATGGAAAACATTGCTTTATATTTCATAACAACCTAAATCATTTTTAAAGAGGAATTTTGATAGAGTGATTCCAAATTAGTTAAGTGCAATGTTAGTTTTAATAGTAAGTATTCACAGGGACAGAAAACTACATAGAATAACCAATACTCTAGTGAAGACTGAATTGTGGTGGCAGACAGACAGCATGGCTTGGGCAGGTACACAACAATGGGAAAGTTGGGAGCATTCAAGAAGTTTTTGCAGAACAGCTTGAATGTGTTAACTGTTTTGCTTCTACCAATATTATGGCTACAGACCTTATTCTTCATAAATAGATAACTATAACAGACACCAGAAGTTTGGGAAACAGGATTCAAGTTCCATCACAAGAATCTTAAACAAACTGTGATAATAAGCCAGTAAGTTGTTATCTGCAACTTGCAAGGAGATAAAAGACTGCAGATGCTGCTATAATGCAGTTTGTCTTTAGGATCAGCTAATTTCACAGCATGTGGACTGGTACCTATTTTGTAGGAACACTGAAAGGCACTTTGCTGCATAAAAATACTAAGGTTGCAGAGAATACAATTTATGTTGTTTTTTGTGTTGATTTTATCTACTAGTAATGTTACTACACTATACATCTTTGCATGAGGCTTGTTTCACAAGAAATATTATGAAAAAGAGATGAGAAATTTCTAACATTTTAATGTCACTACTTTCTTTATGTGTTAGTAACCAAATTGTGGTGCTTGCATTGATTGATTAGCTTTGGTAGGTAAGAGTAAAATAAAAGTGGTGCAGGTGTGTGGGATAGAAATATGACAGATAGGTACTGGAGCTGGTGAGTTATGTGGCACACAATGGCAGTGACATGAAGGTGTATTGTGAGAGTGTGACAGGACTGATGTGGGGGAAACTGTTAGGTATGGAGTGTCCTGCAGGGGGCTAGTGGAGACTGAGGCCAGGAGGATTACAGGAGTGAAGGGTGTATTGTGAGGATAACTCATATCTGCATAGTTCAGAAAAGCTGCTGCTTGGAAGAAGAATCCTGTTGACATGGGTTGTGAAGAAGCCATTGAACTTGAGGTTGTTGAGCTAAATGCATAATCCACCACTCAGTGATCAGCTCTGTTCTTGGCTGCAGTCTGGTGGTGGACATACATTCTGGCAGACAGCTGGTTCTGGCAGACAGCTGGTTGGTGCATGCCCACTTAAAGTACTATGCACATATTGCAGCAGAGTTGATGTATGATGTGGCTGCTTTCACAGGTGGCCCTGTCTCTGAGGCAAGGTATAGGATAAGTGTAACAAGACTGGAGTAGGATGTGCTGGGTGGATGAATAGGGCAGGTCATGCATCTGGATCTTCCATTGGGACATGATCTTTGTGGCAAAGAGTTGGCAGTGGGAGTGGCATTGGGATCGATCAGGATGTTGTGCAGGTTGGGTGGGCAGTGGAATACCATTTTAGAAGAAGTGGGAAGGAGTGTGGGTAGGATGTCCCATATTTCCAGGCACGGTGATAGATAGTCAGAGCCTTGACAAAGGACATCGTTCAGTAGCTCCAGTCCTGAGTGATATTAGGTGATGAGGGGGGAACTTTTTTGCATCTGGTTCTTGAGGTGCTGAGATGATTAGGGTTCTGTGAGGATATGGCACAGAAAATCTGTTTTCTGGCTGGGTTTGGGGGATAGTTCCTATCAGAGAGGTGGACATCAATGTCAAGGAAGGTGGCACATTGAGTTGAAGAGGACCAGGTCATCAGTGAACCTGAACCAGACTATTGGAGTTGAGGTTTTGGGAGGCTAGGAAGGTTTCCTCTAGATAGCCTTTGTACAGGTTGGCATAGGAGGGTGCCATGCAGGTGCCCATTGCTGTGCCACAGATTTGTTTGCATACCTTTCCCTTAAAGAAGAAGTAGTTGTGTGTGAGGATGTAATTTGTAAGGTGTATAAGGAATGAGTTGTTTGGTTTGGGGCCAGAAGGATGTCAATGAATCAACATGTCTTCTATTTGGTGAGTAGTCTTCTTTACTTCTAAACAATGTGATTTTGTCATTTTTCTCTTCTGAACTGCTGGAGTATAATCATTTTCTCTTAAAAATATAAACTGCTGGAATCATAATTGGAGGGCATTTTATATACTGAAAACTGGTGACCCATATGTAAAATGTCATATTGGTGTTGCTGAGTCATCACTTAAATCATTTACATTTTGTTATTGTCACTTGGTAAGGCTTTGATTTTATTTAAGGCAAATGACTTCTTAAGGGTTTATCAACTTCTGATGTATATAAGAATACAACCATGCACAAAATAGTAATAACAAAATATATTGTTACTGATGAGATTTTGTTGTTCTGTATCTGTCCACTCAGTGGAAACTGCTCAAACCATAGAAATTACAACTCAGAATTATACTAATATGAACCAGATGTATGGAACCATTACTAATTTATGATTTAATGGAGTTGCATTGGTGGTCAGTGTTGGGCTCTGAAAATGGCACCCAGTTAACATTTGTCAGACCATGGAACACTAAGTTTAGAGTGAAATCTTTGTTTTCTATGAAAAGTTTTTTATTTTTTATGATCATAAAACTATTTTTTTACCAGCAAAGTTTTTGTAGTCTGTTAGTGTATCATATAAAATTAAACTTGTCTTACTTCAACTGAGTTAGAGAATGTTGCATGATACTTACACTCTATATCTGTATTACTGATGCACCATACTTCACTTATGAGCTTCAACTGCCAATTACTAGTATGTTTACTACTTTCTTTTTACTGAGTTCAAGCCATTTGTCATATTCTGTATGAAAATGAATTATTACTGTCACATTGATTTCACTAAACATTTGTATATAAGATATTGAAGAATAATCACACTAGACACTTTTTTTTTCTTTTTTCAGAGGAAGTAATCCTTGCAGAAGAACGAACTACAGAGGAGGAAAAAATGCATATTATTGAAGGTATAATCTTGCACTTTTAACAGTTTCATTATGCAAATACGCTTAAGTAATGTCAATTTTTCTGTAATAAATTAATCTGTTGATTGTTTAGTGTGTGACCTAGTGTATGTGTTCCACTGCAAAACTAAGAACATGACACGGAATGCAGCAAATTATCACAAGAGTAACTATTTATATGGATTTGCAATTATATCCATCATAATACAGTCAGTTATTTGTTGATACTTCTGTCTCCTCCCACTCAAAGGAAACCCATTGAATGCCTAAAACAAGGAAAAAGTGGTTATTTCTATCTATAACTGTTTTAGGCATATCGTTTATTCACATTCTGGTGACAAAAATCCATTATGTGTATTATTTACTCTTTGATAATTACATTTTTGTTTTCTTTAAATTGGACATTTTTGGTTTTTGAGTAGAGAATAACTGTTGAAGGTAAACTAAATAAAGAGTGACAGTTTTATGTTGAACGTATGTGATAGAAAAAGAAAAGAAAATTACTTTCCAAAATTTGTTGAATTCACAGAGACACAAGTGGGTTTGACAGCACTTACCTTCAATAAACACAACTTCACAACAGACAATAGACATACATATAGGTAAACAAACAAATAGAGCTTTTAGCTTTTGGAATCAAATATTTCTTAAACATAACCATGATAGTGGACCTGGTTTGTGCCTTAGCATTGTTATATTTTATGAATAAGACACAGTAGCCACTTTAGGAGTACACACACACACACACACACACACACACACACAAAAAACTACAACCACAACCTGTGCTCCTACATCGTGCTGGACGGACACATATGTCGGGACTGCATTTCGGCAGATGGTCTAGGGTAGGGCAGGGACTGTATCAGGTGAGGTGGTTACAGGAGAGAGGTGTGAGGCAGGAAGGAGGATTGGTAGGTGGGTAGTTAATAGCTTGGAAGGAGGCAGCAGGTTTGATGGCTAGGAATGTGGGAGGGAGGGGTGGTAGTTTCATGGGATAGACACGTGATACACAGGTACAGGAGCCGGTGGGGTGCAGTGGATGATGAAGGTGATGTTGGGACATGTATGTCAAAGGGCTGATAGGAAAGAGTAAGGGGAAACTTGTTGTGTAGAGAGTATTAGGACAGTGATTCAATGTAGATTGAGGCAAGGAGGGTTATGAGAGCGAATGATGTGTTGCGGGGGTAACTACCTTCTGTGTAGTTCGGAAAAGCTGGTGGTGGAGGGAAGGCTACAAATGATCCGGCGTGCGAAGCAGCCATTTAACCTGAGCATGTTGTGTTCAGCTGCATGTCGCGCTACTGGGTGGTCAACTTTGTTCATGGCTAAAGTTTGGCAGTGGTGACCAGTCATTCTTGAGCTGATTTTTAATTTTTATGATGAATTTAGAGAAAAATTTCTAAATTCAAATGGTATATTTTTGATTATTTCATTTGTGCAGTTCTCTGCCACAAGAGCTCAGTGTAAATTTTGGTTATTAGTTTCATGGTTACTTTTACAGTGGCTGTAGGAACACAAACAAATACAAAAATTATTTTTTTCCAGAGAAAATGCTTATGCTTATCTTTTGAAACAAGCTGCGTTTTGTAATATATCACTACCACAATAGTAAACATGATATGAGAAACCAAATTTCATATCAAACTCATGTATCTGAGAACAACACAAATGTAATAATCAAAAAGTTATCTTCTGAAACAGAGATTTGTTTCTGAAATACACCATAAAAATGAAAAAAAGAGGTGGTTTGTGGTGTTTTATTTTTGTATAAAAGTCGCAGACTTATTCTTCAGAGAAGAGAAGAAGATATAGTCAGTGGAGGGATGCTCTTCTTCTTCTTTTTTATTTGGGTGTGTGCATTGAGGGGAGGGGGGTCAGAGATCATTCAGAACCCATTAGCCTTAGGACTTAACTACGTAGTGAGTATAGTGTGATAGCAGAGTTAATGAAGGTGCACTGACTTAAAGTAAGGTAACACATTGTGTTTTGTTACAGTCATGGACATTATAAAATTTAATTATGTTACAGAATACCTGCTATGGGTGTGATAGTAAAAGTTATGAAATCTGTTGGTTCAAGATAGTTTTGTGTACAAACTGCTATTGTGTTTTGAAATGTTTTTGATTCACTGTCTGTAATAAACTCTATGATTCTGTGCTCCTAAAAGAAGTGTTTAACCAGAGTTTAAAACTTAATTTGGAATTAGATCAGTATAAATACATGTAGAATACTGGCAAGTAGTATAATTCTGGTGCACAGCAATGGTTAGTGTGAGACCTGAATATTTTTTTCTGTAAATGTAGTTTTTCTTATTAATGGTAGAAGATTGTTACAGAAAAGCTGAAAATGTCAGCTGGCAGACACATGAAGAAAGATGGATAATATCTCATGAAAACAGATGTAGAAAATTCTGTAGACTAGTTTTTCAGTGTGGAATTTGTGATTATTATTCATGTCCTCTCAGATCACTCCTGTAGAGACTGTGAAGCTAAAACCAGATTAATAACAGTTCACATTGTGACCTATGTGCAATCTCTTGTCCTAAATGGCATCTGTGACCAGCAAGGATCATTAATACATATAGTACAATCAAAAACACTTTATACTGATTTGTAGAGTACTGGTATGGATGTGTGTGCAGAGATGTGAGAGTATGTTATTTTAAATTGTGAGCAACGGCAGCCAGATTTCCACATTTTGCCTTGCTTGCTGTCGCTCAACCGACTGTGGTTCTCTGCTGTCCCCTTCATTTTAACTATGGCTTATCACTTTGGCTCACTATGTGTTTATAACTTGGCATGAATGATGGGGAGTGGCTCTAAGTCAGTTACCTTTCTGCTATGAGTTATTAAGTAGAATCTCTGTCACTTGAGGATGCATCTTCAGCTGACATATACTTGTTGCAACTTTAAATAAAAGTATTTTACACTCACAGTGGATCATTTCATTCAAGATGTGAGGAATTATTATTTTTATAAAACCGTCTCAGCCACATCATATATTTATTTTTAACTCCATAGTTTATCCTGTTTTAAGTGATTGCATATCATACAAATATTTAAAAAATTTAAATTACTGTCAGTAGTGAAATATATGTACATGTTTTAAGAACACAGAATACAATAGGGTACCGTTTGCAGCACACAGGTGTACCAATCCATTGAGACAGGAACTAACATTGCTGGACAGACATTTCCTCCAACATGCTGAGCTCAGAGTTTGCTGTATGGTAGTTTTATAAAAACAGAGGTTGTCTCACAATTATAGTCAGCTGTGGCACACAAAAGCCAAATGATATAGATGTACAGTTCCTGAAACCTGGATGTGTCACCTTTTTTATAACAGACAATCTTTGTCGATCATGAATGCACATGCACTCCGTCTTCAGGCCACAAGTGGCCCATCGGGACCATCTGACCGCCGTATCATCCTCAGTTGAGGATGCGGATATTAGGTGTGTGTGGTCAGCACACTGCTCTCCCGGTCATTATGATGGTTTTCTTTGACCGGAGCCACTACTATTCGGTCGAGAGGCTCCTCAATTGGCATCACGAGGCTGAGTGCACCCCGAAAAATGGCAACAGCACATGGCGGCTGGATGGTCACCCATCCAAGTGCTGACCATGCCAGATAGCGCTTAACTTCAGTGATCTCACGGGAACCGGTGTATCCATTGCGGCAAGGCTGTTACCGTGTCGATCATGAATGGTTCTTGTAAAATAATCCATTAACATATCGTTACTCAAGCATTATGTATATTCAGATTTACAAAATAAATTTGCTATGAGCAAAATAAAATTTTATGTTCTCTGCATTTAATAACAGGTACTCAATAACTTTCATTTAGGGCTCTTGAGATGTCATTTATTATGAGAAGAGTCTATTTTGATATAAGTATGTATATTATAGTATTATTTTCCTTTTTATCATGACCAAATGCATTAATTGTTTTCCACATGTGTTTTGTAATAAACTGAAGCTTGAATATTAGTAGAAAAATAGAATTTTCATTCAAAATGGACTAAGTATGCAAATTGTCACTTAGCTTTGCCTGGACAAGAAAAAATTTTTTATACATGTGTGCTGTATTGTTCAACTGTTTTGATTTAGCAAGAAGAAGAGCAGCAGCAAAAAGAAAGAAACTGAAAAACTTGGGAAAAAGTAAAAGTACAGACACCGAGGAAGAAGAGGGCGAGGAAGAAGATGAAGATGGTGAGTCATTTTTCAGTTAAATATAATTTTAAACTTGAGAGTTCAACAATTTGCAATTCTGTTCATTGTTCATTCCAAATTTTAGGCCTATTTTAAGTCATATGCCATATAATTAAAAGTCTGTGTGTTACTTATAGCACTGTCAGCAGTAGCAAATGTATTTAACAATACTTAAGGAAATTTTGTTACATATCTGAAAAAGTGCATTTTTGCATACAAATGTAATACAATGTAATGTTTTCTTGTCTTTATCAGGAATGGCATAACATTTCTGTTTTACACAGGTCATTATTAACATTGTATAGAACATCATGTGTTAAACATTTCACTATTATTCTAGGTCAGTTTACATTTCTACAACTGTTAGTTAAAAAAAAAAAAAAAAAAAAAAACCATATTCATAGTGGAATTCTTACACTGCAGAACATTTTATTAACCATACAAACAGTACTTAAAAATGATTTCCATACAGTCCATAAAAATAATAAATCTGGCAAGTACAATTGCAACACAATATATAAAGAAAGCTGTCCATTTTACAGATATAGAATCTGACAGATAAAGAAATTTCAGACTTACAGAATCATACTTCCGTATTCAGGATTCAAGATAAATAAAGTGCAGTGGCAAAAAGCTCAATATCTTAGGCTGATTGTGACGTGCATTTGAAGATTTTATCATGACTCAATCCTCATAGTTTGCAATCAAGGACTGAATGTGCTGGAAAGTTGCCGGGTTCTCCATTTTCTTTCTCATGATCACCGAACCACACAAATCTGCTGTAGTGTTTTAGTTGTTTCATGTTGCCTACTCATTATGTTTTTTAAGGTGAGTGCATGTAAACATACATCTATGCATGACTGTTTTTGCTGATTTCCTTGTAATGACTATTTTTAAATGAAAAGTTTCAATGATTTTAACAGTAACCATTTCTAAATATTTTAGGTAGATACTGAAGGCCTTGTTGTCATCTGTCACCTCACCCCCCCACCCCATCGTATTCTGATATGCAAGGATAAGCTGTGTTTTAGTCTTTTATATCTTATCCAGAAGGTAGAAGTTTCTTTTTGTGGACAAACATTGCTTATGTGAAGTACAGAAAATTGACAGCTGCAATGCATGCGTGTCCTCACGTTCTCAACTACCTGAATAGTTGCATCATGTGTGAAGAGCACATGTGACCTATGAATGAAGGTACCATTGTCCTGTTCACATTGTTTAGTCCCTTAACCCTCAATCAACCTACCAATTAAATCACGTTATTGCAGACCATCACAGTAAGTAGGTTCAAGTGAATATGGGTTGCTACAATTAAGCCAAAGGGAAAAGACTAGCACAGAATAGACTAGTGTGGAGAGCTGCATCAAACCAGTCTGACAGAGGTGGCCAGAGTGTGACTTTAAAGCAAAATAAAAGTTTTTTGTATGAAACAATTAGTTTGTGATATCCCACTTGGAAACAGTTTTTTTGCAGAATTGTAGTGAGAACATGGAAAAACCTTTTGTGGTGACTGCATCAGTAAGAACTATTAACTTAAGGAGACTTATGTAAATGTGCAGCAAACTCTACATCAGTAATAGTACAAGGAAAAAATAATCACACTGATTCATAATACACCTGAAAAAATTAGAAGAAATGTGTTCCATGACAATTGGAAAGAAGCCAATTTAATTTCTCTGTTTGTGATATTAAAACAGCAGTTCAAAATGACTTCCACAAATTAAGTGTTTTGCTATAACAGAAGTAGAGGTGTAAAATGAAAGGAAGCACTACCACAATTGCTTATTATAGGTCTTAATTTTTGAACTGTCACATATTTGGGCAGTAAATAGTATTACAGATTTAATAACATATATATAACAGAATTATTCATATTGTGTGCTTGATCAAAATCATTTATATAATTTTTAGAAATTAATGTGATAGTACCAATTTACCAGCCATGTGACTTAAAAAGCTACACTGCAAGAATAAGGTAGTTTCTTCAAAAAGTAACTGTAATGGATTAACTGATGGATTAGCCAATACATGGTGACAACATTATCAGAATCTGATGTGGAACACAAGCCATGTGAAAAGCACATTGCAAACGGTATTGCAGATTTTTTAAATTTTAACAGAGAACCCAAAGATACAGGATAGCTATTCTCACAGTATGGTTAAATTATTTAAAAATATTAAGACAATATGCTATGGTACAACAAAGCAAACTATATAGGTCACACAGTTTTTTCCACTGATTGATACAGGCCAGTGCTGTTTCTCTTCCTTCAGTCAATGTCATCTGGTTCTTCTTGTACTATAGTACATATAAGTAGAGCAATCAAAATAGAAAAAAATATTTGATTACTTTTATTTAGTTTAAATTAAAACTTAACTAATATTCATTCACACACATTGTTGCTTCATTTTATTTATTTATTGCCTAAATCAGCTGATGATGAGACTGAATGGACTGTCAAAAAATATGCCATGGACCAACTGTTTAATTTTACTCTCAACCTCAGGACTCTCTGCTTCTCCACCACCAGGCTTGCAACTGTTGCCTGTTAGTGGCATTATTTTTATTCATTGAGAAGAGATCAACTCTGAATAATAGTTGTGATCCATGCTCAATATATTACTAGGGATAGGAAAAAATCATTATATATTTTGCCCAATTCCAGTATTATTTGTTGCACAATTCAGTGTTATATTTTGCCAGTTTTGGTGTTATTTTGTGATGGCTTATGTTCTTACTTTTCTTATCTTTGTCATATTTTACTGTTTTTCGATCATATGTTGAAAATGAACATTTACTTGTTCATTATACTGTATTGACATCACACATCTCATCATCAAAAAAATACTTAAAACATATTGAAAATAACCAATTACAGAAGAAATTAATTTACATTCCATGCACACAAATAATGTTGAAAGTTTTCAAGAAAATGCATTTTCATTACTTCAAATTTATATTCAGAGGCAATATGGTGTCAACATTTTAAAACAATGTCTCATTTACCTCAACCATTCCAAATCACTTTTTTCCAGAAGTAAAATTAAAAATGTATGAAGCAAATGTTTAGCTATCAGGAAGACAATAAGCAGCATGATTTTCTTTTTTATAACTTTGTGTCATGATATGAACTGCAGTGTTTCTTTTTTAAATAGCAACCTATGTTTTATGTTCAGTAACCCCCTCCTCTCTTTAAGACCTGTTCAAATCACAGTGTACAAGTCACATAAACATCACATTATTAAGAATGTAACACAAACCAACTGACTCTCTTGTACTAGCACACAGCAAAAGTACTCAGGGTAACGTAACACACTCACTTGCTGGAGTTGACAGTAATCATGGAAACTCAAGGAAATTTCACACCAATCATAGAGTTAACCATACTCCTTTGGATGTTTGTATAAGTAAAATGTACACGAATTAAGAGAATATAGAAATGGCACTCATCTATGCAGAATGTGAGTTAGAAAAACATTAATTGCAGTAAGGAGGGAAAGTGGGCTCCTATAGGGATATAGCACTCTGTAGAGTTCCTTTAGTACATGTACCTTTAACCACAATAAAAGAAAAGTGATGATGATGTAGTTTTTAATGTTTAATGTACACAACATATTGTTAAAAAGTACAACAGTACTGTGCTACATGTATCTCTATCATAAATAAAGAAAAAAAGTTGTTTACCACCAACTCCAGGAAGTGGTAGAATTATGTTATCTCAAATACCTAGACTGTGTGCTGGTACAGGAGAGTGAAAGTCAGTTTTGTCTTACATTTTTAATAATTTGATGTTTACATGAATACGTTTGTCAACATGTCTTGTGGAAAGAAAGTGGATACAGGGTTATATTTAAAAAAGATGTGCCATTGCTCATGTCTTTGTAATGAACAAAGTTACAAGAAAGGCAGCCATGCTGGTTAATGTGCCCCTGATAGCAGAATAATATTTCTTTGATAGATTTTTTAGTTTTCTAGTGGACAGAAAGTTATTTGGGGTTCTCAAGATAAGTGGGGCACCCTGTACTATATGAAAACTGCCACTCAGAGTCTGTGTTTGAACATGGAAGCCAGACTTCCTTCAGTACAACAGCAGACGTTTGACAATGTCCATATTTTCTACTAGCATGAAATGTTACTATTACACTAAATTTGGAAGGGGTTTGTATCCATTCAGAATACTTTACTGCAGACACCTGTCATTCCAGGTACCCATAACAGGCTCTTTGCCATGTTATCATTAATAGAGTTCATCCTTATCATCCCATTGTTGGAACAAGAGCCTACTGCTGAGAACACAGACATGCATGTATGTGCGAATAAAAGTTGGCTGGCTTGTTTTGAAGTTGCAACCAATTGTGTTTCGCTGTTTCCTTCATCTGTGCTGGGAGTACCTTACTTCTCTACACGTGTTTCAATAATAATTTCATCATCAAAAATTCATTTTCCCATAGTAATGATGCAATTTTCGAACTGTTTTGACTTGGAATAGAGTACTGATGTCATATTTCCTGAAACTTTTACACAACAAATCTTACCAAAAAATACACACTTCGGAGAGATCTTTAATTCTGTACATCAGTCAGACTGCGTAAGTGTAAATACAAACTGCCAAATATGGCACTTCAGCTTCAAAAACACGTAAAATCAACATGACATCTGCTCAATTTGCTTCTATCTACCAAACACAGTACAGGACACATGATGTCACACAAACATTTATCTGGTGTTAAAAGAGAAATCTGAGAATGTTTATTGCAATATTAACTTAATATTATTTTTACCCCTTTGTGAAATGGAGTCTGTGGTGACAGCCTGATCTGTAGTGTACACCAACTGACTGAAAGAAGCAAAACAGTGAGGTGACATGCTGATTTATATGTTGCTAAGCTAAATGTCATATGTGATGATTTTTGTATTTATGCTTGCATACTATAAAAATATGCAGTTTAACAAATACACCACATTAAAGATCTCTCCAGAATGGTATGATTTTCCGTTAATTTGTTCTACAAAAGTGTCAAGAAAATTGGCTTCGGCAGATAAAGGTGTTGTCGACCAATGCCACATCTAGACATCAGTTTGTTAAACAGGAAATGAATGATCAAATGGTTCAAATGGCTGTGAGCACTATGGGACTTAACTTCTGAGGTCATCATTCCCCTAGAACTAAGAAATACTTAAACCTAACTAACCTAAGGACAACACAAACACCCATGCTCGAGGCAGGATTCGAACCTGAGACCTTAGCGGTCACACGGTTCCAGACTGTAGCGCCTAGAACCGCTCGGCCACATAGGCCGGCAATGAATGATCATTTTAAGGTTACACACACACACCTCAGCCTTGAAAACAAAAATCAAGATCCAGTTTCAACATTAAGTAACTATCAGTTAGCAATATCACCTAGCAGCTGCCTTCAGATTTATAATATTTTTACATGCGAATGGGGAAAATGCAAAATTTGGTAGTATTTCATGGAAACTACCAAACTATTTTGATAAGTGTGCAGCAGTATTACTGCTACTTGTTTCATGAAAAGTTGAAAGCGGTTCACAGAACAGTTATTCATTTTCATTATGTTTAATCTGTCAACAGACTGGCAGCTCCACTTCATAAGTCAGTCATTAAGTAATCCTTATCATCCTTATCAGTTTCCAGCCCTGGCTGGACCTGTTTGGAATATAAGCCATACCATCTAGTCCTGTTTTCCCATCATCTTTTTGTGTTCACTGTGGTCCCCTCCTCACTTCTTTTTTTGACACACTCCACACCATTCAGTCATCTGTTTCTTGGTCTTCTTCTTGGTCATTTCCTTTGCATCTCCATTTCACATATCTTCTAGGGAATCATCTTGTTTTCCATTCCCTTTAAGTGCTCATACCATCAGTCAACAAGTAAAAATCGTAAATAACCTACACTACATGAGGTGATACAGTAGTTAAAATGAATAGTTGTTTTTTTTTCAGGTAAACTGTGTTAGTGGCATTTGTTTTATATTGAATTAAATAAAAAAGTTAAATTAAATCATATTAAAACATAGAAGCCAGAAAGTTGGCCCACACAGTCATTAAATAGATGATGGAACCATACCAAATTGAATACTTTATGGTGGTAATTGTGAAAAATTATCAATATATCAACCTCTGAAACAAGTGTAATTGGAGCAAATCAGACAAGTAAATTTAAAATATAGTTAAATCTTGAGCTTTGAGAATTTGCTGACACTCTTTCATTAGGTTAAGGTAGAAGGAACGGGTAATTTACAGAAAGAAATGTTATCAGAAACCCTGGGTCTAAAAAGACCTGTAGTACAGAGATGTATGTGAGAAATAAGAAAGAAATGGAAGCAAATGGGGAAAGAAGTGATACCAATAGAATGTGGGGAAATTGAAGAGGAGCAAGAAGGGACACAGAAGTATGTAGAAATACATAAATTGCAAAGGGTATATTGGAAGGAGGAGGAATGAAAGTAGAGACGGAGAAATATAATAAAACGTATGAACAGAAAAGTGATGGAAGCAAGACTGTGAAAGAGAAACCAAGGATGGAGAGACAAGCAATCATTGAGGCCGGGTGTATTACAGGAGCATAGTGGATGATCAATTCTCATCTCTAAAGTCTGATATCATATGGAAAGCAAAACCCATATGATGTGCTTCCTGAAATATATGTTCCATCACTTGCTGTTATGTCCTGTGGCATGCTTAGCAACAGGTTTCTTGGTTTGACAAGTGTAGACTGTGCAACCATTCATTCAGGCAGATGACATGCTGACCAAAATGCTTCTATTAAATGCCACACAAAACCTACTGTCCACATGATATTTCTTTTAACTGTAACAGATTTTGCAAAGCTCTTTATATCTTTCACGAAGCTCTGCTATAGAACATAAGAAGTAAGCAGTTATAGCAATGTACTTTACCAGCATCTGATTTGTAGTAAGCATTCTGATTTATAGTCAAGACAAAACCCATTATGTCTTCTCTCCCATTCTTCTTTTCATCAGTAATGTGCTCTGTGTTGGTCAGCATTTTTATGATTATTGAGATAATACAAACAAAACCGAACTAGAAATTTACTCTTTGGAATATTAAAGAATATATCAGTTGTATAGCAGCATCAGATGGATGTGGCACATTGTTTCTATACTGGGGAAGGCTGTAAAACTTTAAGTGTCAGATTCTCAAGTGTGAGGGGGTACCATTGACTTCTTCTTCGTCTTCCCTTTTTTTTTTTTTTTTTTTTTTTTTTTTTTTTTTTTTTTTTTTTTTTTTTACCCCCTTAGATTATGTGTCCAACTACAGGTTCTTTTTGGCAGTTCTGTCTAATGCACACAAAAAAAACATGTTATGTACAGGAATGTCATAACTGACAACCATAGTCATATTGTGTTCTTTTGAGACACAAGGAAATGAAATTCACAAGAACTCATACACAATATTCTTACAAAATTTAAAAATAATGAACTTTATCAAATAAGAAACTAGATAACAACTGAAAGTAATAACACATGTTTCTCAGCCTTGTTTCATCTAATCCTTAATGAAACTCTTACTAGGTGGTGGCACTTATGTTAGCGTATTCTGCTGCACTCTGGTGAGACAGTTACAAACTTAGCATCCCTTTATCACAGGGGATAGATTTTCCAGTGCCAGGAACAGGAAAATGTCTTTAACATTATCAAAATATTAAATGTTAAATTTCAATTAATGTCACATCATAGCACAACAGAGAGATACAGGAACAGGGATTAATGAGTGAAGGTACAACCAGTCTGTTAATTCTCCTTAATTGTAAGCAAGAGAACATGGAGATCATGTGGAGGCTGGTATGACTCCCTTAGACTCAGCTATTTGAGCCTTGCAGAAACCCATAAGAGTTGTACTCCATAGTAATTGTAAGCAAGAGAACATGGAGATCATGTGGAGGTTGATATGACTCCCTTAGACTCAGCTTGTTGAGGCTTCTAGAAGTCCATAAGAGTTGTGTTCTGTGGAAGTCACATTCTCAAATCTGTTCTACATGGAGCTAAAAGCTACTGTTAAGATGAGTGTGTACATTGGTAGCAACATTGCATATTCTTGAACGTCACAACAATTGTGCTATCTTATCTTGTATTTTTGTTCATAAAGTGATTATAAGACATACCATCATCTATTCTGAGATGAGATGCTGAGTGATTATAAGCACATTAAAACGAGAGATGAAGGGGGGCAACTTGAGTAAGAACTATCATATGAACATAGCAGGAAGAGGAATGTGGAAGAATAGGGTCAGGAGATTTAAAAAGTGTCCCAATCCATGAAAAAGATAGGGATTACCTGTTTTTACAGGGTGACTGGGACTGTAATTTGCACTGAGGGGCAGCATATAAAGAAAAAAATCCACTTATAAATTTGATAAAATTTACAAAGACAGAGGTGGACTGACGACTACCAACTTCAAGAGGCATGTCTGCAAGTACAGCACATAAAACCACTTAAAAATAGTAATAAATAAAAACATTTCACATCACAGCTTGTGGAACCACAGTTCCCTTCTGTAAAACAAAGAAAAAATAATCAAAAATTGATAAACAATTGCTGAAAAACAATAAACAACCACTGAACAATACAAAATGAACACTCTGCAAGGAAGGGTCTTAGAAAAAAGGGTCAGAAGGATTTCATATACAACTTTGCGTATAATCATGTCATGTTACTTTTTAATTAAACAAATTGTTTGCAATGGCATAAATTACTACTAATAAGCTAATTTATGACTTAAAAAGTACTTATTAGCAAATACATATTTAATTGAAAATGCTTGTATGGAATTGTGTTCAATTCAAAAGGAAAATCAAGGAAAAACTGAAATAATAAAAGAAAATATGAGGGCGGGATGCACTGAGTCATACTGCTAGTGGCTTTCATCTAATTATGTACTCACCACGAGCAGGTCAAACAGTCACCACTGTAGTATGAGTATAAGCCAGCTCATATAATCATTACTGTGGACTTGGTTGGTTTTGAGTACTAAGTTTACTTGCTAAATTTCGAGTTCAGTCAGCAAACGGTGCAAAAAAAATATTGTTGAGAAATGAGAATGGTTTCATCATTCTGATCTTTGTGCATTACACATGCTGGGCTAATATTATGTACCTTCATACTTACCGTGGATCACATTGATCTTCCACAAATTTACTCAGTCTCGTCAATCATTCATACATGAGTAAGTTCTTGAATGAATGGATTTTGCAAACTCGAACCAAGATTATATTATTGAATACTTCCATACATGTACTTGAGCACAGCATTCTTTCAGTGAACTGCAATCTGCCCATTGCATTTCACACAAAAAACTGTTGCTTTGCTTTTTTTTTTATTTGGATGTTTTTGGTAGCTGTGGGAGATAGTGCATTTGGAATGGAAATAAAAATAACTGATAGAAATACTTACTGTGATTGACTGTTGGACAAAATCTTGTAAGGAAATGAAAAAGAAGAGAAATTTCATGTGTTTTGAAAAAGAGTTTCAGTAGTCATTTAAGTGGACTGTAATATCCACATTATTCTACCCCAAAATTTTCATTTCTAGTTGGATTGTAATCTCTCCATTTGGAGGATTTAATTATTTTTATCAGTTTGCACCCTTCTGTATTAATTCCTATTCTTTGTATGTGTTGTATGATGGCTATTTAGCCATCATGTGTGTGAGCTTGTGTGTCAGATTAATAATTAATAGGTTCAGGGTTCAAATATCGTCCACACCTTTATTATTTTTTTTTTTTTCACCCTCGTATTGATTTTCTCACCCCTGGTAGCTATCTGTCTATATGAAAAATGAAAAGTTGGACCATGATTTTGTCCCCACAACAAAGTTTAGGTCCTTCTATAACTGGCTGAATACATCAGTTCAAAGGTCAGAGGGAGGTAAGGACATACCACCTACAGTAGGACTTTTCATAGTAAAGCACTTAGTGCTCAAACCATTCTTTCTTGTTGAGGACAGTTTTACTTACTCTTATATATTTTTGTTCGCTTCTTGATTCTGTCATTTCTTGTCTTTACCTTCTGCCTCTCACTTCGTGAATATAAATTACTAACACAAAGGCAGATTTAGTTTGCTTTTATTGTTTGTGTTTGTACAACAATCTAAGTAATAATAAAATGCTTATGGTGAAATTCCTTCCAACACATTGTGTTCACTTGGCTGTAGTGCAGATATTATATGTTCAGCAACTTCATAGTTCAGTGTTATATTTTCTACCAGACAGTCACATTCTTCCATCAGTTAGTGAATTCTGATTCTGCTCATTCTGTTTACCCATCCTGTAGAAGATGTTTTCATTCTTTTCTCTTGAAAGTAACACTTGATCTATGTTTATTTTCAATTTCATAAAACTTCTCATTGATGTCCCCGTAGCTTGTGTGTGTCTCCAAGCGAAAAATCTCCTTTTAATTCTTCATATTGTAATTTTTAATTGTTATTGTTATTTTAGAACACATGGTGGTTCATGTGATTTCAGTTACTGGTTTTGACTATTTTTGTTTTTCAGAATGTTAAAACCATTTGTCAAGAATATAATAAAATTATGCAGATTTATATTGACTTAACTGTGAGATCATTGAGAAGTACTGTAACAACTACATGACACATACCTTTGTTGTATTTACAATTCCCAAAATCCTTTCCATTTAACATGCTCTGTTTTTAGTCACATCATCATTTTCTGGTGAAACTGCAGCAAATGTTTTAAAATTTAAATTCTAATACTTGAGTAACATTAAGAATAGACTGCCATGCCATGATTTCAGTTTTTTTACTCTTTGGTTGTATCTTATCTCTCATTTTAGTTTATATTATATGAATTGTTAATCACTAAAAAGTCTTTACAGTATTATACTTTATTATTCTGTATGTAATGGTAAATGGTAGTATATTTAGACAGTTATGCGTCAGTGTTAAATGTGGGTGAAGAAGCAGTTCATTTAATCTGAGGAGATACGACAGCTGCCTCTTGTGCAAATTAATTTTTGCTTTTTTTACAGATTGTCTTGCAAGCTGTAGTCATATGAAATAGAAACCAAAAGAGTGCGTCTGAGTTTGTGGTATCAGTGATGTACTCTGAAACATTTTTTTCCTATTTTGTGTACACACCCCTATGCCACTTTTTTTTAGGTGAGAACCTTATCAACCCAGTTCATGACATAGATATTGTGGAGTGCTACATTTATGTTTGCAGATAGTTTGGAAAAGTGTGTGTGGGTTTATTGTGTTGAATATATTGTGAGTATCTGTGCAGGAGAGCTGTACCACATAGTTAATGCAGATTAGGACTGAAATAAAACTGTTAAAGTGATTTATATGAAACACTGAGTGCAATGGTTTTAAATGAAAATGTGTGAATTAGTTTAAACAATGGATTTTTGCTGTGTGTGTTCTAATAATTTGTCATTTGTTTTTCTAAATCAGTTCATCAGCTTTTACTCATTGCCTCTGCAAAAACTTGTGGTTTTGTTCAGTAATAGTCATTACAAAATTAAAATTTGTCAGCTGAACACCAGCAAACCTATTTTTGTTTATTTATCCTTTTAATACTTGCATTTACATTATCAAACCTTTCATTTCAGTGCCTAAGAAAAAACTGAAAGGTACGGATACCTCAGTTTGTTCCTTTATTATGCAGGTTCTTAGTTTTAGGATGTGTCTAGTAATTATGAATAGTCAGTTGTTTGGGTAAGCCTGTGGTAGACCATATCTATTAGCCATTTGTATCTAGCAAATGTAATTTACTTGCTGTGTCAATAATTTATGAGAGGTAGTGCAATAAATTGTGTTGCAAGGAGGGTTGTCTCAGTAATACGACTGCTGTCAGCAGCAGCATTACTAAGGGAAACTTTATCGTAACATAATTGAAAACAACATCTGTCAAAATGATGGAAATACAATAACTTATTACAATTGCTTCAATAAATAATTCGTGTATATTGTTTTCACTTTTGTTTCATTACTTTTATAGATTCACATTCTTTATTAAAGCTTGTTAACACTGTTACAAAAACATTGCCTACTATCTATTTTTTTCCCAGTCTTTAGCCAAAAAGAGACAATATATTCTAATACAGTTAAGTCTAGTTTGTCAGTTGACAATAATTTAACACTTAAAAAGATCATGACTGAGAATTGCACTACTTCTGCTGTCTTATCTTCTTGAGGCTGAGCCTGTGCTGTGACAAATTTCCCTGGTTCATACAGAAAGCAGAGTTTATTGACTTGACGTACTTAATGCAGCTAATATACCAATATTTTGCATGTGTATTAAAGGTTTGATCTTCCCTCAAATGCATTGCTAACTGTCATTGACAAAAAAAAGGTATTATCATTATAAAGCATTTAACTGGAAGATTTCTTTCCACCTCAATCTTCCAAATAGTGTGGATGGGCGTTGTTAAGGAGGAGGACAGTTTTTTGATCATGTAAACTTCATTTTAGTTTTAAATAAGGGAAGGTGTAGTGATGCTAACACACCATATAGTTGTGTGTTCGAACATTTAATAGGCACATAAAAAAGATGAAAAACATTGCTAATCTTGTGGATGTGCTGTATTCTGCTCTGTTGTAGGGTACACTTAGCAACTAAGCCTCCGTATACTACAGCAATTAACACCATAAAAGTGAAAGTGATCAATTATGTACAATACTTGACGACTCTTATTTGGAAGAGATCCAACATCAGGTACAATATTTGACAAGTATCACTCTTAACAGAAGTCCTGATATGGCCTGTAGACATGTCCAAGAAATTCTTCAAAGAACAGTCACAATATGATGAACTGGTCAACCAGTGGCAGCTGTCAAAGATCGGTTGGAGGCTGTTGTCCATTGGTGCTCGTTATAACTAGTAGGCTGGGTGTTGACTCCAGAAGTGGATCACCCAATTGATCCTCCAGTCAACTCTCCTTTTTGGGCCTTGGAGCCCACACAAATACCAAGTGGGTGTAGTGATAACAAGCAATGCTCTATTTGCACCCATATGACAGGAGATGCGAAGTGAAGTGGCAAAGGGGTCGCCTTCTGTAGGCCAGACGAGAACTAAAGCTTTAGCCATATATCATCTAGCCACTTACCACCTAATGAACTACTGTACTGGTGCTCCATGGAATCATTCTTCCATCGATAGAGGATAGTTGGGAAAGCTATTGTGATGTCATGATCACCATCTGAAGGTGCACTGATCGGATGATCTGTCTCTGGATTGATGAGATTGGCCTCCACTGGAACAATGTCAAAATCCACTTCCATGTCCTCATCATTGGACATGTGGTCTGGAGGTGTAGTGGGCTACTGGTGGAGATTCTGTGGCTGTCCAATAGGTATTCTCAAACTTAAGTATCTTGAAACAGAAAACAATGTGGTATACCTGTTGCTTGGGACATTTATATGCTGTGAAACATAACTAGTTGAAGTTTTTCCTGGCACAGGCCTAATCTGCAATTTTATTTCAAATGTAGCATTTCCCAAAAGCTTGGTGATGCATGCTGGCAGCCACATTTGCTTTCCCTTTTTAAATATTGAGGCAAGTACACTGTCATTCAGTCTAAATTTTTCTTATGCTCTGTGTGTGATGGTTCGCTATGTTTCTCAGATATATGGATGAATCCTTTGGGCTCAACCATGTAATTTCTCAGCTGGACATTTACCTTTCTGAGGTATGTTTCAATATGTGGATAAGAACATAGTTAAGACATCTTTATTGTAATTTTGAATGAATGTGGTCATACACACCTTGAATGTTCATTCAAGTCTTTCAGCCAGGCTATTTGATTTGAGGTGAAATGGTGCTGATATAACATGTTTGATGATGTTTTCATTACAATATTTCTCAGATTCATAGGAGGTAACTTGTGTGCCATTATCTGTACCCAACGTTGGAGCTAACCCTTTCTTTGATTACAAAAATTCTTGATTGTCCTTGAATTGTTTTCGAGGAAATTGTTGACTGCAAGCTTGTGATGTAAGGGAACTTACTATATGCATCCACAACAGCGAGCCACTGAGCACCTAAAAATTATCCTGCACGACTGAGTGAGTTGTGGCCACAGAAAATATGTGCAATTTGCTAGGGTTTGCTCAATATCTTTGTCTACCCCTGTCCACAAATCATGTTCATGTGCGATCCTTTAGTTTAGATTGATGCCCCAATGACCTTTGTGGGGTAAACTAAGTACTTTGCGTGGTAAGGTCTTATACATTATGACTCTCTAGCTTTTGCATTCTCAGTATATAATTGGAGAATTCCCTTAAATATAGTTTTTTTTCATATCTTGTGTTCCATTATGTATCTATATCTGAGTTGCAGAACAGTTTTTTATCTACAAGCCATTGTTTTTCAGCACGTTTTTACATCCTATAAAATAAGGGCCATGGGAATGAGTTTGGCTACACTAGTAGCACTAAGAGGAAGTCGTTCCACTGCTTCTTCCATGTCAATGTCCATATGTAAGCAGATATTGGGTGCAGCATCAAATAGTGTGCCCTGCCTTCTTGGTAGGCAGGAAATATTTTGGCATTAGAATGCTATGTGAGTGCTATGTGCAGTACCTTATTTCACAGTTATACTTTGATAGGAGTGAGAAACATCATTGCAGTGGCTGTGTAGTTCTTTGCAGAATGCTACTGCAAGCATTGAGTTTTGATAGCAAAGCTTCATGGTCTGATAACAGAATAAATCTTTGCCCGTAGGCATACTCGTGAAACATCTTGAGAGTGAAAGTAATAGCCAAAGCCTCTTTTTCTGTTTGGCTATAATTCTACTGTGCAGCACTGAGTGTTTTAGAAGCAAATGCTATCAGTCATTCTAATCCATTTGGGTGTGTGAAATAATAGCTCTGAACCCATAGTTCAAAGTGTCAGCAGCCGTTGTAATTAACTTCTTCAAACTGAAGTTATTTAACCAACTGGATTTAATTATTGTTTGTTTTAGTTTGCTAAATTATTTTTCTTAACAATCTGTTTAAAGGTTATGAAATGTCCACTGATTTCTGAATAAATTTCCTGTAATAGGTTATCTGAACCAGAATGAACTTGAGGTGCTTTACATTAGTGATGTGCATGTTACACTGTTAACACTGAATATGTGCCCCCAGGTGCTCTATTTGCTTTATAAAGAAACACACTTTTGTCTATTGCACCTTAAAAGTAGCTGGTTCTAGGGTTAGAAATGATGGTTATAAATTTCTCAAAAGATCATCAGAATCTTTTCCATCATTATGATATTGTCAATACAATTGGCAGTCCCTGGAACTCTGATAGTTAACTGCTTGAGATGCATTTGGAAAATAGCTGGTGCACTAGAGACACCAAATGAGAATCTTCTGTACCTAAATAAGTCAATGGGGTATTAATCACTGTAACTTTTTGTGATTGTCAATCCAAAGGCAACTGAACGCAAGCTTCTGTCAGATCTGTTTTGGCAAAAATTGTACCTACAGTCAATTTAGTCATAATATCCTCCTCTTTGGAGACTGCTTGTGTGTTGATTGTGGCTTTAAAGTCACTGCAGATTCACAGGGAGCCATTGGATTTTTCTACGAGCATTTGCATAGGCCATTGGCTGTTAGCCGTAGATTGTATTACACCCTCTTTTTGTAATCTTTACAACTCTAATTTATCTTTCCAGTCAAAAGGCAACTTTTGTGCTTTGTGAGACTGGGGTATTGCTGTAGGATTCAAAGTTACATGTGCTTTGTAATCTTTTCTACATGTTGTTTTGTCATCAGAAATCTTCATGTACTGGTGTAATAATTCCATAAGATGTGTTTTAACAGTTGAATGTGGACTTGATTGGTGGAGCTATGCAGCGCAATATCTAACTTAGAGCAAAAATTTGACCCAATATATTATTAGCTGCCTGTGACTTGACCACAGTGAATCTTGATTTCAAAAAAATGTAAAACACCAAAAACACCACTCAGGAATTATACCTTCAGCCTGTTCTGACTGGCTAACTGCTGCCTACAAGCAGCATGAGGAGTGACCTATGATTGTGGGACATGAGATCAGCATATCAGAAACCTCTCAAACTGTTATGCCAGTAGATTAATCTGAATGATGTCACTGCTGAATCTCAGATTTACAGTTTTATCTTTATACATTACACTAGCAAAGAGCTGACCACATACAGTGATGCTGAATGGCTGTAACTTTGGTGAGCCTAACTGCTTGCATGTTTGAGAATTTAAAAGTGTGGAAGATGAGCTCATATCAGTTTGAAATGTAATGGGATTTCTGGTAATCCCCACATGTAAATTTAAAATTTGTTGCCACCTGGTAGTATTGCATTTACTTGAGAATCTTTGTTAGATAAATTAGATGATTGCTCCATGTCTTGCATACTGTCTTGACTTGCTTCTAAAATTCATGTGCCATTTAGACCTACTTTAAATTTATGTGTGGTATTACAAACTTCAGCCTTTTGACCTTTTTATGATAAGCAGCACATTTTGCCATACAAAAATAGCAGTTATCATGCTTGTAAGTAATGGAAAACCTGACACATGAGCATAACTTTTTTTAAATTGTTTTTGTGGTGTGTCCTGCAGATATTTGGCTGAGTCCAGACAGCTTTGTTTACTGGTGGCGTGTGAGGGCACTCAGCTCAGCTGTTGTTAACCAGTGTGATAGATTACTAAAGGATATTGTAATGCTGTTGATGAGATTATCATTTGCTCAAATGCACATATGATTGAAAAACAGCTTTCTTACGAGGGGCATTTTTGCTTTTAAGAAATAATTTTTCAAACTATTATCAGGAGAACACGCTACAATCATCTCCCCCAGTAGTTGAATCAGCATAGGACTGTTTACACTTATCATTAAGGCACTGAAATTTCCTATCATGTGTTAATGCTTGCAGCTGAGAAGTCCATTCTCTGTAACTTTGCATGCTTTTCTTAACGCTACTCTTAACCCTACTGAAAAATTTATGCCTTGCAACAGCTACAGGAATTTGTGAGTCACAGTATTCTGCTAACGTCTCTTTCAGTTGCATATATGTTAATGTACTAGGCTCTACTTCCGAATTAAGTTTCTATATAAGCCTATAAATGTTTGTGACAGTACGTGCAAGTGGAAAAGCTTTCTGCTCTGTGTCATCTGTTATTCTGTGGGCCACAAAGTGCTGTTCTAACCTGCAGCACAGTTCAGCCATGACTACACTTTCTTATCGAAACTTGGGAATGAAGGTGGTGGAAATTCCATCTCCTTTGCTGGTTCTTTTTCTGGTTAGCACTTGCATTGAGATATCCATTTATGGAGTTTCCATTTTGAAATGGAAAGTTTTCATTGTTATAACACTTTTCCATGGATACGACTAACACAACTACTGAGTGATTGTTGAGAGTCAAAGCTCATACTATTTACTATGGTATCAATTATATACAAAACATGACTCTCATTTGGAGTAGATCTCACATAAAGCACAATATCTGACAAGTATCACTCTGAATCAAAGTCATAATCTGGGTAGTATACACTTACAAGGACACCTTCTAAGTCCAATCACAAATTAATGAATTGCTGAATAAGTGGTGGCCTTCAAAGGTGGTTGAAGGTTTTTGTCTGCTGGCACTCACCATAATTAGAAGGCTGGGCCTTGGGTCCCGAATAGTCCAACTGATTGACCCTCTAGTCAACTCTCCTTATTTGGCCGTGAGTCCCACATACATACCCATCATGCATAAGCACCCAGCAGGCAGATTGATGCCAAACAATGCTTTATTTTTGTCTCTGTAGGTTAGACTGAAACTACAACTGTAGGCATATGTTATCTTGCTGCTTATCACCTGTTGAGCAGGCAACCTAAATGACACATTCTCCATGCCCATGGGACATGGTTAACTAGTTAAAATACACATTTTTTATTCTGCAGGTTCAGACTTCTGTATTTTATTTTTTAATGATTATGTTTAGCAACTTTTTTTGTCTTGTTTATGTGCCTATTGACCACTCAACACCTCAACTGTATAGTGGGTTGTTACCTGTAGTGCTTTATGTTATCATGTTTAATTTTGTTTTATGTAGCAACCCTCAATCAATATACATAAGTAATTTCAAGGTCATTTTCTAAATCCATTCTATATGTGTGCTGACACAAGTCACAAGTTACCTCTGCTGTTCTGAAAGTGGGTTGTTGTTCGCCAAATCCATCCATGTTGGTCGTATTGTTTACAGTTACAGTCAGTGCATCTGTTGTCATTGTTTCTAATTTATTATAGCACCTATCTTCAGTTTGTTATTTTGTCACACTATTTATCAAATCTGCTTGTATATGTGTAATACTTCTCATAAGTCAAAGATGAATAGCAGATTATAGTGGATAATAAAACTAACCAAATTCCATTGCACATAGGTGATGAGTATTCTGTTCATAAAAATGTTGTCATGCAACACCGTTGCCACTCAGCTGGAATCAGTATCTACATTCAGAGGCAGCAATATTTTACAGATCTGTTGTCTATTCAGATTTACACAAATTAGTGCAAATTGGTTGGACTGAAACCCTAATAAAAAATGTTAACACCTCAAATAGACATTCATTGCCAACACATTGTTTTTCCAAGGAGTGTACTTTACAGCCGTTGTAAGGTTATGAGAAAATGAGGGTTGGCCAAAACACTGCACCAGTTCTCAGCAAGGATAAGACTTAAGTTTCTAACTGGATATTGGATGCTTTGGCTTTTGTGTTCCTCCAACCATTGGACAATTGTTGTACTCTGTGTGGACTGTTGTAGTCTGTGAGAATGATGTAAACTTTCTTATTTCTGAATTATTCAACATTATGATCCAAATATCATTATGCATCAGTGAACAGTGTTCTATGTGAGAACAATTGTAATTCTGTATTTCTGTCCATCCTCAAAGCAGCTTCTCTATATATATCTTTCTGAGATACTGGATGAATCTTTTTTCTACAGCTCAGTGCATATTGTTGGAGACAGAAGAAAAACACGTTGGGCACATGAGGAGGACTGGTTACCACTACTCACAGATCAAGTTTACATATGCTGCATATCAGTGCAGACAAACAATTCTGTGATACTATATAATTGATAAATATGCATTCGTCTCAGGGGGGTACAGATTTGGATTTGTAGATACACCAGGCAGACACAATATAATTGATAAATATGTGTTGGTCTCATGGTGTACAGGCACTTTCATGGATTTGTAGATACACCAGGCAAACACAATGTCTGCATGCAGTGGATCGCACTTAATGTCATGCATGTGTTTCTTTGAGCACTTACACAAGTCTGTCTGTCATTGTTGAGAAATTTTGTTTGTGGTCAGTCTTCACTGAAATGTAATAACATATCTTTTAAAGCCTGCAGGCTCTCAGTGCATGAATCTTGCAACATTGACTTGCAATTGCTAATCTTGCACATGTTGTGTCATGTGCCACCACAGTTCCTCAACCAGAAGTTGCCTGAAATTATTTCTACTATTTTCATATTACGTTGCAACATGCAAACAGTTCAATATCTCTGTGTGCTAATGTGCTAATTAGTACATTGAACAATGTGATGCAATTTCCTTAACACAGACAACATAATATTTCTTTCCTGAACATTTTTGGCTCTGTACAAGCTTTGCCTCTTGTTTCTTTACAGTATATAATGTGTACTTTATAATGACTGTTACTATGACATATATTCTTGAAACAGCTTTTGTAAACACATTGTTTGGTATATACATAATTTCTTCACTAGAAAGTACAGAGGGAAAAAGGATTTCTTTATGCTACTACTCATGCTGTAATTGCCTTGCTTTATCTTTATGGCCCCTGTTAAATATTTTTCTGTCAAAATCTGGCATACAACCTTTTGTGAGATGACTGACAGCTGTTCCCACTTCTTACAAAGTCAGATTGTTTGTTACTTATGCAATATCTGAAATGATTTAAGTAGTTCAGTTACTCTGTATTGTTTTGTTTTGTGTATCGTTCGGGCAATTATAAATTGTTACATCCAGTAAGACTTCCACACTCCTAGAAATAATAATGTTTTCTGTTGTGTCTTCTTTGTAGATAACCAGATCTGATCTGTATTCACAGTATGAATTAAAACTTTATAACTTCTTAAAACATTGTTGCTTCATTTTACATCATTTCAACTTGTATTATTACAGAAAGGAATTTGACTATTGTTACTGATTAAAATTATAGTGCATTACATGTGTTTCAGCACCAATAAATCTTCAAACAGATAAAAATAGCACATTACTAGTCACTAGTGTGTAATGGGCAAGTGATTTAGAAGCGTTTTACAAGAGGAAGCAGAATCACTATTTTGTGTTTGGTTGTCATGTACACACTACTGATATCAAAGGAGTCCAAATGTTGAAACAGTTCATCATTAATTACCTATGATTTACAACTAATTAGTTCCTCATTAGCTTGAAGCCTGTAGTAGCTTTCCTTTCCATTGTGTTGTGCCATCTTTCATCAATTTTTTTTTAATTTTTTTTTTATTTTTATTTTATTTTATTTTATTTTTTTTTTTTTTTCTGTAGGCTGTATCACCAAACGGTGGGTGGGGGTGGGGTGGGGGGGGATGGGAGGTTGGTAAGAGTCTTCTTGCGATGATGTGACAATGTCATTTAAAAATGCAGAAGCAGTGCATATGTGAGGTGAGGACATGCCCTTATAATGCTCTCCTTTTGAAGGCACAATGCGTTGCAATTCCAAGCTTTAAAGTACTCTGGGGTTATTAGAAGCCATAACTAATACTTGGCTTTCTTAGTTCTTGCATCTCAAAGGAGTAAAGACAAAAATGTTTACAAAATGCCATTAATGTAGTTGCTGAGTGCTCAGTGCTTCCTAAGTGATAAAAAGTTTTCATGTTTGGAAATTAGTGTACTAAGCATTGTGCTGTCTGAATTTTCTTAATGATTGTAGCAAAATTCAGAGCATTTTTAATGGTTAGTAAGTTCCTCCTTTGAGATAGTAATTTTTCAGTAGTTTGCAAGTAATATATAAGGTAATCTTATTAATTACTTGATTGTTGGTTGTAGACTAAATATTTAGGTTCATTTATTAGAAGTTAACATCACCGCAGTTAATCATTATTATTAAAATGCTGCCAATATTCCTGACATTATAATCATTGTAGTGATTTGTGTAAGAGTGTATTTGCTTGCAGTAAATTGGATGAGACAACATACATTAGCTATCAGCATTGTATTAAGATGTTGAATGATACTTATGGCCTGGTGTTATTTGTAATCCCTCCCTAGCCTGGAGGAGTAATTACATTTATTTTCCTCATAACTTGTATAGATATGCTGTAGAAAGCACAAGGTTATTTAACAAATATGAAAAAATCTATTATTGTTTATATTAGCCATTGATGTGTTTCTTGCACAATAAAAAAGCAAAATGAAACTTGTTGTTGCCTTCAACATCATTGGTGTAAGAATGATTCTTTAATTGTATCAGTAATTACCAAACTTTGGCATGCTTTAAATTCAGTACTTTCTGCAATAAAATTGTTTGTGAGTCACACATTTGGCTCATTTCTTACAAACAAGACTAATTCTAAATGATATGCTTAAGACAACAGTTGTACCCTGTAGAGTTTCCATGTACATTACCCTCTGTGACCCTTATGACTGACAATTAAATGTTGGGTACTTTCAAACAACTGTAAGAACTAAGAGCAAATAAACAAATAAATTGTGTACTGCTATGTCTGATGGGTCTCATACATGAAACAGTGTCATAAAATAATAATTGGTAGTATAAATACACACATCAAAAAAAGTTTTGCATCACCCTGGTTCCAAGGACTGGAGATTGATGTTGACTGTGGATATTGTATCACAGACACAGTCCCTCTGACTGTTCAGAGATGTCACTAAACCTGCCCAGAGATGTAAACAAACAGTGCTTATTAGATGGAGGGCATCCGACAGCCAGTCAGTTCCAGTCATTCCATCAGGAAGGAGGTACACAGCTTGTGTTGTCTGTAGTTCAACCATGCCTAGATGTACAATACCACGGTTCGATTATGTCTGCATTGTTACTTTGTGCCAGGAAGATCTGTCAACAGGGAAGTGTCCAGGCATCTCAGAGTGAACCAAAGCTATGTAGTTCGGACATGGAGGAGATATAGAGAGATAGGAACTGTCAATGACATGCCTTGCTCAGGCCACCCAAGGGCTACTACTGCAGTGGATGACTGCTATCTATGGATTATGGCTCGGAGGAACCCTGACAGAAATGCCACCACGTTGAATAATGCTTTTTGTGTAGCCACAGGATGTCCTGTTATGACTCAAACTGTGCGCAATAGGATGCATGATGCCCAATTTCACTCCCGACGTCCATGGCGAGGTCCATATTTGCAACCACAATGCCATGCAGCACGGTACAGATGGGCCCAACAACATGCTGAATGGACTGCTTAGGATTGGCATCACGTTCTCTTCACCGATGAGAATCACATATGTCTTCAACCAGACAATCGTCAGAGACGTGTTTGGAGGCAACCCGGTCAGGCTGAACACCTTAGACACACTGTCCAGCAAGTACAGCAAAGTGGAAGTTCCCTGCTGTTGTGAGGTGGCATTATGTGGGGCCGAAGTACACCACTGGTGGTCATGGAAGGCGCCGTAATGTCTGTATGATATGTGAATGCCATCCTCTGACCAATAGTGCAACCATAGCAGCAGCATATTGGTGAGGCATTCGTCTTCGTGGATGACAATTCATGCCCACATCGTGCACGTCTTGTGAATGACTTCCTTCTGGATAATGACATCATTCAACTAGAGTGGCCAGCATGTTCTCCAGACATGAACCCTATTGAACATGCCTGGGATGGATTGAAAAGGGCTGTTTATGGACGATATGACCCACAAACCACTCTGAGGGATCTACGCCAAATTGCTGTTGATGAGTGGGGCAATCTGGACTGACACTGCCTTGATGAACTTGTGGATAGTATGTCACGATGAATACAGGTATGCATCAATGAAAGAGGATGTGCTACTGGGTATTAGAGATACTGGTGTGTACAGCAATTTGGATCACCACCTCTAAAGGTCTCACTGTATGGTGGTACAACATCCAATGTGTGGTTTTCATGAGCAATAAAAAAAGGCGGAAATGATGTTCATGTTGATCTCTGTTCCAGTTTTCTGTACAGGTTCTGGAACTGTCAGAGCCGAGGTGATGCAAAACTTTTTTAGATGTGTGTAGATGATAAAAACAAAATCTTAGTTTCTTAATTTTTCTGTAACTTGTTGTGAACAACAGTTCTGTTATTGAGACACAGAAGGAAGAGAATTGTCTGACCTCCTTTATCGATTTTCAGAGAAGGTTATTTTGTAATTAATAAAATGTACTGTGTGTCACTAATGGATAATTACAATTTATTTTTTCCATTAATTGCTTAGGACATTTTACACTCTGTTCTTGTAATTGTCATTCCACCTTGTGCCATTTGCAGCACACACACACACACACACACACACACACACACACACACACATAAATGTTAGAGTAAATAAAATTCCGCCTAAAACTCATTTCTGTAACAAAAAATAAAACAGCTCCCTGGGCCTATTTGGGGTTATCTAGGAGCTTGGTGGACAGGAATTGCACCAGGATTTCTCTTTGCATTCCCCAATCCCTTTTTTCTTTCTTTACTCAGGTGAAGCAGAAATTACATTTTTTGCTCTATTATTGTAGAGTACTATACCTGAAAATGCTGGAAACAAAAAAAAATTGTGTATCTCTTGAAGATTTGACTCGGGTATTGGATAAACAGTTTTGTTAAATAACCTTCATTAATAGACTGGAGTATCTGTATTTATTTTCTGTTAAGAAGTAAAGTATTATTCATACTGTTTAGTGTTGTGTTGTTGAAAATGGTTCAGAGAATTTACATATGATTTTTGTTTAGCCATAGTATGTCAGTTTGATTTTCTGTTTATATAATTAGAATCACTTCCTTCTTAAGTAAAGTATTTTTTTTATGTATCTTTTGTGTAGCTAATTACAGTTACTTCTTTGCACTTAAGCTATGCAGATATGTTGAAGTTTGATGATCGGTTAAAGTGTGGCAGTGTGTTAGATTAGTGTTTATTTTCTGTAATTAGTACTTTGTCAGACTGAATATGACTTATCAATCAAAGTTTATAATTTTTGTTAACATAAGTAAATAAACACCTACTGCTGTTTTCGTATGACTTGTAGGTCGCTGCAAAAGTACTATTACTCACATTCTTTAGCACATCTCAGTACAACGCAGATGACAAATGTAGCATTAGTTCTGCAACTGCATTTTATTAAAAATAATAACACAAATGTTTTGTCTTCAGGTTTCTCTCGAGCTTCCTATTTGAAATCAAAAGTAAAAAATAAAGGGGCATGTGTACAGTTTTGGAGAGCAGAGAAAAGATTCAGGTACTGTAAATTTCCTCTGTATAATTTACGTCAGAAATCTTGGATTTGTCTGGCTCTTTAAGGATTTCAGTACTATCCAAATAAAGTTCATGTACTCTAGCTTTCGATTTAATTAGCTCACCATCAGTGAATCTTAGGTCTGCCATAATGTATGTGGCTACTTGTACTAAGTAATAGTTTTGTATCTGTTTGTAATATAATGGTGTTTTGAAAATGTTTGAAAATTAAATTTTTTTGTTGAAAGATGTGCAGTGTTAAAATGAACTTTGTGAAATTTGAGAAGAAGCCTGCAATTATAACAGTGTAGAAGACGAGTAAATACAATATATTGAAATATTTTGGTGGTTAGAAGCTTCTGAATACATATGCAAATAGATACTCTATTTTTGTGTATTGGGTATAAATGGGAAAAAGATGGGAAGATGTGTCATTGTCCAGGTTTCAATTTCTGTCTGCTCTGCATTTATAATCAATGTAGTAGTCTGAGCCATTGACATTCTGGCGGCAATTTAACATGTGATTACCACTGAATGGAGTTAGAAGAATGTATGATCAATGTGGCAGGCCTTCCTCCAGTTTCCTGATTTCTTGTTTGTGTGTTCTTTGCACCAGGCAGGTTGTTTTCCTTGATGATCCAAAGTTGATAGTCTTTTCATAGTGGTTATTGTCTGTTACACACCACATGAGCAACTTATCTATAACATCAACACTCAGCTAGTTTTAGTGAGTTTTTCCATTTTCTCTTTGGGTAAAGTGTGGTAACTGTTGAGTGCTGCTGCCCCAACCCTTCCCTCTCCCCTATTTCTATCCCTATCCAGATATCCATTCCCAACCCACCCCCTCTCCTTCCCCCTCCCCTCCCCCTCCCCTCCCCCTCCCCCTCTCCCTCTCCCTCTCCCTCACCCTCCTCCCTCCTCCCTCCTCCCTCCTCCCGCCTCCCTCCTCCCTCCCTACTCCCTAATCCCTACTCCCTCCTCCCTCTGTTCACCCTTGCCATTCTCAGAGCTACTACAACCTCATGTGAGTGTAAGACATCATGTCCTATCAGACTTATTGTTTTCCTGAAAGCTGATAATTTCATATGTCCTTATAACTGTTAGATGTCAACTGTCTATGTCATTCTACATTACCCTGGATAATGCCATACAATGTGTTCTTGCTATCTTCTCTTTATTATTTGCATTCTAGACAAACAGTACATGGCATTCTGTCTGCATCAGAGATGCCCCACTTTTCCTAAAGCAAGTTGTTTTAATGATACATATATTTACCATTTGGCTTTGTTACAAAATCTGTCCAGAAAGTAAGTTTTGTTCATACTTCTTTCAACTACAGAGCTATAATTACAGTTCAGCACTTGTGTGGTAGTTGCTTGAAATCAAGGAGAAGGAGATGATGCCATTTTTTTTCTCTGTGTGTTGTTTACAATGTACAATGCTTGTTTGGAATGGCAAAGTTCACTGAAAATTTTACCGATCACAGGATTAAATCTGTAATTCGTTTGCTGAATGTGAAGAATGCTAAACCAATTGACATTCATTGACAGGTTTGTGAGGTTTATTGTGCAAATATGATGAATGATTCAGTGGTAAGGAGAATGGTCGGACGGCATGATGAATGACATTGTCCAGTGCACAGTGCCGAATAAAGTAGGCATCCACATAAGGTTAATGAAGGATTTGTTTGTGCAGTTGAAAACCATAAGTTTACAATAGCCAGTTTTTCAAAAAGATTTTCCATAAATTTAAAGATCAATTCAGCATGAAATCATTTCTGAAAAACTGAAATTTTGAAAACTGTGTGCACGTTGCTTGCCAAAATCTACTATAAAGCAACACAAAAAATACTATCTTGGCAGTGCACTTGAATTTTTGACACATTACAATGAAGCTGGTGATGATTGTCAGAGTAAGATAGTGAGCAGGGCTGAAACTTGTGTTGCTTATGAAATGCATCAATCAAAATGAGAACCAGTGGTAAGGATGTACACTGCAACACCAGTAAAGACTGAAACCAAGCCAATCTTGAAAACCTTAAAGATCATTTGCACAGTATTTTAATAAAGATTTAGCATTCAGCAGGTGAAATTTTTAGTGCAAATTGAAACAATTAGTGCAAATATTTATTGTGAGACTTCTATGAAACTGCATCCCACAATACAAGTGCCATGAAAAGTTCACAAATGGTATTGTTTTGTTTCATGACAGTACCTGACATCACACTGTTAGCAAGACACAACAGTTCTTTTACAGGCCTTCAGCTGGAGCCAGTTTGGTCACCCTCTGTACAGTCCTGACCTTGATGACTTCCATCTCATTTTGTACCTGAAAATGTTCCTTGGTGTTCAAAAATTCAGCAATGATGACAGACTCAAATAATATTGGTATTAGCACATGACTTACAACACAGGCATATAAAAATTGTGCCACACTATGACAAGTGCCTACAAGATGGTAGGAACTATGTAAAAAGATAGTTTAAATTTGGCAATTTTTTCCAACAAATAGTTTTTCTGTACCTGTATTTGTTTTGTTTTTGTTATTAGATGGAATTTACTTCCTGTACACATCTCATATTATTTGTGTTTATCCCCAAATTAATTTTTACAGGCCAGTGGAGAGTCTTTTTTATTAAGAGGAATATGACAAACAGCATGGTTTAGTTGTATATAGAGACAAAGACATATAGTTTAAATATCAATAAACATCCTAATCACATAAAATATCCAAATTTTCTGATGTATGTATATGTTTTGCTTTCTGGGTTGATGTGTTAATGAAGGAATACTGAATTCTGATGTGTTAATGAAGGAATACTGAAGCAAGTGAATAAGTTCATTCCATGGACATCTCTCTCATTATTAAAGAGAAGAAAACATGCATTTAGAAATAGCTTGGCCTTGTGAACTATATTCCCGCTCCATGGAAGAAGTTGAGGAGGAAGTTAATGGGGACAGGGATTTTGATGTTGAATGTTATAAGTACATGAGCATTTAACCAGTAACAGATAAAGTATGATGAAGGAGGAGTCACAGAGGAGATGAAGGGCGAATCTGTCTTGAAAATATGTTGAATGAAAGGGGGGGGGGACAAAAGAATAATTAGGAGAAGCTGAAATAGTAGAGGAGGTAAACATGGGATGAGGAAGAATATTGTCAGCTAGGGCAGCAAAAACGAATGTGAAAAGTGGAAAATTTAAGCTCAGCATGTTAAAGGAAGTCTTTGGTCATCCTTTAACCTGTTTATGAGGACTTTGAACCCAAACATGAAGAAAACTGTGGAAGCTTGGCAGAAGAAAGAAAAGGGAAAGGGAGAAGTTAGCAGACATACAAAATGGAAGGAAGTAGAGGGATTGGAAGGTTGGAGGGAGGACTTGGTCCAGGATGCTGGCAGGATGAAAATATGTATTATAGTACTAGTTGTCATCTCAACATTTTAAGGGAAACTGGTGTTAGACAAGATGATTCAAATGACTCATGTAGTGTGCAAGCTATAAAATGTCTTTCATGTTTCATGTTTATTGCCTCGATACAGGATATATCTGTTCCAGATAGTGCAAATGCATCTCATTGTATGTTCCATCTGATATATGGTTTTAGTAATCTCACATGTTGTTTTACCTTTAATAATAGTGGATTTGAAAATGTTGGGGCTGGAGTAAATAGTTGTATGTGGGTTCCAAATGCATGGGATAGGTTATGTAACAAGATTACTCCCAAAAATAGAAAAAGTTTGGTAAGAATCATGGTCTAGAGATTTCATAGAGTTTGATTACATTGATGTGAAAGGTTGATTGGTGATGGAAGTTAACTTGAGGTGCTGTGGGTGGAATATCAAGTAAGGACAATCTCAGGGCTGGATAATCTGGCTGGAGATTGTCATAGTCCTCAGAGCATTCAAGCTCAGGATGGTACTAAGTTATGAAGGTGATGCTTTTGTTTTGTTTAGAAGTAACATCTTGGCTTTAAGGAAAAAAAAGGGGGGAAGGAAATTTGTTTCTGAATGAGGCTAGTGGTATAGTTGTGAGAGAGGAATCATGGGAGAATTTGTTATTATAGCTGCTAAGGCATTTGGTATTGGAGCAGTTATGTTTGCTCTGGGTACAGAAGCTATAGGGAAGGAAATGTGTAACATACTTTCATAGTGAAGATATTTTTTGTTGAGGTTTGTGTGCACAGATGTGTGAGTGAGGTCTTAGTGAGGTGGAGATCAACATGTATGATAGTGGTATGGGACTGGAGAAGGATCGGCTGAAGGACGTGGAGATGTTTTACTTCACCACAAGTCCAGACTGCAAATCAATGAAACTGTACAAAGCCAGCATACAGCTTCTGAGTGTTAAGAAAATCAGTACTAGATATAGTGCACAAATTGGGTCCTTTAGAGATGTGTTTATTTTTTTAATTTTTTTCACTGGTAAATCAGTGGACTTTTGGATATTTTATTTTTATTTGTTTCAGATTCTGGATCCGTCATACTGTTAAGACCCAGTGGTTCTACTGGTTTGTTATTGTGTTGGTTTTTCTCAACACTCTTTGTACTGCTGTAGAATATTATGGTCAACCACAATGGCTTACTGATTTCTTATGTAAGTATTTTGATTAAAAAGTTAGCAGAGTCAAAATTTCAGTCTCACATAAATGAAATGCAGTCAATAGGGTAATGCTTAGATTTTTAAAGAAAATCTGTTCCAGTACCCAATTGCATATGCAAATTTATGTAATGGGAGATCATACTTTTTATGTGGATGTCTTCGGGAATACCTGAATGTCATACACTTGCACAGTGATAACGTCATTTGTTACGTGTACTGAAGTAAAATAGAAGATGGAATTTCTTCTATCTAGTGAACTCATTTATGTGGTACCAGACAAGGACGCAAAACCAGATCTTCGCATTGCAGGATCCATTTCTGAAAATAGGGGAAAGGTACTGGCAGATTTGAGGTTCATATTGGTCTGTAAGGACTATTTTAATGGCTCACATAGTATAGCTATGTTGTTGAGAAGGGAGCTCCATGTCCTAATCTGTCAGGCTTACAGTTATGGAGTTATGGTCTGTTAGCAAGTTTCCTATCTGAGCATGCTCTTTTTCAGTCTTGGGGTGTGGGTTTGGAAAGGCTTGCTCATATTTTTCATAAAAATTATCTGTCTGAGACCATATTTACATGGTAAGTTACCAATATCAACAATTTTTTACTTCGTTCATTTGTATCTCATACAGGCAAAATTATATTCATATTGTGTTCAAAATTTGGCGATACAGTAGTGACATTCTCCCATCCGGGTTTCAAGACACAGAGTTTTAATGTTGGTCATGCCATTCTAGTTTGATCTTACTGTAATTTGCTTATAAAGACAAGGTACTTGATTTGATATTAGATTATCAATTTCAGTGTCTATATCAAACCTTAATGTAACTGCTGTTAATTAAGTCTTTATCTTATTGAATCTTTGTGTGTAGGATACAAGAACCTTGAAAATATTCTGCACCTGGAAATAAGTAATCATGTTTTGTATGTGACTAACATGAGAGAATTTTAAAGTATTTCTACTGTAATTCAAAACATACAGAATTTATTCACATGCCAGTCAGATATCAGCATCAGGTGAAATACTTTCCCAGGCCCAGTGTCATGGTAACATTACATCGCCATAAACATGATGCTTAAACACTTTATCCAGTCATCATGATTTAGTTATAGAAAACACATAAAACATAATTCATGATAAAACTACTAGCTGAAATGGATCTTTCCCCCTTAAGGGCCAAGTGGTTTCTTTTTGGACTTATTTACATTTTTTTAAAGATTGAACTTACTCAGTGAAAAAAGGTTAGTGCAAGAAATGCATTTCCTTAAAATATTTGTCAGTTTGCTGCCAAATTTGGCACACATTTTAAATACAGGCAGATAATCATCTGATATACAGTGTGTCATGTGAAATTGAGCTCTCATTTCCAGAAGGTCTGAACATGTAATCACCATTGCTGTTAAGGAGGCATTCAGTGGTGACTAGTGTGAATGTCATTATGTTTCCAATTGTGACAAACCTTTGAATAATCTAAAATGCACTTAAAGCTCAATCATGGAGTGATCACCTAATTATGTATGTTTGAGTAAGGGTCAATTATTCCACCACAGGAGGGTGCCTGTGGATGTCACCATATTGTGTTTCAGACCAGTCTGCAACATGGGAACATGGGATCTGAGATGACATGCACGGAAAATTAATGAATTCTTTTTGTCCTCACCAAACCTTATGAAATGAGGATTGTCTGATCCACAATCATTTCAACCAGATCCACCTGCTTCAATGCCCGCAATCAAAGCAAACGTGGAAACACTTTACATGCACCAGTTCAGTCACAAACTGCACCATTGCTGTGTACTTCATAGAAGGTCTTTTGAGACCATGGTAGTGGTTGTGTCCTTTTATTGACACCAATCCTGAGTCACATCTCTTTGTATTACTGTTGTGAAAGGACAAATAAATCTCTGTTCTGTTTGAGTGTTAAATTTGGCTGTGTGTGTGTTGGGGACTGATATTCTGGTATTGGTCATTTCTAGTATTTATATGAGGGGCACTGACACCGCATGCCATCTATGAAAATACTGTGGTACATGTAGAACATATTGTGTTGTCTTTTAGTAGCAACCTAGTGTTTTACTATCTAGAAAATTTGGATATTTGCGTACAGTTTTGGTACATCAGAATTTGATAGATATACTTCTCTCATCAACTCTGTCACCTCAAATTTGCAAAGTTTTCTATTACTGGTTAATTCCTCCCTCCCTCCCCCCCTCCTTCCCTCCATCCCTCCTGCCTTCCCTCCCCCCCCCCCTCTCTCTCTCTCTCTGTCTCTCTGTCTCTCTCTCTCTCTCTCTCTCTCTCTCTCTCTCTCTCTCTCTCTCTCACACACACACACACACACACACACACACAAACAAATGTATAGGTCAGCTTTTTTCTGGCTTCAACTATTTGTTAACAGCATTCTGTCAGTTTAATTTTCTTTAAGTTCCTAGACAATGAAATCTTGTCTGTTCCACTCACTTTTTCATGTTCAAGATTCTTCTTCCTTTTTGGACACTGATTCTATAAAACAAAAAATTCCAAAAATAACAGTAATTCAAAATGCAATGTGTTGAATGTAATGAAACACAAGACACAGCATTAACACAACATTAAAACACTTATCTAGATAATGTTCAACCTTATATGATGTTTTTAAATGTACAAAATGAATTTGTCAGTATTGTTTGGACTTAAGTGGAACGTCTAAAAAGGAAGGTCAGATGATTCAGTGTCAGTCATGATTGCAGATTTTTCAACTTCCACTGTCAGGTAAAGAACAATAGGGCCTCTAACATAGGTTAGGCATGCTCTACACAAAAGGAGGAGCTACTCAGGCAGCAGAGTACTTACAATGTGCACATGGTATAAGGTGGATCAAACATGTTAAAGTGGCAGAGTGCATCAGAGAAACTTTGGAGAATATCATGAGTAAGTTTCATGATCATACTATTGTAATAGGAGGAAACTTCAACTTATCAGCTATAGTTTGGAAGAGTCATGCAATTTGTTCCAGTGGCAGAAGTCTGCTTTGAGCGGACGGTTAGAGGACTGACTCACGAGGGCAATCCCTTAGTCCTCATAGTAACCAACAAACCAAAACTCCTCAAATATGTTCATATAGAGGATAGCATCAGCGATCATAAGGTTGTGATAACAATGATTATGGGTGTTACAAAGGATGCTAAGAAAGGAAGGAAAATATTTTGCATAAGTAAAAAGTGAGAGGGGAAACAAACTGCAAAACATCTGAGAAGTCTACATCACAGATGTAAGTGAAGCCAAAGCCTAATTGACAAACAGACATTTTAAAAAGCCAAAATGAGCATTAGAAGAGCAATGTGAGAACCATACAATGAATTCAAAAGTAAAATTTTAACAATTCATCTGATGAAAAATGTTAATAATTTTGGTTGCACATAGTAAATGGATCAAAACCATGTACTGACACTCAGTGACCATATTGGCACGAGCATGTAACATGACAGGAGAAGGCCCAAATACTGTATTCAGTCTTCTGAAAGCTGAAAAGGCAGGTATTGAGATAGATAAATTGATCAGTGGTGGAAATATGTCTTGATCAGCTGAGATACCTATGAGATTCTACAGAGATTATGAGAATGAACATGCTCCCATTCTAGCAGCAGTTTACTTAGGTCACTGGACCAGTAGAGGGTATCAGGTGATTGGAAAAAAAGGTACAGGCTGTACTCATTTTCAAGAAGGTTCCTTGGGCAGATGAATTATAGGCTTATATTATTGACATTAATCTGTTGCACAATTATGAAATATGTTCTGTGATAGCACATTATAACTTTTTGGCTAATGAAAATCTCCTCTTTAAAAATCAGCTTATATTCTGTAAACAAAGATCTTGTGAAACTCTGCTTACTCTGTTCATCCAAAGATTCAGAGCACCATAGACAATGGTGCCCCAATTCATGCTGTATTCCTTGAATTCCAAAAGGCATTGCTACAGTTCCACCTAGTCATTTAGTGAACAGAAAAGGAGCTTACCAAGTGCTGGCCCAGATTTGTAACTAGATTCAGGGCATCCCAGCAGATAGAACTCAATATGATGTTCTTAACAGGATGAAATCAACAGATGTAAAGATAATTTCAGGAGTACTCCAAGGTGGTGTTATAGAGCCATTACTGTTTAAAATATATAGATTGTCCATGTTAAACATATAATAATATAAAATGTAATAACTTGAGACATAATGGAGATATTTATTGGTGGTTTGCTTCTACAAGTATGGTAACAAAAATGTTTTCTGTGTTTGTTTTTGGCAGTTGATACCATGTGCGCATGTGAGTAACTGCTCTATTCACCTAAAAATGTGTCAGTAGTCATGTGTACAGTATGGAGTGCTACCATGCCATTTTGCAAACATTGCAAGGATTTTTTGGATCATGAGTTCTCATATTGCTGGACTGGGAGATGTAGTCCATTGATTACCTGGCCACTTTGGGGGCTTATCAAGAATAAAGTGTACCAGACACCAGTTCATGATCTACTAGATCCACCTTGTTGCACCTATGCGGCTATCGCAAATGTTACACCTGCAATGCTGCAAAACTCTTGGAGAAAAGTGGAATACAGATTAGATGTCTGTTGAGCTACAATGGTGCGCATATCAAGTTGTGTTAGGAGCGCAAAAAAATATTTTGAGTCATCATACTTGTGGATGTATACTGTCGATAAATATCTCAATTACTTCTCAAGTTATTACATTTTATGTTATTATATGCTTAACCCTGACACCCAGTACATAAAAGATCTAGTGGAGAATGTCAAAAGCTCCATGATGCTTTTTGCAGATAATACTGTTGTCTGTGATATAAAAGTGTGAGTTCCGTGACATTTTTGCAGATGATGCTGTTGCCTGTAGGGAGGTTGCAATGCTGAAGACTGTAATATAATGCATGAAGGCCTGTAGATGATCCAATGATTGCTGCAGGGATTGGCAGTTGACTGTGAATGTAAATAGATGTAAGGTATTGTTTATAAATAGGCAAACAGATCCATTACTGTTTGAATATGCAATTGTGAAAAGTCACTGGAAGCAGTAACAACTGTTAAATACCTAAAAGTATATGTAGACAGTGACATTGAGTGGAATGACAATGTAAAACTAATTGTAGAAAAAGTAGATGTCGGACTTATGTTCATTGGGAGAAACTTAAGAAATGTAATGTATCCATGAAAAAGAACTGTAATGTATCAATGAAAGAAGTAGCATAGAAAACACGTGTAAGATTGTTTCTTAAGTATTGCTAATCATTCTTTGACTCTTACCAGGTTGAATTAATTGAAGAGATTGAAAAGATCCAACCAAGAACAGCAATTTTCATCATAGATTTCTTTAGTAAGTGTGACAGCAAAATGGAGATGCTCAAAAAACTGCTACAAAAGAGGTGTTATGTATCATGGAGAGGTTTACCATTGAAATTTCGACAATATACATTCCTGGAAGATTTAGATGAAATATTATTTTTTCCCCATATATACATCATAAAATGATCATGATTAAAAACAGAGACATTGAACAGCTTTATTAACATTCTTCCCATGTGCCATTCCCGAATTTCGTGGTTAAAGGGGGAAATGATAGTGGTATCAGAAGTATTCACCACCACACACTAGAAGGTGGCATATAGAGTACAAATGTAGATATGGCTGTAGAATAAATTAAAAAATAAAATTACACAAAACGTGATAGTGGAAATAATAAAAAATAATAATGATAGTTAGGAACTGAGAATGAAGTGAACTGTCAGTACACAGTATGTATAAGATTCCAAAAGATTAGACTTTAGTTATCTCCAGGAATGTAAGTTGTGATGAAGATAACACACATCCTACAATAAGAAGATCATCTGAAGAATGTAGTTGGCCTTATGAGAACATTTGAAGAAATCCTAATTTTTGTACTAAACAACATGTGCCATGACTCAATACTTCCTCATAATACACACTGAGATCAGTATCAGTTCTTCATTACCTCTGGCGGCCTGAGTGGCCGAGCGGTTCTAGGCGCTACAGTCAGGAATCGCGCGACCGCTACGGTCACAGGTCCGAATCCTGCCTCGGGCATGGATATGTGTGATGTCCTTAGGTTAGTTAGGTTTAAGTAGTTCTAAGTTCTAGGGGACTGATGACCTCAGAAGTTAAGTCCCATAGTGCTCAGAGCCATTTTTTTCATTACCTCTTCTTTTTGCATATTTTACACCACTGTGGGCATCTTGCTTTATTGTTGCCCTCAGTTTCACTTTCTTTTGTAGAGCATTTAATATTAAGCATTTTCTCCAATTAGAAAATAACTCTTCACAATGAAAATATTTGGTAGAATTTTTGAAATGTTTTTTAACTACACTAGTCTTTATTGTTGACTGCTTTAATAATGAATTTGCCATTTTGAATATTACTTCCTTGAATATGCATGGACTTTGCTTTAGGAAAATAAGCTTATTTTTTCCTGTAAAAAAATCTTTGATTTAAATAATTGGTAAAGTGGATGGAAATGGTTTTTCAAAATTTTTGTAGGCTATTAGTCACCATAAATTTTTATCTGTGACTTGCCAAAAAGTCTTGTTGTTGATGCCCTAATAGTACATACGATAACTGTGCATATTGTTAAATTTTACTGTGATTTTTGTGGTCCACTTAAAGTTCTCATAATTCCTCTAACTTTCCAACAGCATTACATTTATGTTATATGTATTACATCTACTGAAATTACTAAGAAGTGTATGTATATTCTTTTTTCAGATATTTCTGAATTTGTATTCTTGGGTCTTTTTATGATGGAGATGCTTATCAAGATGTATGCCCTTGGACCTCGAATCTATTTTGAATCTTCATTCAATCGTTTTGACTGTGTAGTGATCAGTGGCTCCATCTTTGAAGTGATATGGTCTGCTGTGAAACAAGGCTCATTTGGTATATCAGTTTTACGAGCCTTGCGCCTTCTAAGGATATTTAAAGTTACAAAGTAAGTGAGAGTGCTTTTTTTGTGTGTGTTTGCTTTTGAGAGTCACTGCATGCGCAGGAATTTGTTCTTTAATCCAGAAAGAAGAAATTTTGAAGCAAGATAGCCTAGAAGGAAATGCTACAAGAATGGAATCTTAATTCAAGAATCTTTTTTTATGGGAGTGCCAACTGTTTTTTTTTTTTATTGCAGTAATTTAACTGTATGTGTATGATGTTGCATTTTATAAAATGTATGATTCTCGTCTCAGTAAAGTAAGTATTTCAGGTGGCATGTAAGTTCATTTCTGAAGTGTCCTATTTGACATTTTTTGATGCAGCTAACAACATACAAGCTACAGAAAGATTGGTATATTTCAGTATTAACTCCATCATCTCCCTGAACACCTCATATTTAAATGACCATTAAACTCAGTATCTTGATGTAACAGTATGGAGAAAAACCGGTGCAACTGTAACAGTGTTGAACTGAATCTTTTAGATGACTAACAAGTTAAATACTTTATTGTTTTCAGGGAATAATGTTTTTTCCAAAACCTCATTTGCTTTCAGTAAATGACAAATCAAATCATTAGATACAGTGATAAGATTTATATTATTTGTATTACTTTTACATAGTTTCAATGATGTTGGTATAATTTACAGCAGTATTTTAATCAAAAATGAATTGAACTGGAAAAAATGCTACTTCATGTTCTTCAGCAATTTATCATAGGAGACTTCTGAAATGAACCTTGCTTGTATCATCTTATATGACTGTCTTCGTCTTATTACTAAGTATAACCATGGAATTATGTTAACTGAGAACATGTCAGTAAACATGGATTTGTAAGCAGAGCACATATAGTTGTAATAGAAGCATTGATAAATTCTGTAATTTCATTATACGCTCCTGCATTATGTATCTTCCTCTGTTGTGAATTAGAAAGTAGACATTTTGGAAACAATTTATTTCAAGAATCAGTAAAATAAGATCATCTGCAGTTTGAGTCTACCGGCCATGTTAAACCTTTTACAAATTTCCTTTTGCCATGGAAATGTTTCCATGGACAGACTGATTTGGCCTAAATGTCATAGATCTTCCAGTTGTTTTGCTGGAATGTTCCAGTACCTTTGCCAGTAATAAGCTGCAGAATGCACAGCAGACATTTATTTATTATTTATAATGAACTGAAATACTGATCATAATTCAGGTACTTGCCAGTCATGACCATTGTTTAATATTGTAATATTGTATACTAACAAAGGTTTTCTTTGTGCATTCTGATTATACTTTATTTGCTCTGCAGCCGGTAAAAATAATGTTTATATGTGATAGACTGATAGTACTTCAGAAGTTTTCATAATTAGACTGATGATGAAAAAATTGCAACACCAAAAATAATTAATGTAATTTCAGGAATACACTTGTCTAGATAACATATTTAAGTGATTAACACTGCAAGATTACCATTAATGCAAAAGTAAGATAAGCTATTGCATATGTGAAATGCTGGTACAGTAATAACTGGTATAACCACTAGAATGTTGAATTCATGCATGCAAATGTGCATGCATTGTGGTGTACAGATGCCAAATGTCAGTTTGTGAGATGGAGTTCCATACCTGTTGCACCTGGTTTGTCGATACAGGGATGCTTAATACTGTTTGTGAATGGCTCTGAAGTTGTATGATGATGTCCTATATGTGCTCGATTGGAGACAGATCTGGTGATCAATTAGGCCAAGGCAACATGCCAACATTTGGTAGAGGCAACATGCCATCACTCAGTAGTGCACGTTGGGTTACAACAGTGGTATGTGGGTGAGTGTTATCCTGTTGGAAAACACCCCCTAGAATGCTGTTCATGAATGGCAGGACAACAGGTTGAATCACCAGATTGAGGTACAGATTTGCAGTCAGAATGCTTGGGATAAGCATGAGAGTGCTCCTGCTGTCATACAAAGTCACACCCCAGACCATAACTCCAGGTGTAGGTCCGCTGTGTTTCACACGGAGACAGGTTGGTTGTGGGCCCTCAACTGGCCTACTTCTAACCAATACACAGCCATCACTGGCACTGAGGTACAACCAGCTTTCATCAGAAAACACAACAGACCTCCATCCTGCCCTTCAGTGAACACTTGCTTGACACCACTGAAGTCGCAGAAGGCAGTGGTTTGAGGTCATTGGAATGCATGCTACAGGGCATCTGGCTCAGAGCTGTCCTTGAAGTAACCAGTTTGTAACAGTTTGTTGTGTCACTGTGGTGCCAAATGCTGCTCAAATTGCTGCTGCAGATGCAGTACGATGCACCAAAGCCATACACCGAACACGATCGTCTTCCCTTGTGGTAGTGCCATATGGCCGTCCGGAGCCCACTCATCTTGTGATCATACATTCTTGTGACCACTGCTGCCAGAAATCATGTGCAGTGGCTGCATTCCTGCCAAGTCTTTCTGCAATATTGCAAAAGGAACATCCAGCTTCTGACAGTCCTATTACACAACCCCATTCAAATTCAGTGAGGTTCTGATAATGGCGTCTTTATCACCTGAAAGGAACTCTTGACTAACACTGCCTCAGCACATCCAATCTCAAAGATAACTGATGCTCATGACTGTTACAGTGGTTATTTAAAGCAAACCTGATTTGCATCCTCATAGTGTCACAACTAGCACCTGTCTTACGTGATTGGTGCAAAATTTGATTTGTCATCATGAGATGGACAAACATGCCTACTAAGTTTTGTTTGTGTCACACAATTCCTTCTTGGTGTTGTAATTTTTTTCCATCACTGTATATTAGTAATATATATTTATTTTATATCATTTACTGCAATGTCTGGCAGATATACTTTATTAGCAGGGAAAAATGGTATTCCATGAATGAGCTGAAATTATATGAATGGCTTCAATTTAAGATACTCTAGGATCACACTTGAATTATTAATAACATAAGGTATTAAAAGTAACATTTCAGAAGTTATCTAGTAAAATCATTGTAAAATAATTGTTTGGTGAACTGTAGGGCATTTTTGTTAAACTGAGCATGGGCCCCTATATATCCTTATTAGGTTACAGTTAGCACTTTATGACATGTTTCATGTCATATCCCTATATTTTCTGTTACCTACAAATTAAGTCATGTATTCTATTTATACACTTTCTATTCTTGTGTATTCAGGCTTAATTTGAATTTTCTTTTGTTGTACGTTACTGCCTCGAATTTGCAAAATAGAGGGAAGGGGGAGGGGGGGGGGGGGAGGTGGTAGACTGTAAGATATGTGCATATTCATTGTTTCAGTGATTCTGCCAAGCCACTCAGTGTACCTTGATGAAGGAAACATTGGTGAGTCTTGTACGTAGAATCCACAAAAATAAAAATACAGTTTAGGAGAAGTGGGAGGATGTTTACAGCGTGTTTGATTTAAAAAGTATAACATCTATTTTACATGTGATTAATCATGGTACACATAACTTCATAAAAATTGGCAATTTTTAATATCCTGTTGAGCACTGTTATGAATGATATGCAGTATATCAGATTTTTAGTCTGTGGTAGGTACAGCTTGAATTGGGAATACTGTACAGGAATGATCCTGTCAGTATTTCAGAGCTATACCAAGTAGTGTCCATTATGCCCTTCACCATACTGCATGAAACTCATTACTCATGTGCATTAACATGTAGTTTGTTTCCTACACAATAGTTGAAACTGAGTTAAGTGTAAGTTAAAAAATGTTCTCCTGATGACAGCTGTGGTAAAACTATTTGCAACCTAAAACTTCACTGTTAGTGATATCAGCTTTTAGCCCAACAATATGGGTGGACTCGGACGTCTGCAGGAAATAATACTGATAATAACATAATGAATAAATTTTGTTACCATTAAACAGAAGGTTAACAGTTATCAGAAGCTGTTATTCGGTGTATGAAACAGTAGCAGTAGTAATGCAGAGATGCACCCTCAGTCCTTGGAGAAGGGTTGAAATGCCCAATGGTGTCAGTACTGTCAGACGTGGTGAAGAACATCTTCCTGTTGCTCCGCATGCTGCAAATTGTCCTTCTTGACCATGAAATGTGTGGAAATTGACACCCCAGGGAAAGGGTGGTTTTGTTGACACCTTCTGTGACACGCCTGTGGCCTTTTCATACTGGTTCTGCATTGCAGTGTGTTTGGAATGTTTTTCTTGGTCATTTATAAGAAAACCACATGATCTCAACACCAGGTTGTGACCTCCATCATAGAGGCTTCAAAAGAAGAGCTGAAATATGGATAGTAGGAGGTTTAACAACATTCTGATCATGTGACACCTGCACAGTCGCATTGGACCTAATTGTGGTGAAATTTGGTGACAGTGACATCGTTAACCCACTTTACACATCGCATGAACTTCTGAGCTACGGCCTTCTTTTTGCAAGTGTTGACACCTTGCTGTCTGAAGCATCATCAAGCCTGAGGGAGATGTCACAGGGTGCCATGCTTTTACGCCATTACAGAGGAAGCTTGTTAGCACCTTTGAGCCAAATTTCAAACTTAACCGTCACAATGGATGGGAATTATGGGGTTTTGAAAAAGTGGTCCTGTAATTCTATTATGAAGTGTAGCATAAGGTGTTAAAGCATAGCTAGGAATATTGTGCAAGCAGAGAGAGAGCAGCATAACAGATGAAAATAAAGTTGAACCACTGCTGATAAACAAAAACTGAAAAAATTTAAAACAAGCATAAAAGAAGTGGTCAGTAAATTCAAAAGCCATAATTTACCTGCTGAGTTGTTGGAAAATCCTAGTAGGTTTCAGTCCTGTGCAGAATAAATCAATTGAACAAAGATGCCTGACCAAAGCTTTTTGTATATGGTGTCACTGAAAGAGGAGATAATAAAAATGAAGTCCAAAATACGTAGGTCTATCAACCAGATTTGCTTCACTGAGGATGATGACAGTGCAGTTCGTAAGGCCACAGGATCTGATGTGATATCTCTTAATTTCCGTACAGTATATGCAGATGAACTGGCTTCACTTTTAGCATGAGTTTACTGTAGGAATGTGGAACAGTGGAGTGTGTTACATGATTGGAAAAAGGTACTGGTTGTGCCAAACTATAATGTTCTCAAGACCAATGCACAAAGCTGTAGACCTTTATCATTGATTTCAATTTGTTTTAGAATTAGCTAACATGTTTTATGCTTGTATATGGCTTTTCTGGATACTGGACAACTACTACATAGGAATGGTGTCAGCAAGTACCAATTGTGTGGAACCCAGCTGGTTCGTTTTTTAAAAATTATATCCAAAAGGCAGTAGATAGCAGAAATAAGTTGATTGATATGTTTCTTTGTACTCTGAAAGCCTTCATTATAGTTCTGCACCATCACCTAGTAATAAAATGTGAATATGGAATATTTGAATACACATGTGATAGATGTGAAGACTCCTGATAAATAGAGATGAATGGGTGTCTGTGTTGTCCTCATTTCATCATCATTCACAAAAGTGGTGAGATTGGACTGAGGAAAGGTTGGGAATTTGTATGGGCACTGATAACCACGCAGTTGAGTGCCCCACACACCAAACATCATCATCCTGATAAATAGTACTCTGTATATTATTCTCAATGCTGGGGTATTGTCAGAAGTACAGGTTACTGTCCAGTGTACATCAAGGTAGTGTGATAGTGCTTCTGCTATATATGTGTATACAATCCAAGATAAAAATTTAAAAAAGAAACGATGCAGCACCAAGGAATTATTCAAATGGGATGGAAATCAGTAGATGTGATGTACATGTACAGAAAAACAAATGATTAAAATTTCAGAAAAATTGGATGATTTAATCGAGAGAAAGAGCCTCACAAACTGTGCAAGTCAATGACACATTGGTCCACCTCTGGCCCTTATGCAGGCAGTTATTCAGCTTGGCACTGATTGACAGAGTTGTTGGCTGTCATCAACATACTTAAGTCCCTCATAAGACCCTGGGTTCTGGATGAACATGAACTCTGGTGAACTTAGTGGCATAAGAAGAAGATGATGAGTCAGAATCAGTAACTGGCTGCTGCTCATCATGGTCACTCGATATCTGAATTACATTTGTGAAAGCACATTGAGCTTCAGAAGCAATCTCAAAAGATTTAGCAATCTTAAAAACTTCACTAAAGCTAGGAATGGATGTTTCTAATGCTTATGCCATGACTTCCCCCCTGGGGGCTAGATGCACAACTAAAACAAAAATCAATGACTTTGCTTAGGAAACCTTACAACTGTGGCAAGTGAAACTCAACTGTCATGTGAGACCCTGCAAGTTAGCCCATGGTATGTGAGACCATCCCTGTTGTTTATGACACTGATTAAACTTCAGCCTAGCTGCTACCAGATATGTCTGGTGACCACAGTATTTTGTTTCTGGTACATGTAATTCATTAAAAGATAAATCACTGAGGTTTGCAAGTGGTGCAATTTCTACACAATTTCATATAAATTACGCCTAGAAGACAGGAGTCGAGCACTTTTCTGCCCATTGGAAATGCCGTAAGTAAGACAGTGCAGTTCAAAATGTCAACGGTATATGTCCCAGCTATGTAAAGCCTCATCAAAGCTGGCAAATGGTGGTAAGGTGTTGCCGTAACCACCAACTTATGTTTTTGTTAATGACACAAGAGCTGCAGGATAGCAGTATGCTATTCTACATCTAATGGGTGTCTGGGAAGCAAGGATGGATTTGAGTTTTGCGCCATTTTGTCATATGGCAGTTGACAGCCATGGTTTTTTCATGTTTGTTATCTGTGATCCTTCGCATTAATAGCCTAATAGCTGTTGTGTGGTGAGCATTGTGTTTGATGTTTATTTTCATTATGAAGCAGATGACAACTGAGCAGTGAATCCAAGTGATAAAAAGTTATTACAAAAACAGTGAAAGTCCCATGACAACCGTTCATGAATTTCTTGTGACACTTGGATCTAATGCTGCTCCAACTGAATCATCAGTTCAGAAGTTGATCCAGAAGTTTGAGACAATGGTTTCTGTTTCAAATGTTAAGAAAACAGGTCAACCACATTCTATTTGAACACAAAAAACATTGCTGTCATGTGTGACAATGTGACAGTTGAAGTTATCATCAAGTTCAGTGCATGAAATTCTTTTGAAAGATCTGGCAATGTATGTGTATGAGATTCAACTTACATACGAGATCATGGATACAGATCATGGAAAGAGATATTGATTTGCTTAATGGGTCTTAGCTCAACAAGCAGAGAATGAGAACTTCACAAAAATAATCATTTTTTCAGGTGAGGTGCACATCCACCTTGGTGGGTACATCAATAAGTAGAACTGCAGAATTTTGGGTAACAAAAATCTGTGAGTGACTTGTGGAAGATGAGATGCATCCACACCTTGTGACTGTGTGGTATGGGTTCTGGGCAGGAGTGATCGTCCCATACTTTTCTGAAAATGATTAGGAAGCTGCCATCACTATGAACAGTGACCATTACCAAAACATGCTTTCTGATTGGTTTTTCCCTGTTATTGGTGGAAACGATGATTTTTAGTTTCAACGAGATGGTGCGACTAGACACACATCCCGTGAAATGATTGCATGGTTGAGTGGAAAATTTCCTCAGAAAATTATCTCTTTCCGTGGCAACCAGGAATGGCCTGTCAGCTTGTGATTTTTTTGTGGGGATTTGTGAAATAAAAAGTGTTCATGAATAAACTACAAACAATATACCAATTGAAGGATGAAATTTAAAAGGGTTATTAATGGCATCCCGCCGGATGTTCTCGAATGCATCATCGAGAACTTCAATGGACACATTGCTCATTGCCGTGCAGCCTTGGGTGGTCATATGGAGGCTATAATTTTTCATACATAAATGGGAGAAGTTACTTAATGTGTTTGTAAAAAAAAAAAAAAAATATCAATACATTTTCAATACATTTTGTATGTTCTGTAGCTCTTTAATATTCGTCCCTACTTCCCAGACGTCCTCTACATACATATTTTGCAAGATGCTGTATAGCATGTTGTCAGAAAGGACCTTGTACCACTGCTGGTCATTTCCTTTTCTGTTGCACTCATCCTTTTCTGTTCCACTCACAAACAGAATGAGGAAAAAATGATTATCTATATGCCCTCTTACAGACCCTATTTTCTGTTATCTTATCTTTGTGGTCTTTATGTGAAACAGACATTGGCAGCAGTAAAATTGTTCTGCAGTTGGCTTCAAATGCCAGTCCTCTAATTTTTCTCAATATTTTTCCCTCCAGGGATTCCCATTTGAGTTCCTGAAACATCTTTTTGATACTTGCATGTTGGTTGAACCTACTGGTAACAAATGTAGCAGCCCAGCTCTGGAGAATTGCTTTAATGTCTTCCTTTAATCTGGTGTGGTGGGGATCCAAAACACTCAAACAGCACTCAAGAATGGGTTGCACTAGTGTTCTAATATGAGGTCTCCTTTACAGATGAACCACCTTTTCTTAAAATTCTCCAAATAAACCAAAGTCGTCCATTGGCCACCCTACTGCAACCCTTACATGCTCATTCCATTTCATATCACTGTGCAATATTACACCTAGATATTTAACCAACATGACTGTGTCAAACAGCTCACTACCAATGCTGTATTCAAACATTATGGGGTTGTTTTTCCTACTCATCTGCATTAACCTATATTTTTTTACATTCATCACACCAACTAGAAATTTTGTCAAAGTCATCTTGTATCCTTCTACAGTCAGTCAATTATGACACCTCAGTTACACCAAAGTATCATCAGCAAATAACTGCAGTTTGCTACTCACCCTGTCTGTTATTCATTTACGTATATAGAGAACAATAGCAGTCCCATCACACTTCTCTGGGGCACTCCTGATGATAACCTTGTTGAACACTCACCATCGAGGACAATGTACTGGGTTCTGAAAACAATGAGGGAGCTGCCATCACTGTGAATAGTGACTGTTACCAAAATGTGCTTTCTGACTGGTTTTTCCCTCTTATTGACAAAAGTGGTGATTTTTAGTTTCAATGAGGTGGTGTGACTTGACACATATCCCGTGAAACGAGAAGTCTTTGAACCACTCACATGTCTGGGAACCTATTTCATATGTTTGTACCTTCATTATTGTATCTGTTGCTGCTGTTCCTTCTTTTGCAGTTTTAGTTGTCTCTGTTGCTGTTTGCAGAATCTATTAACAGATTTGTTTGTGTCTGTTCAATGTGGGAGAGCTGATGATAAAAAAAGTTGTGTGTGTACAATTACAAAATGTATGCTTACATCTTCCTTTTTATTTCCGCAGCTCATAGTTTATGCAGTTTGATTTATAACTGTTTGTCACCAGATAATCTGTTAATGTACCTTCTCCCACCTCCATAGTTCCATATTTTTCCAGTTGTACTGAATGACTACTATGACAAAAAATTACACTGGGACATAGTCTGTTTAGTGTGTGATAGCCTGTCACTTTGTGGCATTTGGATGATCTCATTTTCTAGTCACTTTTGGTGTACAATACCAAAGAGAATGTGCAATTAATTGAATTTACTAATGATGGAAGATTATATATTTTGTAATTCCTTCCTCCACATATTGCATGAGAATTGAAAATTTTGCCATCCATGCATTAAAATTTGTTGTACTGTTATTAGCAGCCACCAAGTTATTGCATCCTTTCACATTTGTAGCCATCAAAGTAGGCAGCTCTGGCTAAAATCTTAATTGATACCTACTGATTTGCTATGAGTTGGTTTAAGTGCTTCATGAATTCATTCATACATCTCAATAAGTAAATGATGTGTTTATATTACTATTGAACATGTTCCATAACCTATTTTATGTGATAAAGGCCACAGTTCATAGTAAACTACAGAAAGCCATTGAGTAAAGCAGAAGTAACATCTGACATTCCCCAAGGCCCTCTGTTGTTCTTGATCAGTATAAACAATTTATGACACAATCAGAGTGGTCCTCATAGATTGCTTGCAGATGATGCTGTCATTTACCTTCTAGTGAAGTAATTAGAAGATCAAAACCAACTGCAAAATGATTTAGACAAGATATCTGTATGATGCGAAAAGTGGCAATTGGCTATAAGCAATAAGTAGTGTGAAGTCATGTACATGAGTAACAAAAGGAACCCATTAAATTTCAGTTCCTCAATAAATCACATAATTTTAAAGGCTGTCAATACAACTAAATACATTGGGATTACAATTACCACAAACTTAAACTGGAATGATCACATAGGTAATGTTTGGGGGAAGGTGAACCAAAGACTGTGTTTTATTGGCAGAACTCTTATAAGACGTGACAGATCTACTAAAGAGAGTAACTACACTACAGTTATCCATCCACTTCTTGAGTATTGATGTCCAGTATGGGATCTTTAGGTCTTTAGATAGTCTGAAGGTGGTTTGATGAAGCCTCTGCCAAGCACTTGCAGAGTAGTCATGTTGATATAGATTTGTAGTTTCATTAATGTATTTGTGAAATTACACAACAATATCACATTTTATTCTCACCAAAGTGATGAGTGGAAGAAGGTGCTGGGTATCAGAGGCCATCACTGAAATGTGAAGAGAATGACCATGACAATGGATATCGTGGTAAGCTGTGGAGCATAACTGTTCAGAGGTAGACATCAAGCAATAACCCTGTTACCAAAATACAGGGTGTTTGAAAAAGAACTCCCTAGTTTTAAGTATAAATTTAATGAGGAAATTAATGAAAAATTTCATCAGTGAGTACATATCATGAAAGAGAATTCCTTCAAGTTTTCTTTAATGTTAGTATATGTCAATGTGGGATCCATTTGTTGCCCTGCACATGTCGAAACGATATTCCACTTCTCGCCACGTATTCACCAACATTTTAGGTGTAACTGTCCCAACTGCCATGACAGTTCTTTTCTGTAAGTGATTGATGTGTCTGATCTTTTCACTGTACACAACATTTTTTTATGTGATCCCAAAAGAAAAAGAGCAGTGGGGCTAAGTCTGGGCTTCATGGTGGCCAAGGTATTGGGCCAGCCCTGCCTATCCACATTCCTGGAAATTGAATGTCAACAGCCGCACGCGCATGGTTACTGTAATAAGGTGGGGTGCCATATTGTTGGAAAAACACAAGCCCCTTTTCCTCCTCAATATCGTCCATTTTGGGAAAGACATACTCTGTCAACAAGTCACAGGAAATGTCTCTGTTTATCATTTTTTCTACAAAAATGAAAGAACCAATCACACGATCTTCCATCAAACTGCACCAGACATTAACTGTGGGAGAGTCACGTTGATACTGAATAACTTCATGTGGATGCTAATCCCCCCCCCTCAAATTCTGCACTATTCCAATGACATGTGGAGTACACATTGTTGCTGAGTTGCTCTGCGCTGCATTGCGTGCACACCTGGACTGAACTGACAGAACAGAGAAAAAAAACAGCACTGGTGCCATCTCAACGTCAAGCAGACCTGCCAACTGCAGGGGAGCCAAACATGGAGCGTTGATGAATCAAATACCACAAACTAGAATTGTGTATGTCATTTTGTGTAGATTCTAGGATACATTAAAACTTGGGAATTCTTTTTCAAACACACTGTATTTTTGGATGAAACTGCTGTTAGCGTGTCATAAAGTGAAATAAGTTATGACTGTGTTTTGGTTAGCCATGAACTTTAAGCTAACAGATGAAATGCGTTACGAAAAAGTTAGTCATATGGTGACACATACTGCTGCAAGTTTGTTGGATAGTAACTCACTCAAAGGCCCTGAAGATGGCTTTGTATAGCTGAAATCTGGATATGTAAGAATAATTAAAAAATCCAATGGCACTGCAACTGATTGCTGTGTTCCTGTCCTTCCTTAATTAAAAGAATGGGAGCAGGCAGGCATTAAGAAGAGCTCTAAAAGGGACAGAATCTGGATGAAGACCACTTGTAAGGGGATGAACAAAATGGAGAGATCAGATGAAGAATGATGTGAGCCAAAGAGAACTACGAGTGTTCAACAGTTGGCAGCATTGGTATGCAGCAGGTACTGGCTTGTTCCGTAGCCTCTTCTCTACAGCTCCAGTTGGTGGGAAGCCTTAACATTGAACGGTTGTGTTGTTACAGTGAAAAAGTATGGAACCCTGTGCAGACAGACAGTCATTGCGATTTAAGCAATGTGCAGTCATTGAATTCTTGACAGCAGAAGGTGTCCCCCCAAAGGAGATCCATCAGAGAATGAAAGCAGTTTATGGTAATTGTGTTGATGTGAGTACTGTGCATCTTCATTCTCATAACACGAGAGGAGTTCCTGGCAAATTTGAAGACTGTGCGCTTTCATTACAGGAGTCAGCATCCGGGGTACCCATCTTGCACAAGTCTTCCAATAGCAAAGCAATAATGTGACCCATACATTCTTGTGAAATGCTGATTGTGCTTCCAATTTCTTTCTGAGTGACATGATGATCATCCTGAATCAATGTGTCAACATTTTGCTTGTGAAACTCAGTGGTTGCTGTCGTAGGACGTCCAACTCTTTGTTTGTCATGCAGGTCAGATGTTCCCACCTCAATATCTTTAAAATTACTCACTCAACGATACACAGTACTCACATCAACACAATCATGATAAACTGCTTTCATTCTTCCATAAATCTCCTTTGGGATGACACCTTGTGCTGTCAAGAATTCAATGACTGCACATTGCTTAAATCGCGTCGACTGAACGTCTGCGCACAATTCCATTCTTTACACTGTAACAACACAACCATTCAATGCTAAGGCTTCTCGCCAACTGAAGCTGTAGAGAAGACACTATGGAACAAGCCAGTACCTGCCGCATACCAATGCTGCCAACTGTTGAAGAGGTACGAAGGTGGAGGAATTACTTTTCAGTCAACCCTCGTACAATGGGAGGAGAAAAGGGAAGCTTGGAAGAGGCTCTGTAAGTGACCTGCATAAGCAGAAATGTTTCAGAAAGAAGAAGAAGGCTAACTAACTGTGGCTCCCTGTACTGCCATCTTTAAAGGACGTAACAAACCAAAGGCTCTATCCATTGAAGGAGAAGAAGGAGAATAGTGTTTAATGTCCTGTCAACAAGGTCATTAGAGACAGAGCACAGACTCAGATTAAGTAAGGATGGGGAAGGGAAGCAGCCGCACCCTTTTTAAGGAATGATTCAGGCATTTGCCTTAAGCAATTTAGGAAAATCATAGAAAACCTAGATGACTGCGCATGGGTTTGAACTCTCATCCTTCCAAATGCGAGTCCAGTGTGCTAACCACTGTGCTGCCCCGCTCTCACTATCCATTGATGTTGCTTACGGAAGTCCCTCTTAGGTTAAGGTATAGTAGGTGAGTGCTTTGACCCATATTTCTTTTTGTGGACCCACTGACACACCTAAATATTATGCTAGGTCAACCTATATTGAGGCATTTCTCACCACTGTTCGATCTTTGACTCAATCACATCACAATACTTGTCTCATCTAAGTCTGTACTAGTAGGATTTAGACAATGCAGATTACCTGGTCTGCATTTAGAGTGTGTGTTCTTGTTTTGATTATCAAGAGGATGTAACTGTTTTCAATTACTTCCACAGTTACTAGTGTAAAAAGCAGTGCTGCGCATGCTGTTAAGTGATTAGCTCCTGTATAACTTTGGCAGAAAGCTGAAATTTCAGTTCTTGCCCTTTTGCAAGCTGCCAGGTGTGCAAATAAATGGAAATAAGATTTTGACTGACAGGTTATCATCAAAAATAGGTCTTGTATAACACTACCTCAGAAGTTGACCAAGTTTCTGTATCAGATAAAAGAGGTGTTTGACATATTTCAGTTGATTAGAACTGACTTGTGGGGGATGTTCGGCATCAAATTATTGACCAACTTGTTCCCATTGTCACAATGTAAGACAGAGGTAGAACTGACATTTAGCTGAATGAGAAGGCCCAATGTAATATTTGTTTTGGGTACTGATGGAAAACGGGCCCAGGAAAATCCCAAAGAAAGTGTGTAAGGGCATCTTAGATGTGTCATTTGCTGTTAAGCAAGTCTGCTGTTTGAAATAATTTAGCTAAACAGTGGTGTCAGGGACATGGTGCTCCAATTCAACTGTCACTTGTCATGTATGAGACTCTGAAATGTATGTGGAAGTGCATAGATTGCCTAACCCAGGCTGTTCCAGTTTGAGTGCCTGTGCACAGGTGCCAATGAGCACAGGAAGGCAGCAGTGGGCAAACAGCTGATGCACATGTAGTTAGGCAGCAGGGCCAGAGCTAATGAGACCCTACTGCACTACTGAGTGCACATGGACAGGGGTGGCCAAACAATTGGCACCTGTGCAAATGCATGCAGTAGTGCTGTGTTTTACAAAAAAAAGTGCATCATGATCTTATATTGTATATTGCTTGTCAAAAAAAAAAAAAAAAAAAAAAAAAAAAAAAAAAAAAAAAAAAAATGTTTCAAATGGCTCTGAGCACTATGGGACTTAACATCTGTGGTCATCAAAACTAAAAAACTGCTATTAATATGTGTCTGGAAACATATCAACATCTGCATCTATGCTCTGCAAGCTACTCAGAAGTGCATGACAGATGGTATATCCCAATGTTCCAGTTACTAGGGTCTTTTCCTGCTGCATTCACATATGGAGCGCAGGAAGAGTACCTGTTTAAATGCCTCTGTGCATGCTGTAATTAATCTAACCTTGACCTCATGATCACTGTGGGAGCAATATGAAGGGCATTGTAGTGTATTCCTAGAGTCATCGTTTAAAACTGGCTCTTGAAACTTTGTAAGTAGGCTTTTCCAGGGTAGTTCATGTTTATCTTCAAGATCTGCAGTACAGTTCTTTCAACATCTCAGCGACACTCACATGGATCAAACATACCTGTGACCATTTGGGCTGCCCTTCTCCATATACATTCAATGTCCCCTGTTAGTCCTATCTGGTATGGGTCTCATACACTTGAGCAGTATTCTAAGATGGGTTGCACAAGTGATCTATAAGCAACCTCCTTTGTAGACTGGTTGTATTTCCATAGTATTCTACCAATAAACTAAGTCTGCTACCTGCTTTACCTGTGACTGAGTGTATGTGATCATCCCATTTTTTGTCCCGTGTAAGTTTACACCCAGGTATTTGTAAGAGTTTACCGATTCCAACTGTGACTCAATGATGTTATAGGCATAGGATACTATGTTTTTTTTATTTTGTGAAGAGCAGAATTTTACATTTCTGAACATTTAAAGCAAGTTGACAATCATGGTACCACTTTGAAACCTTGGAAGTTTGACTGAATATTTGTGCACCTTTGTTCAGACTGTACTTCACTGTACATAACTGCATCATTTGTGAAAAAAACTGAGGTTACTATTAATATTGTCTGCAAGATCATTAATATACAACATGAACAGCAAGGTACCTACCAAAAAATAATCAGCTCAATCACAAATTTTGCTTGATATTCCATGTGATTTTTCTTTTTATAATAAGCATAGGTGTGGTACAGAGTCAAATGCTTTTCAGAAATAGAGAAATGCTCCATCTACTTGACTGCCTTGTTCTGTAGCTTTCAGTATGTCATGGGAGAAAAGTGGGAGTTGGTTTTGATATAATTGATGATTTCGAATTCTGTGATAGTCAGGTCGGAGAAGGTCATTCTGTTTGAGATACCTCATTGTGTTTGGGCTAGAATATGATCTAAGATTCTACAACAAATATATGTCAAGAATATTGAACAGTAGTTTTGTGACTAGGTGTCAAGAATACTGAATGGTAGTTTCGTGAATCACTTCTGCTACCCTTCTTGGTGACAGGTGTGACCTGTGACTTCTAACTAATTCTCAAGATTTTTTATGCAAGGAATTTATGGTAGATTATAGTAAACAGTGGATCTAAATAAGTCACAAATTCTGTATCAAATCTGAATTTTAAACAGTTTCAGCTGTTTCTCAATGCCACTGACACTAATATCTATTTCACTTATCTTTTCAGTGGCATGAGTATTAAATTGTAGCAATACTCATGGGATTTCCTCTGCAAAGGAACATGTGAAATCAGCGTTAAGCATTTCTGCTTTTGCTTTGCTACTCGCAGTTTCGTTTCCCGTCTCGCTTGTGGGTGACCTGACACAAACTTTGGTATCACCAACAGCCTTTATGTATGAGCAGAATTTCTTTGTGTTTTGTGAAAGATCTTTTGACATTATTCTGCTACAGTAGTCACTGAAAGATTCACACATTGCTCTCTTGACAGCCAAATGTATTTCATTCAGTATCTCTCTACTTATAACCCTATGCTTTGTTTTATACCTATTATGCAGTAGTCTCTGTTTCTTTGGAAGTTTCTTCACATCTACATACATACTCTTCAAGACACCATATAGTGCATGGTGGAAGGTACCTTGTATGACTACAAGTCATTTCCTCACAGGTTCTGCTCATAAATAGAGCAAAAGGAGAACAATTATCTATATGCCGCTGTCCTAGCCCAAAGGCGGCAGTAAAGTCATTCCACAAACAGCTTCAAATGCCAGTTCTCTAAATTTTCTCAACAGCGTTTCCCGAGAAAAATGTCGTCTTTCCTTCTGGGACTCCTATTTGAGTTAACAGAGCATCTCTGTAATACTTGTATGTTGATAAAATCTACTGGTAACAAATCCAGCAGTATGCCACTGAATTGCTTCGATGTCTTCTGTTAATCTGACCTGGTGGTTATCCCAAACATTTTGAACAGTTCTCAAGAATGGGTCACACTAGTGTTCTATATGCGGTCTCCTTCATAGAAAAGCTACACTTGTCTAAAATTCTTCCAGTAAACCAAACTTGACCATTAACTTTCCCTACTACCATCATTACATGCTCATTCCATTTGATATCCGTTTGTAACATTACACTTAGATATTTAATCAATGTGACTGTGTCAGTCCGTTCACTACTAATGCTGTGTTTGAACATCATGGGATTGTTTTTGTTCTCATCTGCATTAACTTACATTTTTGTACATTTAGTTCAAACTGACATTCATCACAGCAACTAGAAATTTTGTCTAAACTGGTTATACATGGTGTCACAGGAGGAATGGTCATTATTTAGGGATCTGACAGGAATGATCATCTGCAGCAAAGAAGGCTAATAAATATGGACTCTAAAATGTATATCTTAAGGGCTATGAGCACTTATTCTCTTTAACTACTGTGAATCAAATCTCTTCTGATGCAAGCTCTTTGCTTTCATCTTTTGAGAGGTGGTAGTATGGACCAAAAAGAAAAAAAGTCCAGTAAACATGGGATCTAACTAGCATACTTTAAGACCCATGAGCACTTGCTTATCTTTGCTGCTGCAAAACGTAACTCTTCTACTGAACAAGTGCTCATACTCTTAAGGTATACATTTTAAAGCCCATGTTTATTAGACTTTTTTATTTTGAATGATCATTCCTGTGTATCTCTGGGTATTGATTGTTCCATCTGGGACTCACTGTATATCCGTCCTGTGCATAATCAACTGTTCTTTTAAACTCGAGCCATAATTCCTCTACATGCTCCTGTACAGGGTGAAAAATTTCAAGTTCCTCATTGAGTTGTGACACTAATGCTTCTATGTCTAGTTTGCTGAACATATATTTTTTTCTACTTCATTTAGTTGGTCTTTGTCCTTTTGTATTTATTATTTCTGCATGTGCTTCATGATCACTGATACTAGTTTCAGTGTGGACATCCTCAAGGACATCACATCTGTTTGTTGCTGTTAGATCTAATCTATTTCCATCACGAGTGGGATTCTGAACTATCTGTTCTAGGTAGTGTTCAAAGAAGGCATTTAGTAAAGTTTCACAGGATGTATTGTCATATCCACCATTAATAAAACTGTCATTATCCCAGTTGATTGTTGGATGGTTAAAGTCTCCTCTGATGATTACAGTATGATGGCTTTCTCTAAAGTTTTTGAGTATGTTTGGAAGTGAGCCTGGTGGTCAATAGAAGGGTCCAGTTATAATTTTATGCCAACCATTAATACTGAGTCTTGCCCAAATGATCTCGCATGCAGCTTCAATTTCTATCTTCAAAAATTTGAGTTTCTTGTCTACTGCGACTACACACTACCTCCATTTCCCATTAACTTTTCCCTTCAGTATGAGCTTAAATTTTCTCCGAATGTCTCCCTACTGTCAGCTTTAGGTTTCAACTGGCTTTCTGTAACTACTATTATGTGAGTTTCACTGCTTTTTAGGAGCACTTCAAAATCTGGCACTTTGTTTTGAATGCTTCAGTGATTAACCATTAGAATTCTAATACTTCCACCTATACCATGTGTTGGATCTCACAGTGATATTTCTGGGTTTCATACAGCTATTGTTAACTGGATTGAGATATGGCTTATTCTGTCCTGTGGTAGGTATCCGTCTGTTGACACTGCAGGAGGTGTTTGATGTTGTCACAAGTCATTTTTATTCATTCTTCAGCCCTTCTTCTCAAAGGCTCAGAAACTCATGTGAACGTGCCTGGCTGCCCTCAGATTTGTCACTAGCATGGAACACATATATTGTTGACTGGTGTGGAATACAACTGTGTCTTAAACGTCACCATAATCTCAGGGACTAAGGTCAGGTGAAGGGGATGACCCATGATACTGGGCCTCCTTGACTAGCCTATCATTCATTAAATGTTCGTGCCACACATTCCCATACAAGATATAGAAAATGAGGTTGTGCCCCATTATGCACAAACTATATCCATTGTCTTTCTGCAAGGGTAATATTCTCCAGTAGCTCTCGTAATTCGTGATACACCTGTTAATTTGTCCGTTAAACTTTATGGCCATATGATCTGTCATCCATGATCTGTGACATGTGGATATTGCAGTAATTTACTACCCTACTGTCAGAACCTCACTTCATTCATAAGTAAAAACCAAGCGAGGTGGTGGAGTGGTTAGTACACTGGACTCGCATTTGGGAGGATGATGGTTCAAACCCATGTCTGGCCATCCTGATTTAGGTTTTCTGAGATTTCCCTAAGTCACTTCAGGCAAATGCTGGGATGTTTCCTTTGAAAGGCCATGGCTGACTTCCTTCCTCATTCTTCCCCAATCTGATGTGACAGATGACCTTGCTGTTTGGCCCCATACCCCAAATCAATCAATCAACCAACCAACCAACCAACATCAGTAAGATGAAAGTTGTGAACTGTGGATTTTCATTGCTATGTCTTAGAATCTATTGGCAGAATTTTAATCTGGCATGTTGGTCTTGTGGCCCAAGAGCTTGTACAGAATACAAGTTATATGGGTAAAGTAGATGCTCTTGCTGAGTTGGCATTGTAACAGCTTGGTTTATGCCTTCAGCAGTTTCATATATTTTCTCACTTATTTTATGATATCCTTCTAACTGTTGTAGAACTCATTCCACTATCATAACCAGGTTGCAGACTGTCCAGGGTGTACCACAGGCCCTTGTCCCTGTTGCAAATTACCCCATGTCTGAAAGTCACTGGAATAACCTACTGAACATGATTTAAGATTGAATGTGCCACTGAGTATGTTGTTAAAATATGTGACACTTGTCTGTCAATCAGTACTGTCATCTAAACCATAGTGGAATACTGCATGTGTCATTTTGTATGTGGGATAATTTTACTCCATTTCACTGCATACATTGTGTACACTCCACATCAGTAACCTTGTTGTGATGCTAGCACAATCTCAAAATGATATATATGAAATGGCTGATGTAGGAGATAGCTGTAATTGCTGTCTGACAAATCCATCACAGTCAGCACTATAAATACAGAGACAAATACAAATAATAAGAAATGACAAACGCCACCATAAAGACAGCCTACACCATTTAATACTTTTTTCAAACATACTGTGTGTGAGGGAAGTAGCAGAACTGTTATTTAGTCAACTTCAAAGTTAGTTAGCTAATTTCATGTTTCATAGATCATTTGCATGATAAACTTTAATGATGTGGAATGAGTAATTTTATATTCAGATCACTTTTTTTGTAAATATGCCAATATGCTGATCATTTATGCTGTTCTTTGTTTTTTAATTAGTTAGTAATTCCCATCCACCTCTTTCTACACATTACAGTAATAGAAACTCTTCTATGGAATAGAAGGATTTGTCCAGGAGAAATGTTTTCAGTTTATTTTCAAATTTTACTTTATTAACTGTCAGACATTTTATATCACTGGGTAAATGATAAAAAAAATTTGGTTCTAGCATTGTGCACCTCTTTTTGTGCTAAGGACTACCTTAATGTGAATTATTGTTATGTACAGCAGTGTTCCTTTTGAACTGCAGTGGATTATTTACAACAAGTTTCCAGGGGTAATAAATATACTTTGAAGCAGCAGTCAGAATGCCCAACTCCTTAAACAGATGTCTACAAGATGATGGTGTGTGAGCACCACATATTATTCTTACAGTATGAATTTGAGCAATGAAGACTTTATTTTTTAAAGATGAGCTACCTCAGAATATTATTGCAGATTACATTTTTAGTATCCCTGCCACTAGACATCACAATGGAAGCAAACGATCCGGCACGGGTAGCGCAGTGGTATAGTACAGAAACCTGCCATGGAGGGTGGATGTGACGTGTTTGCTGGCATAGGTGTTTGCCTGCGGTTGTCAGTAAGCCAGGCATGCCAGTGCTTACTCAGAGTTTGACCACCACAGATCTCACCTAGTATATTGTGCTGTGTGATGTGTTGGTGCTTAGCTGTTAGCAGTCTGCACCAGCCGTGTGCTGATTTCTTCCTGTACTCATCTATACAGGGGTTTGGACTCTATGCTCCCCATAGATCGACTGACACAGCAAATTCCATTCTCTCATATAGGGGTCTGATCGTCAGCTATTATCAAGCCATCACTGGCCTGTGAAGTATTTGCACCAACTGTGTATGAAGTGGCATTGTCATGCCTTTGCAGATACTTACATGGACGTTTTGTCTATACGTGATGCCCCTATATTTTCTTTCCCCTTTTCATAGTGTTCACTTGGACCAGCATGAACCCAGCATTTCTGCAATGCTGACAGGAACAGTTGTGCCTACAGAAGGAGCAGTAGCAGACGCAGGTGCTGATAACCCAGAGTGTGAACTTGCTACATGACCTTGCTTTGCTGGCGGGGGGGCCAGATGCCTGCTTTTCCATCTTCTGCACTGCCCCCACCACCCACGACATCATTTGCTACTCTTGATGAGTCCACAGAAAGGTGGTGTCCTGTCCCACTCGTCATTGCTGCACTGCCAGGTAAGATGTATCGTCAACCTAGTTGATAAGGCTGCCTTGTTGTTGTCCGGCAGTGCAGGTTTATGCAGAGTTGTCCAAAATTTTAAGCCCTCCACTGAGCCCAAGAAATGTTCTTTTGATGAGCTTTGTTGCTTGCTTATGTAATATTTTTGATTTCAAACCCATATGGAGGTGGTGTGATTGCAGTTTTAGTCAGCACCACATGCAACCTGGGCAGTCATGCATGTCTTGGATTGCTGATTTGCTGGGTCTTTCATGCAAGTGTCATTTTGAGTGTTCCAAATGTGCTGCCTCTTATGCAGACTTGTGAAATCGGGATGTGATTGTCAGGTTATCTCCTGATCAAAAAGTTCAGACTAAGGTGTTGACCTTGTCCGACCCTTCTTTAACCAACATTACCAAAATCACAGAATTGCATGAGCTTATGGTGGTAGCAAGTGACAACTTTCCAATAATTGTCAGGTGGCTCAATTGGCGTGCATGGTAAACAGCCCTGTTGCCCATCGGGATACCCCAGGTGGTCTCGCCTCCTGCAGCATTGCCGTGTGTTGCTGCTATTGATGATGGTGATGCATTGGTGTCATGGGGCTGCCTGTCCTCGCCTGTGCCATGCTTGGTGGGTTCGCACTGCTTGCAGTGTCATAATTCCTGGCAGTGGTGTCTTTCAGGTACTTGACATCATTCTCCTCCTACTTGTTGGGGAAGCCGGAAGTCCTGCCCTGGTCATCAGTTGTTGCATGTTTACGTGTGGAGGACATATGTGGAGTGTGCTAGCAGATAGGTCATGTGACAACTGTTTGTAACAGTTGATGGGCTGTGAGTCAGTAATTCGATGCCCTGGTGTTTTCACCGGACTCTGGGGCTGACTCTGTTGCCCCATACATGTTGCCCTGGCATGTTTTGCTGATATTGGTAGTTAATGGGAGGCCAGTCAAATTTCAGGTGGACACTGGAGTAACTGTGAACCTAATTAACTTAGATACATACAGACTCTTGATTGCCTGGAGTTGCAACACCCACTCCATCACGTTGTGTCTTATAGTAAACAGCTTATTCCTTTGTGGGCACAAATCTCTGTCTGTGCACATTCTAGGTGGAAAATATCTTTGGGATCAATGCATTTTCTGTTTTTGGGTTTACTTTGATCCTACAGACTGCTGTCTGAGGTTACCTTGGGACAAGTAGTAGATTTTGAGGCACATATCTCTCTTGAGCCATTGGCGGTACCCAAATTTGGTCATCCACACCCCATTCCCTTCACAATGTGTGACGAGCTAAAGACTGAGTTGCAGCATTCACAGGATCACGGCCTCATTTCTCCTATTTTGTTGAGTCAGTGAGCCACAACTTTGGTGGTGATTCAGTAGCCCAGAAGTACTGTGTGACTATTTTAAACAGAACGCCAAGACACAATGTTTTGCCGATTAATACCCCATTCTGCAACAGGCAGTGTTTTTGATGTAGTTGTTGAAGGTTCAGTATTTTTTCCACATTGACTTGCGTGATACTTACCTGCAGTTGCCGTTGGACATGGTTTCTCAGACTTCCCTGGTCCTCAGTACCCCCTTTGTGCTTTACCAGTTTAATTCATTGCCTTTAGGAGTCTTGTCTGTGCCAGAGAATTTACCAGTGGTATTTGGGGCAGTCACTTCAGGACATTCCTTCTTGCATCAATTACCTCAGTGACATCTGGGTCACAGGCACTACTCAGGAGGAGCATTTACAAAACTTTCAGTGAGTTTTCAAACTCCTTCTCAAGAATGTCCTTTATTGCAAGTGCAGTTTTTTCTCCTCGAAGATGCATTTTTTTGGTCGTATGCTTAGTAAGGATTGTCTTGTCCCCACAGATGACCACATCGATGCTATTGTCAACCTACTGGCACCCAGTAACCTGAAGGAGCTTCAGTCTATTTTCTATTTTGGGTGAGTTTTCATATTATCCTCAATCATTCCCCAGGCTGCACAGATCTGCCAGCCCCATAATTGGTTCCAGCACAAGGGTTTTGATTTTGTCTGTTCTGCAGATTGTCAATGGCCTTTTTGGTCTCTCAATCAGTGTTTGTCCTCTGCTTCCTGTCTGGCTTCCTTTGCACCAGTAAATGTTCAATCCTGGCCTGTAGCACTTCCCAGTGTGGCATTGGTGCTGTCCTGTCCCATCGGAAACCCGGGCATCACTGAGCAGCCCATCACTTCTGTTGTACAGCATAATTATTTACAGGGAAAAAGGAGGCACTAGCTGTTATTTTCTGGGTTTAAAAGTTCCACATCTTCCTGAATGGGGTGAGGTTCCACCTCACTACCAACTACAAGCCACTGGCTTCCTTATTTGGTCCTTGTTCCAGGCTAACAGATAGGATTGCCCTCTGGTTATTGCAGTGGGCCCTCTTTTCATTGAATATTGTTAAGACATTTGTCATTTCTCCAGTGTCCAGCACTCCAATGCTGACATGCTATTGTAGCTACAAGTGGGGCCCAATCCAGAGTTCAGTCGGCAGGAGGCTCTTGTTTTCGCACTGCATGTAAAAGTTGGGACTGCCTCAGCAGCTGACTAATTTTTCCAGATGATCGTTTCAGTGGTCCATTTTGGTTGGCCGAAGTGCATCGCTTTCGATGAAGATCAGGTGTGGTGTACACTTTTCTTTCTAGATAACTTTATCAATGTTGTCCAGGGGGTTCTCATGCTTGCCTTGGAGTAGAAATGGTGCATGTGTTGCACTGGGATATTACTCATACGAAGGCACTGGAGTGATGTCACATCTACTGGGCAGTGATCAGTCATGACAGTGAACATCTGGTGTGTTCTTTTGGGGCTTTTACACAGAACCAGGTTGCTCTGGTGCACCAGTTCTCTCCTTGGGGCAGGGCACACATTAATTTTGCTGGCCCCTGCTTAGGCATTGTGTGGGTGTTAATAGTCAATGCATTGTTCAACTTCCCATACACAATACACAGCCAAGCTATACTCATATTGTCAACTTCCATGGTTTGTGCGTTGTCAGCTAATTTTGCCATTGAGGGAGTCTCCAGGACCCTGGTATCTGACGATGGTCAGCAGTTTGTGTCATGGGAGTTTGAAGGCTTTTGCATTCGCAATGGTATTCAGCTCTGCTCTGTTTCACCCAGCTTCTAACTCAGAGGTGGAACACTTCATTCATACATTAAAGATCCAAATGAAGAAGTCCATGCCTGCTGCTTTGCATGACAATGTGTTGTCGAGCTTCCTGCCTACATATGGGGTGATGCCGGTCAGTGGGTGCAGTCACAGGGTGTTCTGTAATTCCCTGCACCCTGAGTTGCATGCCACAGGCCATTATGTTTTCCTCCTGGGGCTGCTGTTTGGGCCCAGGCCTTCTGTCAGTGACAGGAGTGGCTGCTGGGTGTTGTGGTGGGTCACGGAGATCGTCACTTGTTTGTGGTGGATGTTGGTAGGGAACAGATGACACGCCCTGCATCCTGTTGGGACATCACTGCTGTGATCTGCTGGGTGGCAGATTGGGTCATGACCTTGTTCCATGTGAGGGCTCCCACTTGCAGTGGAGTAGTTCCCTGCTGCCGCCCCCTTTTCGCACTTTGCTGCCCTCCATTGCCTGCAGCCAGCAATGGCCCACAGTGAAGCATGCACCTAAGCCTACTGATGTGAAGCTCATGGATTTTGATCCACTCCTCCTTCACCCCACCCCCCTCATGGATTGAGGTGGCATCACCTCCAATTGCAGCCCATGCACCCATCCCCCTCACCCGCCCCCATTACCACAGCCTCCATGCCCTTCCACCCTTCTCCTGAGTTATCAGTACTGGTATTGCCTCCATTGGTGGATGTTCCACTGTTGGGTTCTCCAGGTGCCTCTCCGGTTCTGTGTTGGTGGTCATGGGCCAAGCCTGGTCATTTTCGGCACTATATGGCCCATTCACAGGGGGAGGGATTTAGTATCTCCACTGGAAGACCACACAATGGAGACAGACAAGCTGGCATGGGAAGCACAGTGGGATAGTATGGGAATCTGCAGTGGAGGGTGCACATGACATGTAGTATGGGCAGAGGAGTTTACCTGCGAGTGGCAGTAGGTCATGGAGGCCAATGCTTACTCAGAGTTTGACCACAAAGGACCTAACCTAGCATATTGTGCCCTGTATTGAGCCGAGTGCTTTGCCATTAGCTGTCTGCACCAGCCGCATGCTGAGTTCATCCTGTGTTCATCTCTAGGGCTGTTTGGTTTCTCTGCTTCCCATAGATTGATTCACACTGTGGGTTCATTTCCCCCTCATGGGGTTCTGTTCCCTGGCTATTATCGAGCCACTATCAGTCTGTGAAGAGTCTGTGCCAACCATGTAGTGAGGCAGCATTGCCATGCCTGTGCAGATACTTATGTATTATTGAATGAAAGTACACCAAGTATATCATCTTACTGATGTGTCTCTCCCCAAGATTGGCAATCTTTCTAAGTGCAAATGTGCCTGGGCAAAGTTGTTTTAGTAGTTCCAAAATACGCTTTTTCAGTTTTAAATTCTCATCAATATGGTCACATAAGAATGCTGAAGTTTCTATCTTATTTAATATTTCTACACCATGTTACAATTATCATTGGTGTAGCACCTCTAGATGTGCAGACATTTGTTCTGGAGTCATTAATTATTCTAACTGATATACACTGAGAAGTATCAATACTATGTATCCTAATTAACTGTGCATTATGATCAGAGAGAGCATTAAAAAAGTTATCAGTTAGGCCCCTACTGTCTTTATTCACCCATGTTTGAAAGTTAATTGCTGAAACAAATAGTAGATCGAAATAAGCGTTCAAGATCATTTTTCCCATCAGATTCCTTTGGAAAACCAACACTGAAGTCACCACAAGCAATTAACTGCTGACTGATAGGTAGCACAGTGAGGAATCGAAATTCCTCAAAAACAGTTCAAAATTTTCCAGTTACAATTAAAAGTGATCTATTTTTCAGTATGAATTAAAAAGCACACACTTCTGTTTGGTCATCTCAGCAAAATCTACTTTTCTCTGTATTTTTGAGCCAGTATTCCAGCTTAATATATGTAACAACTCCTCTGTTTCCCATATTAGTTCTATGTGAGTAAAGTGTAATCTTTTCTATGTAACTGTGGTTGTGTAGTCCTCAGACAGGCACAGGATGTCTGTCTTTTCAGGACTCTCTAAATTTTCCAAACAGATAAGAAGCTCTACTACTTTATTTGTCAATCCTCTAATATTTTGATGAAATAAGCTAACTTTACTTTTCTGTGCACCCTTAAGCATTTTGTGGCTCTTATGTTATTTTGACTTCTTTCAAAACAGGTTGCCTGAATTATGATTCTAAGCTAAGTAAGGTACCTCTCTGACACCAGTAACCACAGGAACCTCCGCCCATACGTTTTCTGCAAGAAGGTCACTGAACCTATCTTTCCCTCTCCTATTCAGGTGCAAGTACTTGTTCTCTAAATTTGCCCAACAAGACTTCAGTAAAACATTTTGTCTTTGTTCCAAAAACTGTCATTAAGTTATGGGTTACTAAGAGTTATTATCAAGTACTAAAAATTTTAGGAATTGTAGATATTCCAAATTGCAAACCACTACTTAATGTAAATTTTAGGCACCAAAATCAAACTTTCCTTCAACACCTTATTCTCATTATATTGGATGCATGCACTGACTTAACAAGGATGGGTGTCATGAAGTCATTGTATCCTCTCCTGAGGGTAGCAGGTCTACAGCTGTTGCAACTGACCATTGGTATCAATGGTTACTGGCACTGGGACTGAGTTGATATCTGAGCTGGTTCCATACATGTTCTATTGGGGACAGATTTTCTGGCCATGGGAGTACCTCAACAGCACACAGACAGTTCATAAAGAAACAAGCAATGTGTGCACGGGCATTGTCCTGCTGAAAAATGACACCGTGATACTGTCGCATGAAATGTAACACTTTAGGGCTCAAAATGCCCGTGATGTACCACAGTGCCTTGAGAGTTCCTTCAACCGCTACCATCAGGGTCCTAATGGCTTCCCACACCATGACACTAGGAGTAACAGCACGGTGCCTCTCCAAGACATAGAAAGAATTGGGCCTCTCCCTTGGTTGCTGCCTGTTTGCTACCACTGGCCATCTGGGATAGTGCAAAACCATGATTCATTGCTGAACACAGTGCAACACCATTCATCAACATTCCATGCTTCCTGGTCACAGCAATATTCCAAATGTGGCTGTCTTTGTTATGGTGTCAACAACAGCCTACACATGGGATGGAAATTCCCTAGTCCTCCTGCTGCTAGTCTCCAGCCAATGGTGGGATATGACACAGAATGTTGCAGGGAGTTCATTGCTTGTTCTTGGATTACAAGCACAGATGTGAAGGGGTTACAGTAGGCTTGCTGCCCAATGCAATGATTTTATCTTTTGGTGATCAGATGTGGGTCAACCAAAACCTGGACATTCCCGCCCTTTCTGATATCATTCCACTGTCACTTCCAAATTCCACATAAATCTGGACATTGCATGATTCAACTAGCCAGCCAAATGGAGACCCACAATGAGGTCCCTTCGAAATTCTGTCACATGCTGATATCACTTTTTAATGTAACCACTTACAACCCCTGTGTCCTTCACACTGATCACTCAGTATGTGCCCCAGTTCATGTCTATTATATACTTTTTCAAGCCTGGTAACAACACTAAACATGAACGGCAATAATGTGCACTAGTGACAGTTTTACCTGTCATGGAGAATTGCAACTCTTATCATTTACATACTGTTTGACAGTGCAGGTGTGTATGAAATCACATTGACATCCAACTGTCTTCTGGGTGCTTCACTTTTTTTGTCAGGCAGTGTGTGTGTGTGTGTGTGTGTGTGTGTGTGTGTGTGTGTGTGTGTGTGTACTGCAGAAGTATTTGGTCCAATGAAAATTTTTGTTGTATCAAGCAAGTTCTTTGCCCTAAACTGTTCATGCAGAGAGTTCCATTTCTCTACTGAAAAAGTGTAAAACTTGTAATTTGTGCTGATGAGCATATTGAATTAAAAATAGTGTCCATGAATGAGAATGCATTCCTGATGATTTGTAAGATTCAATATTTACTTGTGAACATAATGTCATATGACCTTGCTCTACAAGTGAAAATCAAGAATAGTGCAGGCAAAACATATGATATCAGTGAATTTGGTGCTGTCTGAATCATCAAGGCCAGACACTCGAACCATTCCATCTCCGAAGTAATGCAGTACTTTTGCTTTCACGAGACAAGAGGTAAAGGCTCTACAAAAAGCATTTAATTTTGGATAAAACTTTTGTTGCAATATATGCAATGGGATCAATAAGAGGTGGATGACACGAGTGCTTCCAACTGATGCAGAATGCAACAGCAGTATGAAAGTTGCATCAAATTTGTGATTATCACCACTATTTAAAGTACACACATCTGTAAGCCTTTAAGAAAATTCTGGTATGGTTTAATAGTCTTGAGATACATTTCCTGGTGTACAAAAATTATATCTAGTATAATTCTGTTAGAGCCAAATGAAGAATCAGTTGAATCTTAGTTTCCTCCACCTGACTGCTGCCACACTGCTCCCTACACCCTATCCTTGGCAAACCATGTGATGCAAGAAATTAAGTGTGGTGTGTAGGGAGGACACACAAGGATCTTCCATTTTTACTTTCCGATTTTGTTCACTTGTGGAAAGTGACACATTTGGAAAAAGTGTTACCATTTTGAACAGTAACCTTACTCATTTCTTGATACTTATCCTATGTCCTGAAAACAAACTCCACCATAATCTGTTTGTACATGCCTCATCCCACCATTAGGAAATCAATGTGTTGCCAACAGATGCTATCACCTACTGAATTGAGTTGCATTCATCCACAGCCTAAAAAGATTTTGATGACTGCTTCTATCGTGCACTTAGTAGGTGGGCTTCAATGCAGTAGATTAATGGGTAATTCTGTCTGAACAGAAATGCCATCAAGAGCTCTCCCTTCTTTAAGAATTACTGATCCTTTGCTAACTACTAATCACAATGCATATGGTAACAGCTATAGGACACTGATACTGTGGAAAGATGCCACCTGGCATGGTAATTCACATAACATGTAGCCATTGGCATTACTCATACACTTGCTTTGAGAGATATGTGAGCCATAGAACTCTCTTGCTAGCAGGTTACAATTTAAACAGGCAGTGGTATCCTTTGCAAGTGGAACATTTAAATGGTTGAAGTAGGATCCCTCACATCAGCAATTGTGTTTCACAGGTGAGAGTGTGCATTCTTTCTTTCATCTACAGCACCTTCCAGGGTACTTCTATATTTAGCAAGATAATGCATACTCCATAATAGTGTCATAATGTTTTGATGAACACTTCATTGACATAAGGTAGCTGACTGATTGCTCAGATTGTCTCATCTTGATCTTAATGAGCAAATATTGGATGCTATCAACAGGAATATGCTGTCATAGTACTCTGCTCTTACCAGTTTTAATGACGGCATGGTGAAATGCTTAGTATGTGAGTGCTACTTAGCACTTAGGAGGTGAGAATAATTAATTTGGTACTTAGAGTAAATGAAATAAAGATTACACAATCATCTTTGACACAACCATGAATATTTTAACCCATGGTATGGTGTAGATCAGATGTTAAAGATTCTTTATCACCAAGTAAAACCTTGCATTACTTTAGAAGCTACATGTTGTGGATAATCCTTTGCTTCACACAGTATCATTGAAACTGAATGATGATATGTTAACAACTGCATTATACAATATACAGCTATACTAGTTATTTTATTATTGACTATCAGTTTCAGTTGAATTCAGAACATCCATGGGTCATCAAACCTTTTCAACTGTGTATTCCACAACTGCAGTGCTTACACATTGTGAGTAAGTTTAATATTTACATTCTAAGGTAAAGGTTGTTTGGTTACAACAAATGTTATACTGTAGTTGAACTTCTCAGATTGTGTAAGCATTGCAGTCATGGAGTACATAGCTGAATATAATTTATGACCAGCAAACTGTCTTTAATTTGACTGAAAACAATAGTCAACAGTAAATTAACAAGTACAGCTGTGTATTATATAATGCAATTCTAAACATAACTAAGAGCTGTCCAATAACACATTTCTAAAGGGTATTACTTATTCTATTTGACTCTCGACTTCTCACCATAAAAAATGAAAGTGAATTTCCTACAAATACTATGAATTGTACTGTCTTACAGCAAGTAGTATTTTAGTGTTTGGTTTATGGGTAACACCTATGTGACATGAATACCTGCAGTCTATTCCCGTACTTTATTTGGGACTAACTTGAGACGTCATCTAGTTCAAAAATATGAAGCCTCAGCTGTTTTCTGTATTAAGTGTGTTACTCATGGTGTACACTGTCGACATGACATGAAATGTTGTTTTAGCATATTTTGTTCTAACATGTATATATTTTTTAAAATTAACATATGTTTTAATAGTTAAAATAATTACGGGTGTTGTGGTTATGGTGACAAGTGTAGAACAAAGCTTGCAAATGCAATATGTCAACATAGGACTAGTACCTTATGTACCTGCCACCCTTATTGCAGTTTGGCAGGGATCTGTACAAGTTATCTGATTTTAATGAGATCTGAACAATTGTAAGGTTTTTGAATGGAGGAGTACATTTATACTGTTACTGTTACTGATATCATACTGTTACTGTTACTTATATCATTATTTTCTACAGAACTGTAATAATTTGTCAATATTTTTGTAGTACACTTAGATCTTAGTTACAAATTAATTGTTTCTGCTGAATGTGTTTTGAAAAGAAATGCATTACAAAGCATCAACATTTAAGAAATAAGTTTTGTTCTGTGAAGGAAAAGCTGAATTATAGCTGCTTTACCATAAACAGTGAATACTTACAAGCACTTAATTAAAGTGTACATTCAGAATTGTAAAACTAAAAGAGTGGATATAGGTAAATAAAAACTGATAATTCCAAACAGGTGAAGGCAGACACAAAAGTCATAATTACTGGAAGTATATTCAGTATAGGGCTATGAGGAGTGCTTAGAAGTAAGTGCTGGATCTAAAGTCTTTGGACTACACCTTCAACTACTCGAGAGAAAGGGAAGGAATTGGAAGGTGTAGAAAAATGCAGTATAAAAGCTGCATCTTTCAGTAGTCAGGGCTGGATAAAATAATGTATGTGTAAGAAGTGCAGACAGATTGTAATTGCATTTAGAAAATGGCAAGACAAATACTTTTCTCCTAGAAGAAGGAGGTTAGAGACCTGTCCACACTCAATTTAAAATTTTTTAGTCATTTAAGAATCTCTTCCAGAGACTATATTTTTCATATTCTATTTTTCTCTCACACTCACTGAGCCTCTTACAGCTATTACTTTCTTTCCCCAAACCCCTTTGTTATTCTGTTTTGTTTTTTTTACATATTTTTATAATTGTGTGTGTAAGAAAACTGTTTACTTTGTTTCAAGGCTGAATCATCATACTGAATTTGTGCAAGAATATAGAACTCTACTCACCAAACGTGGAACATGAGTTGGTTTTTAAGCAAAGTCTCATCAGAGTTACCACATGGACAGACATGAGCACGTGCTCCTCCCCCCCCCCCCCCCTCCCTCCACTTTCTACACACACACACACACGCACACACACACACACACACACAACAGCTACTATTTTCAGCTGACACTGATAACTATCAGATGACAGTGTCGCACGTATGTTCATGTGCATCGTTTTCTTTTTTTTAATTTTTGTTAGATCTGATGAAACACTTTCTTTTTATGTGCTTGTCCACTGCTCAGTGTCTCCTTTGTTTGGTAAGTAGCAATATGTATTCTTACACATATTGAAGTATTTCTTTTAGTTGTTGAAGGATTTTCTGTAATGAACACATGATACAGAATGAAACAATAAGTTTGCTGTTACCCATTACGTGTTTATTTATTCCCACAATGTGTTTTGAAGATTTAAACCTTCATCATCAGGTGGATATATGTGGATTAACATGGTAGGTATGTGTTGTGTTAGGACTTTGGAATAACCTGTGGGAGTCTCACCAGTGGTTACAGGTTTTATCCCTGTCATGATGCATCACATACACCATGTGTTCACAAAGTGTAATGACTAGATTAGATTAAATTCAGTTTTCGTTCCATAGACCCAAAAATGAGATGATTCTCCTGGGTGTGGAACAAGTCAAAGTATAACACAAAAAACATAAAACATTTGAATAGTCACTTCCCTGATCATTTGTCAGTAGATTGTAAAAATATGCGAATACATTACAATAAACTGCAACTGCTAATATTTACAGCAGTAATACACTGTCAGAATGAAACATAGTTATGCATTTTTAATCAATTTATCATACACAAAATATGTAATCTTGACTGTTGTGACCAAGTGCTGTCAAAATTGAAATATAACAGACATTTTTAATTAACCTGATCTGACAGTCCCTGTTAAGATATTCATCTATAGAGTAGAAGGAGTTGCCTCTGAAAAACTCTTTCAACCTCTGTTTAAACTGTGCTTTATCTGAAACTAAGTTTTTAACAGTTTCTGGCAATTTATTGAAAAAGTGAGTTTCGAATATTGGACCTCTTTTGGAACCAAGGTAAGTGATTTTTATGTCTTTATGTAGATTTCTCTTATTCCTTGTATTGATAATATGGATTGAGCTATTTGTTTGAAATAGAGATGTATGATGTATGTGACATTTCACAACATGGAAAGGAGCCTATGACCACTGGATACAGTGCCACAGGTTACTCCAAAGTTGAAACACAACACATACATATCATATTAATTCGCATAAAATCAGCCAATGAAGGAGGTATCAACATAAAAACGCACTGTGGAAATAAATAAATGGTGACTGGTAACAGTAAATTTGTCTGATTTGATATCGATAACAGTCATGGTAAAGCATAGCCAAAAATGCTTGCATATAAAGTATGAACAGCTGGCTGACTTACGCATTCCTCTTGTAATGAAAACTTCACTGTTGTGATCCATATAATTCAATTGAGGTTAGGAAGAGAGGCCTTTCTCCACTGAAGATTTTCATAGTAACTTTTGTATCTGTGTTCTCTTTTTTGTGGTACTGTGTCAGTGTAGCCTGTACCAGAAAGGAATACTTCAATATGCACCACCTCTGTATGATGTGATCTGTTTGTTGTTGTGTTTTTGTACTTCATTTGTCTGAATATGCACTTGTGAGAGACAGAAGTGAATAACCCACTCAGGACATGCCTAAATGGATGTGGAATTCTTCCAAAACCTACGTGCAGATTGGCCAATGTACATGACTGGTGATCATTAACCAAGCTTGCAGATTCAGTTTGGGTGTGGCTCACTTGCCTTCTTGGAAGAAAATGTCAAGTGTATTAAAACATAACATTTCTATTAGAGTTAAAGGTAACTTAAGTATTATAATTTATCAGTATTTATATACTTAGAAGCTATTTATTCTTTTTGTGATCATATGAAGGCAAATTTTATACTTAATTCAGTGATACAAACGTGAACCACTTAGATGATTGAAAATAGACATAAATGCTAGAAAATAGTCATCATACAAGATTAAAGTAAGTCATTAACAAATATCTTAAATAACCAATTTAGAAACTTTATTCACAGATAAGTTATGAAGTACCAGTTTTCTACAACATTATTAGAGGAAGCAGTACTACAGCGATCTAGTATTTTTTTAAATTGAACTTGGAATGTTTTAATTGAAGATCATAAATCAAGGCATCTGTATTTAATAGAAAATTTATGAATTGTCTACAAAATTAACCCAGAAATGCTGCCCCCAGTGAATTCCCACAGAGTGTCACATCACATAAAGGCAAACTGTGACATACCCACACTAAATGGAAGGAATGTAACACTGTCTTACATCACACTGTCCATTACTGTACTCTGAAACGGAGATTATAAGGAATTGTACATCTTACAGAATGTTAGGATACAGCCTCAGAATTAAGGAACTAGCAGAGAAATAGTCTCAGAGTTAAGGAACTAGCAAAGGCAATAGAATTTATTAATTGTAAAAGCAAAATATATAACTGTTGTTCCCGAAAAAGTGTTGTGCAGTAAATTCTAAATAGTGCTTAAATCTGAAAGATTAAAAAAGTGTCATACCATCATTTAGAAATGTCAACCTTTATTTACCTATTGTAATGGGGTTTTGTATGCTTAATGTCCAATATTCTGTCTTCAGACAAGATGACGATCATTTAATTTAAGTAAGTTGCATAGAATTGCTCACCCACATCTAGAGTTATAAAATTTACTTGTCTTGTTAGTATGCTAGTGACCTCATTGTCTTCCATGCAATATGTTGTTGGTCTTGGATTCTATTTCTCATATAAAGAAACATTAACTGATGAAAGGGCTGTGTTATTCAGGTGACTTCCAATGATTATTCATTGACATGATGTTTCTGAACTTTGAAACAACTGTATTCACTAATATCTGCACACACCAAAATATTAACAAAAGATATTTCTGCCTTCAGTAGTATTACAAAAACACATGATCTCCATTTACAAAAGCTTTTCTGCCAAGAATGTCCATTTCATATTACAGTCCTGCCAAGGCTGTCCACAATTAAGAAGAACAGAGCTATACTATAAAATTAAAGCACTTAAAACTTTGTCTGCAATTATTGCTGCTATAGCTTTGAAACAATTAATAAAATCAATTTAGAGAAATTTAAATTAAATGCTCCTAGATTAATTCATAAACAACTAATCTATTTATGAATATGTGTTTATACAAAATTATTTATATCCAGTGGAGACATCAATACCCACTGGTATAATACATTTATTATTGTGTTATTGACTTGATTACATTACACTATGAAAATATTAATATACAAACAGAACAACAATACTTAGAATGCAGTACATACTGTAATTTTACTTTATCATTTGTATCTCATTTTCTTTCTAATTTCCAAATAATGAACAGACAGAGAGAAGCAGGGTATTCTTCTCCCTTGTTGGAGAAAATTTAGTTTTGAAGTAATTTTCATAAGAAATCTGTTCAGGACATCTATTTGTGTTCATATTTATGCACAGTGTAGCCTTTTTCTATGTCCCAGTATTATGAAATGTAAATAATTTTAGGTATTTGCTCCCATTCATCAGACAACACTTATCAGAAACCTGTCAAGTCCTCATGCATATTTCTCATTGTGTCAATAAAACACAGCAAGGTAATAAAATAAAAATTAAAAAGATACAAATTCCACTACTGTAATAAAAGCACAGTGAGGATAGGTTAACTTGAGATGTTAGCAAATGATACCATCATCCTATCTGTGTCAAAACTTTCTTCCAGAAAATCTTTGACGACTTTCTGTACCATTCTGTTTCATTGATGACTGATATGTATGCTGCCATTTTAAGTAGACTGTGAAATATTTTGCAGTGATGTTCTGTGATTTGTCATCACATCCACAGGGAATTGTACTTAATACTCACAATTCAATCTTTAATAATTGCAATAAAATACTGGAGCACCTAAACTTAACAATAACATAAGTTGTGATGGTGTTTCTGGTGGTATTTGAGGAGGAATTCAAATAAAAATAAGTATAAACATGAAAATAGCAGAGAAAATGTATTACAAATTCAGGAAAAGGAGGAAAATTATGCTCTTTTGCAGAAGAAGAGATAAAAAACAGTAATAACAGTTTAAGATAACTGCAAAATAGAAGCATACTATTTCATTCAGACATAACTTCCACTTTTAAAAATCAGGTGCTTAACATTGGCTGGAAGATCAGAGCAGAATGTAATGGATAGTCACCCTGTAGTAAAGCAACAAAAATGAATGCTTTAGCCAATGGTATGTAATTGAATAGACCAGCTTAAATTGTCTTTTGTATTTCATGCGAAGGCAGAGTTGCTAATAGAGAAATGATGTGAATGGAGTATAATGAAAGATTCCAGACAGATGTAGCACATGTCAACAATAGATTTCCACTGGTGTTTGTAGTCCTAGATATAATGTCATATGTACCAGAAATACTCTGTACCATGAGCGGTGCAATCGACAAACATAACTATTTGACAATTTTCAACAGTGACAGCTAGTAGCAATTGTCCAGGGCAGTTAATAGGTCATGCAGTTTAATGTGACGTGTTAGCCTACAAAACAGTGAGGTATTAACCACTTAATTGCTGCAGAGAATCATTCTACATTTTATGTTGTGCATTAATCAAACAGTGGAAGATCCAGGATGGAATGTAACAATATTGTGAAAAGGAAAGTTGCTATTCACCACTTAGCAGAATTCTGAGTCACAGATAAGCACAATGAAAAGACTGTCACAAATATAGCTTTCGACCAGTAAGGCTTTCGTCAAAATTAGATGACAAACTCACACATACACACTCACACAAACACAACTCACACACACGTAAATGCAATCCCACGCAACTGAGGCCACACTGCGAGCAGCAGCACCAGTACATGATGGGAGTGGTGACTGGGTGGGGGTAAGGAGGAGGCTGGTGTGGGAGGTGGAGTAATAGTAGGGTAGGGGTGGCTGACAGTGATGTACTGTTGAAGAGCACACAGGGATGAGGTGGAAAGAGGGTAGTAGGGCAGCTGTGTGCAGTTGGGAAGTTAGACAGAGGGCAGCAGAGAGGTGATTTTTAGGGGCGGGGGGGGGGGGGGGGGGGAGGCACAGGGATAGCAGAATAGCAGAAAAGGAGAGAAGTAAAAAGTAAAAAAATTGGGTGTGGTGGAGGAATGAAGCCTGTGTAGTGCTGGAATGGAAACAGAGAAGAGGCTGGATAGGAGAGGACAATGACTAATGAAGGTTGAGGCCAGGAGGGTTAGGGGAACGAAGGATATATTGCAGGGAAAGTTCCCACCTGTACAGTTCAGAAAAGCTGGTGTTGGTGGGAAGGATCCATGTGGCACAGCCTGTGAAGCAGTCATTGAAATGAATGATGTCATGTTTGGCAGCATGCTCAGCAACAGGGTGGTCCACTTGTTTCTTGGCCACAGTTTGTCAGTGGCCATTCGTGTGAACAGACAGCATGTTAGTTGTCATGCCTACATAGAATGCAGCACAGTTGTTGCAGCTTAGCTTGTAGATCACATGACTGGTTTCACAGGTAGCCTTGCCTTTGATGGGACAGCTGATGTTAGTAACTGGACTGGAGTAGGTGGGTGTGGAAAGATATATAGGACAGGTTTTGCACCTAGGTCTATTACAGGGGTATGAGCCATGAGGTAAAGGATTGGGTGCAGGGGTTGTGTAAGGATGGACAGGTACATTGTGTGGGTTCCTTGTGTGGGTTCCATGGATGGCGGAATACCACTGTGGGAGGGGTGGAAAGCACATCTCTCATTTCAGGGCACAACAAGAGGTAGTCAAAACCATGGTGGAGAATGTAATTCAGTTGCTCCCATCCTGGGTGGTGTTGAGTTACGAGGGTAATGCTCCTCTGTGGCCGGACGGTAGGACTTCGTGAGGTGGTGGGAGACAGGAAAGGTAAGGCATGGGACATATGTTTTTGTACAAGGATGGGAGGATAATTATGGTTGGTGAAGGCTTCAGTGAGACCCCCGGTATATTTCAAGATGGACTGCTCATCACTCCAGATGTAATGACCACAGGTGTCTTTGGTGTCTGGAAGGACTTCTTGGTATGGAACAAGTGGAAGCTGACAGAGTGGAGGTATTGCTGGTGGTTGGTAGGTTTGATATGGACGGAGGTACTGATGTAGCCATCTTTAAGGTGGAGGTCAACGTCTAGGTTGGCATAGGCTGGTGTCATGTGGGTGCCTGTAGCCATACCCCAGATTTGCTTGTAGGTAATGCGTTCAAAGGAGAAGTAATTGTGAGTGAGGATATAGTTGGTCATGGTGACTAGGAAGGAGGTTGTTGGTTTGGAATCCATCAGGCACTGGGAAAGGTAATTTTCAACAGCAGTAAGGCCATGGGCATTAGTGATGTTAGTGTGAAGGGAAGGTGGCATCAATAGTGATGAGTAGGGCACCATGTGGTAAAGGGACAGAACAGTGGAGAGTCAGTGGAGGAAATGGCTGGTATCTTTTATATAGGAGGGTAGGTTTCGGGTAATAGGTTGAAAGTGTTGGTCTACGAGAGCAGAGATTCTCTCAGTGGGGGCACAATAACTGGCCACAATGGGGCATCCTTGGCAGTTGGGTTTATGGACTTTAGGAAGCACGTAGAAGGTAGGAATGCGGGGAGCGGTAGGGGTGAGCAGAGAGAGATGGACTCTGCTATCCCTTTGCCCCCCCCCCCCTCCCTTCTTTTCACAATCTCTCCGCTACCCTCTGTCTAACCTCTCAACTACACATAGCTACCCTACCCTCCTCTTTCCATCTCGCCCTGTGTGCTCCCCACCACACTGTCTGCCAACCCAACCCTCAACCCTATTATCCCTCACCTTCCCCCTCTTCCTTACCCCCACCCAGTCGCCACTCCCATCATGTACTGGTGCTACTGCTCACAGTGTGGCCTCAGTTGCCTGGGATTGCAGTTGTGTGTCTGTGTTTGTCATCTGATTTTGACGATGGCCTTACTGATCAAAATGTATGTTTGTGACAGTCTTTTTGTTGTGCCTAACTGCGACTCAGCATCTCCGTTATATGGTGAGTAGCAACTTTCTTTTTCACAGTATTGTTATCTTGTGCATCGTTTCATTTTTGTCAAATCTGTGTACCTGTACTGAGTATATAGAATGACTCCATTTATAACATTAATGCTGAATGTAACATGAATATGTGCACTGTTTGCCACGTTTTTATGACTGACGATATAATCTATATTATAACTCGACAACAGTAGCGTATTCATGAATTTTACTGTTTGACACCATTGATTTTGTCACCTAGCATGATGGTGTAAATGTTTTATGAACCTGATGATATGATGGTCCATGGACTGAAACTGGTTGTTGAATAAAGAAATTTTATCAGCAACTATTGGCAGTTAATCGAGACATTCTTCAAATATTTATGAGCTGTGGTTCACCTCTTTCTTAAAATAAAGAGCAGTTTCTTCATTCAGTTTGAAGAAGTTGAATTATATTTGTATGGAGAGTAATATCGGTAACTATTTTGCCTCATATATAGCTACCATGTCACTCTGTGTCACGTCAAGCACTTCCAGGAGAAAAGAGATCAACATTTTTCAGGTCATGGGAGAGAGAATTCCTATTTTGGTTACATGAAAATGTCTTTATGTATCAAGTCATTACTGGCATAAGCCATATCATTGGTGAGCAGCTGTCCACTCAGAAAAGTATTCATTGTATGAAAATATGTACTATGACTAATGTACAATGTTCACCCTCAGATATTTTGTGGGCAACTTATTAAGCAGTGAGGTATTCTGGAAAAAACACCAGATTATGTCAATTCCTTTAAGACTCTTTGATTAATATCTGTTACAGTAATAATAACAAAATAATAATATTTTTAAATGCAACAGTAGGAGGAAACTAGCAAAATCAGCTATTCAGCATTATTGTTGCTATGATAGGAGCAAAGAATTACCTAGGAACAGTTTTTTATTTTTTGCACAAAGATTTAAAAGGTATTACAGAAATAAAGCAAGGAAGGAAATTTGGGTTTAATATCCTGTTGATGTTGAAGTCATTAGAGAGAGAGTACAAGCTCTGACTGGCAAGGAAGGTGAAGGGAATGATCCATGTCCTCTTCAAAGGAACCTTTCCTGTGTTCCCTGACTTTGAGAAACCACATAAAATCGTAACCTAAATGGCCAGGCAGGCATTTGAATTGATGCCCCCAAATATTATGATTGTGCTGATTTGATCCTCACACCTCGGAGAAAACCTCACAAATAATATCTACTTCATATCATTTTTTGGATAGTTAATATTGTAATTTATTCAGATAACTTATGCAAATGCAGCTGGATGATATCATTGACAATCATCGATATTTTGACTGGTGCATACTCTGTCATTTTCAAGGCAAAACTGCAGCAAGTAAGTGCTGTGCAAGGGAATTTAAAATCTCAGTTTGTAGTGCAGTTCTGGAAGGGCAAAACAAACACACACACACACACACACACACACACACACACCACACTGTAAACACTAACACCACCACATAATCAAAGATAACCGATGTCAGAAATTACCAATAGTGAAACTTAATAACCGATGGGTTAGGTAGCATTAACTCTGTCCCTTTGTTGTTTGACATGGAAGAGCAGGACTCCATGCAGAATTTGAGCAAAAGCCTCTATCTCAGTTTATAATGTGAATTCCTAATTTAAATTCAACTGCATCCTTAATAACACTATCCCAACAGCTGGAAGTGCATGCCAGAATCTCTGCAGGATGACCAGTGCCAAGATTAGTAGATAGTAGATTAGCTCACCTGTTGTAAGCATGAGTGACTCTTATGCTCTGTACACCAGTCCTGTATGTTCCTGATCGTCTCATCAGTATGTGACATACCACAGCTGCGGGAAATATGACAGGCAATCAATTTAAGCAAACCAAGATCACTCTTTATGGAACCTAAAAAGACCCTAATCTTAGACAGTGGTTGAAAAGCACATTTCACATCATATTTCCACAAGAAATGACCAATTCTGTTGGAAATGCTCCCCGTGTAAGGCAAAATGGCCATAGACTTTGGTGCCACCTCGGTATTATCATCAGTCATCGGTGCACACCCGGTCGATAGTGCAAGGCGTGTCTGACCTGTCTTTCACTATAACCATTCGGACAAAAGGTGACCTCAAGATGGGCTCATAGTACTGGTCATTGAATAAAAGGGAAGTGGAAGTCAACACATGTTGAAATAAATTCTACATTAATTCAACACCAAACATAACCCAATTAACCCTAACAAATCCGACAGAGGAACATGAGTCAAGAGAGAAAACTCACCAAAACTTACTAGAATATCTGAATCATTCAAATGCATTCCTTCTAATTGACATAAGAAATCCACAGAGTTTTTAATTTGATGCTCACTACAACCTATTAGTGGGCTCAACGAGGTGTATTGCTACTCAATATATCGGAGCACAAATGTTACTCACAATTGGGCTGAGAGGAACCCCTTCCTTGTAGGCCTTCAGAACGCCATATAATCTAGGGGGAACGGCACAATACGAGAATTAAGACTCTTAATAGGCTCCTTCAACAAGGAACTTTTCTTCAGGAGGCTCGTAGTCTTTCTCTTAACACTTTTTGTGAAATCAGCACCAGTCCTGTGGAACACTGAATCAGCCAGCAAACACTGCATCTTTCGAATGTCATCCTACTTGTCCAAAACAACTGTACTTTTGGAAAGTCCAGAAATACTGCCTCCACCTAATTTCTGTGATTCATGGCTTTCAGGAAGTTGAGTTTGCACGATCAAAGTTATTGGAATCCATGCTTGGTTGTCATTGAAATATTATTCTGTTCAAGATACCTCATTGTGTTTAAGCCAAATACATGTTCTAGAATTTTAGAACAGATTTTCATCAGTGAGATAGGATGGTAGCTTTGTGTTTCACTTCTGTTACCCTTTTTGTAGATTGATGTGACCTGTGCTTTTTTATACTCACTGGGCACAGTTTTTTTTTTTTCGAGGGATCAATGGTATATTATGGTTAAAATGGGAGCTAAGACAGGTGAATTCTGTATAGAATCTGACAGGGATCTCATTAGGCCCAAGAACATTGTCTGACTCTTAGCAATTTTATCTGTTCCTCAACATTACTGGCACTAATGTCAATATTAGTTATCTTTGCAGTGGTGTGGGAAATGAACTGTGGGCAATGCATCTGTATCTTCCTTAGCAAAGTAACATTTGAAAACAGAGTTCACTCTTTCTGTTTTGGTTTCCTATCCTCTATTTCAGTTCCTGTATTGTCCATGAGTGCCAGTACACTAACTTTGGTGCCACCGAGTTTTGGGTTTTGTGAGAGATATTTGCACAAAATTCTGCTACAGTAGTGGTTGAACACTTCACACATTGTTCTCTTGACATCCAGATGTGTTTCAATCAGCATCTATTTATCTATGGCCCAGTGCTTCATTTTACACCAGTTAGACATAAGTTGATGTTTCCTTGAAAGTTTCTATACAGTGACTGTGTGCCACAGAGAGTCCCTGTTCTGCTAGGTTCATATCTAGCCAGGATATGGTCAACAATTCTTGTAAACTTGAGCCACCATTCTTTTACATTCTTCTGCTCAGAGATAAATGTTTTGAGTTCCTCTTTGAGATGTTTTATGACTGCCTATTTATTTAACTTCATAAACATGTAAATCTTTGTACTTGTTTTAGCTACCCTTTGTACTAGCTACAACTGCTTCATTGCCATGATACTAGTTTCCTCATGAACATCATCAAAGAGGTCTGATATATTTGTTGCCATTAGGTATAATATATTTCCATCAAGAGTGGGTCCCTTAACTACCTGTTCTGTGTGGTTCAACAATATAAGGAAAAGGATAGATTGCTATTCACCATAAATATAACATGTTAAGCTGCAGACAGGCACAACAAAAAGACTGCTACACATTTAGCTTTCAGCCAAAGCCTTCTTCAGAAAAGAAAACACCCACACATTCATTCACACAAGCAAGCACACCTACACACACATGACTGCCATCTCCAGCAGCTCGGAGTTTTATTACCCTCTGGAGGTGTGTCTGGTGGTCAATAGAAAGATCCAATCACAGGTTTATCCTCACCCTTGATACTGAGTCATGCATATGAAATATCACCTGCAGCTTCAGGTTCTGGTTTAGTGGATTTTAGTTTTTTGTTTATTGTGACAAATAAACCACCTCAATTTTGCGTCAGTCTATTCCTTTGATATACACTTAGATTGACCCCAAAAATCTCACTGCTTCCAATTTCTGCTTTTAGCCAGTTTTCTGTATCTATTTTTGTATGAGCTCCAGTGCACTTAGGACAACTATGAACTTTGGGATGCTTCTGCAGTTGATCACCAGTAGTTTAACTGTTTCATCTGTGGGGTCATTTCTTTGAATCTTATCCCAATACTTTGGAATTTCTTACAGCTATCATTATTTGCAATGGAGTGAGGTTTACATAAGGTAAAAACCCTTGTGTGCACTTCACACATTGTCAGTCACTTGGGTTGCAGCCTCTTATGTGTAGTGCATGAAATTCTCAGCTCAAGCCTCCTGCTCAGCTCAGATTGGGTCTAGAGACAATGTTGCAGATTGGGAACTTTTTTGGAACTCTTGAATAATGCTGGTCTTCTCAACCCTCCCTACCAGTCACTTCAAACAACTGAAGTGTGTATCAATAGCTCAGTTTAAGTCTCGTTGTAAGCACCTCAGATTCATTGCTTAGATGGATAGGTGTAATCCCTGAGATTTTCTAAGTCGACGCCTCCCCTGGACAAAGCCCCTAGACTTATCATTCATATGCCGCTCACAATGAAGTGGATTATTGGTGATGGGTACTGTACTTCCTGTAGATGAGACAGTATCCACAGGAGAGGATAATACTTAAGATACCTTTGTGACATACTGGTGCATTACTCTCACAAGGGAACCTCCCCATCGCACCCCCCTCAGATTTAGTTATAAGTTGGCACAGTGGATAGGCCTTGAAAAACTGAACACAGATCAATCGAGAAAACAGAAAGAAGTTGTGTGGAACTATGAAAAAAATTAGTAAAATATACAAACTGAGTAGTCAATGCGAAGATAGGCAACATCAAGGACACTGGGAGTCAAGGAGCGCCGTGGTCCCATGGTTAGCGAGAGCAGCTACGGAACGAGAGGTCCTAGGTTCAAGTCTTCCCTCATGTGAAAAGCTTAATTTTTTATTTTCAGTTTATGTGACAAACTCTTATGTTTTCATCACTTTTTTTGGGAGTGATTATCACATCCACAAGAAAACCGAAATCGGGCAAGGTGGAAGAATCTTTTTACCCATTCGCCAAGTGTACAAGTTAGGTGGGTCGACAATATATTCCTGTCATGTGACGCACATGCCATCACCAGTGTCATATAGAATATGTCAGATGTGTTTTCCTGTGGAGGAATCGGTTAACCTATGACCTTGCGATCAAATGTTTTCGGTTCCCATTGGAAAGGCACGTCCTTTCGTCTGCTAATCGCACGGTTTTGTGGTGCGGTCAAAACACACAGACACTAAACTTATTGCAGTGAACAGAGACGTCAATGAACGAACGGACAGATCATAACTTTGCCAAAATAAACAAAGTAAAATTTTCAGTCGAGGGAAGACTTGAACCAAGGACCTCGCGTTCCGCAGCTACTCACGCTAACCACGGGACCACGGCACTCCTGAGCTCACATACTCCTTGATGTTGCCTATCTTGCACATGGACTACTCAGTTTGTATATTTTACTAATTTTTTTCACGTTTCCACACAACTTCTTCTTGTTTTCTCTATTGATCAGTGTTCAGTTTTTCAAGGCCTATCCACTGTGTCAACTTATAACTAAATCTGAAGGGGGTACGATGGGGAGGTTCCCTTGTCAGCAATTTGCTAACCCAACCATTTGAAGCAGCTTACAATCACTTGATGGTAGTCACATTGATTTAAAACTAGTTATGGACAGCAACTGTCTGAACACTAAGTAGTTAACTTTATATTAGAATCTCTGGCATTGTTTTAATTTCAGTATATGTTATGCTACAAGTATTATATGTTCCCGTTAAGATCTGCAGCTACAATCCCCAAGAAAGTAGTATGTGTAAATAAAGATGGAAAAACCTGAAAGAAAATTAAGAATTTTCTATAAGCTAGCTTTGTTTCTCATAATTGTGTTGAGTTTATGCTGACTAAACAAACACACATAACAATTCCTAATTAGAGTTAATAAATGACAAATGTAGACAGTAAATGACAAATGTAGACAGTATTAGCTATTGTTGAAGTGGAAACCATTCCAATCACACAATGATCAGGAAAAAGTGGAAATATTGCATTAATCACGTAAGTTTATGAACTAAGTTTTACTGCTTTAGTCCCTTGTTACTGACATTTATTAGACAGACACATTTCAGCAACATGCTGCCATCACCAGGTGCTTTACAATTACAGTAAATGTACATTAAACTGAAGTGTGATGAGGTTTATTTGCTAGGTGTGCTAGTGCGGCTGTGACAGAAATTTAACCTTGTATAGAAAGATTCATTTATTTCAGTGTATATCTTTAATGAGACGTGTATTTTAATCATCTCACTGATGTCCTTATTTACATTTTTGTTGGATATGTATTTGTCTAGCACATGAAGCACAGCAATTAACATAATGCAATCACTTAACACTTTCACATTCAGTTAAGAGCCTTTTGAATATAAACAACTGAATGAGAAAGTGTTCAGTGATTGTGGTTTTTTATTCCTGTACTCTGTGTACCAGACAAATACATATCCAACAAAAATGTAAGGACATCAATGAAATGATTTAAACACACAACTCACATAAGGTACACACTGAAATAAATGAATTTCTCTGTACAGCATTAAATTCAGCACCTAACATCATTAGCAAACCTGGCAAATAAGCCTCACCCCACTTCAGATTCATGTACATGTAACTACACCAAAGAGCCAAAGAAAGTGGCACACCTGCCTAATATTGTGTAGGGCCCTTGAGAGCACACAGAAGTGCCACAACACGGCGTGGCATGGACTCGACTAATGTCTGAAGTAGTGCTGGGGGGAACTGATACCATGAATCCTCCAGGGCTGTCCATAAATCCGTAAGAATATGAGAGGGTGGAGATCTCTTCTGAACAGCACATTGCAAGGCATCCCAGATATGCTCAATTATGTTCATGTCTGGGGAGTGTGGTGGCTAGTGGAAGTGTTTAATCTCTGAAGAGTGTTCCTGGGGCCACTCTGTAGCAATTCTGGACATTTTGGGTGTCACATTGTCCTGCTAGAATTGCCAGAGTCTATCAGAATGCACAATGGACATGAATGGATGCAGGTGGTCAGACAGGATGCTTACGCACGTGTGTCACCTGTCAGAGTCATATGTAGATGTATCAGGCATCCCATATCATTCCAAATTCACACACCCCCCTCCATTACAGAGCCTCCACCTGCTTGAACAGTCACCTGCCAACATGCAGGGTCTATGGATTGATGAGGTTGTCTCCAACCCATACACATTCATCCACTTGATACAATTTGAAAAGAGACTCGTCTGACCAGGCAGCATGTTTCCAGTCATCAACAGTCCAATATTGATGTTGACGGGCACAGGCGAGGCATAAAGCTTTGTGTTGTGCAATCATCAAGGATACACGAGTGGGCCTTCGGCTCAGAAAGCCCATATCGATGATATTTTGTTGAATGGTTCACACACTGACACTTCTTGGTGGCTCAGCATTGAAATCTGCACCAATTTGCAGAAAGGTTGTAACTTCTGTCACATTGAATTATTCTCTTCAGTTGTCATTGGTCCCATTCTTGCTGGATATTGTTATGCTCACAGTGTTGTCAGATATTTGATGTTTTACTGGATTCCTGATATTCACGGTACACTTGTGAAATGGACGTACAGGAAAATCCCCTACTTCATAGCTACCTCGGAGATGCTGTGTCCCATCGCTCATGCACCAACTTTAACACCATGTTCAATCTCACTTAAATCTTGATAACCTGCGATTGTAGCAGCAGTAACCAATCTAACAACTGTGCCAGACACCTGTTGTCATATATAGGCGTTGCCGAACTCAGAACCGTATTCTGCCTGTTTACATATCTCTGTATTTGAATAGGCATGCCTGTACCAGTTTTTTTGGCTCTTCAGTGTATAAAGTACCTGATGATGAAAGCATGCTGCCAAAACATGTTGTGCTCATAAATACTAGTAAAAAGTGACTGAAGCAGTAAAATCAATTTCATACAAAATGGATAAATGGAAGTAAAGTCACATAAATACCTACACTGTAATGAGGAAAGGGAACCATTTTTTGAAAAGATATTTCTTCAAAATATATGGATTACACAACTGTAGCTCACAGTTTACAACAGAATATATTATACACAATACTCAAAATATCCAAAAATTCTCAAAAATACACAATGAAATTAGGGAACAATATTTTTTTAACACTAATACTCTTGCAAAAAGTTTCATAAAAGCACAATGATAAAAAATATCCTTCAAAACTATACCATTTTGAATTGCAAATTACTTTTTTACCACATTGGTGTGTATTATTCCAGTTTACATATTTATTGCAATTGTTGCTTCAGTCTGAATTTCTCACCTGTCGTCATTGTGTGTCTAACCATAGAGAAGTTTACTGTTTCAGGGTGTTTGTAATTGGTTAAAACTTTTTATCAGAGCAGAGGAAGTTATGCAGCAACTGTGAGACATCTTTACACAATTCTAGGATGCAATGAAGCACCAAATGAGTCAACAGTTTGCCCTTGTAAAGTTCAATGAAACAAGCTCAGTAGTGAACAGTAAGAGCTGTGGCCGATTTGTGCAAACATTGTGGATTGTGATAGTTTGTGACAGTGTGGCTGTTAGTCCAGTGAAGTTGGTTCTTTACAATTCCCAAGGATTGGGCTCAGGATATTCTTCAGTTCGGCAAGTTCTCCAAAATGATGTCCTTCACTATGCTTACTGAATTCAGTCAGTGCAGCTACTGAGGGAACCCAGGTATGAGGAAGGGTTATATTTTGTTCATTGTTTTCTAAGAAGACAGTGGTTTTGCTATGAACGTTGTCTTTAGAGGTGAGGTGCACATTCACTTAAGTGGATTGTGAATAAACAGAACTGCTGTATTTGAGGGGTCATGAATAAAATTGTTCATTGGTTGAAGAGGGGGAAGCGCATTGACAGTGAGTGAAGGTTTGGTATAGCCTTTGGGTGGGCAGCGTCATCAGACCTATTTTTTATTTATTTATTTATTTATTTATTTTTTTTTTTTTTTTTTTTTTTTTTTTTTTTTTTTTTTTTTTTAAAAATGAGCCAGGACGAGTTATGACAAGTAATAGAGACCAATACTGTGTGATGATAAGAGATATTTTTGTGGCCCTATTTCAGTGGAATGGACATTTGAGTGGTGGTTTCAGCAGGATGGTACCACCTGTCACAGTTCTCATGAAATGATTGAGGTGCTCTATTAGTGGTTTCCAGATCATCTCACCTCTCATAATCGTGACCATCTATGCTCACCAAGGTCATGTGGCTTAACCCCATTGTAAGAGTTTTCTTTGAGGTTATCTTAAATAATTGATTTATGTCTATAAAATCCAAAACTTATGCAAGTTAAAGGAGGAAACTTGAATGTTTCTTGCAAAATGTTAGTGGAATATTGTGAAGCAGACACAGCAAATTTCATGAACAGAGTTCTCACATGCCAGGCCAGACAACACCAGTGACAACTAACATGATCAAAAGTAAACAAAATTCTACTAAAACTGCCATGTATTGGTTGAAAAACAGCAAACTAGTCAGTATTCTTAAATAATGTTGCATGTCCTCTTTATTTAAAGTCAATAAATGAGACATTTGGAATACGACCAGTGCTTTGATCTCATATTTCATTTATAGCAATTGTAGTATACAGAAAACTAGTTCATTTTGGTGTCAAAGATGATATCTGTAGACTGTTGAAAGTGAAATAAAACTACATTCATTTAAAGGGTGAATTGTGATGGAGGTAGTAGTGTACCCTGAATCTCAGGCTTCAACAGCCACTTAGAGAAATTGAATTGTGTAGTGTAATATCCTATGAGAATGCAGCAATAGAATGAAGCTAATAAAGTGGTGTATTCTGTGTAAGTTGCAAAATTAATGAATGCATTCAACAAGGTCACACTAATGATCCGTAGGGACTTTGTGTTATAACTTCAAGTTGAACAAATATATTTCAAGGACGACGCAATACATGAAAGTCAGATCAGGTAAACAGAGTAAGACGTGTGTTACTTTAACAGTCAAATCATAAGTGAGTCCGAGTCTAGCGGCTGCTAGCTGGCCGGCCTCTTAAGTGGCGCTGCATAACTGTGCGGTGGCACTTTGAGTCACAACACTTTGCACTAATCCTTTAATAGTCACATTTTTTCCAGCTCTTTCATTGAGTAAGATGGTGGTGTGTTACAGTCCTGGACTCACATTCAGGAGGGATGGGTACAAATATCTGTTATGCCATATTAGTTTGAGTTTCCCACAGTTCCTTAGATCAATGTAGGCAAATGTCAAAATCATTTATTAGAAACCAGATCATTACTGCTTCCATACATAATCCTCCTCTAGCTGAGCTCGCACTCCATTGCTGAATTTCAGTTAAGAACTGGTAGCATATATAGTTAGAAGAAACCAAATTTAAGTGTGTCACTATCTACATGAGTAGTTTGAAGGACTGTGTTTTAGTCTTATTAAATTTATGTCAGTGTGCTGTTTAGCAACCTGTAAATGGCCAGTATTTAGCTGTACTCACAAACTAACTGTATATATATGTTGCCTATAAACTGTGTCATTCCACATCATTTCAATAAAATCATGCAAAGTAGCAATGATCTTCCTTTGTACTTCCAAATATTTCCTCTCTCTTATGGGATTAGGGAGACTTTGCTTGTAAAAGCTACCATACAAATAACCCCTTTATTGTGTACATTTAGTAACACTGCCATAAATGACAGACTTCTCTGCTTTAGCTTATTATAGCTTTGTATTAGATATGCTCTTCATTTCAAGACTTTAAACTAACCATTCTCCTACTTGTACATTTAATAAAACCATCACTTTTTTTTTTTTTTTTTTTTAACTGTGCTGCCATATAAGAAGGGTGGCTGCTAACTGCAGGTGCTTAATCTTAGCACATCAATCAGCTCTTATAAGTCCACACATAAAACCTAAATGATAGAATAAAGCAACATCATTTGAGAAAAAGTAAAGCATGTGGTTACTACAACAATGTCATTACAAAGTATAAAAATTCAAGAGTTGCATGATAAGTGTGGTAAAATGCATGTAAACATTTTTGGAACAAAAACTTCATTTTTCAACATAGTCTCCATCAATGTCTGTACATTTGGACTATCAAGTTTCGAATTTTTTTCATTATGTTGGAAAAATAGCTTTTGTCAGACTTGCAAAAGCAATGGTATCTTCCCTATTTAATACAAATTTCCTCCTACCATCTCAAATTTTCAAGTTGGGTAGTAGAAAGAAGTCACTTGGAGCTAAATTTGGAGAACATGAAGGGTGAGGAACCTATCTGACTCCCAGCTCTTGCAGTTTTATCATTTATATTGCCATTTTTATTGCAGTGAGGAGTGGTACATGTTTCTGGTGAATAATTAGAAGCTAATAGATTCATACATTTGCTAGGATTTTTATGTAGTGTACAATGCTCTTTTATAAATAAGTACTTGCTTCAAAATTAGCTGATATTGTGAAAACAAATGTTACACCATTCATTCACATCTCATCACTAGTCACTACGCACATCACTTGTGCACTGCTCGCACACACACACACACACACACACACACACACACACACACACACAGACACACTAGTCTGGTATTGGAATCATAACAACATCCCTACCTTTTTGTTTCATTCTTGATATTTTTCCATGTGTCTCTTTGAAAAGTTGACTCAACTTTCCTCCATATTGTTGAACTGAGGAAGATTAAAGCAGGTTAATATCACCAATATTGGGCTTGCAGTTTTCCAGTAACATGAATTATACCATGGAAGTATATTGTAAAACAACAGAAGTGATTTATTATTTATTGACATTACATTTGTACCAACCCTACTTTGCACTATTGAACTAATCCTTCATAACAGAGTGTGCTTTATTTAAGAAGTACATTCTAACTGCCTTTTTAAATATGCTGATTTGAGTAATTCTTTTCAACTCCAAGGGGAGTTTGGTATGCATTTTGATTACATCATAGAAGTACTACTTTGCAATTTTTCATTTATTTTGTCCTGGTAATTGTAAGTTACATATAGCTCTTGTTCCATAACCCTGGATAAAGCTGATAGTGTAATATTTACTAATATATTTTTTAATGTATGCAGTGAATTTGCAGGTGTACTCAGGCATTACATTTACGATCCCTAATTCCTTAATTACATATCTTCATTGGGTCCAAGAATTGCTTTTGGTGGTATCCTGATGGCCCTTTTGGGTAGTTTGAGTATGTGTCTGTGTTTTGTATACCTAATGCAAAAAATGATTTCATAGCCATGAATTTAGTGTTCATACTAAATGGATGTGACCATGAGGCACTTACTATGACACATTGATGACAGAACACTTAACAGCATAACACTCTAATGACATCCTGTTTGCTAGTATCTTTTTATGCTTATTCACTTGAGTAGGTAGTTGTCTAAAAACTGGTTGTGTCTGTTACACAGTCCATGCAGTCAACATCTATATTTACTTTGTCTTTATTGTTTTCCCTCTTTAAACTGAAATTCATGTTGGTTGTTTTCCTTTTGTGCGTTGATATTACAGGCCTATCATGTATTTACGAACAGTAATGTCTTGAATATTTTGTTTTCTTTCTGTGCCAGAAGTTCTGATGTCTTTCCTGTTGTTACAGTTTTGCTGCCACTAGCAAAGAGAATTTTTTCTTATGTCTAACTTTTTCTGGAACTGCAATGTATTATCCTAAGATACTGTCCTGAAAGACTTCTATATTAAGATACTTCAAATCTGATAAATGTTTCACAAAAAATGATCCATGGCAAGTAACAGCATCATTATATTATTGAGACCACATCTATTTTTGGGAATTTTATTTGTATCTTTTGCTGAAAACTGGAGAAATACTTATTCACACAACTAATACAGTAGTGTATTCCCTGCAGATTTTTATTGATCTGTCTATATGCTATAGCTGCAACTTTTTGTGTGTCTGTTTCTTTTCTTAATTATGAAACTTAGGAACTCTGGCTTATGCTTAAGGGTATGGGAAGACTGTCTAATCCCTACAGTTCCTCAACTGTTTTTATTGAACAATGCTTCTATTGTGAGTATTTGTGGAATGTCTGTTTAAATAATTTAGGTAACTTGCATTTGCATTGTTTTTGTATACATTTGTACCCTTCTATGGCTGAACAACACCTCTGAAAAATATTGCATTTTGTTTGATGAAAATGGTATTTTGTAGGCCAGCAGTCTGATGGACTTTTTTGAAACCAACATTTGCTTTCACTATTTGAGCAAAATGGTAAGAGCAAACAAGATCTTTTGTAGACATATCACAAAATTCTGTGTCTGTGTTTGTGACCTCATGACCATTTTCAATTTATTTTATTTTTTATTTATCTTTATTCATCCAAGGAACATCTTGCAATCTTATACACTTTGTCAGGGTAATACAGTGCAAATCTGTAGGCCATATTGTACAACACAGCATGCATAATATGCATTATGCAGACAGGACAGGTAGTTTATATGCATAGGACAGGTGGCCTTGATTAAGGAACCATTACAGTATTTGCCATAGCAATCCACAAAAACCATAGAAAACCAAAATTATGATGGCCTGACAGAGCAACTCCATCCTCCTGAATATGAGGTCAGTGTCTTAACACCTCTGACTGATTTGGCAAGTCCCTCTTGTATAATGTTCCTAGATTTACACACAGCTTGTTTCAGATAACGTGCAAATAAAACATAATTTGGTTCTTCTTTGCCGTACACACTGAGAACATCCACTGATGACTCCTGGACTGTTTCCGGTTATGTAAAACATAGTTCTGCTCTCCCCTGCCGCACACACTAATAAGACAACCACCAATGACTCCTAAACTGAGAAGATGCTACTGTGCCCCTTGCACCAATTCAGACTCCATATTCAACAATGTGTCACCACCCACATGAAAAACTAAGCCAATGGACATGGCTATCATGCACTTTACATCTTGACACTTGATTTTTCTTGTCGAAGCAGTAAACAATAAGCATGTACTGAAATGCGACAAGGTGCTGTAGTTACTCCCTTTCACTAGTGTCTACTGCTTTGAGTCCTCTAATTAATCTGTAACTGTGTGATATACATTACCATATTTTTGAAGAATGTTTTGGCTGCCATTTTAAACAGATCTTTTCACTTCCTTTGACAATTTTTAGACAGTTTTATCCCTAGATATAAAATTTTGCCTTGAGTTTTTAGTTTGTTTTTCATGCATAATTGTAACTCCAACCTAGCTGTTCTTACATGATTATGTACAGAACTGTTAGTGCAGTATTGAGTAATATACTCCCTGGTATGCACCAAAGAGTGGTAGATGTTCTCAGTGGTGCAGTAAAGGTGCCTATTTTTTTTAAATAGCCTTTTACAATAAACCTGACTACTACTATCAGTTTAAAATCTGTTCATATTGTGTGTCTTCAATCCCCAGAAAAGAATCCCATTGCTAAGAAGTGAATGTATATAGATGTAGTGTATCACCACAAGACATTGGCTGTTAGAAACAGACGCCAACATTGTAACTGTGTAACATGGTGATGACATTCTTTTTGACAGTATCTTTGTATGTTCACTGCATGTTAGCTGTCAATCAGTGTTCATCTCTAAAAGCATTGTGTTTCATACACAACCTACACATCTATCATGTATGCTTATTTGTGACAGAGCTGCCTCCTCACTTTATGCTAAAATACATACTGTTTGTTTTTATGTTCAACATTAATTTAGTACATGCTGACCAACTGCAGACATCTTTGAGGGTTTTGCATGGTTTCTCTAATAGGAGTTCTGATATTTTATGAGTGACCATAATGTTGCTGTCATCAGTTAAGAGAACTTTTTCTCCATGTCTTACACTGTCTGGAAAGTCATTTGTATATATTAAGACAAGAACTGGACTACCCTAAGGAACAACTATGTTTATGTGTTTCTTATCTGACAGATGTGTGAACGATCTCCATCTTTTGCACCCTGTTTTTTATGCAAAACTGAAACCACTCATTTGAAGTTCCTCTTACACCTAGTGCTTCTGGCTTATGCTATAGTATTTTCTGGTCAATTGTGTCAAACGCCATGGACAAGTCTAAGAAAATGCCTGTAACACAATCACCGCAATCAAGAGCTTCAAGTACCACTTTTGTGACCTCTACAATGGCCAATATTGTACCTCTTTCATTTCTGAAACCAAACTGTGCTTTCTTATGAGATTGTATTTACTCATGTAACTTATCAGTCTCTCTTTCATGACTGCTTCAGTTATTTTTGAGCATGAAGGCAGCAGTGAACCTGGCCTGTAGTTTTCAGTGCTTTCCACATTACCTTTCTTTAGTAAGGTACTTTGGAAAACATGTGAACTAAAGGACTCATTTATTATGTTTATTAATGGGGCTTGTATGCTATCTATGCATGCCTTCAGAACAGAGACATGAACCTCATGCCTGCTGATCTCTTATTTTTTAATTGTTGTACTGTCTTTCTAACTTCAAGCTCTGTTATGAGAAACACCATGATTTTGCTTGCTGTGTAAATCAGTGACCTTGCTACGTGTGTTTTAGGTAGATTTTGCAGCAGCTTCCCCACAGTACCAGTGAAATAATCATTTACAATATTTGCTAATTTCTAAGGACTTCCTGTTATTCTATCCCAATCTTTGATTTGTATGCTATTATACTTGTCTGGCTTTTCCAGTTTCATCTTGTATTACATCCAACACCACTTTGCTTTTATTTTCTGCATTACTCAGTGTGAGGTATATAAAACTGTCTTTGTTACTTCAGTGGCTGTCAGTTCAAAATGTTTATCTACACTAATTGTGGTTAGATCTTCTGTAGCTTTAAAATGTACACCATCTCTGATATAGATACATGATTCCCCACCCTTTAAGGTAGACCTACAGTAGCAACTTGCACATTTATGTAGAATTTTTTGTTCTCTTGTTCCACAGTTGACCAACTGTGAAATGTAAATACGGTGAAAGAGCCGTAGGATATAACTTAATTCATGTGTGGTATTTGTGTTTATAAATACTGTATGTGTCCATATGACAGTATCTTATTTCTGTAATTGAGACTTTTTCCTTAAATTCTGTTGATTTATTAAAAAGGTGTTTACACTACTACCAGGGACCAGTAAGCACAATGTCAATTTACTTCTTTTTGTAAATGTCCATCACTATTAGTTAAATGCCTGATATTTCAAAGTATTTGCCATTACTAACTGCACTAAGATTATGTCTGGCTATAAACTGTATTCCTTTTCTGACATGACGGCATGTGCCTTCGTTGTTTATGGAAACCCTATAATAACAGTGTGTCTTTTCAGATGAGGGTAAATTGTATGTTGGAGTATGGTCATTCCGCATTAATGTTCGGCGATGAACACAGCTGTACTGTTTAAAAACTGAAGCTCAAGTTACTATAATTTTTTTATTTACTGTATGTCTTTTTATGAATCATTATTAGATCTATATGTATACCACTGTTATTTCTCATCATGATGTTTTCCTTTTGGTACCTACAAAGCTTGCCCATTGGTATACCGAAATCTATCCTGATACTTTGAGATTTGTAAGAAACAGAGACCATTAGCTTCTGAACTGACAAAAGTCTCCTTGTGTTCTTAGGTATGCTGTCACAGGTTGTTGTCCATAATTTTCACAGATATTTCAACTCTGAATGGAATGAATAATCCATGTTCCAACATTTTAATGCTAAAAATTCAATAGGTTGTTAATCATCTTCATTAAAATTTTTTGAAACATTCTTATGGATGCGTGTTTCATCAGCAGCCAAAAATGACAGAAACAGTCTCTCTCTCTCTCTCTCTCTCTCTCTCTCTCTCTCTCTCTCTCTCTCTCTCACACACACACACACACACACACACACAGACACACAGACACTTACTTCCTAGCCTTGTAGCCCACCAGAATCAACTATATGAGTAGCAGTATGTAATCTATTGGCTCTTTAGAATTCAGTAAGTGTATCTGACATCTGCAGATAACATATATAAACCGAATGAATATAATATCATATATGCTGGATAGATTTATTGTGTATTCCAACAGTGGATAATCCAAGGTGGAATAATGACAGTATTATAAAAGGGATAGATTGCAAGTCACCTTATAGAGGAGACATTGAGTCACAGGCAAGCACAACAAAAAGACTGCTAAACATGTGAGTTTTCAGCAAAAGGCCTTCTTCGAAAGTAGACAACATACACGCATTTACACAAGCGCAACTCAAAAACATATGACTACCGTCTCTGGCCCCTGAGGCCATACTGCGAGCAACTGTGCATCATGGAAGAAGCAGTCTGGGCAGTGGGGTTAAGGATGAGGCTAGGCTGGGGAGGAAGAGGATTAGCAGAGTGGGGGTGGGTGATGGTAAAGTGCTGTTTGTGGGAGCATGTAGGATTGTGGTGGGAACAGGTAGGGCAGCCAGATGCAATCGGGGGCTATACGAGGGGGAGGGGGGCAGAGAAGGAGGGGAGGGGCAGAGAGAGAGGAAAAGCAGAGAAGTAAAGGGGTGTAAAGGAGATTGTGGGTGCATTGATGGAATAGGAGACTGTTTAGTACTTGAGTGGGAGCAGGGAAGTGGATAGATGGATGAAGGACTGGGACTAATGAAGGTTGAGGCCACGGGGGTTACGGTAACATAAGATATATTGCAGGAACGGTTCCCAAGTGTGCAATTCAGAAAATCTGGTGTTGGTAGGAGGCATCCAGATGGTGCAGGCTGTGAAGCTGTCATGGAAATGAAGAACGTTATGTTGGTAAGCACATTTAGCAACTGGGTGGTCCAGCTATCTTTAACTACACTTTGTTTGTGGCCATTCATGCAGAAATCTTGTTGGTTGTCAAGCCCGCCTAGAATGCAGCACAGTGGATGCAGCTTAGCTTGTAGATCACATGACTGTTTTTACAGGTAGCCCTGCATTCGAAGTGAAAGGTGATGCTTGTGACTGGACTGGAGGTGGTGGGAGGATGTACGGGACAGATCTTGCATCTACGTCTATTACAGGGATGATCCAGGAGACAATGGGTGGGAAGCAGGGGTGGAGTGGAGATGGACGAGGATATTGTGTAGGTTTGGTGGGTGGTGGAATACCACTGTGGGTGGGTGAGAAGGATAGTGGGTAGGATATTCATCATTTCAGGGCACAATGAGAGGTAATTAAAACCATGGCAGAGAATGTGAATTAGTTACTACAGTTCTGGATGGTACTGACTCATGAAGGGAATGCTTGTTTGTGGGACTATGGAAGATGGTGGGTGATTGGAGAGATACGGCACAGGAGACCTGTCCTGTAAAAGGTTGAGAGTGTAATTCCAGCCTGTGAAGGCTCATTGAGACTCTTGGTGTTCTCCATCAGGACCTTAGCTACCTCTCATCATGTCCCGAAAAGAGGAATATTGTACCCACGTTCTTTCCCACCCTTCCTATGCAGGTATTCCACCGCCCACCGAACCTACTCAGTATCCTCATCCGTACCCACTCCACCCCCATTCTCAACCCGTGCCTCATATCCCTGTAATGAACCTAGATGCAAGACCTGTCCCATACATCCTCCCACCCCTATCTATTTCTGTCTAGTTGTAATCATCACCAATCCCATCAAAGGCAGAAAGCTGTCATGTGATCTAAAAGCTGAGCTGTGACCACAGTGCTGTGTTCTGCATGTAAATCACAAACAACAAGCTGTCTGTCCACATGGATGGCCACCACCAAACTGTGGCCAAGAGACAGCTGCACCACCCAGTTGCTGAGCATGCTTCCGATCTCAACGTTCTTCACTTCACCAGATTTTCTGCGTGGCACAGGTGGGAAGTCTCCCTGTAGTATATCCTACATTTCCAAAACATCCACAGTCTCCTCTTTGCCTTCCCTTACTTCTTTCATTTTCAATCCTCCCTCCTTACACCCCCCCCCCCCTTCCTCGTCTTCTAATCTCCCCACTGCACCTAACTTCCCTACCCTGTTCTCACCATGTCCCTACATGCTCCCACAAGCAGCACTTTACCGCCCTCCACAGCTACCTTGCTATCCCTCCCCACTGCACCTAACCTCCACCTTACCCCCACCATCCACACTGCCTCTCCCATCATGCACAGTTGCTCCTAGTGGCCAGTGACAGTGTTCGTGTGTGTGTGTGTGTGTGTGTGTCTGTGATGCTTGCGTGGAAGAATATGTGTTGTCTACTTTAGAAGAAGGCCTCTTGGCCAAAAGCTCACATGTTTAGCAGTCTTTCTGTTGTGCCTGTCTGTGACTCAGCCTCTCTTCTATATGGTGAGCAGCAATATATCCTTCAGTCTTTGTGACATTTTACTTAAATATTCTAATTATGTAGCTGTTGGGGTCACTTTGGAGCTGACCATGTATCAAATTACAAGTATACCTATGTAGTAAGCATCCCTTACTTTACAGATGTAAGTGTTTCTTCCAAAAAGAAATATTTTAGAAATGTGGTTAATACAATGAAATGTCCATGATCCATAGCTTTAAACATATGCTAGGTAAAAGAGAGAATACATTTTGTAAAACCATAAGATATGAGAGAATAAGTTTTGTAATTGAAGACCGCGGTATGTCAGCTCTGTATGTTAGACTTGAGAGTACTGTTTTCTGCCTCTTTGTTATTAAGTTAATAGATTTCAGATATTCTTTTTTAGTGATGAATTGAAAGAAAATTTTTGTTAAAAATAATTGATCCTTTTAATATTTCTGTTCAGCATCACATATATGTGACTACACTAAATGTCTGAGCTGTACTGCTTTGACTGTGTGTTTTTATGACCTCTTGGTTTTTATTGATGAGGCCAGTGAGTGATGAGATTCAATGCATTTTTCTAGATTATTATGTTTATATGTAAAGTAAGTTAACAGAATTCCTCATTATATTACACAAGAAGCTCTGAGGTTGGCAGAAGCTAGAAGTTTTGTGTAGCTCTTTACATAGCTGCCATTCAGTTACTTGAATTATGGGCATCAGAGTTTTTTTGCAAGGCATCATTGTTGACCTGCTTTCATTCAGTGATAAATTTGTTTTCTCATCATTTGTTGAACATGAGTGTTTTTGCTGTTCTCTCCTAGGAGTGGTCCACTGTTGCTAGCCTGATCAATGTTGTGCACATCTGGTTTCCTTCACATTTTGATAGACAGATGCTTCCTTTTTCCTCCAGGTCTCTAATGCTTCTAAAATGGCACAGTTTAGGACTAGCTAGGTTCCAATAACATTCTTGACAGTTTGTATGTGATCACTACTTGGCAACAGTATTCTAGAAGAGTACTGATTTTGCTTCCCTTGTCAATTTTTGCATTTTGTCTAGTGTAAGATATGTCACAATAGAACATTCCTCATTTTCTTACGTGGACGTTCTCTATAATATTGTGTATAACATATCCTCTGTGTGAAAATGAAATTTTTAGTGATCCCCAGAAGTGTGTAAACTATTTAATAGCCACTTTCCTCAGTTAAGATTTTTTAAATGTTTATATCATGCTGAAAATAAGAATTAAGTCACACTATGTTCATTTTATCAGTTACTAAAACAGGTCACTATGGATTAGAAATCTCATCTCTTTGTGAGGCTACGATTCAGAAATTTTTATATTAGTTCATTCAACTTTTCTAATTTATGTTTATCTTTTGTGGTTACTACTTTGTTGCTGTTTATTTTTATTTCAATATCTTTTTGAATGTGATTTGCATCTAGGAAACATTTGTTGAACTTAATGCTAAGAATCAGTATTCCTAGAAATGTATAGCAGTATGTTTTAATTAGTAAAATATAGATAGGGTGAAGTAAAGATTTTATCACAACAGACAAGCATGCAGTACTTCTACAAGCTAGTATTGGAAGACAGTTTTGTCCTGAAGGAAACAAATAAGATGAAAATTAAACTTGCATAGACAAGAGCATATTCAGAACCTGTTATAGGAGAGGAAGGTAGGGGACTCAGTACATATTAATTTTTTGGAAGGGGGAGGGTTGGAGAAAATAAAGCACAATTTCTTACAAAATAAAACTTGAAACTGTTGGAAAATGTGTTTATTAATCACTTAACATATTTAAAAGAGGAAAGGCTAATCTTAGCTTTCAGAACTACTAGTTCCTTCCTCAGGGAGGAAAGAGGTATTGGTTCTGGAAGGTTAGAAAGGAGGGGGAGTTAATTCAGATCACACGCCAATTCTTAAGCTGGCATTTGGTTTTGATACAAATTTGGTTCTCTTAAGCTAGCACATATGCTGATGTAACTTTAATTTCACTTATCCTTGTCTACTTAATATTAGAACAGATGGTGTTAACCCTTTAACATTACAATTTTTGGAAAGGTTATGTTTCAAAGTTTAGTAATTTCCTTTATAAACAACAAACACAGTTTATTAAAAGATATTCCTATCTGTGATGTGAACACATTGTGCAAATTCTTGCTTCCTTTTCTTCCTTTGCAAATGGTGGAGTAAGTGATGGGAATTGCCATTTAACCAATGATAGGCATTGCTGCTTGGAAGAAAATGACCTATTTTTTCATGTCAACTCATCTTTTTTGATATTTTGAAGTTATCTTTTCAATAACAGCAATATGGAAATCACATGCATTCTTCTTCTTACTACATTGTGTATTGGAGAAGACAAACACATTCCATAAAGCAAGTTTCGTTAGATTGAAAAATACCATCTTATAGTGATACCCCATGATTGCTGTTACCTTTGAAACCTCTCTAAAACTTGTATTTAAAGGTTTACTATTGGGTAATAGTAGTCAAGATACATGCCTCTTTCGCTCAAACTGCTGTTACTTTACATTACTGAAATACAGCAATTTTCCCCTACATCGGCTTTGTATCACAAAATTATCAAGGCATTCGTCTTCTATATGAGCTCCCAGTTCCACACATATGAACCCTATGAAAAATAAGTTGATCTGCAAGTTGAGGAGCAGTGTATTATTATCCATACTAACATAATACAATGCATTTGAAACATGTTCTGTTCATCTTTAGGCATTTATACATACATACAGGGAAATGTTATTTAAAAATAAACATTCTTACACAAGATTAATCTAGAACTCTTTGTCCATTCTTTGTTACTGTAGTGGCTGGTGTGGCATTTTGGGGGGAGGAGGGGGGGCAGTGGATGGCTAGAAATCGAAATCGGTGATTTTTATTGTGCATTCTGTCTTGTTGAAGTGATGCACAATGCATCAGTTATTATGGAGAATTATTTATTGGTATCATGAATTGCCAGCAGATACAATGACACCATTGATATTGCTGTTTATTGGTCTTGAATACTATTTGTTGGAACTTACAAAACCTTATTGACTTACAACAATTAAGAAGACTTTGGGTAAAGCTGTCTGTTATATACAGTGCATTGAAGATGATTATTGTTCCTTAATTCATTTTAGTAGTTGACTTGGTGTTCTTTTCCTAGCAAGCATTTTATCTTCTGTGATATTTGAGGAACAGTGTCAGACCCACTGAAAGCATCAAAATAAATCAAGATTTAAAAGCAATGTCTTGTCAACTATTTATCATATATTAATTGGAACATAGAAAGACTGGATAAAAGCATAAATTCCCAATTCCAGTTATGTGTCTTAAGAAACAGTAAGAATGAGAGTGTCCAAAATTACGATGTACATAAACAAATATTTCAGTTAAGTGTCGTACATCTCTCCTTTTAAGCCAGATAGAAACATGATGGCCTAAACATTGAAAATTGACAACAAAAAATGAATAGGAGAGGGCACCTGAGCATATGAGGAGGATAGTTTGTCTAGTTTTGTAGCTGCTCTGAAAGTTGGTACCACAAGAAAAGCCTGTAGTGACACACTTTGTTGTATTCAGAACACCTGTAGAAGACAATGAGAATTATTGCCAATGTAATATGCTGAATAGACTAAATGACACAACTGCATAAATGCGAACTTCTATTCATGTTCCTTTGAGTTGTTTTAGCTAACTTATTCTGTACCATTGAGAGCAAGGAGAGTTTTGTCTTTATCAATTTTTCTATATTCTTGAATTGCATATATGTGTACATTTAATGACAAAGTCATGTCTGACAACCGTGTTAAGATGACTGATAGGTTGTGTATGTACTGGGATGCCTTAGTGATGTCTAATGGCCCACATCTGTTGAAAGATGGCTAGGTTAAAATGTAGGGAAAAGTCGTGGCTTTGCTTCATGTTATGCCATTGTGTATTTAGTTTTCAATGACAGTGTATAGTTCATATTACCCTTCCCCCCTCAAAAAAAGGAAACTGATCTTTCAGTTATTGCAAATTTCCTTTAAAAACCACATCATGCTTGACAGAAAACACATGAAAATTCTTCATGTTGTTATTTCCAGTTTTCCAAGTGAATGCAAGCATAACTGAAAATTTCAGTACAGGTAATATCATAAGAATATTATTCCCATCAGTATGTGGAAGAGGTATTTCTTTAATATACTGTCCAGTCACATTAATGTGACCACATGTTAAAATCCTGTATAACCACCTTTTGCAGTGCATAACACAGCCAGATGTGCAAAAAGAGAGTCAGTGAGGTTCTGGAAGGTACCAACAAGGATGTGGAGCCATGCCAACTCCAGTGCTGTGGCCAACTGCACCAAGTTTCTCAGTTGAGGATCCATGGCCCATAGCAGTGTAACATGTTGCATTTCCTTCTGGTAGATGCCAACATGCCGAGGAAAAACAAACTACATAAGGGTGAACATTGTCCCCAAGGATAGATTCATTCTCGTTCTGATCTATTGTGCCTTCCAGAGAGACGAGATCACCCAGGGTATGCCACAAAAATATTCCCCAGACTATAGTGCTCCCTCTCTGGTCTGGTCCCTTCTGACGATTGTTGCAGGGTGTTTGCTTTCAATCTGATGCAGCATAAAATGTGATTCATCTGAAAAGGCCACCTGTCCCCACTCAGTGGATGTCCAGTTATGGTACTAGTGTGCAAATTCCCACCTTTGTTGCAAATGAACAGCATTCTGCATGGGTGAATGAGCCAATTGTGCCTGCTGTGGAGGCCCATACAAAGCAATGTTTGCTGGATGGTTATTGTGGAGACACTGTTCATAGCCCCTTGGTTCATCAGGATGGTCAGTTGCTTAACAGTTGCATGTCTATTTGCTCATACATATCTTCACAGCTGTCATTAACCCATGTATCTATGGCCTGTGGTATGCCACAGTTGTCTCAGTGCCAGTTTTGGATAGTGCCATTTTGCCATACACAGTGTAATTTAACCATGGCAGCAAGCAAACAGTTAACAAACTTAGCCATTTCAGAAATGCTTTGTCTCTTATCCCGAAAGCAAATGATCATGCCCTTTTGAACATCACCCAAATTGCTCTGTTTCCACATTATGACAATGACTGAACTGTTTTCTGCATCCCCTGACACTATTTATATACCTTTCACTGCTAGTGCTGTTACCTGCCATCTGTGTGTGGTTATTGCATGTTGATGTCAATCATAGGCATTGGTTTCATTAATGTGGCTGGACCATGCATATGAACCATCATGAAAATGTGTGCAAGAAACATTCCTTTATAACAGTGTGAGAATCTTCTAGAGAAATAGATATTACATACGTCTGTTTTAATTTAGAAATAATGACAGAATGCCAGAGTCACTCAACTAATGAATGTATGATCCACAGGTACTGGTCATCGCTGCGCAATCTTGTGATATCCTTGTTGAATTCGATGCGCTCCATCATCTCACTTCTGTTCCTGCTCTTCCTGTTTATCCTTATTTTTGCCTTACTTGGTATGCAGTTGTTTGGTGGTCAATTTAATTTTGAAGATGAGACACCACCCACAAACTTCAACACATTTCCTATTGCTCTACTGACAGTCTTCCAAGTAAGTAGCCTTTCTTTAAATAAGAAAGAATATAATTTATGAACATTTGTCATTTATTATTTATTGTTGTGTGAAGCTTGGTTTTTTATAATTGTATAAAGGCGAAGTATAATAATTTGTCATATTTCTCATTTTATCAAAAGCATAGAGACGGTCTTAAGGTGATGTTCTAGGAAAACTCATTAATTGGTGTTTTGGGTTTATATGAGTGCTAGCAGGAAACAAGAAGCACCCAGAAGGGGAGAAGGGTATGTAATAAAACTTCATGGTTTGAAAGGGTATGTGATGTTATTTAAGTAATTACAAAATTGAGTCAAATTTAGAAAGAACTCAGCAGTATGATCCCACTTACACGTATGACGTTGCACAGGCTCCGGCCCAAATGCACGCACTGATTTTGTGGGAAAGGGTGTCATCAAGCTATTGAACCCTCTTCTAAGACAAACTGTCGACAACTGTTGTAACTGGTCGTTGATATTCTGGATACTGGCACTAAGACAACAGTTGATGTCCAAGCTGGTATGACAAATTTTCTATCAAGGAGAGACCTGGGGATCTTGCTGGCCACTGAAGCATCTCAACATCATGCAGACAGTTCATAGAGACATGTACCATGTATGGACATGTGTTGTCCTGTTGAAAAATGACACCATGATACTGACACATGAGAAGTAACACACGAGGATGCAGGATGTCCATGATGTACTGTTGTGCTGTCAGAGCTCTCTCAGTCACTAAAAGCTCTAACCTGAAGTCATACCTGATGGCTCCTCACACCATGATACTAGGAGTAACACTGCTGCGCCTCTCTAAAACATTGGAAAAAATTGACATCTCCCGAGGCCACCACCATACTCACCGGTAATGGTCGTGGTGGTAAGATAAGGTTGACTGGAACCTTTACGGCAAGTTTGCATGCCCACATGTTTCCATGCAGTGTGACATCATGCCACCAGCATGTCTGAATACCCTGAGAATCTGGATATTGCACATTTTGACCAGTAAGCCAAAAGGAGACCAACCTTGAGGTCCCTTTAAAACTCTGTTAGGTGCTGATAACACTGTCTCACATGAGTATGCAGCATCTTTGTGTCCTTCACAGTGATCAATCAATATCTGATGCTATTTATGCCCCTTTTATATCAAACCAGACCTGGTAACAGCACTAAACATGGACAACTTTAATGCACTGTGGTGATCATTGTGTCTGTGACAGAGAATGACCCCTCTAATCATTTACATACTCACTAATGGTATGTATGTGTATGAAGTTGTGAGCCCCATCCGTAAAGTAAATTTCCCTGGTGTCATGAACCGAAAAAGAACAGAGTTGAAAGATTTATTGTGACAGATACAGGAAGCATTGATCTGTTTTTCGATATATTCACCATTGGAATACAGACATTGCAGTAATGAAACACTGCACCAGTTATTGCTCAGCACAATGCATTTCAAGAATCATTCTCATAGTCAAATGCAAATTGCAAATATTTGCAATTGACAGTGAGATTAAATTCTTGAAACATGTTCTAAGCATGAAAAATACACAGCTAGTGCAGTCTTTCATTATTTAAATCATGAATGATACAGCTGCAGGCTTTCCAAAAACATTGACTATGATGAACTGACATTTTGTTGAGTGGGACCAAATTCAGACATTTCTTGTCCCTTAGGACCAACTGTTGTATGCCAGTTTCACAGAAGTTTGCCAATTGGAACTGTATCTACTGTCTGACAACAATCTCTCCCTCTCATTCAGTTTAATAATGCTGACTCTGACCAAACAGGAAATTCATAAAGTTCTGAAACAGATGGAAATAACTGGGTGTGAGGTTCAGGCTGTAGGGTGGATGGTCAAATTTCTCTCAGCCGAGTGTTTGCAGGAGCTCTGTTGTTCAAATGGCTCTGAGCACTATGGGACTTAACATCTGTGGTCATCAGTCCCCTAGAACTTAGAACTACTTAAACCTAACTAACCTAAGGACATCACACACATCCATGCCCGAGGCAGGATTCGAACCTGCGACCGTAGTAGTCGCACGGTTCCGGACTGAGCGCCTGAACCGCTAGACCACCGCGGCCGGCTGCTCTGTTGTCCATCAGGCCATCTGTGGTTGACCATTATTCTGCAGCAAGACAACATAGGCGCTAAGAATACCATGCCACTTTTCTAAGTGGACCTTTGCAATTTCTGCATTGTTTTGCAGTAATGCTCATCATTCACCATCTCACATCTGGTCAGGAGTTCGATGAGGAGAACTACCTGACTGTCCCAGAACAAAAAACACAGCACTTTTTGCATCAACACAGATGTGAAATGTGCATATAGCATTGTTGACCAGGAGCCCCTGGTGCAACTCTTTTTATTTGATGCCACTTCAGCAACTTGCTCATGGATGATAATGAAATGTTCTAAGGACAATGTTCTAAGGACAAATCTCTCTCTCTCTCTCTCTCTCTCTCTCTCTCTCTCACACACACACACACACACACACACACACACACACACGCACACACACACACACACACACAGACACACAGAGTTCTGAGCAGAGAAAATCCCTCACCCGGCCAGGAATCAAAACCAGCCCCCTGTGACGGAGAGTCAACGACATAGATTACAAGGCCAAAAGCCGCTGACTGTGCCAACACAATCTACATGAATTTCATCTTGCAGGTAGAGTTACTGCCATGCTGCTTGGTTTGTAGGGTTTTGTGTGGAACCAACAACTCGTCACCTTCGATGATCCAGTCTAGAAATTCACCACCGTCATCATGTTACCACTGTTGAAAAGTCAGAAGTGTCCTAATGGGCTTTGCTTTGTGTTCTGGAGTCAGTTGCTTCAGTACCCACCTGCTGCACAATTTCTGGAACAACAGGTGCTCTGAGACAATTCCATGCAACAAGGATTCGTGCATATTTGGGAACTGCCTGCTGAGTTTCATTGAGTGTGAAGTGATGGTTTGCCATAATGCATTCCTGCACAAGCTCTACAAGGTCTCCTGTAATGGTGGATGACCTCCCACTGCGCTCCTCAGTTTGGCAACCAGATTGGTTACCTGGTGCAAAGTCTCTACACCAGTGATGCGTCGTGTTCTTTCTCATGACATTAGGACCATAGACATGACATAACTGATGATGAATTTCAATTGATGCTGTGTTTCATGCATTCAGAAACTTTATCACCAAGTGCATTTTACACACAGTGGAAGCTGGAGCACGAGCCTCCACTTTCAACCGCTGCCTCAAAGCTTCTGTGAGACCTTCGGGAGTTCCTTTAGCACATGTTCAATATCACATCACTACTGTATCACATACACTCAGTCGCTTTGAGCAACATATGATTTGCTAGTTTTGGTACGACATGAAAACTTACTTTATGAATGTGTCGCATTGACATCCAACCATGACTTCTGGGTGGTTCACTTTCTTTGGCAGGCAGAGTAACTTCTAAAAACACTCAAACATTTTTTTAGGTTATACCTCTAACTTTCTTTCAGAAAAAGGCTATTTTGACTTTACTAAGTTTTTGAAAATAAACACTAGTGTAATCATTAATATTTTTTTTTAGATATAAGACTCTCAAATGTGCCACTTAACGTAAAAATTATGAATCTTGTAGACAGGTAGTATATGTGTCTGGCAGAATTTCTGGGAAATGAGCTACCGCGTCGGTATTAGATGTTACTGCTTTCAGGATTCCTACTTTTTGCCAGCAGTTAGTTCATACAGTACTTCAAACCTTTGCAATGTTTCTTCAGACAGATTATCATTAGCCTGAATAACATATTTTTTGTCTGTTTCAGCATTTTTTGACTCATCAGTGCTGTGAACTTTATTGTCAATAAATATACAATATGCTTAGAAATTTATGCTGGGGTATTCATCTTGAATGGACTCCATTGTTGCATTTATCTAGAAATTATTACTGTCATTAGAATGTTATCATTAATCACAGTTGCTATATGAAGAATCATTGCTCTTTCAATGTCTTTCTTCTACAATTTGTTGCTAACACATTCATTTACTTGCAGAAAGTGTAGTAATGATTATTCAGTGTATAGTTGGTGGAAAACATGTTGTTATTCTGTTTACTTATGATACCGTATTTCCTCATACTAATTTGGAACATACATCTACCAAAGCTCAAGTGAGACACATATTTCAGATAAAAATTCTAAGACCTCTACTTCATATTTCATGAGAAACTATCTCTCTACTATGAAGCATGCTCTTTTTGTTTCTATTTCTTCCAACAAGAGCTTCCCCTTTCATACTTTTTTTCAGAATTTTATCTTCCTTTCCCCTTCATTTGTTATTGCACCATATCTGTATCATCTGCTTGTTATTGAATAAAGGCTACCTACAGTTATTTATGTGAGTATGTGGTAGTGTTGCCTGAAGCGAGTTTTGTACACAGTGTGAAAATGAATTAGCCCACAAAATCATCAAAATACTCTTAAGACTTTTCTCTTCTTTCCCATCCTTATGTGAGTGCAAGCACAGTGTTCACCTTCTGTATTTAAGTATCAGTTCAGCATTTATTCCCACCCCACATGTAAGATTTCATTTTTTGTTGTATTTTATTAAATTTACATATTCTTCCCTCAAAATAGTCTGTAATGGGAGACCAAATTTAAGTAGAGTAACAAGAAAAATGTTTATTGACTCAGAATAATGGAAATAAGGGGTAACATTTCTTATTCTACAGGGTGTTACAAAAAGGTACGGCCAAACTTTCAGGAAACATTCCTCACACACAAAGAAAGAAAATATGTTATGTGGACATGTGTCCGGAAACGCTTACTTTCCATGTTAGAGCTCATTTTATTACTTCTCTTCAAATCACATTAATCATGGAATGGAAACAGACAGCAACAGAATGTACCAGCATGACTTCAAACACTTTGTTACAGGAAATGTTCAAAAATGTCCTCCGTTAGTGAGGATACATGAATCCACCTTCCATCGCATGGAATCCCTGATGCGCTGATGCAGCCCTGGAGAATGGCATATAGTATCACAGCCGACCACAATACGAGCACGAAGAGTCTCTACATTTGGTACCGGGGTTGCGTAGACAAGAGCTTTCAAATGCCCCCATAAATGAAAGTCAAGAGGGTTGAGGTCAGGAGAGCGTGGAGGCCATGGAATTGTTCCGCCTCTACCAATCCATTGGCCACCGAATCTGTTGTTGAGAAGCGTACGAACACTTCGACTGAAATGTGCAGGAGCTCCATCGTGCATGAACCACATGTTGTGTCGTACTTGTAAAGGCACATGTTCTAGCAGCACAGGTAGAGTATCCTGTATGAAATCATGATAATGTGCTCCATTGAGCATAGGTGGAGGAACATGGGTCCCAATCAAGACATCACCAACAATGCCTGCCCAAACGTTCACAGAAAATCTGTGTTGATGACGTGATTGCACAACTGCGTGCGGATTCTCGTCAGCCCACACATGTTGATTGTGAAAATTTACAATTTGATCACGTTGGAATGAAGCCTCATCCATAAAGAGAACATTTGCACTGAAATGAGGATTGACACAATGTTGGATTAACCATTCGCAGAAGTGTACCCGTGGAGGCCAATCAGCTGCTGATAGTGCCCGCACATGCTGTACATGGTACGGAAACAACTGGTTCTCCCGTAGCACTCTCCATACAGTGACGTGGTCAACGTTACCTTGTACAGCAGCAACTTCTCTGACGCTGACATTAGGGTTATCGTCAACTGCAAAAAGAATTGCCTCTTCCATTGCAGGTGTCCTCGTCATTCTAGGTTCTCCCCAGTCACGAGTCATAGGCTGGAATGTTCCGTGCTCCCTAAGATGCCAATCAACTGCTTCAAACGTCTTCCTGTTGGGACACCTTCGTTCTGGAAATCTGTCTCGATACAAACGTACCGTGCCACGGCTATTGCCCCGTGCTAATCCATACATCAAATGGGCATCTGCCTACTCCGCATTTGTAAACATTGCACTGACTGCAAAACCACGTTCGTGATGAACACTAACCTGTTGATGCTACGTACTGATGTGCTTGATGCTAGTACTGTAAACAATGAGTCGCATGTCAACACAAGCACCGAAGTCAACCATACCTTCCTTCAATTGGGCCAACTGGCGGTGAATCGAGGAAGTACAGTACATACTGACGAAACTAAAATGAGCTCTAACATAGAAATTAAGCGTTTCTGGACACATGTACACATAACATCTTTTCTTTATTTGTGTGTGAGGAACGTTTCCTGAAAGTTTGGCTGTACCTTTTTGTAACACCCTGTATAAATGCATTAATAAGGGTCATACGAGAACTAAATCTACAACATTTTCCAATATGAAAATATTATAATTGAAGTAGACTGATATGTGAAATATCATATTCTAGATAACAGAAGTGCAGAGTGTAACTAAAAATGAAACAGAATTAAGTGTCTTTTGTGGTAACAATGAAAACTGTTTGGCACATTATATGTAGTCAATCTGTGCATGTTCTTAAATGATTAAAAGTTTCTGTAACAGTGTAGTGTTATATCGTGTAAGTTTCTGTATTTTATTTTTGATATGCTGTCATATCTAGCATTCTGCCCTGAACCATTGATTTTTAAGTTCACTTCAGGAAAATAATTCTAAGAGAATTTTATACTTTGAACCTTAGTAAACAGCACACACTTATTTATTTTTATCAATAATTAAACTGCTGATATTTAATGATACTTATTCATTTATTTTTTGACAATAGCATATGTTTATTTCTGAAGACAAAATGCTAAAAATTAATTAATGAAAAAATGTGCTGTAAGGAAACTAATCTGTTTTCATATCATCTCTGGATGATACTTACGATAAGACTAATTTACATTTCAGATTCTTACTGGTGAGGACTGGAATGAAGTGATGTATCAAGGAATTCGTTCTCAGGGTGGAAATAGTGGTGGTATGATCTACTCACTTTATTTTATCATTTTGGTTCTGTTCGGAAACTATACACTGCTGAATGTGTTCTTGGCCATTGCTGTTGACAATCTGGCCAATGCACAAGAACTGACTGCAGCAGAAGAAGAGCAAGAAGAGGAAGATAAAGAGGTAAGAACTCTTAACATATCTGTGGTGATGGAAAAACAGTGTAGTTGTAACAAATTTCATGAAGTGTATAGGATTACTTTGTATGTATTGTAGTGTGACAGTACTTCACACATGTGGCAACAATAGATTGTAGAGGTTCATGTGTTCAAATGCCCTTGTGAGGGCAATTGAGGAGCTACTTGATTCAGAAGTAGTGGCCCTGGTCATGAAAACTGACAGTGGCTGGGAGAGCAGTGTGCTGACCACATGCCCCTCCAGATCCACATCCAGTGATGCCTATCAGCTGAGGATAACACAGCGGTTGGTCAGTAGCATTGGGCCTTTCAAGGCCTGTTTGGCCAGTGTTGTGTGTTCAGATGTTGACACAGTGTGCTAAAAGCGTGACAAGTTGTCTGCTCCAAATGGTTCAAATGGCTCTGAGTACTATGGGACTTAACTTCTGAGGTCATCAGTCCCCTAGAACTTAGAACTACTTAAACCTAACTAACCTAAGGACATCACACACATCCATGCCCGAGGCAGGATTCGAACCTGCGACTGTAGCGGTCGCACGGTTCCAGACTGTAGCGCCTAGAACCGCTCGGCCACTCCGGCCGGCTGTCTGCTCCCATAGCATGTCCATGTCACCTGTGCTGTAAACTGAAATTCACAATATTTTGAGCAGCATATACTTCATGTGCATGACAAAATAAAGACCCCCCCTCAGGTACTGTGGGCTTGTTAATAGAGACATTGATGGTACCAATTGGCAACTATCCATCTTGTCAAATGAATAACTTCAATTTAACCCACATTGTTGGGCAGGTAGGTAAAAGTTGCTATAGAGGTGGACATCACATCCCAGAATAGATTACCCAACATTATAATGGACTTTATGGTCTGTGATTCTATTTGGTTTCATGGAAATTTTATAGATTTCGAACTGTTAGTAGTAGCTGCACCAGGGAAGTTACAGGGACCTAAGCAATATGTGTCCTTTGGCGCATTCCAAGTCCTGTGTTTCAACAAGAGGTTTGTGTATTATCTCATTCCACTTCCTCTCCCTTCTTTCTGTCATGTCCATTGCTGCTAGCACTCTTAGTTTAAACCTACCTTCCCATAATTTGTATTTATTATTGTATTTATCGCGAAAGAATGTCAATTGTGTGGTTTTGCGTACACTACTATAATTTCTAAATGTAATGTTCTATATTAGATGTAACTTTAACATACTTATTGTAATATATGTAATATAAAATAAATATAGTACCTAGTTAGATGTAAGAGAGGGCCTGCTGGTCCTAGTCTTGTCAATTTAAATAAATCAATAAATAAATCCACATATCATAAGTAATTTTCAAGACTCCTTTGCATGACAAAATCATTTCTTCTGTGACCAACTTGGTTTATTTGACATGTTAACTGTGGATGCACTGGATAGCGAACAATAAAGCAAGGAACCTTCCCATAAGTTTATCTTTTCAGAACAATAAGAAGATATTATCATGAAATATGACAAATTATTGATTCCATTGTTCATATCAGAGTTATTTCTAGTAGCATTTTTCTTTTTTTGGGGTGGGTGGGGGTGGGGGGGATATTTGAGTGTTAAATGGGGAAAGGCAGGTATGTGTTCCGGTTTGCAACACTAATCCATCCCTTCTTCCTATTTACCTAGTCATGTGGCTACTTTTTAATAAGCTGCAAAAATGAACTAATGGTCTTTATTCACAACAGACACAGGCTGCCCACTTTGCACTGTTTCTCACTTAATTCTCTACTGGTAAAAAAGAGAATTTACTTCTAAACTGAAAACTGAGTTAGGAAGTTCCCAATACTTTGCAGGTTTGAAATATTATAACATTTTCAGAATAACACTGTCTATATTTGATTTCTGTGTCCCTTAAATCCATTATTTTGGTTTGACTATGAGCAAAAGCTATCTGTTGATGGATACAGCCTGCACTGTTTCAGTCTTCATATGCTGTATGGCATTAACACTGAGAACATACTTCTTTACTATGTTGTAAATGTCGCTTGTAGTACTCTGCACTAGGCCACGCTGGACATCCCATTGTAGCTGATTACTGTGCTCCACTGAAAGAACCTCAGCTCTATTTGGCCATCACTTCAAACCCAATGTCGATAGCCTAATATCCTTTACCAAGGGCATGAACCACTTCCTTCATTGCCTCTCCATTGTCCCCACTACGTTGCAACATGGTTCCTTGGCATGTCACTGTTGACGCCACCTCCCTATACACCAACATCCTCATGTGCGTGGCCTCGAAACATCAGACACTAAGCACTATCACACCCAAGATCATGCTCATTCCACAATAACCACCTCATTCCTAATGCATGTTACCACTTATATCCTAAATCACAACTACTTTTCCTATGAGGGGAAGATATATTAACAAATCTGCTTCACAGTCATGGCACCTTATATGTCAGCCCGTGTGGATGACCTGGAGGAAATCTTCCTAGCCATGCACGATCCTAAACCCCTGGTGTTGTGCAGGTTAACTGTTGATCTCCTATGTACTGTGTCCTATCTCCTTCACTTGGTCGTCACTAGCTCAGTGTGCCAAATTTCTTGATATTGACCTCCGCCTCTCTGATGGCTCCATAGGGACCTCCATCCATTTAAAGCCTCCAACTGTCAACAATACTTCCACTTTGATAGATAAATAAAAAGCCTAATAAGTTTCTCTCATGTACCTTAAACAGCACATCTGCAGTAATAAGCAATCCCTTTCCCATTATGCTGAAGCCCTTCACAGACAAGCACCAACCTTCAAACTCTGTTCATGAACATCTTCCATGTATATCTTCACATGCTCCAAATTCTCCAACCACCCCCCATGTACCAGCTACAGAAGATCTGTTCCATTATTACCAAATATCATCCTAGACTGGAAATCTAGATGAGTACACGAAATCTGTAATGAATAAAAACTCAGTACTTCAGATCAGATTCAAGGCTGTGGGAGGCAAATGCTCTGTCTTATGGGTACTTATAATGACTGATGTTTGGATAATGCATGTTTTGCACTTTTCCTTTGTACTACCAGCTTACACACTGAAAGTTGCTTAGTTATAAAAGTGTTTGGGTTCATGAAATACATTCAAAGAATCAGTGAAGAATTATGAAGTTGAAGTTCAATGCAGCTGAACATACAAAACTTGCACTGAGCAGCAAGCCACTGTTGGTGGTTGAGATAAGAACTCAAGCCTGAAATAAAGAAATGAGTGAGTAGAATTAAGAAGTTGAAGTTTATAACTATTTTAGAACTTAAGACTTAAACTAGAGGTCTTGGGTTTTTATCAAAAATGAGAAATATATGTCCAAGTCAAATTTCTGTAACTACTGTCTGCAGTAATGGAGAAGAGCAGGTGTCTAAAGCTGAGGCAAGTATATGGTGGAGGCCATTGAGAAACTTTGTGCATACATGCCCTGGGCTATCTATAGCCTGAAAATGAAAGATAAAGTGAAACAAGCTGAAAACAGTAGTATGAGATTGTGCAAATTTGTGATGCTTTGTAGTAAGAGAAGAACTAAAATATTTTCTATCTTTCACAATGTGTGAGAATAACTTTTAGGAAAATCATTTTAAATTTTATTTTATGAGACAGACATACATATATGACTAACTGGACTGCATTATGTGCTCCTCAATATCACACAAAATCTGTGTAGTCTACTATAATAATTGCCTTACTTTTCTTTTTTTATTCAGAGATGTATGAAAAAAAAAAAATTTTGTGTCCTTAAGCATTTGAAGTGATTATATCAAACACTTATTTTTTAAAAAAATCTTTATTTTCAAAGAATGCTCAGAAGCACTTTGAGTGCCACAGTAATTCTTTAAGACAGAACATCATTGTTATGAATACAAGACAGATTATTGATTTTCCTTGTCTCCTATGATTTCTGTTTCCATTTTCCTGGCTTTCCTTTCTCAGGCCTATGTAAGGAGACCACTCATTGAAAGGCAGAAGTATTGAGTTGTCTATAGGCACACACGAAGGAAAGAAAGCTTGCTAGCTTTAGGAGTTTTACTTTGATGAACTAGAATACACACACACACACACACACACACACACACACACACACACACACACAGAGGGAGATGGCTGCTTTGCAGACTAAAAATGCGGAAGAGAAGGGTGGCAGATATTTGGGCTGGCATGATTGTAAAGGAAGGTGGGAAGGGGCACATGCTGAGGGTGACTTGGGACAGGAATTGGGAGGGGGTGACAGCATAGAGGAAACTGTTAGGTTTAGGTGGAGGGTGCAGGGACAGAGGGGTACCTGAGATTGTGGCCAGGATTGTTATGAGGATGGAGAATGTACTGTGAGGATAACTCCCATCTATATAGTTTAGAGAAGTTGGTTGTGGAGGGAAGGATCCAGATAGCATGCCTTTCAAACTGAACTGCGTGTTGTGCCACCAGATCGTCAGTTTTGTTCTTGAAAATGGCTTGGCAATGGCCATTCATCATTGTGGACAGCTGGTTGGTAATCATACCAACATAAAAGGCTGTGTAGTGTTTGCAGTAGAGTTGATATATGACATTGCTGCTTTCATAGGTAGCCCAGACTCTGATGGAGCCTGTGACAGGGCTGGAGTAGGAGGTGTTAGGTGGGTGGATTGGGCAGGTGTTGCACCTTGATCTGCCAAAGCAAGTGGGAGTGGGGTAGGGATGGCCTAGGATATTGTGTAGGTTGGATGTTCAATGGAACACCACTTTAGGAGGGGTGGGAGAGAGTCTTGGGTAGGATGTCCCTCATTTCAGGACACAATGAGAGGTAATCTGAGCTGGCAAAGGATAAGGTTCAGTTGTTCTAGTCCAGGGTGATACTGGGTGAAGAGGGTGGCACTTCTTAGTGGCTGATTCTTGGGAGTAGTGGAAGGATTAGGGGTGGTTGAAGATGTGGCATGGAAAATCTGTTTGTGGGCTAGGTTTAAGGGGTATTGCCTGTCTGTGAAAGCCTTTTTGAGAGGCCTTCAGTCTACTGGACAAGTGAGTTCATGTAACTGCAGATATGTCATCCATGGGTGGCTAGGCTGTATAGGAGGGATGGTTTGTTGTGGAAGGGATGGCGACTGTTGAAATGCAGGTACTGTTGCTGCTTAGTGGGTTTCATGTTGACAGGTATGAATGGAGCCATTAGAGGGGTCAGTAAGTCTGCAGCTCATGGTCTTGCAGTAGTGTTCTCGCTTCCTGCGCACAGGGTCCTGGGTTCAATTCCTGGCGGGGTCAGGGATTTTCTCTGCCTCGTGATGACTGGGTGTTGTGTGCCTTTCATCATCATTTCATCATCATTGACTTGCAAGTCGCCGAAGTGGCGTCAGCTAAAAAGGACTTGCAATTTTGGCAGCTGAACACCCCACATGGGGTCTCCCGGCCAACAATGTCGTACGATAATTTAAAAAAAAAAAAAAAAAAAATAGGGGTCAGTTTAATGCCAACAGGTGTGGATGAAGCCATTAGAGAGGTGGTGGCCAATGTCCAGAAAGGTGGTGCATTGAATAGAGAAGAAACAAGTGAAGCAGATGGGAGGAGAAGTATTGAGGTTGTGAAGGAATTTGGATAAGGTGCCTTGGCCATGAGTCCAGGTCATGAAGATATCATCAATGAACCTGAGCCACTCTAGATGTTGAGATTTTTTGGTGGTTAGGAAGGTTTCCTCTAGATGGCCCATAAACAAGTCCATGGCAGAGTCATGGACACTCCCATGGCACACTCCTATGCTAACCTGTTTGTAGGCCAACAAAGCAAGCAAGTCGTATTTCTATTGTGTGCCTATCGACAACTCACCACTTCTGATTTTTGGTGAATGGTCTCCTTTAATCATAAAGTATTTACATTCTACAAGAGCTTTCCTACAACATTCTGGTCTGTATAAGTTTCGTATGTTACTTATTTTACTCTGAGTACAGTTCTTTGTTTCTCTTTTCGCATAACATTTAAGTATCACATAACTCATGAATCAGCTTCAGCTCTGTAGCTGTTATTTATGGATATCAAAGATGTCCATTACTATTATTAGAGCTTATGCATGAAAGGCATTTTGATATCAATTAAAAAAAAAAAGTGTTGTAAAAGAGCCTTTAAGCAGTTTTGAGATGTGAGTGTTAACATAGATATTGTTTTTTGTTTAGGATATTTTGATGGATGTGATTCAAATTTTGAAATGTTTTCTCTTCCAGAAACAGCAAGAAGAACTGCACAAGGAGATGGAAGCTCTGCAGTTAATGGGCGGGTGTAGTTCACCTCCAAAAGTTGAAATATGCCCGCCCTCACCAACGCACAATTTGTAAGTTCTTAATGTATCAAAGTACGTTGGCTGTTAGTTACACTGTCTTAAATAAAGTGAGTTGCACATGACCCAGATCATAGCAAGACAGTCTCTTTCTGTAGTTGAGTAGTTTCTGTCAGGCTATAACCTTCTCTTTTCCATCAGAAATTTGCACCAGAATAGCATCGATCCCATACCCACTGGCATCTGTGTGTAGTTCTGTAAGTGCTTTCTCATCGTACAGACCAAGTACAGGATCAGTTGTCAGAGCTTTTTGCAGCACATCAAAAGAATCTTGTTGAGCTCCATCCCAGATAAATTTAGTATCAGCTTTTAACAACTCTTGGAGTGGCCTGGCTTTGACACCAAAGTCTTTGATAAAATGATGGTAATAATAACATAACCCAAGGAAGCTTCTCACATCTCTAATACTTCTAGGAATAGGAAATTCTGTTATAGATCTCACCTTTTCTGGGTCTGGCCACACACCTTCATTTGACACAAGGTGTCCAAATATTTTGATTTCTTTTGCTCCAAAGAGACACTTTCTTGGATTAAATTTCAGTCCACCTGTTGGAGACACTTAAAAGTGGCCCTCAGTCTTTTTATATGTTCATCAAATGTCTCTGAGAACACTTTAATGTCATCTAAATAACAAAGACATATCATCCACTTCAGGTGCCTTAGAAGATAATGTATCATCCATTCAAAAATTGCTAGTGCATTACACAAACCAAACGGCATTACCTTAAACTCATACAGGACCTCAGAGTTGATGAATGCAGTTTTCTCACAATCAGCCTCATCTACTTCGATTTGACAGTATCCTGAGTACATGTTCATGGTTGAGAAAAACTTAGCCCCCTTCAGACAATCTAGTGTATCGTCAGTTCGTGGAAGAGGGTAAATGTACTCTTTAGTTGTATTATTAAGCTTTGTGTAATCAACACAAAAGCGCCAGCTGCCATCCTTCTTCCTGTCGAGGACCACTGGTGATAATCATGGGCTCTGCGAAGGCTGAATGATGTCATTCTTCATCATTTTCTCTACCTCGTTGTGAATTATTCGACATTCCTTGCTGACACACGGTATGCTCTCTGGCTTATTGGTTGATGGTCTCCACTGCTAATCTGGTGTTTCACTGTTGATTTGTCTAATTTGCTCTTCACCTTTGGATTGAAGCATGCAGAGAACTCTTGAAGAATGGTAAGTAGCTTCTTCTGTTGTTCCTTAGTGAGATATGGTGATAGTCAAGCTAGAAGATCTTGTCTCGTAGTGGTAGCGCTAATTTCACCCAGAGACTCACCATGGGAGGTTTCTATGATGCTCAGCTGTTCTTCAATTAACGACTCAGCATTTGCTATGCACATGCATCTTGGAAGGATCTGTGGTTCTCGGCAACAGTTAACTACCCACAATTCACCCAATCTGTTCCTAAATGAGATGACAGAGGCTGGGATGACCAAGTTATTCTTCAGTTGTATGCTTCTCTTGCATTCCACTACAAGATCCATGAGTTGCATGGCAGATGCACATCTTCCTGTCCACAGTATCTCATCTTGTGTAGTGTAATCTTCGGGCGACCACAATCTATAATTGTCTGAGAAGCTTTCAAAAAGTCCCATCTAAGAATGACATCATGACTACACTCTTGTAAGACAATTAATTCTAAGGGCTGTGTATGGCCACTTATACCCACACGAATGGTACATATTCTTGTAGGTTTTAAATATTTCCCATTAGCCACCTTCAGCAGAGATATTTTGCTGTCAACGAATACGGTTTTCTGCAACTGGTGATGGTACTTCTCTGAAATGACTGAATATGATGCTCCAGAGTCCACAAGAGCTTGGGCTGGTCAGCTGTCCACGAGGATATTGACGTAGTTCCCTATCATTTTTGTAGTGACCGACGGCAGAGGATTTTTCTCTTCAGCGGCCTCACCTCCAAGGAAGGTCACACCCTTTAGTTTTCCAGGTTATGGCAGCTAGGTGATCAGCTGGAGCTTCTAAACAGTGAGGGAGACCTTGATCGGCATGTTGGGTAGCGTCCTCTCCAGCGGCTAGCTTGCGGTGATGGTGACCTACGTCATCCTGCACTCACATCTTCTTGTTCATCTTTGTTGTCCTGGAGTTGGCATCGGCTAAGTTCGGTCTGCTGTCTTCCAGCACGGGCGTCATCAAATATCCTCCACCTTTCTCAACAATAGCACACCCCATGTCCCGGTTATTCACAGTGGAAACACACTGGTTGGTTATCCAGGCTCCTCCAGACGTCAGTCTTCCTCGGTGTCCAAGCAGGTTCCTCATACGGCATTGTAGGAACTTAACTCCACCTGGGTCTCAACTTTTTCACCATTTTAAGGAGAAATTAAGGATGAGAGATTGGGTTCAATGTCTTTTCCACTTCCTCCCTTATTACCTCTTGAAGTGTCTCAGTTTTTTGCTCGCTGTGTAATCCAAGTGCCTTCTGAACTTCCTCTCTTACTATGTGACAAAGAACACTTGTGAATCAGTTGCTTCGTCCATCACAGACATCGATACAACATTTGGAAGCCACTCAAACTTCTTGCATGTAATTCTTTTTTTGACGCATTGTCTCGATATGCTGGCACCATTTTATGAAGTCGTCTGCTGTCGAAACATCCTTCAGGAGTAGGGCTTGATACATGTCCTCAGCAACACCCTTCATGAGATGTGCAACTTTATCTTCCTCCTTCATTCTAGGATCCACTATTTTACAGAGCTCCAAGATGTCTTGAATGTAGGATGCTGTAGTTTCTCCTGGATGCTGTGCCCTGCACTTTAATTTACCTTCAGCCTTGTACTTCTGTCTTTGGGTGTCTCCAAAATACTTGCTCAGTTCCATCTGGAATACCTCCCAGCTTGTGAACTTCTCTTCATTGTTCTCATACCATTGCTTGGCAGTGCCCTCCAAGTAGAAAAATACATTAGCCAAACACACGGTGTCCTTCCATTCGTTAAATTTGGCTATACGCTCATATACCTTCAGCCACTTGTGTGAATCTTGGCCATCATCACCAGAGAACCCGGAAGGATGTCTCATGTGGTGGCACACAGTTGCTGTCATCGTAATGTCCTCTTCTTCTTCTGTCTCCGATAGATTGTGATCTGTTGAATATGGCTTGAACTTGTGTTTCTCGCCACGTAAATGGTGGCTCTGTCATGGCCTGATGGGAGCCAATGTGTCGTCAATAATTTGTGCTATCACAAGTTCCAATACCCAGCACCTGCACCAGAATAATGTCATGTATGTAATTAGATGAATGATGAACAATAACTTCACTTAACGAAGGTTTATTCAGCGCTTGCACATACAAGAGTGCGGAGTGAACTGCCTCCTGCCAGAACACATACAGTATATATACAGCTACAGGACATTCCAGTACAATGATTCTTGACATTTGTGGATACTTCTAGAATGTACTCAAACTGAATATACAAATTAAAATTGTACAGTCCAGGTGAGTTTTGAACTCACGGCCCTCCATGCAACAGTTTAGTATCATAACCACTACACCACAGTGCCACTCAGTTTCTTCTGCGACAATATTATGATATGAATCATTTACTAATAACCTACACTGAAGCACCAAAGAAACTGGTATAGGCATGCATATTCAAATACAGAGATACATAAACAAGCAGAATACGGTGCTGTGGTTGGCAGTGCATAAGACAATAAGTGTCTGCGCAATTGTTAGATTGATTACTCTTGCTACAGTGGATGTGGTGTTATAACACTGTTCGACATGGGTTCTATTTCTGATATTAAAGTATGTGCTTCTAGACCATTTTACCGTGGGAAATTCAAATATGTAAACAAAATATCGTTGTCAGGGATAAAATATATATATTCACAATTCATGGCAAACGTGATAATTTCTTGTGCAACAGCAGGTGGGAAGAATCAGACATCATTAGGTTATCCCCCGCCACACCTATGTCATTAAGACCACCTGAAACATTTCATTAACTCGAACGGCGACAGCCGATCGCTGCCTCGACAGTAAAGCTTCACGCCTCCTAGGGGCAAGTGCATCGAGTTTACAGTGGTGTTAGCCGCAGTTTGTGTCAGTCTTAACGAGTGGGTGTTTTGGCTGACAAGTAACTGTCTGTCATATTTCTGAGCATGGTTGAATTTTTTAGTTCCTGTGTGTAAACTGATTGAGCCTGGTGCTGAAGGTAAAACGACTGCTTGTTTTTACACATCAGCATTCCTCTAGTTCCCTACTATTAATTTAATACAGGTGTATTACCAAAGTGGTATTTTTAAATTTGCAGAAATGCCACGTCGTCGTGGATGTCGATATAAGCCGCACAACTTCTGCTACATCTGTGGGAAGTTCACTTTTGCTAGAAATAGGAAGAAAATTTCTTCAGTCATAAAGAAAGCATACAAACATTACTTTGGAGTAGAGGTAGGAGACCAAGATAAAGAATGGGCACCACATTTCTGTTGTGCTAACTCAGTGGTGGAAAGGTAAAGAGAATGTGGTGTTATTTGCTGTTCCCATGGTGTGGAGGGAGCCTAAGGACCATGTTACTGATTGTTATTTCTGTCTAACAAAAATTCAAGGTTTTACAAACAAAAAGTCGAAGAGGTACATTATTTACCCAGATCTGCCTTCAGCGAGAATGCCAGTGCAGCATTCCGACAACCTTCCAGTACCTTCAAGAGCTCGAGGTCAAATTCCGAGTGACAGTGAAATAAGTAGTACTTAAGAAATCACAGATGATGATTCTTTATATCACTGCACAAGTGAGTCATCGCCACATTTGTTAACACAGGCAGATTTAAATGATTTAGTACGTGATCTAGGACTAAGTAACAAAAGGCGCAGCTGCTTGGTTCAAGGTTACAAGAGTATAATCTACTGCACCAAAGTACTAAAATCAGTGTGTTCAGGCACAGAAAACATGCCTTTATTTCTAATGTTTCAACTGACGAAGCACTGGCATTTTGCAATGACGTTGCTGGCCTGATGAAAGTGCTGAACTTCACTTATATTTCACAGGAGTGGAGACATTTCATAGATGCATCGAAAACAAGTCTGAAGGGTGTTTTGCTCCATAACGGAAATAAAATACCCTCTATTCCAGTAGCTTACGCTAGTTTGACAAAAGAGAATTACGAATTCGTACAAAGGATGCTAACTAAATTCATTAAAATACAATGAACACAAATGGAAAATATGTGCAGATTTCAGGGTAATTGCTATGGTACTGGGAATGCAACAAGGCTACACAAAGTAAGCCTGTTTTCTTTGCGAGTGGGATAGTCGAGACAGAAATTCTCACTGCGTGAAAAATAAATGGCCTAGGCGAAGATGGAAAGTTGGCGAAAAGAATGTACAATGTGAAAGTCTGGTAGCTCCTGAATATATACCACTTCCACTGCTTCACATCAAACTTGGCCTGATGAAACAATTTGTGAAGGCCATGGATCCAACAGGCTGTGGGTTTGCATATCTAGCTACCAAATTCCCCTGTCTTTCAGCTGCAAAAATAAAGGAAGGTGTATTTGTGGGCCCACAAATCAGGGAGCTGCAGAAAGATGCAAATTTTGAAGCATGTTTAACTGATAAAGAAAAAACCGCATGGGACTGTTTCAAGACGGTGTCGGAAAACTTCCTCGGAAGAAGAAGAGATACTAACTACAAAGCAATGGTGAAGGATATTATCAAAGCATATCAGGATTTGGGATGCAATATGTCTTTGAAGGTACATATGATGGACTCTCATCTGGACTACTTCACAGATAGTTGTAGTGACGTATCGGATGAACATGGGGAGAGATTCAATAAAGACGCTACAAAGGGAAGTGGGTACCTTCTATGTTAGCAGATTATTGCTGGAATATCATTCGAGAGAAGAAAGATTCACAATACAAGAGAAAAAAATGATGTGCATTACAAGGCAGATGCTCATTGTTTGTCAATTTTCTGTAATTTCTCATGTCAAATAAATGTTTCAAAGTGTATACACAAAGGTTACTGTGTTACATGTTAGATCCAACCCTCCATTAATGTGATGAACTTATAACATCATAAAGATGTGCATTTGTTTGTCGAATTTCACCTCACGTTTGCTGCACTATATCAGAAACTGAAGAGAGAAATAAAATTGCGATTACTCATAAACTATCCCTGACAGAAAAAAACCAAAAACAGTTTTCAATTCAGCACTCAAAATACAACTAGAATCACAATATTTTTCATCAGAAATAGGAAAAAAGGTTTTTTTTTTGTAGAACAGTGTAATTGGTGCGTGAGAGATGGGACACACCATCTCCAAGGTAGCGAAGAAGTGGGGATTTTCCCACAAGGCTATTTCATGAGTGTACCATTAATATCAGGAATCCAGTAAAGCATCAATTCTCTGATGTTGCTATGGCCAGAAAAAGATCCTGCAAGAACAGGACCAATTACAACTGAAGAGAATCATTCAACATGACAGAAGTGCAAGCCTCTCACAAATTGCTACAGATTTCAATGCTGGGCCATCAACAAGTGTCATTGTGCGAATCATTCAATGAAACATCATTGATACGGGCTTTTGGAGCCGAAGGCCCGCTTGTGTACCCTTGATGACTGCACGACACAAAGCTTTACACCTTGCCTGGACCCACCAACACCAACATTGGACTGTTGACTGGAAACATGTTGCCTGATCAGACAGGTCTCATTTCAAATTGTATTGAGCGGATGGATGTGTATGGGTATGGAGACAAACTCATGAATCTGTGGACCCTGCATGTCAGCAGATGACTGTTCAAGCTGGTGGAAGCTCTGTAATTGTGTGGGGCATGTACAGTTGGAGTGATGTGGGACCCCTGACACATATAGATATGACTCTGACAGGTGACACGTACGTAAGCATTCTGTCTGATCACTTGCATCCATTCATGTTCGTTGTGCATTCTGATGGACTTGGGCAATTCCAGGAGGACAATGTGACACCCCAAACATCCATAATTGCTACAGAGTGGTTCCAGGAACACTTTTCTGTGTTTAAACACTTCCACTGGCCACCAGACTCCCCAGACATGAACATTATTGAGCGGATCTGGGATGCATTGCAATGTGCTGATCAGAAGAGATCTCCACCTGCTCATATTCTTATGGATATGTGGACAGCCCTACAGGATTCATGGTGTCATTTCCCTCCAGCACTACTTCAGACATTAGTCGAGTCCATGCCACATCGTGTTGCACCATTTCTGCGTGGTCGGAGGGGCCCTACACAATATTAGGCAGGTGTACCAGTTTCTTTGGCTTGTCAGTGTATATGTAATTTGATATCAACAAAAATTGTCATGTTTCCATACGTGACACAGATATCACACGTCTGCCCTACTCAGTGGCGAAGTGTATCTGATTTTAATAAACTGAACATTCTCTAGCTGAAATATTCTGAAAAAAGTGAAACAATTGACACCATTATAAATGTATTTTTGTTATGTGTCTTTCTAGTCCAGTCAATCAAGCAAAATTAGAGGGAAAATTTGTGTGGCTGCAAATCTTTATATAGTTACATGGGGTAATGCAATGAATACCATATTCAAAAGGCTGATGGGTGGGGTCTGAGCATGGGATTGATGGAGGTGGTGGGGAGGGGGGTTGGGGTGTTCAGAGGTAACTTCTTTCTAAGATTTTCTCGAGTAACTTGAAAACTGCAGCGTCTAGTGAAAATTTTTCCCATTACAAATTTAAACTACCTTTTTTGTTTCCTTGTTTCAGCAGTTGGAAAAATCACAGATTATTAAAAATAGTATTTTGATGGTTTAAAATTAATGTATATTGTTAAATAATGTGGATGAAGAGCATTCATTGGATGTTTGTATTGCATTTAAGTGCTGTAGAACTAGAAATTAAGGATGTTTTGTGTTCTGGGATGTAATGGGGTGGAAAGGTGGGGGGAGTAGCTTAGAAGCACAAAGGAATGGAGGTCGCTGTATTGTGGTCATGCTCTTCCTCTCCTTGATAGGTCTGCAAATTGAAGAATGAGCAGGCAGTTCTCCATTCTTGTTATTGCACTGTGGCACAAAAAGTGACTACACGATATTTCACAAATATCTGCAATCTGCATCTCGTCTCTTGAATTACTGGTGACAGCAGTGTGCAGACATGCCCAGTGGTGTTTATTTTCACGAAGTATGTTAACACTGTATGGATTACTGATATCAATTACTAATAATACTATCGCAGGAAATGACTCAGAACACTATCTGTGTAAATCTGTGCACACTGACGTACAATGGTAGTGGGGAAATTGATTCTTAATCACCCTGTACAGCACCTGTAATGTTCTTATGGGAAAGGCAACTACTCTCACCATGAGTGCAGCTTTTTAATTTAGATACAGAGCATACCTGCCCAGCATTTCCTGTCCAGGTTTCTCGTGTCACTGAGATTGTTTTCGTATAGTGGAGTTATTTTTGGTTTATTAAATAAATATTTATTTGTAGTTGTTTAAAAGAGCTGTTATGTAATAAAGCTCAACAGCTGGAGCTCTCAGCTGTCTACCATACTTAGAAACCTGTCCCAAGTTTTACGTGCTATCAATATGTATTTGAAAATATCGATTTCATTGTCTCCCCTATCAGTGGCTGGAATAATTTTTGCACCTGGAAAATATCAAATGCATCACCCCCAGGCTCAATCTTCCAACATGTGAAGAGACCCAGAGGCTTAAATTGGCTCTCTATGGAACAGAAGTAGGCCACTCAGGTGTCACGGAACTTCACATATTCCAACACATGTCAACCAATGCATTACAGCAGATTACTGATCTATATTGTAACATGACCAGGCCTATTCCATCAGATATACTGACACAAACCTTGCAGTATATACTGTGTATGTGCCAGCAATTTCTGAGTGGAAGAGATTGTTTGTTAACTTCAAATTGACCACTGCTTTTGGTGGAGGAAGTCACTTTTCTGAGAAGTAATCTACAACTGCTGTACAGAATGACTAAGAAGCAATTTCCCCGCTAACATTGTAGGACAGTGTTCAGACATTTACATCTGTCCATACGGTTTTGTTGCATTTGTATTATTAATAACTCATATCTGTATTCAACATAGTGTTAACACTCTTGGCACAAAATAAACACCTCACCACCAGGAGTTCTGTGCCCTGTGTTGCCAGCGATTCATAAGGGGAACTGTGGAAGGGTCAGTATAACTCAATGGAATACCCTGTAGTTGCTTTTTGTAATGTAATGTGATAGAGAGAATGGGGAATTGGCTGCTCATTCTTCTTTTTGTACACTAATGAAGGAGAGAAGTGCACAGCCACAACAATGTGGCAACATTCTTTCCTCATGCTTCTAACCTCCACTGCTGCCTTTCCACCTTGTTACACCCCCAGAACAAAATTTATCCCTTAATATGGTTCTTCTGCACTTAGGTGTGGTGCACACATTTAATATTTGTTTGTATCCCACTTCGTTTCACAGTAAACATCAATTTTATACAATTAAACCACTATTTTTAATTATCTATCATCCCCCCCCCCCCCCCCGAAATGTGGAAGCTGTTAGTCCTAAAGAAAAAATGCCTAGGATTTTTTTTTTATTTTATTTTATTTTATTTTTTTTTTTTTTTTGTGTAGGAAACTTAATGCAGTTTACTTTTAAAGCAGGAAAACATTTTTGCTGGAAGCTGCAGTTTTCAAGATATTCAAGAGAACCTGTAAAAGTTATCTTTACATGCCCCATTCCCAGACACTCACTCACACCCCACCAGGCAAAATTTTTAACACATTGTTCATGATATTCCCCTTACCACTGTACAAAAATTACTTACTACATGAATTTTTTCCCCCAGATGACATTTATTGGACTTCATTGGCTGGACTACTACTTTTCTTTTCTAATTTTTTAAAGGAATTGATTGTTTAATTTTTAGGGAATAAGTTGATGTTATCTGTGTGATGTTACATGTAATTGCATATTCACAGTGTAGCCTCTCTAGCTGTATGCTTAACTTCCTCATTATGAAATGTCTCTACTTTGTTATATACTACATGCTTTTGTTTACAGTAAAGGGAAGAGCAATAACAATAAGAAAGAAGAAGATAAGAAGGAGGAGGATGAAGATATGACTGGTCCAAAGCCAATGCTGCCATATTCGTCAATGTTTATTTTTTCCCCAACCAATCCGTAAGCATACAGCAGAAATTCCAGAAATTCTAACAAAGACAGTTTAAAATGATATTTAACATTGGATTTTCATTTTAAGTCTACAGTGAATCTGTACAAATATTCTCAAATGTATCTACATAAAAAAACAAAATTTACACAAACTCTTGAGAATACTGTGTTGTAATTACACACAAATCTGGTTCTGCACTTACAAATAGATGATACATATGTTATTACATAATTGAGCATCTGGATGTAGATCTTTGGAATGCTTGTAACACTTGGTATTTGAAGATTTTATTAACATATGGAACTAATTAGTTTAATTATGGAAGATTGTGAGGGAAATACAAACAATGAAAAGGTGAATATGCTACCATCCATTTATATAGAATATATAATAATAAGAGGCGCCATGACGGTTGTTTTCAGTCATGATATACATGGAAATCAATGCCCCAATGGAGTGGATGGTACCACTGACACCCTTATACCACCTCGTGAGGGCTTTCTGTATCAATTCTGAGTAGCAGTGGGTCTCAAATGTTTTCTCTTGCCACTCATAAAGAAATGATTTCACTGCTGGGTTTCACAGTTCTGACATACATCGCAGAGGCATCAAAAGATGAGGTGAAATGTTGGTAATATGGGGTGTGATGGACTTCCCTACAAGTGACACATCCATGATGCCATTGGGCGCAATTGTGGTGAAATTTGGTGTCAATGTGACGTCATTAACCCACCTAAGACCTCAATGAACTTCTGAGCTTTGGCTTTGTTTCGCACCTGTCGACACCTAGCTGTTTGAAGTGTCACCAAGCCTGAGGTGATGTCATAGGGTGCCACACTTTTGGACCATTACAGAGGAAGATTGTGGACACATTTGAGTCAAATTTCAAACTTATGCATTGCAATTGGAGACAATTATGGTGTTTGAAAGAAGTGATGCTTTTTTGTGCATTATGCATGATACAACAATCAAAATCTAATTAGGCATTGTTAGAACCATAGCATAATTGAACTTATAATTAAAAGTTATGATTTCACAAAAAGTTTGATACAACATACTCCTTTACAAAGTAGAGGAAAATATTTGACATAATTTTGTCCCTGGTTACTGAACATTTTGTGTTGAAAATAAGCAAATTGCATTCTGCACACAGTTACACTAGAATAACTTTTGAGTATGTGTTAGTTACCAAGTTATTTTTATACCATCATTTATACTTAGAGTTCATTTAACATTTAACAATATTCACCTGTTATTTCTGGGGTAAACAATGAAGAGGAAATGATTTCAGGAATTAATGGCATGCTGATCTTTCTTGAATTGTTTACAAGAGTAAATTTACATAAAATAATGAAATGAAAGCCAAAAGCATGCCTTTTGGCCATAAAGTAATTATGAACTCATTTCCAAGACAAAAAATGTGTTCTGTTCACACCCCGTGGATCAAGATGATCAACAGTCCTGGCATCATGGAACTTTAGTTATTGTAGCACCTGTTATGTGGCCTGTTTCTGAAAGAATTATCTCAGACATTCTGTATTTCTGCATGGTTTTAACATCAACTTAAGTAACATGCTATGGTGCACCCGCTGCACATACCATTCTGTTTTGATGAATCATTGTTGAGTAGGAAACTGTAACTGTTCAGAAGAGTAATGCCTTTTATTTCAGTGTCATTTCTTTGTTTCATTAGTGTGCCAAAATTGTAATTTATTTCTTCCCTGAAGTAGAATTGTATGGATTCATTGAATGCACATTTTTCTTTTGAACAAAATTTATTTCAAAGTACTGTGTTTCTTTTGATGCAAACCCTGTAGCTCATTCTAATTCCTTGCATACTGCCTGGCTACAAGTATAAAATTGTGAATGACTTTCACATTTCGTTTCTCTTTTAATATGATTGTTCATAATGGATATAAACATGTAATTCACGAAAATCACTACTCTACGGTATGTGAAATATTACGAAACTATACTAAGAACTTTACAAAACCACTGGGAGTCTTTATTAGAAGTTTGTCACATATGCTGTCATTCATGTTTTAATTCCCGATGAATTTATACAGCCACAATAAAAAAGGATTTCAACTCTGTTTCATTCATTGTCTTGATGTTGCCAGATATAGGAGAAATAATGAGTGTATAGTCTGTTAGCTAAATTCCCTTTCTCTCTCGTCTCTCTCTCTCTTTTATACTGGGTTGCATGTAGGGCACATAATAGCATTATTAGTGCAAATAGGAGTATGAGTCACATTCATTATATCATCTGCATTTCTTGGCCTGATCAACTGATAAAATATGTATTATTAGTTGAAAAAGTTGAAAATAGTTTGCAGATATAATGTAAATAAATAATAAGTCAACAGTTTAACAAAGTTATAATGTTATTACTTATTCAGTTAAAAGAGACATGTAAATAAAATATTATAAATATAATAAAAGGTTTCATTCATTTATTGTACATGGAGAACAATCATATAAATTTATTGTTTTTGATTATAATATTAAAAAGGAAACATGTCCCTATGTTCTGCAAAATTTTTCAGAACATTGAGAAGTGTTTTCTGTTTTAATATTATTATCATATTCTTCCAAGTACCAGCAGAAAATTCAGTTAATCTTATATTTGATTTTGTTTCAGAGTTCGACGCGGAGCTCACTGGGTGGTCAACATGAAGTATTTTGACTTCTTCATAATGGTAGTCATCAGCTTAAGTAGCATAGCTCTCGCTGCCGAAGATCCTGTAGACGAAAAATCAAACCGAAATCATATTTTGGATTATTTTGATTATGCTTTCACTGGAGTGTTCACAATTGAAATGATTTTGAAGGTACTTATATTAAATATCACACTTCACATATTTTTGCATGCAGTCATTTGGTATAATTTTGTTTAGATGCCTCAACATGTACTTTATTGTTGAAAGAAATTCTCTGAGCCTTTTGTAGATAAAGTATGTCTCATCTTTTGATCTTCACATGAGTTATTTCCTTTATTGGAAAAATCATTGTCATTATAATTGTTCACTGTGAACACTTCTTTTGGAGGTTAAGTTCATTGGGCCTCCACTTGGTTTAAATGATTTTTCTTAGCTGTTTCCATTTAATGGATGGGGAAAAACATTGAAGGCAATACTTGATATCTGTGGTTCATAGAGCTTGCTATGAGCATATTGTGTGGAATCAGAACTAGCTTTTAACACAAAATAATGGAAGTCAGTAGTCATAAATATGAATTAATCATTGGTATGTTGAACATTTCAAGATCTGTATTGAGGTTTCTGACTCATTAAAACTGTATTTTGGAGTGAGATTTAGTTGTAGCTTTCCCTAAGTTCTACTGTGATAACTGGATATCCTATAATACCTTATGTCAGCCTGTGAAACACCTTAGAAGACGTAACTAATAGAAAACTGTTTGCTGCAGTCCAGGATTTTTGTATGCTCTGTGATTTTCATCTGCCAGGAGGAACATTCATTTCTGTGGTTTGAGAGATTTCATTTGAGATTGTCGTATCTGAAATGGCAAACTGAGAAGTCTCACTATCACACCATAACAATTTGCTCTTGATATTTTTGTGTAGCCACTTTCAGGTACATGAAGTTTCATTGGAATAGAAATTTTGTGATAATTGTAGTTACTGAACATGATTAATTAGCATAAAAGTGGCACAATATTGCTTATGCACAAAAGTAAGCACGATTAAATATTTGTGTATAATCTGTAATATAAGCTTTCCAGTAGAATTTTAGATACACTGATATATAAATATTTTCCCTGATAGGAGAAAATCTTGTGAGACTAGTGAATCAAGGCATGTTTGTTAGTTGTGAGCCATTTATGGTATAAGAATTGTTATGGCACGCCAGCCTCAGGGGGTGTAATGCACCAGGATGACTGAGAGATATGGTTCGGGAGAGAGGGGTGAGTCATGTTGGGGCATGCAGAGATACACAGGCAGGTTTAGCACTGACTTTATTCTGTCAAAGAATACACAGTACCTCTGATGATCCAGGCAGCGGCAGTGTGGCATGTGTACATGTGTTAGTGCAAACGCCAGCACTGCTACTCTGGTAACCAGCTGCTCCATCCTTGCAGACATAACAGCATCTGTCCTCATCTGATGATGTGGCCGGCAGCATGTGTTGGCTCAACCAGAGGTTCGTTGCCTGCCCACGCAGCGCGGCTGGCGTTTCCCTCAAGTGCTGCTCGTGATTACCATGTAGATCACTGAAGGGAGACAGCCAGCTACTGTTGTAGTAGTCGAGTCTCACCAGCTCCAGACGCCCATCCACAATAGCTCAGTCAGTGATTGAGGACAGCCTTGGACCCAGGAGGCTAGGAGAGGGCACCCTTGTAGACTCCCACTTGCAGTCCATCAGATGACAACATCCAGAGAGCAGAGGCTGGCCACCCCCTGGTCCTCGCACCCATGCATCACCAAGTTTTGGATCTGCCTCGCCATGGCTATGGCACGACTGTACAGTGGAGCTTGGTGGTTGACTCAAAGGGCCAGCTGGCTGCCGAAATTTGTCATAAGATGGTCGTCATGGTTGGCCTGCAACTTAAACAGTTAATCATTCTCTCTGGTTCCAGACACAGACACGATGGCGACATGATTGCCTGCCTTGAGCCTTTGGGCTTCCTTATTTATACTCCTTTTCCTACGCTTCTGACCTAATCCCTCTGTAGGGGATGTGTGGTGTGTTCCTTAATAATTATAATGGTAGCTTTTCCTATTCTGCTTCATCCCCCACATACAGGTTGCTAGGCACTGTGCTAACTGCAACATGTGGGATTTTCGTAGCACATAATTGTCCTGTGTTGTGCCTGATTACTCATCACCCATCTCCACACTTGTTTATAGTGCCATGCTTTCTGTCCTGTGAGCAGTGTTGTAAACCTGCCTCACAGAACCATTTGCTTAATATCAACATGGCCAGCACCCACTACCCGATGTGCCCATTGGCCCCTTAACTTCTACCTTCTTGCCATAGTTGTACAAAATTTTCAAGAATCCCCCAAATTTGTGCCTTTTCTTATTCACAATGCAGTATACATCCTCCCTTCTGAAAAAAATCGTCCCAATTCTGTAATACTGGGCTCCCACTAAACCATCTTAACTCTAATAATTTATGTATTTGAGGACAATCCCCACAAGTCACAATGTAGTGTTCACACACAGAACTTCCCCTCACATTTGTATTGCCCCCGTAACTAACTACTATTATACTTGTATATACTACTTATGTTCTTAAAACTAATTGCTTCCCCAGCCGATGCCACAACTAATTGCTTCCCCAGCCGATGCCACAACTGGTAGCCGATACACTTACTATTAATACTTTGTGCTGCTGTTGTTCCTGGAAATGTTTTACATGCTGCCATATTTGTTCCACCAAAATTCTCCCTTGATAGGACTCTACTAATATGTCCAAGCATTGCACAAGTTCTGGATTGAGCATGTTGTTTAAATAGGTTAAATTTTGGATGGACAATGTCCTCAGAAATCCTTCTGGCCAATACAGCATATTACATGACAGTGTCATAACATTTGAGCTGGTGTGTGCAGTCAGATGATGGAAGTCCATCCATTTATCTCACAAGTCGTGCCGTTAATAATCATTGCACGTTCCCGAAGCCTGAGTTTTCTCAACCCTGCTGATCTTCCTCCTTTGTAGCAATTCAATCATATAGTTTCTAGTGTGAATATTAAGTATAATCAATCTGGTCCTTTTCTCTGGAAGCAAGTTCTATCTGGCAGAAGCTCCTTCCCACAACTCGGCCCATCTACTTCCCCCCAGAAACAAACTAGCTTGACATGCTTGCATATCAGTACATATCTGGGAATATCACAATCTTCCCTTGTGCACCACTTTGCAGTTCTACCCATGACTTTACCAGATGAGTCTGCCTGTCCTTGGGAGTAGGAATACTTCCTGTTTCCTCACCCACACCCACTTCCCCAGTATCTCACATTTCACTGGATGTGGGTGGATGGTTCAGCACTGAAACTCTGAGTTTCTCCCTGCAACAGGTACATGGATCACTATATGCACCCGGACACCATCTGTTTCCACCTCTGCCCTAGCCATACAGAGGAAATGTGCCAGATTTTCCTCTGACATTTTGGCTATATGTTGTAACTCTGCTGGAAACTGCTCTTCTGCTCAACATGATCCCATCATGGATTCTCTAGGTGTAACCTATACAGGCCTAAATTGCCCTCTTCACTCCTAGCATTCCCAAATTGGTCCACAAGCCCGTGTTGCAACCTTGCTATATTCAGTTTGTTGTTCAGTGCACTCAGTTGCTTCTGTATTCTCTCCAAATCTCTATTCAGCACTTCCCTCATTACAGTAGCACATCAGGTTACTTCTGCTGTCAATTCCCTTACTAGTGTCATGTTATTCAACACCCTTTGTTCCAAGTTTGATAACTGTTAGATGTGCCACTCCACAGTATACTTCACAGAACTTGCCATCTGCTGAATCTTAACAATTGTGCTATTTGACTCCTGCACTTCCTCGTCATCTGCTGTTCCAAACATTGTCTTTAACAATTTTCCTCCAGCATTTACCGAGCTCCTCTTCCACTGACTTCAGGCTTGCAGAACCACATGCACCAAGTGTGACAACTGCATCCTCTGGTACTCTCCCTTAATCTCTCTAAACAAATTATTCCCCTGTGCTTCCTTATATAGTTCTGAGATGACATTTACCAGCCTACATAGCTCCACTGTTGTTTTTAGCATCCATTTATGATTAGTAAGCCACACATTCAATTGTCCTGAGGACACAATACCCAATTCTAGAGCCTGAACAACTGTTACACACCCTGCCCCACCCTTGATGAACCACAGCAATAGCAGGACAATTCCCTCATCACCCAGGATGCCCGTACACATTTGCCACCTGCAGGACAACATTACTCTATCACCCCTGCCTCCTTCTGAGAACATAAAATACACTAAAAAGTAATATCAATAATAACATGAATAAAACTAACAAACAAATATGCCTATGTCAATAAAAATATGTGCTTCCCTGCTACACTAACCTGGAAAAACCCAACAAATTGCAATCCTACATCTTACTTATGCAATCTTAACCTACGTGGCACACGATGCACATTATTTAACAAAGAAATTCGCCTGACAGGTATGCAACTTGAGAAGTTATTATTTTATTTCTGCTACTAGTTTCAGCAAGTCACTATGCCACTTTCAGGTCCATTGCAGTTGCAGTCAAGTCTTCAAAGGAAGCACCTGAGAATTCATGACATCCAGAAACAGATGGCCCCAGTATGCCAATATAAAGAATTTTTGAAAGGTGCATATGGGGCCTGAAAATAGCATAGTGAACTGCTGAAACTGGTAGTGGAAACAAAATAAAATAACTTCTCAATTTGCATGGCTGTGTGGCGAATTTCTTTGTTAAATATTTGACCAGCTGCTGTCCCACAACCACAATGGATCAGCAGAGATGTTATGCACATTATGTTGCTCACCAACTACAAGTCCCTTCTTTTTACCCCTTGCAACTTTCTCCCCCTGGTTGGCTACCAATAACTGCAGAATGCCCTCTGCCATTCCTTTAAACTGCTTTATGTGACTGACATTTTTGTAGGGAACTACATCTTCATGCTGACCGGCAAGGTCATTTCCATGACTTGGTAAGGTCCCTTGTACTTAGTTAAAAATTTCTTTGTTTTTCCCCTTCGGCATATAGGAATTCTTGACCATCACACACTGTCACATGTGATACTGAGGCAGCTTGTCAATAAGTCTGTTCAGCTATTCCTGCTGTTCTAGTGCCTCTGTGTTCACCTTTTGTACATTACTCAAACTTCCATTATTCTACTGGCAAACGTCCTTATTGCCTTGCCATCTGGCCCTAATTTAGGTGTCAAGACATCAAAGGGAGATTGCATTTTACTGCCATACATCACTTCAAATGGTGACAAGCCCGTTGCAGTATGGACTTTTGTATTATAGGAGCACAGGACATAGGGAAGATAGGTGCCCCATCATCTTGCCTGGAATTAATGTAGTAACTTGTCTTGTGCACATGTTTGGTTCTCCAGTTCGTCTGCAGACCAAATGGAACTTGTCCATAATTTCTGTATACTCAAAATATGGCATAGTTGTTTCATTAAATCTGAGACAAAGATTATACCCTATTATGTAACGAAAGGTATCAGGTACCCCAAACTTCAATACCCGGTTGTGTACCAAAGTCTGCATGAAGATACTAGACCGTTAATCTGACATCGGCATCATTGCCGAAAATTGAAAATAATGATTGCTGATCATGAGAACATACCTATTCCTTGCAGGTGTTTTGTTAAATGGCTCAAGACAATCCAGCCCCAACATAATGAATTTACCAGAGCATGTAAGATGTTTGGAGGATGTCTTTAACACACTATGGTCGGCACGTTTGAAGTTTAGTATGGACAAATGCCATTTTGCACAAACTGAGGTACTCTGTCTGGGGCACGTGATTTGTGAACGTGGCATACAGACTGATCCTCACCTTACAGATGCAGTTCAAAATTTTCTGACACCACAAACAACTAAGCAGGTACAGTCATTCATCAGCCTTTGTAATTATTATAGACATTTAATGAGGGACTTTGCAATACTAGCCAAACCCTTGAACATGTTACCAAAAAAGCAGGTCTCTGGTAATCTTTGTAACAGCACTTTCTGATGCATTATGTATGCCCTTTGTGAGCATGACAGACAATCCCTAACATACTGCTTCATGTTGCACTTCCTGTCCATCCACCAAACTTGCTCTGCTACACTTCTGTCTGCTGCATGTCACCCTCCATGACCTGGAAACATATGATCATGAGCTTGCTGTAAGACTTCCTTCTGAAAAACTGCTGGAACCACCACTCTTCCGTAATGTACTACCTTATGACTTCATACATCCACGTTTGCATCTGATCTTCCTGGCTTATGGATTACCTCTACTCAAATTCACTAAGCTTAAGTGTCCATTGAGTTAATCTGCTAGATGGATCTTTCAAGCCAAGCAACTATTTCAGTGAGGCATGGTCTGCCATGATGCTAAACTTATTACCATACAGATAACATAGAAAATGTGTAATACCATAAATGACCACCAACATCTCTTTCTCATTCATGAAGAAGCTATCCTCCACCTTGTTTAACTGCCTCAAAGTGTAAACTGCTGGATGTTCTTGGCCATTTACCATCTGTCCCAAAACACAACTGACTGCTTCATTTAAAACATCACACGAAAGGATAAACTGTTTCTTGAAATCTGGAAAAACCAATACTGGATCTGAAACTAATATTTCCTTTAGGTTTCCAAATGCCACATGACTTTCCTGTGACCAATGGAATTTCACCCCCTTTTTCAGTAGCTTGCTCAAGAGTCTGCCTATTTTTGCAAAGTCCCTCATGAACTGTGTATAATAATTACAAAGGCTGATGACTGACTCTACAATGCTTAATTGTTTGTGGTGTCAGAAAATTTTGAAATGTGTCTGTAAGATGAGGATCAATCTGCATGCCACATTCGCTAATCACATGCTCCAGACAGTTTACCTGAGTTTGTGCAAAATGGCACTTGTCCATACTAAACTTCAAACATGGCGACTGTAGTGTATTAAAGACTTCCTCCAAACAACTTACATATTCTGTTAAATCCTTTAAATAGACAATTATTCCATACAAATACACCATACAATTTTTTGGTTTGAATTCTTTCAGTACCCCATCTAGCAAATGCTGAAAAGTTGCCAGTGCGTTCTTTAGTCCAACCGGCATGCGCTTGTAATGAAAATGGCCAACCAGTACCATAAATGCTGTTTTGGCCTATCCTCAGGTGCCACTTACAAATTGATGGTGCCTGCTGCTGGGATCCATAGGTGTAACGAACCAACCCTCACCCAGATTATCCAAAGTTTCTGTGATCTACATCTACATCTACATTTATACTCTGCAAGCCACCCAACAGTGTGTGGCGGAGGGCACTTTACGTTCCACTGTCATTACCTCCCTTTCCTGTTCCAGTCGCGTATGGTTCGCGGGAAGAACGACTGTCTGATAGCCTCCGTGCGTGCTCTAATCTCTCTAATTTTACATTCGTGATCTCCTCGGAAGGTATAAGTAGGGGGAAGCAATATATTCGATACCTCATCCAGAAAAGCACCCTCTCAAAACCTGGCGAGCAACCTACACTGCGATGCAGAGCGCCTCTCTTGCAGAGTCTGCCACTTGAGTTTGTTAAACATCTCCGTAAACCTATCACGGTTACCAAATAACCCTGTGACGAAACGCGCCGCTCTTCTTTGGATCTTCTCTATCTCCTCCGTCAACCCGATCTGGTATGGATCCCACACTGATGAGCAATACTCAAGTATAGGTCGAACGAGTGTTTTGTAAGCCACCTCCTTTGTTGATGGACTACATTTTCTAAGGACTCTCCCAATGAATCTCGACCTGGTACCCACCTTACCAACAATTAATTTTATATGATCATTCCACTTCAAATCATTCCGCATGCATACTCCCAGATATTTTACAGAAGTAACTGGCACCAGTGTTTATTCCGCTATCATATAATCGTACAATAAAGGATCCTTCTTTCTATGTATTCGAAATACATTACATTTGTCTATGTTAAGGGTCAGTTGCCACTTCCTGCACCAAGTGCCTATCCGCTGCAGATCTTCCTGCATTTCGCTACAATTTTCTAATGCTGCAACTTCTCTGTATACTACAGCATCATCCGCAAAAAGCCACATAGAACTTCCGACACTATCTACTAGGTCATTTATATATACTGTGGAAAGCAATGGTCCCATAACACTCCCCTGTGGCACGCCAGAGGTTACTTTAACATCTGTAGACGTCTCTCCATTGATAACAACATGCTGTGTTCTGTTTGCTAAAAACTCTTCAATCCAGCCACACAGCTGGTCTGATATTCCGTAGGCTCTTACTTTGTTTATCAGGCAACAGTGCAGAACTGTATCGAATGCCTTCCGGAAGTCAAGAAAAATAGCATCTACCTGGGAGCCTGTATCTAATGTTTTCTAGGTCTCATGAACAAATAAAGCGAGTTGGGTCTGACACGATCGCTGTTTCCAGAATCCATGTTGATTCCTACATAGTAGATTCTGGGTTTCCAAAAACGACATGATACTCGGGCAAAAAACATGTTCTAAAATTCTACAACAGATCGACGTCAGAGATATAGGTCTATAGTTTTGTGCATCTGCGCGACGTCCCTTCTTGAAGACTGGGACTACCTGTGCTCTTTTCCAATCATTTGGAACCTTCCGTTCCTCTAGAGACTTGCGGTACACTGCTGTTAGAAGGGGGGCAAGTTCTTCCGCGTAGTCTGTGTAGAATCGAATTGGTATCCCTCCAGGTCCAGTGGACTTTCCTCTGTTGAGTGATTCCAGTTGTTTTTGTATTCCTTGGACACTTATTTCGATGTCAGCCATTTTTTCGTTTGTGCAAGGATTTAGAGAAGGAACTGCAGTGCGGTCTTCCTCTGTGAAACAGCTTTGGAAAAAGGTGTTTAGTATTTCAGCTTATGCATGTCATCCCCTGTTTCAATGCCATCATCATCCCGGAGTGTCTGGATATGCTGTTTTGAGCCACTTACTGATTTAACGTAAGACCAGAACTTCCTAGGATTTTCTGTCAAGTCGGTACATAGAATTTTAATTTCGAATTCACTGAACGCTTCACGCATAGCCCTCCTTACGCTAACTTTGACATTGTTTAGCTTCTGTTTGTCTGAGAGGTTTTGGCTGCATTTAAACTTGGAGTGAAGCTCTCTTCGCTTTCACAGTAGTTTCCTAATTTTGTTGTTGTACCACGGTGGGTTTTTCCCGTCCCTCACAGGTTTACTCGGCTCGTTCCTGTCTAAAACGCATTTTACGATTGCCTTGAACTTTTTCCATAAACACTCAACATTGTCAGTTTCGGAACAGAAATTTTCGTTTTGATCTGTTAGGTAGTCTGAAATCTGCTTTCTATTACTCTTGCTAAACAGATAAACCTTCCTCCCTTTTTTTATATTCCTATTAACTTCCATATTCAGGGATGCTGCAATGGCCTTATGATCACTGATTCTCTGTTCTGCACATACAGAGTCGAAAAGTTCGGGTCTGTTTATTATCAGTAGGTCCAAGATGTTATCTCCATGAGTCGGTTCTCTGTTTAATTGCTTGAGGTAGTTTTTGGATAGTGCACTCAGTATAATGTCACTCGATGCTCTGTCCCTACCACCTGTCCTAAACATCTGAGTGTCCCAGTCTATGTCTGGTAAATTGAAATCTCCACCTAAGACTATAACATGCTGAGAAAATTTATGTGAAATGTATTCCAAATTTTCTCTCAGTTGTTCTGCCACTAATGCTGCTGAGTCAGGAGGTCGGTAAAAGGAGCCAATTATTAACCTCGCTCGGTTGTTGAGTGTAACCTCCACCCATAATAATTCACAGGAACTATCCACTTCTACTTCATTACAGGATAAACTACTACTAACAGCGATGAACACTCCACCACCGGTTGCATGCAATCTATCCTTTCTAAACACCGTCTGTACCTTTGTAAAAATTTCGGCAGAATTTATCTCTGGCTTCAGCCAGCTTTCTGTATCTGTAACGATTTCAGCTTCAGTGCTTTCTATCAGCGCTTGAAGTTCCGGTACTTTACCAATGCAGCTTTGACAGTTTACAGTTACAATACCGATTGCTGCTAGGTCCCCGCATGTCCAGACTTTGCCCCGCACCTGTTGAGGCTGTTGCCCTTTCTGTACTTGCCCAAGGCCATCTAACCTAAAATTGGGTAACCATTTGGAATGGTTTGTGCATTGGATGTCTGTTGTCAAAGCATAATCTATATTTCCTTGTTCTGTCCACCTATTTTTTGACATAACCACTATATTCATGCTCTAAGGACTATCACTCACTTCTGTGGTCCCATCCCATAAACTATTCTACTAATGGACGCAGCTGTCTTGCTATAAGGTGTGGCTTCCTATAAATTGGTGTGCTATCCCCTGTCAGTACATGACATTGTGTGGCCAGGGTTGCTGGTAAACACCTTTGCTTGTACATAATAAATCATTACATCTCAACAATAAGTTTTCCATAGCCCTTTGATCAGTGCCCTTCAAGTGACCCACTTTCCCTCGTAACGCTCCCTTGTCGACAGTTTGCTTGCGGCTTTCCTCTATACTTGACCTATAGAAGTCCTCATCTTCCAAGACTTCCAGAGTGGCTATTTTTACTACATCCTTTGACAGTCACCTCCCCTTACCAAAGTTATCCACACTAACCAGAATCATCTGTTTTCCATTAATATCACTCACACATGCCAAACTCCTGCAGACAAAACAATGTGAACCATCCAACTCTTCATTGCTTAAGCGTGGTTCAACCACACACTCATATTATGTTTTGTCTTGGCAAATTGCTATCAACTGAAACCCTCACCATCTTCCCCATAACTGCTGGTATTTTATCCTGCTGATTGATCTTTACTGAAAATGTACGCAGTTCAGATTGCCTCACTTCCTTGATAGGTAAACCTTACACCATTTCCTCAGTTACAACTCTTTTTCCCAATTGGAGCAAAGTCCCACAAAGTTCTTCTGTGTGTTGCCAAAGACCAATCTTAGCACGATGTTTGTCAAGAAAATCTAGCCTGAGAATCATTGAATAACCTTCGCCTATGCACAGCAATACCACCATGTATTCCCTGTACCTAGTTTTCTCAATTGAAAACTCCGGTACTGCCATATTCAATGATTTCACACTATTATCACCAATACCATGTAACCTATGCTGTGGTGGCCCCCGTCTCCCATTTCCCAGAACTAAACTAAAAATCTATCTGAACAGGCCTTGAAAGACTCTTACAGCACTGACCAACCACCATGTCATCCTTAGCCTATAGGCGTCACTGGATGTGGATATGGAGGGGCGTGTGGTCAGCACACTGCTCTCCCGGCTGTTGTCAGTTTTTGTGACCAGAGCTGCTACTTTTCAGTCACGTAGCTCCTTAATTTGCCTCACAAGTGCTGAGTACACCCCACTTTCCAACAGAGCTCAGCAGACTGAACAGTATTCCATCCAAGTGCTAGCCAAGCCCGATAGCTCTTAACTTTGGCGATCTGACGGGAACCGGAGTTACCACTGCCGCAAGGCTGTTAGCTCTCTTTCCCAGGAGGTTCAGAATAATAATGGACACATGCGCCCCTGTGTCTACCAAAAATCTCCGTTTCCTGCCACTCACCATGCCCACTAATCAGCATTCTGTCTGTACAGTAACTTGTGCAGTGATACAGTCTATCAGGACTGCCTTCCAATTTTTGAAGCAGTCATGTTTGCATTTAACAGCTGCTTCCCCTCCTGTTGCTTCCCACCATTCCTACTTCTGCAATCAGATACCCATCTGCCCACTCTGCCACACACATAGCACTCTGATTGTCTACATTGCTTCCTTATATGCCCCTCCTGACCACATCTATAACACTTGGTTTCAGAAGCGAAACCCGGTGGTCCACTCTTTGTTTTGTGGCAATATCCACCTCCTCTATACATGTTGTGAGCCTAAGAGTTGACCATAAGTCCTCCAGGCTTTCCATTAGTACCCTTCATGACACCTCTGCAGATATACCATACAGAAAAACATTCACTGCTCTATTTTCTGCCTCTTAAAACAACACCCTATTAACTTCTGCAATCTGGGTCTGTACATGTGTCTTTACATACTCAAGGTCTCATGGTATACAGTAGCCTAGTTGTTTCTGTGGCTACTAGATGGCGCTCGTAGAAACACCATGTTTACTTGCCCACACTTTCTAATGTGGGCACCTGAGTCTTGTTGCAACCCCTGTTCACTAAAGAACGAGCAGCCCTTAGTGGCTAGCCATCTTACTTACAACTATTCATGACATCACCTTTCCAGCTTAGACCTTTTTTAATATTTGATTTGTAAGTACTGCATCTTTTTCCAGTCAGTACAAACTTTAATTTTATTAATGTATTATATACTTAATATGTTTTAGAACAGTTAGTCTAATTCTGAAGATGACACTCATAGTAGCGTCGAAACCTGGTCAATTTTGACTTAATATTTGTGACCGAGGGCTTATTTGTTCTAAAATAATTCTGACACGGTCACTGAACCTTAGCAGCTATGTTCAAAGTTTTATACAAAATATGCTTTGGTGTCCCCTGCCAACCGCATACTAGCACCATGGTGGGTTATTTCATTTGACCACCCACGCACTTCTGCAGCATCCCTAGCACCCTTATTAAAAATTGTCACATCCTCTGTTGTTTTGGCTGAGAAGGAATTAATTAATGTGACCAGTGATGGATCATACGGAACAGAAGACACTCTCAATCCAGACTTCTTTCTGTCTGACTTCAACTGCAGTTGAACCTGACTCGCTTCCCCAGCTTGTAATTCATGATTAAGTTCAAAACTTCTATGCTTCTCATGCACCAATTCCTTTGTTAACACATTCACTCCCTGAATTAAAGGAGCAACTACTTCTGTGGTAGTAGTGCCACATGTTTCCACCATTTTGCAAACTTTACTCCTGCCTTAATTCAACTGTTAAAAAAATCCCATTTAACCAATCACCCCACACACAAAAATCTAACCTTAAATTAATTCTTCTGGCGGATCATTGCTCATCTACTCTCAGTACAGCTACTAGCCAGATGACCATTTAATCTACACACAGGACAAGTAGCTGTTACAGCTCTGATAAACAGCAAATTGTGCCCAGACAAATTACAAAATGCATGCCTCACTGGCACTAAATTATAATTGTCCTCCAATACCTCTAAACAAAGATAAGTCCACAGGTTCCTGTGGCTTCACAAAAGTAACTTTAAACATTGCGTACCCTAGCTCCCACAGTTCACTTTGACACAGAGAGCAAACACTAAAAATATTGTTAGTAAAACTAGACTCACTACACCACATTGTGCTGAAGTAAACCCACATCAAGTGCCTCACATACCACTCCTCAGAACCAACTTCTCTCACGAAACTGTTTTATTGGACATGGATGAACACTACCCGACACAACTTGTTGTGTTGGGAAATGAAACTCACCTAATTGTTACCACTCTGTGGCCTCAGGGGTTGTAATGCACTAGGATGACAGAGATATGGTGTGGCAGAGAGGGGTGAATCATGCCAGGACATGCAGAGATACACAGGCGATTTCGACTCTGCTGGTCCGGCACCCGGTTATTCTGGCCTTGCAGATGTAACTGCTCGTGTCCTGGAATGGCCAGCAGCATGTGTCAGCCGAGCCGGAAACCCCACGCCTACCCTCTGGAGTACAACTGGTTTTTCCCTCAACTGTTGCTTGTGATCACCTTGTAGAATGCTGAATGGAAAGAGCCAGCAGCCATTGTTGTAGTAGAACCTCAGCAGCTCCAGTAGCCCCTCCAGGGTGGCTCATTCAGTGACTGAGGATAGTCTTGGGCCTGGGAAGCCGTGACATCACACTTCAGCTCTGCTCTTGCAGATGGTCGCTTGCAGTCCATCAGACAACATCAACCAGAGAGCAGATGCTGGCTGCCCCCATGATCCCTGCACCCATCCAGCACCAAGTATCACACCAGCCTTGCCACAGCTACGGCATGTCTGTACAGTGAAACTTGGCAGTTGATTCAAGGGGCCGGCTGGCCACCGAAATTCATCACCAGATGATCATCAGGGTTGGCCTGCAACTTAAACAATTGTCATTCACTTCAATTCCAGACATGGACAGAATGGTGACACAACTGCTCGCCTTGAGCCTCTGGGTTCCCTTATTTATACTCCTTTTCCTATGCCTTTGACGTAGTCCTTCTGCAGGGGACAAGTGAAGTTGTCCTTAATAATTATAATTTCAGCTTTTTGTAGTCTGCCGTGGCTCCCACCAACAGGTTTCTAGGCACTGTTGTAATTGCAACATAGAGGTTTTTCGTAGCACATCAATGCCCTTCGTTGCACCCGATAACTATATGCACATCTCCACAGTTATTTATATTGTATGCCATTCAGTAATGCCTGGGCTGCTAGTGGTATTGTAAACCTGCCTCACAGAGTCACTTGCTTAATAGCAACATTGCCAGTGCCTGGCGCCTGATGTGTTCATCGGTCCCTTAACTTCTACCTTCTGGCCATAGCTGCACCAAATTTTCTAGAATTCACAACTCCGTGCTTATACTTATTCGTGGTGCAGCAGAATGAACTGTCTGGATGTATTTTATTATCATACCTTATCATCAGTCTTCTATTTTACCCGTTAATATTTAATTACACGTTATCCAACTTTCCATGCATCCATCAATCCATTCTGCCATCAGTACATCAATTTTTGTAGTTCTAACACAAAAAGAAACGTGTAGGCCATGGAATGAACAAAGAAATTCATTTTTAGAAATAAGATGCCATGAGAAACTTCTTTCGTGTATTACATTCAGTGTTAACTGCCACATCCCTGAAGTGCTTCCCAAAACCAGTGGAGTTCTCATTAGTCATTAGGTGAGTAATGAGAAAGTACTGAACTGAATTGGGAAAAAAATAAATTTACGTCAGAACTTCACTAAAAAAGGAGGAATCCATTAATAGGACACATCCTGATGCGTCAAGGAAGCATCAAATCATACTGGAAGGAAGTGAGAGGGGTAAAAGTTGTAGAAGGAGATCAAGGGATAAATGCATAAAATACGTTCTAATGGAAGTAAGGTGCAGTAGTTATTTGGAGATGAAGAGGTTTGTACAGAACAGAGTAGCATAGAGAGCTGCATCAGTCCAGTCTTTGGACTGAAGACCGCAACAACAACAACAACAACAACAACAATGCTCTTGAATTTTCATTTGTAAAGGACTAGTTGAAAACAGAATTCATCATTTCTGTTTTAGATTTGAAACCCTCAATTTTAGTTCCTGTGACATCCATAAGTGCCTGGACACTAACTTCGGTGCCTTTACACTTAACCAAATTAACCAAAATTCATTTGGGGACTGTCATAGATAGTCAGTAGGATTCTGCTCTGGTAATCGCTAAAGGTTTTATGCATAGCCTGTTTGACAGTCAAACGTGTTTTATTTAACATTTCTCTGTCTGGATACCTATGTTGTGTTTTACAATACTGTGCTGTCCATAGCTATGTTCAAGTTCCCCATTGAAATACACTGATCAGCCAGAACATTATGACCACCTACCTAATAGTCGGTATGTCCACCTCTGGCATGGCTAACAGCAGTGATGAGTCATGGCGTGGAAGCAATGAGGCCTTAGTAGGTCACTGCTGTGAACAACATAGTATGTGTAGACTAAGAATGATGCTGATTAGATGGCCAGAAATGCCATAGAGAATGAACATCATGACCGCAATTAATGTTAGCCCAGTTCAGTACCAATCGCGTAACAATGCTCCATACTGCCATGGGTTTGTTCTTGGAATCTTTCATTTTTGTGTGCACAATAGATGGTGCTTGCTTTTTTGGTGACACAGACATAAATTTTGTAATATTTATTGCTGTGGACTTTTAAGTTTTAATTAGAGTTAGTCCTCTGCATTATATAAAGCTTCCTCTTACTGACAAAATATATTTTAATCCCAGATGTTTGCCACCTTCTCCATCTCTGCTCCACTGTAAAGAAAAACTGTTTTCATAGTGTTCTAATAATGTTTTTAGTAACAGATTAAATACCTAAACTACTTTCTGCCCTAAGTAATTGTTTCTATTTCTGTATTCTTGTCCACCGAAGTAGCTGAGGGTGTTCAACACTTAAGACTCTCATGTAGTCCACCAGATTCAATCCCCTGTACTGCTAGGGATTATTCCTCAGTGGGACAACTGGAACAGGGTGCACTCAGCTTCCAGATGCAATTTGAGAAACTAGTTGAGTGAGAAATAGTGGCTCCAATGCCTGGAAAGTTGACAACAACTGGAAGGGTGATGTACTGGCCCTGTGGCCTTCCCTACAACATCTGGATGATGTTACATGGCAGAGGATGAAAAGATGACAGATAATCATATAGTTTTCAGAACCTGCTCACAGAGTTCATGAATTTTTTCAAAAAATATTCTGTAAAATAATTCTCTTTCTTCTCACATAATGGCTGCAGTAATGTGATACTAACTTGTATTGACGTAGGTGTATCTATTCACTTCTGGGACTTTCAAATGCTCTTTTGTTATGCTTAATTTATCTCTGTTAAGAGCTTTTGAGTTTTCAGTTTTCTGCAGTATCTTTCTTAGATAATATGCTTCTTATATTTTTATGAAAAGGCTGAAATGTATTAAGACTTGTTGAATCGCCTCTTCTGCCGTTGTAACACATGCAATGATGTAATGATGGTGGTTATATTTTAGTGCCATGGTGAGCAATATTACAGTGGATTATCTCCTTAGTGTCTGGGCATAGGCTGTCACCTGTTTTGCTTTCGTGTCATGATGTCATCACCCTACACCCCAGTGTGTTTGCTAAAGTGAATTCTTGCTGCTAATTTTGTTAACAGGAAACAGAACCTATTGGAATTCTGTTGGGTCATCATCTCCAACACCCATGTTGCAAAACAGCTTTTACAAAGAAGAACTTCTTCCTGCCTGTCACTTCCCAACAGAATGATGAATGTTCAACTTCTTCAGAACAGTGTGTAGTAGAGGCACCTAATGGGAGACTCTAATACTACCATTCCTCTGCCCTCAGGAAATGATATCTTATTGTTAACAGTCTTTCCTTTGTACAGTTTTGTTTATTGAAATATTAGATGTACATGATGTATGAAACATAATGATTCACTAACATCATAATTCAGACTCTTGAATCAAATATCACTTGAAAGTATATGGTCATTAATAAGAACTAAGGGTTTACATTGAAAGCATACTTATCGAACACAGTCAAAGTGCTTGTGAAGCTGAACTGTCTGTATTAGCCTAGTATTTAAACAAGCATAGAATGTTTTTGTAAATTACAATGTTTCATTAATAAGGAAGTTGTAGAACCTTCCAGAAATTGCAGATTGTAAACAATTAATAACCACCGGAGGTAGGAATTGGACCTGTGACCCATACCTCAAACCCACTCAATATGACAGTTACAGCTTGTTGGATGATGTAAAGCACATGGCATCGCTCCCTCTCCACAGAACAACATCCCATATTTTCTAAATAGGGTCTTTCTGGATGTGGATCCAGTCAGTGGTCTTTCATATGATAACTGTGGTGGAGTCTGACTGTCAGGCTATGTGATTTTTGTCCTCATGGTCATTCTAAAATTGAAGTTTAAGTTACTTCGACTGAGGAAGCGCTGTTGTGATGCCACTGTATTGGATGCCCCTATTGTCATTCTGTGTCTCAGGATTAAATTAGGCCTCATGCAATGTTCATGTTCTTTTGCCTCCTCAATATATGAGCACTGGTCTTGACTTTGTAGGTAATGACTGCCAAGTGATGTGGTATTCCATACAGAATAAAGTAGCACTTTAATACTTTTTCTGGTAACTTGGCCTTTTACATGGGTGTAAGAATCCATATCAGTTCAACTGGGCTGTAGCTTATAGTCCAGTTTTTGTCATTATAACATTGTCGGTCCATATACTGGGTGTCCAAGGGCCAAATTTGTGACAGCTGTCTTCTTTCTTTATTTCTGGTGATGAGCAGTTTGATGTACTCAACATCATCATTGTTAGGCTGAAATGGAAACAACATGTCCATTTTTGTTCCACTGTCTGGACTGTGAATGAGGAAAAATGACATGAAACCTGTAGTTTGTATTGTATCAAATTTCACGACATGCAACATTATATCCCATTCTCTCTTTGTTTCACACCAGCAGATGTTGAGAGCATATCTGCCAGTCATCTTAAAACTTACTGAGGCCACTTGTCTGCAGTTAGTAGGCAGTTCTGGTCCTGTGTAATTGAAATTAGCCGTTTGGGGTCTGTGGAGATCTTGTGAGACCATAGACACCCTGGGATAAGTGTTATAAAGCAAGTTAGTTTTACATGTTGTATTGATCCTTGTGCATGACAGATTGTAATAATGTGGAATGAGTCATTTTACATTCAGATCACAAAATAATTTGTACATACAGTTACATTCTGAACATTTTTATTTATTTATTTATTTATTTTTTGCGTTTTTGTGCTAAGACAAGCTTAATGTGGAGTAATGAGTGTCATTTTTCCTTCTGGTACTGTAATTATGTACCTCAATGTTTCTTTTGAACTGTAGTGGAATATTTACAACAAACTTCATGAGAAAATAAATATACTGTGAAGCAGTAGTTAGAATACCCAACTCCTTAAACAGGTGTCTACAAGATGATCATGGATTACAGTACGTTTTTGCCAATGAAGACTTCATTTCTTAACAATGAGTTAACATTATTCCATATGACATTATCGAATGAAAGTATGCAAAATATGTCAACTTACTGATTTGTCTCTCTCCTAGACTTCTAATTATCCTATGCTCAAATGTGGCTGAACTAAGTTGTTTTAGAAGATCCAAAATATTATTTTTTCAATTTAAATTCTCATCAGTATGGACCACTAAGAATTTTGAAGTTTCCACTCTATATATTATTTCCTCACCATTTATTTCCTCACTTATTGTAGGTGTAGTACCTCTAGATGTACAGAATGTAATACATAGTGTCTCAAAATTGAGGGTGGACAATTCCCAGAAAATCAGCCAATGATACTTTTAAGAACTTTGTTTATCATTTATTCTGTTTCTGTACATAGGAAGCCTGTTCAAAAAATTCCAGAAATTTTTCCACAAAATGTTTCTTTGCTTACCTTTTACTTATTGGTCTCCTTTGAAATACTCTCCTCCCCAGTTGATACACCTCTCTCAACACTGTTTCCACTTCCGGAAGCAGTCTTGGTTCGCCTCTTGCTGGATCACATGAAGTGCCATCTGTGATGTTTATTTTATCTCATAAATCATTACAAATATTTGTCCTTTCAGTTTCAGTCGTCACATTTCAGGCTGTTTCCTTCTCACATTTTCTTGCAGGCATCGCAACATGTCCCGATAGTACCATCGATTAACAGTTTGTCCCTGTGGCACCAATTCGTGATGAACTAATCATTCAAAGTCAAAGAAAACTATCAGCATGGCTTTGACATTTGACCTGACCTGACGAGCTTTTTTTGGTATTGGAGAACATTTCCTGACCCATTGTGAAGACTGATCCGTGATCACAACATCATAACCATAGACCCACATCTCATCACCAGGTATTATTTTCATAAGAAACATCTCATTTTCATTTGCACAATTCTAAAGCTCTTCACAGAATGTGAGACGAAGATCTTCCTGGTCATGATTCGTGAGCCATCGGACAAACTTGGCAGCAAAGCGATGTATTCCAAGATGCTGTGTCAGGATTTCATGACATGATCCAACTAAAATGATACATTCTTCTGCAATCTCTCAAACAGCTGGTCTTCGATTGGCACACACAGTTTTGTTGACATTTGTGCACCGTCGGGTAGACATCAAAGGGCGTCCTGAACTAGGGTCATCATTAAGTTCTGCCTGGCTATTTTTAAACCATGTGAACCATTCATAACACTGAGTTTGCTCAAGCACGCATCACTGTAGGCTTCCTGCACCATTTTGTGTGCCTCTGTAAAGGTTTTCTTGGGTTTCATGCAAAAATTAATGCAGACACATTGCTCCTCTAATTCTGCCATCTTGAAATTTGTAAACTGTGTGATACAATGTTCTACTCAATAAATCACTGAAAAATAACTAACAGACCTATAGCAGTTACACATTAAACATGGTCATGTGCAGGGACCCAAAATGCATTTTGCTCCAACACACCACTGGTGCAAAATTATGAATGTTCTGATATTTTTTGAACAGGCCTCATATGCTTGGATTGATTACAGTATTAGTGTCATCTGCAAAAAGAATTAATTCTGCTTATTGTGTACCAGACAGAGGATCATTTAAATATACACTCCTGGAAATTGAAATAAGAACACCGTGAATTCATTGTCCCAGGAAGGGGAAACTTTATTGACACATTCCTGGGGTCAGATACATCACATGATCACACTGACAGAACCACAGGCACATAGACACAGGCAACAGAGCATGCACAATGTCGGCACTAGTACAGTGTATATCCACCTTTCGCAGCAATGCAGGCTGCTATTCTCCCATGGAGACGATCATAGAGATGCTGGATGTAGTCCTGTGGAACGGCTTGCCATGCCATTTCCACCTGGCGCCTCAATTACCTGCGTTCGTGCTGGACGTGCAGACCGCGTGAGACGACGCTTCATCCAGTCCCAAACACGCTCAATGGGGGACAGATCCGGAGATCTTGCTGGCCAGGGTAGTTGACTTACACCTTCTAGAGCACGTTGGGTGGCACGGGATGCATGCGGACGTGCATTGTCCTGTTGGAATAGCAAGTTCCCTTGCCGGTCTAGGAATGGTAGAACGATGGGTTCGATGACGGTTTGGATGTACCGTGCACTATTCAGTGTCCCCTCGACGATCACCAGTGGTGTACGGCCAGTGTAGGAGATCGCTCCCCACACCATGATGCCGGGTGTTGGCCCTGTGTGCCTCGGTCGTATGCAGTCCTGATTGTGGCGCTCACCTGCACGGCGCCAAACACGCATACGACCATCATTGGCACCAAGGCAGAAGCGACTGTCATCGCTGAAGACGACACGTTTCCATTCGTCCCTCCATTCACGCCTGTCGCGACACCACTGGAGGCGGGCTGCACGATGTTGGGGCGTGAGCGGAAGACGGCCTAACGGTGTGCAGGACCGTTGCCCAGCTTCATGGAGATGGTTGCGAATGGTCCTCGCCGATACCCCAGGAGCAACAGTGTCCCTAATTTGCTGGGAAGTGGCGCTGCGGTCCCCTACGGCACTGCGTAGGATCCTACGGTCTTGGCGTGCATCCGTGCGTCGCTGCGGTCCGGTCCCAGGTCGACGGGCACGTGCACCTTCCGCCGACCACTGGCGACAACATCGATGTACTGTGGAGACCTCACGCCCCACGTGTTGAGCAATTCGGCGGTACGTCCACCCGGCCTCCCGCATGCCCACTATACGCCCTCGCTCAAAGTCCGTCAACTGCACATACGGTTCACGTCCACGCTGTCGCGGCATGCTACCAGTGTTAAAGACTGCGATGGAGCTCCGTATGCCACGGCAAACTGGCTGAGACTGACGGCGGCGGTGCACAAATGCTGCGCAGCTAGCGCCATTCGACGGCCAACACCGCGGTTCCTGGTGTGTCCGCTGTGCCGTGCGTGTGATCATTGCTTGTACAGCCCTCTCGCAGTGTCCGGAGCAAGTATGGTGGGTCTGACACACCGGTGTCAATGTGTTCTTTTTTCCATTTCCAGGAGTGTATAAGGAACAGCAGTGGATCTAAGATTGAACCTTGGGGAACACCATATGTGATTCTTCCCCAGGCAGAATTATGTCCCTGGGCTAAATTGCTTGAATTACTAAGTGAAGCTTTCTGCATTCTGTGGCTTAGATATGACAATATCCATTGGTTGACTATACCATCAAACCCATAAAACATCAATTTGTCTGGTAGAATGCAGTGATTCACAAAGTCAAATGACTTATAGAGGTCGCAGAAAGTACCAACCAGCACTATTTAAGTATTTAATGCTTGTAAAATGTGCAAGTGAACATATAAATGGCAGTCTCAGTAGAGCAACCGTTCTGAAACTCAACTTGTGATTTGTTAAGGATACTATTGTTGCTAGGCTGAGACACTATTCGAGAATACTTCATCATCTCAAAAACTTTGAAGAATGTTGTCAGCAGTGAAACAGGTCAGTAAAAAGCCTTTAGTTAGTGGTGCGTTACATATTTTAGATAAGACTGGGCTCATTTAATGGGAAGTAATTTTTAATACTCTAGTGGTAACACCATCAAAACCAGATGAGCTTTTATTTTTGAGAGACTGTATAATGTTTTTTAATTTCAGAAGGAGAAGTTGGTGATACATTCGTATAATCCCTATGCTTTCTAATTTGTTTAAGAAGTGATTATTAAATGCATTTTCTGTCTGTGACTCATTGTTTATAGACCTTACGTAATTCAGTTTGATAGTGATGTTGTCTTCTTCTGTGACTGATTGTCCTGTGTCTTATTGCAACAAAGCGAGGCAGCGCAGTGGCTAGCACACTGGACTCACATTCAGGAGGACGATGGTTCAATCCTGCGTCTGGCTATCCTGATTTAGGTTTTCTGTGATTTCCCTAAATCGCTCTAGGCAAATGCCGGGATGGTTCCTTTGAAAGGGCACGGCCGACTTCCTACCCCGTCATTCCCTAATCCGATGAGGCCGATGACCTCGCTGTCTGGTCTTCTCCCCGAAACAACCCAACCCCTCTTATTGCACTACATTCCATCTACCTTTAAGTCTGTTGTTGGAAGTACTGATTTCTGACATTATGTGCATGTTCTTCCATTTTTTAATAACCTTTCTTAATGATTTTGAGTTGTTTTTATAGTGTGCAACTACTGCAGGATCCGTACTTGTTCTTGCCAAAAGATACGTTTCCCTTTTCCATCCACAAAATACTTTAATGCCTCTAGTGATCCATGGTTTTGTATATGGCTGTTTATTGTCCTTTCTGATTAGTGTACGTGGAAAGCTATTTTCAATTAATAATATGAATTTATCATGGAATAGATTAAATTTTATGTAATCATTTGGTTCACTATAGATTAAATGCTATGTCATCTCCTGTAAACTAGTCTTAAAAACATTTGTCCTGGAGTCATTAATTATTCTAACTGATTTCCACTGAGGAGTATCCATACTGTAAGGCACTATGTTGTTTATCCTAACTAACTGTGCATCCTGATCAGAGAGAGCATTCATTACTGGGTAAAAAGTTATTTTCTTACTTTGAGCTTCATCAAAGAAAACATTGTAATTAGGGTCCTACTGGCTTTTCCACCCATGTTGGAAAGTTAATTACTGATAGAAAATTGAGGGTCCAAAAAAGTTTCCAGATCATTTTTCCTATCAGAATAATTACATTACATTATCTAAGCAAAGAAGGAAAAGCTGAATCAATGTGTATCATGACAGTAAACTAAGAAAATAAACCAATAAATGAACCGTTAGTTTGTTTGGACATCTTATTACTTCTAGCACCAGTCTTGAGTGAAACATTTTACCATGCTCAGAGATAGTTATTTGTGAGGTTCCTATCTTCAAAATGATATCTTGTACATGAAACCTAGTGATTTTTAGAGATTCACGTATTACTCCAGCCTTGGTGACTCATAAGATTTCCAAACAAACTAACAGTTTGATTGTTGATTTATTTTATTTTCTTAGTTCATTCTTATGAAACACAGTGATTCAACATAGATTGAATAATCTAATGGTCGCTTCCTTTATAACAAAGTTAGCACTGACTGCTCATTGCCCCACAAGATCTCCACAGAATCCTGTTTTACATGAGTTTTTTTTTTTAATAAGAGGTGGAGCTCCTCCATGCCCACACCGGCATGATGGCCAACACAAAAGGTCTACTGCCATCTCTGCATAAGGGTTAGTATTCACTAAAGTGAGGTGTCGCAGGATGTGGGTACTGCGATGTTTGCGTACGTCTGGTTAGGATTAACCATTAATACGCGCTCATCTGGAGATAGATGATGAAGGGTAGCGGTTTGAAGGGCAGAGGAAAAAAAGTGCCAAGGCAATGGCCAAGGGAAAAAAACCTCTGCGAAAGTTAGGTCGGGCGGCAAGAGCAGTAGCGGTTGTCTTGCTGCCTGCGATAGGTTGTGTAAGGATAGGCTTTGTTAGTAGTGGGTATCATGCATGTCGATACCTTGACGTTGTGCGATTGTGCTGCTCGGTGGCTGGCGCTGGGTGCTGGTACAGAGTCCTCGTTCAGCGTCAGTAACCTGCAACAGTTAGGTTTGTTATCGATCTTGTGTCCGATAGGTCATATACCGGAGGCACAGTGTGAGGGAATGTTGGCAGATTGTTTGTGCGTCTGTGGGCGAGCTCGTCGGTGTCCCTGCTGTGGCCTGTTGGTCGGCACTAATAGCAGCTGGTAGTTGCCAGTCAGTGTTGCTGATATGCAGGGGCTTGCCGACGTTTGTCGCTGTTTGCGTATGTTAGTTGACCATAGGTGGCTATGCCCTAGCTAGCAGTGTCTTTGACCGTTTGTGTTTCCACCTGTGGTTGTGATCGTAGTTTCCCAGAGTGAGGATGAAAGGATTGTTCGAGTGTCTCGAGTTCCTGTATAGTCGTGTGGCGTGTTTTTTGAATACTTCCTTGAGGGTATCAAGGCGGTATTCATGGTAAAGATCCACGGTGCATGTGTAGCGTGGAGCATTGCTAATGATTCGTAGCACCTTGTTCTGTATGATCTGCAGGCGGCGCAGTCGTGTGGGAGCTGCATATCCCCAGACGGGAGCTGCGTACGTCATCAGAGGTCTAATCAGTGTCATGTATAAGGACCTCGACACCCTCCTATTCAGTGTGCTTTCCCTGTTGAGCATTGGGTAGAGCTGTTTGAGCCTCACGTATGCTCGGTTGGCAACGTATTCGATGTGGTCCCCCCATGTAAGTTTCCGGTCCAGCCAGACACCAAGGTACCTGACTTTCTCTCGGAAACGTATTGGGCGTGTATGTAGTGTTATTGGTCTATAGTGTTGGTGTTTGCGCAGTAGTTTCGGCCTGCGTGTGAACAGAACTGCTTCGCACTTGTTGACGTTTACTTTAATATGCCATCGCTCCAACCAAGGCTCAGCTGTTCTGAGTGCTGTCTGTATTCGTGAATTGATGTTCGACGGTTTCCAGTCTTGTGCGAGGATGGCTGTGTCATCCGCGTAGACGGCTAACGTCGTGTTTTGTGTCGCTGGGAAGTCATTAATGTACAGGTTAAACAAGATGGGCCCTAGGATGCTCCCTTGGGGTACTCCAGCTTGGATACCATGTTGTGTTGATTGTTTATCCTGCACGTTAGTGTTGAAACATCTGTTTGTGAGATATGAGTGTATGAGACGTACGAGTCCGTCTGGGAAGCCAGCTTCACTTAGTTTGCGTATGAGTCCGTTGTGCCAGAGATGATCGAAAGCCTTTTCGATGTCTAGGAACACGGCCCCTGTGGCTTTGTTCATGTTGTAGCCGTGTGTTATATGTTCGACTACGCGGAGGAGTTGTTGTGTTGTCGAGTGGTGATTCCTAAAGCCGAATTGCTCCGGTCTTAGGGTGTCGTTGGCGATGCAATGCCTAGTGATACGTTTCAGTATTACCTTCTCAACAATCTTGCTGAGCGAACACAGCAGACTGATGGGTCGGTAATTTTGTGGGAGGGAGTGGTCTTTCCCTGGCTTCCTGAACATCAAGACCTTGGCCGCCTTCCAAAAGTCAGGGAAGTGTTGGTGTGTCAGGATGGCATTCGTTAAGTGTGTGAGGTATTCTACGGCTTTATCCGTTTGCCGGCCGCGGTGGTCTAGCGGTTCTAGGCGCTCAGTCCGGAACCGCGGAACAGCTACGGTCGCAGGTTCGAATCCTGCCTCGGGCATGGATGTGTGTGATGTCCTTAGGTTAGTTAGGTTTAATTAGTTCTAAGTTCTAGGCGACTGATGACCTCAGAAGTTAAGTCGCATAGTGCTCAGAGCCATTTGAACCATTTTTTTATCCGTGAACTCCAGGAGGACACGGTTTTGAATGCCATCAGGCCCAGGGGCTTTTCTAGCGTTGGTGTGCTTGATAGCCCATGTGATTTCATTTGTGCTGGTACGTCTTATTTCGTTGCGCGAGGGCTGGGCTACAAGTCGTGTAACCTCCTGGTCTGTTTCAAGTGTGAATGCTGGGTCTGAAGGAACCAGATTCGGCATGAAGGATGCTGCAAGTGTGGCCATAAGCTCTGCCTTTTCCGTCGCGGAGTAGGCCGGGCCGTCTGGTCCTTGTAACGTGGGAATGTAATGTTTCTCCCTGGTGAAGTGTCTGGCCAGCTGCCACATGCCAGGACGTGTGGTATCCAGCCCAGCGAGTTTCAGTCCCCATTGCTCATTTCTGAATGTTTGTATTTTATTCCATATTAAGCCCTGGAGTCTGTTGACGTGCAGTTTATACACTCCTGGAAATGGAAAAAAGAACACATTGACACCGGTGTGTCAGACCCACCATACTTGCTCCGGACACTGCGAGAGGGCTGTACAAGCAATGATCACACGCACGGCACAGCGGACACACCAGGAACCGCGGTGTTGGCCGTCGAATGGCGCTAGCTGCGCAGTATTTGTGCACCGCCGCCGTCAGTGTCAGCCAGTTTGCCGTGGCATACGGAGCTCCATCGCAGTCTTTAACACTGGTAGCATGCCGCGACAGCGTGGACGTGAACCGTATGTGCAGTTGACGGACTTTGAGGGAGGGCGTATAGTGGGCATGCGGGAGGCCGGGTGGACGTACCGCCGAATTGCTCAACACGTGGGGCGTGAGGTCTCCACAGTACATCGATGTTGTCGCCAGTGGTCGGCGGAAGGTGCACGTGCCCGTCGACCTGGGACCGGACCGCAGCGACGCACGGATGCACGCCAAGACCGTAGGATCCTACGCAGTGCCGTAGGGGACCGCAGCGCCACTTCCCAGCAAATTAGGGACACTGTTGCTCCTGGGGTATCGGCGAGGACCATTCGCAACCGTCTCCATGAAGCTGGGCTACGGTCCCGCACACCGTTAGGCCGTCTTCCGCTCACGCCCCAACATCGTGCAGCCCGCCTCCAGTGGTGTCGCGACAGGCGTGAATGGAGGGACGAATGGAGACGTGTCGTCTTCAGCGATGAGAGTCGCTTCTGCCTTGGTGCCAATGATGGTCGTATGTGTGTTTGGCGCCGTGCAGGTGAGCGCCACAATCAAGACTGCATATGACCGAGGCACACAGGGCCAACACCCGGCATCATGGTGTGGGGAGCGATCTCCTACACTGGCCGTACACCACTGGTGATCGTCGAGGGGACACTGAATAGTGCACGGTACATCCAAACCGTCATCGAACCCATCGTTCTACCATTCCTAGACCGGCAAGGCAACTTGCTTTTCCAACAGGACAATGCACGTCCGCATGTATCCCGTGCCACCCAACGTGCTCTAGAAGGTGTAAGTCAACTACCCTGGCCAGCAAGATCTCCGGATCTGTCCCCCATTGAGCATGTTTGGGACTGGATGAAGTGTCGTCTCACGCGGTCTGCACGTCCAGCATGAACGCTGGTCCAACTGAGGCGCCAGGTGGAAATGGCATGGCAAGCCGTTCCACGGGACTACATCCAGCATCTCTACGATTGTCTCCATGGGAGAATAGCAGCCTGCATTGCTGCGAAAGGTGGATATACACTGTACTAGTGCCGACATTGTGCATGCTCTGTTGCCTGTGTCTATGTGCCTGTGGTTCTGTCAGTGTGATCATGTGATGTATCTGACCCCAGGAATGTGTCAATAAAGTTTCCCCTTCCTGGGACAATGAATTCACGGTGTTCTTATTTCAATTTCCAGGAGTGTAGAACGGGTGCCTGGTACGCTGCCAGTATCTCCTGAGGCGGTTCCTCATTGAGATAAGGCCCAGGATTTCCTGGGGCAGGGCCATCGAGTGTTGTCTTGGTGTTGTAAATGGAATGGCGTCAGTCATTGCATCTTGGACGGCAGTTGTGAGAGCCTCCACAGCCTCATCGATTTGCTGTGTGTTGTTAATTTCGTGAGTGTCAGGAATGTGACTATCAAGCGTTTCTTTGAACAGTGTCCAATTCGCACGCTTGTAGTTAAGCATCCTGCATGGTTCGATGTCCTGCAGTGTGTCTTCCATGTGCAGTATTACAGGCGTGTGGTCCGAGTCCAGATTGTTTTCAACCGTAAGGTTGAGTGTGCATGTGATGCCCTTTATGAGGGCTATGTCTAACACGTCTGGCCTATGTCGAGCCTGTGTAGGCACGAACGTGGGAACGTCCGGCCCAAGTATACTGTAGTTTCGGCCTAGTGCGTGTTCGTACAGTTTCTTGCCGTTGGAGGTTCATATTCGTGAGTTCCAATCAGGGTGTTTTGCGTTGAGGTCTCCAGCGGCTATTACCCGCGGTGCTGTGTTGAATACTGTGCTGATATCACGTGTTACTATGTTTTTAGGAGGGTTGTATAGTGATACCAGTGTGGTGTTGGCCCCGTTGAACTTGACCCTGACGGCCGTAGCCTCTAGTCTTTCAAGTGCTGGGAGCTCGATGTTCATGTGTTCTATGTCTCTGTGTATGATGATTGCTGTGCCGCCCCCCCTCCTGCCATCCGCTCGGTCGGTACGATAGACGCAATACCCTGGGAGGTTTAGTTGTTTGCGAGGCGTAAGCAGTGTTTCGTTCACAAGAGCGATTCGGATACCCTTTCGCTCCATGAACGCGGCCATCTCGGCTTTTTTGTTTGCAATCCTGTTGGCATTCCAAAACAGGATCTGTGAGATTGTGTTTAAGTCTGTGTTTCGGGGCTGGTGTGGTGTATTATCCATGTAGTAGTGTAAAAAGCGGTGTGATAGAGGCTTGGAAGCTAGTCCAGTTGAGCGTACCCGACATGAACTGCATGAAGAGTTGTGAGATACACCCCATAATCTTCGTGACTATTTCGGTGGTCGTGCGTCCGGGGAATAATGTTTCCATTATTCTCTGGAATGTTGTCGTATTGTTGGTCATGTCAGCCTGTGAGTTATTGGTCGTGTTAGCGGCCGCTTGTTCCAGTGTTGGCGTTCGGTGAGGGCTGGCCTGAGAGTTGGCTGTTCGTGAGGCAGTTGTGGGCGCTTGTGTATTCTCTGTGGTGAGTGGGTGTGTTATGTGGGTTGTTGAGTTGGTGTCCGGGTTGAGTTCGTGAGTGTTGGTGTCCTGTTGTCTGTGTACTTGTTGTGGTGTGGTTGTGTTCCTCGTGCTGGGGCTGTTTCTCCTTCTCATCCTCCTCTGGCGCTGTGGTTGCCCTGCGTAGGTGCGTTTTCTGTAGCCTGTGGTGGGCTGCAGTTCGCGACCTCAGGGGGTAGGGTGGTGTTGTTGCTGGTTTCGTGTTGTGTGCCCGGTGCGGGTTTGGTGTCAGGTGTTGTGTTTGTCTGTTGTATGTCTGTTGCTGGGGGTGTTTGCCGAGCATTTTCTGAGCTCTGGGGCTCCTCTGACCATCCCGTGCTGCTGGGGCTGCCAGCGACCACTCCAGCGAAGGATATTCCACTTCTTACTGGGCGCGGAGGCGGTTTTGGAACTGTGATGGCGGTAGGTTTCGCATGTTTCACGATTTTGCGCCTCAGAGCTGCGTTGTGAGCAATGCACCCTCTGTAGTTTGCCGGATGGGCAGCACCACAGTTGGCGCACTTGCAAGGTGCTGTATGGGGAAGTTTGCAGCGTTGGGTCGTGTGACCGCCAGCGCAAATGCGGCAGCGGGGTGCGAGACCGCATCTGATACCCGCGTGCGCAAAGCGCAGGCAGTTGTGGCATTCTTGAGGGGTTGCGCGGCATGTTGTAAACCTCTACATTGACGACCATGTGAAGAAATAGCTTTAACTTCAGCAGGTCACGGGACTTGGCCGTGTCGGCCAATTCCGCCATGTAGTTATGAGACGGTCTCGCTGTGCCGAACTCTGACATTCGGTTTACCCGAATGCACTCCCACCCGAGAGCAGAGAGTTCATTGTGTACTGTGTCAGTTGGGGTTCATGAGTCTATCCCCTTTATCACGTACTGCTGTGTTTTTTCAATGACTGTCCTGTACGTGAAGTGTTCTACCTTCCTTTCTTTGAGAAAGTCCAGTAGATTTGTGTAGTCTGCCTTGTTCGCCACGTACAGTGCGGCGTGTTCCCCGGTGAGCTTAGAGTAGTATGTTGTGGGGCTGTGCTGATTGTTAAATTCCTTGTTTAGGAGACTTAGGTCTCCGTAGTTGTGAATGATGACCGGTGGGAAGCCAGTTGCGGTGTTATTTGTGTTCTGCATAGCTGCTTGTATATTTGTGGTTGCTGCAGTCGCAGGGTTGTTTGTGTTGGTCCCTGTGTGATTGTTGTTTGTTCACGATGTAGATGGTGTTGCCAGCAGCGCTCAGCCGTAGCCTCGTGAGTTTGTGGGCTCACTTGTTTGCGTATTTGGCTGCTGTTTGCACCTTGGGCCGACCTGCTGCCACGGCCCATCTTCATCTGTGTTTGTTGTGTCCTCTGTCGGCTCTGGATCCGGTTCCGTCAGTGCCTGAGCCGCCAGAGGTGAGATAGGGGGCATGTCCTTCTGTTGTTCAGCAGGTGCCTGTGTGTGTGGTGTGGGTGTTTCTGTCTGTGTGTTTTCACTGCCCATCAGCTCTGCGATCAGCTCCAGCAGTTCCGCGATCTGTTTGTCCTTCAAGGCAACCTGCTCTTGGAAGGTGGACTGTGGGACGGAAATGATGGCGGGAGTAGCCGGCATTACCGCCTCTTGTGGTGCAGCTTTGCTGCGGGTGAGTGGTGGGGAAGCACAGGAAAGATCGGACATCTTTGCTGTTTCGGGAGTATTTATTTGGATAGGGAAGGATGGATGCACGACAATTTTGCTCCTTTCACAAAGCGACAATATTTGCTTTTTAGCGAAAGTGCTGTGTATCGTGTTCCTACAGAAGAGGGGTGTCCCTACGACTTATCTGCGTGGAGTGCAATGCGCGGCGCAAGAGAGCGTGGGTTGAAGAGAGCGGCCTACAGTGCGTGGGGTTACCCGACGTGAACGGGCCTCTGACACTGAGATTACCCTACCAAAGAACGGGAGAGTCCCGCTGGGGAGATTTGCAACCGAAGTTGCAGGAAGTTGAGCCGAAGCTCTTGCCACCTAGCGTTAAGCGTCACTGGCAGCTACGCCAGTTGCAGCTTATTAGAGACCACTCCGAGGAGTTATCAGCGGGCAGCTACGCCAGGTGCAGAGAGCAGCGTTCCGCTCGGGTCGGCTGCTCGACAGCGAGTTTTACATGAGTCACATACTACATAATTATATATTAATATTACTTAATAATCTACACTTTCTTAAGAACAGCCCCCCTGAGAACTTGATTCTCTTTCCAAGAGGGATCTCTCTAGTGAAACCCTGGCCTACAGTATTTATAAAACAGTCCCAAACTAACTAGTTTGTGACAGCATCTTCTGCTGTCCCCATCATTGATCAATTTGTGAAATGTTGGATTGTAATATAATAAACCACTGAAATATCTGCCAATAAACAAAATTTGTTGTCAAACATTCCCATGCCACTTGTGGGCTCCTGTCCAGGAGAGATGAGTGCGGTCAGAACTATATCATTATGTGTACCGTTATATGCCCCCACAAAACTTTTTTTACAAAGAAAAAGAAAAAAAAGAAGAAAAAAATGAAAAACAAAAGCAAACATTTATCCAAAGTGACTCTAAAAGCCAAGAATCTCAAAAGCAATTGAAAATTTCAGATAAAATGCAAAATAGCAATGGTGCCCTCTTAGCTATAGAACAAAACGTTTCGTCATTGAAATAGGCAACACATTCACACTTTCAATGATCCATCCCTACATGTAAATATTTTACAATATTTCTTAGAAATTCTCATATGGCTTGTAAATTCTGATAAAAAACCTGCTCAGAAAACAAAACTTGACAATTTTGTGCATTCATAAATTTATCTCATACTGGAATTGTCTCAGTAACATTCTCAAATATCTATGTCTTCATATATACCTCAGAAGCCACTGTATGGTGCATAGTAGGCCACTACCTAGAACCACTGCTGATCGTTACCTTTCCTGTTCCATTCACATACAGAGAAAAAGGAAAAACAGTTGTCTATATGCCTCTGTATGAGCCCTAATTTCTCTTATCTTAACCTCATTGCCCCTATACATTATGTATGTTGGTGGCAATAGAATTGTTGTGCAAATTCGGCTTCAAATTTTGGTTCTCTAAATTGTCTCAACAGTATTAATTTTGAAGTTCAATATTGTTTTGCGAAAGAATATTACCTTCACCCTAGGGATTCCCATTTGAGTACACAAAGCATCTCCATAATATTCACTTGTTGATCATACCTACTCATATCAAACCTAGCAGTACATCTCTGAATTTCTTCTATGTCTTCCTTTAATCTGACCTAATGGGGATCCCACTTGAATAGTACTGAAGAATGGGTTGCACTAATGTTCTATATGCAGTTTCCTTTATATATGAGCCACACTTTCGTAGAATTCTCCCAGTAAACTGAAGACAATCATTCGCATTCCCAATCACCATCCTCACATGCTCATTCCATTCGTATCTCTTTGCAACTTACATCTAGATTTTTAATCAACATGACTATGTTGAGCAGCACACTACTAATGCTGCGTTCACACATTAGTATATTGTTTTTTCTATTTATCTCCATTAACTTACATTTTTCTGCATTTAGGGAAAGCTATCATTCATCACACCAGCTAGAAATATTGTCTAAATCGTCCTGTATCCTCCTACAGTCATGCAGCAGTGATACTTGCCCATACACAACAGCCTCATCAGCAAACAGCTGCAGATTGCTGCTCACCTATCCACCAGATCATTTATGTATATAGAGAATAACAGCAGTCCTATCACACTCTGTGGGCACTTGCAAAGGACACTGTACTGGGTTGTATTACTTAAGAAGCCTTCAAGCCGCTCACATATCTGTGAACTTAATCCGTATGCTCATACCTTCATTAACAGTCTGGGCAGTGTCTCAAATGCTTACAGTAAATTTAGGAATCTTCCTGGTGCCCTTAATCCATAGTTTGCAGGACATCATGTGAGATAAGGAAAAGCTGAGTTTTGCAGAAGTGATGTGCTCTAAATATGTGCTGGCATGAATATAGTCCATTCCAGTTCATCTCAACAGTTTAAATTTTTATTAAGGTGTTAGTAGGTTGCTACATTTATTCCTATTCACTTAAGTTAATCACTTTTATGTATATAGAAAACCACATAAAATATGTTACACAGATTTTTCAGAGAATTATGAACTCATGGATATAGCTAAGGCAATCTTTTTATTTAGGAGATTCGAGAGAAGTCCTATATTTAGTGTGACATTCTGTAACTGTGATGAAAGTGTGCGAGAAATAACAAAATTGCAAAATATGATGAACAACTTTTGTTAGAGACAAAATGTTTGATGATACTTCCCAGCACTGCTAGGCATCCTTTAGTATTCATCAGCCCTGGGACAATGAGGTTTCACTAACTAACAAGGTCTACTAACCACGTGTGCAGCATATTTTCCATCCTATAAATTGATCAAGAGATTTTCAACAAGAAAACCAAAAGTATGAGTGTCTCAAAGCAGAGAAAGATGTTTTGGAATCAGAAGCCCCAATTTTTCTAGGCCTACCACCTTTCACAGGGGCAGGTGAGTGGATGTTGTGTAACACACATTGCATACAAATGCTGTAGAGTACCTGTGCCCTGCCACCTCGCAGGTGCATAACCAGTCTTAAATGATGCCTTGCACTGCTAGGGTTCATCAGTGAACATTTTGTCTGTAACAAAAATTGTTCCACATGACATGACCTATCAGCTTGTGGTCTAGTCACCATCTGCTCTGCGTGGATATCTGTTGGTGGTGAAAGTCATTGCTTGGCAGTTTGCTGAGACATCAGATAGCCTGCTTTCACCCTCTAAAGTTTCGCCCTCCGCTGTTTGCTTTCAGTCATCAATTGAAGTGATTTTCACCTTGTTAACATGCCTTCCCAAAATAGTTATTTATCTAGTTGTATGTAAGAGACTTGTGAAGACTTTGGAGAAAAGTGAAACAATATGAACTGGTTGGTAGTTTGGTAGTTTCAGACAGAGGCTGAATCTGCCTTTTGAAGATTCATCTAATTTTAGACACTCTTGAGAGAAATCCACATTCTAAACATTTATTACAAGTTAATGTAACTGTTTGACAGATAAGATTTTTTTAAAATTGATTAATTGAGAATCAATACCTCTGGAGTTACTCAGGTTCCATAATATCTGTGGAAGTGATGACATTCCAGTGAAAAGTATTCCCACCAAGACTAGAATAAACTGAAAAATATGATTGCCACTCAGTTCCTCATAGACACAATCTAATTTAAACTTTATGGGTCAATAAGGAAATTTAAAACAAGAAACAAATGTTAAAATGAAGAAACTCTGTTTTTAGTGTGTAAAATGTGTTGTATTGAATATAAATAAGCTGAATTGTAATCTACGCATCAAGCATGGTATCCACATAAGCTATGAAGGAAAGAAATGTCTGTATGACTGTATTTATAAATTAATTAAAGTAAGGGGTGAATAGAATAAAACTATATATCAAAACGGTGGTGTGAATAATGACAGGAACGAAAACGATGTTTGAGATAAAAGTAACCTATAATTAATAAATCTTCTGCACTTTGACTTGATGATCTGCTGCATATGTACCATTTTGCTCAGTGAGAATAGGGAGTAATCATTCACTTCTTCTGAGTCAAGAAGTACATCTTGTGTGTGGCTGTAGGTATTTTTATGTTTAAGAAATTCCATGGTGCTCTGTATTTGTTGAGAGCAAATTCTATGTACTATTCAGAAGCAAGTGTTTTAACCAGAGCCAGATTTATTTTCTTTGTTTTTTTTTTCACATTTAAAAGATCTTTATAAATAGTGTCATTCACTGACCCTTGTTTACAAGAGTTTTTAAATATTCTGTATGGTCTGAGAATCTCCTCCCTAATGTGAGCCAGATCATCACTATAATATTTTAACAATTTATTTCTTTGTATATGCTAGCTTCAATTAATGGTGAACAATTTTAAAGAAAATCATCAAAAAGTGTTTCAACAGTACCCTTTTCAATTTGTGTATTCTATATGAAAACTCTGCTTATTTTGCTAATCTATCTATAAATAAATTAATAGTCCTCTTCCTGTCCTTTTGTCCATGCCCCATAACAGTAGGCTTACTGTTGACTAATGTTACTGATTTTGACCATTGTTCACAATAGAATGTAAAGAAATGATGGTCGATGGCCTGAAGAAACTCCCCTATGAAGTCTGCCACCATACATATTTCCTTATTTTCCAACAACAAATATTGTGACAGACATACAATATCAACATGTTCGGCACTGGAAAAATATTTCTATTATAATATTTTATTTATAATACAGTGAATGTTCATTTGCATTACAATAAGTGATTCATTTTTGTTAATTTTCTGTAAACAGTTTTCCATTTTAGTGTTGCTTTTAGTGTCATGTCCAATTGCAGGAGATTTACTACCTACTGGATTAATTTTATCCCAAACAGGTTTTACATTCTTGTCATTATTCACACTGCTGTTTTCATGGATAGCTTTGTTCTGTTCATGCATTATTTAATTAGTTCAATGACACAATGACACAGACACTTCTTTCCTTCATAGTTTATGTGGATCCCACGCTTGGTGCATAGATTACAATGTGGCTTATTCATATTCAATACAACACATTTTGAATACTCAAAACACAGTTTCTTCATTTTAACATATGTTTCTTTTTCTTTTTTCAAATTTCCTTATTGGTCCATGAAGTAAATTAGATAGTGTCTATGATAGGGGAGTGGGGGGTGGGGGTGGGGGGGGGGGGGGGGGGGTGGAAGGAGAGAGAGAGAGATAGAGAGAGTTGTGCAAATTGAACACAAAGTGATGTTCATACAGGTATTGACAGAAAATTCAAATTTGCATACTTTGGTGGCTGATGGGTGAATGCGTGATGCTACAACATAAATGAAAGTGTCTCATAATTAATGTGCATGATATGGAATCTGCAGACGGTCCGCATCTTCATTCGTAACAGTCTAGAAAGACTGGTTATTCTCAACAAGTTTTGATAATGATACAGAGGACAGCAAGTAGGTGAAAGTGACCTGCATAGAAAACAATAGTATCACTGCAATACCCACTTTTATGGCAGTGAAAACTGCTTCACATGGAGAAAAGCACAACCACCAGTTCATGTAAAAACAAAACAATGTAACTTAGTGTTGCAGATTCCTGGCCTACAACTTACAGAAAATGCCTTGTGTAGGAATCTAGATGTTGAAAAATTTTGCTCTTGATATTTTCGATGAGATTGTAAAGTAATCGAAGAGTAAAATCAGTAAAATAAAACTACTCTCAAGAGAAAATATCTTTTATATATGATACTGATGTTCTTGAACTGAAAACATTTTTATGTTTCCTTTTATTCACAGCAGCCACCAAATGTGGCTCTGAATCTGTAGATAATTTTTTCTAAGTGCATGGAACTGGATGAATTATTTTTACAGTAGTATAAGAAATAGTTTTGTTCATATCTAAAGCTGTTCTATTTGAGAGCCCAGATGAGAGGGCACAAAGAAAAGGAGAAGATGTGACTGGCACAGTGTCATAGTTTTTAATGCATTTATTGTGAACTGTCAGTAGTGTTACTCTCCAGGCTGTACCAAGTCTGTTAGTGAAGTGCTTGTGGTTTTCTGTGGTCAACATAGGTTTTGGACGCATTTGCCAAGAAAACCGGGAGAATATGGGTTAAAGATTGCATGTATGACAGACACCAGGACACAGGACTTATGAAGTGTAGTGCAGTTAAAGTTGCCTATCTCCTCTTGAATGCAAATGCAGTATTTCAACTTTTTGAGTAATTGATTGTTACCATTCTTCTGCCAGCATTTCAGTTTATTTCATGAGTGAAGGTAGATGTTTCTCTTTGCGGTCTGAAAAATGACTTTCTTGATACAAGAAAGAATCAAAATTGTGAAAGCATATGTGAAAACAGGTTCTATTAAGGAAACTCACAAAATTTTCAGGGTCAGGGATCCAGGTAGAGGACTACCAGCAAAGAGGGCAATACAGAGTCTGTAAGAAAACTGACACCTGCAGATCTGTGCAAAGTGTAAAATACAAAGAATTTCTTCAGTTCGCAAACCAGAAGTTATTGTAGACATTCGATGTAAGATTATTTTGAGTCCAAAAAAATCTACATGTAAATTGGCCAAACAGGTGCATGTAAGCAGGAGAAGTTGCCAGAGAATATTGAAAAGTCTTAAATTGAAGCCATATAGTATGGCGGTTGTGCAGCAATTATGGGAGTATGGCAGTCAGAAAGATGTAGATTACTGCATGTGGCTTTTGAATAACATGAACGATGGTTTGTTAGACCTTTTCCATTACATTATGAGTGATGAAGCAAGGTTTTATCTTTACAATCATGTGAATTCACAGAACATGCGGTACTGAGCAAGAGTACCTTAATAATGTGTGACAGCAATCACTCAGTGGTGAAAAAATTGGCATTTGGTGGAGTGAAACAGGAACAAGCACCATTGGACCAGTATTTTTTGACACTACTCTCAACATAGTTGCATATATGTAGAAATTTTTGATATATTTTGTGCTCAGCTCACAAATATGAAATGCTATACTGCTCTTCCCAGCAAGATGAGGTAACATGCCACACATCTAAGGTATCCCTGGAACAAGTCCATGATGTCTTCACATGTTGTTAGATCCAGTGAATGTGATGGTGGCCATAAATATTTGCTGACAGTTCATTCCTCAGTGAAGACATCACTGAGGAATGAACAGTCAGCAAACATTTATGGCCACCACATTCACTGGCTCTAACAGCATGTGATGTTTTTCTGAGGGGACACCTAAGAGCAATGTTTGTGAAACAAGTCTACACACAATACAGGAACTGAAAGGCAACATCAGCCATCAAATTTCTGCCATGGCTATCCAAACTTTACCCTGGGTGTGTTTGAATATGCTTAGATATGCATAGTTGTGTACTGATGTTACAGGGGGTCAGTTTTAGCATTTTCTAAAAATGTATTTTTCACTGTATTTTTCATTGTAAACAAATGGTAAATTTATTTCAGCTCTTCATTCCTGTAATTTTACTGTATTTCTTTTATACGTATATGGGCAACTTCCATCTGTGCCATCCTGTATATGACCTCCATTATAGCATTTAAAAAATTTGAGAGTAGCTTAGGTTTAATAACTAAAAGTTTTATTTCTTGATTTTCCCAAAACATAGGAAAGTCCCCTTTTCCAGAACACCACTTGCGTATTTTCGTCTTGAGTATTAATATTTTTGTGTGATTTACTTTTAATATGTCTGAAAACAGATGTAGTAACTATTTCAGATCAACAGATCAATTAGTAAGTTCAGTCAATATTGTATGCACCAAGAAGTTAACTTCTGGAGTTTGACAGACACCAGGATACCACTTATGTAACAAAATTGTAAGATATCAGTTAAAATTAGAAACTAAAAGTTGCATTATGTTTTGAGTACGTGTAACTGCTGGGCCAGCCATTGGTGTGCTACAGTTATTATTTGTTAAAAAATGGTTCAAATGGCTCTGAGCACTATGGGACTCAACATCTATGGTCGTCAGTCCCCTAGAACTTAGAACTACTTAAACCTAACCAACCTAAGGACATCACACAACACCCAGTCATCACGAGGCAGAGAAAATCCCTGACCCCACTGGGAATCGAACCCGGGAACCCGGGAGTGCGAAGCGAGAACGCTACCGCACGACCACGAGCTGCGGACTATTATTTGTTAATCAAAAGCAAATTCACTAATGAATATTCTCCTTTGCTTATCATTCTGCTTCCACTTTTGCAATAATATAATGTTGAATATACTTCTTACCACAATAAATGTTTAATATTTTGTGGTTTCAAAACTTTTCACTCATTTTTAATCATAATATATTATTTGTAACTGACATCATCATCAGTTATTCACTTTTATCCAAAGCAAGATCTGCAGCTACTATTGGTAGCATAGGACAGTCAATAGCATGGTTTAGTACCCTCATAGGCTGTGAAATGCTGTTTTGTTTTACTTGTATCTGTGTATATCCATCCTTATTAACAACTTAGTGGTTGGCCTGCCTATACAGAAAACTGGAAAGGCATTATGTGTAAGTTGGTGTTAGACAACCCAGACCATTCAACAGGTTATTGATAATTAGCATTTGCAACTAATATAGCTGGAGTTCTCAGTGGTTAGGGGATACACAGGACATGTTTTTCAGCAGTGAACATCACTGTGAGCTGTACTCTGAGGGAATTGATTGAAGCATGCATAGTCACTCTATATGAGATAGTTAATTACATGTTCTGAAGATCATTTGAATGTTTCTTTTATCAGAATGATGTGGAATGAGCCAGTTTAGAAGATATTTATACATGATTAGTGTTAAAATTAATGAAAACATTATTTGCAACTACTCATGCAACTACTCTTAATAACAAGTTTCTTCTTTTTCAGTTTTAACTAGCTTTGCTAGCTATGAGACATTTTACGTTATTTGGCAAAATATTTGTTGCTGTATACTGAACTCCTTTCTGAGCCACTGATAGCTTTAATAATGGGTAGTAAAGATCATTTTTTCCTCTAGAATTGTAGGTATGGACATCACTGTTCTTCTCAAATTCTGATAGGTTGTTTATGAGTACTTTAATTAGTAAACATACATATTGTGAAGGTGCAGTTAATGTGTCTAACTCCTTGAAGAGATACCTACATGATGACCACTGGCGAACACCGCATATTATTCTTACTGCTCGATTTCATGCACTCAGTACATTCTTTTTAAGTGGTAAGTTATATCAGAAAATTATTCCATAACACATTATTGATTGAAAATGTGCAAAATATATCAGGAGGTTTTGTTTGCTTGTTTTCAAGAGTAGTAGTTATATAAAGAGCAAAATGAGCTGATCTTAATTGTCTGAGAATCTCCATAATGTCCTTCTTCCACTTCAAGTTTTCATCTGTATGTACACCAAAAAATTTTTAGTAATTTACCCTATTCATTAGGGGTAAGATAGATACTGCTTACAGGAAAATTAAAGAGACCTTTCGAGAAAGGAAAACCACTTGCATGAATATCAAGAGCTTTGATGAAAACCCAGTTCTAAGCAAAGAAGGGAAAGCAGAAAGGTGGAAGGAGTATATAGAGGGTCTGTACAAGGGGGACGTACTTGAGGACAATATTATGGAAATGGAAGAGGATGTAGATGAAGATGAAATGGGAGATATGATACTGCGTAAAGAGTTTGACAGAGCACTGAAAGACCTGAGTCGAAACAAGGCCCCAGGAGTAGACAACATTCCATTAGAACTACTGACAGCCTTGGGAGAGCCAGTCCTGACAAAACTCTACCATCTGGTAAGCAAGATGTATGAGACAGGCGAAATACCCTCAGACTTCAAGAAGAATATAATTATTCCAATCCCAAAGAGAGCAGGTGTTGACAGATGTGAAAATTACCGAACTATCAGTTTAATAAGTCACAGCTGCAAAATACTAACACGAATTCTTTACAGACGAATGGAAAAACTTAAAGAAGCCGACCTCGGGGAAGATCAGTTTGGATTCCGTAGAAATATTGGAACACGTGAGGCAATACTGACCCTACGACATATATTAGAAGAAAGATTAAGGAAAGGCAAACCTACATTTCTAGCATTTGTAGACTTAGAGAAAGCTTTTGGCAATGTTGATTGGAATACTCTCTTTCAAATTCTGAAGGTGGCAGGAGTAAAATACAGGGAGCAAAAGGCTATTTACAATTTGTACAGAAACCAGATGGCAATTATAAGAGTTGAGGGGTATGAAAGGGAAGCAGTGGTTGGGAAGGGAGTGAGACAGGGTTGTAGCCTATCCGTGATGTTATTCAATCTGTATATTGAGCAAGCAATAAAGGAAACAAAAGAAAAGTTTGGAGTAGGTATTACAATCCATGGAGAAGAAATAAAAACTTTGAGGTTCACTGATGACATTGTAATTCTGTCAGAGACAGCAAAGGACTTGGAAGAGCAGCTGAACGGAATGGACAGTGTCTTGAAAGGAGGGTACAAGATGAACATCAACAAAAGCAAAACGAGGATAATGGAATGTAGTCGAATTAAGTCGGGTGATGCTGAGGGAATTAGATTAGGAAATGAGGCACTTAAAGTAGTAAAGGAGTTTTGCTATTTGGGGAGCAAAATAACTGACGATGGTCGAAGTAGAGAGGATATAAAATGTAGACTGGCAATGGCAAGGAAAGCGTTTCTGAAGAAGAAAAATTTGTTAACATCGAGTATAGATTTAAATGTCAGGAAGTCGTTTCTGAAAGTATTTGTATGGAGTTTAGCCATGTATGGAAGTGAAACGTGGACGATAAATAGTTTAGACAAGAATAGAATAGAAGCTTTCAAAATGTGGTGCTACCGAAGAATGCTGAAGATTAGATGGGTAGATCACATAACTAATGAGGAAGTGCTGAATAGAATTGGGGAGAAGAGAAATTTGTGGCACAACTTGACTAGAAGAAGCGATCGGTTGGTAGGGCATATTCTGAGGCATAAAGGGATCACCAATTTAGTATTGGAAGGCAGCGTGGAGGGTAAAAATCGTAGAGGGAGACCAAGAGATGAATACACTAAGCAGATTCAGAAGGATGTAGGCTGCCGTAGGTACTGGGAGATGAAGAAGTTTGCACAGGATAGAGTAGCATGGAGAGCTGCATCAAACCAGTCTCAGGACTGAAGACAACAACAACAACAACAACAAACCTATTTAATGGTGTTTGTATTGTCCTCACCATTTCACCATCATCATTATCATCATTGATGACAGTGACTAGATTAGACAGTGTAAAACAAATTGGACTGTGTAACAATTGGGACTTTGTATGGGCACTGATGACCACGTAGTTGAGTGCCCGCAAACCAGTCATCATCATCACAATCAAACACTTTGGAAAGATCACAAAAATTACGAGTTGACAACAAGACTTTTAATATTTGGTGAGTGAATGTATACAGCATTCTGAGTCGAGCAACCCTTCTGGAATCCAAACTGTGATACGTTAAATAATTGTTTCTACTTAAATTTGAGACTACTCTTGAGTACATTACTTTTTTGAATATTTTGGAAGAAGGTGTTATGAAGGAAATAATATGATAATTATTTAAGCCTTTCTTGTCACCTTTCATATTTTAATCTATCTGGAAAAGTTCCCTGTGCCAGTAATGCTTTACATAGGCTTACTATACATCCCAGATTACCTCGGACAGTCCTGTTGTTTTAGTGCTGTCCAAGGTTGCATAAATGTCTGGTGTTTGAGAATTTTTATGACTGGTGAAATTTATAGCTGTATGTCTCTCAACTGAGCTTGGAACAATCACTGACATCAGTGGGGAGCTGTGGCTAACAGGTCTGACACAACTTTTCACTTACTCATTTTACAGCACAACACGAGCGGTGTGTTTGTAATTTCCGTGTGTGTAGTAACTCATCTACAAATTTTTGATCATTTTATCCCTATTCTTTTTTGTCTCATCATCTATCAGTGGGTAAAAGGAAGTGCGTGTTTAATGTTAACCTACAGCAGGAATACAATTTTCTTAATAGCCCATATAAAAACAGCTAAATGTAGAGTGCTATTAATGACACTGCTTTGCCAAATGAAAGAAATTTTTTAAAGCCAAAGATGGGAATATCAGTGATCTGGAGTGTGCTGCTAAAGAGACTACATCTTCGTACTACACCACTAGATACAAACACAATTTCTGAAAATAGTCATTTCTAGCAAAAAATACAGCTAAGTAAATAAAGTTAATGTTTCGGTAAAAAAATTTAGAACAATTTTTCAGAATTATGTCTGAAATTTCATCAACACCAAATGAATTTTTAATTTTTAAAATTTGTGTAGCTGTATTAATTTAACTGAAGGATGTTGGTGCTTCTTCTAGTCACATAAAGTTTTGTGGAATGACATGTTTAATGTGTTCCCTTGGTTCTTCAATTGAAGAACAAAGGGAATTTGCTACTGCCTAAAGAAAGTGATTGCTAAAAGTATTTAAAACTTGTGAATTATCGGTCACAACATGGTCACTTAGTTTATTATGGTATCTTGTACACTGACTAGCTGTCCTGTCTCCCATTTGACAATATCCCGTATGACTTTAATCTTATTATCTGCATTATTAATTGCTTTCATTAAAATATTACAGTATTTTTGTTGTATGCAGCTAATGTTGGCTTTTGACTTATTTTGACCTTAATATAAATTTCCATCTTCCTCTTACATGAGATTTTAAATCTCTTAGGTATCCATGGCTTACTGTTTTTTTTTTAAAATAGATTTTCTGGATAACTTTTTAGGAAAGCAACTTTCAAATACTGACACAAACTTACTGTGGAATAAATTGAATTTGACATTAGAATCTCTTTTTATACATGCCTTATTCTTTACCTCACATTTTTAACTTACTGTTAAAACATTGTATCTTGTCCTAATTAATAAGCCTCATGGCTTTATATGAACCTGCCTCATGGCTGCAAGGTGCTATACTATTTATTTACATTAATTTTGCATCATGATCACATAGTCCATTAACAATTGGGTACACATTAATTGTTTCAGCCTGAGCACTGTCTACAAAAATGTTATCAGTTAGGTTCCTGCTATACTGTTGAATATGAGTTGGAATATTAACTACTGAAATTAGAATAAAACACCCAAATAATTATTGCAGTTCATTTTTCCTGTCCTAATCTTGTAAGAAATGTACACTGAAATCTCCACTAGATACCAACTGCCTGCCAGGTAGTCCAATAATGTATATAGATATCTAATAAATAGGCGAAAGGGCAGAGGGGATCTGTAGACTGATACAATTACCAGAAAAGTATTGCATTAACAACTCATAGGCAAATGCTTCTAGGTTCTGAGCTACATAAAATCTGTTTGTTTCAATACTCCTGATTTTGAGTCCCACATTTACGTATGTTGCAACTTTTTCCTTGTTAATTCTACACAAAAATGATGGTAGTCTATGAAACCTGATATTTAACTTCTCTGCCTCTGCACTTTCGTAGTAAGAGACACACACAGAAAATCTGTCACTTCAGAATTTTCCGCATTTTCAGCACATACAAGAAGCTCATCTATCTTGTTTTTCAACCCCTTAATGTTCTGATGAAACAAGTTAATTTTAGTTTTCTGTAAACTGTTACATATATTATGGTTTGGTTCTGTTTCAGTTTCTGTCAAGACTATTTATAACAGACTCTGACTTAAAAATTGTGCCTCTCTGACTTCAGTAATCACAGGGATTTTTTTCTTGTGTGCTTGTAGCTCCCCATTTCACTTTCTGCAAGATGCTCAGCTAATCTGTGCTTCCCCCTCCTATTCAGGTGCAGACCATTATTTGCGTATACCCATCTACCAATTGCAGCAGTGGGCACAACACAGATATGAGACACTGTTTCAGTCAAAAGCAGTCCACAGAGCTCTTTATTTACATGGCTGACAGCTGTGTTAATCCATGGCTGATCATGATACTGAAAAATCTCCATGAACCTTACATGATTGTGTGCTGTTGGTGCTCCTATTTCCTCCAGATCACCTTTAATACTGTGTTCTAAACTGCTTGCCTGGCTGTTCCCTGCTCCTTCTATAAGTAACATATCCTCTTTATCAAAATCTCTGCACAGGGCACCTATGTTGTGTCACCTGGCTAAGCTTGGTACACAGTCCCAAAGGTTGCCAGTGTAAGAACCAGCAACTCTTTGTGTTTTTTATTTATTATTATTATTTTATTTTTTTAGGGCACAAAAACAACTAGGGTCGTATGTGCCCACTACTTTTGATGTGGACAATAACAGATAGTTGCTTCTTACTTCTTTGTACACCTTAAGGAAATCATAGCCCTGTTAGAAAAAACAGGTGATATATAACTAACAAGAATAGTATTACATTATAAGAGGTACAAACCTTAAAATGGTTAGGTGGAAGAGTATTTGCAAGGGATTAAGGGATTGGTGGAGCTGTCATTAAGCAGATGTAGTGAATCAGTGTATGAACAAGCTCTAAGACTGTAGTGAGTAAAGTGTTTTATATCTGAGGGATATTAATACAGAATGGAAGTACTGTTATCTGTTGATATAATTAACAACTTTAGATTTGAGAAACTGCCAATCAGCATGGTATAGGTTAACACCAAGAAAAGTGTCTTGACACTTTCGAAAATTATCAGGTGAATTAAGTGAGTTCCATTGTTTTAAGTGACAGGCATATAAGAAAATAAGAGCACTGATCCCAAAATTAGTATTTTTGGATTTATTCAAGTTTAACTAACTTGTATTACACAAATATTTGAGAGGAGGATCAGTGCATATTGATAGTAGTTTTGAAAAAGAGGATACTGTACTACCACGAATTTGAAAGGTTACATTTCCTTTAAATATCATTTGTTTATGTAATATAACTACAGAGCTATTACAAATGATTGAAGCGATTTCATAAATTCACTGTAGCTCCAGTCATTGACGTATGGTCATGACACACTACAGATATGTGGAAAAACTCATAAAGTTTTGTTCGGCTCAAGCCGCACTTCAGGTTTCTGCCGCCATAGCGCTCGAGAGCGCAGTGAGACAAAATGGTGACAGGAGCCGAGAAAGCGTATGTTGTGCTTGAAATGCACTCACATCAGTCAGTCATAACAGTGCAACGACACTTCAGGACGAAGTTCAACAAAGATCCACCAACTGCTAACTCCATTTGGCGATTGTACACGCAGTTTAAAGCTTCTGGATGCCCCTGTAAGGGGAAATCAACGGGTCGGCCTGCAGTGAGCGAAGAAACGGTTGAACACGTGTATCTGGACATGCTGGAAAATTGGCTCATGCCACAACTGGAGACCGACAGCGCTGACTTCATCTTTCAACAGGATGGTGCTCCACCGCACTTCCATCATGATGTTCCGCATTTCTTAAACAGGAGATTGGAAAACCGATGGATTGGTCGTGGTGGAGATCATGATCAGCAATTCATGTCATGACCTCCACGCTCTCCCGACTTAACCCCATGCGATTTCTTTCTGTGGGGTTATGTGAAAGACTCAGTGTTTAAAGCTCCTCTACCAAGAAACGTGCCAGAACTGCGAGCTCGCATCAACGATGCTTTCGAACTCATTGATGGGAACATGCTGTGCCGAGTGTGGGAGGAACTTGATTATCGGCTTGATATCTGCCGAATCACTAAAGGGGCACATATCGAGCATTTGTGAATGCCTAAAAAAACTTTTTGAGTTTTTGTATGTGTGTGCAAAGCATTGTGAAAATATCTCAAATAATAAAGTTATTGTAGAGCTGTGAAATCGCTTCAATCATTTATAATAACCCTGTACTTCCATTACATTTTACATATCTTTTAAAATGGCCAGTAGTGATTCTATTACTTGACTGAGCCTCATGCTGCTTTGGTAAAACACAAAACTCACATTAAAATCCCTGTCTGCCCTTCCTTAGATTAGATTAGATTAGTTTTTCATTCCATAGATCCGTGCTGAGGAGATGCTCGTGGATGTGGACCATGTCAATTTTTTTTTTTTTTAATTTGAAATAACAATACTAATAGTATGAGTATATACAATACATCATTTTTTTAAGCTGGAACAACAATACTAATAGTATGAGTATATACAATACATCATTTGTCTCTATTAAAGAATTCATCAATGGAGTAGAAGGAGTTGGCCACTAGTAAGTCTTTCAGGCTCCTTTTAAACTGATATTTATTTGTAACTAAATTTTGTATGTTTGCTGGCAAATTATTGAAGATGAGTGTTCCTGAGTAGTGGACCCCTTTTTGAAGTAAAGTAAGTGCTTTTAAGTCCTTGTGCAGATCATTTTTGTTCCTGGCATCGTATGTTTAGGTTCCCTAAATGCTTAAGGCAAATGCTGAGATGGTTCTTTTGAAAAGGATGTAGTGAATTTCCTTCATAAATCTTCCCCATTCTGTGCTTTTACACCCATCTCTAATGACCTCATCACTGATGCGACATTAAACCCTAATCTTCTTTTCTTCTTTTACTGTTTCTTATGGCTTAAATGTCCTTGTGATATTTCCTGGACATGTGGATATGCTTTCCATCTATCTACTTCTCCAATATTTCTATAGATGGTTCTTAAAGATAGAGGGAACAACTCATTTCTGGATTAATCTGATGAACAGAGCCATGTCTTTGAAAGTACATAGTAGTGTGTGTGTGTGTGTGTGTGTGTGTGTGTGTGTGTGTGTGTGTGTGTCTGCAAGTAAAGTCATCAAACAAATGGAAAAGGTTCCTTAGGATGTATCCAAACATTTGTCAACCACTTATGACAGCATCAGTATACTACTTATGACAGTATCAGGCCTTATCATGTGGCACAATTTTAAATTTTTAGTTTAAGTGTCTTAGGCATAAATGGTTTTTCTCTGTATACTAGGGAAAGAATGGTTTCCTGCTCCCATATGAACTAATTATTATTTTATAATTCATAAACACCAAAATGTTATACTTTCTATATAGAAAGAAGTATTTTCTTCCATTTTATTGTGTCACAGGGTTTTTTGCTAAACAAAAGTTGTTTGCATACTGTATCACTACCTTTTTTTGTTTCTTTCCAGATTCTTGATCTTGGAGTAATCCTCCATCCGGGGTCATATCTCCGAGAATTCTGGAATATTATGGATGCTGTTGTTGTTATTTGTGCTGCTGTTTCATTTGCATTTGACATGAGGTAAGGAAATATTTTGATATGGTTTTTCATGTTTACTGTTAATATTTTTCTCTGATAGAAAAAACTGGATAATCAAGCTCTGTACTCAACACACTCATTCCCATCAAATAGTGTCATATAAACACCTTTCTTGATGTCCAGTATGTGGTTTATGGACAGTGAAATTGTTATAGCTGTCTTCCTGTAGAGCGGAAAGGTACATGTTCAAGTTCCTAGGGTAAAAAGGAAGACATTTATTGAGAACATCCCAAGAGAGACCCTATTGACATGGAAAGAAAGAGACAACCTTGCAGAGAAGCTAGGAGGTGAGAGTAAATTGTAAGTGGAAGATCAGGTTTGTGTGAAGCAAATACTGTAGCACAACTAATTCAACACTAGACAAAATTCAGTAGCATTAATGGGTGAGATGATGGAGGTGATATGATGAAAATGGAACCAAGCAGTGCTTTGGTATGCACCTAAAATATTATGACATGGGAAGAGACTGGAACTTAAATATTAGTTGAACTAAACCTTCATCACATGGATTTTCTACTTCTAGAATTAAAAAGGATCAGACTTTTTGGGGATCAGAACCTATAAATTGCTGCTTTAGGTACTGGAAATGAAGAAACAGATTTTGTAAGTAATTTTTAAGTATTATATTCTGTCAGACAATAAGATAATGCTTAAAAACAGAAATAAAATGCAATTTATTGAGAACTGAATTAACATATAAACCAAATGATATTATTACCTGAAGTTATAAAATGTCATCTGCAGCCTCTTGGAAGGAGTACCTGTATTGTTATATGTCAAAGATGAGAAACGCTAATGTACAAACTGATCCTGTCTACTTAGAAGTGGGAATGAGAGGATCAGTGGGAAGCTTTGCAACAGAAGAAGCATTGTTGTATGAAAAAGAAATAGGTTTAATATATGCTGTGAAATCATATTCCAAAAAATCTGTTATAGGCAAAATGTCCAACAGAACATTCTGCATGATCTAGGGGGAAAAATTCAGAAAAGCATCAATAAGGGATGTGAAAATTTGTAGCAAAGTGATGGAAAATTGAGATTTTACAGACCAAAATGAAACAAACTTGTTTAAAATATAGCGGATTAACATATGGCAATTTTATGTGAAGTGATACATTAAAGCAGAAGTACAGACTATTAGTAAATTATTGATATATTGTCCTAATGGACATGTTTCAGTCCAGTTTTCAAATTTGTACACAACTGTGTTAATCTTTCACAAAGGTAATGCAGGGATGACTTCCAGACTGACTTACCACAAGTCAGACTTAGTTCTAAAATGCCTGATTATATCTACTTGCTACATTGTAGTTACCTAACATTTGTAAATGACCACCATAAAAAATTTCCTTGCATGTAAATTTTTACACACTAGTTTATCGTAATGACATTATCTAAATACTGAGGAAATACAGTATGAGCTTCTTAAGGAAACACAGAAATATGTTGGTGTTCCTGGTTCATAACAAAAAATACAAGAAGTACATCATGAGCTAGATAAAGGGGAAGACTCATTATGAAGCAATTAAAATGTCAATCACCAAACTTGTAATTGAAACTTTTCTGTTAAAGTTCTCTCCAAGGAAATGTTAAACTCTCTCATCTGCTTAAAACAGCTGAAACAACTATCTACCTCTTTATAAATAATTATTCATTCCCACTGAAATTTTATGTGTCTACTTGCAGATTGGAGTATTTACGTGCAGATCAGGAAATGTCACAATAATAAAAATCAGACTGTACATGGTGTTATCACAAAAATTTTTCGGAATTATTAAAATGAATGTAAAATATTTTATTGAAATTCAGAATAAATTGAGAGTTGTTGATGACAACACCGAGAAGATGTTAAATACTGTTATGATACAAATTTATGTTGCTTTCTGCTTTATCCATCTCAGTAATAATTAATACTGAGATTATTATAGCACACTGCTGACCATTAATATTGTGTTACCATAACTGGGCATGCAAAAATCTAAAATTTTCCATATGAATGTTTATTAGTACCAAAAGGCTTCAAAATACCTCCTGATACACCTAACATTGAGTCAATGTAGTAAGTGGCAGTACTAGGGTTCTCTAAGAGGGGAAGAAAGAGGATTAGGGTTCAACATCCTGTCAGTGATCAGTTCTTTAAAGAAGTATTGTGTGGCTAAATTTATCCTTGAACCATGTTGATGAGGTGGCTGAATGGGTATAATGACCTGCGCAGATCTGCTACGAAGATGGGGGCCATACCAGACCACTTTCGGTCTCTGCTGAATGAGTCTCCCAATGAGTTCACAGCAGGCGCAGAGCACCATAGTGTAGGACTCACCCACACATTGCTGTTAACTGCACAAGAGGAAACAGTACCCCTACTTGTTTGCAATCTGCAGAAAACATTGATGATCTGCATCATAGTACAATGTCCCCACATTTGCAATTGAATCCTCGAGCATGTCGTCAGGTGTACAGCCACACCGTATTGTAATAGACTTGGAGATTGCTGTGTGTTGCATGAAGTTTGAATTAGACGCAGGGGCCTTGGTCTGTCTCATGAATTTGGGTACTTATGACTGGCTGAGGTGCCCCCCTCCCACCCATACAGTGCTCTTAGCATCAGGTAGTATCTTATTGTGTGGGGTCAAATACTACTCACGACCAAATACATAACTGTGAAATGTCAGCTTGTGCTTTATCAGTATCTGATCACTCAGGTGGTGCATTCTGGAACCAGGAGTCATTGCTAGAGTCATTTGCTCAACTTTTTGGTACTATTCTGGGTAGGACCACCAATTTTGAGTCACACATCATACTGAAACTGTTGGTGGTTCCTGCTGAGCCCACCCCATGCACTTTGCTATGCAAGATAAACTGAAGGTGGAACTCAATAGATAGCAGAATCTCAGACTGGTGTCACCAGTTTCAGCAAGTTGTCTCGCAAACTGACATATGGCTGGGAGAGTGGTGTGCTGACCACATGCCCCTCCGTATCTGCATTGAGTGACACCTTTGAGCGAGGATAGCACAGTGGCCTGTTTGGGTGGTGTTTAGTTTTTTAGTTTCATCAAGCTATTGGGCCATCCCCATACATGTGATACAGAAACCCAATGGCAATGTTAGACTTTACAGCAAGTTCAGGCACATGATTCATGCACAAAGTGAAAAAGATATTTATCCCAAACCCTGCCCCATGAAGTGGTTGGCTAAGTTCGCTGGCAATCATATTTTTCCAAAATTGACCTCAGAGATGTATACTTGCAGTTGCCATTGGGCACTGAGTCTTGGCAGATTTTAATGTTAAATACTCCCTTCAGGAGTACTAGTTTAACTGGTTGCTGTATGAGGTAGCGTCAGCTCCTGGAATATTCCAGCATTTTCTTGAGCAACATATCAAAGACATTTTGTGCTATGTCAACTATTTGAAAGACATTTGAGTTACTGACTGCACAAAAGAACTGTATTTGCATAATTTACAGGCAGTTTTTCAGTGACTGCTAGACAAAGGGCCTCTTTGACCGCTTGAGAACTGTCATTTTTTTGTTCCTAGAGTACAATACTTAGGGCATGTATTAAGTAGGGATGGTATAATACCAACAGCAGAACATCTTGCAGCAGTCAGCAAATTGTGAGTTCCTAAGAATACTTGGAGTTGCAATAATTTTTAGGGAAGGCAAATTACTGTGAAAAATTCACTTCATGGTCTGAATACCTTTGTCATCCATTGAATCAGTTTCATAAGAAAGCAATGAGAATCGAGTGGTTAGAGGCATGTCAGTGGCATTCCAGCAACACCTCCACTCTGCTCCATGTTTGGTAACGTTCACTTCTGGTAAGTCCTACACTCCGGCTGCTGATGTGTCTCAGTACAGCGCTGTCACTGTCCTCTCTCACAGAAACCCTGATGGCTCAGAACAACCTGTTGTATTTGCCTCAAATACTTTATTCCCAGACTTAGAAGTAGGCACTTGCGATCATGCATGACTTTAGAAAATTCCATGTGTTCTTACATATCGCTATGTTCCATCACCTTACAGGTCATAAGCCACTCATCTCCCTGTTTGGTCCTCAGTCTGAGCTCCCAGATATAACAGCACAACCTGAAGAGCATTTGGCCTCATTTCTGAGTAATTATTCTTATGAAATTCACTTCCAACACACATTCTATCATGCAAATGTGGACATTTTGTCACTGTTAATGGTGGGTACCAGAACTGGCTTTGACTAACAGGAAGAAATCTATTTTGCACTGGGACCAGAACCTTCTGGAATGTTCAACAAATTATGGATGACAGTGTGGGAACTTAAGGCAGCTACAAGTGAGGATTCATTCCTGCATAGAGTCATTAACAGCAGTCCAGCAGTGCCGGCCAGAGTTGCTTTCTTTGAGGTCACACACAGTGCTCAGGACATATTTCAAACTTAACAGTAGGCTCAACATTGTCAACAATGTCCTACTGCTAACTATGGGAGACCAGAGTTATTATTTCACCATCATGACAACAGATTCTGCATGTGCAAAATGCATTTCATTGGTGGATACCTCAAATGAAAGCACTTGCTTTGTAAAACCTCTGTTGACCAGCAGTTAACTCTGCCATTGAGGATGTAGTGTGAGCCTGTTCTGCATACGTGCTCAACTAGGATGCCCACCACAAACGCTTTCTCCATGGCCTTTGTCCAACCACCCATGGGACTGGGTGCATATGTGTTCTTCAGTTCCTTCCGTGTCTAGGCGCTCAGTCCGGAACCGCGCGACTGCTACGGTCGCAGGTTCGAATCCTGCCTTGGGCATGGATGTGTGTGATGTCCTTAGGTTAGTTAGGTTTAAGTAGTTTTAAGTTCTAGGGGACTGATTACCACAGATGTTAAGTCCCATAGTGCTCAGAGCCATTTGAACCATTTTTCCTTCCATGTGGCTCATAGTGGTAGATGCCATTTGTAATTACCCTTATGTTGATAAGTTGTCCTTCACAATGACGCAGGCTATAATTCAGCCCTTAGTTGCCATTTTTGCTATTGACAGTGCACCACAAACCCTTGTCTCAAGGCAATGATTGCAATGATTGCCAGTTTGTGTCAGAGAAATTTGAAGCATACTGCCACTGATATGATATTCAGCACCTGACCACCTTGCTGTTCTGTCCAGTGTCTAACGTAGAGGTCGAGCTGTTGGTCTGGACATTCATATCACAACTGAAGGAAACAGTGTCTACGAGTCCTAGAGATGATGCTTTGTCCTGTATTTTGGCACTTCACCAAGCAACTCCAATCAACTGTTGCAGTCTGGCTGAGATACTGCACTGCTGTCAGCTTTGTGGTCTCTTTTTACCTGTTGTGCCCTTTGCTGTGTGGCCCTGGCCTGAGGACCTTACCATGGTATCAGCAAGGCAGAAGGTTCTGCCATTTGGGCAGGCATATTTGGGCATAAATTGGGGTGGATGCAATGGATGCAAGGCATGATGATGGGAAATAAGGGGAGACATCTTTATGTTGTGGAGGTGGCTTAACAATACCTGCTGTGCCACAGGAACCTGCTATGTCCAAATCATACTGAGCAATGGAAGCCACAACGCAATTATACAGATGACATTTTCTCAGGTGGGTGGGTCTACTTCAAGTACTGAGTAGCACCCACCAATGCTCTCACTGCCTGTGTGCCTCTCACTGTATAATTTGCACCATTTACCAGGTAGATGCCATGTTTCTTGACTTCTGCAAGGCATTTGATACAGTTCCCCACAGTTGTTTAATGAACAAAGTAAGAGCATATGGACTATCAGACCAATTGTGTGATTGGATTGAAGAGTTCCTAGATAACGGAACGCAGCGTGTCATTCTCAATAGAGAGAAGTCTTCCAAAGTAAGTGTGATTTCATGTGTGCCACAGGGGAGTGTCGTAGGACCATTGTTATTCACAATACATAAATGACCTTGTGGATAACGCCGGAAGTTCACTGAGGCTTTTTGTGGATGCTGCTGTAGTATATCGAGAGGTTGTAACAATGGAAAATTGTACTGAAATGCAGGAGTATCTGCAACGAATTGACGCATGGTGGAGGGAATGGCAATTGAATCTCAATGTAGACAAGTGTAATGTGCTGCGAATACATAGAAAGAAAGATCCTTTGTCATTTAGCTACAATATAGCAGGCCAGCAACTGGATGTAGTTAATTCCATAAATTATCTGGGAGTAGGCATTAGGAGTGATTTAAAATGGAGTGATCATATAAAGTTGATCGTTGGTAAAGCAGATGCCAGACTGAGATTCATTGGAAGAATCCTAAGGAAATGCAATCTGAAAACAAAGGAAGTAGGTTACAGTACACTTGTTTGCCCACTGCTTGAATATTGCTCACCAGTGTGGGATCCGTACCAGTTGGGGTGATAGAAGAGATAGAGAAGATCCAATGGAGAGCAGCACACTTTGTTACAGGATCATTTAGTAATTGCAAAAGCATTATGGAAATGATAGATAAACTCCAGTGGAAGACTCTGCACGAGAGACACTCAGCAGCTCGATATGGACTTTTGTTAAAGTTTCGAGAACATACCTTCACTGAGGAGTCAAGCAGTATATTGCTCCCTCATATGTATATCTCGAGAAGAGACCATCAGGATAAAATCAGAGAGATTAGAGCCCACACAGAGGCATACTGGCAATCTTTCTTTCCACGAACTATACGAGACTGGAATAGAAGGGAGAACCGATAGAGGTACTCAAAGTACCCTCTGCCACACACAGTCAGGTGGCTTGCGGAGTATGGATGTAGATGTAGATCACCCAGTGAAACCCTCCTTCCATGAGAGCTGTTTGCCAGGAGGAGATCTGATGGAGGTGGAGTATTCCCTACATCACTGCAGCAGCCATCAGAGGTTGCCCCCAGTCCTCATCACTCCCCAACCACCAGCGTTGGGCAGAGCATCGGCGTACAATCTACCCCAGTGTCACCTACGATGTCCCAATGAAGAGCACCCAAGTATATCATCTGGCAAAGGTCCCTCTCGCCACTTATCCCTTGACTCAGTGACTTCTCATGTGCCACACCTGTGATTCATTTATAGCCATTGGTAGATCATCTTCAAGTACTCATCACTTTGTAGCTGGATGTAATCTCATTTTCTATAAACTGTTGAGGTATTGTACATATCACAGCATCAGTTACATCTTAACATGTATTGGTAAGTATATTCACTTAATAATGAGCTTGGTTAAAATATCTCATATTGAATAATAATCAGGAGTAAGCACATCCATGGAGTTATGAACAACTTAGACAGTGGCACTGGTCTGACTTAGTCAGCACAAATATATGACACTCAATACATAATGCTGGCAAAGTGAAGCATTCCTGCACATCCCAAAAACCTTTGATATTAACATGCTGATTTTTTATACATAGATTTCTGTCGAATGTGTGTTAGCTCATCTCCAACTAACTTGACAAATGGACTCACAACTATTTATAAACATATATCGGAATAATTACCAAACTTTAATTACATTTTAGTTTATAATAATAATGTCTGAAATAACTCCAATGATATTACAAAGAAACAAGCAATAAATTGTCTCACCTGTACGATGGATTACTGAAAAAACTGAGAAGTTTACTAGACTACTTAGTTAACCCACTATACACTACCACTGGAATTTACTAATTTTTATGCAATATTTTTATGTTATAATTTTATCGATTTTGGTAATTTCTTAATTTAAGCCTTATTTTGTAAACCAAAAGTGTTTTTCAGTTCAGCAAATTCAGGACAACATAATTATTGTACCATTTCTCAAAATTAGACACTCTTAAATGCCAAAATAGAAAAGTATTGTCTGTGTGGTAGAAATTACAAATACAAATATCTCTTTAAATAGTAAGTTTTTGTAAACTCTGGAGAGCTTACTGAAAATAGAGTCTTTGTCTGGCACACAGTTTTAATCTGCCAGGAAGTCTCATGTCAGTGCACACTCCACTGCAGAGTGAAAATCTCATTCTGGAAGTTTATGGCGGGCTTTTTATTATTTTCCATTACGTGACAAGCCATCAACTATTTTCTCACTTAAATTCTTAGTCCTATGTTTTCTGTAGGAATATAATATGTGTAATAATTCTTCAAATAATTTGGTTTTTCCTTAAAGTAACTATATTTCTGCTGTTGAATATTATGGAGGTACTCATTGAACTATAAGGTTTCATAAATGAGTCATGGAACAGGGGATTCATCATTTTACAAGACTATAAAATGTTTATCAATTACATAACGAGAAGAAAAGAAAGAAACTACGTTTTTAAGGTGCAGCATTGTAGCAAGTGGGTCCCCCCCCCCCCCCCCCCAAACCCCAGCCCCTCCCTCCGTCCTCTCCATCTCCACCCTCCATCATGCTACATTCTTTCATTAGCACCCCCCCTTCCACCCACCCCCATAGTAGGTAACTGGATAATTCAATATAAAAAAGCTATAAAATACATTAACCACAAGCACTATGTATAAAATGCATCTGAAAATTACTATACACGTAGTTTTTATAGAACATGAAATTTTCGTGGTGGAAACAAAATTGTTACTTCTGAATGATACATCCATTGAGATTTCCAACTTCTAGTCATTACATGTATCACATTTTAATACAAAAATTATGGAATGAGCTGATCATCTTTCTACAACACGAAATACAAATTTTCAAAATACCAGAATATACAGTTACGTAAAGAAATTAAAATGGTTCAATCTTCTTAGCAGTGTACATTAATTCTTACTTCTGAGCAAAGAAATTTCTACATTTTTCAAACACTTAGTAATGTAATTGTTTTTCCTTTCACTTTTTGGGATGTCCTTCTTACATACAGTTAAATTAATTAACTTCAGTGCCCAACAGGCATGATATATGCTGAGATGACAAAAGTCATGGGATAGCAATATGCACATATACAGATGGCAGTAGTACCGTGTACACACGGTGAAAAAGGGTAATGCATTGGCGGAGCTGTCAGCTGTACTCAAGTGACTCATGTGAAAAGGTTTCTGATGTGATTATGGCTGCATAACGGGAATTAATGGACTTGGAAAGTGGAATATTAATTGGAGCTAGATGTATATGTCATACCATTTCAGAAATCATGGGAGATCCAATATTCTGAGATCCACCGTGTCAAGGGTGTAGTGAGAACACCAAATTTCAGGCATTACCTCTCACCAAGGATAATGCAGTGGCCAACGGCCATCACTTGACTGACAGCAGCAGAATTTGTGAAAAGTTGTCAGTGCTAACAGACAAAGAACATTGTGTGAAATAACCACAGAAATCAATGAGGTACATAAGATAAATGTGTCTGTTGCAACAGTGTGGCGAAATTTAGCATTAATGGGCTGTGGTAGCAGACAACTCATGTGAATGCCTTTGCTACCAGCACGACATCACCTGCAGCACCTATCCTGGGCTCCTGACCATATAGGTTGGATCCTAGATTGCTGTAAAATTGTGGCCTGATCAAACAAGTCCCAATTTCAATTGGTAAGAGCTGATGGCAGGGTTCGAGTGTGTTGCCAACCCCACAAAGATTAGGACCCAAGTCAACAAGGCACTGCACTTGCTGCTGGTGGCTTCATAGTGGTGAGCGCTGTGTTTGTAAGGAATGGACTGGGTCCTCTGGTCCAAATGAACCCAACATTGACTGGAAATGGTTATGTCTAGCTACTTGGTGACCATTTGCAGCCATTCATGGAATTCATGTTCCGAAACAGCAATGGAATTTTTATGGATGATAATGCACCGTATCAAAGGGCTGCAATTGCTTATGGATATTCTGGAGAATTTGAGCAAATGATTTGGCCACCCAGATCACCTGCCATGAAACCCAGTGAATATTTATGGGACATAATTGAGAGGTCAGTTTATGCACAAAATCCTGCACTGGCAACACTTCCGCAGTTATGGACAGCTGTAGAGGCCACATGAGTCAATATTCCTGGAGGGGCTTCCAACAACATGTTGAGTCCATGTCAAATAGACTTGCTGCACTACACCAGCCAAAAGGAGGTCTGACACTATGTTAGAAGGTATCCCACGATTTTTGTCACCTAATTGTACAAATAGTAAATATCCACTAATTTTCACACATTGCACATGTCTTCTGCAGTCAACAAGTTTTGGCCTGGCACGGCTCCTATTACTCAGAGTCCATAGTTGTTATATTTCACTGGAATTCATTGTTCTTACTGCATATCATGAAAGGGAAACATACAACTTACATTAGTATGTACATATGTCTGTTGAGTCCATGCCAAATAGACTTGCTGCACTACACCAGCCAAAAGGAGGCCTGACACTATATTAGAAGGTATCCCACGATTTTTGTCATCTAATTGTGCAAGTAGTAAATATCCACTAATTTTCACACATTGTACATGTCTTCTGCAGTCAACAAGTTTTGGCCTGGCATGGCCAGAGTCCATAGTTGTTATATGTCACTGGAATTCATTGTTCTTACTGCATATCATAAAAGGGAAACATACAACTTACATTAGTATGTACATATGTATTTTTGACTATCATGACAATCATAACCTTTTGTATGATAGTTTCTCATATTACATTATATTCAAGTAAATAGCGTTTCATGAAGTCCACTTATGGATATTCTGGAGAATTTGAGCAAATGATTTGGCCACCCAGATCACCTGCCATGAAACCCAGTGAATATTTATGGAACATAATTGAGAAGTCAGTTTATGCACAAAATCCTGCACCGGCAACACTTCCGCAGTTATGGACGGCTATAGAGGCCACATGAGTCAATATTCCTGGAGGGGCTTCCAACACGTTGAGTCCACGTCAAATAGACTTGCTGCACTACACCAGCCAAAAGGAGGTCTGACACTATGTTAGAAGGTATCTAACCTAATGAAATGGAAGTCATAACTGTATAGCTAAACTTGATATAAAAAAGCAAGTAATCATTTGTTTCATGTAATCAGCTTGTTACCAAAAGGATCAATGTCACAATGTCAATTTTTGTTCAGTCACACCACTTTCTTTGCAAGTAATTTCAAAATAATTGCTCAACCAGGAAAATACTCCAAGATATCACAAAATTACGTGTATAATACAATGCAATTCAAGCAGCAAAGTTACTGTGTTCATAGTATTTCATTATTTTGAAAGCAATGCCTATTCTTAATAATGTCAATTGAGGCACACATCAAATATATTCACTAGGAAAAAATATTCTGAAAAGAAAACTTTACATTACACGGAGCTCAAACACATTCTTCTTCAAATCAGGTTTTTATAAATGTTACTAATTTTAATCATAGTCCTTCTGCTTTAGTCTGTCTACAGTTTTTCTTTCTTATGTCACACGGCTATTTGTATTGTTAATACACTTATGACATATTTATAACTTCCTCCTTATATATGTTTATTTTTCTCAAATTACTAGAGGCCTGCCACAAGGCCACAGAGGATAGTATATTCATAGCTTTTACATTATTTACATGTTTTTACCACTTTCCTTTGAGACATGTCATTGATTATCATTACATATTGTACTTTTGCTGAGTTGATCTTCCTATGTTACTTTAATTTCTCAGTTACATAAATTTATGTTCTTACACCTTCTGATTATTCACTGGCAAGGTCACTAACCAATCCCTGACACTGAAAAATATCACATTATTTCCTGATATGAGCCATCTACTACTTTATTAACTCTCATATAACACTTCCCATTTTAATAGAAAATTGTCTTGCCATGATACATCAAAATTCATAACACTTTTTTCATCTCCCTGACATAGTCAAAACAACTTCAGCAAAACATATTTTCACACACTCTCAATACTTTTTACCGAGACAACATATCTAAAATCATATCCTTCCAACACTTAGTTTATTAAATACAGTTTTACAGTATTTGAATATATTATTCATGTGCTCTATTACAAAATGAAATGTGCAAGAATAACACTTCATTACGTTTGCATCTAAAGTTTGAAACATAACATAAATTGAGTTGTTTCCTCGTAATATACTAGTCAGCTATACTAGTAGAAGTAGATCGTCATTCAGGAAAGGCAGGAAACCCACAGCCATCTTGAGGCTCATTGTTTGCCAAAACACATACAAAGAATACGAGCCCTCTGGAGGCTTTTAAGCACTGATTTATATTTTAACCCCTGGTCCCCAGCCTAGTTTTTAATAACTGAGTGAAGTTCCACATTTACTATCAAATCAGTTTAAATTACAGAACATCCCCACCACAGGTATTTGAAAATAGCATTCGCCGCATTGCAAACACTATTCTGTTAAACACTTTATTATATGAAAATTACTTTATTCACATAGGTTACTTTGTTGATAATTTTAAAAATCTTAGACATGTCTACTATCACTAATTTTGTCATTAATGTATTTGCTTTGGCAAAGCTTACTTCTCCAACCATTTCACTCCTCACTTGCTTACATTCTGTCTCAGTTGCACTTACATTGTTTTCAACTAATTGCAAATCTTTAATTTATTGCCCCTTTCGAATATCTAACCCTCCAACCTGACATACATGGTTTGAGTTTTGTTGAGCATTGTCCTGAAGCATAATGTGTGCTTGAAAATTCTTTGGATGTCTCAATGTGCCACTGATCAAATATCTGTGCTTTTCACACAATTGTTAATCCTGGTATGGGAAACTTAAGTATAGATAGCATGCATATTTTCTTGGACATCTATACCAAACAAATCAAAAACACCCATGCCAAAAACATTCGGACAAAGTATGAGTGAACTAGCAAGAATGGCACCAATGTAGTCATACTTTTATATTTTGCTTGTGAAGTGCATGTCCTGAGACTGGAATATTTTCACCATTGTATGCTGTGAAATGCAGACATGATTTCTGGAGCTTGGGGTGTCCCAACAGCATATATGTATTCTGATTAGTTAATGTGACTGAAGCATCAGTATCTTAACTGGGATGGTACAGTTTGATTGCAAATTTATAAAGATATGAACAGTTTGTGATTATTCCTCTGAATATGGTTGTTAGTTCTGACTTTCAAAAGACTGTCTTTGTCTGATTTATGAGTGACGGACTGTTTTGCTGTTCGTCTATTTGAGGAGAGCTGATTGAATGAGCAAAGTTTTTCACTGTGCTTGTAGCTTTGCCATTGTAGTGCTTGCATCTATGGTCCTGTGAGTATTGCCAGAGGAGTGGGTGAGGAATCAGAATGTGAGATTATATTGACTACCATCTTCTCAAATCTAGGTTCATAGGGAAGAAAATTTACTTTTACATTCTTTTGCAGGCGCATTTTCTGTTTGTGGCCTGACTTACGGCTGTGTCGGGCATTCCAAATGGCAGAAGAAACATTGTTTGCAGCGATGTGTTATGTAACACTGAACACAAGAATTTTGAGCACACAAACTTGTAGGAAAACTGGCTGGACACACTGTGTACTGCATATGCCACTGCTTGTGGCTGTTGCAAACATGTGCCATGCAGGGTTCAGCCTGCTTAGAACTTTTTTTGGTCAGTTTTGCAACAACAGGCATGTTAAAGTCTAGTTCAATGAAGTTTTGCTATTACTAAGATTTGAACATTTTGAGCACTTCATTGGGACTAGGATAGCGATGCATAAAAATCTCATCTCATATTCTATTGTCAGTGAGGGTCTGAATAGTTGCATCATGAAGAATTTTGTCATGAAATGAGTCTCGAATAGCACAGTTAAATTTACAGTTCCTAGTCATGCCCCTGAGTTCAGTGATCCATTCCTTGTAACATCGATTACTGTTATGACACATGCAAAACTGTTTGAAATGAGCAGCAGCTACTTAGATTGGGGACTAGAAAAATTCCTTGATTTTCCTAATAACTCACTCAAAGCGTAGTGTTTGGGGTTCTACTAGGGGGAGCACTTTTTGACACATTTGCACTATTTCTACTCCTACCCATGAAAAAACAAAAGAACATCATGGGTCACCTCAGATTTTGTAGGTTGAAATATGCTGCTCCAGATGAATTTTTATTCTGTCCACTCCTCTTGTTTTACATCAAAGGAGCAGAAGGGAGGAGGGAGCATCTGGTGATCAGAATTATGTGCTTCAACTGTAGTTTGCCACTGTACATTTTGTACATCCAGCAGTTGGGTGATGCTTAAAAGTAACATTTGTATTTGTTGGCTCTGAAACTGAGTAAGTGCAGTGAGTGATGGCTCTCCAGTGGTTGCCATTTTAAGCAAAACTTAAGTACACTTTAAGACACAAGAAAGAAATTTACAATTATTTTCCCACACTGCTGAAACAGAAATATTGATTAATTTGATGATGTTTGGAGTTGAGGATGTTGAATCACATCCCAAGAATCCAAACCATTATGATCTCATCCTTGTCACCAAAAACATCTGTTGTGTCCTGTATGAAGTGATTGGTTAAACCTGGAACACTCCATACATTTAATAAATGACTAAAACATCCATTCATTTATTTACATTATATACAGCACAATAAAATTATACATAGCTGTAGTATCAATTGTTGTCTGTTCCACACTGTTTCAAAAATAATTCTGTATGATAGTTGAATATTAATACTGTTGTACATTGTCTGTAGTTGTATTTTTACTGCGAGTCTTCTGAGATCTGGGGACTGGGGCTTGGTGTCTGCCATCTTAAAAAGACACATTGATGGATACCTTTGCATGCAGTGAGTAGAAGAGATGAGGCATACAGCTATCTTGCAGGAGTATGGTGAGCCCTGTAAAAAGTGGGGTTCACAGTGGAGGACAGACATGTTAGACCAGAACCTTGACGACGAGTATGCCTGCCCTCATAATCACATGCAACTGACATCGGTGTGTTGAAATGATGCATCTTCTGCACAGAAGTGGACAGTGTGCCATGTGTAGTTGGCATAAACACTGTCGATAATGCAGATACTGTTACTGGCATGGACTTGGTGTCCCGGCTAGCCTCACATGTGTTCTATTGTGGAAAGAACTTGGGATGTTATTGGCCATGAGTGTGCCTCAACATCAAGCAGACTGTTCATAGAGACATGTGCCATGTGTTTATGAACTTTATTCTGCTTGGAAATGGTACCTCGATACTGTTGCATTACAGGTAACATTTGAGGTCTCAGGATATCCGTGACATACCATTGTTCCATGAGAGTTCAGTCAATCAGTACCAGCCATAATCTGCAATCATACTTGATGGCTTCCCACACCATGATGCCAGGACTAACACTGCTTTGCCCTTCCACCTCTCCTCAGGTCGCCTCCATACTTGCTGACGATATTCATCCAGGGTAGTACAGAACTGTGATTCATGACTGAACACAATGTGATGTCATTCATCAACAGTCCATGCTTCCCTGTCAAGGCACCACTGTGAACTCAGCCATTTGTGTTGTAGTTTTAATGTTAACCTACACATGGGGTCTCCTAGTCCTGTTGCTGTTAGCCTCCAGCCAGTGGTGCAGGATTACACAGGATGTTTCAGGGAGTCCATTACTTGTTCTCAAATGGCAGGTGCAGATGTGAGGAGATTACAATACTATGGCAATCCTCCCTTGTGGTGGTCAGACATGTTAGACCACAACCTTGATGATGAGTATGCCTGCCCTCATATTCACATGCAACTGACATCGATAGACTGTCACATCTGAATGCACCACAAATCTGGATGTTCCTCTATTTGACCAGCCAGCCAAATGGAGACGAACTGTGAAGCCCCTTTCATACTCTGGCAGATGCCGATAACACCGTGTGACACAAGTATGTGCCAGCTCCGTGTTCTTCACAGTGATCACTCAACATGTGACACCATTTGTACCCATTATATAACTTACCAGGTCTGGTAACAACAGTACACGTTAACAGTTCTAATGCAGTCCAGTGGCTGTGCTACCTGTCACAGAGAATGGCAACTCTAATTATTTACATATCTGCCTGCAGTGTGTATGTGTATGAAGTTACATTGTCATCTGATCATACCTTGTTGGTGCTTAACCTCTTTTGTCAGGTTGTGTATTTGATGAACACATAAAACAACTGAAATTAATTTTCATACCTGATGTCTGAACCCTGAAATATACAGCAGAAAAGGATTGTGTTCAGCAAATAAACAACCTGGAGTGGCTGGAGTTTTAAAGAAAACAGAAATCTTACCCATATTCAGTGTGTTTTCTGTTTGTTCTTTATTTTTTTCCTTATTCCTACAGTCAGTCAGTGATCTTTATATTCACTGCAGATCAAAATTCTGTACAGAAATATTTCTGAAGATCAACCATTTTTATACTGACTTTCATAGAGTATTAACAGAGAAAGAAATTTTTGGTAGAATGCAAAATGTGTTTAGTTGGAAGCATGTTTTGCCATATTCTGAAAAAATCATCTTATCACTATAAAGCATTTTTAATGTAAAAATCTGTATCTAGTCACATCAAAGAATATTTGGTGAATTGATCAAACTCTTCATGTTAAAGTTTTTTGTGAAATGTCTACACCATTTGATTGTGCAAACATAGAATGTCCTGAGATAAGCTCATTTGCATTGACATAGTACATTATAAGAAAGTATACACAGCTATCAGTCTAATTTCATGCTGGGGAAGTGATTGAAATGAGTAAATTTTTTTTTGTAGGTCATTAGCTGATTTACCACAAATGAGCTTACTCTGACCTTTGAAAACTACAATTTTGCAGGTTTTCACAAAACAAAACAGTGAAATCATCAGGGTAAAAATATCAGCACAAATTGATAAATAAAGTAAAATACTCCACATTTTTTTGGGTAGATATGGATGATCTCACATGCTGGAAAGTTCGTAATGGTGATCTATTAAAACTGATTGTGTAGGTTGTGTGGGCCAATACTTCTATAAAAATAATTATAAAAAACTAAAATATTTTGCAGTTTGTCTTTCGTTGATTTTGTTTCATGTAATATTTTGTCGGTTACTGTAGGTAGAAGAAATTATTCACTGATCACAAGAAAATAATTAGGATGAAACACCACTCCACTTTAAATAATGGAAATATTACAAACTGTTAATAAAATACTTGCAGTTCATTTTTTTATGGATTATTTAAACTAACAATCCATACCTGTTTGGAAATAACAATGATGCTCATGTATATAGAAGTGGCATTCAGTATTCTCTACTGAACCTAACTGTGATTCAGAAGGAAGTACCAATATATATAAAAGTAGATTAAAGTAGTTTATTTTTAACAAATCCTTTCATGACTCATACAGATTCCTGAAGGGAAATAAGTATTCAAAGTTCATGTCTGTAAATGGTCTAAAAGTAGATTTTGACTCAACAGAAATAACTACTGTAGAAATTGCTTATTCCATAACATTGTGTTTATCATAATTATGTTCAATGGAAAAAGGATCACTTGAACAACATTTGAGAGAAGTTAAGACCATGTGATGGACTCATCTCTGGTTGAGCAAGTGCAGCATGCAGTTAGATCCTGCTACAACTGTTCACTGCAGTGTGGCCAACAGCCTTGCCATGTTGGTAACACCAATTTCCAGCCAGCCAGTGAAGTTAAGCAACGTTAGACTCAGTTAGTTCTGAGATGAGTGACCATGGATGGAAACTGAGTGCCGTTGGTTGATGGACATGCAAGTTGCTGAAGTGGTGTCCAATTGAAAGATCTGTACCATGCCAATGTGCCACATGTCATTATTATTATTATTATTATTATCAATATTACTGCAGGATGTATTCCACTAATTATAGAGACATTTCTCAAATAATAATTTGACTAACTAACAAGAACTCCAAAAGAGAATCATTGCTAGTTTTGATCTGTGTAGATATTGTTAAGAATGCATAATGACCTAGTTAAAATGGTTGGATTTGCTGATGATACAACCATCTGCAAGAATGCAGCAAGTAAGTAGTATTTCATGTTTAATGGAAAATCCAGGATGATATAATGATAATATTATGGAAAGGATATAGTGCTACTCATCACATAATGAGATGCTGAGCTGCAGACAGGCAAAACAAAAAGAATGATAAACAAGTAAGCTCTCAGCCAAAAAGCTTTCATCTGAATTAGATGACACACACACGTCTGTGCAGCTGTCAGATATAGTGGTCTTGTGTGTGTGTGTGTGTGTTTTGTCTAATTCAGACAAAGACCTTTTGGCCAAAAGCTTACTTGTTTAGCCATCTTTCTGTTGTGCCTGTCTGCAACTCAGCATATCCATTATATGGTAAGTAGCAGTCTATCCTTTTCATAATATTGTTTATGTTTAATGTTTGAAGCATACAGAAGAAGAAGAAAATGAGCAGTAACATACAAACATAGACTTCTGCAGGAGGTGACAGCTTGGTTTATCTTTTTGGAGTATAATTCTCTGTCACACGGTAAAATACAATGAAACTGAAAAAGAACCAACTCTTCTACAAACTTTCAATGGTCTACTTTGTGGAATCATCACTTTAAACAAGACTAATGAATACTGACAAAAAATTTGGCATCCTTTTCTTTTTCACTGTACGTTGTGAAACATTATTATACCCAAAAGCTAGATAGGTTGTATCACTTTTCGTGTTCATTGTTCTATGAGCACAAAAGACACTTATTTGTTTTAAATGTTGTGTGCATTATGTTATCTGGAAAATATTAGAAATGCAGTTTTGTGAGGATATTGTCAAGTTTTGTAACAACAGGTTTCTTTTTGTGTTTCAGTGGAAGCAAAGCGGGTCAAAATTTATCTACTATTAAATCTCTTCGTGTGCTGAGAGTCCTGCGTCCTCTAAAAACCATTAAGCGTGTTCCCAAACTTAAGGCTGTGTTTGACTGTGTTGTAAACTCTCTCAAGAATGTCATCAACATTCTCATCGTGTACATATTATTTCAATTCATATTTGCTGTCATTGCAGTGCAGTTGTTTAATGGAAAATTCTTCTTTTGTAATGATGAAAGCAAATTCACCAAAGATGAATGCCAGTGAGTACCTATGTTGCTATAAATAGGTAACATATATTAAATTTTTAAAATAGTGTTTGGCTTTTGTAGACAAATGCTTGGCAATAACAAAAGTCAAAAATAGAGGTTCTCAGGTGTCATACTTCTACCTCTTCTTAATATTTATATGTTCATAAAATAATTTTCTAACTTATATTTTAAAATTACAAAGCATATTTGAAAAGGACAGAGAATTACTGGGCATTAGTAGCACAGTTGTGTGATTGGGAGATGATTTATAATTTATTTTGGAAAGTTTTACACAAATGGCAGAGACCAGGCTCAGAGAATATTTTGTGTTTTTGAGAATCATCATCAGACTGATCAAAACATGCAACTTTTTAACAATTTTGCCTCTTAAGACTGATGAAGATGTGAATAATGCAGACTTTGTGAATGGTTTTTAGACATCACTTACAGACTTCCTGACCTGTGTGATCAATAAACATTCTTTGTTTTCTAGGAACTCTCTTTCATCACAAATGCATTACAGTATCTTACTTTCCATATGTCCCTGGAAACAGGTGTCAAATACATGAAGAATTACACTGTCTATCATACCTTAACATTTGTCTACTATAGACTCAAAAGTCTTCCTTGAAATCCAGCGTCATGTAAATAATTCTACGGAATCAAATTTCAATTTGTGGAAAGATACATCAGCTGGGAGTGACTTGGTGTTTGACAAGTGAAAGGCCTTATATAGCACAGAAACACCACTTGTGCTACACATTCAAGAATCCTTTCTCCACTCTGGTCCTGACATTTATTGGCCAAAGGAGATCAATACTAAACCACTTTTACTATGGTCTTGTCCAAAGCAAGATTTCAGTATTTCACTTTACATTGTGCAGTGCTTAGGACCAGTTTATGGAAGCAGTTTCACAGATAAATAGAGCCTAACAGTTAGTTAGACTCATTTCTGACAACTGGATATCATTAGAATCTTAGGCATCATGTTTATTTGGTGGCATGCACACCTGTCTTCAGTTTGAGTACCATTTTCACATAGTTTTAGAGTTGTTGGTTTGGTTGTCCAGCCTGAAGTTAGTTTGTCCCATTTCTCCATACCTGTTGCTTGTCAGCTATCCTCCTTCTTTCTGCACAACTGTCATCACTCATAACATCAACAATACATATTTTGTGCTCATAAATATAAGCCTGTCCCTTTGATTTTTTCCCTCTACCATCCCTTGAGCTACTGTTTTGAGTGATGACATATATCCAGATATGTGTCCACTGAGTCCATCTCTTCATTTCATTATATTCTTTTGTAGGCATTCTTTCTCATTGACTCATTCTACCATATTTACAAGCCTTACTCATAAAGATCCAAATTCAGATTGGAGTCCTCAAAATCATAATCACTATTGCCTTGTATTGACTGATGACTGCTAGAACACATAGTGGTGTGTGGCTCTCATGATGTACATTTAGTTGACATATTTTAAAGTGTCTTATGTAATTGATGAAATGCTGTTCATGAAATTGAGAAATGAGGAGTAAAGAACAATATATGAAAAGGAGGAAGTCCTTTTTCATAAGCATAATGTCTGACTTACTCCTCTGCAACTGTTGCTATCTTTTTCCCAACTATTCAGTTGCATATTATTTGCTTCCAGCTGTAGAACCTTTAAAGAAACAAAAGTGTTACACTAAAATTGTAGACTGAAGAAGAGACACTTATCTCCCAAAGTTAAATTACACATTAATCATCAAAGTAGAATAAATCAAATTATATTTACGGGATCAGTCAACTTAAGACTGAAGTTAATGTGTTCTGTTAAAAAGTGATTACACAGACTAATTACAGTTTTATTGTGTGCATACCTATGAATAGGCCATAAAAAGGCAGCATTTTGTAAGTGAAGTGAAGGCAACATTTGCCACTGAATTGCTGTAGCCAGTGTTAGAAGCTTGCAAACTGTGTAGTACATACATTCCAGTGTGGCTTGATGTTCATTCTTCAGTGGTCAGCAGGCTCCAATTGAAGTTCAAGTTAAGATAAAATGTCTAACTGAGTTAGACTGAAAGTAATGTTCACATGTTATTAGTCTTTGCTGATCATTAAATTCTAGTAAGAGTCAAAACAAAAAAGTTCTGCAATTCTAATCTGAATGTGTACTCTTTTAGGATTTCATTGACTATCATGTATCTGTAAGTACAATGTCCTGATGCTTTCAAGTGACCTGTGTGGCAAAAATGATTGATAAGTTAGAGGCATAACTAACTTGGTGCACTTGAACACAAGCCAATTGAATCTTTGAGAAACTGCAGTTAGTTTTATCTATACATTAGTTATGGTTTTCTATAGACAGTGAGTGTATGTACTGATATTAAGAGAGCAAGGGACATCATGTCATACATGCAGTACTGCTGGAAGTTTCTAAGATGGAAGAGCAGATGCACTTGATTTGGTAAGCACATTTTGAGTTCTATGTGCTTCTGCATTGGACTGTGAATATGCAGAAACATGCAGATTATGTTTTGGATCATCATATTAAACAGCTGCAGGTATCATTCTTCAAACTGACATAACACTGTCAATAAATTCCATATACTGGGTGACTGTGTATTCCTTCCATTAATGAAACAAATTAGATAACATAACAAATGAGTTGGTTTGCAGTTATTTACAGCATGCAGCATTATTGTAAGTGTTTTATTACTGTTTCAGCTAATTATCATTCATAGTAGTGCTTGATACATGTCATCTCTTATTAGTGCCTGTCTGCAACATTTTTGAACTGATTGCTACAGTTTGAATAACATTTTTTTGTTGTAAAAAGTTAAATTTAATTGGTTCTATCAGTATGCTGCATATCTGCAATGTTCTTTTAGTTAAAAGCAAGCAGAATGATTTGGAATTTGTAAAATTTCCTGTTTCCTCCTCTTTCTGCTTGACCTTCTATTTATTATAGCCAATGTATGTGCAAGTGAAACAACTACTTATATTTAAAAAATTTTGGTCTACACCATTGATTATCACTCATATGTGATACCCATACATTTCTTGTTTCTGATGTTTATTCTTAACACAATTAGCAAACAATGTAAAAAACTTTTGATAAAAAAATTAAAATAGTTTATTGAGTGTTCTTCTGGGCTGTTGATCACATTGTCAGTGTATAAAATTGTCTGACATTTCAGTTACTATTGCAAGTGGCCTTCCTCACAGCTTTGTGCTGGGCTGACTGCTGAGTGAGAGAAACTTCAGATCTTATATAGTAGCGGTTGAAGCTGTTTACATAATTTGATAGGGTACTTGAGAATAGGAGGAGGGGTGTTTGGTGTTCTTTATGGTCTTTGTATTGGTGGGTAAAGACATGCTTCATTGATCTTTACACTATTTCTTGCCACTGGTGCAAATATGCGAATTAGAAATGGGTGGTAGCTGTGACATAGCACTGGTTACTTGCTGCCAGGTGTGGGCTGTGGCGTACCTATGCTCTGTGTACATATGAACACCTCTGTCTCCCATGTGCCTGTTTGAATGGCTTTGTAAACACTGTCCTTCAGTAGTGTTGCCACTGCTGGGAGCCAAGATGCCTGAAGCCTATACCTGTTCTGCCTGTTCATGTTGGCAGGTCACTTGGTATTTCTATCACCTCTCTAATCTTCCTCCCCAATGTAAATGGCTGTTTTGCCTGTACATGGTTTTCACAGAATATTATCTCTTTATCACACTCATCCTGGTTTTCTGCCACTGTTGACCTCAGAGATATCTTCAGCAGAGATCTCTTCTGTAAAGATAGCAAGATAGCAAGAATTGGTGTAAAGTGAGATAAACAACCAAATCTATCACTGGACCTCATAAATCTATGACACAACAGTCCAAGAAAACAGTTTAGTTGTAGAGGAAAGGTTACACAAGATGGAAACAACTTACAGTATAACTTAGAATACCGCAACAGAAAATCTTTATCTAAAAACCGTAAAATAAAGCTCTACTACACAGTTGTGAAACCACCATGCCTATATTCCAGTAAGTGCTTAGCACTCAATTATAAGGCAGAAAAAGTTTAAGTATTAGATGGAAGAATTAAAAGAAAAGCGTTAGGTCCTTTAAAAACTTCAGAATTTTGGTAACTAAGAAGCAGCAGTGAAATATAACATAGAACACTATCTTAAACAACAAAGAAGAGAAGAGTGCTTTGAGTAATGGCTGACAATAGAATAACCAAAAGGATCTTCCATTAGCTTTGTGAAAAAAAAATCAATATGCATATAGATTCAAGAACTCAAGAAGACTTGGGAAGTAAAAATATAAGAAGAAGTAAGGGAAAGAGAAATGTTCAGAAGGAAAGTTATAAAATTAGAAGGTTTTCAGGGGAAGGAGGAAAAGACAATAGGCACAAAGTGGTCTGACAAAAGGAAAAAAGAAACATTGTGAAACAATGCAAGAATACTGTATTAAAGAGGGAATGAATGAAAGATGAAGAACTGAAATCAGAAATCCCTTAGACAGTCCCAATGCAGAAAGGAGGAAAAAATGTTTACATTAATGTAAAAATTGGCACACTGAAACAGTCCCAATGAACAAGCATAAATAAATATTGAGGTTTTGGAAAAGAAATGAATATAATGTAATTGTCCTTAAAATTAAGATAATTGCATAAGATACTGATCTTTCATTATTAATCTATTTTTCATCTAAACACGAAAAAAGAACCTAGAAAAACTGTAAAATTGTGTCAACAATTGACAAACATTTTTAGATTTTATGAACATATTTAACACTTCTTTTTCATCCTGGATACCTATTTTCAATTAGTCTGCACTTTTCGATGATTGTTTGGACATGCTCTTGACAGACTGACTCATCTACAGAGGGTCCATCCATGGGCAACAGAAATTATTTTCCAATTACAGAACTTTTGAGATAGAAGTACTAAAGAAAAATGAAGAGAACCATCCGCACACACTGAAGCTGATTGGTTGATGGTGCATAGAAACATGTTTAATACAGAGACTTTACTAATTTTTGAACTACCACATTTTCTAGTTCGAGTTCCTCTTTCACCTCCCCCCCTCCCTCCCCCCCCCCCTCTCTCTCTCTCTCTCTCTCTCTCTCTCTCTCATTTAATTAGTGCTCAATTGCAAAGACTTTACAAATAACCTCACATGTTAAGCACACACTGTAAAAGAAGCTCTCCTTTCTCAGTCACATAGTAACTAAGTTAGGATTGGAGAGCACTATCAATGAGGCAGATTTTGTTAAAAACATCAGAGATGCACCCAGCATGTTACTGTATAGGAGACTGATTCTTGCAAATACCTTAGAAAATGGACAACCCTCAAAATCAGTGAATAATAGGTGTGCTAAACTGCATAGAGTTTACTATCTTTGTAACAACATTTATGAATCTAAATTGCTTTTCAGATACCTTGAACTCCGACACTACAACACCATAATGAGACCTTAAGTACTGCATGCTTCAGATAACTGAGCATAATCAGAATAGAACACATCAGGAAACTTCAACTAAAGCATAGAGAGATTCTGAAGATATCATGAACTCCATAATGGAAAATGATGTATACAGAATCAGACACAACAAGGAACTCTGCCTGTATCTAGAGTAATGAGAAAGAGGATACAGTCATGTAGTCAGGATGGAATTTTCTAATGCTCAGAAATTAGAAGGAGTGATCTGTTTTACTTGGTAAAAGCTTTCTAAAACCAGATAAATATTTCTTTATTTAGAACCAACTGGTTCAACAGCCTTTGCTGTCATCTTCAGGTCTTAAAAAAATTATGTAATAAAATGTGTTCATTTGAGTTGGACCTCATGCCAAGTTGCCTTGTAGATAAAATTTAAAAACAAAATTTAAGAACAAGAAGAACTTTGTGCATATGGCCATGTTCATAGACATATCACTCACAGATGATTGTTACGTTGTGAAAACTGCAGTAGACAATAAAACGGACAGTAGCACATCTGTTAATGTTAGCTGGACATGTTCTAACCATTGAAGGTCCACCTCAGATGGTGTATAAGATATGAACTGGAGACTCAAATCAAGGCTCTTTGTCTCTGGAGGGAAAGTGAACAAGAGTAGTTAGGATAGCTCTTTTGCAACTATAAACTAACCATAATGACATTTGTGACAGAGATCAATTCAGATTACGTATCAGAGATTCTCCCCAGTCACTAACACCAATGAAACTGTGTCTGGAAAATGGAATGTACTGGGCTCAGGAATGGAAAACACCCGCAGTGTCAGGATGAGAGCATGTTGGGATGAGAGAAAGTGTGCCAGAGTTAAGAACTTCAGGGTCCAGTGTATGCCAAATGGAATGTAATACTTAAATAAAATTTACTTTTTCTCAACCAATATACATTATTCAACTACTGAAAGCTTTTATGAAAGTCATCTAAACATTCACACACAAACTAGACAACTTTAGGGCATTCTTTGGGTTTACACATTGTTTGTTTGTTTGCTTGTTCACCAGCTGTTGCTCTCTTTCCTTTATTCTGGTGCTTGTACCATCCTATAATTCTTTCATTTTTATTCACTCACATTCTAGTGGTGAGGAACAGTGCAACTAGCGCAGCAGGCAGATATGTCATGTGTGGCTAACATGTTTCTTATTATTGTAAGATAGAAGTTGCAAGGATGAGTCCTATCACACAGGGCATCTTTCCAGAAGAAAAAAATAAGCATCACTGAAACACATCTGTGATACATGCAGAAATAACCTTTTGTATAAATGTAGAATTTTAGCAAGCTGTAATCTGGGATTGACAATCAATGTCAGACATTAATGTGTTGTAATCCATTATACTAATATGTTTTTCCATTTAACTCCCCCTTTTATTTGTAAAAGTACATTTGTAAATTCAGTAACAATACACAAAACATAACTTTTGTTACCCTATTTTCCCACATGAGTGCCATTATGAAAGATAGATTCATTTTCTGTTTGCTTTATCTATGCATTCATTACTTCTTTGGGGCATGCCTTCTGTCTACTCTCAGAGTTTCTGTACTTTACGTTTATTTTTTGGTAACCTAGCAGCTAACTCCAGATTGTCATAGTAATTATTGAGGTAAGCAGCAAAAATCAGCATTGAGTGTTTCCTCTGTTAAATACTGAAATCCTGTGTAGTGTGCTTAATTCTGCTAATTCCACTTCTTATAACTTCATACAACTTAGATTTGAGTGTGAAACCCTCAGATTAAGTGAGCATGTACAACTATGTTCCATATTCACAATATTCATTTTTGATGTACTGCTTGAACTGCTGACATCCATACCAAGCCATCACTACCTTGTCTGATAGCAGTTTTCAGCCTGGATATTAGATCTTTGCCATTTGGAAGTTTTAGTTAACTATAGACCTAATTTTTGCTGTGTTATTGTTAGGTTTTCTGTTTTCAGTGGTAAACATAGAAAATATCAAAATAATTGGAAACCTGTCTACATATAAACTTCTTAAATTTATTTATGTCAAAGGAAGGGTTCTGTAGTAATTTGTTATTTCCCTTTCATAAAATGTAACCTGTCAGACATTTGTGGATGAAGAAAATGCCCCACTCATTTGCTCAACACAAAGAAAATCATCAACCACTTTCATTGAAGAAAGTCTAATGATTTTTCCCTCTCTTTAACACTACCAGCTGCAGCCAATTTGTTTAAAGTAAACTGTTTCATTGTACATGTGTTACCCAACCATCTATGATTGAAATGCAAATGTTGTTGAAGTCTGTTTGAGAATACTACACCTCCTTGATACTCTCCACAGTGCCTTCTTCCTAGTCTGATCTTGAAAATGAACAATAATCTTCAAAGTTGGGAAAACAGAGTATTTGTTTTAGTATTAGGTTACTGTTTCCTAAAACGTATCTTGCCATATAACACCTACACCTACATTTATACTCCGCAAGCCACCCAACGGTGTGTGGTGGAGAGCACTTTACATGCCACTGTCATTACCTCCCTTTCCTGTTCCAGTCAGTATCGTTCGCGGGAAGAACGACTGCTGGAAAACCTCCATGCACGCTCGAATCTCTCTAATTTTACATCTGTGATCTCCTCGGGAGGTATAAGTAGGGGGAAGCCATATATTTGATACCTCATCCAGAAACACACCCCTCGAAACCTGGACAGCAAGCTACACCACGATGTGGAGTGCCTCTCTTGCAGAGTCTGCCACTTGAGTTTGCTAAACATCTCCTGTAACACTATCATGCTTACAAAATAACCCTGTGACGAAGTGCGCCACTCTCCTTTGGATCTTCTCTATCTCCTCTGTCAACCCGACCTGGTACGGATCCCACACTGATGAGCAATACTCTAGTATAGATCGAATGAGTGTTTTGTAAGCCACCTCCTTTGTTGATGGACTACATTTTCTAAGGAATCTCCCAATGAATCTCAACCTGGCACCCGCCTTACCAACAATTAATTTTATATGATCATTCCACTTCAAATCGTTCCGTACGCATACTCCCAGATATTTTACAGAAGTAACTGCTACCAGTTGTTTGTTCCACTATCATATAATCATACAATAAAGGATCCTTCTTTCTATGTATTTGTAATATATTATATTTGTCTATGTTAAGGGTCAGTTGCCTCTCAGTGCACCAAGTGCCTATCTGCTGCAGATCTTCCTGCATTTTGCTGCAATTTTCTAGTGCTGCAACTTCTATGTATACTACAGCATCATCCATGAAACGCTGCATGAAAGTATCATATAATCATACAATAAAGGATCCTTCTTTCTATGTATTCGTAATATATTATATTTGTTTATGTTAAGGGTCAGTTGCCACTCAGTGCACCAAGTGCCTATCTGCTGCAGATCTTCCTGCATTTTGCTGCAATTTTCTAATGCTGCAACTTCTCTGTATACTACAGCATCATCCACGAAACGCTGCATGGAACTTCCGACACTATCTACTAGGTCATTTATATATATTGTGAAAAGCAATAGTTCCATAACACTCCCCTGTGGCACGCCGGAGGTTACTTTAACGTCTGTAGACGTCTCTCCATTGAAAACAACATGTTGTGTTCTGTTTGCTAAAAACTCTTCAATCCAGCCACACAGCTGGTCTGATATTCTGTAGGCTCTTACTTTGTTTATCAGGCGAAAGTGTGGAACCGCATCGAACACCCTCCGGAAGTCAAGGAAAATGGCATCTACCCGGGAGCCTGTATCTAATATTTTCTGGATCTCATGAACAAATAAAGCGAGTTGGGTCTCACACGATCGCTGTTTCCGGAATCCATGTTGATTCCTCCAGAGTAGATTCTGGGTTTCCAAAAACGACATGATACGCGAGCAAAAAACATGTTCTAAAATTCTACAACAGATCGCTGTCAGAGATACAGGCCTATAGTTTTGCACATCTGCTCGATGACCCTCATTGAAAACTGGAAATACCTGTGCTCTTTTCCAATCATTTGGAACCTTCCGTTCCTCTAGAGACTTGCGGTACATGGCTGTTAGAAGGGCGGCAAGTTCTTTCACGTACTCTGTGTAGAATCGAATTGGTATCCCTCCAGGTCCAGTGGACTTTCCTCTGTTGAGTGATTTCAGTTGCTTTTCTATTCCTAGGACACTTATTTCGATGTCAGCCATTTTTTCGTTCATGCAGTGACTTAGAGAAGGAACTGCAGTGTGGTCTTCCTCTGTGAAACAGCTTTGGAAAAAGGTGTTTAGTATTTCAGCTTTACGTGTGTCATCCTCTGTTTCAATGCCATTATCACCCCAGAGTGTCTGGATATGCTGTTTTGATCCACTTACTGATTTAACATAAGACCAGAATTTCCTAGTATTTTCTGTCAAGTCGGTACATAGAATTTTTCTTTCGAATTCACTGAGCACTTCACGCATAGCCCTCGTTACACTAACTTTGACATCGTTTAGCTTCTGTTTGTCTGAGTGGTTTTGGCTGTGTTTAAATTTGCAGTGAAGCTCTCTTTCCTTTCGCAGTAGCTTGCTAACTTTGTTGTTGAACCACGGTGGGTTTTCCCCATCCCTCACAGTTTTACTCGGCACGTACCTGTCAAAAACGCATTTTACGATTGCCTTGAACTTTTTCCATAAACACTCACCATTGTCAGTGTTGGAACAGAAATTTTCGTTTTGATCTGTTAGGTAGTCTGAAATCTGCCTCCTATTACTCTTGCTAAACAGATAAACCTTTCTCCCTTTTTTTATATTCCTATTTCCTTCCATATTCAGGGATGCTGCAAAGGCCTTACGACCACTGGTTCCCTTTTCTGCACTTACAGAGTCGAAAGGTTTGGGTCTGTTTGTTATCAGTAGGTCCAAGATGTTATCTCCATGAGTCGGTTCTCTGTTTAATTGCTCGAGGTAATTTTCGGATAGTGCACTCAGTATAATGTCACTCGATGCTCTGTCCCTACCACCCGTCCTAAACATCTTATTGTCCCAGTCTATATCTGTTAGACTTAATATTCATGAAAAATACCATGTAGTCAACTTCTACTCTCAGTTAATATTGGCTTCAAAGAAGTGAATTTGAAAAACAACTGAATTTGTGTGCATGGCAATGACACATGGTGATGCTACACTCACTGCAGTAATTCACAGTCAACATGTTAAGTTCTGTAAGGCATAGCTCCTCTTTCTTCCAGGTAGTGGCTCCCATGTAACATTTTACACTGATGAGCCAAAACATTACAACCACCTGCTTAATAGCTTGTTTGTCCATATTTGGAATGAAATACATCACTGATTCTGCATATCAGGGATCTGAGAGTTTGTTGGTAGGTTTGTGGAGGTATCTGCCATTAGATGTTTATGCATAGGTCATGTAATTAGTGTAAGTAATGGGTTGCTGATTTCCATACATGGTGATGGCACCCAACAGCGACCCATGTAGGTTTCATAGGATTTACGTCAGATGAATTTGGTCAGTGAGTCATCTATGTGAGTTCACTGTAATGTCCTCAAACCACTGTAGCGTGGTTTGGGCTCTGATACGTGGACAGTTATTGTATTGAAAGATGACATTGGCTTTGGGGAAGACATCAAGCATGAAGGGCTGCAGGTGGTTCACAGCTGTCAGCGTCTTCAATTACTACCACAGGTCCCATGCAAGTGCAGGAGAATGTGTCCCATGGCATAATACTGCTCCCACCAGCCTACGTCTATTGCACGCTACATGTTTGCAGCTGCTGTTCATCTCAATGGCAGCATTTGTGGAGATGATCATTGAACTAGTGTAGCAAAAATGTGGTTCACCTGAAGAGCTGACACATGTCCATTCATCAATGCTCAAATTCCAATGGTCCCACACCCACTGCAATTGTAATTGATGATGTTGTTGGGTCAACATGTGAACACTTAGGAGTGGTCTGCTGTGAAGCTCCGTGTTCAACAATGTACAATGAACAGTGTGCTCTGAAATACTTGAGCATGCACCAGCATTTTGCTCTTTTGACAGAGAAGTCACAGATCACCATATATCCTTCTTTACAGAGCAGATAAGCCTCTGAACCCCGCGTTCTGTGAAGAGTCGTGACCATCCAACCATTTAGCACCTAGTGGTAGTTTTGCTGTCCTTGTATCTCTTTCGATAGGTGCTCACGACTGTAGCACATGAACATTTAAGCAGCTGTGCCATTTTCCAGATACTCATTGACAGGCTCTGCGTAATAATAATCCACCTTTTCTCAAAGTCGCTTATCTCAATGGATTTCCCCATTAGCAGCAAATATCTTCGCTAAGGTAATCCCCTGTCTGTGTCTGCTCTGCTTACATACTTTTGTTACCTTGTCATCTGCTTGCAATGCCACCAGGTGGTATCCAGTGTTGTGGTTGACAGTGGTCATAATGTTTTGGCTTATCTATATGTGTTTTGCCGTATAGCATTATTTTTTGTCTTCATTGGTGCTAGTAGCAGCAGAAGTACTGAAAGTAGTTTTGTTAATTGCTTTGTCTCTTATGCCCATATTTAGTTTTTAATAATTTTTTATTCCCTGTCTTACCTTTCAGAGCACTATGTTGGCTCTAAGGTTTTAATGGCTGCGTACTGCAGCCTTTACTCTAGTTGTAAAACATCTACTGAAAAAAAAAGTTGTTTGATGGTGAATTTGACAGCTCCTCATGTAGAGGAGATGTTGAATTATAGACAGAGACAACAAAAAGGCTGTGATATATGTTGAGCTTCTGGCCAAAAGGCCTTTTTCTAAAGTAACCAACACACATGCATTCCTGCAAGAACAACTCACACCTCACACACACATACATTGGTGTTGCTCACAGCCCGGCCTCAGTAACATAAGACATTGGTGATGTATGTGTGTGTGTGTGTGTGTGTGTGTGTGTGTGTGTGTGTGTGTGTGTGTGTGTGTGTGTTGTCTAGGCTAGATGTGTATGATAGTCATTTTGTTGTGTCTGTCAAAATAACTATTTGACACACCCACATCCGAAATTCCTTATTATCTGCCATACAGTAGTAGCTGTGCTTATGCATATCGCAAAAGGCATATGTGCCTTCTTCAACACTAAATTCTTGTCAGTGTACACAGTGAAAAAGCCAAAACACTTCATCTTCATGTTAATTATTGTTCATTAAATCATACCTTGTGGCTGCCCTTAAATACACTGTGTTTTTCATAAGTTAAGTAACAAATTACTTTTAATCACATTTGAACAAAAATAATTTATTTCTTAATTTTCAGGGGCCAATTTTTTATTTTTAATGGTGATAATGTACCTGAACCAAGAAATAGGGAATGGAAAACTCAGGCCTTTCATTATGACAACGTAATGGTTGCAATGTTAACATTGTTTGCTGTGCAAACGGGTGAAGGTTGGCCACAGTAAGTAAAATTTCAGTTTACCTAACATAAAGAAAAACTATTAGTTACTACATTGAAAAAATATGTAAATGTGTTAACAAACAGGAAATAGGAGTCTGTTAACTTTAAACTGAGAATTGTAGGGTTTCTCTTAGTGGGTCAGGTGTGCGCGACACATCAGAGGCAACATCTAGGTAGTTGACTGTGTGTGGGGTGACTTTCAATCCAGTCCAGTTAATGATAGCTGTAGGAAATCCGTAAGTATCGGGGTAAGACCCATAAAAATGCCCCCCCCCCCCCCCCCCTGCACAGGTGAGAATATTAAAATCATAGTGGTTAACTGCCAAAGCATTCACAAGAAAGTGTCACAGCTATAAGGTCTCCTAAAAAGCACTGAAGCCCACATAATACTAGACACCGAATGCTAGTTAAAACCCTCAAGTTCACAGTAGTGAGATTTTTGGGGGAAAATTTAAGTGCATACCAAAATGATAGGAAAATGGAAGTGGTGTGTTTGTTGCAGTGAACAGAAACTCAAATCCACTGGGACAGTAACTAAAGCTGCTTGTGAGATTGTTTGAACAAGACTCAGTATCAAGTGTGGGCATAAAATTATAATAGAATCCTGCTGTCGGCCACCAGGCTTACTTCCTGATGTAACCAAAATCTTTAGAGAAAACCTCAGTTTTCTTGTATCTATGTACCCTAATTGTAATGTGATCATTAGATTAACTTTAAAAACATTAACCATATAACCACAAAGTTGGATAATTGCAGTTTTGTAAGTGGTGGGTGTGACAAGACATCCTGTGAAACATTACAAAATGCCTTCTCTTAATACTACCTAGAACAGGTAGTTCAGAAATATGTTAAATCTAATGGTAACAGACAAACCTGACCTGTTTGGGGATGTTCACATCTAAACTGGTATCAGTGACCATCAGTTAGTTATAACAACAATGAATACAAATGTACAAAGGGCAACTAACACAAGTAGAAAGATTTATATGTTCAGCAAACTAGTGAAATAAGCAGTTGTGTCATAGCTCAATGAGGAACTTTTTGAAATGTTTAGCTCAGTTGGGAACATGTAAAAGAATTATGGCTCAAGTTTAAAAGAGTAGTTGACCATGCACTGGATATATGCACCCAGTAGAATAGTTCATGATGGGAAAGATCCTCCATGGCATGCAATTGCTATAAAGAAACGTCTATAGAAACAGAGACCACTGCATAATAGGTGTACAACAAAGCATAAGGATATAGATAGAGAGATGCTGAAGAATGAAACACATTTGACAGTGAAGAGAGCAATGCTGAAGCCTTCAGTGACCGTAGCAAAATACTGTCAGAAAATCTTTCACAAAACCCAAAGAAGTTCTGATCATATGTTGTTAGTAGCACCAAACCTAGTCTCCAGTGATTCATGGACAAGACAAGAACTGAAATTGAGAGTGGCAGAGCAAAAGCAGAAATGCTTAACTCTGTTTCCAAATGTTCCTGCACAAAGGAAAACCCAGGAGTATTGCCCCAATTTAATCTTTGTACCATTGAAAATGTGTGTGAAATGGGCATTGGTATCAGTGATGTTGAGAAACAGCTGAAATCAGTAAAACTGGACAAAGCCCTAGGGCCCAGTGGAATCCCTATCAGATTCTATACCCAATTTGTGGATGAGTTAGCCCCTCTGTTCACTATAATCTGTCGTAGATCCCTCAAGCAAAAATCCATACCCAGTAGTTGGAATAAAGAACTACAAGAAGGGTAGCAGAAGAGGCCCATAAAACTGCTGTCCAACATCCTTTGCCAATGAGCGTGGATTTCAAAAACATCGTTTGAAAACCAACTAGCACTTTTCTTACATGACATCCTGAAAGCCGTGGCTCAAAGCAGTCAGGTAAATGTAGTATTTCTTAATTTATAAAAAACATATGCCTCAATACCACATCTACACTTCTTACCAAAACTATGATTGTATCAGGCAAAATTTATGACTGGATTGAGGATTTCTTGGTAGGGAGGATGCAGCATGTTATCTTGGATGAAAAGTCATTGACAGATGTTGAAGTAACTTAGGGTTCACCCCAGGAAGGTGTGTTGGGTCCTTTACTGTTTGTATTGAGCAAGCCTTGTGGACAATTAATATAATGTAATTGGATATTAATATTAATTAATGTTAATTAAAATTGATAGTGACCTCAGACATTTTGCAGATGATACAGTTATCTACAACAAAGTACAATCTGAACGAAGGTGCACAAATATTCAGTCAAACTTTGATAAGATTTCAAAGTGGTGCAAAGATTGGCAACTTGTTTTAAATGTTCAGAAATGTAGAACTGTGCACTTCACAAAAAAAAAAAAACAAAAAAAAACAAAAAAAAAAAAAAAAAAAAAATTTAAAAGCATCCTGTTAATGTAATATCAATGAGTCACAGTTGGCTTTGGCCAACTAATACAAATATCTGGGTGTAACTCTTCATAGTGATATGAAGTGGAATGATCATATAAATACAGTCATGGATAAAGCAGCTGGTAGACTTTAGTTTATTTGTAGAAAAATGGGGAAATGCAATCAACCTACAAAAGAGATTGCTTACAAATCACTCGTGCAACACATCCTAGAATTTTGCTGAAATGTGTGGAACCCATGCCACATGGGACTAACAGGGGATATTGAATGTATACAGAGAAGAACAGCACAAATAGTCACAGGTGTGTATGGTTCGTGGGATAGTGCCATAGACATGTTGAAAGAATTGAACTGGCAGACTCTTAAAGGTAGGTGGAAACCACCCTGAGAAAGTCAACTAACAAATTTTCAGGAACTGGCTTTAAATGATGATTCTAGGAATATACTACAACCTCTTACATATCACTCATATAGGGATCATGAGAACAAGATCTTATTAATTACAGCATACACTGCGATATAGATAAACATTCATTCTTCCCATGCTCCATGTGTCAATGGAATGGGACAAAAACTTTAATAACTGGTACAATGGGAAGTACCCTCTGTCATGCACTTCACAGTGGTTAGTAGGGTATAGACATAAATATAAAAGTAAAACAACACATGATTGTTCATTTCAGCTAAATATTATTGTATGGGAGTTCTGTGATGTCAGTTATTAGGTAAACTTTGTTCTTTGCTCAAAGTCAAGTTTGATTTGATCTTTCATCATCAGACATTCTTTTTGCAAATGTTTACTTGCCATTTAACTATTGCACTTGAACTGAAGGCTTCTTGCTATTTCTCCTCATACCTTTTACTTATGATATAAGGTATTGTGTCATAATACAAATTTCCTCCTTCTTCGCAGCTTACATAAAGATCTGTTTGTAATTTCCATTCATTAGACCCATGTGTTCAAATCTTCCAGCATAGTAAAAGGTTCATTGGGAAAGCTTATGCAACTTGGGCCTCATAGTGGCACAAACAAACTATTCAGTTTTAACATAAGAACACCCACATAACTGATGAAAAACCACTGTGAACTGTATTAACCATTTGTGATTACAGTCACTACCACTTCTCGAAGCAGCATTTGTCATTGAAAATTCCCATGTTTCATTGTAGATGACGTTACTGATGGTACTTAATGGTGGCCCAATCTATAACATGAGAACTTGCTATGCACTTAAGGTGATGGTATATGAATGTATTCTCTCTTCAAAACTAACGCATTGTGTTCTACACTAGCACTGTCAAAGATATCTTGAATCTTGTACCTCGTGATGTAATGTAAAGGTTAAGACACCATACTTATGTTTAAGAAAGTGGGACTCATATATCTCTCCTGTTGTCCAAATTTCGATTATCTGTGGTTTTTGTAAATCATTCCGATCAGTGATTTAGTAGGAGCCATAAACAATAAAGGCAATATCTAACCCCATGAAAACCTAGCTGAGCTAGTCATCCATCTCTGGTGATCTCTATGTTACCAAAATATTTCACTGTAACTTACAATGTGATCTTGTTTGCATTCAATTTTCTCATACCTTGAGAAGAAATAAGAGCAAAAGTTAGGAAACATGCTGGAATTCATGTTATAGTAAGTGAATATTTGTTCTACTTATATTGGTTTTCCATCAGTCATCATTCTTGTTGTTGATACAGTTGTCAAGTTGGAGCATCCTATTTGAAATACCGGTAAGAGGATTTTTACAGGTTCGGAGTCATTCAATATGCAGTCCATAAATGAATTTGTCACGGGACTTTAAATTAGTTCTTTCATATATTTTATTCATTCTTTTTTTATCTTCTGTATCATTCTAACATAATTTACACATAGTACTTTTAGAACACATCCATACAACACGAAGTCTAACTTATAACTAATACTGCCAAAAAGCTTTCCTCCAAAGAGCATATACCAATTTACTTCCAAGTCATTGAGAGTCTTTCCAACTAATAACTTTTCTTTATAAAATTTTGATTTAAATTTGCAATATTAGCATAATCTGTTTATGTTGAGTTTTAGATTTCCTTTAATCCAATTAGTTTTACGATTTTATGTATTATTAACAGTTGTGTCTTGTCATTATACCAACATTGCAACACAAACAAAAAGATTTCAGCTATGTCACATATTTTTAGTTTATCATTTAAAAATATTCAGTAATCAGTAATATTAGTCACACATGTATTATAATAAAGAAAATTTCTAAAAGAACAAAGTATGTAATGAAAGAAACCTTATATTAAATGTTCTTGAACTAACATCATTAAGATGTAGGCACAATTAAAAAGGGATTTTATATTGATATATATAGGTAATTAAAATAAATGACTTGGTAGTCATAAGTAATAACACAAAACTGACCCAATAAATTGTACATGTAATATTAGTGTATAGTGTTGCTTAATAAATGGCATAACATATTGTTTACTAAAACATGAGCACGAGGCATTACCGACTTTAATTAAACTTTCCTTTGAAGAAATGTGACCGTCAGTATTCCAAAAACACATCTGCTACCTATCTGATAGACAGTCATGGCATAGGAATACTCTCACTGACGTATTCATGAAAAACTGGTTGTACTTTAGTAATGTAACTATAACCATATGAAAGACAGAGTTTACATATATTCACAAATTCTGTTAGTTGTGGCTTGAATTTCTTACTTTTTAATGTTTGTTTGGTTGGGATGTGGTTTGATAATACAGGCACAACACATAAGTACTGGACAGCTTTATTCACAACTTTCTTCATTGGGCATCACACAGAACTATAACAATTGCTTTGAAAATATGCATGTAGTAATTACGAGGTGCATTCAAGTTGTAAGGCCTCCGATTTTTTTTCTCCGGACTGGAAAGAGATAGAAACATGCGCATTGTTTTAAAATGAGGCCGCGTTCATTGTCAATACGTCCCAGAGATGGCAGCACCGTACGGCAGATGGAATTTTACCGCCAGAGGCGAGAATGAGAACTGTTTTAAATACTTAAAATGGCGACGTTTTCCTTACTTGAACAGTGTGCAATCATTCGTTTTCTGAATTTGTGTGGTGTGAAACCAATTGAAATTCATCGACAGTTGAAGGAGACATGTGGTGATGGAGTTATGGATGTGTCGAAAGTGCGCTCGTGGGTGCGACAGTTTAATGAAGGCAGAACATCGTGTGACAACAAACCGAAACAACCTCGGGCTCGCACAAGCCGGTCTGACGACATGATCGAGAAAGTGGAGAGAATTGTTTTGGGGAATCACCGATTGACTGTTGAACAGATTGCCTCCAGAGTTGACATTTCTGTGGGTCCTGTGCACACAATCCTGCATGACGACCTGAAAATGCAAAAAGTGTCATCCAGGTGGGTGCCACGAATGCTGACGGACGACCACATGGTTACCTGTGTGGCATGTTGCCAAGCAATGTTGATGCGCAATGACAGCATGAATGGGACTTTCTTTTTGTTGGTTGTGACAATGGATGAGATGTGGATGCCATTTTTCAATCCAGAAACAAAGCGCCAGTCAGCTCAATGGAAGAACACGGATTCACCGCCACCAAAAAAATTTCGGGTAACTGCCAGTGCTGAAAAAATGATGGTGTCCATGTTCTGGGACAGCGAGGGCATAATCCTTACCCATTGCGTTGCAAAGGGCACTACGGTAACAGGTGCATCCTACGAAAATGTTTTGAAGAACAAATTCCTTCCTGCACTGCAACAAAAACATCTGGGAAGGGCTGCGCGTGTGCTGTTTCACCAAGACAACGCACCCGCACATCGAGCTAACGTTATGCAACAGTTTCTTCGTGATAACAACTTTGAAGTGATTCCTCATGCTCCCTACTCACCTGACCTGGCTCCTAGTGACTTTTGGCTTTTTCCAACAATGAAAGACACTCTTCGTGGCCGCACATTCACCAGCCGTGCTGCTATTGCCTCAGCGATTTTCCAGTGGCCAAAACAGACTTCTAAAGAAGCCTTCATCGCTGCCATGGAATCATGGCGTCAGCGTTGTGAAAAATGTGTACGTCTGGAGGGCGATTACGTTGAGAAGTAACGCCAGTTGCATCGATTTCGGGTGAGTAGTTAATTAGAAAAAAAAACGGAGGCCTTAGTACTTGAATGCACCTCGTATAGATAGACACCAAAGATATTACTTGACAGTAAAATCTGAATCTCAACATGACTCCTCAGTTCTTACAGACAGTTATATATTAAGAATTGAGTCTTAAGTACATGGTGTTGGCTGATATTCCAGTTTAGCAGATACTCTTGTAGACCCTGACGTATGTGTGGTATTTTTTATGAATGTGTTTCATCTTTGATTGAAAAATTTGGTTAGGTGCTAACTTTCTAATTGTTGTTGAACAGGGTGATGTCTGGCAATGGCTTTGGTTTAATGTTTGTATCACCATTAAAACCACCTCCAAGATTCATGTTGATGCCTCCTCTTTGGCGATGATCTGGTTCATCTTTATAGAAGTCCACAATAAGTTTATTTGGGCTTGAAACTGTCCTGATGAAGGAACTTCATATCTCTTGACATGTGAACAGTGTGATGTCTTGGTATCCATGTACAATATCCTTTCAAACAGTCAGAATAGACTCCAAAAATTCCTTCTTTGCCTTTAGGATCAAACTTCCCTTTTTTTGGCGATTTATCCAGGCTGACAACTTTTTTTTGACCAAATGTACAAAGACGAGATAGGTTAGGCTTTCTTTTCATCCAGTTCTCATATGGAGTTCCATCAGATAGTCCTTTAGTTAAGCAAAAATTTCGGGTGTAGTTAGCTGTGTTTGTGCCTGTGGCCTAAAATGGTGGTGGCAGTCCTGATGCGAGCAGCACACAATGAGCCATTTTGACCAATGAACAGTCTGCCCCCCATAGCTGAGTGGTCAGTGCAACAGAATGTCAATCCTAAGGGCCCAGGTTCGATTCCTGGCTGGGTCAGAGATTTTCCCCACTCACGGACTGTGTGTTGTGTTTTTCTAATCATCATAATTTCATCCCAATCAACGCACAAGTCACTGAAGTGGCATCAAATTGAAAGACTTGCAGCCGGTCAATGGTCCACCCGACGGGAGGCCCTAGTCATACGACATTTACATTTTACCAATGAATGTTTTTTTTTCATTTGGCAACATCATTCTACTACAGTGTGTATGGAGTTGTTAGACATTTCTGTATTCCTGCCATTTTGAGGATGGAGTCCATTATTTCATTGCAGTGCTCCTTACCATTGTGTGACTAAAGGGATTTAATTTTATGTTCAGTCTGATTTTCTACTAGCCTTTTGAACTGAACAAATTTATCAACAGGTTCTCTTTCATGTTGGTTATCTATAAAGGTCACAGAAATTTTCAAACTGCCTTGTGATGTTTCTCTCATTGGCCCACCGACATCACAATTAGCATTTTGTATTAATTGGATGAGTTTTCTCAGTTGTTGCTATGTCGTTATTGTCCACCACCATTACTCCTGGAAAAGGATTAATTGGCATGTACAGTGTTTTTCAGTGTTATGGAGTTGCTGCCACTGGTGGTGGTTCTGATGTGTATGTCACATTTAGCTGTTACTTTCATAGCACTGTTGTCTGCAAGCATTAAATTCTCTTTTGTTTCTGTTACATGTGTGAACACTTTCAGATTGTTGCACATATATGAACTGCAACCAATGTCTATGCACCAATAAATGTTTGAGTCACAAAACTTTGGCACAGGCTCATTCATAGAGAAACAGCAGTGAGCTTTATCAACAGTTGTTTGCAGCTTACACACTTAGCTGCTTCTTGAAAAAGCAGTCATCTTCTTTCTATCTCTTCTTGTTACAGCAATTGCATTTGTATGATGATTTTTCCATTTTTGTTTCTGTTTTGATTTTTTATGATTTGTCACTGTGACTCACAGCACATTTGGCGTGTTCATGAAACATTTACCCAGTTTAACAAATATCATGGCACTGTCTTCTGAATCCTTGAATAGTGTTCTTCGAAGATTTTTACTTTTAGTATCTCAACATATGGTAGGATGTCACTACCACATCTAAAAGTATTGTTACTATCCGGAAGACTGTAGAGCGTCATTATTGACAACACACCACTGTTTATGTCAGTATCCACTGCTTGTAACTTATCCACACCATCGAAGAATTCAGTAATATATCATGTCACATCATCAATAGGATGCATTTTGTGAAGCGTATGGCATTTGAGCAGTATTACTTTGTGAGCAGGTCCTTTGGATGCATAGATTGATTAGTTTCAGCCATACCTGATGCGATGTAGCGCAGTTCTTTACTTGCTTCAACTCAGTAGGATTAATGGATAAAATCAAGTCAGCCTTTGTTTTTCTGTCTGCCACTTGCCATGATTCATATGCAACTTCTGTAGTAGTGAGCACATCACCTTCACCAGTCAGCTGTCCTTAGGTTAGTTAGGTTTAAGTAGTTCTAAGTTCTAAAGGACTGATGACCATAGATGTTAAGCCCTATAGTGCTCTGAGCCATTTGAACCATTTTGAACCAGTCAGCACAGTTTGTGGGATGTCTCCAGATACATATACCCAAGTGCCGTTTATGATGAGTAGTGCTTCGACTTGTTTTCTACATGTGTGGTAATTATCACATGACAGCATTTCCAGTCAAACTTCATATGCACCATATTCACTATGTTAATGAACTTGTTGATTTCCGCACTTTTAAGCTTACAAACTTAAGTTTTCATCTAGTTGAAAAAGGTCCTTTTTGCCGATCATGCACCCTGGGCCCATTACCTGTTGGTATGTGGTTTGACAATACACGTGTAACATATAATTACCAAAAAACTATATTCTGAACTTGCTGCATGGAGAATGACATAGAACTACAATCAATTGATTTGAAAACATGTATAGACACCAAAGATATTACATGATGATAAAATTTCAGTCTCAGTATTTTTCACTGTGCTCACATGTTTGCAAGCTTAGCTACCCGTTATCAAATGGAAAAAAAGAAAAAGAAATATTATTGTGATATCACTATATTTATTTTGTTTGTAGTACTTTAATGAATGCATACATATTTAGTGACTCTCATTCATGCTAATGCAGACATAATCTTGATTATTTACTGTCCTATTATAGTGTTATTAGGTCTTTATGATTCTTGTTTTCTGGTTTCACAATATTTACGCATTTTACTTGCACCTGTGATTACAGTGTATCTGTAATTTAAAAAAAAAATAGAAAAATTCTTTATTCATCTGAAAATTTTCAGGAATATTCCTCTCCTTCACTTATGAGTGTGTTCCCAGAGTCCAGGTATTAGTGTGTCACCCATTTTTTCTTCTCCTGTATGATTTCCAGTCCATTACATACTTAGAGAGACTTCCTTCTTGCATTATATTGGCATTCCCACACAGTTGTATCTGCTTCTGATTAATAAAATCAATAACTGAATTTTGGACATTCATTCTTTCTCTGATTACTTTTTTTTTTTTTTTTGTAATTCGAGTGCCAAATGTAACCAGAAATCCATCTCTGCAACTAGTTATTTTGAATTTAATTGCCATTTCACTGTCAAAATATCTGAACTATATGTAATAGTGTGCTTAGTTATTGTTTTAAATATTGTCATTTTAATTATAAATTATTATGTGATTATCCCAGAACATTCCATGTAGAAATGAAATAAACATCTCTCCTAAATTTGTTCTAAATCTTATTTTTTTGTCCTCTTTCCCATTAGTTGTAATTTTCACCCTTAAGTGTTCCCATGTATCAGTGTTATGTGTTAGTCCAATACTAAATCTTCATTAACTCCACCAGTTACCATCTATTTCAGTTTACCAATATTTGTGTCTGGACCCTATTTTTTATATTGTTGTATCAATTTCCACATAGTCTATGGCTTCATAGTCTGGGTTAAAATCAGTTTGCCATCTGCCAACTGTAATGAGTATACTGTATTGTCATTTATTAGAATTATGAATTGTGGTTTATTTGTCTCATAACATACATAATCCAAATCATTTGATTCAGGCACAGGAGACACGTCAAACTGGTAAAATTTCACCATAAACAAAGAACAGCTGATGTTAACAAACAAACAGCATCATAATAATGATACGATTTTGTTGTTTATACGTACGTTAACACTTATTTACCCCTTGCTCAAATTATCATTTCATCCTCTATTAATTCTTCTCTTGAATAGTAGTATTCTCCCATGGAATCTGGTGTAGTCTCATTTTTAAAATTTCTGGCTTCATATTAAATATGTTTATGCCCATTAACTTGTTCTATATTGTCATCCCCATATACTGTGGAGTCCGTGCATATAACTACAAATGGTGTATGGATAGCATAAAATTATTTTTGTTTCTTGTGTTATATGTATGGTTAAAATGATTCTCCTCACATAATTTTTGTCTGCTGTGTAGAAAGATTTTAATTTCATAAATGTATATGGGGGGAACAGTTAGGATTTGGAGTGTCCAAAATAATGGGTGACAAGACTCCATTTGCTGTGCAGTACACATGTTTCGGACTGGGGACTTCAATATCCACACAATGAAATCAGATGATATTAGTAGTACATATTTGAATATCCTTTGCAGCTATGGCTTAATGTCACTCGTAAACTGCCCAACTAGAGTGACTAAACAATCTTTCTCAATAATAGACCACGTGGCAACAGACATAGAAAGGAAGCACTGCACGATACTTGTCCAAAATCTAGGCCTATCAGATAATTTCTGTCAGATATTAAAAGCCAATAATTGTGTAGAAATGTCTGCTAAATTGAATGCATACAAAAGGATCCTCTCAGAACCAAACCTATGTCAGTTCTCATTCCAGCTACAGCATGAAATGTGGAAGGAAGTGTATGTGGAAACTAATGTAAACAAAATGTTTGATAAGTTCATGACAATATTTAAACTAAAATTTGAGGAAGCATTCCCCAAAACACTGCATTTCATTGGAGTATAAAAAAAAGTATATGGGTGACCAGAGGTATCAAAAAATTGTCTGTAACTCTAAGGTATCTCACATCCATCAAAAATAACCAGACTGATCCAGCCTTCTAGAATTTTACAAATATTACAGAAGAACTTATAGAGGGTTATTGGTAGCTGCACAAAAACGTGCAAACAGTAAAACATTAATGAAGGCAGATAACAAAAACAAAGAAATCTGGAATATAATCAAACAGGAGACAGCAAATGCTGGACCAAAACACCTGGAAACACAGATAAAAACAAAGATTTCCAAATCAACAACTTAAATGAACTAGCAAACTTTATGAATGAATATTGCATTGCAAGAGAAATTTCCAGACACATACGTTCTACACCACCAGGACCAGCCACCACACTCAATGGTGCTCTTTACAACAACAGAGAAGGAGGTGCCACTGGTAATACACCAATTAAACAATAAAAAATTCGCAGGATTAGACGAGATCCCAGGAAGCGTCCTTAAGATTTGTGTAAACAACATCCCTCTAACAATAATAATTAATAAATCTTTCAGATCTGGCTGCTTTCCTGAATACCTAAAACAGGCAAAAGTAATCCAAATACTGAAAAATGGTGATCTAGAAAATGTAGAAAACCACAGACCACTTTCTTTATTATCTTGCATTTTCAAAACAATGGAAATCATAACCAGTATTTGTGATACACTACTCGAACTGCCCCAGAAAATTATGCTATATCTAATGGCAGATTCAAAATAACTATGATAAGCAACAAAAGTCAGTCGAATTTGCTAGTGTTTGCTTTTCAAATGCAAAACTGCTTAGTTTATTTGATAGGAAGTCAATATGTGTATTCCAGCTTAAGTTCTTGTCCACATTTAGTCCCAGGAATTTGACTGTGTCAACTTCTTTCATAGGTTGATTGTTATGTTGTATTTTAAGTTCCACACATTTTGGATGTTTGGTTTTGGAATGTACCATACCGGTTTTTGCAATGTTCAGTTGCAACCCATTTAGCTGGAACCAGTTTTCCAAGGTATCCAGTGTGCCTATGATGGAGTTCAGGATTTTTTCTGCATCATCATTTTCAATTAAAACAGAAGTAGCATTTTCAAACAGAACTGATGGCGAATTTATATTTATGGGTATGTCATTTACATACAGTAGGAACAGGATTGGCCCCAAAATGGAGCTTTGACAAACACCTTGTGATACTGTACTCTATTTAGAATAATAATTAACTGCACCTGAGATGATAGTTATTCTTTTTTTCTGTTGTGTAAATATGATGTTAGCCAATTTAGAGCATTGTCCTTAATCCCATATTTGTATAATATGTAGATAAGTAAATCATGGTTCACAGAGTAAAATGCTTTTGTGAGGTCGCAGGAGATACCTGCAACTTTAATCCTCTGATCCAATGATTTGCCTATCTTTTCAGTAAAGTTATTCACTGCATCCAGAGTGTTTTTCTAGGTTGGAATCCAAATTGGTTGCTTATAATAATATCATTTTTACAATAAAATTTTTGATCTGGTTTGCATCTACTTTCTCTAACCCTTTTGAAAGGTCTGGAAGAACAGAAATAGGCCGATAGTTTCCCATGTCTTCCCTCAAGCCTTTCTTGAACAGAGGTCTGACTTTGGCATACTTCAGAACATCAGGAAAGCATCCCTGTTCGAAGGAATGGTTGAATATTTTAGTTAGGGGGGTTGATATTATGGCACACACTGTTTTAATCACTTTACTGGGTACCCCATCCCACTCAGCAGAGTTTTTATTTTTTAATGATAATATAACATTTTCCACATCATTTATTGTGACTTTTTTAAAATCTGTGGATTCTGAAGGGTTTCACTTTGTTCTGATACTCTGCTGTATCAACATTTCACTTTGCCACATTTATAAAGAATTCATTTAAACACTCTGATATTTGAGCTGGGTTTACAATAAACCTATCATCTACTTTAATCCTAGATATTGCACTACTACTAACTTTAAAACCTAATTCTGGTTTGGCAACAGACCACACTGCTTTTGTTTTACTTTTATGTTATATGCAGAACTTCTTGTTTGACATTTATTTGGCTGCTTTCACAGCTTTTTAAAATATAGCTTTATAATGATTAAAACAGTTCATTGTGGAGTTTCCTCTTCCTGGTACTAGAAATTTTTATACCTAGGGTTATCCATTTAAGTTTATCAGTCATTTTGTTGCATGTGGTTCTAAGTGGAAAAGTTTCATTAAATATTTCAAGTAAGCTACTTAAAAATTGTTGAAGTTGCTATTACTCAAAATACATCTGTTGTAAGGCCATTCAACCTCTCTTAACTTATTTCTAAATGTAACTGAATTTTTTTCATTGAAGTTTCTTTTTATACAGCTTTTGTTACATGAAATTTCTTTCTTAATTTTTGGTAGTTCAATGAATAATGCACAATGGTCAGAGATTCTTAACTCTATGCAAAATTTATAAACATTTTCAAATACATAATTTAGTCCTTAAAAGTTTTTGAGCTTGTAATACTCTGGTAATTTTACAGTTACTTAAACTGTAGTGTTTTTTCATTCTCAGTTCTGATGCTAAGTTTTTGCTAATGAAGGTGTCTTCCTGTTCAGGTGTATTTTACTTCTATTGAAGGTATATTTAGATATACCAAAACCATGGTCAAGAATTTTAATAAATCTTTCTCCTGCAACTGTTTGGCTGTTATCATTTACCGTGAAGAATTTCAACAGTTGCTGTTTCAGCCATGTTTAAAATCTTGAGTTAACTATAACCTCATAATCAGAACGATGATTTTTCTCCATACAAAATTGGTTTGAATAACAAATTAAACACATTAAAATACTAGAACATAACTGATGCAGATTCCAACACTTTTAATAAAAATTAAAATGGCAATTGAGGCCTATATGGTGCTTGGGAGCCTCTTTAGCTGGAGCCACAGTGCTGTCTTTTCGAGTATATTTCTTTCTTTCACTGCATAATTTCTTCCTTTCCCTCTCTTCCTGCATTTTGGTCCAGTTTTCCTTTCCCTTTTTCAATGTTGTGTATTATGTATCTGTAATAATTACTTCTGCAGTGTCCTATTGTTGCAAACAAACCACAGAGCTACTTCAATTGTCAACAATTCACACAAGTATGCACCAAGACAATAACACACAACTGAGGGCACATGACTCGTTATTTGAACATCAATTTGGGTGTCATCTTGTGACAGCTGTAAATACTGTTTTTCACTGTTCTGGTACTTGTATCAGAATATATATTATTCATGTTGGTGGTTAGTGCAGAAATTCACCTATAACTCAAATTTTCAGTTTTTGGCACTTGACCCGTTATTTACTTACATGCCACAAATGCTTCTTTTGTTGAATTATATAATTTATCTATGATATGATGATAATTATTTTTTGTAGTATAAAATTTTTCATCTAGTAACTTCTGAAACAAATATGTGGTATGTTCATTATCGAGGCCATGGTGGTGTAGTGGGTAGACCACTAGAGTCTTGCCCTGTAGGTCCCGGGTTTAATCCCATATGGGGTGGGGATTTTTCCTCATTCCTGTCAATCTAGGATGATCCTAGGTCCACTCTGCCTGCTGTCAAATGAATACGGGGTATCTCGCTCAAGGGTAAAGGGTTTCTGGGGCAGTGGGCTCTCCGACATCCCCCTCCTCCTGCCTCAGTGAAGAAAGACTGGAGGCCAGTAGCCAGCTCAGAGGCTTGTGCCACAGACTAAACTAAACTAAAAATGTTCATTGTCAAGGCTGTATAAATTACGCAAGTGGTAGATATAAATATTTAATTATCACTTTAAAAAAAGTTTCTTGACTAATTTTTTGTTTGTTTGCAAGTACATATTTGCGGTCCTGGCACACAGTGAAATCCCTTCTCCACAGTACCATAGTATTCCACTAGAGAAGCCAAAACAAAGTGGCACAGCTCATCTCCACTTTATCAGTGGTCTGCGTCATTTTATATGTGCTTCTCTAGCAGTGGGCTGTGGCCTTGTGGTGTAGGATTTTAAAAATGTGTCAGGACTGCAGACAATGCCATTAAAACAAACACAAAATTAATTACATAACTTTATTTTGTCTAAGTGATTATTATGACTCAATGACTACCCCTCATTTTTAGGGCTTGTTACTTCTATTGGTAGTTTTTCTGTATCAGTAAAGTAGTTTTCTCCTGTCTCTATCATTCTGAAGGGAAACAGAAATTTGGAATTAACTGCGTAGTAATAACAGAGTGTTAGCCACTTTATAATCTTACATCCTTTACTTTTATCTTTGCATACTGTTGAACTATGATACAATCTATTGAAGTCTTTTACTATGATTTATCTTTATGCCATGTGAATTTATGTATTTCATTTGTTGAGAAAAGCCATTCAGAATTTTCAGTGAGTTTTGCTCACAACTATTAATGAGTCTATTACCATTACCATTCACAATGTCTTCTCGAAATAATCTAATAATTTTCTATTTCAATTTACGTCCTGTCTTACTGTTAAAATCACTTTTAATGATAATCTGTCTTGTTTCTCTAAGATGCTCTATGATTTAATTTACTTTATGGGAAAATTCCTCATCGCTGATTCCATATATCCAAAATTGTACATTGGGATCCATTGAAATTAATATGAAGTTTGATAAAATTTTCATGAGTAGTTTCCCAGGTTTCGACCATGCTTCTACGATTTTTAATGGATTAATTTTTTTTCATTGATTTCAATGTTGTCTTACACATTAGGCTTCAACCTGGAGGATCAGTTGTTTTTAATTCAAGGTTTCGTAGCGTATGGTATTTCAATACCCAAATTACAAGGCAGCAGCTGTTAGTTTTGGTCCACCTTGATGTTTCATTTCCCTATTATGCTCCATATCTGGTAGGCATTCCTCTGTCTCTCTTCCAAGGAGCTGCCCAATGAGAGACTAGCAACTCCTCATGGACTATGGTTTATGTTAATAAATAACTTTTATTGTGTTATGTGTCATTCTTGTACATAAAATCTTGCTTGTTTCTGTAAGCTATGAAAACAATCTTTATTGATAAATGTAACAAGGATATAACAACAAAAATGTACTATCCCTAATTAAGGGAACGTTTTTAAAATTATAGTTTTGCAGTCAGGTTCTGAACATTACAGTATTCTTTCTCAAGACACATAATCACAATTTCATAATTTGTAGGTACCATCTAAGTAATATACATAGCATCTGGTTTCAAAGACAAAATTTTTGATATTAATCTAATGAAATATTCAGCATCATTATGCTTTGAATGAGTGTGGAAAAAAAAGTGACAGTAATAGCACTAATTTCACACATCCTTTTTTGTTTCAGAGTGCTTCAGAATTCAATGGCCACAACACAGGACAACCGTGGTCCTATACAAAATTATCGAATAGAAATGTCCATCTTTTACATTGTGTATTTTGTCGTATTCCCTTTCTTCTTCGTAAACATCTTCGTTGCCTTGATCATCATAACATTCCAGGAACAGGGTGAAGCTGAATTGCAGGATGGAGAAATAGATAAAAATCAGGTAATACTATTTAATACACTTAAATTTTAAATATTTTATGGTGCACTGATAGGTTGATTTTGGAAAATTACAATTCTCAGTCTTGAAGGATTAGTGTGTGTAATGATGAAACTACTGGGCACATCACATAAGTATCTTAAATATGTAATTTTGCATCATTATCTTTTAAGTTGCCATTGTTGTTAGAAATTCTATAAAAGTCTTGGGGATGAAGAAACAAATATTTCCTGCTGGATGAAGTAATATTTATTTATCATTATCTGAGCTGGCATTAACACTTTTTTTATTACCATGACTGACTGTTAATCGTTATGAAATGCTTGATACTGGTTGTGTTAGGACAAATAGAGATTATTTATACATCCACTAGTCAGTGCTTTTTCATCACCATGACTTTTATTGAATACAGCCAAGCTGCTGAGAACCAGTTCATCATTAAGGTTGTTAGGAATAATGTAAAAAATAAGTTTCAGGTGACAATGCAGTGGCATGATAATTGTTATGTAATATATGTAATGTGTGTGCTGATAAGTACTGGGGAACATTTATTGAATGTGATGTGGTATGTTCCTTACAAGGGAACCTCCCCATTGCACCCCCCTCAGATTTAGTTATAAGTTGGCACAGTGGATAGGCCTTGAAAAACTGAACACAGATCAATCAAGAAAACAGGAAGAAGTTGTGTGGAAATATGAAAAAATAAGCAAAATATACAAACTGAGTAGTCCAAGTGCAAGATAAGCATCATCAAGGATACCACAAGCTCATGAGCGCCGTGGTCTCGTGGTTAGTGTGAGCAGTTGAGAAACGAGAGGTCCTTGGTTCAAGTCTTCCCTCGAGTAAAAATTTTACTTTCTTTATTTTCGCAAAGTTATGATCTGTCCGTTCGTTCATTGGCGTCTCTGTTCACTGTAATAAGTTTAGTGTCTGTGTTTTGTTACCGCACCGCAAAACCGTGCGATTAGTGGACGAAAGGACGTGCCTCTCCAATGGGAACCGAAAACATTTGATCGCAAGGTCATAGGTCAACCGATTCCTCCACAGGAAAACACGTCTGATATATTCTATATGACACTGGTGATGGCATGTGCGTCACATGACAGGAATATGTTGTCGACCCACCTAATTTGTACACTTGGCGAATGGGTAAAAAGATTCTTCTACCTTGCCCGATTTAGGTTTTCTTGTCGATGTGATAATCACTCCCAAAAAAGTGATGAAAACATAAGAGTTTGTCACATAAACTGCAACAAATGAATGCAACAGTTTCCCAGTCGCACAGTTTTCCTTGTGCTCTGTCATAGCCGGCATGTCAGTGTGTTCGGTCAGAAGGTTAGCTGCCTTCTGTAATAAAAATACTGAGTTAATGGATCAACGACGAACTGAAACGGGTGTCTTGTGACGTCCGCCCCGAGCAGATACAACGAACGAAAACGAACAAAATGAGATTAAAAAAAAAAACATATGTTTTTAACGTTTTCAAATTTTTCCGTGTGTAGACCGTCAAATCCTGCATATGCCCAAGCAAATCTGAACATATCCTGGAATTTTGGAGAGCGAAGATGATTATGTGTGAGTGCCTGAACTTTGATAATTGTCTGAAAATAAAAAATTAAACTTTTCGTTCGAGGGAAGACTTGAACCAGGGACCCCTCGTTCCGCAGCTGCTCACGCTAACCACGAGACCACGGCGCTCTTTGGCTCACAATTTCCTTGATGTTGCTTATTTTGCGGCTGGACTACTCAGTTTGTATATTTTTCTTATTTTTTTCGTAGTTCCACACAACTTCTTCCTGGCCGGCCAAAGTGGCTGCGCGGTTAAAGGCGCTGCAGTCTGGAACCGCAAGACCGCTATGGTCGCAGGTTCGAATCCTGCCTCGGGCATGGATGTTTGTGATGTCCTTAGGTTAGTTAGGTTTAACTAGTTCTAAGTTCTAGGGGACTAATGACCTCAGCAGTTGAGTCCCATAGTGCTCAGAGCCAGCCAGCCAACTTCTTCCTATTTTCTCGATTGATCTGTGTTCAGTTTTTCAAGGCCTATCCACTGTGCCAACTTATAACTAAATCTGAGGGGGGTGCAATGGGGAGGTTCCCTTGTTAGTAAAATTTTCTAACAGTATTACTTAAAAGAACAACTAAGTTTTTCTTTTATTTGCCGTTCTTCAAAGTAATCAAAGAGACCACTTATTCCTTTGTATCTGGAGAGTAGTGGGGATTGTAAGAGTGCATCCAAGATATGCATATAAGATTTTTTAGAGTCTTTTTATGTAGTTACATGTGGAGAGTTTGTTACTACCATGATTAGCATGATAAGATCCCTTATGCTGTGCCACAAATGTATGAGGGCTTTTTTTCCAAGGTCTGGTCAGTCACAAAATTAAAACCATAGTGAAAGTCTGATGAAGGTTTGCCCAGATGTGTTGCTCTGTGCGTTTAGTATACCTGTGAATTGCATCATATTGCACTTTTCAGTTCTGAGCACAGACTGGAAGCGTGTGCTGTTGTTCAATTTCTTCATGCTGAGGGGTCCAAACTGTTCTCATGTGGCCAACATACTGTAACTTTCAAGTGTGATAGCAAAGTGCAGCAATGGTGCAGGAACTTTGAAGCAGGGTGTACATATGTTTATGTCAGAGAAGGAAGCAAGCATCAGCTGACGATCTCATTCAGTGAGTGAATCAGGGTATTCAAGAAAATCATCCATGAAGGTCACTTCAGAGCAAGTAAAGAGGAATGTTTCAACAGGCATTGTTCTCCTTCATGTCAATGCTCAGTTGCACGCTGCAGCTGCAACAAAGACACTCTTACAGCATTTTTGATGGGTAACATTTGACTCTGACCATATCCAAACTTTCCTCCCTGTGATTTTCATTTCTTTTCTCACATGAACCACTGGCTACGAGGACAGTGAGCTGCATACCTGTGTGTAGGATTGGCAGAAAGCAAAGGTGGCTATCTTCCTTGATGAGCGTATTGAAAATCTGATACATAGCTACAAAAAATGTCAGAGTCACAGAGGTGAGTATGTAGAGAAGTAGCTGGAAGGTGTAGCTAATGTTGCAAATAAAACAATTTTGATTTTCACTGTAGTTTCAATTGCAAGACTGATCAGACCCAGGTGCATACATATCTCCCCCCCGCCACCCCCTCCCTCTTTATATATAACAATGAAAATAATCAATTATTGATAATATAATGTAATAGCTTTTCTTTCTTATTAACTCATGTGATGTTTTAGTAGTAATCTATGTCTTGCATATCAGCCTGTCTTCAACCTTTAGGCCCTCAGTATTTCAAATCTCAGCCTGTGCAGTCCGCAACAATCAGTCTTTCCTTATTGTCCCATCTGGTAAGTCTCCCCTGACACGGGGTTGTGGGTGACTTTTCTGAACAGTACCCCTTTCCCTAAACCTCTCCAATCCTTTTCCTTCAATCATCTTCCTTCCCCTTCATCTCTTCTGCCAGAAGAAGGAACCACTGGCTCCGAAAGCTTGTAAAAATTAATTCCTCTTGTGTGTATGTTACTCTGCTGCTGCTTGGTGTGTGTGTGTTTGTGTGTGTGTGGTACACTTTATCAGTTACAAAGATGCCAACATACTGACCATTTAAGTTATTGCTTTTTACATGAGTCTTAAGCTACCCTAATTACTTTTTGTAACTTTAGGTGGTAGATGCAAGATTATGTGTGCTGTCAAGGATGATATGATTTCAGTTTGTGTTTGAAGTTAATTTAATATTAATTAGATTCATCACAACACTGGGTAAGTCTTTTATAGCTGAATAGCTCATTCCTTTCTGTGCCACACAAAAGCTGTATAATGGATAGTACCAATCATTTTTCTCTAGTTTCATACTTATCGTTGTTCTCTTCAAATTCAGATTGAGTGTTGATAATGAGCTTCATCGAGAAGCAAATTTGTGGAATGGCTATCATCAGTGTGCCCATCCATTGAAAGACCTATCTACAAGAAGTTCAAAAGTTTTCCTTGTTGTGTGTGTGTATGTGTGTGTGTGTGTGTGTGCGTGTGTTTGTTTGAGGTTTACGGGCGCTAAACAGCGTGGTCATCAGCGCCCATTTTTCCTTGTTACAACATGCACTTGCTTGCTTGGTATCTTAACCCCAGTACAGAAATTAAATGTTCATGTTAATATTTTCCATTGCTGGAGCATAACTGATCTCAGAATGGTACATCATCAAATATGACTTTTCCAAATAATTGATCTAGGCCACTTCTTGTTCTTATTCTATGTAACACAGTTTTTGAAGACATTAATTAAGTATATAAAAAATCTGAAGAAGAACTTGACCATAAGTATGCTTACACAGTCAAAATGACAGCAATGGAACTGGGTAACAAGTCTTAACCGTGTTACATGAAGTCATTGAACAGTACTGACGAAGGTGGGATGAATTGGATAGTGTTAATACAGTAATTGTTCTCTATACAGTTCTGTTGGTTTGATGTATATTGAACCCATTCTTAAATAACATGACAAACAATTTAACAGTAGTACAAATCACTGTGCACCTAAAAACAATTTAAAACAGTTCAACAGTGTAAATGTTTTATGAAGAAAATATTGCAGATGGGTTGCAGTTCATTTCACAGCAAACTTAGTCATTAAAACAGCAGAAGTATTGCAAAATTAAATGCATTTTCACTTGATGATATCTTTGAAGGTGCACAAAATAGTTTTACTATTTAATTTTCTCAACAAATTTACTATAAAAAAATGATATAGCAGTTTTTATTTTGGTTGTCAGCTTGTAAGATTAAGAAGCCACATTAAAAATGAAAAAAAGTTTTTATCCCACTATTCTGTATCTAATCCAAATGAAAGGATTCTCTAATTACAAATTGACAACAAATCTCAAAGTTTTCATTCTGCTATAACTGGCAGTCAGTAGTTACCCTTACTACAATGGGCATTCAATAAGTAATGCAACACATTTTTTTCTGAAAGCAGGTTGGTTTTATTCATAATTCCAATACACCATATTAACCATATTATTCTGCACTCTTTTGGCTATAAAACCTCTGCTTTTTTACATAATATCTGTTTAATGAAACAGCCTTAGACCACCATACTGGGATGGCCTGTAGGCCAATATGGCACATCTGTACTGGTCAACGTCTTGCTGTGTCAATAACCTCCACATCATTAATGAACTGCTTGCATGGAGCACATTCAACATTTGGCCAAACAGGAATTCTGCACAGATGGCCTATCATTGCTCTTTATGTTCTTCTGTTAGACAGTGAGGAACCCAGCAGGCAGGAGTCACAGCTGTGTGCAGCTGGCCAGCAAGAGGGAGATCGGACTGGTTTCCATGACCTTGTTGTGATGATGACATGTTTTTGTTCACCGCCAGGTCTGAATAGACATTCTCCAAGTATCTATGAATATTTGCTATCCTCTGGTTTTCCACTAAAAGAAACTCAGCGACAGCTCTTTGCTCGTAGCGCACCTCAGTTACTTTTGAATGCTACGCATAGTGCCATCACATATCAGTACTTCATGAAACTTTAGGGGCTGAAGCAGAAATTTTCCATGATATATCACAACAAATTCCACATTTTTTAATTGAAATTGGCCAAGGAAAAAGGTATTGCATTACTTATTGAATGCCCCTCATAATTTATGAAAATTGCAGTCCGAAGAAGGTTATAAGTGACTGCAAAAAAATTTATGTCACAGGTTAGTTGCATTAAAATACACAAATAATCTGACCCTGAGAATCCAGTATTCAGTAAATCACCATGTACCGCAATCAGATCCTCTAAACATTATGATGTGGAATGAAAGAGGGCTTGCATGCATTTCTTGTGAATCCCCCTCCATACAGTTTGTATGCAAGTCATTGAAGAAGTTAGATGGTCATGATGAACAAATTGTTAGTTAATCAGAACCTAGGTGTGTTCAGTGAGTCACTTGGTGAGTGGATGTGTTGATAATGGAAGCAGTGGTAGTTATTCTTCTTTAGTGAAGGCTTCCCTTGCTCTACATGGTTGAGCATTGTCCTCTTGAAATATGATTTGTGGAGTTATCTGAAGGAAGGCCAGTCACTCAAGAATTGAAACTTTCCTGATTTAGCAACTGTTATATAGATTGTCCTTAATATAGGGATGTGACAATTTGGTGAGTTTCAAAACCATCATGTTGCCTTTCAATGTGCCACCAATAATGTTATATGGTCATTGAATTCTGATGTGATTGTGGTGTCTGGGACATGATACAATGCATCCCATTAGTACATCCTGCAGCAATTAATCAGTAATTCTTAAATGTTGTAGAGAACATTGGTTCAAGCAGCTCATTGAAAAGCGTTCAATGTTGAAAATTCTGTTTCCTAAAAATGTAATTGCCTGGAAACCTCAACTCATGAATTTCATATGAAATTACAGAAATATTAAATGTTCTGTCAGTGGCCATATAGTCTTTATAACATTACCAAAGCAATACTTTGGAGATTTTCTGAGAGCACATATAATATCTTTATTGAAATATTGCAGGCAACACTAGCTCAAGATATTTGTGAGAAAGGTTAAAGTTTGTGGTTACTGAACTGCTAAAATTGACAGATGAAGATTGAGAAATTATTGACTTGTTACATTGCTGAGATTATTTAATTATTTTTGTGACAGTGTTAATTACTGTAGAATAGTGTCTCACCTTAACATCAATAATATGCTTAGAAATCATGGCTTGGCTACAAGACTGTTTACTTAGTAGGAGTGTTATTACACCATGCACTCAACATATACAACAAGCACCTGTTGGTGTGTTTCATGATTAATTCATTCCTTTATTCACATATTGTGATCCACGAATCCCATAATGTTTTTATTGTGTAAATCATGCCATGTTGTGGCAAAAAACTATGATTTCATAAAAGTAATGGCATAGGAGTTGAATAATTATTATTACATTTAACCATTTGAGTGGTGAATTAATGGTAAACAATTCAGTTGTTTGAATTATATGAAAGTTTTTGAAGTGAGCCAAGACCATCAATGCAGTATCACACAATTTGATTTATTTATTTATTTATTTTTGTGTTCCATAGCTCCTTGATGCGGGTGTATTGCTAGGATGTAGGATACGTCAGATTATTATGGTAATAACCATATATAAATGGTCATGGGCCTTTCAAACTAAATTATATATAAACAGATACAAGAGATTCAAGTTTTTTAAACAATAACACAGGTTATAGCAGTAATAATGATTACAAAAACAAATTGTAAGTCTTACATTCTAATACATCTAGAAAGAATTCTACCATCAATTGATATGCCAGTGCTACATAGTCAGTTCTTTTAGGAATGCTTAAAATTAAACACATTGTACTAATTGTTACACACTATTAAAAAATTGATTTGGGGCCTGATTCTGGCCTTCGTATTTGTATGTAACTCTCTACTTAATGTGTATCACATACAACTAGTCCTATCTGAAATATAAATAATAAAATTTTGAAAATGTGCTGTTACTTTTGTGCTTCATGACATCCTAGTTCTCTGTGACAAATAAATCAGTAAGTTAATCTACCCTGTGAAACATTAAGTATACCAGTCTACAAACTGATGTGTTCCAAATCATTACAATGAGTTATGCAAATGATTTGTGGAACCTAGATGTAGTTAGCTAGGTAACCATCTAAAATATTATTTGTTGATCATTTGTCATTCTCTGTAATAAATTAAAATTTCGTAGATATTGTTTCACAAGAATACAAATCAAAAGATTTCACTATATAGCAATGGTGTGAAAATTCATGATGGCATCCTTGGTCAACAACAAATAATTGGTTCTGAACATATTAAATATGACAGGAGTTTGAAAATGGTTGTTAATTTTAAAACTGTTCATTTTGTTATTGTTCTCTTATAAAGTTAAATTCTGTTAACAGGCAGTTTCATAAGATGCGAAGTAATGGGTTATTCATATCCTGGAGACATATAGGTACCATGAAATGTTACTACACTCGAAATTCCCTTCATTTTTCCTGAACTCCTTAATTTTTCAGAGATGCAGAGTGTGTCAAAGAGTAAATTAACAATAATATACTGCCTCTGTAAATCACATGAACTCTAAGTTTCTTGGAACTTAATAACATACTGTAGTACTAGATTACAGCTGTAATTGGGGAAAAATAAGTAGTTAAATACATTTTTAAATAGTTTATTTCAAATCTGTGACTATATAGTATGTGGGGGTTTTTGTTAAAAATATTCAACCAGAATACGGAGTTTTATTATAAATTTTATGCTGCTGTGCTACTAAGCTGTCATAGCAGTAGCCCACAATTAAGGATTGCAGTGTACATTTATAATGGTGTAGATAGTAAACTCACCTTCATTGACAAGTGTATTCTGGCAGTGAATTATATTAAAAGGAAATTTCACTCCAGAAAAATACACCATGTGATCATCTGATAAAAAGTATCTGGATACTCATTAGTGAACATTAATATGAGTTCTGTCTATCCTTCACCTTTATGATGGCTTAAACTATGCTGGGGACACTTTCAGTGAGTTTTTAGAATGTCTTTGGAGGAATGGCAGCCCATTATTTTGCAAGGGCCAAAACCATAGAAGATAGTGATGTTTGATGCTGTGGCCTGGAGCAAAGTCAACTTTATAAAGATATTCCACTGGGTTAATGTCAGGACTCTTGGTGAGCCAGTCCATTTCTGGAACGTTATTGTCCGCTACCCATTACCTCACAGATGCTGCTTTATGACAAGATGCATTGTCATGCTGATACAAACAACAATTTTCTCCTAACGGTTCCTCTACAGAATGCAGTACACGTTGCTATAAAGTGTATTCATATCCCTCCTTATTTAGCATTTGTGTAAGTACAGTAAGAGGACCACACCATAACTATGAAAAACAGCACCATACCATAGCACCACCTCCTCCCTACTTCACTGCTGGCACTAAGCATGATGGCTGATGATGTTCTCCAGGCATTCACCTAAACTAAACCCTTCCATTGGATTTTCACATGATATAATGTGATTCATCACTCTAAATCATTCGTTTCCAGTCATCCACTGTCCAGTAACATTGCTCGTTACACCAGCTCTAACAACACTAAGCACTGACTACAGAAATATGTGGCTTTTGAGGAGCTGCTTAGCTGTTGAGTGTCATTCTTTATATCTCTCTAGGCACACTCATTGAGCTATCTGCAATGCTGGTAGTGCTTTGGAACTCATGAGTAATTCCTTTCCCTTATTTCATGTGACTTTTTACAACCACCTTCTACAATGTTTGATCATCCCTCTCTATCAGTACAAGAGGTATGCCTGGTCATGGTTCAGCTGTGGCTGTTCCTTCATGTTACCACTTCACAGTCACATCAACAACAGTGAAGCTGGGTTGAAATGTCCCTCATTGCTGTACTATTCAGGTGACATCCAATGACTAATCCAGGTTCAAAGTCTCTGAGCTCTGTTGACCAACCCATTCTGGTGATACTGCCTCTCTACCGACAACGCAATACTTCTCACCTCCTTTTGTGCTAGTGGGCCCACCTCTTGTGACATCTAGTGGACAATTACACATTATGTATTGATTCCTAGATACTTTTGGTCCAATAGTATAGTGATAGGAAGGCTGGCTGGTACTTATTTGTGCAGCTCCCTGTATTGACAAAATAACATTCATATAGGTCTCATCAGTTGTGGCCTTCAGAACAATAAATTCATTTTACAGAGTGAAAAAATAAATTAGTTGTTGGAGGTTGTACAGGAGGCCAGCCACTAAGAACTCGAGCTAAAGAGGATACAAGTGCTATGATGAGGAAGAAGGCCAGAGAAGAAGAAAAAGTCACCTGTGACAATAGGAGCTCAAAAGTAGTGTGTAGTAAGAACTGTATCAGCTTTATTATAGAGAAGGTAACAAGGGCTGAGTGAGAATTAAAAGTTAACTGAAAGAGAAGAGAAAGTGTGAAGTTGAAATACTATACAGAGCCTCCCATTCTACTTACCACACATCGCTCTCCCACATGAATCCTCCCTTCCTATCATTGCTGTAACTCTCTACACCACCATTCCACATACATATGGCTTCTTTTCAGCTCTCCAACACTATCTCTCCCAAAATCCTCCAGAAAGTCTCCTAAAATCCCTGTTCACTTCCACAGTGATATAGTGCCTTTAATCAATCCTTTGCCAACAATAATGTGGAGTTGTGCCAGGAACCAATATGTGATTCAGACTCCACATTAAACTGTAGGTCATTTCTTGCCAGTATGATTATTAGGGTAAGTTAAGGATACATAAGTTGCCAGAGTGGTGTCCAATTGAGAGACTTGCATCAAGTCATTGAGCTACACAGAATTAATATTATTATTCACTCTTACACACAGTTTTTTCATCTTAGACAAATGGACCAACTTATCATCTTATTCCATTGTAGTTCTAGACATAATCTTCATTATCTTATGCCTACTTCCTATCACATATTGATGTTTGTTAGAAATTTATCGTATTTAATTTTAATTTTATCATTTCATTCTAATCCACCTATATTTCTTGCTCTGTCCCTTCTATCAAATTTATATTGATACTGGCATCTTTTATTTCATCTTTGCTTCCTCCTCTCCTCATAACAGGTGGATCGTTCTTAGCTTAGTGACCTACTCTCTCCTTATCAAAACTGCTTAAAATTTCCTGCAATCTAGGAGTGCTGTGAACTATTTTAAGTGATTGTGATTGTAACAATGTATTCTGTCACATCCTTAAAGTGCTGGCAAAACATAGTTTACAGCACAACAATTTCATAACATATCTTGTGCTATTAATAGATAATGTACGGAAAAACAATCCATAGATAATTCCATATGTATTATTAGTGTTCATTAAAATTGAGAATATGGCCATTGCTAAGTTCATCTTAAGGTGAAAGAACTCACAGTAGGCATTGCTATGGGATGTATAACTTTCTCTTTCATTGTGACAGTTGGCAAACATGTAATACCTGATACACCAATGTGAATGTTACAAATTTTATCACATGAGAGTCCCCATATGTCACTTACTGGAGGTGCTGTGTATTCTTATTTCTCCTTGAGAAATTCATATGGGGTAATTTAATTGTTTTGCAATGATCCATTGCATTCTTCAGTCTTAGGCGATTTCAAAATGTTACCAAAGGGTTTTAATGTTTACATATGTCTCTCCATCCCTCCCTATCTCTCTCCCTCTCCCTCCCTCCCTCCCCTCCCTCCCTCCCTCCCTCCCTCCCCTCCCTACCTCCCTCTCCTCCCTCCCTCCCTCCCTCCCTCCCTCCCTCCCCCCTCCCCCTATCTCTCTCTCTCTCTCTCTCTCTCTCTCTCTCTCTCTCTCTCTCACTCACACACACACACAAACACACACACACACACACACACACACACACACACACACACACAAAATACCTTCCCACTCAAATCTCATAATCCCTCTATTTATTTTATCTCCATTATCATGAACAAACTGCTACTCATAAGAAGTTACAAATAAACCAATCACTGAACAATGTGTGATAATTGCTTCATTTCTTTTCTCCTCAGAAATCGTGCATTGATTTTACAATTGGTGCTCGTCCTCTTGAGCGATATATGCCTAACAAGAGGAATGGTTTCAAATACAAAATTTGGAGGATTGTAGTATCAACACCATTTGAATATTTTATAATGATTCTTATTGTTTTCAACACCTTGCTGCTTATGATGAAGGTAAGTTGCATCACTCTCTTTTGTTGAAGTCTCCCCTTCATTAACGATTTGACTAACATGTGTTAAACCCTAATTTATTTATTGCCTGTGTACATCTGTGTTATAAAGTACCAACAATATAATGTGTACTGTAAGGCATCCATATGACTGTTCATGTCTGTGTTGCATTTTTATGTTTGAAGTACTGAGCTGAATATTGAGCACACCTTTGAAACATCGTACAAAAAGAGACCAGCACGGACTGCATTTTCAACATTTATGCCTGTATCAATAGGTACAAAACTACCACAATATGAGGCAGTTGGTTGGCTTTCCTTTGAGAGATCAATGCGACAAGTGGAATTATAAATTACCAAGAACATTAATACTTCTCAAACTCTTAGAAACTAAACCACCAAACAACATTAAATAGTACTTCACAATAAAAAATGACCTCAACCATTATTAAAAATATTGCTAATCTTTTGTATTAAGTAAAGTAGAATGCTGGTCTCTTCCAGGCAGAGTAAAATTATGTCTAAACACAACGTAAAATGAGAAGTATGAACTTATTCATAATACATGGATGGTATAATTTCATGGTTCAAATCAACACATTCTTAAAGCAAATAAGAAACAGAAGTTGAAAACTTCAAAATTATTTTACATGTTACTTTTGGGACCTTAATTTCTCTCAAGTCAAATTTGACTACTTAAATAAATAATTGAAGGTTTCTATCCTGAGTTTTATTTTCATTAAATGAATGATTTTGAATGCTGCTCGGTTTTTTAGCAGGTACATTTAGACACTCACATGCTTAAAATGCCATCAGTACACTGTTTTGTTGCACGTAGTGCTGCATCAATAATTGGCTTTACATAGGTGAATGTTCTGAATATGTTAGTTGGTGTTGTGCATGGCACACATTGTCATCTGTGATCACATGGTTCTGTAAAAAATGCAAATGCACCATTATTTCCAATTTAAGCATCTTTAAATTTAATCAAAGTGTGCAAGAAGCTGGCCTTATGTCTTGACAGAAGAAAGCTTATGTTTAGGAACTGTTATTTTTGAACCAAGCAGAACCTAATTAAACTGCATCTCATAGTATAATTAAATACTTTGATAAGCCATTCAGAAATACTTATGAAACAGGAATGTGGTTAAAATTAAATGGAGCTGTTCAGCTGCAGTATGGAAAATGCCTGGCACGCTCGCCGGTTTGCAAAAGCTTAAGTTTTGTCTCTGTTTGCTTGTCGCCCTATATTACTTATTTATACATAAATGTTTTTCTTATTATATTTTGTCATTGGTTAATATATTTCTTACATAATTATTTTGTTACGTGGAAACTACTTTGTTTGAATAAATATGGATTGAATCACTTATTAATTACATGTACGTGTGTGTAAGACAGATAGTTGCTGCAGATGTTTAATGGCTTATGGATCTTTCATTATTTTTATAAACTATCTTTAAGTACCAAAATATCTGCCAGTTACACAATTTATTGTACAATTTTAGAAACAATATACTTTGCTATAAATATGTTCTAGCGTACTATATGACTGTGACAGATACTGGAAAGTTTTTTTTAACATACCACTAAGGTGTAAATTATCTCTGATAAACAATGTAGGAAAAGATAGATTGTTACTTATCGTAAAGAAAATATATTAAACAATGGATAGGCACAATTAAAAGGCACTTAAACAATGCTTCTGGCCGCAGCCTTCATCAGCAAAAAGAGAAACATACACCATTCATACACACAAGCAAGTACACCTTACGCGTACGTGGCATGGTTGGTGGTCATGTGTGCGTGAGATGCTTGTGTGTATGAATGGTGTGTGTTTCTCTTTCACTGATGAAGATTGTGGCTGAAGGCCTTGCATAAGTGTCTTTTGATTGTACCTGTGTGCAACTTCATGTGTCTTCCTTATGGTAAAGAGCAACCTATCTTTTCCTACTCTGTTGATATTCCTACCTGGAGTTTCCATTGTTTGATTTTCTCTGGTAAACATATTTTTCACCACAAATGCAGAAATAAGAGAATAATCATGTATGATAAAACTTTGCTTTCTATACTGGCTCCATAGTAATTTTTTATTTATAATATTACAAAATTTTCATGGTTATGAGTTGAGAATTCTCATTATTATATCAACTCAACAGCATTTCATGAAAACTTTTGCCATTGTGCTACAATATACAACAGATTTTGTTTCACTATGTTGTCATGATAGTAGCAACCAAATATTATTGCAATATTAGCTTCACCTGATGCACTAAGAACAAGGATATTGTTTATGTTTTTATGATTTCTGACTTTTTTTTATTATTATTGCATGTATATGTCCTAGACCTCCACTACCTCTGTACCCCACACGTCACAGTTTCTGAATAACAAACACATAAGGCAAAATAGTGCATTGTGAACATCACATCCACAGATCCAGCTCTGGTACGCTTTCATACCAAATTTCCTCATATAATTGCTTTTTCTACCAAAACTTATATCCTTCTGACTTGCAAGGATAGCAATCATAGCTAAATTGAATATATTAAATTTATGATATAAATTTAACTGTTTAAACATACTGAAATTTTGTAATTAATTGTTTAACTTTTTTAAAAATTTCTAATACTCTGTTCCTCAATGTTTAGAGAGCATATTCCTTTTCCTATGGCCCATTCAGGTGAAATATTTTAGAAACCTGAAACTTTCACTTCCTCCTTGAAAGGTCTACTGGAAAAGGCCCTCTTTTGCATATCATTTACAGAATTTGTCATGTTGCTTGCACAGTGTTTAACACAGGCTTTCAAAGAAAAATACCAACCTGGTGCTGTGAACAACATAGCACCCTCAGTGTCAGCAGGGATGACGTCTCATTGGACCATACAGCTGTGTCCCTTCTCTGAGCTGATCATAGCACGGCTGACTATCATTTCAGCACTCAACACCACTCTCTAGTTATCATGGAGAGGGCATTACAAAAACTGTTTCTATCACTTTTCTTTGCATACCAGCACACATTTGAAGAGAAATGATGTATTTTTTTGTGATTTCTGGCTTGCATTCAAAGAGAAATATTATAATTTTGTGCAACTTCTGGCTTGCATATAATCTTAGTGCAATATTTACAGTGATCTGTAGCACATTAGCACACGATCACTGGCTGCCTCTGCATCAACATTTCCTCCTTTTAACATGAGATGGTCACAGGCAGGATATAGTTATATCATGTATTATACAAGCAGCAGTCGAGATGATTAAATTACAATTTATGTTGATTTTATTGTACAGGGTGATTTTTCCACCATGTACAAACTCCAGTGATTGATCAATGAGAGGATATGGAACAAAAAAAGGCTAATGAACTTATGTCCAGAAATTCATGGTTTCTGTCCTAGGGACCATTTATTCAATCATACTCTGTTACAGAGACTGCACTCTAATACATGCTGTACCATGCAGCCACAGTTACAGTATGCATCGTTTCCTCCTGGAGGCTGGTACTGTTCCTCATACATCATGCCCTATCATTCTCTCATGGTAATGTTGTGTCTGATTCACTTCTCTTGGTGACTCATCTTGTAGTGGATGTGTTACAGGGCTGTACACAATGGTTCTGTGTTCGAGTCAAGAGCTTGCTGACATGGTGTTTACTTACAGAACGGCAAATGGCAGTGGGAGGTGGGCAACAAGTTTGTATCGGGAGACCTATCCCCACTAACAACAACAGCAGCATTCAATGTTTGCAATAGTGTTTCACCATTTGTGTAAGACAGGATTGTTCCAGGAAGCAGGATATCATGAATGACATACCCAAAATGTTTGGACACCAGAGTTGGAAGAAAATGTGATTAACACTGTGGAAAGTGACCACCTTGTCAGTACCAGGTAGTTGGCCCACCAGTACAGAGTAAGCCAGATGACCACGTGGAATATTATCCATGACAGTTGTTACTACCCTTATCATTTACTCAGGGTTTATACGACCCGGGACAACCCGGAGATCCAGGAGAAACCCGGGAATTTTTTCATCCGGGAGAAAACCGGGAAAAACCCGGGAATATTTTAGAATTCCGGGAATTTTTCGTTGTTTTTGTTTTCAGTTAAATTTTTGTAATTTTGGCTGGTGAGAACCGATACTCTAAAAAAGGATATTACTGCATCCCGCTACTGCAGAATAATACTGCAGCAATAAAACGTGAACGAGAGAAAAAGCGAAAATAAAACTTAAACTGCAAAGTACATGCGCCATATACAGCAACAAAACACTGTGGTCATACAAGTGTCTGCCAACAGCAAAATGTGTCAAAGGCCTTAGGATGACTATGCAATGTTCCGTAACAACAAATTGCCTCCAACGAGCATGACGTCACAACTGTTTACATTAGATTTGTTTTAGCAATTACGAGAGGGATCATGCGAATGAACAGTTGAGTAGTACCTTCTCCTGCTTCTGGCTACAGAAATGTGGCTGTTGGCTGTGTAAGCAGTCGCAGCAAGCAGCTGGATGCTACCGGGAAAAATTTTACTGGAACGCCCAAGCTGCCAGATACTTGCATGCGCAGCAGGCCCAGTTCTATGAGGGGGGTGGGGGGCAAATTCATACTCTTGAGAGAAAAATCCTTGTTTCACAAAGCGACTAGCATCCAGCGCACGTTAGTCTATCGATTATTCATATGACTTTGAAACATCCCTGTCGGTTTTTGAACATTTTTGAACACATTCTAAGTTGATTTCTGAATGAATCGTAAGTTGATTTGTGAATTCGGGCATAGTGTACATGATGTCTCTGTCAGGGGAATCCTTGTTGCATGTAGACACAAACTTCCCTACAGAGAAAAGGGGCTACACGAGCTGAGCGGAGTAAGGCCGAACGGATGAATGCCAACCGCTGTCTGATTGTGTGGTTGATTGGGTTTGCGAATGATGAGCGTTGTTATAATTACTAGCTAAATCCATAGATTCAGACTACAGGAGTGGAAATAAATGAATAACAGGTAAGGAAGACTACGTATTATCTTCTCGGTGTATCCAAGAAAATGAAATTTTGACAGAAAATTTTTGGCCAGATCGCTATACTAGTAAGGGCCAGTTGTACAGTCCCTGGCTAGCAGCCACTTTAAATTCTATTCTGGAAGAAGTGCGGAAAACGTGTTGTAGCAGTGCCTAACCAGAGAATAATCGCGGGATAACTAAAACGGTGATTCTGGCAGAATTAGTGGAGGTAACCTGCCAATAAGCTTTGACATTGGCAGGAATAGTTACAGAATTAGTGATAACAAGACTGTTTGTTGGAACGAGGAAGGAGAAGAAACGGGGACATCACACAAAGTATGGAACAATATGACGATTCCAAGTTTGTATAAAAATTTCGTACTACTACTTTTCGATCTCATACTTGAGAAACTGGAGCGTATGAATGAAGTGTGAAACTATTTTCTAACGTAAGGCGTTTTGCTTGTAGTAGGCCTAATAGGCATTTGATATTGATACTCTGTGAATTATATTCTGTCATTACAAAAAAGACCGTTTGTGCCAAAACAGTATCATTTATTTGGTGTGTATTACAATTGTTGCAGTATTAGAAAGGCCTATTTTGTTTTGTATAGCAGACAGTGACAAAACAGACGTAATCAGATAGGGAAACCACATCACTCTTGGGTCCTATTTTCATTAACAGCTTTTTCAGTGTTAGACAACGGCATTTCTACTTTTCATGTAGCAAAACGCTTGACGAACTTTGATGAGGTAACAGATTCTTTCGCAGAAAGGAAAGCACGATATGTAAAGCTGTAGCAAGATTAGAGAGAAAAAAATCTAGGAGCTAAGGACTGAAGAAATGTGTATTATCTTGTTTGTCTCCCGTCTTTACTGGGTTTATGTATCCTACATTTAATTTAATTTTATGTCACACCAAGCAGGAAGTTGTTAGCTGATAGGGAATAAAGGGTGCAAATTTTCTGAAGAGTCTTTAAAAAAAAAAAAAAAAAAAAAAAAAAAACGAGGGACAGGATGTCAAAACAGACCAATTGTAAGCAGGAGAGGCACCACAGAACATTTTAATTTCCACTGCCCTGAATATGGTTTGATGGCATCCATTACAAAATATATAATTTTCAGTTCCACAGAGCGAAGTACAGTGACGTGCGATAGAAGAATGCTGTGCGAAGAGGGGTGGCACTGCACTTCTGGCACACTTAAGATCAAATAACATGTCTTACATTTCCTCGAACACATATGTTTTATGCATCAGACTCTTCAGAAACATGTGCGATACAAAATGAACATATTTTTGAAAATTCGATTTTTTTAAAATTTTTGACGACCTATCTCAAACGCTCGAGGGAGTGGTGAGGTATTGCACCGGTTCGGAAATATCGTAGATCTGGGGCTGATGAGCAGAGAAGTCTGAGTTACAGTGGGGAAGTGGGTAGTCTCCATGTGACCTGTGTTTACATTTGATGATTTTGCAGTTTCCTCTTCGTTTACTGCTCTCACGTCAAATGAAAACAAAACACAAAACAGATTTCTGATTTCTACCTTTCTGACAGTCAAGCATTAATTGCCTAGCAGCACAATGAAGTTATTTTTGTTGGTTTGCTAAAGAAATTTTCTTTTATTAATCTTTTCCTCTGAGACAGACAATATATTTGAAACGAAGTGTTTAATTCCACACACTGTTCGCTGCATTTCAAGTGCATGTTTTCAACTTCTAGCACGTATGGCATTATGCCACAATCAAGAACCAAATGTGAGATAACACAGTACTGGTACTCCAAGAAAATTTACATCCTGAAAACCACATTGAAAAGCTTAATATCAGGTCGTGACCTACTTAACTGGGAATACGGACATACGAATGTGCACTTTAAATGTGCACATTTTAATATGGGTCACGAAATTCTGATGCTCTTGGAGTATCCTCTGATGTCTTGTTTCTTTTATGACAGAATGTATGATCTTTTAATGTTTTACACATACGAACATACGGGCTCCCTACGACATCGTAGCAGCGCAAGCGCAGTGACACCTGTCATCTGGCACTCTCTGGCAACTGCGGAAATGAACCTATTTCTAACAGGTCATGGGAAAATATTCTGAATGATGGTTTGAAAAGCGTTACCATCAAAGTACCATTCTGGCAGTTTCAACGGAGCTATGTGCGATAATGTACTATGAGCGTTTGACTCTCATTTAAAAATCAACTCTTTGATGACGAGCCATTTAGATGAATTTTGAGCCCAGAAGATCAGACATTTATGTTGTTATTAAAAACTTTACTGCCACATTTGTGTGATACATCTTAAATTGTAATACGCACATAAAAGACCAACATTGTATGTGAAAGCTTAGCTTCTCTTGCAGCGTATTAATCTTACAGACCAATATTATATGTGAAAGCTTTGGGTTTTGTGTAGCAATACTATGTATATTAATTTAAACCATTAACTTTTTCTGTTTGTGCGTTCACACTACTTAACAGTGATGTTGCTATTGGCTGACTACATCATGTGTCCTAAGCTCTGAATACCCGCTGTCATCAGCAGGCGAGATCACATGACATGAGAGCTATGACTGGCTTACAATAGCGCATCGCAATCTCAGTTGCAATGCGTACATGTTGCTGCACATCAAAGATCTTTCCAAAACACGTTTTTTTCCCTGTGTTTAGTTTTCTAAAGCGCCGGGAAATTCTACTCCTGTGTATAAAACCACAATCATTGAAAGTACTTATAAGTTATACAGTTCCGAGAGAAAAGGTACTGTCAGTTAACAGGGAAAAAGAATGTTTTCACCTGGGAGAAAATGCATTTTTAACTGGGAAATCCAGGAGAAATCCGGGAATTTTTTTTCCTTGTCCACGTATACACCCTGTTACTGCATGTGCAGGACTCAATAGCGACAGACTTTCCACATTGGAAGCAGTTTTGTGACTGGTTTCTTCACCAAGCAAACCATGATTTGTTTCATCCATCCTATTCACAGATGAGGCTACTTTTATGAAGATTGGAATCTTCATCTTTCATAACAGTCATCTGTGGGATATTATGCAGCACCTGCATGGTATGGTGACAGTGAATCATCAGTATCAGTGCAGCCGGAATATGTGGGCTGGGATAATTGGCGACCATATTTTGGGATCAGTCTTCCTTCCATGTCACCTAATGAGCCAGAACTACTGGAATTTCTTGTGGGTGACTCTGACCTCCCCGCTGGAAGTTGTGTCATTGATGATTCAAATGGTTATGTAGCTGCTACGTGATGGTGCTCCAGCCCACTTTGCCATTAATGTCCAGATGCATCTCAGTCATGTCTTCCCTGATTGATGAATCAGATGACAGGGCCCACTTACGTGCTCATTCACTGGAGCTCAACTTGTGCAATTTCTTTTTATGGGGCCAACTCAAAAGTGTTGAGTATGCAGAGCCCATGTGGAGACACTGGACCAGTCTATTCATGCTGCCTTTGACACTGCTCGGATGCAGCCTGGGCAATTTGAATGTGTGAGACAGAACATACTATAACATGTTCACGCATGTGTTTAGGAATATGGAAGCCATTTTCATCAGATACTGTAATTTTGGCTGCAAGGTACAGTGCGTATATGACTGCAATCTCTGTAACAATGTATGATTGAATAAATGATCTCTAGCAAGGAAACCATGCATATACAGACATAAGTTCATTAGACCATTTTTGTCCCATATCCACTCATTGGTCAATCCCTCGAGTTTATACATGGTTGAAAAAATCACCCTGTATATCGGCAAAGATCACTCTAGATTTATAATATTTTATCAGAGTATATGTTCCTCTCAAAAATTACATGTCTGCTTTTCTGTTTTGTTTCAGAAGGTACTTTTCATTTTGATTTTCCATGTGTTTACCATTGCAGCCCAAATATGGACTGCTCCTGAGATGCTCCTTGTGATGAGCAACACAAGTGGGGAGCTCTGTGTTGTTTCTGATTATAAACAAACAATATTGTTTCAGTTGTAATTTCATGTGCCCATTTAACAAAGGGTTTTTCAAATTAGTCTGGATGTGATATCCAGGTAAAGAGTTCTGGTAAAGATGACAACAAAATCAAAAAGAAAACTCAGTATGTCAAGCATCCACTGAGTATGTCGTATGTGATGGACAGTCATAAAGTTTTAATTATCGCCTCAGAAAAGGAAGCAATGTAATTAAGTTTTGTTTGTCTGCAGGTATGTGTCTGCATTCTTGGCACACACTAAAATCCCCACAACACAACACCACAACATAACACTAGAGGAGCCAAAACAGTATGGTGCAGCCCATTTCCACTTTATCTGTAGTTGCTTAACCAATGTGTTATGGTACTGTGATGTGTGGCTTTCAGTGTGAAGCAGGGCTGCAAACAAATTAATTATGACAGTATTATGAAATGGATAGACTGCTTCTCACCATATAGTGGTGATACTGAGTCACCGATAAGCACAAAAAAAGACTGTCATACAAGGAAGCTTTCGGCCAAAAAGGCCTTCATCCAAATTAGACAAAACACACACACACACACACACACACACACACACAACTAATAGACACCGGACTACAGTCTCTGGCCCCCTTAGCCTATGTGTATGTGTTGCATGTGTGTGTGTGTGTGTGTGTGTTTTGTCTAATTCTGATGAATGCCTTTTTGGCCAAAAGCTTACTTGTTTGACAGTCTTTTTGTTGTGCATATTTGCAACTCACGATCTCCACTACATGGTGAGTAGCAATCTATCCATTTCATAATATTGAAATTATTCCATCCTGGATTTTCCATTGTAAAAAATTAATTATGTAATTTTATTTTGTCAGTGTGGGAATTAAAACTTTATGAGTACCCATTGGACTGTGCAACACTGTATATAGTTTGCCTCCTACAGCATGTGTAGTCTGCCAGAACTACAAATATTGAGTATCTCCTTGATGTGAATATAGTGCCAAAGTAATATGAGGTCATTTTATTAACAAGGAATGGAAAACTATATTTTAAACAGGAATTTACTTGTAATGAGAACAAAAACCACATTTTAGTCTATATTTGGCACTGCATTGCATACCTTATGAGCAGTCCATATTTGTGTTGATTCTATCTGTACATTTGAAAAACAAACTGTAAAATATGTACTGAAACAGCCAAATAATGACAGCTGATGATATTTGTAAGAGAAAGACCTGGTATACTGGCATGATAAAAAATGTCTTATTGTATATGTGGGTCCACAGCAGCCACTGCGAATTTCTTGAGGGGAAGTAGGCTGTTCTACATTTGAAAAACAAAATGTAAAATATGTACTGAAACAGCTGAATAATGACAGCTGATGATATTTGTAAGAGAAAGATCTGGTATACTGGCATGATAAAAAATGTCTTATTGTATATGTGGGTCCACAGCAGCCACTGCGAATATCTTGAGGGGAAGTCATTTTTCTGCGTAGGCTGTTCTTATTTTTTAAGTAATCACTTTATTTTGTGCTTTAGCTCTTAACTAATTTCTCCCCTTTGGGCATTTTCAAGCTACCTCTGTTACTTATATCACAGTGGAAACCTGTAATTGTATAACATCTCATATTCCACACATTTGTGTGGAGGAAGCAACATCTGATGACATTCTTAATAAAGGTGTCTTATGATCATGGTAGTTACTCTCTACTGACAGAATTCAGTCTACACAGGAAAGTGACTTCCCTCAAGTGATACAAAATGTATTTAGAGGCAAACTTTAATAATAATGTTATATGTTAAAAGTCTTTGTAACAGTGTTGATAGTAAAACAATCTACTTAGGTAAGAATGTGGGGAGTAACTGTGTGACTTTAAAATATCAGTGAGGAAAACCATAGTAACCTTTTTGTGTAAATGCAGCAATTTTTTTCCCTGTGGGTCCTATGTCCTTTAGCCATAATAAGTAAATTTATGTCCTGTTTTTTATTTGAGGGTTTATTGTTATCTATATACTTGTTGGTGTGCAAATTATTCAGAATAACACTACACATTGTGAGCAAGCAGGAAAGCCAGTATCTCCTTCTTTTTTTATTAAAGAAGAAGGGATAACACTTGCCAGTTAATGAAAATAGGAGGTGTATAATAAATATGACAAAAATATTACTTTCTGGAAAAGAATGAGAAAGACTTTCAAAAGATAGTAGTTTTTCACATCTTTTGCCCCTCTGTTAAATAAAATAAACTGACACATTTGATGTCGAACAGAAGTATGAATTTATGTGCCAACAGTGAGAATGAATTCATCACATGATAGGAAATGATTTCCTCATAATTTTCACCTATATGGGTGTCATACAAAAAGTGGTTTTAAAATAATTGATAATGGGACAATGATACTCATGTGAAAGAATAGCCACAGTGAAGATGATAATAAGAGATAAAGTCTCTAAAAGGAACTTTTTTTTCGGAGTCATCAGTCTTCTGACTGGTTTGACGTGGCCTGCCATGAATTGCGCTCCTGTGCCAACCTTTTCATCTCAGAGTAGCTCTCACAACCTACATCCTCAATTATTTGCTGGATATATTCCAATCTCTGTCTTCTCCTACAGTTTTTAAACTCTACAGCTCTCACTAATACCATGTAAGTTACACCCTGATGTCTTTACAGGCAACCTTCATCCTATCTTTTATTCTGGTCAGTGTTTACTGTCTATTCCTTCGCTTGCTGATTCTGTGAATAACCTCCTCATTCCTTACTTTATCAGTCCACATAATTTTCAACATTCTTTTGTAGCACCACATCTCAAATGCTTTGATCCTCTTCTGTTCCAGGTTTCCCGCAGTCCGTGTTTCACTACCATACATTCTGTGCTTCAAAAATACATTTTCATAAATTTCTTCCTCAAATTAAGGTCTATATTTGGTACTAGTAGAGTGCTCTTGGCCAGGAATGTCTTTTTGCCAGTACTAGTCTGTTTTTCATGTCCTCCATGCTCCTTCCGTTATTTTGCTGCGTAGGTAGCAGAATTTCTTGACATCATCTGCTTCATGATCCCCAACTATGATGTTAAGTTTCCTGTTGTTCCCATATCTGCTACTTCTCATTACTTTTGTTTTCCTTTGATTTACTCTCAATCCATATTCTGTACCCATTAGACAGTTTATTCCATTCAACAGATCCTGTAATTTTCTTCATTGTCAGTGCGGATAGCAATGTCATCAGTAAATCTTATTACTGATATCCTTTCTCCCTGAATTTTACTCCCACACTGGAGTCTCTCTTTTATTTCCATCATTGCATCTTTGATGCATAGACTGAACAGTCAGGTCAAATGAATACGTCTCGGTCTTACACCCTTTTTAATGTGAGCACTTCATTCTTAGTTCCCAATCTTATTGTTCCTTCTTGGTTCTTGTATGTATTATATATCACCTGTCTCTCCCTGTAGCTTAAGCCTACTTTTCTCAGAATTTCAAACATCTTGCTCCATTTTTAACTGTCTAATGCTTTCTCCAGAATCGCAAATCCTATGAAAAAGCCATGAGTTTTCTTCAGTTTTGCTTCCATTATCAACTGCAACATCAGAACTGCCTCTCTGGTGCCTTTACTTTTCATAAAACCAGGCCGATTGTCATCAGACAGATCCTCAGTTGTCTTTTCCAATCTTCTGTATCTTATTCTTGTCAGCAACTTGTATGCATAAGCTGTTAAGCTGATTGTGCGATAATTCTTGCACTTGTTGAATCTTGCTGTCTTTAAAATTGTGTGGATGATGTTTTTCTGAAAGTCTGATGGTATATCACCATTGTTATACATTCTACACACCGGTGTGAATAGTTGCTTTGTTGCCACTTTCCCCCAAGAATTTTAGAAATTCTGATGGTATGTTATCCATCCCTTTGGCCTTATTTGATCTTAAGTCCTTCAAAGCTCTTTTAAATTCTGACTCTGATACTGGATCCCATATTTCTTCCCTATCTACTCCTCTTTCTTCATTTATCATAACATCAGACAAGCTCTCGTCCTCATAGAGGCATACAATATACTCTTTCCACTTATCTGCTCTCTCCTCTGCATTTAACAGTGGAATTCCCATTGCACTCTTAATATTACTGACTTGCTTTTAATTTCATCAAATGTTGTTTTGACTTTCCTGTATGCTGAGTAAGTCTTTCCAACAATCAATTCTTTTCTGATTTCTTCACATTTTTCATGCAGCCATTTTGCCTTAGCTTCCTGGCACTTCTTACTTGTTTCATTTCTAAGAGATTTGTATATCTGTATTCTTGAATTTGCTGAACACATTTTCACTTCTGCAATGTACCTGCAATCCAATAAACAAAGGAAATTTTGCTTGTTAGGTGTCAACAGGTATAGACAGAAACAGTAGATGGCATGAGTGTTAGCTTTTAAAGCCAAGATTTCCTGTATAATAATGATAAGAAGAAGAATGTTAGGATTGTAGGTTCTAATATCCTCTAGTGACTCCCGTAATTTACTGGTGGTTAACAAACCCTTGAATAAAATCCACTTTTTGTATAATCTTTTGTTGCTCATATCTCTGTGTGTTATGATGTGTAGCCATATCAGCTTCTACAAATAAAAATGCAATCAATTTAGAATTTGCAACACATATAAATATTAGTAATGGAAAACAAATTTCAGAACAGTATATTTTGATTGCCTCTTAAAAAACAATGGAGCAATGTGGACAGATGTTAGAAGAATCAGGAAATGGGTGACTGATTGTGCTCAAGTGAATAGGAGTAATGCCAGCACTAATTCTATGTTTTTCATATTTTTATTTTGTAGAAAGATGCTATTACAAAAACTAGTAATTTGGGTCATTATGTATATCACATTAAATGGCAATAAACAGTTTTTGAGTGAATTGTGGATTTAGTAATGTCTTGGTCTATGAAGCACAGATTATACTGATGGGTGGTATATTTGCAGTGTGTGTTGTAACCTGTGTATTCAACTGGGTTGAAAAGGTGCACTATTCTCAACTGAAAATGCTGTCTGCAAAGAATTCTTGCAAATGTCTTAGAATACCCATAACTAAAAACGTAGATGCTAATTCATTTTACCAAAATCTCCCACTAAAATGAAGTGAATCCAACAGCACTGCTGGTTTCTGCTATATGGCACCCTAAAGAGGAGAAAACTGCGTTTCAGGTGTATTACTGCTGTTAAAGACTGATAATTCTTACACAGATTAAGCTTTCTGGATTACTTTTTCCTAGAATTTGAATTAACATCTGCAGCTCTGCTATCATTGTATAGAAATTCCAACCAGGAAATGTTATTCTCAGTAATTATGATCGATATTCACTTGCATACTGGGTGAATAGAATTTATTTCAAAGTAATTATTGTTTCTTTGTTTGTTTTCCTCTTATTGTTTGTTTGTTTTCCTCTTATCATAGTTATGAAAGAGCACTTTGTAGGGTGATTCTTATTACGATTATATTTTAGCACAAGGCTTCTCATTAAGAAGTTATTTCATGTGAGCTTCCTGCATAGTTTCTGCAAATGTACAGTTGAATAAAGCATGAGGCACCATGGTGCATATGTGCCTGCAGATAACAGTCAACCAGGACCAGTAGTGTAATTACTGTACTTCAGTAGACCTGTGCCCTCTCTCTCTCTCTCTCTCTCTCTCTCTCTCCCTCCCTCCCTCTCTCTCCCTCTCCCTCTCTCCCTCCCTCCCTCTCTCTCCCTCTCCCTTTCTTTTCTTTTCCTTAAAGTGTGGAATAGAGCTGTTCACCCTTCACCAAAAGAGGAGTGGTTACCATTTCTTCGAAAAATATGATCGGTAAATGCTGAAAAATTTGTTTCCTTACCTCTTGGGTATAAAATTACTTTGTATTGTTCATGTATGATTTCAGTTACATCCAACTCCTCCATAAATTTGGTAGACATAGACCTGTGCATTTGATTTATCAGAAATGTCCTAGCTACAGAGCACAATTTAATTGTAGTCAGATAATTTTGATGCATCTTGTAGAACCATTTTGTTATCGCAACTATTCCCATATTGCTTGTAATAAAGGACTGAAGCAAAACAAGGAATATTTCTAAATGAATACTTAAAGTTTGTAATTACTATTCCACCTGTGAAATATTGTGTGTGCATATGACAGCAATAATCTTACTAAGTGAATTGTCTAGGCATGATCCTCACTCACAGTCACTGTTTCAATTTTTCTAGTGTTTTTAGTCCTACATTCCAAATGTCATAGAAGTTTTCCTGTGTACCTTGTTCGAATAGCCCTCCAAGAAGAAAGGATATAATGAAGAAATGGATTAGCCATTGCCTAGAGGCAGCACCCAGAAAGAATTTTTGATTATACAGTCAGGTTTAGAGCCTTAAAACTGTATACATGTCCTTCATGGGCAATGAGCTTATCAAATGAGATATCCAGCCATGGCTCACAACATAATTTCACAGATTCTGTTCTGTCAGTAGGTCTCTTACTTTACAAACTTCACAGAAGCTTTTTTGCAAACCTCACTGGACCAGCACATGTGGAAGAAAGGACACCACTCTGCAGCAAAGTGAAAGATCTCTTCTGAAAACAACTTCTAGCATGTAGCAAAGCTATTTCTTTGAGATATCCTTTATTTCAGGAGTGCTAGTCAAGATAGAAAAGGAGGAAATCTTCTGTGAAGTTTGAAAAGTAGAAGAGAGATACTGTTTTTATTGAAGCAGTGGAAGTGGGTTCTGAGTTGTTCCTGGATAGCTCATTTGGTAATAGGGTTGGCCACAGAAGGCAAAGACCTCTATTTGTGTCTTGATGTGACACATAATTTTAATCTGTCAGATAATTTGTGATCAAAATTCCATCTTTGTTCTAAATTTAATGTCCAAGTATGAGTATTTACACTGAACATCTATGAATATACTAAAAGAAGTGACTAGTATTCTGGTACATCCTTTCAAAATCAGTATGAAATTTCTATCAGGACACTAACTAAACCATATTCTGGTCAAGGGTAAAGAAACCACAATGTAAATTTCAGGGAGTGACCCATGATATCAATTGTGATAAGATCTCTTGATATTTTCAGGAAGAACTTTTCAAATACCAAGCACTGTTGATTGTGAGTGTATTATTCTCACATAACATTCTTTGATTTCAGTGCCTAAATTTGCTGTTCCTAGCTGAGATACATAAATGGCATACAGTGTAACCACCATTTCACTGGAAATTTATTTTGGAATAATGACTCCATTGATTGAAATTTGATAAAAGCGCTCATGTAACTAAATAAAGAGGCTCTTCTGAAACTTAGATCAATTATGAACAACACACTCTTATATGGTTGATGTGTGGAAATGAGTCAGATAGGGAAATTCAGAGGCTTATTGTACCCCTCTCCACACCTCCTCTCTCATGGTAGGTTTCACCTGGAAATGGCTGATGTGGTGAAATTCATGTCCTATTAATTCTCTTATTGTTGTAGATTTTCTGAAGCTGATGCCATTACTCTTTTTCCATCTGTAGTCTAATGGTTAGTGTTTCTGGATGCTGACATGGATGTACTTTATTTGATTCCCTTGGATTAGTTTGCAGTGGAAATGTCTGTAATACTGTTTGCTCCATGACATAATGCCATCAGAAAGACTACTTCCATGAATAAACTCTGACAGTGACAAATAAGCTACTGAAGTGGAATCAAATCAAAATGTGGCCACTAACTGGGAGTCTTTACAATGAAATGACATTTTATACCGAAAACTGGTATTGCATCTAGAAGTGTTGTGAACTTATTTATATGGAATTTCCCTTGGAGTGCTATTTCACTGATGTATGTTGAGCACTTTGAAACCCTAATAAAACAAAGTAATAATTCAGATTCAGTCTGGAACCACGCGACCACTACGGTCGCAGGTTCGAATCCTGCCTAGGGCATGGATGTGTGTGTTGTCCTTAGGTTAGTTAGGTTTAAGTAGTTCTAAGTTATAGGGGACTGATGACCTCAGATGTTAAGTCCCATAGTGCTCAGAGCCATTTGAACCATTTGAATAATTCTGAATGCAAGTATAAAGAGTATATCAACAGTGGAAAAAATATGGTCAAATCTGAAGATGGAAGAAACATCCATTCTAAAACTGAAGAACAAGAGCCTAGGTTGTAGATAAAATTCTATAACTTGATATGTGTCACAAAAAATTAAAAAATTCATTCAGAGAGAAAGAAAATATTTTTGTATGGGTGTATATGTCTGTCAGTGAGCATTAAGGAGCAATTGTTGTAACATCATTAATAAATTATTTAGTTTTATGGTATTATGAAAAGGATAGTTGGTACTCACCATACAGCAGAGATGCTGAGTCACAAACAGACACAATAAAAAGGCTGTCAGAAAATGAGCTATCGGTCAACAATGCATTTGTCAAAGATAGGACAAACACACACACACACACACACACACACACACACACACACGCACGCAAATGCAAATCACAAACACATGACTGTAGCCTCAGCAGCCAGAGACTGTGGTGGTGGTGGTGGTGGTGGTGTGTGTGTGTGTGTGTGTGTGTGTGTGTGTGTGTGTGTGTGTCATCTGTTTTCGACAATGGCCTAGTTGGCCGAATGGTTATATTGTGACAGTCTTTTTACTGCGCCTATCTGCGACTCAGCATCTCCACTATATGGTGAGTAACAACTATCCTTTGCATAATATTGTTACATCCATTGTTGATATAGTTTTGCTGTGGATGGAAATACTCTTTCTATTATTGTTTTAAATGGCTCATAGGCATTTCTGTAAAGAGTCATAACACAACTCTCCTATAAATAGATCATGTATTTGGACATATTCCTATGAGTGGTTTGAAATTTTAATCTGTTTACAGGAATCTTAGTTATGCTTTCGATGAAATGAGGAGGTAATTTATTCAGTTTCAATATCTTGGTATCATTCATATTATTAACTTAATTTGCATTGTTATACCATAAAGAGTGCTCAGTTGTTTAAAATTGGGCCTTTGAAAAGAGTGGTGGAAAATCTGTTTGTGATGAGGGAAGTATTCTTCATAGAATTAATATTATGAGAAGAAAAGTTGCCACTCCCCACATAGTGGAGATGCTGAGTTTCAGATAGGCACAACTAAAAGACAGCATTCAGCCACAATATAAGCATTCAGCCAACAAGGCCTTTGTCGAAAACAGATGACACACACACACACACACACACATATATATATATATATATATATATATATATATATATATATATATATATATATATATATATATATATATATACTGCAACCTCTGGCAGCTGAAGCCACAGCCACACTGCCAGTATGATTTCAGCTGCCAGAAGCTGCGTTTGTGTGCGTGCGCATGTGTGTGTTTGTGTGTGTGTGTGTGTTGTGTCTATCTGTGGCTCAGCATCTCTGCTATCTGGCGAGTGGCAACTTTCTTTTTCATAATATTCCATTTCCATTGTTAGAATCAATATAGATATTTATATTTCTCACACAGTGTGAGAATGTCAGGGGCTAATAATACATAGTTATTTTTCATTACAATTATTCATATTGTGTCTAAAAGAAACTCTTAAAACAATATGTTTTACAGGATGCTGAAACATTATCTACTTCGTGCATTTGTTTACTTTTAGAAATATGTTTGTGACATGGTAACTGGCAGACATTTTTGCATGACACCAATTAGTGAGCATGGTGAAACGTGTAAATTGTATGCGATATGTACATTTACAGTATATTTTCCTTTAAAAAACCACTATAGAAGTCATCTTATGGTGCTTCTCATATCTTTTGCATGTCATACCTTTTAAAATGCATATGTGATTTTCAGTGGCTAAGGGTACTGCAATTACTACTTCAGCCATAAGGTAATTACATTTTCTCATGGTAATTTATTTTTATGCAGAAGTGGGATTGTTTATATTAGAATGAAGGAATAGAAACAAACACATTTTGTAAATATAAAACTTGACAGTGAGACCCTCACATTTAATTCCTACAAGTTGATTTATCAGAGTAATAACTAAATTAGGAGGTTATCAGTCCACTTTGCCCACATAAGTACTTCATTGTTACTTGTGTATAATCTGACACAATGCAAATAAAATTTTACTGATGTGATATTTATAAACAGGATACTTCATGAGTAGGGGACAGGTATTTGGAAATTGTAGCTTTGAGTCAGGCTGCAGGGTCAACTCAAATGGCTCAGATGCAAAGAAGATTACTATGGAAGGTAAATGTTCAGATTTTATTCCCAGTTCTGCAAACAATTTTGAACTGTTAGCTATCTACACCATTTAGGTATTGCAGTGATGGTGCTTAAAGAAAAAACAATGATTGCATTGTTAGAACAGCATCATGAAGTGAAGTGTCACTTTATTGGATGTCTGACAAAACAATAGGCATGTTCTCATTCCATTGACTAATAAAAGAAAATTAATTTTGAAACTGAAATGATATTTAACATAGACAGTTCTGCAGAAAAACTTAAAAAAGGAATTGTTTTGTTTTCCTTGTATTGCTGATCTGGTTTCGTACACTAATTAAATTGAAACATTAGTGCTTATTGTTTGATATACAAGTGTACTTTAAGTTTCTGAATGAAGCATTGAAGACATTTTCTTGTTCAGCCAGAGCTAAGTAGCAGACTTAAGAGTAGACATGTGGTCTTCTATTACATTTGTTTGGGACACTCATAGTGGAAGGTTCTCTGTTGAGTACAATACTAGAGTGAAATTAATTTTATTTTTTATATCTGTTGATCCAGGGATCATCTTACAATGATATTGGATTTCTCATCATAATACAATGAAAATAAGTAGTTCAAAAATATAAATACACACAGAATATATAAGTACACTTTATGAGGAGAGAGCAGACGTTGGCCATGGACTTGGTGAATTAACCATCCCAACATTTGCCTGAAATGGTTTAGGAAAACCACAGAAAACCTAAATCAATGAATCTTCTAATTTGAACTTTTTTCACACATTTACACATGATCATCAAAGTTAGCATAAGAGAGAGGGTGAAATAAAATGCTAATTTCTATCAGAAAACATCAAAAGAGTTGTCACCTTGGAAAATTGGTTTTTCTGTTGGTAATATGCATCATACTTGCACGATATTTTGATCACATAACTCGCAATCTTCATCAGGTGCTCCCTGATGCTGAATTCAGTGTGTAATGGGTCCAGTATTTATTGCTATGTGGGGCTAGGTGCTTCATCATCAGTCCATACTGTGCCAGGTTCTCCGCCCAAGGTACAAACCAGTCAGTAGCTGCAACTGTTGTCTTTTCTCACTGCTGCTGTTCTGACTGCTGTACCTTTACTTTTTATCTGTTTTCAGTTAATAATTTTGCCACCTGGTGTTCTGTGCCACCTCCAAGTTGTACTGGGTATTTAATCTTCTGATTGCCATCATTTAAGTTTTCCTGTGGACTGTGCTGTTCTATTACCGTCTGGCCATGTCAGGTGCTGTGTCCAAGGTCCACACCGGCTCTCTGATTATTTTCTGGCTGCTGGTGTTCAAATTGCCATTTGTTCTCGAAATGGCCAGCCTCAAGTACTCAATTTGCTGTCTGAAGTACCGTGTGTGCACTGTGTGTTGGGTATGCTGGGTTGTTGAAAAGTTAGTACCAGATTTTCTGCACAGAACATTAACTTTCGAAGATTTTGATCAAAGTTTCTGGTCAGTTCTTTGAGACAATAAAATGATGTAGGTAAAAGTGAACCATTTAGTTGCAGCATACAGAAAGGATTCATGAAAGCCAGAAAGCTTTTTTTACATTTACAAAATAAAACTGAGCACTTCAGTTTTAATCAATTATTTTCTGATAAGTTCACTGGAAAAAATATTAGTTGCCCCCTGTGAGATGGCTTGATGTGAAGATGTGACAAAATGGCATCGTAGTTGTCTGTGCCAATGACCACACTGTTATTGTCCATGATCTAAGACCAATGACCATAAAAGAGCCAAACAAAATGGGACCAGAGATGAGTGTTATGCTTTTTCAATGACAGTAGATTTCAAATCCAACAGGCACTTCAGCTGTCATTGAATGCAGAAACAAACAATTTCATTGTAAAATGAACTACACGTAATTGAAATCTGGATGAGATACTACACAAAAGGTCATTGCTCACAGCATCACATAATACTGCTCATCTTCAGTGGGCCAAACAACATAGAAACTGGGCAGTAGCTGATTGCTGGCATGTAGTCTGGTCCAGCGAGTTGCGATTTTGCCTCTTTTCAGATTATCTGAGGCATTAAGTGCACTGATGGTCCAATATGGAATTTATCCCACAGTGTGTGGAGGTTATTGTTCAGGTCAGAGGTGGGATTCTGCTTTGTTTTGGAAATGCTTCTCATGCCATGATTTGCACCCACTCTTTCAGGTCACAGTGAACATGAGCCAGGATGTTTATTTCAAGTTTCTCAGTGACCAAATGTTGCCATTTCTTTTACTCCTCATGACAGTTATGCTACAGTCATTCCCATCTTCCAAGATGACAACATCCACGATTGAAAGGCTTTACACATACATTCCTGGTGTGACATCACTGAGGGCACTGTCCTGAGCCTGTCCCACTAAGTCATACAATCTTAATCCCATGGAAAATTTCTGAGAGTGCTAGGAATGGGGAATGAAATGTCACAGTCAAAATCCCTTTAGTTTGTTAGCTGTACAGGATCTTCTCCTCAGTGAATGGCCTCAGCAGGATTGGTGTGCAAGAAGAAACTTGTAGGCTCTCCTTCTCCCTGAATTGTGGTCCTGACCGAGGCTAGATGCTTTGTCACATAGTATTAGCGTGAAGTCTCCTGGGGGTAACTAATTTTTCTCTCCAGTGTGCTTATTTTTCTCCAGATAAATTTTCTTATCTTTCTAGACAAAGTTTCATCCATGTACAGCTATATTGTTGGCAAAATATGAAGTCCAATCACTGGATTTTTGTCTCAGTTTAGAACAAACCACAAAAAGTTGGTGTTGTGCTCATCTCTTACATTGTTATGCAAGTTGTTTCTTCCAGATAAGCTATACATTTTGTGCTCAGAATAGTCAAAACAAAATTTCTTCAGCACTATTCTGCCACTTTTCTTATCATCTTCATTCAACCAATACAGCCACACCATCATTTTCAACAGTACAACTGTTACACGCATATCACTAAATTATGTCAATTAACTCTCCATTTAGCACATCACATTATCTCCACATATATTTTCTGTTGATGGTTTCAGCTAGCATCCATAATTGGAATAAGGTTTATCAAAAATTGAGGATAGCAGGATTATGAGATGAAAGGCTATGATGTATGGACTATTCCTATCTACACAATTCAGAGAAACTCATTTATCTTTTGAGGAAGATATAGAAACAGATGTATGACATGGCCACGGGCACTCACATTGTATCCTCATTTTCCAACCTGTTTGTAAATCACACAGCTGAAATGTTCCTAGTTATCCAACATCATAAACCACTTGTCTGGATCCGGTATGTTGATGATATTTTAATGATCTGGACCCAGTAGCAGGACACTGAAACCTCATTCCTCCACAGACTTATCACTGTTTCTTCTGCCTATTATGCTTGGTTTTCTTCTCTTCACTGTTGATCTCCACCTCTTTGATGACTACATAAAATGCTACAAACTGCTCACAGTAACTCCAATAGCTGCCATCCCTTCCACAGCATAAATTCTTTCCACCACTGCTGTCCACCACGTGTTCTGTATGCAACTATGAATAACGCCATGGGCAGGGAAGAGGGGGGGGGGGGGGGATTTTGCAAACAGATCTCTCATGCTATATCCACTCATACTCCAACCACTTCTACTAAGCAGTTGCAGGCAACTTTTATTGTGTCCTGAAATACAGGACATCTTTCCCAAAATCCTTCATATTTCTCTCACAGTGTTATTTCACTGACCACTCATTCTACACCTACATCTAGATCTACAAGTATATTCTGTAAACCACTATGAAGTACATGGAAGAGAGTATGTCCCATGTAGCAGTTTCTATGGTTTTTTCCTATTCCATTCACATATGGAGTATGGATAGAATGATTGTTTCAGTGCCTTAATGTGTGCTATAATTAATCTAATCTTCTCCTCACAATCTCTATGGGAGTGAAACATAAGAGGTTGTATTATATTCCTAGAGTCATTATTTAAAACCAGTTCTTGAAACTTTGTAAGCGGGCTTTCTCGGGGTATCTTGTGTCTGTCTTGAAATGTCTGCCAGTTTGGTTCCTTCAGCATTTCTGTGACACTCTCCCACAGGTCAAACAAACCTGTGACCATTCGTGCCACCATTCTCTGTAAACATTCAATATCCCCTGTTAGTCCTGTTTGGTATAGGTCTCACACACATGAGCAGTGATTTGTAAGCAGTCTTTTTTGTAGTCTGGTTGTATTTCCCTTAGTTTTCTACCATTAAACTGAAGTCTACCACCTGCTTTACCCATGTCTGAGCCTGTGTGATCATTCTATTTCATATCCTGACAAAGTGATAGACCTAGATATTTATATTAGTTGGCCAAATTTAACTGTGACTCATTGATATTATATTCCTAGGACATTACTTTTTTCTTTTTCATTTTGTTCACAGTTTTACATATCTGAACATTTAAAGCAAGTTGTCTGCTTTGAACCACTTTGAAATCTTATGAAAATCTCACTGAATATTTATGCAACTTGTTTCAGACAGTACTTTATTATAGATAACAGTTATCTAATGCAAAAATCTAAGGCTACTATTAATATTGTCCACAAGGCCATTAATATACAACACTAACAACTAGAGTCCCCAACACACTGCTGTGGGGCGCACTCAAAATTACTTCTACGTCTGTAGATGATTCTGCTTCCAAGATAACTTGCTGTGTCCTTACCAAAAAATTATCAATTCAGTCACAAATTGCATTTGATACCCCAAATGATTGTAGTTTTGATAACAAGCATAGATGTGGTATTGATTCAATTGCTTTTTGGAAATCAAGAAATCCTGCATCTATCTGGCTGTCTTGATCCAAAACCTTCAATCCGTCATGTGAGAAAAGATCATTTCTACTACCCTTCTTGTAGATGGGTGTGACCTGTTCTTTCTTCCAACAACTGGGCTTAGTTTTTTGTTCAAGGGATCTACAATAGATTATAGTTAAAAGATGGCCAAACTCAGCTCCAAATTCAGTATAGAATCTAATAGGAATTTCATTGAGCCCTGTAGTTTTGTTCAGGTTCAATGATTTTTAGCTCTTTCTCAGTGTCACTGATGCTAATAGTTATTTCACTCATATTTTCAGTTGTACAGGGATTAAATCGGTGCAGTTCTCCTGGAATTTTGTCTGTAAAGAAACATTTGAAAATGGAGTTTAGAATTTCTGCTTTTGCTTTGCTACTCTCAATTTCAGTTCCTGTTCCTGAGTGACTGGATGCTAACTTTGGTGCCACTAACAGCCTTTACATCAGACCAGAATTTCTTTGGGTTTTGTGAAAAATCATTTGACAATATTCTGCTGTAGTAGACATTGAAGGCTTCACACATTAGTGTCTTGACAGCTAAACACGTTTCATTTGGAATCTCTCTATGTATAACCCTATGCTTTTTTTACGCTTGTAATGCAGGAGTCCCTACTTCTTTAGAAGTTTTTTTACAATATCTGTGTACCATGGAGGGTCCCAGCCATCATGGACTGTGCTGCTGGGTGCATATCTATCCAGTGCATGGTCAACTGTTCTTTTAAACTTGAGTCATAGTTCCTGTACATGCTTCTGTCCTCTGCTAAAATTCAAGTTCCTTGTCAAGATATGATACTACTGACTTTTTATCTAGGTTAGTGAGCATATAAATCTTTCCACTTGTTTTCATTGCCCTTCATACTTGGGTAATCAGTGCTGCTACAACTGCCTCATGGTCACCGATGTGTGTTTCTGTGTAGACAATCACAAATAGGTCGGGTGTATTTGTTGTCATTAGATCTGAAAATGTTACATCATAAGTGGGGTTCCCAACCATCCTTTCCAACTAGTTTTCAGGGAATGGTTCACAAAATTTCTTGTCATGCACACCACTAACAAAACTGTAATTTTCTCAATTGATTGTTGCATAATTAAAGTCTCCACCAATTATTAATGTATAATTGGGGAACTTATACAAGCAAACTGTGGTTTTCTCTGAAGTTTTCAGTTACATCAGAAGGTGAGTCTGGTGGTTGGTAGAAGGATCTGATTACAAGTCTATGCCCACCTATGATGCTGAGTCTTTCCGAAACAACCTCTCATGCAGCTTCAGTTTATATCTCAGTGGATTTCAGTTTCTTGTCTATTGTGACAAATACACTGTCTCCATTTCCCATTAGCCTAGCTTTTCAATTTAAATTTAAATTTTTCCCAAAAATCTCACTGCAATCAACATCAGGTTTTAGCCAGCTTTCTGTACCTAGTATTATCTGAGCTTCACTGCTCTTCAGGAGCACTTCAATCTCTGACACCTTGTCACAAATGCTTGGGCAGTTTAGTATGAGAATTTTAGTACCCCACTTGTGGGGGTTGTACACAAATTTTATTGGCTCCTACAGCTGTCGTTGTCTGGGAGAGTCACCTAATCTAAATAAGCCTTGTGTTCACCCAACAGATAGTCAACTACCTGGGTAGCATCCTCTTATGGGTTGTGCACAGCTAAACCATTTAGGTGTACCTTACAGTTCTCAGTCTTATGGTGCAAGTCCAGGAAGTTGCAGCCTAGCTTGTCAAAGAACCCCTGAAGTCTCTGGTTCAATCCTTCCACTTGACTGAGGGGTCCATGATCAGTTCTTGGGACAGTTCTACAGATTCTGAGCTTCATTGAAACTCTGCATGCAAGGCTGGTTTTTTAAGCATTCTCTCAGTCAAGTAAGGTCTCAGAGCCCAGATGATAGACATTGTTAGTTCCAACCTGTGCCACAATCTACACTTGGCTGCACCCTTTTCCTTCATCTTAAATTAGACCCTGAGGCACCCGGTGTTCCTTCCTGCCCCTTGCTGGCATTTCCCTAAGGGGTACTGTTACACACCATACTTTTGAACTGCTGGCATTTAGACCCCTACCCTTCTGTGTTTGCCTCCTCTTGACACAGGACGAAGCAGATTTCCCAATAGGTGAAGTGAGTCCCAATGGCTCAGTTTTAGTGAAAGACAGCACCTCCAAATTGTTGATTAGGAGGACTGGTATAACACCATGAATGTTTTGTGGTGTCTGTCTCCCCTGTACATGATGCCTATCCCTATGACTGACATGCTATTCACAGTGAAGTGGATGAGTGCTGACAGTTCCGTACTTTCTACAGAGTAGACAGGATCCACAGGAGAGGATAGTACTTGTGGTATCTCTGGTACATAACTCTCAGGAGCTCTCCCAACACACCAATTTTCAGCAGCTGCCAATCATTTGACAGTAGTGAGGATGATTTCCAATTGCTTATGAACATCAACTAACTCACCTCATGTTCAACAACAGCATTCACATTGGGGCTGCATTGTGGCTGCTGCAGTGTTTTGCAGGACAGTAAACAAATAACTTTAAACTAAATCTGCTGATTCTCTCTCATTCTGTTGAGCAAAAAATATTATTAATTCTCTTTAAGAACTGAAGCAGTTAGTATACAAAATGCAATTCCAATTAAGGCAATAGAGAAACCTCTGATATAAATTACTAGTTTCCTAAATTTTTTGATGTTATAGTGGCTAACAAACCCGGAAATAGTATTAATTTGTGATAAATATAGATAATATGCACTCCTTTTGGTAGGGAAAACTATATGAAATTCAGGGTGGACAATACTTTGATGGTAACTGTAAACCAAACACGCTGATTTGCTATGAAATAAGTTATCCACAACACTTGTAACTTACTCAGTCTACATATTATCCTGGTCCATACCTATTCCCAACTGTTTGCAATGTAGTTCATACCCATGTGAAAGACCCAGGTGCAGTACTTTTCCTTACATCCACTCAGCATATTCCATTCCAGTTCTGTGAAAAAGCAGCCATATCATAAACCACTACCTTTGCACAGCCTATTTCACACTCCCTTTCCATTCACCTGCTCTACTCCACAGCTCTAAGAAAGGATGTTGTCTAAAAGCTTACCGACATAATACAACTTATTTGTGTCGATGTCTGTCATTCACTGCATTGTTGATATGATACGTGGTTCTTTTTATTCTTCCATTATCTTTATTGGACTGTGTATTTTTGGATTTACAGCCATCTTTATGAATTTGTTTTCTTCCTGTTCAGAGGCAAAATAGAAGAGTCCATGTTAGATGACATTCTGGTTGGTTTCCAGGCAATTATCACACATAAGACAACCACTTCCTATAATTAGTGCAGATAACAAGATAAATCATTGAAATATTGTATGTAAAAATCAAATTGTCAACTGAACTGTCTATTCAAATAGAATTCATATATGAGTCTCTTTTTTCCAGTGGTATATTGAAATAATACATATTGTTTTCAGTTTAGATCCTTCTTTTCCATGAATATTGTGAACATCTCTGAAATTATGACTGCCAAGAATAATAAAAACAGTTCCCAGCCTAATTCAATAAGAAATTCAAAATAAAAAACACACAATGGTCTGTTTGCTTAAAATATGATCCCTTCTATGCAATAGGTTGCTCAGCCTCCACAGCCTCATAGAAGTCGTCTTTCAGAATTTTCCTGCTGTTATTGATCACAGCCTTCTGCATTACCCCAATGGAGTTAATTCTTGAATCTTTCAATTACATTGTTCATTTAGGAAGGAAAAAAATAGCCTGGGGTTGATTAATACAGTGAAAGAAGTGAATGGCACTGTGTTGAGACTTGTCATTCAGTAAGGAATCGGTGATTTATTGCTGTGTAATAAGCAGGGTCATTGTTGTGCACCTTGAAAAACATAATAAAAGATGAAGACATGCACCTGAAGGGAAAAACAGCCTAGGGTTGATTAATACAGTGAAAGAAGTGAATGACACAATGTTGAGACTTGTCATTCAGTAAGAAATCGGTGATTTATTGCTGTGAAATGAGCAGGGTCATTGTTGTGCACCTTGAAAAACATAATGAAAGATGAAGAGATGTAGCTGAACTGGTAATATTTGAACAATCAAGGTGTTCAGCACTTTCCTATACAGTTCCTTATTTAGTATTTTATCTGGAGGCATGGATTCTTTGTGAGTGACTCTATTGTTGTCAAAGAATATTGCCAACAGTATCTTTTCACTTGATTTTTCAAAACATGGTTCTCTCAGTCTGAAGGATGTTTCAGAAACCTATCTGGAACTTTGACCTTTTCCTTGAGAAATATCTGGAAACTGGTGCAAGACTCATGACAAGTAATTATCTTCTTTCTTCATTAGGCCCATTTAAAGAGCATATTTGAACTTGTTAGCTTGGTCTGAAAGCTTCATATTCTTCATGTCTTTCCAAAATCTGTTGATGAATTCACTGTGTTGCTTCTTGCATTCCTCTGTCCAATGTTTTCCAGTGTTTTCTTAGCTTTCTCTCTGAATGTGTGATTTGCAACTAAGATTCAAAAGACTTTGCACTCTGTGATGGTATCTTCTGTAGCATTCATTTCTCTTAAGTCTTGCTTAACTTCCTCTAACAAAGGAATTTTTACCTTTCTTGAATTTACTATAGTAAGTAGTTTTTTGCTAACGTATTGTTGTCCATTCTGTAGATGCGACCATAGAAATTCAAGTGTCTTCTACATATTGCATCAGATTCTTTAGATGTTACCATAACAATTGAAGTGTTTTTTACCTACTGCATCAGTGAGCATGTATAGTGCTGTGTATACGTTCATAGTTTTTCTTTTAATCCATATGCCATTTATATTAGTGAGACCATAAATTTTTCCTCAGAATTTTTCACTCCTTCTTTGTTATTACATCAGTTTTAATGGCCTTCAAGAGATGTAGTTTCTGATGAATATAGTGCTTCAGCCAAGAAAACTGTCTTGTAATGCCTAAGTTTTGCATTATAGGGTATTACTTGTTTATTATAGTGATTCCACATTATTCTATATGATTTCTGGAATTTGGTGGCTCTTCCTCTAAATTTACTTTACCGTCTAGTCCAGTTGGTACTATGATTTCTCCGAGGTATTTACAGGAAGACATATCTGAAATTGTCCCATATCTCATTTGCAGTGGGGATTTTCTGATATTTTTATGTAAATTTTCCTTCAAACGAGTGTTCTTGTATGAGATTTGAAAGCCTGTCTTTGATGTCATCTCATTAACTTCTCTATGGTGTACTTGATTTCCTCGTGAGTCTTAGTGAAGGTAGCTATATCGTCAGCATAAGCCAGGTGCTTCACTTTGATTCTCTATCCTGAGGTCCTTATGTTTATACCCTCCATTTCTTTCCTCCATTCTCTTATAACTTTATCTAACAAAATTTTAAACATAAGTGGGTAGAGGTCATCTCCTCGATTAACTACTGTTTGTACTTCAGGATGATCAGACATTTCACCCTGAAACTTCACTTGAGATTTTGTATCTGTGAGAGTCTGGCAAATTAGTTCTTTAGTATTTGTATTTGCCCTGAGCTCTTCTAAAGTGCCTCTAATGGTTTGTCTGTCAACAGAGTCATGAAACTTCCTGGCAGATTAAAACTGTGTGCCCGACCGAGACTCAAACTCGGGACCTTTGCCTTTCGCGGGCAAGTGCTCTACCATCTGAGCTACCGAAGCACGACTCATGCCCGGTACTCACAGCTTTACTTCTGCCAGCATCTCGTCTCCTTCCTTCCAAACTTTACAGAAGCTCTCCTGCGAACCTTCGCAGTTCTGTTCTACCTGTTTGACACACACACACACACACACACACACACACACACACACACACACAAAACACCAGGTTAAATTAGTTGTAGACAATTGGTATGTAATGGTAGGTTAATAAGAAATTTTGTGCTAAAGATGCTGGTCCATTGAGATTGAAAGCTGTTAGGTAAGGAGAGCCTTGCTGAAGAATTACACCCATGAATAGTGTTCTGAAACAGTGGGTACTCAGACTGAAAAACTGAGTGAGCATTGCAGTCAAAATCAACAGTTCTGAGGAAGAGGTTGAGACAGAGAAATATAGCAATGCATTTTGCTTGCATGAAAATGATAAACATCATCTAGGTCTCTAAAAGCTGGGCATGAACCACATTCCATGTGAATGTGTCATGCCTTTATTGGCCAGACTATTACAACAGTGAAGAAGAGGTGTAAGCAACACACTTGACTAAAAGAACAAAGGAAATCAGCTGTTTCTGAGCACTGCGTTGAATATAATTGTGAAGTAAAATACTATGATTCCAGTATTATGATGCAAATGCCAACTATTTGGACTGTGTAATTAAGAAGTGTATCAAAACAGAGGTGTAGAAAAACCTGTAAACCAGGATGGAGGCTTCACAAGTGAGCATTAAAGTAAATAATGGGCACCAGGAGACAAACTTGGCTATAAAGAGAGGAGAAACACCAACAAAACTTCACAGTATGGTTGGAGTCAATGCAGTGGGTATGCATAACAATACACCTGACAGCAGTTGAAGACAATGACTGGGTAAATCATAGAAATGTTGTTCATAAAAATGGAACCAAAAACTTGGCTGGACACTCTAATCCACAGCATTATTTAGTCACATGGAGAAAGCTGACAGATCACATAAATTAAGTTGTGTTGGTAGATACTTGACTGAAAATTTTGTTTATTATTGACAGATCTTACTTTGAAGTTCATATACAGCTGAATATTCACATTTGATGGTCAAATTAGTAAAGGCTCTGAAAAATATGGAATGTGAGGGAGTTTGGTATACAAGTAATTACTGAATTTGGGCATTTTCTACAGACATTAGTCCTTTCCTTGGAAGACAGTTCCAATATGATCAGAGTAAATTTCATGAACTTGAAAATGAATCTATTGTATACAAACAGTTTCCACTGCTGGCCATAAACATTAAAAAGTGTGCGTCTTATCAGGCCATTTCCTGCCTTCATTTGTTTCTCCTGTTTAGTGTGATGTGTATAATGGCTGCTCAACCTGTGTACAAAACTGACACAGAGACAGCTAGTTTGAATCAAAATAATTTAAGAAATCGTCATTAATAATTGGAATGTTATGCTGAAAGTTGTGGGAAGTATGTTGGCACCAAATTTCACCCTCTTATTTCTTTCACTTTCATAAATATATTTAATAATGCTAATCCAAAACAACATAGCATAGATGTATACTCAATATAATACACAGAATGCAGAAGGAAAGAAATGTGGGATGTAATGTCTTGTGAAGGACAAGGTCATTAGATGGTTTAAATGAATGCTTCCCAACTGCAGCTGTCAGTTCTAATTTATTTGTTGCCCTATTGTGCAATTTTGGCATTAGGCCATTTTCAAGTTTCCTCATAACAAGAACTGATAAAAATTCAGTGCACCAAAAATAATTTACAAAATTAAAAACTGTGACAAATCAGATCATAACATATGTTAAAATTTATGAGGACTTCCTGGACATTTGTAGAATATACATTTGTTCAGGAGCTGATGGCTAGACAGGGATTTGAACCATTGTCCAGACAATATGGCCTTTCGCTGATCTTCACCACAGTTTTCTGTGTCACTGCTGTACCATTTTACTTGGGTTGCCTTTACTGGCCACTGTAATGGTGTAGAATCATTCAAAAAATGCCTGCACTCAGTAGTGGGGAAGTACCTTGATCATGCAATATTAGTTGGAGAGAACTTTTACTTACTGTGTATAGACTGGTACATCTATAGATTCATTGCATGTGTTATGGACAGACAGTCTTTGGAAGTAGTTCACAATGATTTCTCAGAAAACTTTCTTGAGCAACTAATTAAACAACCTACATACGGTGGAATTATTTCATACCTTGTAGCTACAAAGAAGCCTGGCCTTATTGACAGGGTCAGAATGGAGGCAGGGATTAACAGTCATGATGTCATCATAGCCACAATGGTCACCAAAGTTAATGAAACAACCAAAAAGGCTAGGAGAGTTTTTATACTGGAAAGAATAGATAAGCAGTTGTTAGCATCCTTCTTATTCAGTGAATGGACATCATTTAGTTCCAGTGTAATGGACACAAAGGACATATGGGCAAAGTTGAAACTGAATATAAACTCCGCTCTGGAGAAATATGTGCTGGCAAGGAACCCCTTGAGGGCAAAGTCACAAAAGTCCAATGTTATTTAAGGCATTCGATGCCCCATATATTGTCCACCATGCAATCACAATAATGGCTGCTAATGGCAACAGGGTCAGTTTATGGGACTGGAGGTATCCAATGGTGAGCACAGCATGAGGCTACAGAGCATAGCTGAACTGCTTAGTCAACAAATAACTCACAACAGTGCTAGTGCAATGATAAGCACATTGCTTTATATTTACAATAACATTTGTCAAAGTTGACATTTCATCAGAAAGGAATCCAAAGAATTTTGCAGAGTGAGAAAGAAGTGGCTGATGAAATATTAGCATTTTTGCAAGATGAGTCAGTGGAATTTGTGGTGGCATATACACTCAACTGTGTGGACAATGTGTATGATGAGTACAATGATGGCAATATCTGCTTAACAAGTGAAAGTGATGTTGAAACAGATATCGAGCCATGCAGTTCATCATCCTTGACAGACAGGAAGCCACAAATTCTGTCTCCAGTGAAATGTAGCTAAGGACAATCATTGTCCACAGAGCTGGTATAAATATAATTACATACATGGAAAACCATCCACAGCATAGAAAAAAAAAAAAAAAAAAAAAAAAAAAAAAAAAAAAAAAAAAAAAAAAAAAAAAAAAAATTATATATCTGTACAGATTTTCAAGTCAATCCGTAGCAACATAACCATGTAGTGCTTGTAGTGCTGGTGTCTGCGTGTTTCAAGGATGCTCAATACAATTTACAGGATGTGCATGATAGTGTCATGCTACATTATGCACATGAAATTGTGCTCGATGTGGATTACATTGATTTCAAGGGAAGCAGTGGATGGTTACACAATTTTAAACAGTGCTACAGAATTGGGTGTAATATAATGAAATTTCAAACAAAGCGTCAACTTGATGATGCACAGCAAACTGTGGAATTGGCCCAAAAATTTGTAGATAAGATAAACAAACTTATCATATAATTCAGTAACAGATTTGTTTTCAACTCCAACCATTCAGGATTTTGAGAGGAAATGGATATGAAAGGAACCCTGGAAATTAAAGGTGCCAAGAGAGCCATATCAAGATCAACTAACATCAACACCTTAACCCACTGAAATACAATTATGCCGACTGTTAATCTGGATGGTAAATTAGCTGGATAGTTATTTATTGTGCTGCAAGAAGTTGGAGGTGCTCTGCCCCCTACAATTCTTTCTTATGTGTGCAATCTTGCAAGGCCTGTAGGAAGTATATATGTCACAGCAAGCAAGAGTTGGAAAATGGGCATAAGGGAACGACAGCTTAAGTATGAGCACTGCTTTTAGCCAATAGCTTGTCAAAATAACTTACTTTTGCTTGATACCTGGTCTGCATATAAAATTGAACTCCTTTAGAGCAAACTGTCCATCCTGAAAAGTGTGTGACATTGCAATCCATACCACTTGGAGCCACTGGACATATTCAGCCTCTTGACGTTTGTTTTTTCTGTGCCTGTAAAACATATTATCACACTATCTGCAACTATGCCTTAAAGGATAATCAGTTTCACAACAAGCTCCATGGCAGACTATTTCTCATTTGTTTGTATGCCATCACATTCCTTGAGTTATCATCACCCCGTTACACCAATATGATTCTGTATGCATTCTTTAAGAGTGTATACCTAGATGAATGTCCTGCATGGTTTGTAACTCACATTGAGTTTGCCTTCAACCTTGATGATATGAACATTTGTATTCACTGTGGTGCACCATTTTTCATTCTGTGATCATGGCGCAAGTTAGTGGTTTGTTTTGAACATTTCTTGAATGTTGATGATATCCGTTCTGTGAAGTGTATTGCATACATCCTGTAGAATGTTGATCTCTGTACCTCTCAGATACTCATTTTCTGTTCCCCTCCTGATGCTCATGATGAGTCATTGGCAACTAATATTTTTCCTGTCATAATTTTTAATGTAACACTTTTGAATGAGCCTTATTCAAGACTGAACTTGTGACCTCACACTCAAGAGGTTCCTTGTGGGCAACTGGATTGAGGGAGGAAAAGACCTACCATGGTTTAATAACAAAATTTGGTAAATGCTGAAAAAATATTGTTGCAGTCTCAGTTCTAGAAAGAATGCAGAAATATCAATTGGAAAAAGTTAACAGAAATTTGTGCATCTATAAAAAGATTGATGTTTGAACAATACCAGAACTTCCACTGTCATACGTCAGTGAAAGTTCTTATGGTTTTTCCTAGAAAATTCTGGTCCTATGTAAAATCACTAAGAGGTTCAAAGGATTCTGTTCAGTTGTTCATAGACCAATCTAGTTTGACAAGACAGGAAAAGGAAAGCTGGAGTTTTAAAGTTAGCATCTTAAAAAGTCATTCATGCAGGATGATCATACAGACATCATCGGTAAAGAATGCTTTTCACCAGACACATTTCACTTTTATTTGTAAGTCATCATTTTGCTGTTATTTATAAAGCATCTTCTGTGGTTGTTCTAAAAGTGCATATACACAATATATCTCTACAGTTTTATATGTTAAAAATAGTATTTATTTACATCATTGGTGTACAATTTACTTATGTTGTTTCTGCGTTAACTCGTATATGGAGGACGTAGATATAGGCATATGTGGTGCTGAAAAGCAGCTAAAAGAGTTGAAAACAAATGAGTCATCTGGTCCTGATGGAATGTCAGTTTGTTTTTATAGAGAGCACTCTTTGGCAATGGCCTCTATCTTAGCTTGCATTTATCATGAATCTTTTGCCCAATGACTGGAAAAAAGCACAGAAGGGTAAAAGCAAAATTGCAGATCAATATTGTTAATGTGAGTTTGCTGTAGAATTCTTGAGAATATTCTAAGATTACATATTTAAAAAAGTAAATAATTAGAAAACATTGCTCTTGCACTACTCAGCTTGCATTTTCCCACACATTACCCTGAGAACCTTGGATGAAGGGCAACAGGCAGATTCCACATTTACAAAAGTGTTTAACACAGTGCCACACTGCAGACTGTTAACAAAGGTCTGAGCATGCAGAATATGTCCTCAGATATGAGTAGCTTGAACTCCTTTTAAGCAATAGGTCCCAGTATGTTGTCGTGAATGACGAGTGTTCATCAGGGACAATGATAAGGTCAGGAGTGGCTCAGGGAAGAGACAAGGGTGTTTTTAGGAGTGCCCCAGGAAAATGTTGTAGGACTGTTGTTGTCCTCTATATTCATAAACAATCTAATGGTTAGGGTGAGCAGCAATCTGTGACAGTTTGCCAATCACACTGTAGTGTATGGGAAAACATTGTTGAGTGACTGTAGTAGGATGCAGGATGACTTGGACAGAATTTCTATTTGGTTTGATTAATAGCAGCTTGCGTTTGCCCACAGAATTTTTCTGCATCTACCTTTTACTTATTGTGCATGGTCTCCTTCAAAATGATCTCCTCCACAATTGATACACCACATCCAATGCTGTTTTAACTTCCAGAAGCTGGCTTCGTATGCCTCTTGCTGGATCGCGTGAAGCACTGTCTACAAATTTTCTTTTATCACGGCAGTCATTGCAAATCCTCATCCTTCCAACGGGGTTTTCAACTTTGGAAATTAAAAAAAGATCCACAGGGGCCAGGTTTTGAGAGTACGGACGATGAGTCAGCACAGTGATTTCATTTTCATGCAATAGTCATTCATCAACAGGGATGAATGTGCGGGTGCATTATTGTGATGCAAGAGCCATGAATTGTCTTGCCACATTTCAGGCTGTTTCCTTCTCACATTTTCTCGCAGGTGTTGCAACATGTCCCAATAGTTCCATTGATTCACAGTTCGTCCCTGTGGCATGAATTCATGATGAACTAATCATTCAGAGTCAAAGAAAACTGTCAGCATGGCTTTGACATTTGACCTGACCTGACAAGCTTACTTTGGTCTTGGAAACCTTTACTGATCCATTGTGAAGATGAACCTTGGTCTCAGCATCATAACCATAAACCCATGTCTCATCTCCATTAATGATTGTCTTAAGGAGCATCTCATTCTCACTTGTGGGATCCAAAAGCCCCTCACAGACTGTGAGGTAAAGGTGTTACTCATGAGCCGTGGGACTAACTTGGTGGCAACATGATGCATTCCGAGATGCTGTGTCAGGATTTCATGACATGATCCAGCTGAAATGTTTTTCTGTAATCTCTTGAACAGTGTTTTCAGTTGGTATGCACAATTTCAGTGATGTTCCTGACATAAGTGTCGTCAGTAGACGTCGAAGGATGTCCTTGAATAAGGGTCATCTCTAACTCCCATCTGGCCATTTTTAAACCGTGTGAACCATTCACAACACCAATTTCAGCTTAATAATTCATCACTGTAGGCTTCCTGCATCATTTGGTGTAATTCTGTAAAGGTTTTGTTGAGTTTCACACAAAATTTAATGCAGGTGCATTCCTCCTCTAATTCTGCCATCTCAAAATTCGTAATCTGTGTGACACAACATTCTACTCAATACAACACTGAACAATAACTAACAGACATACAACAATGAAAATTCTGGCTGTTACACTTTAAACACAGGCATGTGAAGGGATGCCAACTACATTTCACTCCAATGCATCATTGGCACAAAATTACGAATGTTTCAGAATTTTCTGAATAGTCCTTGTATGAGTGGCCTGCTGCTTGACACAGTCATGTTGATTGACTGTCCAGGCATGACATTGCAAAGTGACGTAATACTGAATGAACATGATAGGTGATTTATTGGTAGAATTCTAGGAAATTGTAGCTTTTCTATAAAGAAGGCCATATACAGAACACTGTTGTAACCCACTCTTGAATACTGCTTGGTTGTTTTGGGTCCCCACCTGTCGGATTAAAGGAAGACATCAAATCAATACAGGGAGATCTTGCTACGTTTGGTACTGGTAGGTTCAGTCCACATACGAGTAGTACGGAAATGCCCATGCCCATGAAATCAAATGGGAATCTCTGGAGGGAAGAAGACTGAGGAGAAAATTTAAAGAACCAGCACTTGTGACAGACTGCAAAACGATCCTACTGTCACCAACATACATCTCAGATAAGGTTCACAAAGACAGGATAAGAGAAATCAGACCTCATACAGAAGCAGATAGGCAGTCATTTTTCCCTCCCTCCCTCCATGTTTGAGTGGAACAGGAAAGGGAATGACTGGCAGTGGTATCAGAGGCACAAGATAACCTCTGGTGGCTTGCAAATTTTGTATGTAGATGTAAATTTCTATTGTCTCTAGATGGCCCAATGTATATACTTTGTACAGGCTATGCATCCGAAGTTAAGAAGAGAATTTATCAATGTCATATATATATATATTGTCTATCAGACTGAATCAGTTAAGAGTACTGAGAGAGTTACAATGCAGAATGATTGTAGGAGCAATAAGTTCATGCAGTCCATTAAGCAAATTTCACAGGAGGTGTGTGTGCCCAGACCTGCTGTTAGTGATGTTATGGTCAAATGAAAAGGCCAAGGAAATACTGTGATACACCTAATAAATTAAGTGATTGGACTGTTGAACTCTAAACTTTACTGTGTGAACTAACCATGAGCTGAACATCCCATCATGGAGTGCTCATTACGTGAAAAGTGGAGCATCCATCCAAAATATATCTCATAAAATGGCCATGACAGAAAGTTAGAGGAAGTCAAGCTAATACAGAGGCTTATTCTTTTTGCCCACCATTTATGATAGGAATGAAAGAGTGAGAAAATGACAGTGGTATTTGATGTGATCTCTGCCACATACCAAAATGTGGCTTGAGGAATATGAATATGGTTGTAGATACAGATTTATCATACAACTATTTTAGCAATGCAGATAAGTTCCATTGCAGTTCTTATAAAGTTGACTATGATAAAATGTTCTGTTACAAGATGACAGAACTCAGATTTAATGGGGGTGATGTGGCTTAGAAGTAACCAGTCAGAAAGATGTATGCGTAATATTACTCAGAGTGATGTTAGTGAAGGAGTTACGAGGAGTGACAGGTCACAGTTGTGCATGGCTAAAAACATCTGACAGGGCAACAGCAAAATTTGGTATAAATTGTGTGGTAGCGTGTGATTCCTTTTCAGGATCTGAATACAGACCATAAACTTTAGTTTCTGGCAAAATAAGCACAGGTTACTGCCAGATGTATACATTTTAAATAATAGCATGCTTCCCACATTGTGTTAATAGTTTTCTATCAGACCTTTTTATGGGCTTGACAGTGTTTGAGGTAAATAGTGATTTTCTTAAATCACCTATTCTAAGTCGAAGATAAAACTAGCTAAAATGTTTTCTGGAATGGACTGAATACCCCAAGCCAACATTCAATAAACTTTTTAAAGGAACTAGAGATTCGCTTTCAAGAAATTCCAACAAAAATTAAAAAAGAAAAATTTTTTTTATGTAGAATCATGGGTTAGGAATAACATTTTGAATATAACAAAACATTTTTATTAAATCTGCCTGTGCAGGAAGCTGCACACAGGAAGTATAACATTTCCCAGTCAATGTTCACCATGATTGGTCCTAGGAACGGTTTCTTAAATTTCTAAATGTCAGACAACACACTATGTTGTTTTGTTTGTTGTGTCTGTTTAGTAGTCAGAGGAGAACAATATTTGTCCTCTCCCCTGAGTGCATAAAATTGTTTCTTATGTTGAAATCCCATATCTGTTCTATGATCTGTATAAATGAGTGGAGCTCTCTTTATGATGCATATTGTTGTAGTTTATGTGTTTATAAATACCAGCTCAAAATGGCTAAAATGAAATGTGAAGAAAAGAGATATTGTTGTGTCATTCATTCCCAAAATGAATTTAAGGTCCTTAATCCTTTTCAACCAAAGTTGTCTGTTGCAGTAGAGGTTGTGGTAACAGTCTTCTTCTGAAGTGGTGAGAGTAAAGCATTAAAAATATTGCTAGAGGTAACTCAAATGATAACACTAATTAAGTTTATCCAAGTGTATGTAGTATGCCAATATTTTTGTAACAGAGGCTGAAGTAAGTCATTAACACATGTAACACTATAACAGATATTCATTAACTTATATTCCACTAGTATCTGTAAAGACAGTATATGATACAGCTTCTTATATTCATGTGTGGTAAGGAGCTATACAACTTTGTTGGCATGAGACTTCATGATTTTGGCAGTATTGAGTACAAATATCATGATGACGCATGTTATGTGAGATCTATCACATTTTGAGCATTCATTTTCTTAAATCTGTGTTATAAATTTTTTGCATGTGTTTTTTTGTAATGTAATGTGTATGTTAGTGTATAACCTTTGCATGATGATCCTTATATGTTAATTTTCAGTTAAATGTAAAGCATGTGACTACAAATGCACTTTATCCAACTTCATTGTTTAAGATATATAAATTATGTGCCAGTCCTGTTGCTATATTTCATTCTTCTCGTTCCTCTCATATGATTAAACATGATCCTAAAGTGATCATCTTGAATGGAAAACTTAATTTCTTTTTCATGGGTAATACAGGTAAAATCTCCTGATACAGGTGCTGATACTTAATGACATCTCCAGGTATTATTTTAAAAACATAATGGTCTTGTGTTACAGGAATGAAAGTGAGATATAAATGTCACATTATTTTTTGAAAGCAATTTACAATAAGGGGCCCTAATCTGAGTATTAAGCAGTCTCTTGTGAAGCCACTAACAATGAAAGAAATTACTGTCCTATGTTGTTTAGTGAAGCTTTCCCTCTTGACACAGTCTTAAGTTTTGATCAGATCCACATGAAGTTTGCCAAACAAAAGCAATTATACTTTTTTAAAATTCAATATATGTTTCAGTGTCAAATCTCATTTGCTTATGTTAACATTGGTTTCTAAATCTTCAATTTATCCACAGTATGTCATCACTTTTTACTGTCAAAGATGGAAATTTCTAATCTTTGATGTCATTCATCCATTAACCTTTGAAATACAGCTAAATTATTGTTCTTATACAAATTTCTTTTAACATTTAGAAATTTTATGATGGGTTATCAGAACGATGTAATCCATGTATTATTGGATCTTTGTGATGGGTTATCAGAGTGATGTAATCCATATATTATTGGAATATGAACTGTTTGCAATAAAATATTACAAACTGATAGCCAGTATTACTGGTCAGCATTAACATCCAATCTCTGTGAATGGCTTATCACATCATCTGAAGTTAATATGGTGGCCACATTGCTGCCTGCACTATAGTAGATGCAATTTTAAAAGAAGGCCTGTTTACTGGGAAATGTTTTCTTAACATTGTCTGTGGTGTGAAAAATGTATGCAGATTAATATATACTTACATACTTTGGACCATAAGAGGCATGTGATATGTAATATGAACATTAATTGAATATGTTATTTTATTATATTGTAATACTATGCAGGTTCTCATTTCATTTTAATTGAACTGTACATCACAACATATTTTGAGCTATTATTAATTATCTCTGTGAATGGAAAAAGGTTTATTTTGATGGCAGTTGCACAGTTATCATAATGATTTTGAAATATGCAATGAAGTGATACCTGTCTTGGTTTAAAAAAAAATCAGACACTTGTAAAAAGATCTTTTTTTTGTTTATTTTTTAAATTCTTTGATGCGGTTTGAAGTTTTTGTTGATACTTACTAACTAGATCAGAAAAACATATTTACTTTCTTTCTTCATTTTCGTGTGGAAGCAGTGTAACTAGACCAGCAGAAGAAATATTTGTGAAATCACAGGAGTAACAGTAAGATATCTGAATTATGAGTTACTGAAGAACAAGGAGTTATTAAAATAAGAATACTTCGCTATATACCTCTTTCTTGCTGAAATAAAAATACTTTTTCATTGTTTTAATGCCACAGATGGGATTTCTATAGTAACATATTAACTGTGGTCTGTTTAGTCGTACTCTATGCAAATTTTGCTCTGACCATGAATACAAACTTCATAGCAAACATATACCTCATTGCAAAGAATTACTCCTTAGATTCAATTACTGTCATTGGAGCTGTTTTCCAGTTTCCATTCTTTATTAATGGAACTATTTGGGGCGTTGACAGCAAGTTGCTGAATATAGGCCAATATGGCTCTCAGTAATTAATGTCGAGCAAAACTCAGAAACAATTAGGAAGGGATAAAACGATTGCAGAAAAGATGGAAAAAGTGGAAAGAAATAATAATGGATGCTACTACTAGAGAAAACTGAAACATATTGTAGAAAATGGTTGTTCTGCTTAACAAGAAGTGCACAAAAAGTTCAGCAAAAGTCTGTAACAAGATTTAAATATGTGTCACAGAACTAGTTAATAAACCTTTTGTGAAACCATAAAAGTCCACAAAACATAACCGTCCATCATTGGAGGCCAAACTGGTAGTCTTAATGATCAAACCTGTAAGACCTTAATTAGTGAATCATATTATTAGTTACAGCAACTGGTCCACAGGTGTATCTAATGCCACACTTTGTAAAGTTCATGGCAAAGATTTATTTCAGTTGTGCACAGAGCTCCCAACCACAATGGCAACAATAAAGCATCCCCTGTCAATCAAGTTTAGCTAAGAAGAGATAAGTACAGTTTCACAGAATCATAAATGCTGGCTCGATCACACTGTTCAGAAAGAATTTAGTAGATGGACAAAGGGAAGAAGTGTTTCATGAACTTTTCTTGGCAGTTAGGATATTTCATCGTCCAACAAATCTGTATTGCCTGAAAATTGTATTTCCTTTGGTCATTCCACGGATTACAGGAAAGGGATACTGGCCACAGCTTCAAGATATTGGGATTCAGTGGCCAAGGAAGCTGTGGAAATACAGTTAACAAACAACCTGCTCAACTGAGATGACAGTTTTCAACTAGACAAATCGTGCAAACCATTCATTTCACTTCTTGAGGGTATTTTTGTTCTGTCATTGCAACTACAAAAATGAACTTTTTTTTTTTCACCAGACATGTTTCAATTTATTATGCTAAAGATCATCAGTGGTGGTGATTCTCACTTAATTTCTCAATTGGGAAATCAAGCAAAAATCACCACCACTGATGATGCTTTACCTTAATGAAGCAAAATCGGTGAAAAAATCACACAGTTTTGTAGTTGCAACAACAGGACAAAAATACCCTCAAGAATTGTAAAGCAACTATGGACACTATGGCCACACAAATGAAGCATTCATTTCACATCTACACTTTCAGAGGAATTACTGTTCCAAGCCTAGCATTCGAACATATGCCATCCATTTTAATAATCAATCTCGTAATTCATAAACACTGTGGATTTGCTGACTCTGCATTTGCTTCAACTCACTCTTTGACACACAAAGTTTTATCTGTGACTGATACTCTTGTTGCTGACAGTGCTGTCTTTGACACATACACATTTACTCCACAGTATTGTTTCAAGTTGTTTAAATTCTGCCAATGACTCAACTTCAAGGTGGTTGTAAGGTTGTCAGCCAAAATATTGAAAGAAGCATTTAATACTATCCTGGATGCACATGCGAAAGATTTTAGAGTAAAATGGGAAGAAGATTACTGGGTGCACACAGTAGATAATAAATTTATTTATTTTCTGAATATATTTATAGAATAATATGAATCTTGTTCACTTTTACAACAGATCAGTGACAGTTACAGTGGAAGCCAAGAGGGAAGATGGAGAAAACCTGTGATTAATGTAACTTGTGCCATGACAATATAGCTTCATTAGGATTCTAACAGTAGCTAAGATCTCCAGTCTGGCACCAAGCAGTCATCTGATGGTGCTCGAGCCCAAATCTAGAGTTGGTTGGTGAGGAAGGTCAGATGTGAGTAATGGTCAAAATGCTAATTCTGTACCTCAAATAAATAGTTTGAGGCACTGCCTCCTGCTGATAATGAGACAGAACCTGCTTCTTGTATGTAGTGGTCTGACTTCTGTCATGGCAGAGCACCCACCCAGAGAAGAGAAAAAAACCAGCTGTGTGTCATGGGCCACTTGAATGTTAGATGTGTGATAGTGCGTTTGAGGGAAATAGCATCATGAGAGGGAAACAAATGAAATGTGCACTTGGTATGTACTTCAGGGTGAATGGTCTGCTAGGCAGAAGTGACCATCCTGAGAGAAACTGAGAGCACAGGTTGCAGTCAGCTGCAGATTGTCACCCACATTAGCACCAGCAACATCTGTCACCTGGGTTCTGAGACCATGCTGATGAAACTTCTTGCAGTAATTCTGCTGCTACCAATCCAACAGAGCACAAGTGCATGACCTGTTAAATGCCTTGTCTGCACAGGTTTTTTTTCACGCCATTGAATTATGCCCTTACATAAGCAAATAACAATCATTCATGTGAGCTAAGAGATCAGTCAATGAAATACTGATATTTAAGACATAGGTAAATTAAGTAACAAAATAGGGAATTACGGCAGTGGTCCCTCAGAGTATTAATGTATGTTTAGCACATGGTTCAACTATACTGTTGCATTATTCATAGAAAACTGCTTTGGTGTGAACGATGATCCTATACATACTGCATGCAATGGTACAATTGGAATCTGAAATAGTTCCCACAGAGCAGCTGCAGGCAAATAAACAGTTCATTATACAACAGTCACTGTAAGTTGCCCTATGTTCAGAGTTTGAATTTCAAACTCACACAATGATACAGACAGACCGACCGTTTTAGCCCACCTTTCATACATGGCTCCCACCAGAAGAAGGCCACAGTCTTTCCCTTGCATACTCTGTCCTTAGTTTGTCATGTGACACACTACTCTAGTCAAATTAATATCCATATACCTGATCATCATTTGTTTACAACCATTTTTCATCATCATACTCAAATTATTGTTATCACATAGTATTATATTTTCTTGTCAAAATTTGGCTTAAATGCACATTCATATGTCCAGATTCAGATGTAAATTTTCTTGAGCACCAGTACCGTATTATCTCATGTTTGGTTCTTTATTATGGCATAATAACCATACATGCTAAAAGATGAAAATGTGAACTTGAAATGCAGTGAACAGTTGAAACTAGCCAATAGTGTGGAATTAAACACTTCGTTTCAAATAAATTGACTGCCTCAGCAGAAAAGATTAATAAAAGTCAAATTTCTTTTTCACACCAACAAAAATAACTTCATTGTTCTACTAGGCGATTAATGCTTGACTGTCAGAAAGGTGGAAACAAAATAAAATCTGAAACTAATAACATATTGTAGTTCTCCATTATTATGCAAATGTATTTTAATTCACTTGATAGCTCCCACCCACAGAAATCCATTTTGTTTTCATTTGACGTGAGAGCAATAAATGAAGAGGAAACAGCAAAATCACTAAACATAAACACGAGTCATGTGGAGGCTACCAACTCCCCACTATAACTCAGACTGTTCTGTGCATCAGGTCCAGATCTACGATATTTCCGAACCAGGGCAATATTTGGTAGTGGCGCTCCCCCTCCCTTGAGCATTAAAGGTAGGCGCCAAAAATTAAAAAAAATTGATTTTTCAAAAAATCTTCATTTTGTAGCGCATGTCTTTCTGAAGAGTCTGATACATAAAACATATATGTTCGAGGGAACGTAAGACATGTTATTTGGTCTTAAGTGTGCTGAAGTGCAGTGTGACGCCTCTTCACACAGCATTCTTCCATCGCACATCTCTGTACTTCGCTCTGTGGAATTCAGATGTGTAATATTTTGTAATGGGTGCCATCAAACTATATTCAGGACAGTGGGAATTAAAATGTCCTGTGGTGTCTCTCCTACTCCCAATCATTCAGTTTGACATCCTGCCCCTCTTTAAAAAAATCTCGCAATTAATACTGGATGGGATTATTTATAACTGGCAGAACAAGAACTCTTCAGAAAAGTTGCAGTCATTACTGCCTATTAGCTAATAACTTGCTGTTTTGTGTGACATAAAATTAAATATAGGATACATAAAACCAGGAAAGACAAGAGACAAGCAAGACAGTACACATTTCTTCAATCCTTACATCCTAGCTTTTTTTTCCTCTCAAATCTTGCCACAGCTTTATATGATGTACTTTCCTTTCTGGGAAAGAATCTATTACCTCATCAAAGTTCATCACCATTTTGCTACATGAAAAAACGAAATTTTGTTGTTTAATACTAGAAAATCTACTAATACAAATAGTATCCAAGACTGGTGTGGTTTTTCGATCTGATTATGTCTATTTTGTCACTGTCTGCTAGATAAAATGAAATAGGCCTGCCTAATATTGCTGCAATTGTTACACATACCAAATAAACGAGACTGTTTTGGCACAAATGGTCATTTTTATAACACAACAGAACATAATTCACGAAGTACCAATATCAAATGCCTGTTAGGCCTACTACAAGCAAAATGCTTTATGTTAGGAAACAGTTTCATATTTCATTCATGTACACCAGTTTCTCAAGCATGACATCGAAAAGTAGTGTTACAAAATTTTTATATAAGCTTGGAATTGACTTATTCTTCTATAATTTGTGTGGTGTCCCCGTTTCTTCTCCTTCCTCGTTCTAACAAACAATGTTGTCATCACCAATTCTGTAGCTATTCCTGCCACTGTCAAAATTTGTTCGCCGTTTAACTTCACTACCCCTGCCAGAATCACCGGTTTAGTTATCCCACCATTATTCTCTGGTTAGGCATTATTGCGTGTTCATACAGTGCATTTTCCACGCTACTCCCAGAATAGAACTTCAGCGGCTGCTAGCCGGGGACTGTATAACAAGCCCTTAGTAGTGTAGTGGTCTGGTCAAAAATTTTCTGTCAAAATTTCATTTTCTTGGATACACGTAGAAGACAATATGTAATACTTGTTGCCTGTTATTCCTGTTAGTCGTTTATTTCCATTCTGGCAGTCTGAATCAATGGAATTTGCTAGTAATTATAACAATGCTGATCATTTGCAAACCCAGTCAACCACATAAACAGCGATTGTCATTCGCCCTTTCGGCTTTATTTGCTCAGCTCGTATAGATGTGTCAGCTTTTGTCTGCAGGAAAGTTTATTTCTAGATGCAACGGGTATTCCCCTGTAAGGGACACCACATACACTATGCAAAATCAACTTACAATCGATTCAGAAATCAACTTAGAATGTAAACAAAAGTGTCCAAAAACCAACAGGGATGCGTTCAAAATCATATGAGTAATTGATAGACAAACGTGCGCTTTGTGAAACAAGGCCACGTGGGGCAGATAGCCTGGTTTGCCTCCGCCTCCTAGTTCCAGGTCTGTTGCGCATATGTGAATCTGACAGCTTAGGTACACCACTATAATTTTTCCAGATAGCATCTGGCTGCTTGCTGCTATTGCTTATACAGCTAACTGCCACACTTCTGTAACCAGAAGTGGGAGAAGGTACTACTCATACGCGACTCAACTGCAAATGCACTTAAGCTCGCTCGCAACCGTTCAAATGAATCTAATGTAAACAGTTGTGACGTCATGTTCATCAGAGGCAATTAGTTGTTATGAAACATTGCACAGTCTTCCTAAAGCCTTTGACACATTTTGCTGTTTGCAGACGCTTGTATGAGCACTTTGTTTTGTTCTTGTGTAATGAACCATGGACCTTGCCGTTGGTGGGGAGGCTTGCGTGCCTCAGCGATACAGATAGCCGTACCGTAGGTGCAACCACAACGGAGGGGTATCTGTTGAGAGGCCAGACAAACGTGTGGTTCCTGAAGAGGGGCAGCAGCCTTTTCAGTAGTTGCAATGGCAACAGTCTGGATGATTGACTGATCTGGCCTTGTAACAATAGTCAAAACGGTCTTGCTGTGCTGGTACTGCGAACGGCTGAAAGCAAGGGGAAACTACAGCCATAATTTTTCCCGAGGGCATGCAGCTTTACTGTATGATTAAATGATGATGGCGTCCTCTTGGGTAAAATATTCCGGAGGTAAAATAGTCCCCCATTCGGATCTCCGGGCGGGGACTACTCAGGAGGATGTCGTTATCAGGAGAAAGAAAACTGGCATTCTACGGATCGGAGCGTGGAATGTCAGATCCCTTAATCGGGCAGGTAGGTTAGAAAATTTAAAAAGGGAAATGGATAGGTTGAAGTTAGATATAGTGGGAATTAGTGAAGTTCGGTGGCAGGAGGAACAAGACTTCTGGCCAGGTGACTACAGGGTTATAAACACAAAATCAAATAGGGGTAATGCAGGAGTAGGTTTAATAATGAATAGGAAAATAGGAATGCGGGTAAGCTACTACAAACAGCATAGTGAACGCATTATTGTGGCCAAGATAGATACGAACCCCACACCTACTACAGTAAAACAAGTTTATATGCCAACTAGCTCTGCAGATGACGAAGAAATTGAAGAAATGTATGATGAAATAAAAGAAATTATTCAGATAGTGAAAGGAGACGAAAATTTAATAGTCATGGGTGACTGGAATTTGAGTGTAGGAAAAGGGAGAGAAGGAAACATAGTCGGTGAATATGGATTGGGGCTAAGAAATGAAAGAGGAAGCCACCTGGTAGAATTTTGCACAGAGTACAACACAATCATAGCTAACACTTGGTTTAAGAATCATGAAAGAAGGTTGTATACATGGAAGAACCCTGGAGATACTAAAAGGTATCAGATAGATTATATAATGGTGAGACAGATATTTAGGAACCAGGTTTTAAATTGTAAGACATTTCCAGGGGCAGATGTGGACTCTGACCACAATCTATTGGTTATGACCTGTGGATTAAAACTGAAGAAACTGCAAAAAGGTGGGAATTTAAGGAGTTGGGACCTGGATAAACTGAAAGAACCAGACGTTGTACAGAGTTTCAGGGAGAGCATAAGGGAGCAATTGGCAGGAATGGGGGAAAGAAATACGGTAGAAGAAGAATGGGTAGCTTTGAGGGATGAAGTAGTGAAGGCAGCAGAGGATCAAGTAGGTAAAAAGACGAGGGCTGGTAGAAATCCTTGGGTAACAGAAGAAATACTGAATTTAATTGATGAAAGGAGAAAATATAAAAATGCAGTAAATGAAGCAGGCAAAAAGGTATACAAACGTCTCAAAAATGAGATCGACAGGAAGTGCAAAATGGCTAAGCAGGGATGGCTAGACGACAAATGTAAGGATGTAGAGGCTTATCTCACTAGGGGTAAGATAGATACTGCCTACAGGAAAATTATGGAGACCTTTCGAGAAAAGAGAACCACTTGTATGAATATCAAGAGCTCAGATGGAAACCCAGTTCTAAGCAAAGAAGGGAAAGCAGAAAGGTGGAAGGAGTATATAGAGGGTCTATACAAGGGCGATGTGCTTGAGGACAATATTATGGAAATGGAAGAGGATGTAGATGAAGATGAATTGGGAGATACGATACTGCGTGAAGAGTTTGACAGAGCACTGAAAGACCTGAGTCGAAACAAGGCCCCTGGAGTAGACAACATTCCATTGGAACTACTGACGGCCTTGGGAGAACCAGTCCTGACAAAACTCTACCATCTGGTGAGCAAGATGTATGAAACAGGCGAAATACCCTCAGACTTCAAGAAGAATATAATAATTCCAATCCCAAAGAAAGCAGTTTAATAAGTCACAGCTGCAAAATTCTAACACGAATTCTTTACAGACGAATGGAAAAACTAGTAGAAGCCAACCTCGGGGAAGATCAGTTTGGATTCTGTAGAAACACTGGAACACGTGAGGCAATACTGACCTTACGACTTATCTTAGAAGAAAGATTAAGGAAAGGCAAACCTACGTTTCTAGCATTTGTAGACTTAGAGAAAGCTTTTCATAATGTTGACTGGAATACTCTCTTTCAAATTCTAAAGGTGGCAGGGGTAAAATACAGGGAGCGAAAGGCTATTTACAATTTGTACAGAAACCAGATGGCAGTTATAAGAGTCGAGGGACATGAAAGGGAAGCAGTAGTTGGGAAGGGAGTAAGACAGGGTTGTAGCCTCTCCCCGATGTTGTTCAATCTGTATATTGAGCAAGCAGTAAAGGAAACAAAAGAAAAATTCGGAGTAGGTATTAAAATCCATGGAGAAGAAATAAAAACTTGAGGTTCGCCGATGACATTGTAATTCTGTCAGAGACAGCAAAGGATTTGGAAGAGCAGTTGCATGGAATGGACAGTGTCTTGAAAGGAGGATATAAGATGAACATCAACAAAAGCAAAACGAGGATAATGGAATGTAGTCGAATTAAGTCGGGTGATGCTGAGGGAATTAGATTAGGAAACGAGACACTTAAAGTAGTAAAGGAGTTTTGCTATTTGGGGAGCAAAATAACTGATGATGGTCGAAGTAGAGAGGATATAAAATGTAGACTGGCAATGGCAAGGAAAGCTTTTCTGAAGAAGAGAAATTTGTTAACATCGAGTATAGATTTAAGTGTCAGGAAGTCATTTCTGAAAGTATTTGTATGGAGTGTAGCCATGTATGGAAGTGAAACATGGACGATAAATAGTTTGGACAAGAAGAGAATAGAAGCATTCAAAATGTGGTGCTACAGAAGAATGCTGAAGATTAGATGGGTAGATCACATAACTAATGAGGAAGTATTGAACAGGATTGGGGAGAAGAGAAGTTTGTGGCACAACTTGACCAGAAGACGGGATCGGTTGGTAGGACATGTTCTGAGGCATCAAGGGATCACCAATTTAGTATTGGAGGGCAGCGTGGAGGGTAAAAATCGTAGAGGGAGACCAAGAGATGAATACACTAAGCAGATTCAGAAGGATGTAGATTGCAGTAGGTACTGGGAGATGAAGAAGCTTGCACAGGATAGAGTAGCATGGAGAGCTGCATCAAACCAGTCTCAGAACTGAAGACCACAACAAGAAACATGGTGAATTTCCTTTGCAACTTAAGTTTTATTTTCGTTTTTTTTCTTTCGTTCGTGTTTTGTTGCTGCAGTATTTTTCTGCAGTAGCGAGCTACAGTAATATTCTTTGTTATACCGTTGGTTCTTACCAGTCAAAGTTACAAAAATTTAACTAAAAATGAAACAATGAAAAATTCCCAGAATCCTAAAAAATTCCTGGGTTTTTTCCAGTTTTCTCCTGGATGGAAAAATTCCTGGGTTTTTCCCAGATCTCCCAGTTCTCCTGGGTCGTATACACACTGGAAAAGCTGTTGCTCATCAAAACAACTACTTTATTGTTTTTTGCCCATTTTACATTATGTTTTTCAAATTCTTCTATAATTATTAATATGTAAATTTATTATCAAATAATATTGTGTCATCTTCATGATCAACATTCATGCCCATTACGGTCGGAGGAAGGCAATGGCAAACCACCTCCGCTAGGACCTTGCCTAGTACAGCAGTGTGGGTCTCCTGCATCGTCCCCTACACTCTGTCAAGGAGTACGGGACTTCTTCTTCATCATCATCATCATTATCAAATAAACATAGGAAATCAAATATCTGTACACATTACCCATTTGTGGACATCTCTGTTTCAGGCATATAGTTTCACCTGTCCCCCCACTTGCCTTACTCAACTGAGCTCCACAGCAGATGACAATGCCATAGTCGTCAAAGCTGTTGCATTACAATATTATGACGTGTTATCTTACACTCAGCTCTTTCACTTGTCAGGTCCCTCTACTGCTGTTGATTTGTGGCATTCCCAGGACTGATTGGACCCCTCTAATCTGGAGCCAAGTGTAGAGTCTCAACCATAAGCTTTATGGTTCTGTCAAGAGACGGGCTGTAGATTCCTATACTTGTGCTACTCAGTGGGGACTTAAAAAGTCACTTTGGATAGAAACAGCCACTTATCTGGCAGAGTATGTATTGAATATACAGAGACTTCCCTACTTTTCTTTTTAGGTTAGGCAGACCTCTGAGACCCCAGTAGGAACACTCACATAAGATAAATCAATTATTTCAGCAGTTTGGGTAGCAAATTTGGGGAGTGAGAGTCTCAAATTATTAATTGTTGACTGTTGGTATACTCACAGCAAAGTCCCAGAGCTCATGTCTCTTGTGGAAAGCAGTCACCTCAGGGTCATATTAGGAACAGAAACAGAAACTAAGGGAATTTTCAACAACACATGGAACATATGTTGGAAATTTAGAATAGACTCTTCATCAGGGTCTTCAATAGGTCTAGGGAGGGCAAGAATGAATCAGATTATTAAGTACTATGGAAACAAGTAACCAGTGCTGATAGTCTTTGATTAATAGCTGCATATTCCTACTGACCAGGCAGATCAGTCATAGAGTCATTCGAAGATTGCCTAAACTCCAATGGCCTGAGGATACGTTAGTAACAGTTGTGACTTTAACCTAGCTAGCGTGTACTGGGAAAATGTGCATACATGTTCAGCATTAAAGACAAAGAGCCTGGCAAAAAACAGTTCCTGTGAAAGACAGATTAGTGACCATGGCACCATTACAGGAACAACGTAGAGTCCATCTTCCCAGATTTTTGAAAGGCATTTGACATTGTAACATATTTTCGACTACTAACTAAGATATGATGATTTGGAGTACCTTTGAAAATATGTGATTGGCTAGAGGAGTATTTGAATAATTGAAGTCATTGAATTTTACTAAATGGGAAATGATTGATAGAGATGAAAGTAACATTGACTGTGCACCAAGGAAGTGTAATGGGACTGCTAATGTTCTCAGTACATCTAAATTACTTGTCAGATAGGATCATCAGTACTATAAAATTGTTCATAGATGCTGCTGCTGTCTACAGAAAAGTATCATCATTGAATGATCATAATAAAATGCAGAAAAATTGGACAAAATATTCATTTGATGTAATGATAAATGCAAAAGACTTCGTATAACAATGAGAGGGAACCCTAGTATCTGATTGCAGTTAAATGGTGAGCACCTTTAGCATGTTGCATTGTGTAAGTATTTAGGGTTAATACTATGGGGCAATACGAAATGGATTGATCATGTAAAATGGTTCTGGAAAATGCAATGCATTTGTAAAGGAAATATCATAAAAATGCTACTATAACTAGTTATAGAGTATTGTTCCTGCAGTGGTAACATTATCAAGTAGACAGATTCTGAGGTACGCTGCTAGGATTGTAAGAAGTTAGTGAAGCTCATACAAATGTGTAAAAAGAATGCTTGGAGATCTTTAATAGGAATCCTTGGAAGTAAGGTGATATACTTCTTGTGAAACCCTTTTTTTATAAATTTATAAATTCTGTGTTCAAAGAACATTGTGTGACCATTATATTGCTATCATCATATATCTCATGTAAGGATCATGATAGTGTGATAAGAGAATTTAGGGCATGTCCAGAGACTTATAGATAGTCAATATTTTCTTGCTCAGTATGTGAATGGAATGGGACAGAAAACTGATGATATTGGTACAATGTTACATCCATCTTGCACTCTGCAGTGGCTTGTGGTATATATATGTAGGCCTAGAATGCAGGAACAAAGAAACAAAGAAGCATCAAAAGTAGATCAATTAGACTTATTAGAGAGGCACTGCACACAGTACCACCTGGCATCAGTTTTGCCAAAGCAGTTGTTGTAAAAGAGATTAAAAATCATTATGTCACTGAAAAACAATAACCATTCTCACTATTTTGGTATTTCCACCCAAGCACTCAAAATCTTGTGCATATGTGGTAGTGTTACCATCAAATTATCTTTGTAATTAGTCAATGAGTTGAGGTGTACTTCCTGTGTACGCTACTAACATCCTTTTTTAGAAGTGGAGATAAAAAAGTAATTTCTAATTATGGAAACATGTTCCTCTGTCTCATGTACTCAAAAATTCTTGAGAAGCTATCTCATAGCAGACTACTGAACCACCTTTCTACCAATGACCTTTTAATAGCAGCTCAGTTTGCTTCCACAAAAGCTTTTCTGCGGAGTTTGCAATCTATGGTGATAAAATTTGCAAGAGTGGGCAAATTTAAAATACTGATACGACATTAAATTTTTTTCAGGCAACACTTAACTAAATTTAATAATAATACACTTGTGTTTATCTTTAGATTCCCCAGAGAGTTAGCTTCTCATGTGCAAGCATATTCTTATTCAAATAAACCACAATAGCTTCAAAACATTTTAATTTCTGGGCTATCTCAAGATGTAGACACTCTTACTTTCTTTCATCTTATTCATCAAGCGCTTCCACTATCTTCATTACATCAGAAATAATTATGTAAATCTCCCAATTCTCCCTTATCATAGACAGAAAAAAGATAGAACAAATAAAATCCTTTCTGTACCTAGCAAGTCTAATGATACGGAATGGAAGCAGTACAGAGGAAATAAGGAGGAGGATATGTATGGGAAACAGAGTATTTGAAAAGGTGAAGCAGTTATTAACATCTAGAAGAATTTCAGTGGAGCTGAGGAAAATATTTAATAAATGTGTGTTTGAAGTTTAATCATATACATCAGTGAATTGTGGACAGTTAAAAAGAAATAAGAAAGATATTTAGGAAGTTTACAAATGTGGCTAAATAGAAAACATCCAAGGTGAAGTGGAGAGACAGACTTCAGAATGAAGAAGAAAGGAAGACAATAGGAGAAGAAATTAGATTACTGGAAATGATCAGAAAGAGGAAAGCGTCTTAGCTGGGATATATACTGTGTAGGAATAGTCTGCAACCAAAAATTATAGAGGGAAGAGTGGAAGGAATGGGAGGAAGAAGTAGGAAGAGAATTAGAATGATGGATGACATTGAAGAGGATGAACATAGAAATGTATGAAGGAAGATGCTCAGAACAGGAGATCATGGAGAACCTCCAATTTAAACCTGTCACAAGAGGAATGCACTTAAGAAGAAGAGGAATTTGGCTTTTACATTATACGTCATACTTTTATTCATTATTAACACAAAATCAACATTCGTCCTTCATTTCCTATAAAATCTCCCTTTTCATCAATGTAAGAGCCATGCTCTCTTCATAACAACATTTTCATCTGTTACCATATATATATATATATATATATATATATATATATATATATATATATATGTCACCTGAATTATAATACTGAACTTGTTCATCTCACTCTGTGCATCTCCTGGTCTCAACCACAGAATTTTTATATTATTTAAGTTATGTGCCCAAGAGTTAATGGCAAAGGAAATTATCCTAGTTGCTTATAGACCAGGGATGGGCAACAGTTTTGGCTCAGGGACCACTTTGTGGAAGCAGCGATTTTTGGAGAGCCGTACTTTTTTGTGTCTCAGAAAAGGTACAAATTGTTACATAAAATTTCCTGGGCGGCCACAAAAACTATTAGCAGGCCACATGCAGCCTGCAAGTCACCAGGCCACTATTTGCCTACACCTGTTCTAGATCATTTGTTTCTATATTCTACATGCTACAAGTAATTACAATTAAAATCTAATTCAGTTAATTTCCCTTTACCTGCCAGAGTCATTTTTCTCTTTGCAAAGCCTTAATTCTGACAATATTTCAGAAGCCAGTTTAAAATGAGAATTATTGCAGTGGATGTTAGATCAACAACCAACATGCCTTACTGCCACTGAAACTCCCCTCAATGAAATTAGCATCTATTTATTGATTCTAAACTTTCATTTACCAGAAATGTATCTAGACCACAGGTTTTGTGCAGTAAACAGTGAGACTTCGTACTTTCTCCAACAAATTTCAACTAATGGGACTTCAGTCTCATCCTAAGTCAATCAAGATGTTAGTGAAAACACTTTTTACCCTCCCATATGCTAGTGGTAAGCTATTGTCTTAAACTTTGTTGTTTAATTCAACATTGATCCTATTTTGTGTCCATGCCTCTTCCTGTAGTCTACATTTTCTCTTTCTGTCTCATCTGTACTTTCCTCAAGAGGAACATGACTTTCCTTAGGTCCTTTATATTATATAAACCATGAATTTATGGGGTCTTGGATCTCGAATGAGAACTGCATTAGAATACCTCCTCTCATGAATCTGAAAAGTTCCCTTATAGAGATGAAAGAATTTCATAATTTTCTTACTGCTTGTGATGCACGATTTTGGAAATATTGAGTTCAAAATGCATGTGCTGTACAATGAACATAAGAGGAGCTTCAAGCTCTGTATCTTGATACTGTTTAAAAAAAAATTTTTGTGATCCAACTCCTTGAATGGGTATAGCTTTTATGCCTTCTTTGTTTGCTATATCTTATCTTACCACAAGGATTGTTTTGCTAAGCTTACTTGATTTCTTGTATCAAGCAGAGCAATAATAGTTCGATTTCATAACTTTATTTTAGGCACTGTTTTCTCTACCTCTTTACTTTCCCTTACTGGTTCTTCTAACAAAAGATTTCACATACCAGATTTTCTAACAAAAGATCATATACTTTCTGTCCATTTATAACATTGAATAAGTATCTAATGGTAGCTGGGTTTCATTCTTTTTCTTCATTATCTCCTTGTCATCTGTGAGAAAAGGGCAAACTGAGTTTTGCAAGAGTGATGCTTTCTAAAACCATGCAGAATGATGGACAAAAGCTACTTGGCCCCGAGAAAATTTATTGTAATCAAGCCACGCAGGATTAGCCGAGTGGTCTAAGGCACTGCAGTCATGGTCTGTGCGGCTGATCCCGGCAGAGGTTCGAGTCCTCCCTCGGGCATGGGTGTGTGTGTTTGTCCTTAGGATAATTTAGGTTAAAGTAGTGTGTAAGCTTAGGGACTGATGACCTTAGCAGTTAAGTCCCATAAGATTTCACACACATTTGAACATATTTTATGGTATTCGAACTTATAATATTTTGAAGGATTCTCCAGCACATCAAAGTTAGGGATATTGGTCTGTAATTTTGTGGGTTTGTTCTTTTGCCCTTCTTAGGTACAGGAATCAACTGTGATTTTTTCTAGTCACATGGGACTTTGCACTGGGCTAGAGATTCATGATAAATGCAAGCTAAATAAGGGGCCAATGTCATAGAGTACTCTTTGAAAAACTGAAATGGGATTCCATTCGGACCTGGGGACTTCTTTGCTTTCAAATCTTCCAGTTGTTTCTCTGTGCCAGGGATGCTTATTACAGAAGACCTAGAGCCACTCGGCATGGGTTCTATGCCAGATCTTTTGTTAAGGTATGACAGTAGTAGTAGGTGTATGCTCCATGCATAGATCTTTTCACAGATGCATGAATTGCTACTAACCTTTGCTTGTCATCATTTGCTCATTCTCTTTTGAAGCAAGACTTCAACAGCCTCTGCTTCCTCAGCCTTTTCTGAATCTCATTATTAAACCATGGTGGGTCTTTTCTGTCCTTAATCCATTTACTAGGCATATAATTCTCCAGACTATGATTTACAATTTGGTTAAAGTTTGCCCATAATTCCTCTACATCCATCTTACTGGAAGTAAATGATGTCAGTTCACTGTCTAAGTGACATGTTAACAACTGCTTATCTGCTCTTTCTAGCAAAAACACTCTCCTAGCCTACTTAACTGATTTATTAACTTTTGTAACCATAGTTGCCATAATGACATCATGAGTGCTAATCCCCATTTCTATAGTGACGTTATCAATAAAGTCTTCAGAGATCTATATGGATTTTACTTTTCAAGCTTATTTTACAAATAGATAGATTCTCTCATATATCCACTATTATAGCTTCCATTAAACTTTACATCTGAACAGTTTGTAGTCTCTAATGGTATTTGCTGTATTGCCTGTTTCTCTATAACTTATGGGATAACTATTATTTCTTCTAAGTCTCAGAGACGCATCTGTTTTAGAATATGTGCTACTATTGTGATTTTGAATTACTTTTGCCATAGCTCACATCATATGAAGTATTCTGTTGCCTCCGACTGAACCTGTTCATCTCATAGTACATCTGTATCAACATCTACATATACAGGTACATGGATACTCTGCAGTGAAGTGTGTGGCAGAGGGTTCATCAAATCACCTTCACAATAATGCTCTATTATTCATATCTCGAACAGAGCAGAAAAATCGAACACCTATATCTTTCCATCTGAGCTCTGATTTCCCTTATTTTATTATAATGATAATTTCTTCCTGTGTAAGTTTGCATCAACAAAATATTTCCACATTTAGAGGAGAAACTTGGTGATTGAAATTTCATGAGAAGATTCTGCTGCAGTGAAAAACGCCTTTCTTTTAATGATGTCCACCCCAATACCTGTATCGTGTCCGTAACATTCTCTCCCCAATTTTGAAATAATACAAAATGTACTGCTCTTCTTTGAACTTTCTCAATGTAGTCTGTTAACCATATGTGTTAAGGACACCAGACAGCACAGCAGTACTTCAAAAGGGGATGGACAAGCGCAGTGTAGATAGTCTCTTTAGTAGATCTGTTGTATCTTCTAAGTGTTCTGGCAATAAAATGCAGTCTTTGGTTTGCCTTCCCCACAACATTTTCTGTGTGTTCTTTCCAATTTAAGTTGTTCATAATTGTAATTATTAGATATTTAACTGAATTTATGACCTCTAGATTTGACTGATTTATTGTGTAACTGAAGTTTAATGGATTCCTTTTAGCCCTCATATGGATGACCTCACACTTTTCATTATTTGGGGTAAATTTCCAATTTTTGTACCATACAGATATCATTTATAAATCATTTTGCAATTTGTTTTGACCTTCTGATGACTTTACTAGATGATAAATGACAGTATCATCTGCAAACAACCTAAGATGGCTGCTCAGATTGTCTCCTAAATCAATTATATAGGTAAGGAACAGCAGAGGGTCTATAACACTACCTTGGGGAACACCAGAAATCACTTCTGTTTTATTCAATGACTGTCTGTGAGTTACTACGAACTGTGACCTCTCAGACAAGAAATCATGAATCCAGTCACATAACTGAAATGAGGTTCCATAAGCGCACAATTTGACTGCAAGTTGCTTGTGTGGTTCAGTGTTGAAAGTCTTCTAGAAATCTAGAAATATGGATTCAATTTGAAATCCATTCTCAGTAGCAGTCAACACTTTGTGTGAGTAAAGAGCTAGTTGTGTTTCACAATAGCGATGTTTTCTAATTCAGTGTTTAATGTGTGTCAATAGCTGGAGCTCTCTGAGGTAGTTCATAATGTTTGAACACAATATATGTTCCAAAATCCTGCTGCTTATCGACGTTAATGATATGGGCCAGTAATTTAGTGGATTACTCCTACTACCTTTCTTGAATATTGGTGTGACCTGTGCAACTTTCCAGTCTTTGGGTACAGATCTTTCGTCTAGCAAACATTTGTATATGATTGTGAAGTATGGAGCTATTAGCATACTCTGAAAGGAAGCTAACTGGTATACAGTGTGAACCATTGCTTCACTGCTCTGAGGATATCTTCTTCTAAGTTACTCATAGTGGTGACTGTTCTTGATTTGAATTCTGGAATATTTAGTTCATCTTCTTTAGTGAAGGAATTTTGGAAGGTTGTGTTCAGTAGCTCTACTTTAGCAGCACTGTCATGCATAGTATTTCCATTGCAGTCAAGCAGAGAAGGCATTGATTGTGTCTTGCCGCTGGCAGACTTTACATATGACCAGAATCTCCTTGGATTTTCTGCCAGGTTACGAGACAGAAGTTTCACTATGGAAACTATTATAAGCATCTCACTCTGAAGTCCATGCTGCTGATGTTCTCTTCTCTAGAGGATTTGTGGTGTTGAATTGTTTCGATACAATTTCCAGTAAAGGTTGAGATTGTTCATGTTGCAACAAACAAATCTCGCTCTTACTGCTGTAGGTAATCTACTAACTAATATTATGAGTAGTCTCATCTAATTGATAAGCCAAAAACTTCCATTGATCTGAATAGCCAGAGTTGATCGGGTCCTTTTGTTTGGAGCCAAATGGAGGGTCTCAACCAAAGGCTTCATCGACTCTGTGAGAGTCTTGGCTGCAGATTTCTAGACCTGTATTATTGGGTGGGGAATTGTATGACTACACATGATAGGTCAGGGTGCACTACACAAAGGAGCAGCTACTCTGGTAGCAGAGTACGTGTGGAGAGCACATGAGGGTATTTTAGGCTCGATGGTCATTTGAGGTACTACAGTGAGCACTTGCCAGTTAACAAAAGTACTGTCTCTACTGAGGTTGAAGTGAAGTGCAACAGTGAAGTTATCTGGTCACGTATAACAGGTGTAGGTGAAATCAAGTTAATTGTTGGATGTTTTTATCGGCCACCCTATTCTGCTGTGACAGTTTTAGAGCAGCTCAAAGAAAGTCTAAGGTCAGTAGCCTGTAAATATCCAGATCATGCAATACTAGTTGGAGGCGACTTTAACCTGCCAAGTATAGACTGGGATGTCTATGGATTTACAGTGGGGGTACAGACAGATAGTAGTGCAAAATACTCTTGAACACATTTCCTGAAAACCTTCTTGAGCAGATAGCTCAGCAGCCCACTTGTAATGAAAATATCTCAACCTTGTGTCTACAGATATACCGGATCTTATCAACAATGTCAGTATAGGAAAGGGGATTAGCAATTGTGATGTCATTATAGCAACTATGGTTACAAAAGTTAATAAATCAGTCAAGAAGGCTAGGAAGTGTTTCTGCTAGATAGTTCAGATAAGCAGTTACTGGCATCTCACTGAGAGAGTGAAGTGATGTCACTTAGTTCCAGTAACATGTACACAAAGGGATTATGGGCAAAGTTCCAGCAGATTGTAAATCATGGTCTGGAGAGTTATATGCCTAGTAAGTGGATAAAGGATGGAAAAGACCCACCATTGTTTACTAATGAAATTCAGAAGATGCTGAGGAAGCAGTGGCTGTTGCACTTCTAGTTCAAAAGAGAATGCAAAATTACAACAAGAAAAGTTTAGTAGAGATACGCACATCTGTGAAAATTTGTATGCTCATAACATACAACTACCACCATCATACCTTAGCAAAAAATCTGGCAGAGAACATGAGAAAATTCTTGTCCTATGTGAAATAGCTAAGTGGGTCCATGGCTCCCATTCAGTCCCTTGTTGACCAGCCTGGGTGGCAGTTGAAGAAAGCAAAATGAAAACCAATGTTTTAAATTTCACATTTAAGAAATCATTCATGCAGGAGAATTATACAAACATACCGTAATTTGACCACTGGACAGATTCCTGTATGGGTGACATAGTAATAAGCATCCCTGGCGTAGAGAAACAGCTGAAAGATTTGAAAGAAAATAAGTTACCAGGTCTGGTTGGAATCCAGTTCGGTTTTACAGAGAGTACTCTATGGTGCTGGCCCCTTACCTAGCTTGCATTTGTTGCAAAGCTCTCACCCCATACAAAGTCCTAATTAACTGAAAACAAAGTGCAGGTGATTTCTGTACATAACAAAGGCAAAAGAATGGACCTGTGAAATTACAGACCAATATCTCTAACTTTGGTGTGCTGGAGAATCCTTCAACATATTCTCAGTTCGACTATAATAAATTTTCTTGAGACCAAGATGCTTATGTCCATGAGTTTGCATGGTTTTAGAAAGCATCATTCTTGCAAAACTCAGCTTGCCCTTTTTCTCACATGATATACTGAAAACTATGGATGAAGGGCAGCAGGCAGATTCCATATTTCTATATTTCCAGAAAACATTTTGCATGGTGTCCCATTACAGGTTGCTAACAAAGGTATGAGAATTCTTGATCATGAGTGTTCATCAGGGACAAGGGTATTGCCAGGAGTGCCCAAGGAATGTGGCATAGGACTAATGTTATTCTCCGTATACATAAGTGATTGGCAGACAGGGTGGGCAGCAATCTACAGTTGTTTGCTGATGATACTGTGGTGTACGGTAAAGTGTCGAGGTTGAGTGACTGTAGAAAGATATAAGATGACTTAGACAAAATTTATAGTTGGTGTGATGAATGGCAGCTAGCTCTACATGTGGGAAAATCAAAGTTAATGTGGATGAGTAAGAAAAACAAACCTGTAATGTTTGGATGCAGCATTTGCAGTGTACTGGTTGACACAGTCACATCTTTTAAAGATCTGGGCATAACGTTTGCAAAGCAATATGGAATGGAATGATCATGTAAGGACTGTGGTAGGGTAGGCAAATGGACAACTTCAGTTTATTGGGAGAAATCTAGGAAAGTGTGGTTCACCTGTAAAGGAGGCCACATACTGGATGCTATTTGACCTATTCTTGAATACTGCTCAAGTGTTTGGGATCTGTACTAGATTGGCTTGAAAGAGGACATCAAAGAAATTCAGAGGCATACTGCTAGATTTGCTAGGTTTGAACAACACGTAAGTGTTACAGAGATGCTTCGGGAACTCTCAAAATGGGAATCCTTGGAGGGAAGGCAACATTCTTTTTCAAGAACACTAATGAGAAAATTTACAGGCCCAGCATTTGAAGCTGACTGCTGAATGATTCTACTGTTGCCAACATACATTGGGCGTAAGGACCATGAAGATAAGATACAAGAAATTAGGGCTCATATGGAAGTGTATAGACAGTCATTTTTCCCATGCTGTATTTGCAAGTGATACAGTAAAGGAAATGAGTAACATAGGTACAGGGTACCCTCTGCCATGCACTGTACAGTTTCTTGCCGAGTATCTATTGGGTGTAGATGTAGGTGTACAATGTCGGTAGCTGTACCCACAAATTTTTATCTTTTGGTACTTATATCTGTAGTCTTAACTCCCTCTGAGCACCTGAAAACCAAAATTTGGAATTAAAGCTTTTCTCTGATTTGTCATTAGACAAAAAACTGTTAATGTTTAACAAAACCCACTGAAGTGCCATACTATCCATATGGTTAATACTGAATCTAATCTATTATTCATCACCCTATGGCTGGTTTATCATTATTTGTAACTTCAGGAATTTGGATACACTAAGGTCCTTTCATTAGAATAAGCAACCTGTTTACTCTTATTGTTGTTTCTGACAAATGTCCCAATTAGTCGCACTGACTGTGTCCACTTCCAAATTACACTCTCTCAGATTTAAGATGGCCTCATTCTGGACATCAGCCATTCCATAAGTAAATTCCTTATCTAGAGATACTGCCCTTCAGCAACCTTGTTGTTATCTTCTTTAATTACGTTCATTATTTAATGCAGTTTTGCAGCCCTTGTTGTAGTCTGTGAACAGTTGCATAGGGTATAGTTTCTCTAATATTCCTTTCTGAAATTCATGTTTAAGTTCTACATGTACTTAGTAGGTTTCAAGTTTAAGATAGCTGCCAAAATTGGTTATTTAATTCTTCAAATTGTTTTGTCAGTAAAATTTTATCTTCAACTCTCTCTTTTTCTGAACAACTGAAAAATTCCAGACTGGCAAGGTCACTAGTAAGTAATTAGATGACCAGTTTTGGAAAGACTATGGTACCATTGTCGGATCTGAAAGGACAGAACCAGGTAAAAATTTTATGAAAGGTGTAACCATATACAGCTGGCATGTCCATACATATGGAGAAGTTACAACTTCAGAATTCATACAATCTCCACCATCTGTTCTCTGTGCTGTGTCAGACCACAAATGTTTGTGTCAGGATTGTGGAACACAATCATATAAGGGGTGTTCAGAAATAAATGAACCGAAGGCATAATTATGGATGTACACAGCCATTCATCATCTTGTGTCACAGTGGGACAAGTGTCTCAACAGCCAGGTTCAATACTTCTAACATACAGATACTGGTTTCTGTAATTATGCTGCTGGTTCATTTTTTTTAACGCCCCTTATAATTAAAATAACTGCATATACAAAACATAAAGTTAATGCTCGTACTACCAGTGTTCATGCTCATGCCAGAGCTGGCAGTCTGTAGATTAATCATATGTTTTGTATATACAGTTATTTTAATTATGACCTGCCAAAATCCAGTTCAATGATGCTTGGACATATGTGTATGATATGACACGATACAAAGTGCAGATGGAAGAGGTTGTATGAACTGTAAAGTAGAAGCAATGTAACTTTGCCATATGTTCCTTACAGATCTGAAGATGTTAATGCAGTCTTACCAAAACCGGTCATCAAATTAAATACTTTACTAGCGATCTTGGCTGTATGAAGTTTTTCCAGAGTTCGTCATACTACAGATTGCCCCATTGTGGCAATGTCAAGAATATATACTCTCTTTTTCTCTTATTTTTGTGTCTTCCTCTCTCTATTTTTTCCCCAAGCAGTTTAATCTTTCTGCTAAGCCATTACTTCCTCTCATTTTGTCAAGGAAATTTATTTCTTTACTATTAATCGACAAACAAAGGATTTTACCTAATGTTATTACTATTCCTGAGTCATTATTGATGTAAACACATATATGTTAGTGTACTTTGGATATAAACTGTCTATACTGTGGTGCTCTACAAAATTTCTGATACTTATCACACTATTATTCACTTTGCAGGCGTTTCTCAAATATTATCTGGAGATCTACACTTATGAGTAGTAATAGTAGTAGTAGTAGTAGTATGCCACTGCCCATCACTTACCTTCACGTACAAACACTACAGTGATATGACAGAACTACTACCAGAATGTATAGTCCAAATGCCCATCTGAAACAACTCACTAACACAGTACTACTATGGCTTATGTATGCCCACTTGTGAATGCCAATTTATTTAACAAAATGTGTTGAACAGTATTTCTCATCAGTCCTTCCCACTGGTCAACTGATGTTTTTTCTCAGCACACCTCACCTGGCTCTCAGCATTTACTAAGAATCTTGCAAAGTTTATTCTATAGGTGACTGGTATCTGGTTGTAATTTTTGTGTTAGTCTGCTGCCCCCACAAACAGTGCTGTAAAAATTCAAAACTACAACACGTGTTTTTGGAAAATATGAAATAACAGTAATATTAATAAATTAATAAAAATGCTTCTCTAGAATATTGAATTTTCAAGACAGCTAGAAGTTTTCTTGTTGTTTCTTAGATAATAGTCACCAAAATTCTTGTCTGAAAAGTGAAAATTCCAGTCTGAAAAGTGAAAATTCCAGATAAATTACTTGTTATGTACTTATGGTATTGCTACAAGCAGCAGAAACACAGTCACTTTGTACATGCAACATATTGTGTTCTCTCTCTCTCTCTCTCTCTCTCTCTCTCTCTCTCTCTCTCTCTCTCTCTGTGGAGTCATCAATATGATGGCTTTTGCAAATGTCAAGTACAGTTACAAACATAAAATGTATTTAAATCTTAGCCTGACAGGTAGTAGTTAAACAGTAAATTGATGCTTGTCAAAATACATTACATCTTACACATATTAATACAGCCAATTATTTTTTATGCATTGTTTTACAGTTCTTAAACTTAACCATTTAAAATTTGTTGAGTGGATAGAGGCAGTTTTCAACTAAGAATTACTTTAGTTTTGATTTGAATTGCTTTTCATTACTGTTTTTCACGGACTCTGGCAGTTTATTGTACCATATCAGTCCATTAGTATATGGGCTCTCGTCCGTCATTTTTTATCTTGTTCTTCGTCGGTAGTAATTCTCTTGGGACCTGGTGTTGTGGTCATGTATATCACTACATTTAGTTACTTCAGTTTTCTGTGAGACAAAAAAGTGATTAATTTATAAAGATACAAAGAGTATATGGTGAAGTACTTGCGTTGTCTGAAACCATCATGGCAAGAGTCTTTATAGCCTAGTCCATGTATAATCCTTAACCCTCTTTTTCATAGCAATAGTACTTTGTTAAGGTGAATGTCTGCAGCACAACCTCATATATCTATACAGTAGCTAAGATGGGGATAGATTATTCCATAATACACAGTTTTAAATGTGTGGGTGGGCACCATTTTGAAGAGTTGGCTAAGAAGATACAGCCCATTGCTGACTTTTTTACATACAGCATTAATGTGGCTAATCCATCAGTGGTTTGAGTCCAGATGGACACCTAGAAATTTACACTCATTTGCTTCCTCTGCCACTATGCCGCATAACTCATTTATGCATGAGTGGTGTGAGCTGCCAGTTGTAAATATTAGCATCTGGGATTTATTTACACTGACCTTTAATCCTTGTGCATGAAAATATGAACTTAATTCTTGTATCCCATTACTTGCTGAAAATTTCAGTTCCTCCCAATCTTTACCATGAAACAAAACTGAGGTCTCATCAGCAAAATTTACAAAGTGTGAGTTAATGGGGTGTACAACATCATTAATATATGGTAAAAAGAGGAAAGGTCCAAGAATTGAGCCTTGAGGGACTCCCTGTGTCACTGTTTCACTTGTGGATTTAAAAGTTAAGATCTTATTGTCACGTTGATGTGTAAGTTTGGTACACTGTTTCCGATTCACCAGATAACTGGATAGAAGTTTCGTTGATGCATCACTGATATTGTATGCCCACAGTTTTTTTAAGAGAAGCTCATGGTTTACTGGGTCAAAAGCTTTGCTCAAGTCAAGGAATATTCCGGCTGTGTGCATACCCCATTCTGTATTGCTATATACTTCGTGGAAGAAACTGGTAACAACAGTGGCTGTCCTTAGGTCTTTCCTAAACCAATGCTGCGATTCGGTAAGCATTTTGTGTCTTGAGAAAAATGTTGTGTATTATGATAGGATAACTGTTTCAAATATTTTACTGAAGGTAGGGATTAGTGATATTGGTCTATAATTTGAAACTACTTCTTTACTTCCCTTCTTATGAATTGGCTGAATTACACTTATTTTTAAGGTATTTGGGTATATGTTTTCGTTAATACTTCAGTTGCTAAGATAGGTAAGGGGTTTAGTCATATCATTGGCACCATCCCATCCAGATGAATGCTTGTTCTTTAGCTTTTGTATTGTGATAAATATTTCCTGTTGATTCACCTCCAGAAATTTGAGCTCTATACCATCCGTGACATCATTTGGTGTGCCAGCCTGTAGATCTATAATAGGGGCAGGTTTCTCAAAAGTAGAGATAAAATGCTTATTGAATAAATTACGTATATCATTTGTATCTTTCACTAGATGGCCCATGTGTCTAATGCTAACTGTTTCACTTTGTCCCTTGCTGGTGGCTTTATGATATTTATTGATTAATCTGCAGTACGCTTTACCTATGTTGGCTGAACGCTCTATTGCATCATTGTTTATCTGTTTCCTCAAGTGTAAAAGGTCTGTCTTAAAAGTTTTTTTGGCTCCATTGCACTTTTCTTTAAATATATGTAGCCTTGTTTCCTTATATAAACAGTCAAGATCATATACGGTATATTCTGCCACAACTTAATCAGCCTAGGTGTAAGTTTCAGCCTATTATCACTTTCAAGGAGAGAGTTGGTTTGTACCCTGCATGTTTCTTTGAGAGGGCAGCAGCAGTCGAAATGTTTCATATGAAACTTTTCCCATTTGTTTTATGGCCCTTTAGTTTGGTAAATAGTGTCCCATTTCTCCTCTGCTAACTTAGTTTTGAAGGTGTTGATGTTGGTGCTATTCAAAATCCGCTTCTTTTCAATTATCTTAGTTGCTGTTGATACAGCAAACCTTAAATATTCTAACACCTGACACTAGTGATCCGAGTAATGAAAATGAACACTTTCAAAGTTAACACTGTCTTTTACATTTTTGTTGGCTATTACATAATCTATCTTACTGGAGCTTGATTCTGTTACTCTAGTGTCAGAGTTCACTTTATTTGTGACATTATATGAGTTTAATATATCTGTCATTTTCAAATAGGTTATACTACAGGAGTTTTCATCAATATTTAAGTCTCCAACTATGCTAAGGTCAGTGGAGCCTCTTTGTCTAATTGCTCTCTTAAGTCTATCTAGATAGTACAACACATCTGTATTTGGTGGGCGGTACATACCAATAACTTTATGTGTAGCTAACCTGCTTGAATGAGTGTTTATGTGGATCACAACACCAGCCATTTCAGTTGTTCCTTCTTTGCAGTATTGTTGAACAAATGAGATTTTTGTAAATGTAAGATGTTCACTTACAAATATTGCCACCCCACCCCCTCTGCGTTGTTGTCTGCAGTAACTATCTGCTAACACGTAATCATTTAAATTGTTCTGTAATTACTAACAGGTATGGTGAATTCTCATTCACAAATCCTTGCAGCAAATTGTGTTTATTCCTAAGATGCAGCACATTTAGGCGTATTATCCTAAACGGCACTGATATTTTACAACACTTTGTGACATGGTATTCTGAGTCAGTTGATTTATTATACAAGTCTTTAACACTGCACTGTAATGACAATTTTCTACTCACTCCCAAGTCAATTTCTTTGGCAGGTGAACAGGGTTCATTCCAGTCCAAGGAGTTTAGTTCAGTAAAATTGTATTGTTTGAAATTGAGCCAAAAAAAGTTGATGATTATAATCTAAGATGATTGGGTCCGTGGTTTTATGCAGCTCCTTACGAAGTTCTGTTATCTGGTTCACTAACTTGAGATTTCCATTTCTGTTTAAGTGAAGTCCATGCCTCGTATGTTCTTCACATTTCAGTTTGGTTATGTCTAGCAAGTGCACATGATTTAGTTTTTTACATCGTTTATGCAGTTCTAAATTTTAGTGCTCAATTTCTGTACTAACACATGACCACTGTGGGAGACCATGTTACACTTGTAGGTTTATTAGGGTAACATTTGTGTTGTAAAGTTTTGGCAATAACTTCCTGTAAACTGCAAGTGCTGACTTGCTCTTGTAAACATCATTTGTGCCACCAATGATTACAGTGTGGTCATCTTTTTCCAGATAGTTTGTTTCTGATAAATTCTCAACTACAGCACTTAACGTTTAACTTTTGTGAATACAGAATATTCATTGTGTAAAGCTTCATGAAAAGGAGTTGAAAGGCTTTTTCTGTGGCTGTCCACATACAGTAATAACTTTTTTGTGCTTCCAGGCATTAGAATTTTTCTACTTCAGCCTGTATCGGAGGATTCCTTATATTTGATTTTGCTTACACTATTTGTTGTTCTGCTGGCTGAGTCTAGTGCTGAAAACATATTCTATGTAACTGGCACACCATTTCTAGTGCTTTGTTTTTGTTTTTCACGTCCTTGATGGTTTCACATTCTGTTTTTGAACTTTGCTGCACTCCACATAAATTTATTTGTAGTTTTGACATATTCTGAGTTCAATATTACGTTTGTTTTGTCATAAATAACAATTTTTTTGGTTCACAAATCACATGTCTGGGAATGTGACCAATCATAGCCCCTTATGAGTCAGACTTGTCAGGAAATACAATGACTCATATAACGCTGTGGTATATGTGCAGAAGATTGTGTTAAATATCATCCCCACAGGTACTATTCTTGTCAACAACCACTTGTGCAATATAATTTACCCATGGAAGGTTTAAATTGTGTGAACCTTCCTTTGACTAAGGCTGTCACAAAATCATTCATAAGGCATTCTAAGTGACACACAGTAGTGAAAAAAGCAAAGAAGAATCAGAAATAACAAATCTTGCTGAATTAAGATTACCTAATATGTTAGCATAATAACAGCAAATGTTTACCTAACTTGTTCTTTCAACCAGTTCAGCTTAACATCGCCTTTGTGCTTCCTATAGTAAACAAAATTGACACATTAATTAGGCTGTATTCCTATAGAAAAATATTAAAGTTCCATAAATAGAGGGAAAAATGAAAGAAGTGGCACTTTTCACCTAAAGAACTCAATCCATATCTTGCTGTTGTTGTTGTTGTTGTTGTTATGGTTTTCAGTCCAAGGACTATTTTATGCAGTTCTTGATGCCTATCTATCCTGTGCAAGCCTCTTGAATCTGCTTACTGCCCCATCTCTCTGTGCCCCCCCCCCCCCCCCCACACACACACACAGCATTAGCACTAAATTGACAATTTCTCAGTATCTCAGAATGTCTTATCAACTGATCCCTTCTTTTAGTCAAATTATGCCACAAATTTCTTTTCTCCCCAATTATATTCAGTACCTCCTAATTACTTATGTAATCTACTCATCTAATCTTTAGTTTTCTTCTGTAGCACCCCATTTCAAAAGCTTGTATTGTCTTTATGTCTGAACTGCTTGTCATCGACATTTCACTTCTGTATAAGGTTAAACTCCAGACAAATGCCTCCAGAAAAGACCTCCTAACACTGAAATTTATATTTGATGTCAATAAAATTCTCTTCTTCTTCACAAACTCTCTTCTTGCCATTGCCAGTCTACAGATTTGGGCAGTTCCAGCAGGACAATGTGACACCCCACAAACCCAGAACTGCTACAGAATGGCTCCAGGAGCACTCTTCTCAGTTTAAACACTTCCACTGGCTACCACACTCCCCAGACATGATCATTATTGGGCATATCTGGAATGCCTTGCAATGTGCTGTACGGAAGAGGTCCCCAGCCCCTTGTACTCTTATGGATTTATGGGCAGCCCTGCAGGATTCATGGTGTCAATTCCCTTCAGCACTACTTCAGATGTTAGTCAAGTCTATGCCATGCCATGTTGTGGCACTTCTGCATGTTCACGGGGGCCCTACACTATATGAAGCAGGTGTATCAGTTTCTTTGGCTCTTCAGTGTATAAACTAAGTACACTGCTGTTACTCAGTCACACCCTCTCTGTGTCTCTTTCTCTCTCTTTCTCTCTCTCTCTCTCTCTCTCTCTCTCTCTGTAAAGGACAAACAACAATGATCTGAAATAATGCATTACAAAGATGTTCCTTAATATTCTATTGGAGTGAATATTAAAAGTCTGCGATTGAAGTACTCATCATCGGGTAGACAAACCACTGCCTTTCATCATTGATCCTAGCCAGGGATTGTTACACCATCAGTGCACTTGCTGGGAAATCACAGCTATTTCAACTAAGTTTGATGTGCTGCTCCACCAGTTAGACAGAAAACCAAGTTGTTTCCATTTGCCAATGACATAATTAATACAAAAACTAGTATTGATAAATGTCTCCTTATATAATGAAGAAATAAAAGATATGTTAACTGTACTTCATGGTTAACATATGTGCCTCATCTCCCAGATAAGTCATTCCAGAGATGCAGAAATGGTGTGAAGAGAGAAAGGAAGAGAGAAAGAGAGAGAGAGAGAGAGAGAGAGAGAGAGACCTGAAGTTGCAACTCACTGTCATGTTTCACCCTTGCTAGGATGCAGTTATAACTCAACAACAGAAACTGTAGGGTGACACTAAAAACTCATGCCAGAGGAATAAGTCTATCTTTGGAGTGGGGAAAATAAAGTAATAAAATATGTTCTCCAGGTAAAATAAAATAACGAAATATGTTCTTCAGTAAAGCTTCTCTGAGTATCTGAGTGCATTGTTAGATTGTTTTATAGACCAACATTATGGTCACTGTTGCAAGCAGCCTTCATCAAGGCAGAGTATTGTTAAAGACAACACAAGTTATGAAAGCCTACATTCACACATTAAAGGTGGTGTCCTGCAAGGTTTGATGTGTGCGCCTCTCTTGTTCTTGGCATATACTGGGTGGTTATAATGAAACTAACAAAGTGTGGGCTGTGTACATTGCAGGATGCTGAACCATCATAGGCATGTTCATTAATTGCTGCATCTGTGGAATATGCTGAAAAAATAATAGTTCCGCTTTCTGCCACTAGGTGAAAATTTGGCACTGTAAGCAGTCACAATGTGGTGTGGGTACAGGAAAAGGGGAGAAATGAGCAAACACATGATAATGGTGGTTCTGACATGTTTATTAGGATATGGTTACAAGTTTCAACATGTGTTCAGTGTGGTCCCCAGAGTTAGCAACATGCTGCATCTGTAAGGCAGCATAGTCAACAGTTGCGCACTGCATAACCAGCGTAATCATAATGGTATGTTGTCATATGCTATCCTTCAGATCAGGAAGAGTCCAGATACATCCCTGATCTTTCTTATATCCCCAGAAGCAGAAGTCACATTGATTTAGGTCAGGAGTTCTGGAAGGCCACACATCTTGAAAATATCTAGAGGTGATGTGGTCTTTACTGAAGATCTATTGGATTTAGGTCAGTTCTGGAAGTCCACACACCTTGAAAATGCCTATAGGGGATGTGGTCTTTACTGAAGGTTTCTTGAAGCAAATCTTTCACCTGGCAGGCAACATGTGGTGTCATCCCATCTTGCATGAATAGCTGTGTGAACACAGTTGGGTGCCTGCAAAGCTGGAATTGTGTTGCACAAGGAGGTCCTTATAACTCGCAGATGTCACCATACGCCTAACAGGCCCGTGAGGTGTCATCTGCTCAAAGAAAAGCAGACCAAGAATGAAGGAGCTTGTAAATCACACCACACAGTCACAAAAGCTGAGTGCAGCAGATGTTCCTGCACAACATGTGGTGGAGTAGAAACTCTTATACAACAGTTCTGCACATCCACAGTACCATGCAGAGTAAAACATGCTCCAATCACCTAAAGAATATTCCCTGACCACATGTCATCAATTTCCATGCAGTGGGTGTTCCTGCACAACATGTGGTGGAGTAGAACCCCTTATGCAACAGTTCTGTGCATTCACGGAGCCATGCAGAGTAAAATGTGCCCCGTCCACCTAAAGAATATTCCCTGACCACATGTCATTAATTTCCATTTGTGCCATAAAATAAAGGGCATAGTCATGATGTTATAGCCTATCTTGTGGCTTCATTTGGTGCACATTATGAATCTTGAAGAGATACTGGTGCCAAATGCACCGCAAAATCTTTTGAAGTGTTGACCAAGAGAGAGAGACTGCTCATGCCACAGCTTGAGCACTGGCTGCAGAATTTGAGTCATGTGCTGCACGGTCGCTGTATCTACAGCAACTTCATCAACAACTGCCGTGGGAATGAGTTGCCTCCCTCTCCTTGCTGCACCACCTAACTCATCCGTTTCTTCAGATGTCTTGATTATATGCTTTAGCCTGTTTATTGATACAGAGCCTCGTCAAAACTATTTCTGTTGGTGATATTCCCGCAGTGCAGTGTTGCCATTGCTGCCATTCTGATAAAACAGTTTCACCAGTAGTGCATGGTCTTTCTTGACACCAGCCATTTGTTTCATATGGAAAACTTCAACCTTCATTACCCTTTACATCAACAGTCACTTCATAAAAGAAGTCAACACACATTGTCGAGTGAAAAACAGCTTACTGGCTTCAAGGCAGGAAACATTTCACTGTACTTTCACTTGGTGGCAGAAAATGAAACTATTCTTTTTTTCAGTATATTCAGAGAGCTCACTGATTAATGAACATACCTATGATGTTCGAGGATCCTGCTACGTATACAGCCTTCACTGCTGCAGTCAGACCACTATCAGATTAATTATAACCACCCAGTATAAATATTATAGCTGGGTCATTGGAGGGTTGTTCAAAAGCTATGATGTTTGTTAATGCTACAAATATACTGATAAAGGGCTTAACACATCCATCCAGGAGAATAATTAAACAGACTTATGACTGGTTCACAGCAAACAACTTAACTGTTACTGTTATCATTTAGATACATATTATGCAGTTTCAAACAAATAAATGTGACTTTCAGGAACTATGAGTAAAGATCAATGATCAGATTCTTGAGAAAGGTCCATGCATGAAGTTCCTAGGCATCAAAATGGGTAGTAAAGTGACATAGATTGAGCACATTGTTAAGTTAGTCAAAAATGCTCAATTCGGACTGCTTTTCAGTTAGAAATCTGTTACTGCATTGATACACAGATGGAATTTCTAGCATACTTTGCATTCTTTAACTCAGTGCTGTCCTATGGCATTGCCTTCAGGGATAATACATCTACGTTCAAAAAAGCATTTATTCTACAGAAGCTAGTAGTAAGAATATTGAATAATATTGATACCCAAACATTTTACCAAAGACTCTTGAGGAACATAGGGATTCTTGCACTTACATGCCAATACATTTACTTGTGCCGGCCGGAGTGGCCGAACGGTTCTAGGTGCTTCAGTCTGGAACCGCGCAACCACTATGGTCGCAGGTTCGAATCGTGCTTCGGGCATGGATGTGTGTGATGTCCTTAGGTTAGTTAGGTTTAAGTAGTTCTAAGCTCTAGGGGACTGATGACCTCCGATGTTAAGTCCCATAGTGCTCAGAGCCATTTTAACCATTTTGAACTTGCAAATGGTATTAACGTTTATGTGCAAGAGTGAGTTTAGTGTGAACTGGTCAAATAACAATCTCAATAGTGGAAGTAAAAATAATTTCCATATAGACTCTCCATCTCTATGTAATGTTCAGAATGGAGTTATATATTCTGGTGCAAAAGTCAGTAAGAGGCTGCTGGTAGACATCACGCAGAAAATTGAAAATCCCCAGATTTTCAAAAACACTATAAAAGTATACATTTTCAGCCACCAGTTTTACTGTTTACTGGAATATATGTGGATTCTGGCCTGTAAATCCCACTTAACTCTGATTTTCATATCAAACAAGTTATGATTTATCCACTATAAAGTTAGCTGATATTGCTCTATGTAAAGTTACGTAAATATGTTTTTTGAATTATTTGATTAAAAAAAACAGCTGTAATGTGTAAGAGGTGGAGCAGTGGCTTCATTTCAAATTAACTGATTTTGTCCTATTGTACATCTATACCAAGGACCAAAAACATTATGACCACCTACTTAATAATGTGTAGGACCATCTTTCAAACATAATACAGCAGTGACTGGGAGGATTAGATTCGATAAGTACTTGGTAGGTTGCTAGAATTATGGGTCACCAGATGTGTACTTCAGGCTGGCACCTGGTTCATATCAGGCAAAAGTGTGGCCAAGAAATCAGTGTGGGTTCACCATCATGCCCCTCAAAACACTGTGGTGTAATTCTGTCTTTGTGATGTGGATGGAAGATGCAGTTGCTGACGGGAAAGACATCGATCATGGAGGATGCAAGTGGTCCACAGCTGTCGTGGTGCCATCGATTACTACACACGGCCCCTGTTATCTGAAGTGAATGCTGCGCATAGCATAATACTGACTCCTCTGGCTTGCATCCATACTGCAGTTCTTATTTCGTACAGCCGTTTTCCTGGATGATGGCATATCTGGAAATGAACATTGATCTGGTGTAATGAGAGATGTGATTCATCCAACATGTTCCCATTTATCCACAGTCATGTCTGAACAGTTTTGTGGCCACTTCTATCTTAATTCATGATGTCATTAGATCAACATTGGAACATGTAGGGGTTGTCTGCTGCAGAGCACCATGTTCAGCAATTCACAATGAATAATATGCTCTGAAACACTTGTGACTGCACTTGTACTTCTGTTATCAGATCTCTCACAGATCGCCATCCATCCTAATTTTCAGAGTGGACAAATCTCTGACTTCCATGTTCTATCATGAGGCATGGGTACCTGATACCTTGTCACCTACTTCTGGTTTTACCATCATTCAACCAGTTTCCATCAATGCTCATGACAGTAGCACACAAACAGCTGACCAGTTGTGCCATTTACAAATGCTCAGTCCCAGATGCCAAGCTATAACAATATGCCCTTTATAAAAGTCACTTACATCAGTGGGTTTCCCAATTTGCAGCCCATATTTTCACTAGAATGATTTCCCATTCACCTCTACTCCATTTGTATACTTTCCTTACTGTGTCACATGCCCTCATTTCCACCAAGTGGTGTTTAATCTCACATTGGGAATGTTTTGGCTCATCAGCTTACATATAAATTTATGAAGTAGTCTGTCAGTAATTTTCTTCATTATTAGTGTTAGATTAACACCAGTCATAATTTGTTATTGGAATGATAACATTTTGCCACAGTGGTTGGATTAAAATATCATTTTAGCTTGCAGTCACCATTGCTGTGCAATTTTGGCAGTGTAGCCATTTTCAAGTGGTTGTATTGCGTATACATTGTCATCTAGGGAACAAATATTAGTTCACAGAATATTAGGTTAGCTTTGTGACTGGACTCAGAACTTCCTACAACTGAGTCTGACCTGCTGGATTATCTTAAACATTCCTTGAGGTAAAGTTGAATTGAACTGTAGGGAGACCTGTAAAGGGTCTGCGCTAGGTGTAGAAATGAGAAGTTGCCCCTGACATAAATAAATGTAATATGGCAGATAAATAGGTAGAAATGTCTATTTCTGTTGTATTATACAATTTGCAACCTATCTCTGGAAGCAGAAAGAGCCATAAAATATGGAGGACCGAATGTCTTGAACTACTTTAAGTGGAATGTTTACACAAAATCAGTAGTTGGATAAACTAATGCCAGATAGATTCAGTATGGTTTGGTTTAGTGACAAAGCCCAGTTTCATTTGGATGAGTTTGCCAATAAGCAAAATTTGCACATTTGTGGGACAGAATCCACATTTCAAGATGGAGGAGTCTCTTCACCCTCAACAGGTGACTGTGTGGTGTGCAGTGTCCAGTCACGGAATAATCGGCACGATATTCTTTGATGGCATTGTGACTACTGAACGGTACGTGATAGCAACAACCTCAAAACCATTGTTGAGGTGAAAATAGCCATTCAGGAGTCATCAACAGCATCAATGTTCTGACGCTTCAGCGGGTCAAGCAGAATATCACTATTTGTCTGTGCCACATCATCACTAATGATGGCAGGCATATCGAACATGTCATAACTGAAATCTGAATATCCGTAGTGGCATTTACATGTTGAATAAAGTGTGTGTATGCCGTAGTTTGTAACTAATTTACATTTCTTTAATATGGTTCAATAACTGTCACCCTGTGAGAAGCAGCTTAAGAATACCTTGTTCAACTAATATTTTTTTGTGTTACTCATCAGTTTGGAACTCTTACCTGGTGGAATTAACAGGAGGGATCCAGACAAGAATGGTGCATTTTTCACCAGTTCAGTTAGTGAGCTTGAGAGCTTCACAGAGACTTATCAGATCCCAGTAACACCTCTACAAGATAGGTATTGTGCATTATGAAGAGATTTACTGTTAAAATTCTGAGATAATTCAGTCTTAGAAGATTCAGACAATCAGAGAAATTTGAACTTATAACAGTGCTTACTGACAATTATTCTTTCAGTTCGTCATTCATAAAGAGAATCCAAAGTACCCTCCACCACACACTTTAACTTGGTTTGGAAAATTTAGATGTAAAATTATCACAGGAAAGTTTTTTCCTTTTATCTCTCCCTACAACTATTTTTGTGTTTCCTCATCTAATCATTGCTTTATAATCTATCCTAGATATTTAATGAGTGTGACAGATTCTACAGACTTATTGTTGAACACTATGGCCATTTCTTCTTATTGATATTCCTCCCAGTTATTCATATTTCAGCCAAGTTCCTTCTGACTATAATAACTGAAAATCCAATCAGGGTAAATTTCAGTACACTTACTACTATCCACTGATGATACAGCATTTATATTGAGGAATCTTACTTACATTGTTGGGCACTCATCCTGAAGAATTGCTGATTTATATCAAGAATATGAATGTTTCTATTATGGGCCCTTGGGATGCTCACCAGTAGTTTATCTGTGGGCCTCCGGGCCCATAGTTTATAAGTTTGGTGCCGTACATTATACACAAACATGTGTGCTCATGCTCATGCCCACACACACACACACACACACACACACGCACCACAACATATTATCAGCCATCAAAAATGATACAGTCAGTCAGTATGTATCACAGAGTACCCAGAAACAATTGTTATTCAATATTTGTAATTTTTTGGTGCAAGACACAATGGGTTTAGTTAAGTGCCACAATGTTATTTATAAGTTTGAATTGTCTGTATCATCTATCAAAATTTAAAGGTATTGGCACTACTTGTCTAACTTGCAGGTTAAGGTACACTCGGTGTCCAAACACTAGTGTTGTTCGATCTTTGTAGCCACTTCGTGGGAGGCACAATGGGTCCTCAAATTAAGTCCACAGTGTTACTTCCATTTCTAAATTGTCTGTATTATCTATCAAAATATGTAAAGATATTGGCACTACTTGTGATACTTGAGGGTTAATGTACACTTCGTGTGAAAACACAACTGTGGCTTATTCTTTGTAGCCTAGTAAAATAGCACTTTGAAGAAACTAAAAATAATCTGTACTACTTATCAAAATAAGTTAGTAGTTACTGTATAATAGTACAAAACAGACATGGCTCACCTTATTGCCGCTATTGTTGTAAGTTACAGGATATGATACACTAGGCACCAAAACACGATTGTGGTTCAGTCTCAGTACCAAAGTAAAATAGCACTTTAAAGGAACCAAAAATTGTCTGTAATATATGCCAAAATATGTAAATATTTCTTGTACAACAGTACAAAACACAGCTCTCACTTGTCAGCATTATTGGCGTAACATAAGGTCAATGTGCACTCAATGGCAAACCTCGGCTGTGATTCGATCTTCATATCCTAGTACGAGACACAATTGATCCTCAAATTAAGTGCTGCAATATTATTTCCAGGTCTAAATTGTCTTTATTATCTGTTAAAAGTTTGTCTCTGTTCAAATAAACCCGATACATGACCTGCCAGAGTCCAATTATCAGAGTGCAGTGTATGCATCAGTTGGAACCTCGTTCTCAGTACTGGAATCCCCCATTGCCAGATGTATTGCTTGTGGCAGGCATGTAACACCCTGTTCAATAGTGGTTCTACCTGAGAGCCTTTGGGAATTTTAATTTTGCCTTTTACTTCTTGAATAGCAATATTTTTAAGACAGTCTACATCCTCTTGGGTGTACATTGCTAACTCTTCCCCACATTCTTGCAGAATGATTTAGGTTGACCAATTTACCAAATGACTGATCTTTAAATGTAGTTATTTCATCAATTTTCATCAAGTATTAGGCCTCTAGACCTTTTATGGTCTCATTGAGGAGTTCTTCTGCCGTCTTTTCTCATTTGTTGACCTACCCATATTACGCCATTGCGGTGAATGTGTAGCATGGATTTTAGGAACTTCTTTGAGCTTGTTTGTTGTAGACGTTTCCTCCAGATTTTTTGTAATTCTGAATATGGGTTCCAGTTTAAGTTCTTTTCATGATACCATTCCTTTTATGACACCATTTGGTGCAATCCACTGTTTGTCTCAAGGATTTAATTTCACAGGCTATTTGTCCTTTCACATCTTTTGCCTTTATTGTCCAGGCTTCAGTGCTACAGCACAGCACAGCACAGGTTGCTTTTTTTTCTTATAAAGCTATATTCAGGTACACTACTGGCCTAGGGAATGTTTCTGTACATTATTAATGACTCCCCTTGGTTTTTGTACACGTGGTAGACTTTTCAGCTAAGTCTGTTCTGTTGTGCCCTATATATGTGAATATGTTCATCCTTTCTAGAATTTTGTTTTTCAATCGGATCTTCTTTGCACTGGTTATTTTCTGCAGAAGGCCAAAGTTTTTGTTTTTTGTGGTTTTGATGTCCATGCTGCATCTCTTCCATATAATTGGTAAATTGCGAATGAAACGTTGCAGCTCATCTTCTGAAGATGCTACAAGAACTACGTCATCAACAAAAAGTAAAGCATTTAGCTTTGTATTTCTGTTGATCTGAATGAAGCCATATGGCATTTGTCTCCATTCTTTGATGACTTTATTCACATAAATAATAAATAGGTGTGGTGAAAGGCCATATCCCTGTTGTACTCTTGCATGTATTCTGCCCCATGTTGATGATTTGTCCTCATTCTTGACATAGATTAAATTTGTCCTGTAAATTTTGTATATATTATCTACAAGTTGCTGAGGAACATGATCATCTGCCAGAATCTGTAACAATTTGTTTCTGTCAACTTTATCAAAAACTTGTTTGAAGTTACCAAAGACAATATTTGTTTTTAGATTGAATTCTCTATATTTTTCTATCAGCAATTTCATTGAAAAATATCCATCACAACATGATCTTCCTTTCTGAAGGCCATTTTTCTCTTTGTCCATGGTGAATTCATAGTGTCTGTAGAATTTATTTTTGATGATCTTGGCAAAAATTTTATATGCAAATTCAATAAGCTTATTCCTCAGTAATTATCACAATTTTTCAGGTATGTTTTTTTCGAAGACATGAATGACAATTAATTTAGTACATATTTCAGAGATAACTTTTTCTTACAATGAAATGAACACCCATAGCTGCTTACAGGCGTTGACATACGTCAACGGGGACAGATGAAAATGTGTGCCCCGACCCGGACCCGAACCCAGGATCTCCTGCTTCGATGGCAGACGCTCTATCCATCTGAGCCACCGAGGTCACAGAGGATAGCGCGACTGCAGGGATTTATCTATGTCAACACCTGTAAGCAGCTATGGGTGTTCATTTCATTGTAATTTCATTCTAACGAGCTGCATGGTCACCGATGGTATCTGTTCTTTCAGACATGTCCGAAAGGACAGATACCATCTTAGTATATATATATTTATGGCTCACCAGCCACTTGACCATCTTCTTCTTCTGTGTGAATGCACTAACAGTGCCCGAACTCTTACGGGAATTGGCAACGCACTGCGAGTAATGAGTATAATGGGCAGGGGCACTACGAATGTAGAGCAGGACAATACGTTGAGAATGTGGGTTTTGCGGAAGGCGTGCTAGAGCTCTACATTGACTGAATCTTCTCCTGGGCCCTTATTATTTTTTATCTTATTTAATACTTCTTTAGGGTCACACTTAGAAATGGTTTCCCTTGAATAGTTCCTTGAGTGTTGAATTTTAAGAGGCTCTGATGTTCATTGCAGTGTTTAGTTTACATTGGTGACATGCTTTGATAACAGATGTTAATGTCACTAAGTTATCACAGCAGCTGTGATTATTTTGAAAACTGTTTTGTTGAAGAGAAGTTACATTGTCAGTTAATGGTTTGATTTGCTTTAGTAAGATTCTTTCTTGCAGTTTATAGACTAGACTAAATAGTAATATAGATCTGTAATGAGAGGTTTCTTTGCCATCTTTGCTGGGGGTTTTGGCAGTTACCTTTGCAGCCCTAGATTTTGTTGGTAGTTTTCCAGTAATAAGAATCACATGTACGTCTGTAACAATAAGCACATAATTGTTGGGCCTACATTTTTCAGGAACTATGGATGCATTTCATCAAAATAAGTCACTTTTTTTAAACACACATTCTGCATCTGAACAGGCACGACAACACTGCCTAACTGCATGGTCAGCATGGATACTTCACGGGCCTACAGTGGCTTGATAATAGCCGGGGAACAGAATCCCACGAGAGGGAAATGAACTGCCATTCATCACACCACCTAGAAATGTTGTCTAAGTCATCATGTATCATCCAACAGTCACTCATCTTTGACACTTTCTCATACATCACAGCATCATCAACAAACAAATGCAGATTGCTGCCCTCCCCGTCTGCCAGATCATTTATGTATTCAGAAAATATAGTGGTCCAATCAAACTTTCCAGGGGCACTCTTGATGATACCCACAAGCAGGTCTGCCCATACCATATGTCGCATGTACCCTCCAGGGCTGGTTTCCATACTATCCCACTTTGCTAACCATGCCAGATACTCTGCCTCTATCATGATGTCTGCTGGTAGGGGGACTAAAACACACTTGACAAAGCTTCCTCCAGCTCATCAGCTGTGACCTCACATGAGAGTGCTGGACAGAGAACTATCTGAGAGTGTTTGAGTCATAACTGTGTCCTTACAAGTCTAGTGTGGTTATTGTTCATATCTGCTTTAGATTTCTGCACACAACTTTGTTTGAAGTGATATTTTGTTGGGATTTCTCAGTCTTAGAATCTGCTGGAATTCTCAGGCATATAATTTGCACCCAGTTCCTTCATTAGTTGCCAAGCTTTGCGACTGAAGTGGATGAAATTGAGGCTCTCTGTAGCTTCTTGACATTTCTTTCTTCTGTGGCCATTCAGAGCTTGAAGAAGTCCACCTACCGTTTTATTTGAATGTGATATTCTTCATGTAGCTCATTACATTGATAATATCATCCTGGGATATATCATTTCATGTATTCTCTGGGTATCACCCTTTTTGATACCCCTTTGACAGCATTGGTAAATGTATCATCATTCTTAATTCGAACAGGAATGAATTCAACAACCTCATCAAGTTTATCAGTGTGTTGTTGCCAGTTTTTTGAATTTTTTTTTAAATTTTTAATTCCAGTGAGCTTTACAAGTTGATCTTAGGATTTTGGTAGTGCGAGGAAAGTGCATACCACTATTTTTCCATATCCCTCACATTCTCCATTGCTGTTGAATATAAGCATCAACAAGGAAGAACCAGTGACTAATAACTGGCTGTAACAATTTTTACGGATTTGTAATAGAATGATAATGTAGGGTTAGTCCTATGTAAAGCAGGTGGCAGGCATGAGTTCATTTTTAGGATACTGGGAACATACATTCAGTCTAAGAAGGGCATTTCTTACAAAACACTGTACACCTCATCATAGAATACTGTGCAGTTGTATGGACCATATTGTATATCTAGATTACTTTAATTTTTAATATGAGCTGTTTTAGTATCACATAAGGCAACGGCCTTGCCGCAGTGGATACACCAGTTCCCATGAGATCACCGAAGTTATGCGCTGTCGGGCATGGTCGGCACTTGGATGGGTGACCATCCAGGCCGCCATGTGCTGTTGCCATTTTTCGGGGTTCATTCAGCCTTGTGATGCCAGTTGAGGAGCTACTCAACTGAATAGTAGCGGCTTCAGTCAAGAATACCATCATAACGACCGGGAGAGCGGTGTGCTGACCCCACACCCCTCGTATCTGCATCCTCCACTGAGGATGACACGGCGGTCAGATGGTCCTGGTAGGCCACTCGGGGCCTGAAGACGGAGTGCTTTGGTATCGCATAAATCAAGTAGAAAAAAATAAAATGACCTACCAACTTATAATTTACACTGTACAATGTTCTTCTTATAATATAACTGAAATTAAATGCACCAGAGTATTGTGTAATGTTCTAGTTATAAGAGGAACCTGTCCAGCTTATCGGCAAAATTTTACTTGCTGCATCACAGGATAGTAAAGTACTTTGGTAGTATCCACATTATTCATATAGCCCATAGGGCAATCAACAGCAGGTATCATGGTGTGGATTTGTCATGTATAGATGGAAAATTACATTTGACAACTAAATTAATAATTGTTTTGAGAATACTATTCATGGAAATCCTTGATTAAAACTTGAAGTTTATAAGGTGTAACAACATTTAAAAACCTCACAAAAAATGTGGTTTCAGTGTCACACAGTGTCTGCATCCAGGGTGTTGCTACAAGCCTGCCTCCATGATGGCACACTCCGTCTCAGTGGCTGCTTGTTCAGTGTCGTGTTGTGAGCCAACCGGTCATATGATAATTGCCACAAGGAGCAGAAAGCGAAGCCCAAGGACTCCCACATTGATTTTAGATGCAGCACACATGTTCCCACTGTCCCACCACACATGCTCTCTCCTCTTATTGTCTTAGACACCCATAAACAACAACATCTTAGATTTACTACTAATAAAGAAGGAAAACATGAATTTAGCATTCATAGGAGAACTACATGGACTGATATAGTTATTGATGAATGCACCTTCAATGATACAAGTGAATGTACTCCAATGCAATGCTGTATAGGTTATTAAGATTACCACTCTACCAGCATGAAGCTGAAAGAGAACTGAACATTTTACAGCAAGTGGCAGTGCTTGAATGTATATAAAGATAGGAATGTAATGACAGTTTAAAATAAGATAAAAGAACTAGAACCAAACCAAATAAGTGACAATCATGTGACTGTCAGAAATAACAACAAATAATATATAGCTATGACCTACAACGGAAAGATTTCTAACAAAATCAAGCGAAATTTTCAAAGAAACAACACGCTAAAATTCAGGCTGCATCACAAAGTCTGCAATATCAGGCATATGTTTTGGGACTGAGCCATGCTTAAGGTGAAGTGCAATGAATGTAGTAAACAGGACACAGGACAGAAGGGGAGGGGCCTGAAAAATTAACTCATGATGCACACATACCTGCCAAAGAAAACCATATTTTGGGCACACACGAAAACTTATCACTCTGCCATAATCATTGATCATAATTTGGACACCTTACAGGGATTCTGTAACATCTTCAAACTTGGAATTCACAGTCACAAAAATCAAGATTGAGTGAATTCAATGCCCATTTTTACCTTTCTGAAGAGTTACTAAGTTGGTAATTGGTGCTTATGGATGACCAAGGTGATAGAGGAGATTGTGTGTGGTTGGACAGTGGGAACATGAGTGCTACACCAAAATTGAGTGTGGGAGCCATTGGGCAGGCCTATCTGCCCATGGTAGCACTTAGCAGACAGTTGTTTGGTTCATGGCACAACGGTGAAGGAGTGGCTAGGAGATGGAGTATGCCATGATGGAGACAGGTAAACAACAATACTGTTCATACAGACACCTCACATTCACGTTACATGTTTTGTGATGTTTTTATAATGTTGTTATGCCTTATAAACTGCATGTTTTCTGAGTGAGAATTTCTAGGAATAATATTCTAAAAAGTTATTAATTTAGTTTTCAAATATAATTTTCAATTATATGTCACAAATATACCACAAACCACCTGCTGTGCTTGCCCTGTGGTCTATTTGAACAATGTGGGTGCTAACAAAGCTCTTTATTGTCCTGTGATGTACCAAGTACATTTTGCTAATAAGTTGGACTGGTTCCTCTTGCAACCAATACACTTAGGTATGTTCTTGTGCATTTTATTTCAGATATGGTATAACAGCAATACTGTAAACCACAGATTAGATGTTGGTTGGTGATTTTATTTTTATCTACAGATCTCAGGATGGTTCACGTAAAACCAAAATGGTTCATTTTAAAAATAAAAGCAATCCTGAGGGACAATGAAATCTGTTGTACAGGAAGTGATTGCAGATTTTTCTGAAGACAAAATGTAGATATTTGCTGAGCCCCTCCTACATGTCACTGCTTAGGTACTACAAAATCACCACTATACTAATCATAGCAAGCATTGAAGCATTTACACAATTACTCTTCCTATATTCTATAGAAGGGAATAGGAAGGAACCCTAATATATAACACCTAAAATGAATTACTTCGTTAAGCCCTTGTTATTCAAAATAAACAGACTGAAAAGATCCAATATCATTTGACTACACAATCGGTGATGAGTCACAACTGTAACTAAGAGTACCAAGCACTATCCCTTCCATTACTGCAAAATGTTAAGGGTCATAGGCTGTCAAAAATATTTGAAAACTAGTCAAATGAGGGTTTTGTAAGTGAGGTCTGAAATATAATTCATATAAGGACATCACCTAAAAAACCTTATTTGACAAATTTTCAAATATTGTTGACAGTCTATGGCACACAACATTTTGCAGTAATGGAAGGAATACAGAAAATTCAAAGAAAAGCTGGGTTATTTGTGATGAATTTGTTTAGTCAGCATGGGTGCCATAGAAATGTCAAAAAATCACTACAACAAAGGTGTTGTGCACCACAAAGACTCATACTCTTGACATCTTGAATGTTCACTTTCCAGTATGAGTTAAGAAGCATACAACTGCCTTCAGCATATATTTCACATTATAAGTACAATGGTAAAATCAGACAAGTCAAGAGGGGTACCAGCTATTATTCTTCCAGAATTTCATCTGTGAATAAAATAATGAGGCAAAGGAATTGATCCTCACACACAACGGGCCATTTTTCATAGTCATTATGATGATTGGTACAGTACCAATGTGAATGTACATACATGTTTCTATTGTTAGGAAGTTTAGCAAGTGACCTTTGCACCTGGAACATATGTTTCAAGGGTTTCCAAAATATACATTCCTCAACATTTTTAATATTGTTTATAGTTAAGTAGACATGATACAGGCTTAAATTTTCCAAGTTATAGACATTTGAAAAACCTAACCAAACAATCTTGGTAACATGAATTCTCTAAAAACAAGGAACTACTAATTCATTCTTCTCTCATTATATAGCAAAATCAGTACAAAAACAGTGGCAACAGCTCAGAACACTTTTAGTATTGTTTTTGTTTATGTACAGCAAGTATTGTGTCCTTGACAAACTTGATACAGTCTTTAAAGTTAAACTTAATTCTTCTTTCAGAACTGACCATGAGTGGGAAATGTAGGAGCAGTTATAGAGTAGTGAGGAGGGGGGTTTGTTGCCAATGATGTACAAAATATTTTTTTCCATTGGTGGGAGGGGGGATGTAGTGGGGAGAACATTGCAAAAGCAAAAGAGGCTGTCTCCTGGACCTACAGAGTATGCAGTAGTTCATTATCATTGGGAAGCAGGAAAGGAAAATCTATGCCCTTTAGACACGATTTAAAAAAGCAAGGGAGGAACTGATCAGGATCAGTGGAGATAGAAGGGAGGAGGCTGGTTGGGATTAGGCTGTTTGTAGGAAAATAGGAAGAAAGAGAACATGATCTTATAGTTTTATTATCATCACTAAAACCAATGCCAGGGATAAGTGGAGAAGAGCCTCAGGCAGTAATAGGAGCAGGAAATGTGCAGCATACTTCAACACTTCAACTGATTTCATGAAGCCTAGGAATGTGCAAAGTGTTAGGAAGAAGAAAGTGCTTCTGCTAGGTAGTAACCATGGGGAAGGTGTAAGTCCTCACTTACAGTGTACTAGGCCATCAGAGGGCTAAGTCAGATTATAGAGGACTTAGGATTTTTTCAAAAGGGGACCCTGTAATGATAGTGGGTGGGGTGGGAAACAACTTGGATGGATATGAGGCATATGACATAGGTGATATCCAGGACAAGATAGCTCCCCTGTGTCATGGCACCAAAGTACTCTTCGTCTTGCTGTTCCACCAACATGACTGGCCATGCCTTATTGGAGCTGTCATGCAGATTAATGTTGGATTAGAGATGGCACTGACAACAACCAACTGTGTGTATGTTTATCTGGTGTCTGTCAGGACTATCAATAGAAGGGGTTTCACTAGGCATGGACTACACCTAAACAGGACTAGGAAGGGAAGATTGGTACAGTTGATTCATACAAGTATAGGGGCTGGATCTCAGGTCACAAATGGTCAAATACCTGTTGTCACAGATAGGAGATGTAGGTCCTTTTTTAGGTTCAGAAAATAGGTCCTACATAAAGAGTATATCCAGAAGTTTAAAAAACTCTGAAACAATTGCTCACAAGATAAATTTTAACACAGCAAATTACACACATACTATATGTCATACAGAAAACAAGACCATTGGAAAAAGCAACATCCTTCATCAAAACATGCAACAATAAAAAATAAAATACAGTAATTTGAAGTTGATCTCCAACCTTAAACTGCACTGTAATCTGTGTCACTGAGCACTGGTATAGACACACAAAAGTCCTGTTTGTAGCATCATCACTGTATGACAGGACACACTCTTGCTGTAGGACTACTTCAAAGGGTGGGAGATAATGCTTTTATATCAGAAAAGGAACAGAGTTCAAATAAAGACATCACCATAGTACAGTGAATAAAGACAAACACTTTGAAATATTAGCTATAGAATTAAGAGGGATTGATAACACCAAGGAATTAATCAGCTTGTGTGTGTATTGATCTCATAGTGGTAGTGCAGACACTTTTTAAATAAATTAATCAAAGTTCTAGATAAAATCTTAAGTACAGAAGTCAAAATAATTTTGTTTTCAATAAATTAATCAAAGTTCTATATAAAATCTTAAGTACAGAAGTCAAAATCGTTTTGTTTGGAGACACAAACATCAACACAAATATCATAAATGTAACTAGTAGCAGGCTCATAAAGATCATTCAGAGGTTTAGCATGTCAGTTTATTGCAACAATGGTTCCTACAATGACTGCATCAATAATTGATCACATGGCCACAAATATGCAAAGGGAAAAGTGTGATGTAGCTATAAGAGATATTGGACTATCAGACCATTTCTTCCAAATAATAATATTAAAATTGAGTATGAAAAAAACTCCCTAAACTGCAAGCTTACAAAAGACATCTATCAGAAATCAAAATAAAAGATTTTTCAAAAGAACTAACAATCCAAATCTGAGATTATGTGTATAGAGAAATTAATGCAAATGTAGAAATTCTTTACATTATCAACATTATGATCAATGTCCCACAAAAACAAATTCATAACAGCAGGTACTGAGAAGTCCTCCTGAATGCTTAAGAATCCCACTTTCGTGAAAAAGAGTTGTAATGAGCCAGAGTTCTTGAATTTATATCATAGGTAAAAAATATTGATAGGAAGGTGCTAATAGCTGCAAAAAGGTCATTTAATGACAAAATAATACAATGTACAAAGAATAAAAGCAAAGCAGTCTGAGATGTCATGGAAAAAGAACCAAGAAGAGACAAACAGAGGCATAATAACATGCTGATAAGGGAGAGGGGTATAGTCATAAATGATATACACCATCTAGCGAACTATTTGAATGGGTGTTTTTCAGATATTGCAGAGAAGTTACAGCAAAAATTCCCAAAAACAAGTGTAACAACTTTAAATAATTATGCACTAAGTACAATGATGTTGCTACCAACCACACAGAATGAAGTCAGTAACACTGTAAAAAAAGTAAAAAATAAAAAGTCAGGATGTTTAGATGAAGTACCAGTGTGTGTACTGAAACAATGCATAGAGAGTATGCAAGCTCCCTTTACAAACATAATAAACAAATCCTTCACATCAGGGAAATTTCTAGAGTACTTAAAACAGACAAGAGTTGTACATTTGCTAAATATAGGTAATAAAGAAGACGTATAAAATTACTGGCCCATATCCCTGCTGTCCCCATTCACAAAAATAATAGAATCTATTATGAAAGAAAGATTAATGAGTTACTTGAATAAATACAATCTTTTAAGTGAATCACAGTTTGGTTTCTGAAGTGGTAGAAGTTCGGAATCAGCCATAGCAGAATTCACAAAAGTGATAATTGATGCTCTTGACAAAGATGAGTGTGTCACAGACATATTTTTAGATCTTTCTAATGCTTCTGATACTGTTGACTATAAGATTCTACTAAACAAGACAGAGGCTTTGGTTAATAGGAGGAGTGGCTAAAGACTGGTTCTGATCATAGCTAGCAGATAGGGTACAAAGAGCAGAGATAACGCATACCTCTAATGAGTATGAAGTTTTAGTAAAACACTTATCAGAGCCAAAAATGCGTTAATATAGGAGTTCCTCAGGGTAGCATTTTAGGACCAATACTGTCCCTGATATACATCAATAACCTTCCCAATACAGAAAATATTCTCTTTGTTGATGACAGTAATATTATTGTCACTGAGAAAACAAGATAACTCTTTGCAGAGAAAGCAAATGAAACCTTCAAGGAAATTGACAATTGATCAATATGAAATAAAGTAACATGGAACATAAAGAAAACAAATGCAATGAATTACAGTTTGAAGAGGGAAAATGACACTATTAAATTAAATGTAGATGGCATCTCTGTAAACAGAGGAAATAATGCAAAATTTCTGGCAGTGAATATTTATTCTCAGTTGAAGTGGTGTGAATGCAGAAAGGTACTTGCAAACAGAATGTCGTCAACATGTTATGCCATTAGAGTCTGGTCATTGGTGTGTAATGGCCAGTGTTTTTTAGTTACAGACTATCCATATGTACACTCAATTCCTAGCTATGGCATTCTTTTCTGGGGATCATATGAACAAAATATGAATACAAACTACAGGAAAGGTTCATAAGAATAATAACAAAAAATAGTAGTCGAGCTCATTATGAAGATCTGTTCGAAACAATGTGGATAGTAACTGCACTGTCTGAACACAGTTACCACACAGTTGTATACATCAAAAATAACATTAGTAATTACTGCAGAAACAGCTCTGTCTATGGTTTTGGAACAATATGTAGACTGAACTTACAGTTACCAAGAAAGGATAAACATAAAACTCAAAGCAACATTTTCTACCAAGGAATAAAACTGTACAATAAATTACCAAAGGAGATTAAAAATTGCTAAAGCAATCTTATTTAAAATGGCACTTAAAAATACATGTAACACAAACATTCTGTACATTGAAGGATCATTTATATAACACATTGTGGGGGTTTGGTAAAAAATGTAACACAAATAAAAACAATAATAATAAAACATTTAACAATCCACATAATACTTTCATACTAAATTTTTCCCTTCTTTTTTTCCTTTTCTGGTAAAATGTACAACCAAATCTATGCAATGTATAATAATAACACCTTATCCTCTTAGCTCAGCATCTCATTCATAATGGAGAGATGTTGACTCTGTTTTCCAGGCTACCAGCTGGGAAGTTGAGGTGCACAAAATGGTCCTGAATCAGTTGATAGTATGTGTAATGTTATGAAACAATGAGTGTGTAGTGACTATGAGTGAGAAATGAATGAACAGTGTAGTATTAGTCTTTTACATTATTAAATAACTCATTTGTAAAACAGTGTTCTACACTAGGGTTAAACTGAATGATGTAGCACTGTTTTTAAACAGTGGGGGCTCTAGTCTTCATTCAGCCATCCTGATTTAGGTTTTCTGTGGTTTATCTAAATTATTTCAGGCAAATGCTGGGCTGGTTCCTACTATAAGGCCACAGCAGACTACCTGTACCATCCTTGTCATTCTAAACCCATAAGACTGTAACTGTGAATTACTTTATTTTTGTTGTTTTTAAATTGTATTACCAAGACATCCAGTGTCCTTGTAAAAGAGATCTATGTATAAATAAAAGTACAACTACTACACTACTATAGCTTCAGTAATAAAGCATTTGCTTAATTTGGCACTATACAGTTTTCTGGACTTAGTGGTTACTACTGAGGACAGTTGAAATTCAAAGTTACTGAGATTGACACTGATAATCAGTGATTCCCAACAGGACAACACCTCCAGTTTGTTGCTGCAAAATATGTTGTACAGTGGCATTCCACACAAATCATTTAACAAATACACAGCCTTTGCTCTAGTGCATGTGCAAGTGAAAGTATGTATCAGAAAGAACTTGTTGCCAATCTTCATGAGATTAAGTGTGTTCTTGTGCTTATTATTATCTAAGACACTTATAGTTCAATGGAAAGGGAATATTCCCAAAAGGAATGCGTTCAGGAAGCTTTCTGTACAGCAAACATAGTCATGAAAGCATTCCAGTGGTATCACTCCTCAGTTTTGTCAAATAAGACAATTCACTGTTGAATTATACTCAGTCACATCATTCCCCTCCTCCTTCCACATGTACATACAACCATGACATACTGACCTGCAGCATCATCAATGAAAAAGAATGAAAGTCATCTGGCACATAGGATAACTGATTATTCATACTCAAACTCTTTAACCTGCTTATGTGGCAAAGTAGGATATAGTGTAGTGGATATAGGGTGTAGTGACTTCAGAGAGTTTACACTGCATTTATTACTATTTAGTGCTTTAAGAACACCCTAGATGTAAGCCAAATATGACTAGTCAGAAGACAGCATGGAACAGAGGCATGTGCACTGATTTTATATTTCCATTAATTTGCATGTCCCATCCTATTAAGCATGTCCTGTAAATATCATTCTATCTGTATGATTTGTGTGTGGTACTTAAGTTGTCACAAAACATATAATTAAGCCACTACCTTGTCAGAGAATTAAACATTTTGTGTGACTTATGCCAACTATTTGGACAACCAACAGATACTAAAATATGGGTTGCAATATGGGTTGTTTTCTTTAACAAAACCTGTGTAATTCTTTAAGTAATTTTGGTGTCTTGTAAAAACAATGAATGCTCTCCAGCTGACTTATAAACTTCCATAGTTCTTTGTGGAAACCTGTATTAGCTACTATTATACAGCCATTGTTAGACCACCTTAGCAAAAACAAGCATTTTTATAGAGGTCAGTAAAGGCAACGACTAAAAGTGCTGTATTATGAAAAGACAAAAAGAAGGATCCAATAAACATTACATTTTACTTACTGAAAGAGTGGTTTGAAATTCGAGCTCTGTGCCACATTGCGGAAATGAAATTTTAGGTTGAGATGTTATAAGGTAATATTTTTGGTTTACTTGCAGTGTTAAATGTAAATGATAGGTCAAGATTTCACTGTCTTTCTCCATTGTCATTATCAAGAGCTGAATGTTTGTAATTCATACTATTGTGATATGTTCTATGTAACATGTAGACAAATTACATCATGATGATCTCATGCGAAGGGTAATGAACTTAGGTATTACGACCAGAGATTATGGTAATACTGGCAGTGGAGGGGTACTTAAATATAAATCATGTGATCAGCTTGGCTGCTCAGTATATCCCAAGTTGATACACATTAACTTATATAAATGTGTTACATGAAAAAATAGGTTGCAAATAGAGAATGAGACATTAAGTTAGCTCTCTGAGAAATGACAGCATGTAACAAAGGGGAAGTCCAGGATGAAATAACACAACGAATATTAGGATAGCTTGTTGCTCACCACTTAAAGGAGATGGTAAACAGTAGACACACACACACACACACACACACACATACACACAGTGTTCCTACATGCAAAATGCACATACAGACGGCCACTGTCCTCTCTGGACACACTGGTGGGTAGCAGTCTCAGTTGATATGGATAGTGGGAGTACAGAAGAAATGTGTGGGAGGAGGGGAAGAGTTGGTAGGATTAGGGTGAGAGGGAAGATGCTGTAGTGCTGCATGAGGAAGTTTGCATGGACACAGCAGGGACAGGCTGGTGGGATTCTAGGTGCAGCATGAGGAGATCTGTGCTGGGGGCTAAAGGGAGAGGAGAGAAACAGAGAAGGGAATGTACTGATTTACTGATTAGCTGGGGGAGGGGAGGGGGGGGGGATAGAAGGCATGCATGAGACTAGAGTTGGAGCAGGGAAGAGGTTAGAGGGGATAGAGGTCAAATAGTTATTCAACCTATCTTATGACCAACATGAAAGATATGCTACACCTAGTAAAAGACAGTTTTGGTCTCAGGATTGCTAGAATTTATAATATTTCTTGTGAGTGTGGAAGCTATTGTATCAGTTGATCCACACATTGATTTTCAGGATCTTGTGCAGTACTCTGATACTAAACTCAATATCAAAATCATGATAAATTATTGGTTTATAGCACAGCCTCACAAACATATATAGAATTTATTTAATGAATTAAGTATCTTCTCCCACATATCAGCTCATTGGGATTCTTCTATGAAGGAAGCTGTTGTGATGATCATATTGTGCAGCAACTGTAACCATGGCAGTGACTACATCCTTCTTGGTGCATGGATGTGGGTGCCTGATGATGAGAAGCTACACAGGAACGCTGAATTTCTTATTATCCTATGATATTAATAGTAATATTAGCATTCCCTCATTGAAAAACATAAACTCTGTTTGCAGGCCCCAGTGGGCCCATAAGTACTGACCAACTGCTGTGTCATCCTCTGCCAATGGCATCACTGGATGTGGTACAGAAGGGCACGGGGTCAGCACACGGCTCTCCAGGCCGTTGTCAGTTTTCATGATCTGGAGACAATACTACCCATTCAAGTAGCTCCTCAGTTGTCACCACAAGACTGAGTGCACCTTCTTTCAGCCTTATCACCAAGGAAAAATCCCTGGGAGTACTGGGAATCGACCCAGGTCCTATGCACTGCAGTCAGCCGTGCTGACCACTTGGCAGTGGAGGTGGACATTCTCTCACTGTAGACATTGGTAAGGCCGCTGGTAACATTTGTAAATTTATTGATGCTTAATGTTATCTCAAGGTGATAATTTGTCCAACTGCTCCATATAAAATACCATGTCATCAGTTATGACAGTTAAAATAAAGATTCATGTGTGGATTGCTGCGTAGTATGAGAAGTCATTTCAGATTGCACAATGCCAGCAACAAATATTAGAACCAGTGTCACACTCATTGTCTGAGATAGGACCATCAAGAACTATTTGCTGGAAGCTGGTCCCTGAACAAAAGTGTTTCCCACCAGGTCTTCTCTTACTCCTCATCACATTGCTGCAATCCTCCAGTATTGTAGTGAAAGATATAACTGCTGAGATGGCTGGAGCAGTTTGTGCTTCATCATCAGTAGTCAATGTAACCATAGAAGCAGCCAGGCACCAATAAGTATCAGTGTGCATAACACATTGATGTACATGACCTTAGGTATCATAGGAACCATAGCGTGCAATAACTATACATATCTTGCATTTGTTGAAAGAGTATAGAACAATTCATCTAGCAACCCATTACATTCATACAATCAAGGCTTTCACAACTGCATGTCTTAGCTGCTGGTGAATAGTCCAAGTTGTATGGTCGCAGCCCACAAAACTTTTTTGATCCTGACTTTTCACCCAGAGCTGCCTTGGAAATCCTCAGAGATGCTCTCAGTTCTACTGAACTGAATGATTCAAAGATAAAATTTATGTACTGAAGTGACATTTGTCATATATGAGACTTATCTAATGATTCTAGAGAGCTACTATCCATATGCCTGGGATTCTACTTTTGTGTTAAAATTATCCCTATGTTTATGTGTTTTATGGGTTCTTTATCTATCCATGGATAATAATTCTTCATTGAGGACAAAATTTTGATTTCAGAAAACTTCATTTCTTGATTTCCTGACTAAAGAGCATGCTCTGTTACAGCTGATTTTTCTACTCTACACAGTTGGCAATGAATTTTGTGTTCCTTCAGATGTGTATTTACATTTATCATTGTATTTCCAGTGTAGACCTTACCACATGTACATGGAATGTGGTATACCTCACGTGGTTGGTTGGTTGGTTTGGGGAAGGAGACCAGACAGTGTGGTCATCGGTCTCATCGGATTAGGGAAGGATGGGGAAGGAAGTCGGCCGTGCCCTTTCAGAGGAACCATCCCGGCATTGGCCTGGAGTGATTTAGGGAAATCACGGAAAACCTAAATGAGGATGGCCGGACACGGGATTGAACCGTCGTCCTCCCGAATGCGAGTCCAGTGTCTAACCACCGCGCCACCTCGCTCGGTATACCTCACATGCTGACAGAAGGGTGTTTATCTTTTGCAGATCTGAGGGCTTGATATATTTTCTTTGTTGGTTTGTCCATCTTTCATAACTGTGCTGTAGGTGGGATGTTAAACCTTAATCTTCCTTCTTTCCTTTGTTGGTCTAAATAACTGTCTGATTTTCCATTTTTATGTCCTCTCCATCAGTGCTCTCAAGTGGAGTCTGATGTTATGTTTGCCTAAAATCTTCATGATCATATGAGTTAATTTTTTAACATAATTTAGAGAAACTGTGTTTTTTTATCATGTGTTTTATCCTTACCCTTTGTCCTAGTTTTATATGGTATTAGGACTATATTTACTTATTTTCCTGAATAGCCATTTTTCTTGGAAACCTGCTTCATATGTTAGAATTCATCATGCATGTGTTCTGATGTGCAAATTCTTTTGGCTTTCTTGACAAGACTGTTGATGATATTCATCTTTTATTGTGGATGGTGATTGGAGTTATTAAAATGTCTATCAGTATGCATGACTTCCTGAAAAACTGTATTTTCTAACTTTCCATTGATTTGCCTCATGACCAAAATATCCAAGAAGGATATTCAGTTGTCATTTTCCATTTCTGTGCCACAATGGATTTTTGGATTTATGTATCAAAAGAAATCTACAAAATGTTTTTTAACATATGAACAAATCACACATGTAGCATCCACCAATAAAAATAAACTATTTCAGAACCCTGCCGGTTACCCATTGTGACACCATCAATGAGTATGATATATAAGGCAGGCTGTTGAGGAAAATGACAGTTCAGGAAATCGAAGTAAAGAGAATCCTACAACCAAATGACAATAGATCAAAGAACAAGGATAAGACACAATGATGGGACAACACAGTTTCTCTTTATTTTATTAAAAAATTAACTGATCTGAAAAGGAAGATTTTACAAAACCATAACATGTGATGGATTTTGTGAGGAGGGATGAACAAAGGAACAACACATCATCTGATAAGCAGCCTCAGCAATGTTGGATGCTAGGATAATATGGAGACTGTCAAAGTGCTGGGCTTCATAATTGACAGAAAATTATCAGTGAATGAAAATAGTGTATTTTGCACTATTTTGACCACATTAATTATAACCTGTTGTTATGGGACACACTACAGGTTGCAAGGATGTGTTAATGCTATAAAAGTAAAATCTGTCAGGATCATCACATCAAGCAAAACACTGGAGCATTGCAGGCCTGTAGTAACCAGGTTAAGAGTAGTTACCATGCCAAGGGGTATTCAGCCTGAGGCAAGAATTATGACACCTGCAACAAGAGAAATAAAATGGTCACTCTAGAAATGTTCAGGACACTGCCCTGAGAAATTCAATGTCTTCTGCCAGCATTATTCAGAAGGAAAATTGCACAGGACTTGAAACAGCACCTCTTATACACTGTTGGAGGCTTTTTCAATAGTGACTCAAGTGATTGGACAAAATGATATTGTTTTTCATCTGTTTTATGTATCCTTGTTATAGACAATTTTTTATATTGTATATGATAAATTGGTGTAAATAACTTTCTTAATATGTAATATGTATAAATAAGTAAGGCAATTTTGGTACAGTTTGTCCAATCATAACTAGTAAAAAAAAACAGATCTAGTAATAAAACTATAGTAAGTGCTCTGTAGTCAGGAATTCATGAAGTGAACTTTTCCAAAATCAAAATTTTATTGAAAATGATGAATAATTATCCACGGATACCTACAGAGGCCATCAAAATATACATACATAGGGATAGTTTTAACTGAGAAGGAGAAACCATAAAAGTTGGTGATATATGGCTCCACAGAATTAATAGATAACTTTTATCTTTGCCAAACAACAGTTCAGTAGTCAAGTTTTATCACTGACAAGGATTATCTCCATTAATCATGTGTAAACTTCTACCATGCTGCTTTCTTAAACTATTTACATGTCTCTGTCTGACACCTGACCCACCAGTCAGCAAGACTGCAACCAAAAGTACCTGTCAAGATGTCCAGCGTGGTTCAGGCTAGAACATCACAAACGAAAAAGCTTCACGGACCATGACCCTTCAACCTGGAAAATTCATCAGCTGCTAACCCATTATGTTGCTATTACTATGTCAATTGGTTTTGCTGTTCTGCAGCACAGTGCCCAGACACATACTTCTAACACTGTCAAACATATTCATGAAAATGTTTACCTACTTCCATGAGAGGTGCATACAGAGGACTTGTGTAGATATGTAGGTACACTGTTCAATTATCCATGCATTGTGATAATATATGAAAGAATGAGGGAAAAGCTGACATCTGACACCTGTATGACTGTCTCAGTGTGTATTTTTGGAACTAAATTGTATCTAGAGGAGGTTTTACAAGACATTTAAATTGTTTGTACAATCCATATAATATGGGAATAAAACTAAGTTTGTGTGGGACAGCTGCTTCAGGGTGTTCATTATTCATTTTCCTCTACTGTTCACTGTAGTATGTATAACATATTATTAAAAATAGTCCTCAGAACACCTATTTGACAGACAAATCTCAGCTACTGATGAATCTATTGACAGTAGTAGTTTAATGAAAAACATATGTGAAAATATTATTGTTAGTTTTGTACAATTCTTAATATATGTGTGATAACTAATTTGCAACTTTTGACAAATCTGATTCATTCACTTCATCATGCTTGCATGTAAATTTCTGAAAAGTTATAATAGTAACTGTTTCTAATAACTAAAAAAGAACACACACACACACACACGGAGGTCAATTCTTGCGTGTATAGTTTAATGTGCAGCACCCTGTATAATGAGTGAGGGAACTCAATGAGTCTCAGATCAAATATCTGTGCTAGATTTACAGCCACTGGTCTTCCATGCTGGTCAATTTGAGTATAGTTTTTAAAGAATTTTCTGACTTTAAGCAAAATATGGGCTATCCCTTCGAAGCTGCTCCTCTGTTTTAATTAAAAAATACTTGCAGTAATTTAGCTGTCTGAAATTCTCAGACTTTGGACTTGCTGGTCCTGTCAGCCAATGATGACAAACTTTCACCAGAGGTACGCAAACCAGATCATTAAAGTTCTTGAATTGTGAGCCTACTGATGCAAGTCCTATCTATCTCTTCTACAATGGTGGCTGGTTATCATGTGCTAATGTGCTACAGCACACTGTAAATATTGCACTAGAATTATGTCATTTCTCTTTGAACACAAGTTGGAATTTCTCTAATTTATGCCATTTCTCTTTGAATGCATGCTGCTATGCAAATAAAATGGACAAAAACATGTTTTGTGGCACTCTCTCCACAATAACTAGAAACCCATGTAGAGTGCTGAATTGCTGGTTAGCTGTGCTACAATCAACTCAGGGAAGGGACATAGTTGTCTGTTTATGATTGTGGATGCTCTGTTGTGACTACATCACTTTTGGCACTGTAAGTGCTCTGTTGCTTACAGCACCATGTCAGTATTTTTCTTTGAGAGTGTTTGTAACATATTGTGTAAGTGCAGAGCATGAGAGATTCTTGAGGAACAATTGACGTAATGGCACCATGGCAGAGTGGTCATGCACAGTGATTGTAGTTCACTGGCTTGGGTTCAATTCTTGCTGCTACCATAGGTTTTTTTTTTAAAACAATTATGGTATTAAATGATCAGTTATAAAATTTAAATATATTTAAACAGTTCCATTTATATACATAAAATTAATATATTCAATTTAGTTACAATTATTGTCCTTGTTAGTCAAAATGCTATTGACTGTGGCATAAAATCAAGTATCTGAGAAAATTTAGTGTAGATGAATTGCTAAAGAGGCCGTTTTCCAGCAGATCATTGAAGGGGAAAATGAGATTTAAAGAGTTAGATAGATCTACTCCAAATGTAAATCTAATAACAGTAGGGTGTGGGAATTTGGCTCAAGCTATGTGAGAAGAAGCAGGTAGATGCCACTTTCAAGTTCTTAGAATATTTCACCTGGTGTGCCATAGTAAAAGCTAGGAAAGGGTCAAATGTTCTGTACAGATTGGTGCATAGGGTGTGAGGGATTTTCGAGCAGAAGTTTATGCATTCACTGAGTAGCGCAGTGTTCAAGTGCACCAAAGGTAGTTTGTTGGCTTTGTTTTGACTCCTGTTGCTATCATAACTTTTTTTTCATTTTTTTTTGTTCCTCACACTGTTAAAAGATTAATTATAAAACTGAAATATATTTAAACTAGTCAGTTTGTTTATTTGAAATTAATATATTCAGTTTACTTATGAATACTATGCTTGTAAGTCAAAAGGCTATAGCACACCACATTGTAGTGCATTGTTAAAATTTTGCACATGCTGCCACTGGTCTCCTCTCTCCTATAATTCTGTTTGTAGTCCCCACCAAAATACTAGCAGTAAAATGATGAGGTTAGATGAAGTTAACACTGATTTAATGACCACTGAATTTATTAGATTTTAATCATAAGTAATATGTCCCTACATATCTGTTACTGCTTGTTCCAAGACAGCCATCGACTAAACACTGCTTGGTTTTAGTTTACCTTGCTGTTCAGTATTTTATGGTCATTCTTGAATTAAATGCCATTTCCTGACTAATGAAGAACAAACAGTTCTGCAAATTATGGAGTTTTTCTGAGCTATTAAAAATCCTTTGCATGTGCAATTCACACTGCATGGCTACTCAGACTGACTCACTCTGCCATCTAAGATCTGCAGTCACCAAAACCATCCCTGTCCATGTAATGGGACTTCCCAGTCAGTGATGCTACCTCACTGGGCCGAAAATGCATAAGGGTAGATTCAATCCATCAGGGACAGCATTGATATCTGTACCTTTACACTCACACACAAACAGTTACACTACATATACACTAAGAAAGACTTACATCATTCACAGTCAGATGACACACGCTATTTTTCTCCCTTAAGAAAATTGATGTTCACAGCAACAAGAAATGCACCCAGCCACAGAACTACAATTAAAAAAATAATTTACAAATCAGGGATGAGTGATTGCCCATCATTAGCTGACCAAACCAGAGATGAGACAAACACTGCAGAAAGTGAAGAACATGAATAATGGAGCATTGCTCTCAATTAAACTCAGTAATCTGACTATATAACATCTATACATTTCCTAGTTCTTTGGTGAAAGAAGGAAGTTTGTGGTTTACAATCATTGATGACTTAGTTCATTGGTGGTTATTTGATTTTGTTTCAACTTGAGATTAATCTGTTTTTCAGATGATAAATTTTTCTTTATTTTGACAATTAAAAAATATATTTCCTATCATAACAAAAATAGTTGTTGTGTAAAATTCTGATTTTTTTATAAAAATAAGTGTTTCATATAGTCAGAAAATATACCAAACCTAAATCTCCAAATGATGAATGTGTTAAGTAGTAAACAAAGTGCCTGGTAGTAATGTCCTGTGATGGATCAGAACAATTTAGAGACCCATCACTATAATTAATTAGTTTGCCTCAAGTGTAATACCCACTTTATTCACACATGATTCCAGAAAACTTTCAGACTGAGTAGCCCCTCCAGAGTTTTGCTAAAAGATCAGCCAGGCCATACTCAATGAGTACATAGAAGTTTGTGCATTTAAAACAAGTTTTCTCAGCTAGTACCTGTTATACGAAAAACACAGTTACAATTAAATAAGCTGAAGATAATGATTTCAGCTGAACAGTCAAAGCTAGGCAAACTTTAAATTCCTATCTATATCTGGTTACATTCAGTGCAAATTTTCTGAAATGTTTACTGGGTAGACTTTGACTATTAAATTAAAGTAATGTAATGCCATTAATTTGTTAAGGTAATAAACTGTAAAGTAGAAAAAGCATAGCAATAAGACTTTCAGCATATGGCACTGTAAAGTGCAGTGCTATTAATAATGAAATCTAAGTTTTTACTACTGTACATATAATATGAATGAACTTTATTCTAACAAGCACTGTAGATCAGTAAGTGTGAACTAAGACAGTGGGGCAAAAGGAAAACAGAAATCAAATGTTGAACTCTTTTTTTCATCAAATCACATTTTTACAGCCAGTGCTCAATATTCCTACCTCCATCATTGCTACAAAGCATAGCGACCATAGCATAACACAGTAGCAGCATAGCCAGACAAAACTGCAATGATGGACACATCCAAACATGTTCACTTACCAGACAAACTTCCACATGCGAGTCACTGTTTGCTTGTCATTTCAGGGCTTTAACTCCATGATGGTGCTTTTCCAACCTACAGTTTTCTAGAAAGTTTTGCTTATTTCCACATTCCCTATCCTGCTCTGCCCTGATTGTCAGGTTGTTTTCCCCATTTTTGTATTTGTTTGTGGGTCGTTTTCAGTAATATGATTATTGTGTATATTAACATCTTGTTTTCATTTGTGACTCTTCAATGTGTCAGTATGTGGATGTAAATACTAGCATGCTTTATGTAAGTGGATGTTCCATCATTAAACCGGAACCTAAATTGTTAGAATGAGTTGCCTCTATAAATAATGTGTCCTAGGCACACATTGAGCATTAAAATTCTGAATTCTGTGATGTATAGAAGGTGTCATTGCTATTGATAGTAGGACAACTAAGTAAATATGTTTCCATACATACTATCATAGTAAGCCTCAGATTTACTGCATTAGTGCAGTTTCGAACTTCTTGTATTTTGTTGTGTAGCTAATGTTCAAGATCAGAGATGAAAAAGGGAAGTATTTGATAATTCGGTTTGGATCAGTTGCATAAAGGCTAAATTTTTGGATGGACACTCTTGATTGCTTAGTCAATTTCTTCTGATTGTGCATCAGTATTCACACGTCAGATAAATATCCATTGTTTAATGTGCAATTCTACTTACAGTGAGAGGCCAAGCTGTGTGACCTACCAATTTCAGTGTGCTTTGGTGTACTACCTCGTACCACTTGTGAATAACTCTGGTGAAAGAGTTTGGGTCACTATGCGTTTTAATGCAATAAAGGTCAAAAGAGATCACATTGGGTCCATTGTGGACCACATGGGAGTTTTACAACTCTAAAAATTAAGGAAATTTTGTTTATACATATATGGCTCACAACGTAGTACAGTGGTCAAAATAAATGTTGCATATTACTGAAACTTTAATACTGAACATTGTGATCCAGAAATACATTGTGTCAGTACATTGGTTTGTTTGTAATGTAATTCTAGTGGACGCAGTCCATATCTCTACTGTGATGAGGCAGTATGTGCAGTCTGTGGCAGCCATGTCACTTGTAAACATTGCAGTACTTGTGTTGTGTGTCATTATGAGAATTTTGTTGCTTCAGGATGGTTTGGACAATGATCATGTGTGATCAGAGGCTCTGTATAGTCACTCTAATGGTCTAATGGAGCAGGAATGTGGACATCACAGCATATGTCTCTGTGAGCGAAAACGGCTTCTCTAGAATCTGGAACAAATTACCTGCAACAGGATCAGTTGAGGATTATCATACAAGTGGCTACAGAAGAAAATAAACAGGCATGCGGGACCAATATCTGCATATAATAGCAAGCAGAACCTCGCAACACAATGCTACACATCTATAGTGGCAGTTACAGACAGCCAGAAGACCTCTCAAGGCCTCTCCTCTTAATGGAATTCGGAGAGGGGCTTTTGTCATATGGGCTCAAAACCACTCTTTGTGTACTAGGCACAACACTCGTTTGTGATTGTGATAAGACCCTTATGATTCTCCACCCTGACAGTACTGATATTCATGTGTGGAGGCAACCCTTGCAGTGTAACTGGATCATAGACTGCCACCCTTATCAAGATGGTTCAGTCATGTTTTGGGGTGGAATAATGTATAGCTGCAGGACCCCCTTTGTGCTAATATATGGGAGGATGACTGGTGTGAAGTGTCATGATGACATCCTTGCATGCATTGTGGCTCCATTTGGTGAACATATTGGAGCGGGATTCACACTGATGGTCAATAATGCACACCCCATAATCACAATCTTGTGAACACCTTCCAAGTGGAGCACAAAATCAGCCAGATGGAATGGCTTCCATTTTCTCAAGATCTCAGCTGCATTGAGGACACATGAGCCATGCAAAAGATGTTTGGTTTGCGCAGTCATCCTCCCCAACCAGAGACCTTACAGGGCATCATAGAGGCTGCTGTGAAGGAATGGGATAATATCACACAGGCTTTTTTGAACAATTTTATAAGGAGTATGGCTAACTGAATTCAGAAGTGTTTCCAATTATGAAAGTGGCAATTGGCTCATAAACAATGTATTATGCAAGATGACAGCGAGAAGAAACTGGTGTGATTGCAGTAGACTCTTTTGTAATTCTTTTTCCCCCAAGTGAAAATGCATTAATCTTCATTTTCTTATGATTGTGCCTGACAGAGCAATATCAGAACTGTTTCCTATGTCCAGTATTGACAATAAACCATTAGGCAACATTTATTTTGACCACTGTATTTTCTGAGAAACTAAAAATTTGCAATTTCAGTTGACTGCAAATATGCTGGAGGAGGAAAGCCTTTGCTAACTCAGACAGTGACAAAAGGTATGGGGCTGGAGGCAGCTTTGTGCATGTGAGACAGGACTGTGAAAGCTGTCACAAAAGTTGTACATTTTTATTTTACATAATATAAACTTTACTGTGAACAATGAAAAAAAGTAACCAACACATGTGACTATGAAAACTAGTGATTTTTGATTGTTGGTGCAGACAGTATAGTTTTTTCTCATAAAAGATATCATCGTTACATTGGGGATGACAAGATAAAAATAATCCAGGGGTATTTTGCAATTATTGTTGGAATATCCTTCTCTCTCTTTTTCAAAGATTCATTTATTTGCTTCCAGTCATGGTAACCCTCCACACTGCATCACATGACCGTATGATATTCGTTGTAGGCACTGTAAAAGCAGTGAAATTTTCAGCACGTAGCATCTCGGATGAAAATCATTTTCCTGCATGCATACATTTCCCACTGGATATGTTTGGGGAAGCTAACTTGTTTTACATTTATGACACATGTACCTTGGATGCTACAACTGTGAGGTGTTCTTATCCAGGCACTTGACTTGGGTGTGGCAATTTTTCCTGAACTTAGGTACTCAAGGTACTCCCATGCCTGAGGTCTGAACTACATTTAAGATGGATTATTCCATATATTGGATAACTATGATTTGACCATGATCATGTGAGCTGTTATCACACTACTTACTTGACTGTTGTGCTGGTGAGACTTCAATCACATGACATGCCCAACTATTCCATCTGGAATTAAGACTGTATTGTTGACTCTCAAACAAGTGAGCTCAATGCTGTGACAATATATAGCCAAGAAATATGTTGTCATAAATTTAGATCAATTTTGCTTCCAACCATATACCAGGTATAAAATATATGCATGCAGGAAAATAGCTTTCATCCATTGCAGCTGAAGCAGAGGGTTTTTCTGTTTTTGCTGCTTTTACGATGAATATTACATAATGCACCACCGGAGCCTATCTTGACAGGAAGAAAACAAATGACTCTGTTATAAACAGAAATATAGAACAAAACTACAACCTTACAGAGGATCAAAACTTCATCATAATAGTTGTAGTCACATATGCTGATTACTTTCTTTGCTTCATTACAGTAAAGTTAATTTTATCTAAAATATCAGAATACACATTTTGTGACAGCTTCCATTATTTTGTCAAAGAGTAAGAAAATACTGTAATGAGGATGTGAGTTTAATCCACGCTCAAAGAAGTTGACCTTGATCTGAATGAAGGTCTCACACTGCTTGAGTATAACCTCGGTTACAAGTCTACAGTCATTTGAAATCACAAATTCTTCAATTTCTCAGGAACTATTAGGTTGAGAGGCTAAGTATAAATAAATTTTCTTTACTTTTGTGCATTCTTATGATTTCACATAGTCTGTGTTGAATCCTGTGCTGTGTCCTTTGGCCTTGATTTTTTCTTTTATCAAAAACAGAAGCTAGGTAGGTGTTTCTAATTTAGTTGAAGAAGATCAACAAAACCTAAATTTTTTGATGGGAGGGGACACTCCATCTTCAATGTTGTGTAGGCTTTGAGCATTTCACACTATATGAGGGTGTAAATTCAGAAAAAAACAGCCACCACCAGAGTTGTTTGCTGTGGACAACAATATGTCAGTGACAGGGGTTTCCAATAACTATGCTGGATTGTAGTAACAGATACTTGTACCAAATTGTAGCTAATCACTTGTCCATTCAGTGCTGGACAAGAGAACTGGTGAGCAGCCAAACCACCCAGAACCACCAATTCAGTATGTGGTACAGAAGATAATCCTTCTGATCTCTGTGAGTTGTTGGTGAAATCTGTACATTCGGTGTCTTAATGAAGTCTATGCCAGAACATGTCATTACCATTATCAGGTCAAAAATGGGTGCTAATCACTGCTGATGATCAATGCTGATGATCATATATGGAGCATGAATAAGGAGAATGACAGAACTGTGATGCAGAGATTATGTAACAAGGAAATCATATTACTCATCTGTACCACAAAGTAGTTTTATGGTTTGTTAATATGGAAAAGATTGCAGCATATGAGCTTCCCTCTGAAACTGTGTCACATCCTGAAACATGAAGTTTGTGTTTTTCTATAGAGTGCTGTGCATTATTGTTGTATCTCCTCAATGGTAGCAGTAGACATTTTGGTAGCTGCATCGGATTGTATTTCTATTTCAATCTGGGACTGTGAAACAACCTTCTGTTAAGTGACATGAGATCACTGTGTATGTCAGGGCTTCACAACATACGTGCTCGCGGAGCAAGCTGTGAGCAGCAAGGCGCGAGCACGGAGCAGCGCGAGCATGCTACCCCCACTACCGGACCAGAGCGGAGAGTGGGGAGAGTCACGTGGGGCACACAACAGCTGCCGCCAGTCAATGTACATCCACGGCCACCTGTAGGGATATCACTCACAAATTATTACTGTGACAAATGAAACAAATAAAGGAGAATGTACACGTGCCACATAATTTTATTAGCTTAGTGTATGCCTCTACATTCGTATTAATTTGTGAACAGTTACACAATAAAAGGTGTCACTGAAGTGTGGGATTCTCGGTTATCTTGTACTTTTTGCCCTTTACAATTGCGTCTATGTTCAGAGTAATTGTTCTTGTGCATTGTAGGTGCAGCGTGCAGTTTAAATTTCGATCAGACAATGCGTTTCTCAGGCGCGTCTTGTTACATTTCATTGCAGAGAACAGTTGTTCACAAACACACGTGGAACTGAACATTGATATTATTGTAGCCGCCAGTTTGTGCAAACGAGGAAATCTATCCTGAGGGAAGTGTCTTAGAATTCCAAAATGTTTTTCTTGTTCTGAAATTTGTCTCTGTATTCTCTGCCACACTGCAGGTCAATAATTTCTAGTTGCAGCTCAGGACAAATCTCTTCAATATTCGCTGAATATGGAGAGGAGAACAGATCAAAATCACTGTCTAGAGCTGTCAGATCTTGAAAGCGTTGATCAAATTCTTCCTTAAGGGGAACTAAACTATGTGAATAACGTTCACAGTCTTTGTGAACATCTTGCATGGATGATAATTTAGGAGAATGAGCTATATTTCCTGTTTCCAGCTGACTCACCCAAAGTATCAATTTCATTTTAAAAGCTCGTATTCGATCTATGAAATGAGTAATTAGCAGATCTTTACCTTGTAGTGAAATGTTCAAAGCATTCAGATGGCTAGTTAAATCTGCTAAGAACGCGAGATCACATTCCATGAAGGCTCTTTCAATTCAGGAACACACATGTTGATTATTTCCATGAACATATTTATCTCATCTAATAGGCAAAAAAATCAATTTAATAATTCGCTACGACTAAGCCAGCGGACCTCGCTGTAATAAGGCAGGCTACCATACTGGCTTTCTACATCCTCAAGAAAGCTTTTAAATTGCCTGTGTTGTAACCCATGCTTCCTTATATAATTGGTTGTACGAACAACACTCATCACATTTTTTAGAGTGATACTCTTTGCACATAAGTTTTTCTGGTAGATCACACAGTGAATGGTCAGTTTTTGCATCTTCTCCTTCAACAGCACAACGAAACCTGATTTTTTCCCTGTCATCGCTGGTGCACCATCTATAGACACTGAAACTAAAGAATTCCACGACAATCCTATATTTTCAACACTTTCTTCAACACTACTTAAAATATCACCTCCGGTTGTAGTGTTCTTCATAGCTACTACATCGAGGAGCTCCTCCCTCACCTGAAGATCTCTGTTAACACCTCTAATAAATATGGCAAGCTGTGCTGTTCCAGTGATATCAACACGTTCATCCAGAGCTAGAGAATACGACATAAAATCTTTACAGATATTTGCAAGCTGGCTCTGGACGTCGTCTGCCATGTCCTGCATACGACGCATAATGGTCATGTTAGATAATGGCACAATCCGAAACTGTTCAACTTGAGATGGACACAAATGTTCCGCTGCAACTACCAAACATTCTTTTATTAAATTGCCATCAGTGAAGGGGCGCAGGGATTTTGCTAAAAGCAAAGCAATTTTGTAACTCACTCTGAGAGCTGCCTCAGTTGATGTTTCTTCGTCGTCCAGATCTTCTTCGGATAGCTTCCTTTTAAGTTTAATAACTTCCTGTGCACGATCTGGTCCATCACATTTTCCACTTCTGTAGTCTTTCGCATGGTACGACATATAATGTCGCTGCAAAATAAATTTCCTAAAAGAATTCAGTGTTTTGTTTTTTTCTGTAAACGATACAATTCCTCCCAGTGGGGGTTGAACTGCGAAAGCATGGTTGGGGTTACACAACGGTGACTTGACATGATTCTTAACCAGCGAAGTGACTGTTAGATCTGATTGTAGTACTTTAAACGTTACACAGTCGGCGCGAATTCAATAGGCACGCTGCGGCCCTATTCAAACGTGCGCACGCATTTCCCCTCCCTCCCTATTCCGTGACCCTGCACCTGCTTGCGAGCACATGCCTGAGCAGATGTGGGTACTCACACTCAAAACCGGCCATTTGTTAAGCCCTGGTGTATGTGTATTTGAATCTTTTAGCCTGGTTGTCATATCAGTATCTCCATCAGGTTACCTTCCATTCAGAGGCTGTTGCATGCAGCGAACATTATTTTGATTTGTAAATAATAGATTTCAGCTATCAGTCGTCCTTTGGAATTTTTATTGGCAGATCTAGATTTCAGCTAGAAACTAGCCATTCTCAATGCACTATCCTTTTTTTGGTCAATGCATGTAATGCCTGTTGGTCTGGCTTTGTACACAGTTCACTGAGTACTATTCAATGAACTGTGTACAAAGCCAGACCAACAGGCGTTACATGCATTGACCAAAAAAAAGGACAGTGCATTGAGAATGGCTAGTTTATAGCTGAAATCTAGATCTGCCAATAAAAATTCCAAAGGACAACTGATAGCTGAAATCTATTATTTAAAAATATCAGTATCTGTTTGGTTAGGCAAATTGTCAGCTTTGCTCACAAAACCATACCAGTAATGTTTTTTACTAGAAATTTGTCTAAGTTATGCTCCATGTGATGCTTTGATTTTTATTCTTATGATGTAAGGATAGCTGAGTCACAATTTATCATGCAAATTTTATTTGTGTCACATAGTTTACAGATAACTTATACCTCATTTCTCCATCATCAGTAATGGATAAAAATGATGTATGTCACACGTCGTTTGAAGCATATTTAAGAAATAAAAGGAATTGCTCACCCTTTCAATAATGTCATTGGCTAAATATTAACTGGGAACTATGTTGTGAAATTAGGTATTTATTCTGTTAGTAATTTCACATATGAGACAACAGATCATTAACTTAATTACAGACAATGACACAAAATCATTAGAATATCATAGATCTTGTGTATGTGATTTCAGTAATTAGAACTAGGTGTATCTCTTTCAGTCATGACAACACTCAAAGCTATGGTAAAATGTTATCAACAAAAAACAGCTGGTTCTGTAATATATTGGCAACAGTTATGTGTAGCATGTTTCCTTCTTAGTAACTGGTAGAGCATTGGGTGACAAACATGAACGTTGATATTCCTCCTCAGCAGAGAAAAACTTTCTTTCATAGTCTCACTGAAGCTGGTACAACATTAAAAGTTGTATTAACTAATTCAGTTCATCAACATATAAATGAGTGTAGCAGGAAGGTACATTTATTGCACAGAAATGTCTTTACTTTCATGATAATTATGGTTGTTATGGGTTTTCAAAGAGTGCAAACCTAAAATTATAACAGTTTCATAAATTTTGCCACATGTACAGTTACTTATGAAAGAGGTGAAAGGAGTGCAAGAATGTGCTTAAAGTAGGCAGAGGAAGGCAACAGTTTTTTATCAGTTTTGAGTAAACCCTTCATTTGAAACATTTATGCTACAAATGTTGCTACTAAAAACATTCCTCCAAATATGCATTGAACATAAATACAACTTCTATATTCTTAATTTGAAAGACTTGCCTGCACTCCGATTAAGACTACTTATTATTTGATGTTGTCATGTCATGCCAACGGTGTTACCCTGTGGTTGTAAGCCTTGCCTTGGCTAAGACTTGGACAACAGTGAATGGGCTATCTGTTATGGCAGGATGTGTTTTTGCACATTGTGACCACCAACAGTTGATTGGGTTGCTGGTAGTTACTGCAAGCAAAGTGATGCTTTGTTGTGGCACATTTCTGGTGGTGGAAAGTTCATGTGTGATATTGCGAGCTATGATGGGAGGGATGAAGTTCCAAGGTGTCACGTGTCAACTAGCGTGCTGAACTAATCAGACTATACTTGGATTGAGGAAACAGCCAAATGCCAGTCGCCTTAGCCCATGGAATATGCCAAACACTTCTACACCTGAGGTTTTCTAAAGAATGATACAGGGTTGCTAGATACTCAACTTCTTCTCCTCCTTTTTATTTAGAGACAACAAACTGGAAACCTTTTGGGTCTCAAAGACCATAGTCAAAACAAGGACACTGGAGTAGATGATATTTTCTCAGATTTATGAAGATCCTTGAGAGAGCCAGCCTTCACCAAACTGTTCCACATACTATGCAAAATACATTAAACAGGCAAAGTACCCTCAGGCTTCAAGCAGAATGTAATAATCCCAGTTACAAAGAAGCAGGTGCTGAAAGGTGTGAATATTACAGAATCATCAGTTTAATTTCTCATGGCTGTAAAATACTGATGTAAATTATTTATAGAAAAATGTAAAAACATGTAGAAGGTGACCTTCAAGAAACATCGGTTTGAGTTCAAGACAAATGTAGGAACACGTGAGACAATACTAATCCTACCACTATTCTTAAAATTTAGGTTGAAGAAAGACAAACCTATGTTTATAGTATTTATAGATTTACTTTTTTTATAAGCCATGGATAAATATATTCTGGGTAAATGGGTTTAGGATGGAGAGACCCACTGTGGTTCAATAATATAATTTGGAAAATGCTGAGAGAGCTTGTCACTGTCTCGGTTCAAAAACAAATGCACTCATGTCAACAGGCAAAATTTTAGTAGAAATTCGTACATCGGTAAGAAGATCAATGCGCAAAGCATACATCAACTTTCAACGTCGTACCTTGGCAAAAGATCTTACCGAGAACATCAGAAAATTCTGGTCCTATGTAAAATCGCTAAGCAGATTGAGTGCTTCTATCCAATCACTCGCCATCCAGTCTGGTGCAGCAACAGAAGACAGGCAACTCAAAGAACTGAAAACAAATAAGTCACTACGTCCAGATGGAATCCAAATTTGATTTTGCAGAGAGTATGGCATTGGTACCTTCCTTGGCTTGCGTTTATCACAAAACTCTTGCCCATTACAAAGTGTAAAGTCCCAAGTGACTGGAAAAGTGCAGGTGACTCCCATATAATAAGAAGGGTAAAAGAATGGACCCACGTGTCACAGACCAATATTTTTAACATCAGTTTGCTACAGATTTCCTGAACATATTCTGAGTTTTAATATACTACATTGTCTTGAGACAGAAAAGCTTCTGTCCACAAATCAGCAAGGATATTGAAAGCATCACTCGTGAGGAACTCAGCTTTTCTCACATGATATTCTGAAAACCAATGATGGAGGGCAACAGGTAAATTCCATATTCCTAGACTTCCCAAAATTGTTTGACATGGTGCCTCACTGCAGATTGTTAACAAATGTCCAAGCATATGGATTAGGTTCCCATATAAGTGAGTAGCTCGAAGAATTCTTAAGTAATATAACTCGGTGCACTGTCCATGGTAGAGAGACATGGGTATAATCAGGGGTGCCCCAAGGAAGTGTGATAGTACTACCCTTATTATCTGTATATATAAACACTCTGATGGACAGGATGAGCAGAAATTTATGGCTGTTTGCTGATGACACAGTGGTGTGCCACAAGGTGTCTTCATTAAGTGACTGTAGAAGATGCAAGATGACTTGAACGAATGGCTGATTTATCTATATGTAGAAAAATGTAAGTTAAAGCAGATGATTAGAAAAAACAGTCATGTAAAATTTGAATACAGCTTTAGTAGTGTGCTGGTAGACACAGTCATGTTGATTAAATACCTAGGCATAATGTTACAAAGTGATATGAAATGGAACAAAAATGTAAGGGCAGTAGTATGGAAGGCAAATGGTCAGCTTCGGTTTATTAGGAGAATTTTAGGACAGTGTAACTTATCTGTAATGTAGATCATGTATGGAAAACTAATGTGAAACATTGTTGAGTACTGCTTCAGTGTGTGGGATCCCCACAAGGTGAGATTAAAGGAAGACTTTTGAAGCAGTTCAGAGGAATGTTGCTAGATATGTTACCAGTAGGTTTGATCAGTAGGCAAGTATTACAGAGATGCTTCATGAAATCAAATGGGAAACCCTGGAGGAAAAAAGAGGTTCTTTTTGCAAGACACTATTGAGAAAATTTAGAAAATTGGCATTTGAGGCTGACTGCAGAACAATTCTGCTGACACTGACCTTTTTTTTGTGTGTGTGTAAAGACCATGAAGACAAGTATGGAGGCATATAGACAGTTGTTTTTCCCTTGCTTCATTTGCAAGTGGAATGGGAAAGGAAATTACTAGTAGTAGTACAAGGTACCCTCTGCTCTATGGCATGTGGTTGTTTATGGAGTTTGTTTGTAGAGGTAGATTACAGAAAATATCTGACAATGTTGACTGGAATACAATCTTAAATGCTTTGAAGTTATCAGGAATAAAATACAAGGTTCCACAGCTTGTACAAAAGCCATACCATACTTTTAAGTGTCAAAGGACATGAAATTGTTGCCATTTTTTTCTCAAATGCTAATCCAAATTAAGAGAATTGAGTTTATCTCTCTCTCTCTCTCTCTCTCTCTCTCTCTGTCTGTATGTATGTATTTTGGTATGTATCTCCAGAATCAAAAACTTCATTTCTTCATTGAGCATTATTTGCACATTCATATCCAAGCAGATATATTAAATCTGAGACAACATCAAATTCATCTTCACAAATATTCTGATTGTTTTTCATACCATAAATACATTTCTTGTAAGTTATGTAGAAATTATCCACACATTTAGCGTAGTACATAATTTACCAGTTATGTGGCAATTTCTGTATGACAGTTTCATCCTGGCAGTGAAGTTTCATGCACAATTTTTGAATAATTGTGGTCTGCCAACCTTATTGTAGTCCATATTTGGATTCCAACAGATTTCAGTTGTTCAAAAGTTAGGGTGCCATGGAAGAAATGCAAATCCACCCTGAGAATGCAGTTAAAGATATTAAAATGAAGATAATGGTGATTATTATGAAGAGTTATTATCTGTATCACATTCAAAAGGAAAAGAGATGGTAGGTTTAAGTATGGGGGATGTTCAATGCTGTGAAGTGAGAATACACAAGATGTTTTCTTTGCACCAAGTGGCTAGGTAGTTTCCAGAGAATAGTAAATTGATCTCTGTGTTTGGCCTAGAGCACAATATTCACATGTTTATAGAGGTATTATATGTAATTCTGTTTTGTTCTTCTTCTGAGAACTGGAAAATGTATGGCTGATTTTTTTAAATCATATGCAGTTTACTGGTGAAAAACTGAAATCCTGTTAACTGCCTTTTGTCTCATTTTCAAATGTCTTGTTAACTTCAGTTAATTTCTGTACAAGGTTTTTAGTAAGTCAATGGTTAAATGTAGTCATATTATAAAACATTTGTGTTCATGTGTCTTTAAGATGCAGTAGGTATCATAACTTGAATTTGTGTATAGATTATCATCCTGCCCTTTTTGGAACAAATGTACTATCAGCAGGTGCATATGATGGGTTTTGCTTAATGTTGCCTGTCGCATCAATAAAAGCTAAGGCGTATGCAGCCACGTTGTTTATTAGGCTTCTCACAATAGTCCAAGAAAAATCTCTCTTTCCGTCTCTGTCAGTGTTCATGAAATCAATATATGTACAGGACTGGCAGAGTTATAATTCCATTATACTTGAACAAAGAGCTGTGCAAATTTCACAGAGCAACACTAAAACTCATTCTGAATATGCTTTTCTGGAGCAGATAAGCACATAAGTGCTCAAAACCACAATACCATTATAGATACTGCAACTAAAGTAAGCAAGCTAAATATTATTTTGTGTTAAAAGTGTCATAAATGTATGGATAACTTTAATAGTGAAGAAAGCAACATTTATTTTCTGCACTTGTTCCTGAATATTATACTTACAAGAAACTCAACAGTATTATGAAAAGGATATGTTGATACTCATTGTAAAGATGACATAGTGAGTTGCTGACAGGCACAACAAAACAACTGTTAGACGTTGAGCTTTTGGGAAAAGCCTTCTTCAGAAAAGAAAACACAGACACATTCACACAGCAGCTAGAGATAGCAGTCATGTGTGCATGAAGTGTGTGCCTGCTTATGTGAATATATGTGTGTGTGTGTGTTTTTCTTTTTCTGAAGAAGGCTTTGGCTGAAAGCCAAATGTGTAACAGTCTTTTCATTTGGGTGAGTAGCAATCTGTCCCTTTCATAATGTTGTTAATATTTCAATCTGGACTTTCCATCACTTGATACACACAAGAAAAGTTTTCATTTCTGAGAAATTAAAATATTCCATTTCAGTGATTATTTTATCAGTCCATTACAATACAGTTTTGTTTTAACAAGAGTTTTGTGTCAATGGAAATATGTTCTCTATGAGCCATAAACATGTCACCCACTAATGTAAGCCTACTTGAGATGACGTTTGGCAGAAATGACAACCCACTCCCCCCTCCTCTCTTTCATCTGTAAGGAATTCGTCATACAGAAATCATATAGGGTAAATGTGTCTATAGGAAATTTTTCCCCTATGTTAATGTTTCTCTGAGATACAAATCATTTCAGTGTCAAGGTATGTTATCAGTGCATCTACTTTGCTTCTAACTCACCTCATATTTTCATGAAATGTGGCTCACTAATCCTTCTGACCTACAGTTCTCATTTACAGGACTAATTTATGTCATTAATGGAATTCAAGCAAGGAAACCTTCCAACTGGCTTCACAAAAAAAGATTTATCTCTTTTACATGTTATCATGGTAATCTGGCCATGAGTCAATGCAGGCCCATCCATCATACTATCATTTACACACTTAACCAATCAGCCCATCTCAGTTGTTTTCATGTATATGCCATCTGTAAGTCAGTCTACAAATTTCTTCATTTAGCACAACTAAAATGTTTACCTTGTTACCAGTTACCAATGCCCTATAAAGTCTCATGTAAGCTCAACTTACAGCACTGTCAGGATGTAGTTGTTTATGACTGTTCTTAGATCATCCGACTGTTGTTGCCTGACTCTCTTTAGTACAGGATTTGCACAATGCTCTTTCATCTTCTGTTGCCTCAGTGAACTTTGTTTCTACAAATGCTGAAGGCTTCTTTCTAATATTGTCTAGTTAAACCAGTGGTTAAAATTTAAACTAAAACAATCATAGCAGCCTGTCAGCCATCTGTCAGTTCTCACACTTCCACTCTCTCCCATTGTAGTCTTTTTACTCCCTGTCTAGCTTTCTTTAACTCTGGCTCAGATTTTTCTGTCGTGTATCACATTGCTTGTGCTACATATCCTGCAGCTGTAGGAAAGTGCCACACTTGATTCTTTCCTAGCCTCCTTACTATGCTCTCTATAGTGATATCACTTAGTGCAAACAGCACATTGTACCCTGCTTCTCAAAACCACTGACCATGTCAAAATTACAGCAACAGCAAAGGGTAGCTATTGGTTGCTCAACAGCCAATGCTTCAGTGGCAACATGGATATTTGGATGACAACAGTGGGATAGGCATATTCCAGTGTGGACACATGTGTTGGCATGCGGCTCCTGACAGAGGTTGCTGGACTGACTGATGGGAGTGCACATAATGACAGACAGTCTTTGTGTGTGTGCCAATGCTCTTGGTTCATGGTCCGACAGGTTGCATAGCTGTTTCTCCCACTACTGATAAGTAAATCTTCGCTAATTGTCATTGAATTTGGTACATTTATGTCTGCATGTTTTCTTCTGTGACTGGCTCACGTAGGAGGCTTCAGTCACTGTTCAGCAGTGTGTTCACCACACCTGAAGATCTCAGTTAATTGCACAGATGAAATATTGTGGAAAATTTCACGCCACCACCTGATGTCTTGCTCACTAACCATTTCTGCAACTAGTCCATCAGGAAAGTCTTAAGCAAAATAGCAACAAATATCTCCTCACGGCAGTACTACCTTGCAGGTGTCCAGTTATCTGCAAATGCTAATATTTACCACATTTAACTACCAATATAAATAGCAAAGTTATCTTTATACATTCTTCAAAACACCTTCATATGATCACTTTTTGTTTTGTTTTTTGTTTTTCTGTTGTTCATATACTTATTTGTGTTTTTGAACTTATTTTTGATTTGATCTCTGTATTTTTTATATCTTCAGTTTCTTGCAGATTTTTATCAGTTACATCCAGGTCTTTTTCTATTGCAAGAGGCAGGTGTAATTGCTTTTTAATTTTTCAAAATATTTTATCTTTTTCCTTGTGAGGCTGCTGGGACTAATACTGAGACATTCCAGTACTGTTTAATGTTTTCCCTGTAATATCACCTGTACTTTTTTCCATGTATTTTTATACTTATGTGTTGTTCCATAATTTATTATTATTGTCTAATTTCTTCGTCATAATCTTCTTTTCTTTCTTCCTGATGTATTTATTTCCTAACATAGATTCCAGGAGTTGAAGTATTACTTCTCATGTATGCATGCAATCTTCATGAATTTCTGTCTTTAAATATTGATTTTCTTTTCTTTTGAAGAGTGAGGCTTTTGGTTGCATACACTTTTTGTTAAGCAGAATATCAACTCTTATTTATGTAGGTGTCTGTTTGATAAGGTAAGGAAGTGTGGAGATGAAGGAAGGGGAAAGGGGCAGAGGGGTGGGGGGGGGGGGGGGGGGGGAGGACAAGTCTTGACTACAGTAAATGGTACAAATGGGTGTAGGCATTTCAGTAGTTTTGCATAGATGAGGGGACCTGCACAAGATTGACTAGCATGGACAGCTGCATCAAATCGGTATTGGAACTGAAGACCATAACAATACATCCATACTCTGTCTGCTATGTCTTCTTTTCACCTACAGTGAACCAAGTGATTTCTATTAAACATTAAAAATTTGCCTTTTTTTGACATTTCTTTGCAGTGAACTTAATTCTGGTAATGAGCTGTTATTTTTAGTCAGTTTTCTTCTTCTGTTTTGAAAGGTTTCTTGTAGTACTGCTCCTTCTGCTGTCTTAATTCAGTATTTAATTATGTTTTTTTTTTCTTTTTTTCAATCTTTGCACTTCCTGCCAGAGCTGCTATTACTTTGTAAGATGCTCAAGATGGGGCAGCAACTATTGTAATTCATGGCTTGAACACAGGTGCTCAGGAGCAAAGAAATTTCTTCATACTCTTAGCAGAATGGAAACTGGCAAAGTGTGATAATGAATGAAATTTGATGAAACTGCATGCATGAGAAGTACATATGTAATAAATACATTATTCCATTATAATAATAATTTGATCTTTGAATTTTCTTGGTCTTTTGTTTAGAAACATCATCATATCAGACAATGGTCACACAACTGATTTGTTGAACATGTGTCTAGAAGCAAAACTTGTGTCTGCTATAATCATATTTAATTTATGAAGACAGCTATGTGTCTAGAATGAAAAAAATTATTTGCAACTGTAACTTCAGAATACAAAACGGTGTGCAACATGTATATTATAGAAGTAGCAGCTGTTTATACAGATTACTTGCATTTTGTCTCATAAGCCATGATTGCCTTCATAAAATACTTGTACCTCTTATTGTAACGAATTAACAAAATGCCATTGAAATTATTTGGAATGATACAGCAGCACTTCCCTGATACTACTAAGCCTACCCTGCTAAAATATCTTTCACTTACGGTGCTGCTGGTGGGAATACATGGGACTTTCTTTTCCCAGTTTGGAGAGTTTTGGGAAGGCTCAGGCATTGGCCTTCCAGCAAGACAAAATGTTCTGGAAGTTATTACCTGGGACATCCATTTTGAAATACCTCTCAGGTTCATCTTTACACCTAAAAGTTGATGAATACCAACTCCAGAACTTCTTTGCTGGAAAGGGGATGGGGAGCTCCTTCTTTTCTTACAAAACTATGCTCTCTAACTTATGATGAATAGTTTGATTTATATTTTCTTTCTTTTCTCACTCAGAATAAAAGTTCCCTGAAACAGTGATGAATAATTGTAGCCATATAATCAAAATCCTGTAGCTTGTTAGCAATTTTTTCTTTTAGGAAGGCTTCTGCATGTCCTTTCAGCAAACTAAATACTGCACTGACATCTTCACTTCATCCTGAATCTAGTAGATTAAGAGTCCATGGCTCTACAAAAGGCTGGGTTGGTGTAATTTCACCCACCAGGTCATTTGTGGTTTCTGTACTAGATTGCAGGAATTTAGTCACGCCATCCGTTACAGCAGTCTGATAAAAAGACATCATTTCCTGTTTGTTTTTCTCCAACAGCAAATTCTTAAAATTATTTCTTTGCAAATAGAATTAGCTTAACATCATGTAGATACTTTCTCATCTGGTTTTATCATCTTGACGTAACATTATTTTTTAACCTTGCCACCAGACCACAGTGTTTCTTTTATCCTACAGTTCTGTGCAATGTCGGGATGGATTTATAAATCTTAGACAATTCTTCACTAAGGAATTTTTCATCTAAAGTGTGCCTTAAAGCTGTGTCAATGTAATGTACTACACATTACAAATGTCACTTTGCTTAGATCCAGAGGACATAAGTCTGTCTCACATACACTCCTGGAAATTGAAATAAGAACACTGTGAATTCATTGTCCCAGGAAGGGGAAACTTTATTGACACATTCCTGGGGTCAGATACATCACATGATCACACTGGCAGAACCACAGGCACATAGACACAGGCAACAGAGCATGCACAATGTCGGCACTAGTACAGTGTATATCCACCTTTCGCAGCAATGCAGGCTGCTATTCTCCCATGGAGACGATCGTAGAGATGCTGGATGTAGTCCTGTGGAACGGCTTGCCATGCCATTTCCACCTGGTGCCTCAGTTGGACCAGCGTTCGTGCTGGACGTGCAGACCGCGTGAGACGACGCTTCATCCAGTCCCAAACATGCTCAATGGGGGACAGATCCGGAGATCTTGCTGGCCAGGGTAGTTGACTTGCACCTTCTAGAGCACGTTGGGTGGCACGGGATACATGCGGACGTGCATTGTCCTGTTGGAACAGCGAGTTCCCTTGCCGGTCTAGGAATGGTAGAACGATGGGTTCGATGACGGTTTGGATGTGCCGTGCACTATTCAGTGTCCCCTCGACGATCACCAGTGGTGTACGGCCAGTGTAGGAGATCGCTCCCCACACCATGATGCCTGGTGTTGGCCCTGTGTGCCTCAGTCGTATGCAGTCTTGATTGTGGTGCTCACCTGCACGGCGCCAAACACGCATACGACCATCATTGGCATCAAGGCAGAAGCGACTCTCATCGCTGAAGACGACACCTCTCCATTCGTCCCTCCATTCACGCCTGTCGCGACACCACTGGAGGCGGGCTGCACGATGTTGGGGCATGAGCGGAAGACGGCCTAACGGTGTGCGGGACCGTAGCCCAGCTTCATGTAGACGGTTGCGAATGGTCCTCGCCGATACCCCAGGAGCAACAGTGTCCCTAATTTGCTGGGAAGTGGCGGTGCGGTCCCCTACGGCACTGCATAGGATCCTACGGTCTTGGCGTGCATCCGTGCGTCGCTGCGGTCCGGTCCCAGGTTGACGGGCACGTGCACCTTCCGCCGACCACTGGCGACAACATCGATGTACTGTGGAGACCTCACGCCCCACGTGTTGAGCAATTCGGTGGTACGTCCACCCGGCCTCCCACATGCCCACTATACGCCCTCGCTCAAAGTCCGTCAACTGCACATACGGTTCACGTCCACGCTGTCGCGGCATGCTACCAGTGTTAAAGACTGCGATGGAGCTCCGTATGCCACGGCAAACTGGCTGGCACTGACGGCGGCGGTGCACAAAAGCTACGCAGCTAGCGCCATTCGACGGCCAACACTGCGGTTCCTGGTGTGTCCGCTGTGCCGTGCGTGTGATCATTGCTTGTACAGCCCTCTCGCAGTGTCCGGAGCAAGTATGGTGGGTCTGACACACCGGTGTCAATGTGTTCTTTTTTCCATTTCCAGGAGTGTATATTCTCGTATAACTCTGGAAGAATATTTTCACTTGTTTTTGTAATGTTTGAAAACTTTGTTGTGAGGAACACATTGTTTCTTTGTTATCACATGTTTTTGCAATCTGCTGTACTACTGGATGTAACATTAAGATAAAGTATTTTGCTATGATTCTGAGTTCAAATACTGGTTATCACAATGCACTAGTTCTGGTCAATGGTCTCCTTCACTGTAGGCAAGATTTTGCTTCTCACTTCATGGGGGATACATTGTATATATCAAGAACCAGTTATTGGAAAGGGTAAAATCTCTTGAGCACCCACTGTGCCTTGCTTGACATAAATACTAATGATTTCTTGTGAAAGACTAATAACAAACATTTCTACACTGCCAATATTGGTGTGGGATAGATCCATTGCACACATTAGCTCTCACTTTTCCTAATTGTCTCTTTATTGCCCTTCAGAACATTTGTGGATGTCGAATAAATGATATTTTTGCACTTATTTTTCATCGCGTTTGTAGTGCTTCCATTGTATACATGTAACACTACACCACTGTCTTTTCCAGTGAGCATGATCCACAGGACCACAAGCAACCATCTCAGCCATTATCTGGAGTTAAAAATAGCAATAATTAACAATTGTTGTGCCAAATACAACTCCTATTTTTTTCTCTTACCTCTTTAAAATAATGAAGTAATTTTTTTGAAATTGTAGGACAAGAAAAAAGCAAAGCAGAAAAGTATTACGATAATTAGTTCCACAATGATCCCATGATCCCAAGTTGAAACTTAGTTGACAGTTTCTTCACCAAAAAATGAATGTTATTCGTATTTTTTGATTAAACCCAATGAACACTTGTTCTAATTCCATTCTCGAAACTCATTTTGTGTGTGTGTGTGTGTGTGTGTGTGTGTGTGTGTGTGTGTGTGTGTGTACACCACGCACAATTAAAAATATGTGAGGATATACCATACCCTAGCACAGCTACTACCACAGTCTGAAATGGGTCACCTTATACCTAAATTAACTTCACTCTGTTTAAATAATTTCACTTAATTTCAATCATTCATGAAAAGAGCAGACATAAATATTAATAAGACAAAATATTGGTTTATAATTTCATGATATACTCCAGAAAGAAATATTATTAATCACAACTACTGTCAAAATCAGCATCCTCTAATTATTTCTCTTCACATTACTTTTTCTTCTAATTCTATATCTGTTACATATGTTCCACTGGAAACTAAGAGAAGCAAAAAAGCTATTGAAATGAAGGAAACTTTTGCCATTGGCATAAATAAATAAGGTCTTCTTCAGGTGCCATTTCTGCTTCCCTTTTCCTTCTTAATATTATTAAAACCTATTTTTATTCTTTCACATGCTTTTCACTTACCACTGATTGCTTATATTGATGCCATAGTTTCTTGTGGCATCTCATTGTAAAATCATCTACTTGTCAGAAAATTTTACCCATTTGTTTATTATTGTACTTCCTGAAATATTAAGTCCCAGTGGCATTACAGAGACTGCTAATATTACTTGTGACACAGCAAAGCTACAGGGTTTAGACAAAAATATGGGAACACTATGAGAAATGCATGCTTGAACTTAAATACAGGTACTAGCCAAGCCTGTATGTTGCGCTGTTGGATTTTCCACAAATGGCACCTGTGCAGTGACCTCAATATCTTGTAAGTGTCAGTCATGGTCAGAACAATGTCCTGTGTAGTTGTGAATGCATCATGTCAGAGCTAAGTGAATTCAAATGTGGGCAAATTGTTGGTGTTCGTATGGTGGATGCTTCCATAACCAAGGGAGTCAATTGTGTTAAGTCTTTCAGGGGACACTGTATCAAAGGTTTATAGTGCACACAGGAAAAGCAGGAAAACGTCATCCACAAAGTCACTGTGGATTAAAGTGTCTGTTGAGCGATCATGACAGACAGTGTTGGCAGAGGTTCAAATGGCTCTGAGCACTATGCGACTCAACTGCTGAGGTCATCAGTCGCCTAGAACTTAGAACTAATTAAACCTAACTAACCTAAGGACATCACACACATCCATGCCCGAGGCAGGATTCGAACCTGCGACCGTAGTGGTCACGCGGTTCCAGACTGAAGCGCCTTTAACCGCACGGCCACACCGGCCGGCTGTTGGCAGAGGATTGTGGCAAAAAAATAAGAGTATGACAGCTGTAAAAGTCACTATACAACTCAATGTCACACTCACAAATCCTGTCAGCATAAAAACAACATGAAGGACTCCATAAGCAGGGAATTGCAGGGTGAGCTGGAATTGCAAAACCACTTATCACTGATGCAAATTTCATCTGTGATGCAAATTTGGTGCTGAAGCCATAAAACTGGTACTTTGTAGCAATTGAAAAAAGTAATTTGGTCAGATGAGCCTAGTTTCACATTGTTTCCAGCTTTTGGCCAAGTTTAAATCTGAAGAGGGGGATATGGCTGGACTTCAGTGATGATTTGGGCAGCCATATTGTGGTATTCCATGGGTGACAGGGTTATTTTGCAAGACTGTATTAGAACCAAGGATTATGTGAAAATTTTGGCTGATCAGGTCCATCCCATGGCACAATGTTTGTTATCTAGTGGTGATGCTGTCTTCCAAGATGATAGGGCTGGCATTCACACAGTTCACATCATTCAGGACTGACTGTGAGGATGAATTATCGCACCTCCCCTGGCCTCCACAGTCACCAGATCTCAATATTACTTAGCCTTTGTGGCCTACTTTAGAGAGCAGTGTGCATGATGACTTTCCACCTCCATCACTGTTACCTGCACTTGCCACTGTTTTGCTGGAATAATGGTGTAAGATTTCCTTGAAAACCATAGACGGCCTGTATTTATTTACCTTATGATGACTGGAAGCTGTTTTGAATGACAACAGTTTTCCTGACCATATTAGGTGTGGTATGTGTTGTGGTTTTTGGTATTTCCATATTTTTGTCTACCGCCTCAATTTGCTTCAATGATTTTGTAGTTCAAACATTTTCCAATTACATTTTTTCCATATTCTGAGATTCGGCAGTTATAAATTGCCTGTCCAAATTAAAAATTTCCATTTCCTTGTAATACTGCGTTGCTTGTTGTTAAATTCAATTTTTTTTCTTCCAACACTGTGTCCCTTTTTGACAAAGTAATTCTAATTTTCTTGTGCTGTTTTCAGCAATAACGTTTTGTTTTTTTACGTAACTTTACCATAATGATATCCCCTAGTCATATACACACAGTGTTCTGATTTCATATTGATACTTTAACATAGATTACAAAAATACGGCATTACAGCATTACAACTAGTTTATTTTGTTTTACAATAAATTATCTGTAACCATACCAAACAGTATTTCCAGACATATAATCATGTAGTAGTAATAATCATAATTTGAGTCTGTGGCTTAACATTCTTCAACAACTGGTATTCTGCATATCATTTTTCTCACTAATGTGAAACTCTCTCTTTCATTCTATATTATGTTAATACATACAACTGTGAAACTAATATTACAACAGTGCTGAAATTAATGTTGGATATGGTTTCATATTCCATTAGATATTAAGACAAACATTCTGATTTATTACATCCAAGGAGAGAAATGAACTAATTTGTTCCATACTAGATAAAAAATGGGACTCTGATACCGATAAGGGAATGTCTTGAAATATTGGTTCAAAGCCAAGTTTTTTAACCACTCTATCTTCCAGTTGTGTCCACACTTCTCAGGAAGTTACCTAACCAATCTTAATACTGAAATATTTGGATGGATTGCTCATACAGCTGTTTTCACAGACATTTACAAGTATGCTACACAAAAGTAATGACCACAGTCGTAGTTTCAAATTCTGACATCTCTGTAGCTTGTCTGTATACAGTCAGCTTATAAAAGAAAGAAGTAATATTAGGAATTCATGATGTCCTTAGAGCTGGATCAGCAAACAAATATCATACTGATTTTGAGAAGAAATCGCTGTACTTACTATAATGTAGTTCCTGTTTAGTATGTATTTCATAATGTTACCAAATACAGCTGTTTATCAAGCTTCATGCCAGTACTATTGTAAGATCTAAATTTCAAAATGAGTGTATGAAGAGCATGTCATTTAGGGCATAAGATTTCATGCAACAGAAGATTTTTCAGAGTACAGTGACAGAATTGAAAATGAGTTCTGCTGTGGAAGACTTTGCATTTTCATAATGGATGAAACTTTGATTACAGTGAAAGATCACATGAGGTAAGATCATTAATTGTCAAATTGTCAATGTGAATCATAAAATTAATAAGCTGAAATGGAAGCTTTGAACCGCACATAAAATTTTGCATAGAAATTGAGCTTGGGGAAAATATGTAAGTGGGTGGTGCCCAGCAGAGGGTGGAAGAAATGTATGTTAGTTCTTTGAAAGTAATCACAGGTGACTGCTATTCCCTTTGGGATGCCAAAACTAGTAACAGATGATTGATTATTCTGGGAGTGAATATGGAACCTAGCAGAATCAAACATATGCTCAGTTGTGACTATTCACAACACATTAATACTACAAGAACACATTATTAATCAGCATATTTGCAATGAAGATCATAAAATACACATAAAGCTACTTATTTGTGGGCAGTATTTCCTCTTCTGCCTCTACCTAAAGGTTTGAATTTATGTTATCTTTCCTTTCTGCACACTGACACATCACTTCAAAGTCTGGTTTCAGCTTAATGGACAACACTGGGGAAGCCATATGGATCCTCTCAAAGTAATATCATTTTAAGTTTTCGCAGGACTCAAGAAATTTGAGTGATGTGCCCAGTAATTTGACACCTCATGAGCACACTGTGTTGTAAAATAACATTCACAAATAATGTGCTGAAGAACTTACTTTTATATTTTAAAAAAATAGTTTCATAATTTTTCTGTCATTCCTGTATGTCTCCCAGTGTCATATGCAAAAATTTTCTCGTAGGAGGACATGTTAATCAGTATGAAATAACAAATAAAATTTTATCTGCACTACAGCTGGCAGTTTGTCTGAAGAAAAAACTGGAATGCTGTAAATGAATACCTAAAAAAGTCCATTTTAAATTAGGTTAGTTGTGTTAGGGACATTGTGAAAGCAGTTCCAATTCTTTGCTTTCAGTGGTGATGGTTTTATCTTCTGTTATGAACAGAGTAAGAAAGTAACAGCATATCAGAATTAGATACTGGTTCATTTAATGTACTGATTTCTTTGCTTTGCTTGTGTTTCCATTTGTGTGTTTTATACAGTTTATTTCCATCAGCATTCCCTGTACTGAACAAGGGGAACTGACTCATTCTTTATGTTTGTTGCCAATTTTATGTGTCTTTAATTTTGGCTTCAGATACCAGATACTGAAGAAGTTTAATGGTTAGAGCACTGAAATCATAGCAAAAGTGGCGTTTATATTTCCATCTTACAATCCTAATTTATGTTTTTCATTATTTCACATAATCACTTCTGGAGAATACCAAAATAGAACAAGGCTACAGTTTATTTCAACTCTGTCCTTATAAAACTGGACTGATACCCCATTTTATTTTTGAATATCAGTGGAATACAAGTACAGTTATTTGTGACTAAGAATAAAAGTCATAAGCCATGCAAATTATAGCCTCTGCATCCTGTAAAGCATATAATTCTTTTATATACAACTGTGCTTATTGATATCTTCAAAGTAAACATGACATATTTCCTTTCACTGCTCCCACCAAAGTATACAAAATTTTGACATCACATAAAGTTACTGATTGGTCTGACATTTTACTTCATTTACTGGAATATAATATTTTTCTTTAGCTTGCACCTTATACTTTCCATTTATGAAGACTGTGAGAGCCTCGTCAAATATTGATCTTTGTAAAAAATTCTGTTGTTCATTACTTATAAAGTCAATAGCTGTCTCATTGAATAGCTCATTACACTTTTTAATTATCATTGGACAATGATAGTTCATAGGAATATGTAAATGCACTGTACTTATAATTAAGTGTAACACTTTCTACATTTTGTCAAAGAGTTAACTGCTAACACAAAAGTCCTACAGGTAGCATACTGTTAATGAAATTTTTCACTATTTGCTATATATATAATCCAGTAAACAACTCACAGAGTGCATTCTTACCGTTTACAAATACAAGGGTGTGTGAATTCATGTAATATTCAAGATTTATTACTGTACGAATTGCCCTGCTACCAGAAAACATCTGGGAATTTATGAGTGTTAAAAAGCACAGTGTGCTTTTTTTTACCGTTTTCAGTGCTACAAAACAAGTTAATGTTTACCTCATCATTTAGATTCTGGTGTAGATATGTAAATTGTTTAGAATATACTCATACATTTTGTATAGCAAATATGGATACTTTATCACATATACCAGCTTTCATCTTGTTTGTGCATGTGTTCCTTTCCCAAACCAATCTGCATATGCATGCATGTTGAATAACATGTGGCTTCACTGATTCATTCACTCAGAGTAGCTCTCTCTGTTATTGTGTGCACGTGCACACGTGCATGCATTATTTGGCACATAGGTGCATAATGCACATCCAAGCTCATGCGCGCTTGCGCGCCCACACACACACGCGCACACACACACACACACACACACACACACACACACACACACACACATGTACACACACAGGAAGGTACACATTATTTCTTGGTGGAGGGTGAAGGAACTGTATCACTCTTTCTGCTGGTCACAGCTGATTCAATCAAAATTTTGTAATATATTTAATGTTTCATGTTCTGCAGCTAAGATTGCTTCTTTTTTATCACAACATAAGCAGAACTCTTCTCTTTATTTGTAAAAATTCTCTTCCCAAAAGTATGTAATACTCAAGTCTGATGTTCTTTGTAAAGTGTACAAAAAGATAATTCATTTTTGGTGCACTGTATTTAACCACAGACAATGCTATGTATGAAAAAAAATCCAGAAAATCAATTACAATTTACATGCCGCTCTTGAAACATATATTTTCACTATGTGCTGTTTGTGTCACAGGTAGTTTAAATGAATTTATTTAACATGGAAATTTTTGCAATTTGATAGGATATTCATTTTATATATTTGATAATGTTGTTGATGTTTTGCCAGTGCCACGTAAGGTTGAATTAATTATCACAGTGCAAAAAATGGTATAAAATTATCATCATGTTATTAGTAATTACACAACATGTGGTTCACAGTTAAGCTTCTTACAAAAAAAGTGTTTTGTTCACATGGCTTCATTTCTCTCTTCTGTGTGCTTAGCCTAAAATGTGTCTTAATGCCAGTGGTGCCTAGCAGAATGATTTCTTTTTGTGACTGTGATTGTGATTCTTATTTATTTGGTTTTATTTGTGTTTTCTTGGTTTCTTCACTATTTGTTCTAGTATGACAACCAAAGCACATTATACAAGAATACTCTCCACTACATGAACATCGGATTCACCAGCATGTTTACCATTGAGTGTATTCTCAAGATTGTCGCTTATGGAGTTCGGGTAAGGAAATCCCTAACATAAAACAGAAAAGAAATATAGAAAATGGGTACAGCAAAACAGGAATTGGTTTGCAATATTTTGTGACAACTGCTCTTTACTTACTCTTAGGGCTGAGTTACAAATATTATAGATATGAAACATAAATGCTGGGTAAATCTTGGTTTATTCCTCTATGTAGTCAGTATACAATATATCATTTGAATAGCTCCTCAGTTGTTTTTTTGTTGGATTCTGAACATCAAGTATTTTACCTTCTGAGCAGTGAGATAATTTTTATTTCTGGCATTGGAATATTTTAACATTGTTTGAACACATTACATGTTTTTTCCGCTGGGAAAAATGTAGCAATACAAAGTAGTTGGTCATGTTGTTGCATTTGGAAACAACATGGATGCCCTGTTGCTTCTTTGTGGATAAATACAAGGTATTAAATGTTGGTGTGAGATATAATATGGCCTATAACAACATTTGTCATAAAATGGGTGACTTTTTTAAGCTGTAAACAGAATTATGATTTTAGATTTAAATATGTTGCAAACGTTCCTGTTTTGTTAACCACCTCATTGTTATTTGCAATTTTCTTCCACAAATCCAAATTTATGACTGTAGTATGAAGAATGACTAACAAAGCAGATTTACTCTTATTGATGGACATTGTGTTTAGTGTGAACACATTGGAGCCATGGTTTAACATCAGTATGAACTGTTAAAGAAAATTATGCCAGTGGTTATCAGATTGACTTCACCATTATCTTAAATCTGAGATAATGAGCTTCAAATGTTTTAATTAATTTTCTCATCCTGTAGCTATGGCTCCATTGTCAGGTATTATTTTTAACACCGTAAAATGTGGAAATATTTCTGATGTGCAAGTTAGTTTATAGAAATTACATTGTATGATCTATTAGAAGAGCCTCCTGACATTCACCACGCAGATGTGCAGACAGCAACCATTATAAATCATTTGTCACTGTCTTACATCTACATCATTTATTCTGTAAGAATGCTGAATTAATTAAACATAGTTCCAAAATTTATAAACATAGAGGACATGGTTCATGTTGAAAAATAACAACAGCTGTTTTCCATACTTTTACATTACCCTGCATGCTGTATGATTCATTGTGTGAGAATGGTTGGAATCCAGAAATTGATGTTGCATGGCATGCTGGATATGTGCATTAAGTGTAAAATTTGCATGCGTAATTATGGGTGCACGTATGAGTTTAGCTTGATGTGTGTCACGGGCAAAGCTGCATGGGATGAGCATGCTACTGCAATTTATGCATGTGCATGCATTGAAGATGTATGTATGTTCGCATTGCTGCATCGAAGTGTTTTGTGTACTGTGAGGGATTTAGTGCACTGTGATATTGCATATGCAGGTGAAGCTTAATGGAATTTTGATTGTAATGAATGGCGTGTTAATGAAGAAGTCTGAACAGTGCTTCATCCAGCTTGTAACTATTTCATTGCCAGCTGTTATTGAAGTAGTTACATTTATGTTGCAATTCCTTTTTTTTTTTAATTTTTTGTTCACTTTTTTCAAAATTTTTGTTTAGGTATGCAAATTACTTTATTTTGAGGGTGGAAACCTATCATAAAATGCATATATATGCAGTCATTGATGAAGGTCCATTACATTTTGGGAAAAAAATGTAGCTATACATCTTTCTGAGTTGGAAAAATTGTATTAAATGTAGACAGATTTGTTTCACAACTCGATAAAAATGCACCTGATATGAGAATGTTCTACAAACAAACAAAAAATCTTTTATTACTTACAATATTATCACAAAATAGTTTATTTAGGTTTCTAGTAGTTGGCTTTCAAAAATTGGCTGCATTCAGTGAAAATTATCTGGACTGTCTTGGGTGTAGCCAACCTAAGTGGATATCAGTTTATGCTTGCCTGCAGTTGTACTGTTAGGAGATATTTTCCAAGAAAACATTTATATTAGCTGTAGGAGGGCTTCTTTTATCTTCCATAGGCTCACTCTGAATATTGTTTCTGTAACTTTTGTAGATAATTGTTATAAACATATTCATCAGAAAACAATGAGCAGAAATATTTATCTAGTGCAGAAAGTGTTGCCTCTTAATAAGCTTTTGGCTATGCTCCACTTTAGTGACTGGCTATTCATTAAAATTATATTAAATACCAATGTTCAAAAAGTGAGTGTCAAATCTATCATTTTTTCCATTAGTGTTTTATGTCCATTGTGACAACATTTAAAGCCATGACCTATATATTGTAGTAAAACCTTTGATACTACATATTTTATTGTTTATTAATATTTCCAAATGTAATGTTTCAGCTGTATCCTAAATTCTTTTTAAGAAACCTTTTCCATATTGCAGTTTAATTAAACCAAATACAATGGAGAAATAAGAGAAGGCCTTCAAAAGTAAATAAATAAATAAAAATAAAAAGTGTGCAGCCTAGAATTTCTGAATGAATGTGGTGTCATCATACTAGGAATTGTGTTTGTGTAATTGCAGAGAATTCAAGTATTGTTTTAGTCTTTAACTTCATTCCCATTTGAAATGAAGTACTTTAAGTAAATAACTTTAGCAATGCCCACAAATTTACTGTAATTAATTCTGAAAGTTTTGCATGCCATACTACAAGCTATGGAAAAATTTCTGAGACATGTGTGGCATTGATCCAGCACTCGGCATGCTATGTAACTACTAGTGTTCATTACTGCTATGTGTGTACTGGAAACAATTAGAGTAAACTACATTATCCAGATCACCACTTAAATGTGCTGGTGAATTTATATTTCATAACTGAGTATCCCTAATTTAATTAGGGTAGAATTTGATCCCTTTAACTGAAATAATACGGTTCTCTGCAATCTGTTGTGCTGGTCCATTGCTAACTTATATGTTTTATTTCTTCAGTACCATGATGCTCCAGCATTGTTCGAGGATATACTTCATATCATGAATGCGCTGTTCACCATGTTCTTCCTGATTGAATGTATCATGAAAATGATTGCATTTGGATGCAAGGTGATACCTCTAGGACATTGTGTTACATTCTTTCTTGAACACTGACTGACTGAAACTTTAATTTCATACTTTGCATTTAGCTGTTTGGCACTGTGTGCACTGTTTCAAGCTTTCATGCCATATAATACTTCCCAATTTATACAGGGAGGTATATTTACCATTTTGCATTGTGTGGATGTCCTATAATTGGTTGGAAATATGTATTTCTCCTACAATTTTATGATTGGTGCAGTGTTTGGATTCATAGAGACATGCTGTACTGTTCAAATAAGTAGATAAATGAGTTTTGAGGCAGTTAAATAGAGAAATTCCTACTTCATTCTGTCTGTTTCACTTTTCAATCTGCGATATGCCTGTCTCAGTTCAAGTATGTACATTGGAAATAGGGATAGATAATTTCATAGATAGTGCATATGTGCCATACAGGTGAATGTGATATTTTAAATTTATTGCTACCAATTGTTGCAGGGTTAATAATTTTGAAAATTTAAAGTTATTAAAAAATTTTGAAGATACATAAAATGATGATTGTATTATGCCAATAAGAATTATAAAATGTGAACATTAATGGTTTCACTGCAAACATAAAAGAAAGAATCTGTTGCAGGTTATAAGAATACATCAATATTTTGTGTAAGCTAGGTCATGGTTATTTGTTTAATTTAACCCATTTTGTTACTCAACTTTTTATGGTGTCTTCATGTGATACAAGGTTGCAAGGAGCACTTACCCCCTCCAGTTATGATATAAAACCAGTCGATAGAATAGTATAAAGCAACAACTAGTACAAATAGGTAAAAGAGGGAAAATAATGCATAAATAATTGAAAAATCAAGAACTAATAGGTGTAACATGACAGCTATAAAGCATAAAATGTAGAAACAAGTAAGGAAGCAGATATTTTTATTCTGCAAATTCATGACAAAATTCATTTGATACCATATGTTGATGATGAGGTAACATGATAAAAATGGTTTACGCAATGCCAAATAATTTACAGAACTCTCCTAGCATTACTTTATCAGTTTCAAAGCTCATTGTGAATACATCTAGGTCACACATTGTTTCTGGTATGTATGTGAAAACCAAAATGTACTTACAAAGATAAATCACAAAGAAAATTTATATATTGGCGAAGAGTTCTCAGGCTTCCAGCCGGGTGGCGATGTCTTCAGAATTGCTACGTTTCGATGAGTGACATACTCGTCATCTTCTGGCGAACATGACGAGTATGTCACTCGTCGAAACGTCGCAGTTTGAAGACACCGCCTACCGGCTGGAAGCCCGAGAACTCTTTGCCAGCTGTATACGCTGGGAAAGCATAAATTTAAATTTATATATTGTTCCAATGTGATATAAAGCTCTTAGCTTAACAGCTGGGTAAACTTTCTAATCATCTTCTGGCCTCTTCACTAGAATATGATAACAGTGACATCAGTCAAAATGTCATGTGTAACATGAGACTATATATCAGTTCAACTCAATGGGAAAAAGAATGAAACATGTATGGTACTGATCTCTTTACATGTTTTACTTTCCTATTCACTTTTGGTGATAAATGCTACATAATTTGGAGATCACAAATCGAAAGTCAATGATGACAATCATGGATACAGAAAGCTGTATGATAATTTAATTTTTGTCATTGAGAATCAAGTACAGTCCCATCTTTTTTCTTGTTACCTCTCAGCTATACAGGGATATTCAAAATGATGGACCCATTTTCAAAACTTCGTATTTCTTCAAGTACAAAACCAAAATGAACAAGCTTTATATGAATGGAGAGAGAAAGTTTCAAAATTTTTTTGTTATGTTTGATATCAATGTAATAAATTTAATAATTTGTAATAAATTAGTTTTTAATAATTATTTAGTCATAACCAGTAGGGATTGTACAGCAAATGTCATCTCAGAACTTTCCATACAGTTGGTTGGGGTATTCCAAGTTGTTGACTGGCCCTATTGGTAGACTTACTGGGCTGTGCACAAAACTTCCTTGAATCTGTCGGACATCATCCTCTGACGCACTTGGTCAGTCTGTGCTTTTTCCCTTTCACACACTTCCACGTTGTTTAAATTGCTTAAGCCAATGGCTAATGCTCTTGTGAGTTAGTGGTTGAATACCAAATTTGGTACAAAATGCCTGCTGCAGTGTAATTTCCAATCACTTTTCACAAACTCAAGAATGCAGAAAACCTTGTGCTTCACAGTCGCCATCTCACTCACAACTGACAGTGAAACGGGATGGCCCTATTGTCACAGGAACTCTATCGGTCGCTTCTTAAACCATCGTTACCCGCCCACTGCTGTCCACCAAAAACTTTGAAACTTCCTCTTTTCATTGGTAAAAGCTTTTTCAGTGTGGATTTGTAGCTAAATACATGTGAATTTTTGAAAATGGGTCCATCATTTAGACTAAACCTGTATAATCACTGTAAATGGTTATTCATCAGTATGCATTTTCATAATGTAGGAACACATTTGTATTAATTTTACAACAATCATAGTGAATTCTTTAAATGACATTTTCACCAAATCCAACTAAAAAACTTTATTTCCATGGTTGGCCACTTTCAGCACTATGCCTTAATTATATGGACATCCCAGTAAGAATAAGAAAAGAGAAACATAAAAAAATGAAGAGAGTCCACATAGGAGTCCTTGAGACTGTAAATTATCCAACATGCCATACAGGAACAAAGTAAATTCATACAAACAGAGTAAGGAAAGTTCTGGCAGAATAGAAATGATTTAGCAGTAGAGGACACCACTTATTCTGAACAGCAGAAATGTTGAGTTTAACAGGCATACAAGAAAGAGAATGAAAGCTTGCTATATTTTGGAAAAAAAAAACACACACACACACACCTGTGTAAATTGTGCCAGCTAGACACACAATCCGGGACTGCACTGACAAGGGCCTTCACAGGCAGGCACTACTCACCAAACCTAGTGTGCAAACAGATTTCCCATCCCATAACCTCATACAACCCCAATCCTCCCACCGCTCCCAACAAATAGCTGCAAAGGAGCACCACCCTCATCACCCAATATCGCCTTGAACTGGAGCAACTGAACCATATCCTTCATAGGGCTCTGATTACCTATCATCATGTGCAGAAATGAGGGACATCCTACCCAAGATCCTTCCCATGCCTCTTAAAGTGGTATTCCATTGCCCAACCAACCCACACATCCTGCTCGATCCCTATGCCACTCCCACTCTCATCCCATTGTCACAAGGGTCATATTTCTGTGGAAGACCTGTATACAAGAACTGCCTGATTCACCCACCCAGCACTTCTTACTCCTGTCCTATCCCATCAGAGGCAGGACCACCTGTGAAAGCAGCCATGTAATATACCAACTCTGCTGCAATCACTACACAACTTTTTATGTGAGCATGACGAACAACCAGCTGCCCACCAGAATGAATGGCTCCTGCCAAACTGTTGCCAGCAACGAAGTTGACAAGCCAGTGGCACAATATGCAACTAAGCACAACTTGCTCAAGTCCAGTGGCTGCTTCACTACCTGTGCCATCTAGATTCTTCCCTCCAGTACCAGCCTCTCTGAATTATGTAGAACGAAGCTATTCTTGCAACATATCCTTTGCTCCTGCACTCCTCCTGGCCTCAATCCCTGCTAACCCTATGTCCTCCCCCCCCCCCCCCCCCTACCCAATAGTTTCCCCTTTCTGTACCCTGTCACCCCTTCCAAACCATGCCTCCACATCATCTTCATTGTGCGCTATGCCTTACTGGCCTTGTTACCTGTGTATTGCATGTTTAACCTGTTCACCTGCCGCTGCTCCTTCCACATTCCTAACCAGCATACCTGCTTCCTCTCTGAGAGTCACTAGCTACTGATCTCCAATCCCTCTTCCTACTTCCCACCACTTCCTTCCTCTACCTATCCCACTGAACACAAACGTATCTCATCCTAATCCACCTGCCAAACTGCAAACCCAGCATTAAGTGTGTAGCTGCCACAGTGTAAAGGCACGTGTGTGTGTGTGTGTGTGTGTGTGTGTGAGTGTGTGTTCATAAAGGATTTCTTTCATAAGCTAGCATGTTTTCACTCCTTTTGTGTGCGCCTGTCAATGACTCAACACTTCTGCTATTCAGTGAGTGGTCTCCTTTACTTCATTTTATTTAAAATTCTTACAGCTTTCATTTCAAAACCATACCTGTACATGCCATTTACTCACAATGTCCCTCCTAGGGCGATGAAGGTTAAAGTTTTCTGTCTGAAGTGAATGATAATATTTTGTTTAAAATTTATTAATTACCATCATCTTGAGTGAAAAATTATGGTTAACTCACATTTTCTGTGACAGTTATGTGCAATTTGTATAAATTCTACTTTGTTTCTGTATTGTTTGGTGGAAAATTTGTAGTCCTGTATACTCTTACATCTAGTCCCTTTATTTTCTGTGTTCTTGTTTTCTTATCAAGCTACAGTATCCACATAATAATACCTTAGTACTGAAATTTTTGAATCTTGGAAATAAAGATACTCAGCCATATTTAGCAAACATTTTATCATTTAAAGAACTCCTTTGTTACAGTTTTCTGAAATGATTTTTAAAAGTTTTCTTCCATTCACCATGTACCATCTTAGCATGCCCCTCATTTCTTGTTACAATGCTCTTTTATTCTTTTCAGTTGTTTAAAACTATTTGTTTATTGCATCCAGAGAAGGTCTGCAGTCAAATACAAATTGTGAGATAAAACTTTTGTGAGTCACCAATCATCTATGTACTCTTGATTCGAATTTCTGTCAAAGTCATGCTTTATCTTATTTAGTGGGCTTTACAGAACTTGATTTGTTATACAGCCATCATCACGTACAAGTTGAAGACAGTGCTAAGTATAGTTTCCAGTTGAAACAAAGATGCTCCTCTTTGGAGGATGTGAGCAATTAATCCTTTCAATGCTAGAGATGTGCTTGCCACAGGCCACGCCGAGAGCAGTGTCGTTGTGGCCTGTGCCTGGACCCTTCATTGTGGAATGGTTACCTGCATGCTGAGTAACTTGCACTGGCCTGCTGGTGCTGTTCTGAATATATTTCAGATGTGTCTTGCGGGCTGAACAATTTAATCTGCACATCCACTCTTTCCAGTTTGTCAGTGCTGTTGGTGCATGCTAACCCAATAAGCCATTCACCAACAATTCACAAGGGAAATTAAGAGCTTGCTGGAAACATTTTTGATTCATCTGAGTACATTTTGAGTACATGAATAAAATTAATTGTTCTGTGGCAAACTTCAAAGCCAAAATCAATCTTTTTGATTACAAAATTTGTCCTTTGCATGGGAATAATTTGATCACACCATAAATAGATGAATTTGTATAATACCTCTTTAACCAACACTATGTAGTGTGTGTATTTACTTGAGTCATGGAATAGATATTGCTGCATATAAAGACTAAGGTCTGTCTGTTGCCAACATACTACTTTTTCAAGAGAGAGAGAGAGAGAGAGAGAGAGAGAGAGAGAGAGATGCTTCAATCCTGGAATCTTTTAGCATTTGAATACTTTTTACATCATGCAGTTTCTCAATCCTTTTTACATTCCTAAACAACATTCATGGAAAAAAATCGTGAACACAAATATAATTGTCTAAGTTATATGAGGATAATCTTAAATATTGTAAGAAGATGAACATGTACAATTTTTGTTTTCCTTGCACAATGTATGCTGTGTAATTACATCATGAACAAAATAGGTATGGCATTATGTGAACAGTAAGTTTGTTTCTTGCCAGCATATTCCTTGATTTTGTGAGATGCTCTGAAGTGAGGAAATTTAACTGTTTGAATACTTTTTATGATACCAAGTATGTACTTTCAATCCTTATTTACATTCTTAGTCAATTTTCACGGCCCACAAATCATGATACCGGAACATACTCATTTGTGTCGTGTTGGAATAATTTCATCACACTGAAAAATGATGAATATGTGCAGTTTTTGTTTAATTGGCAAAATGAATCCTGTGTTTTTATGTTACACACAGTATAGATACTGTAAATCACCAAGTCTGTTTGTCACCAGTGCACTTCACCTTGTCAAAAAAAAAAAAGCTTCTAACTCAAGAACTCTAAGCATTTGAATACTTGTTTCAACATGCAGTACGTATTTTCAATCCTAGATAAATTTCGCTGTCAAAAATTAGCATAAGCACATGAAGATGAATAAGCTTTGTTTTAATGGTGCAATGTATGCTTTGTAATTACATTACACACAGAATAGATACTGTAGCTTCTGAAACACCAAGTCTGTTCATTTGGCAGCAAACTGCTTTACATCTATTGAATCTATTAATTTTGATGCAAGCCATGGACTGGCACTGCAAAAGTTTAAAAATAGATTTTATATTTTTCTTGTTTTTTGCAATTCTTTTGTTTTTAAATAATTTACTCAGCAGTATCAAATAATTCCAACCACCAGTTTCAGTTCCTGAAGATTTGTAACAGTTCTTTGTGTGTTAAGTCATGAAACACAGTGCAGTACACATTGGTACATCTGATGCACTGATCCTTCTGAGCTCACTAGAATGTCACAGTGGTTAAGTGCACCCATACTCAAATTGTAATCTACAGTGCATTGGGGTTTCTTTATCTTTTCACTGGTTTTGCAGTCAATCCATGTGTTGTGTTACTTGTGATAAACATCCACACTTTTCCTTTATCGTGCGACCTGATAGCAAGCATCTTCTCAGTTGACTTAAACTCAAGTTCTCTTCCTTTCAGTTTATTCTGCAGTTCTGACGTGTTGCACCTATTCTTATGAACAGCGATGTTTATGGTTCTTCTGTGGCTGTGAAGCCAGAGGAACAGATCTGGGATGGAATATCAGTTGTTGACATACAGTATATGTCCCTGTTCCACATATAGTCTGATAAATTATGCCATTACATCACTACTTTTCCCTAAATTGTGGAACCCAATTTCTGTTGTTGTACCTGTATATACAAAGAAATTCAACATGCGGCTATGCATTCTGACAGTCATGCAGAACAGATGTCTTTATTCCAAATCTACTTTGCTTGGATGGAATAAATTGTTTAAAAGATAACAGACATTAGAACAACAAGAGACTGTCGACAAAGCAAAGCTTCTGATGTGGACTAAATGCACTGTTAAACACTGTACATATTTTATTGACAATGTTTCTAATTTTAAACAAACTGTCACCTCCATTTCTGTACTCACAGAGTTGGCACTAAAGTGCAGCATTCTCAAAAGTAAAATAAAATGGATGGGGGACATAATTTTGCCAAAAAACTGGTGTGTTTAAAAGTATATATTTGGACCAATAATCACTTACTTTCAATATTTTAACTTCAGCTCTTAGAAAACAAATAGCAACAAACAATAAAGTTCCTCAAATCTATTATACTTCCACTTTAACAGTCGTGATTGTACTAATTCTGGAGTATTTACTCTGATGTGCACATAAAATTGATTTATTTCATCTGCTATAAACTTCAACAGGCCTTCTGACAGAAATATCATAAAAAATTACAGAATGGTTGAGTAATTAGCCAGTTCACATTCGTATCTTGAAGCCGCATCATCAAACTTATGCTTAAATGGCTGGAAATAGTTTGTTTCCAATCAAATGTGTCACTAAGTCATGCTCTAGTCAGAAGCATTTTGCTATCACTTTTGGATTCTTTGGATTCTGAAAAGCCACTGACTGTACCTCTTGTAAAATCATCAAACTGGTGTGCTGTACCACCTGATGAACAGGGCTAAGGACTATTACTCCATAATTCCACTATAGAATTATTACTGTTACCAACATCAGAGAATGCATCCTCACTGTTGCTCCAGTAAGTATCTCCAGGATCTCTCTGTCTCTGCGACCACAGTGATGTGACAGTTCTCTCATAGAACAGATGAATGCAAAGTTACAGTTGCTGAAAACATGCAAAGCAAACTTGAACTCTACGAAGAAGAATCACAGCAGCAAATGTAGAAACACACACTTGAAATATACACTCGGAACTCTAAACACCTGCTGGAAGATAGGTGCAGGAATACAGCTCTGCGTGTTTACACATCAGACGTGTGCAGGTACCTATGACTCAGTGCACTTTAACTCATCCACAGCAGTGAGAGGACCAATAGCTTGGGACACTTCCACAGATCAATAGCACTTACAGAAAACCCAGAGGCTGTGCCTAATAGCGTTCGCAGCACTTGGGGAGCAGCAGAGCAAGACAAGTGAGCAGGGACACAGCAGCCAAAGGGTTAATTAGGTGATTTCTCTGGGATAATGTCTAGAGCATTGTGTAGAGCTAATAAAGATATCCTCAGACTACCAACAGACTGACAAACAACAAATGATTCTTCTTGACTATGATCTGTTTAGTGCCTGTGTACAGCTTGGGACAAAATAGTACCCCACAGAATATGAAATAAAAGAAAAAAACCACAAATATTGTGTGTCATGAACAAAAGCTGTAATTTGAGAAGACCCATGCCTAATCAAAGCCATATTTCACAAAAATATGACCATATCATTGCTACTGTGCTAGTAGAAGTGCATTGACTTTGCTGTACACACTTTGGTGGACACGTTGTATCTCTGTTTGTGCTGAGCAGCTAATACAGTCTCACTCTAGTGCTAAACACATTCACTTCTTGTACAATGTGAAAGTTAATGTTATATTTACATGCAGTAAATAAATTTAATTTGTGCTCAGCATTTCTACATGGGTTCAATTTGTTGTGGTCAATGTACCCAACTAGAATTAAATGCTGCCTTACAGCAAAGTAAATGTAAACCCATAGGTCTTTTATAATGGCTGAGCACATTAAATGCTTCCTTTCTAAACTGGAATATTAGCTAAACTAGTTTAAGATAAAAAGGTAGGACTTGAAATTTGATGTGTTAACAAGCATGAATGTCCATTTTAGATACATTCTTTGTCATTGCTCACCTGTTGTGCTAGTTTGCCATTTCTATCTCCATTAGGCAGAATGGATTTTTCTTTTTTAAGTACTCAGACAAGCAGATATTAGTCTCACAGTTAGGATTTTTTTACATTATCAGTTCACAGAAGACTACCTACGGAGAAAAGAAGTCTAACCATGATTGACAGTATAATGGCTAAGCATTGGATACAAAAGCCAGATAGCACTTTTTAGGCACTTGTACTGACAAACAATTTGGCCATTTCCTTATAGATTTATGCTTCATGTTAGACAAAAGTATATATTGTTTGTCTACTAATTATAGATGGCATTTGTATGTGCAACACTAAATAAACAGTACCCATTAACAATATTACACCACAGTGGACTTGGCAAACAAGTAGTGAACATGGAATGAGAGTAAAGAACCGAGCCTGAGCCATGTATGTAAGAGTCATATGAACCGATATAGCTAACTGGTGAAGAGTAGGATCGACTGTAAACATTTGATAAATTGAGTGTTCTCCTGCTGCCCTTCATAATTAACATGTACAGTTAAATGTACTCATAAAGAATGAAATACAATGCAAACACTACTTTCTTTTGTGAGACATAAATTTCATCATTTAATCAGCATATCAGCACTTCAACTCTCAATACTATATTCTTTCCAATTGTACTACTAGTATTACAAGAAAGTAACATCATTTTGATGAAAAGACACAGTACTGCAGCTCCCAACCATCATCACAGTCAGTGTGAAGAGTAGATGTTTGTGACCCATTAGACAGTCCACATTACTTTCTGTAGTAGCAGATAGGCTAACATTGACTTACCATAACAAGATGTCCCTTTGCTGGCACATGTTTGACATGCAAACTAGTGATGTGGATATCATTTCTCAATATTTGAAAACAATCAGAAATGGGCCGAAGCTGCTGTGAGCACCGCTTTGCAGAGGTTTAGCACTAGAAACGTGACTAATAACCAAATTCTTCAAGCCTGGTAAGCTAGACTACTATAGATAGGGTTGTTCGAAGCCCTATTATGGCATAGGTACAAATGCTCCTGGGATGTCAGTTAAAGCATATTGGAGTTAGTGGACTAAGTGAACTCAGGGAGTGTATTTACAGCTAAAGTAATTTATACTACAGGATATTAAAGCATTACTTTAATACAAAATTGATGATTTAGTTGAAAAGTTACTCTTCAGTAGGGAGAGAAGGAAGACAGGGCTTAACGTCCTATCGATATCGAGGTAATTAGAGATGAAACACAAGCTCAGGTTGTGTCAAGGATAGGGAGGAAATCGGCCATGCCCTTTCAAAGGAACCATCCTGGGATTTGTCTGGAGTGATTTACGGAAATCATGGAAAACTTAAATCTGGATGGCCGGACATGGGTTTGAACCGTTGTCCTCTCACATGCAAGTCCAGTGTGCTAACCACTGTGCCACTTTGCTGGGTCTTCAGTAAGGAACTTTGGGTTCAATACCAGAAACAGCAGAGCAGACATGCTGGTGGAATTTCCTGAAAAGAACACTGTGTTCATCGCAAACATATTTTTCAAGAAAATTTCAGGAAAAAAATTGACACTAACAGAACCAAAGGGAACTATGAATGAGATTGACTGTGTGCTTTCAAAACAATGAACCAAACATGCAGGATTTGTTGATCTTAAACGAACTGAGAATTTCTAGTGACCACAGGTGAGAAAGGTGGAAAATAAAACTGAACACTAAGTTAGAAATAAATAACCTCATTAAGTAAAAAATCCTGTTTCATTGATTCAAAAAATTTAGAAGTCAAAGAGGAAGAATACTAATTAAAATTCACAAACAGGTTTAAGGAGAATGAAGGAACAGTAGTTCTAAATATGAAAAATTATGTTGTAACATAGTATACTGGAAAACTCTAGAGATGTTGCAGGAGTGAGGAGCAAAAAGCAAGACAAAGATTTCAGAAGACATGCAGTAATTGATGAAGAAGAGAAAAGAATTAAAAGTAAGAGATAACAGAAGTCAGAGAAGCTAAACGAATGAAACAAAACTATTCAATAATGTGTACAAGATGTAAGAACATATAATGAGAAGACTATCAGGGTGACAACCAAGAAAAACTAAAACGACAAGAAAATACAATCATATATTCTTTGTAGACACCTTATCACATTAGTAAGGATGTCAGATGGCTCTGTTATGACAAACTAGGAGACCATTCTAAAGGTGTTTGAGGAGTTATTCAAAAAATTGTTTAGTGCGCCCTGGGAAATTAACACACAAACTGTACAGCACTCTGAAAGTACTACCAGAAGAAGCAGAGAAATTGATTAGGTGCATTGAAAGAGGAATATTATTTGTAAATGACATAGTTATTGCAGAAATGATGAAAGCAGAGAGAAAGATGATGAACACAAGCCCTACACAGTTATTCACAGACTGTTTACATACAGTGGTGATATCAGAGTATTAGAACAATGCTGGAATATTCCCTAGAAATGGTACAAGGAAGATGTGAAGAGCTATAAGCTCATTAGTCTTTTGTCAGTAGTGTAAAAGAGTTTTACAAAAAATACTTACAAATTGTGTAGAAAAAACTTTGGGTATTCACCACAGAAAATAACAAGCTGGTGTTAGAAGTGGTTTAACACAATGGACCGGCTAGAGGTAACAACAAAGTTATAGAAAGAAGCAGTTAGCTAGCGCTTTGTATGAGTTTTAAAGACTATAACATGACATTTCACTCAGTCACAATTAAATCTGTGCTGACAGCACTTGAGAAACAAGGAATAAAATCTATCAGTGTCAGTATGCTGAAGATATTTACAATAAGAGTATTTCTTCCATTCAGTTACACCAAGAGAGTGAACAGTTCAGAACTGGGACAGAAGTTAGGCAATCACACTCAATTCAACTAAAATTATTTTCTGCAGCTGAGGATGAGGTCTTCAGATAATTAAATAAGAATGTAGAAGGAATGATGTGCATAAATTGGTCCTATTTGAGCCACCTATGATTTGTGGTTTATCTGGATGTACGGAAACCTCAGTAAAGGATGGAGGAACTGAACAAAGCAAAAATATAAAAGATTAATAATAATAACAACTTTTTGTGCCTAAGTGACTGGATGCAAGTTTTCCAGTTGGAAACCACTTAGGCGACTTGTATGTCCCTAATTTTCCGCAACAGGGACATACAGTTTAATGTTGAATCTGAACCACATGTTGTTCCTAGTAACTCCTCACATTATGCAGATGATTCATGTAAAGATTAACAATGAAGTTGTAGAAGAACTGATATATATGTATGCTTAGGATAGCTGATAACAAGAAGCAGATGGACACTTAAAGAAGTAAACAGAAGAGAAAAATGATGAGTTCATTTGGGAAACTAAATGCTGTATTCAGGAGTAAATTCTAAATATACCTGCAACATAAAGTCTTTAACTATTGTGTACTGCAAGTACTAATTTATGAAAATGGACTTCAAATGCTCAAACAGTTCAAAAATGGAGAGCCAGCCATGAGAAATGAGAAGATGCATATTGTGTGCAGCAAGAAAGTACAGAAACAAATAAGTGAATAAGAGGAAAGAAAGCAACTGAGGATGTGGCAGTGACTCTTACTAAAATGAAACAGTGATGGGCTGGGCATATAGTGAGGTGAAATGATGGGAGGTGGCCTAAGGAAATTCTGAGTTGGATTAATCATAACTGAAACAGACGTAGAGGATGATCTGACATCAGAAGCGAGATAAACATGGATGTGAAAAGCTGACAATCACTCTGTATGAAGAAATGTTGAGGAGGCCAGTAACCAGTAGCATGTGTCGTATGGCTAATGATGATGATGAATGAGTTGATGATGATAATGATTCTGATGACTGCTGGGATAGTTTATATGATTCTGAATAACTATTCGATAATGTAACTTCTACATCATCTAAAACTGGTGCCGTAATATAATGCACATAAATTCCTCTTAAGTGGAAATCAGAAATTTATTGAAAATAAATCAGATATACAATTGTCATATTGGAAAATTTGGGTTTTCTGGTGGTAATCCATATTATACTTGCACAGTATTTCAATCGTGTAACTCGCACCCTTCATCAGGTGCTCCCTGAGGCTGAATCCAATGTGTAACAGGTCCAGTATTTATGCCTATGGGGGCCAGACACTCCATCATCAGTCCATGTTGTGCCAGGCATCTGGTCTGAGATATGCACCAGTCAGTAGGAGCAACCATGTTCTTTTCTAGCCATAGCTGTTCTGACTCCTGTATGCATGCTTTTTGGTTGTTGTTAGTTAATAATTTTGTCATCTGACATTCTGTTCCATCTCCAAGTTGTACTGGGCATTCAATATTTTGATTGACATCATTTAAGCTTCCCAATGAACTCTGGTGTTCAGTTACTGTAGCCGGCTATGTCAGATGCTCCATCTGAGGTCTGCACCCACTAGAGGTGACTGCTGGCCACAGGTGTTCAAATTGTCATTTATTCTCAAAAATGATCATCCTCAAGTGCTTGATTTGCTATATGAAGTACCACCATCTGTTAGCCCGCCATCTGTTGGTTGTGTTGGATTATTTGTTCTGTCACCATTTCCAAAGTTATTTCCCCTGGAGATTGAATGTTGTCTCCATAGTGTCTATAGGATATTAAGCGCCAGATTTCAGGCAGACAAATGCTGATATCCTGTGTCACAAGTTTTTAAGATATTGTGTGACGTTTCTTTTGATGGATTCTTTAATATCCCTATCCCAGTATATGGGTATCTCTGTCAGAATCTTGACATCATCATAATTCATCGAATGATTTAGGTCCAAACAATCTTCCATTATAGCTGCTTGGGAGCCTGTTTGAGTCTGGTGTGCCATTGGTGCTCCTTACACATGCTGCAACAGTCTTGGTGGTTTGGCCAGTATATGACATACAACAGTGGCATAGTATGTGGTACATGACCGGTTTCTGGAGGCTCAGATCATCCTTTAAACTCTAACAGACCCTTAATCTTAGTTGGTGGGCAGAAAACGCTCTTCACATTATATTTGTGAAAAATTCTGGTGATTTTGGCAGATATTGGTCTGGTATGTAGTGAAAAAGCAACCTTCTTTGGTTCTTCTTGTACTTTTACTGACCCCTCTGTTGGAGAAGTAGTGTGCAGTGCCTTCTGAATATCTGTGGAAGACTATCCATTTCTGAAGAACACAGACTGCAGATGTACTATCTTGTCATCAAGTTGTCTGGATCCAAAAGAATTTATGCCCAATGAACGATAGTTTTGAGTACACCATTCTTCTGCAATGGATCGTGGCAGCTACTAGCTTGCATGTACAGATTGGTGTGAATTGGTTTTCAGTAAATACTATGGCCAAAAGTGGCATTTGACTTCCTCTGGACAAGAACATCTCAGAATGGCAGTTGTCCATTCTCCTCTATTTCCACCATGAACTTTATGTTATGGTGATGTGAGTTCAGGTGTCCTATGAAAACAAGGAGCTTTTCTCTACCATTGGGTCAAATCACAAAGGTTTCATCCACATATCTGAAGAAACATTTATGCAAGTGCCTCATTTTTGAATCTCTCCATAAAGTGGTTTGCTAGCACCTGTGAGAGCAGACTGCCCATTGCTACCTGCTCCATTTGGCCATAGGATTGACCCCCATATACAAAGTATGTTGAAGTTAAAATGTGACTGCACTAGTCCAGGAGAGCCATGTTGAACATTTCTCCAATCAATTCTAGTGATTCATTCAGTGGTACCTGGATGAATAAGGAAATCATGTCAAAGCTAACCATAATTTAAGAATCAGTGTTGTCTACCTGTTCAGGTTATGTAGAAAATCTTGCAAGTTGCAAATGTGGCATGTACATTTGTTTACATATGGCAATAGCATCTTCTTCAGGTCCTGAATGGTGGGGTAGGTGGTCATGCCAATGTTGCTAACTATTGTTTCCTGCAGAAGGGCCCTGTTTGTTCTGTCCACCTTGTTGGTGGGGTCTCTTTCTATTAGTCTGTATGCTGTATCATCTGGGTCCAACTGAATGAATCACTGTGAAAATATCGATGCACGAAGCATGCAATAACTACCACCATCACACACACCTTAGCAAAAGATCTGATGTAGAATCTAAGGAAATTCTGGTCTTTTGTAAAATTGTTAAGTGGGTCTAAGGCATCCATTCAGTCCCTTGTTGAACAGTCTATTGTGGCAGTTGAAGATAGCAAAATGAAAGCCACAGTTTTAAATTTCATATTCAGAAAATCATTCACACCAGAGAATTGTACAAACATACTGTCAGTTGACCATGGGACAGTCTCCCATATGGAGGACATAGTAATAAGCATCAATGGTGAAGAGTACGACTGAAAAATTTGAAAGCAAATAAATCACCATGTCCAGATGGAATCCCAGTTTGATTTTCCAAAGAGTACTTGGCCCCTTACCTAGCTTGCATTTATTGCAAATCTCTCACCCAGAATAAAGTCCCAAGCAACTGGAAAAGATGCAGGTGACTCCAGTAAATAAGAAGGGTAAAAGAATGGACCCACAAAATTACAGACCAATATCCCTATTTTCTGTTTGCTGCTGAATCCTTGAATGTATTCTCAGTTCAAATATGATGAAGTTTCTTGAGACTGAGAAGCTTATGCTCAGGAATCAACATGGTTTTAGAAGGCATCACTCTTGCAAAACTCAGTTTGCCTTTTCCTACATGATATAATATGAACTACGGATGAAGGGCAACATGCAGATTCCATATTTCTAGATTTCTGGAAATCATTTGACACAGAGCCCCATTGTAAGCTATTAAAAAAGGTATGGGTGTATGGAATAATTTCACAGATAGGTGATTGCCTTGAAGACCTGTTAAGTAATAGGACCCAGTATGTTGTCCTCGACATTGTGTGTTCATCGGAGACGAAGTTTTTGTCAGGAGTGACCCAGGGAAGTGTGATAGAACCACTGTTGTTCTCGATGTACACAAATGATGTGGCAGACAGGGTGGCTAAAATCTATGGTTGTTTGCTGATGATGCATGGTGTATGATAGGGTGAAGTTGATAAACAAAATTTCCAATTGGTGTAATGAATGGCAGCTAGCATTAAATGTGGAAAAATGTAAGTTAATGTTGTTGAGTAAGATGAACAAACCTGTAATGTTCGGGTACAGTAGCACTAGTGTCCTGCTTGACACAGTCAAGTCTTTTAAATATCTGGGCATAATGTTGCAGAGTGATATCAGATGGAATGAGTATGTGAAAACTGTGATAGGAAAGGCGAATGGTCAACCTTGGTTTACTGTTTTTGGAAAGAGTGGTTCACCTGCAGAGGAGACCACATACAGGATGCTGGTTCGACCTATTCTTGAGTACTGCTTGAGTGTTTGGGATCCATATCAGGTTGGGGTGAAGGAAGAAATTGAAGCAATTCAGAGGCAGGCCGCTAGATTTGTTACCAGTAGGATTGAACAGCACGTAAGTGTTACAGAGATGCTTCCAGAACTCAAATGGAAATCCCTGGAGGGAAGGCGTCGTTCTTTTGAGAAACACTGTTGAGAAAATTTAGAGAAACGGCATTTGAAGCTGACTGCTGAACAATTCTACTGCCACCAACATACATGGTGCATAAGGACCACGAAGATAAGATACAAGAAATTAGGGCTCAATATGGAGGCATATAGATAGCCATTTTTCCCTTGTTCTATTTGCGAGTGGAACAGGAAAGGAAATGAGTAGTAGTGGTACAGGGTACCCACCACCACGCAACCGTATGGTGGCTTGCGGAGTATTGATGTAGATGTAGGTGCAGACTTGATTGGAAAAAAGTTTGACGGGGATCTCCTGAACTTGTTCAGGCAGATCTTGACTTCAACATACTCCCTATATGTGGATCAATTCTACAACCAAACAGAGGGGGGTGGCAGTGGGCAGCCCACTCTCACCAATGGCGCCAAACTTCTTTATGAAGAGATCTGAAGATGAGGCACTTGCACGGGCCCTGGATTAACTGAAATGTTTCCTCAGATACATGGATGACACCTTTGTTATTTGGCCCCACAATAGGGAAAAGCTCCTGGTTTACCTGGAATAACTGAACTCATGCCACCCTAACATAAAATTCACAATAGAAGAATGGACAACTCCCATTCATAGATGTTCTTGTCCAGAGGAAGGCAGATGCCACTTTTGGTTATAGTATTTATCAAAAACCAATTCACACTGATCTGTACTTGCAAGTCAGTAGCTGCCAACATCCAGTGCAGAAGAACGGTGCACTCAAAACTCTGGTTCATCGGGCATCAACTCTTTTGGATCCAGACAACTTGAGGACAAAGATAAAAGCAACTGCAGTTTGTGTTCTACAGAAACAAATATTCTTCCAGAGATATTCAGAAGGCACTGTGCCTTACTTCTCCACCAGATGGGTCAGTAGAAGTAGAAGAAGCAGCAAAGAAGGTTCTATTTTGCCATATGCCAGACCAATATCTGACAAAATCAGCAGAATTCTTCCCAAATATAACATCAAGAGTAATTTCTACCCATCAACCAAGATTAAGGCTCTATTAGGGAGTGTAATGGATGATCTGGACCTACAGAAACTGGCCATTCACCACATAACGTGTCATTGTGGTACATATGTATCTACATGGCTACTCTGAAAATGACATTTAAGAGCCTGGCAGAGGGGTTGTCAAACCACTTTCACAATAATTCTCTATTATTTCACTCTTGAACAGAACACAGAGAAAACAAACACCTACATCTTTCCATGCAAGCTCTGATTTCCCTTATTTTATTATGATGATTGTTTCTCCCTAGATATTTTTTCATTCGGAGGAGAAAGTTGGTGATTGAAATTTCAAGAGAAGATCCCACCACAATGAGAAACGCGTTTGTTTTAATTATGTCCACCTCAAATCCTGTATAATGTCCATGACACTCTCTCCCTTATTTCTTGATAATGCAAAAGTTGCAGCCCTTCTTTGAACTTTCTTGATATAGTCATTAATCATATATGGTAAGGATCCCACACCACACAGCAGTACTCCAAAAGAGGATAGACAAGCGTAGTGTAGGTAGCCTCTTTAGTAGATCTGTTGCATCTTTGAAGTGTTCTGCCAATAAAGTGCAGTCTTTAGTTTGCCTTCCCCATAACATTTTGTGTGTGGTGTTTCCAGTTTACATTGTTTGTAATTGTAATTCCTAGGTATTTAGTTGAATTCATGACCTTTAGATTTGATTGATAAAACGTGTAACCAAAGTTTAATGGATTCTTTTGGACAGTCATGTGGGTGACCTCACACATTTCATTATTTAGGGTCAATTGCCAATTTTTGCACCATACAGATATCTTTTCTAAATCGTTTTGCAATTTGTTTTGAACTTTTGATGACTTTTCTAGACAATAAATGGCAACATCATCTGCAAACAAGCTAAGATGGCTGCTCACATAGTCTCCTAAATCATTTATACAGATAAGGAACAGCAGAGTTATGGCATATATCGGTCAGACCCCCAGGACTCTTGACATCAGGTGTAAGGAGCACCTATGACACATCAGATTTAGGCGGACCTCCAAGTTAGCCACAGCAGAACATTGTTTGGAACTAAATCATTCAGTGAGTTACGAGATGTCAAGATTCTGACACAGACGCCCAGATACTGGGATAGCATTTTTAAAGAATCTGACAAAATAAAGGTCACACAGAATCGTAGCTGCTGTGACATGGGATATCAGCTTAGCTCAAACTGGAATTTGACACTCAGTCTCCTAAAGATACAATTGAGGAAACATCCAAAGTCTGGGGAAGTAATTTTGGAAATGACAGCAAATAACCCAGCACAGCCAACAAAGGGCACACAGAGGGTGGTGCTTCATACATCAAATCAAGTACCTGAGGATGGTAATTTAGAAAACAAACAGCAATTTGAACTCTAGTGGCCAGAAAATAATCTGACAGCCACTCCTGGCAGGTGCAGATCTTTGATGGAGCACCTGATGCAGCCAGTTATGTTAATAGAACACCATAGTCCATGGGAAGGCTTAAATGATGGCAATCAGAAGATTGAATGCCCAGTACAACTGGGAGGTGGAACAGAACATCATATGACAAAATTATTAACTGACAACAGCCAAAAAGTATGCACAAAGCAGTTGCAATAGCTATGGCTAGAAGATATTACAGTTCCTGCTACTGACCAGCGCATATCTCGGACAGAGTGCATGGTGCAGGGCGGCCTGATGATGGAGCACCCAGCCTCACATAGGTATAAATACTGGACCCATTCCACACTGGATTCAGACTCAGGGGCAAGTTACACAATCGAAATATAGTGATATAGTGCAAGTATGACATGGATTACTGGCAGAAAACCCAATTTTGCAAGATGACAATGCCTCACTGGGAAAGCCTGGCTGGCTCTGAGCACTATGGGACTCAACTGCTGAGGTCATTAGTCCCCTAGAACTTAGAACTAGTTAAACCTAACTAACCTAAGGACATCACAAACATCCATGCCCGAGGTAGGATTCGAACCTGCGACCGTAGCGGTCTTGCGGTTCCAGACTGCAGCGCCTTTAACCGCACGGCCACTTCGGCCGGCGGGAAAGCCTGAAGAGCTATAGATATACAGTTATTAAAACATCAAATTGTTAGCTTAGCAATATCTGTCAGTGTAATAATAACAGTTGACAAATTAGTGCTGGTGCTGAACTGAAGTGAAAATTCTCTCTGAGAAACACTTTCCACGTAGATTGTCAAGATGAGAGAAAAATTTCCTTTGTGGAATTTTCTCTTTCATTGTTCCAATTTTATTACATTTGACTACTCAATAATATCATCTTCATTCTGATCTTGAATTTATTGGTTTGCTGTTAAATTCATTACCTAGATTACACACGTCTTTTTATCTTAAACATGACAATCATTACAGGTTTTAGCCATATATTGCCCATATTTAGATTCTATGTGTCATAGGTGGCATTTGGTGAACAAGGCATGAAGTATAGAATGTGATGATGGCCAGTATGTGGCTGAAACTGGTATTGATTGTTATCACATTATTAACATAATTGTGTCTAAAATAAATATCTCGAACAGTCTTCTCGATGGAATGAATATCATTTTCCATTATCTTGACTTATAGTACTTGCTGTTTTACCCTTAGGAAAATTTTTCCCCACAAATTACATAAGAAATAAAATGCAACAAACTATTACATGAATCATAGTGGTTTAAATTCTCATATGAAGGAACATTTACTGTGCTTTCTGATGATGGAGTTTCTCCAAAAACCATGGTATTACCAAGCTTTCATCTGGCTCTCAGAATATAATGTTCCACAGTGCATACTTCAGCCACCTGTCACATAACAACAGCCATCTGAAATGAAACACTTCTAATGTTCTTCATACCATTCTGGCATTGGGTACCTCATTGACATCCTCCACTATGGTTTCATCTATATTTTGTTGTATTCTCAAATGAGAATATAATACCTTTCCAAGATTATCTCTGCACTCTTCAAAGAACACCCCTTCCCCCTTCCTTTCCACCAACCTGCACATTTTTCTAATTTATCCTTTCACGTCTGTTGTTCTCAACAGCATGCCCCTGGTCAAATTCCTATACTGTCTTAAACAACTAGTTACTGTGTACTAACTCCAGTTATTTTTTGACATTTTATAACCTGTAAGGGCTAGAGTAATGCATACAAATGGCCACATCAGCCATCATATTTGATGAAAACACTGTGCAGCATTCTGTACAGACATGAAAATGAGCAGTTGACACCTGTATGGCCACCAGCTGTCTTACAACTCAAGTCATTGTGGTCTTTTCCATGGACCCCCTTTCTCACTTCCTACCAACTAAACTGTTGTGATCATTCTTTCAAATTGTGCTATGGTTATGAAGGTCCAGTGATTTAAATTCTACTAGTCACTGAGTTTTCTTTTTTTTTTTTCTCTTATGTATCCCTTTCACCATTATCTTCTTCCTTTCCTATTTCTGTTTCAAACCTCTTTATACCACATCATCAGTGACATCAATACATCTCATCATTAATTGTCTTTATATTTGACTGTCACAGATTAATTATTTCTTTTATTCCCATTGGCCCTTGTTGTGCTATCTTTAGGGCCCCATTTCTTCCTGGCTCATTGTTTTTAATCAAATTCCTTCCCACCCCCACCCTATTCTTGTGTCTGTAAGTCTGTGTATGTCTTCATCCACCATTGGGAGCTGAATTCAGTATGTCTATGCATTTGTCTCACTTTTCCTCCCTCTGTAATTCCATCCAATCTATGATTTAAACAATCATCAGCAAACATTCAGTTCAACTTTCAACCATGTCTGCAATTCATTTGTGGAGCTCTCTTTTCTCATAATAACTGTTCATTTTCAAGCTTGCTATAACACTGTGATAAATAAAGTAACTGTTAATTTAAAGTTAGCCAACAAGCTGTTCCCTTCAATATTTAGGATTTGGAGTTTAGAATATCACCACTGCATTTTATGCAGTTGTTATGGGATCAAATGTGTGTGTTTCTTTTCTTTAAAAATCTTTATTAACTTTATCATATTTTACTATGGATTGTAGAGGTGTGAAAGTTGTCATTCTTGATTTCTCTCATAATATTAGATTCTGTTGTATTATCTACTGTTGTGTATAAAATTTCTGTCATGTGTAAACTATTATGATTCAGCATGTTACCAAGCTGTGATATGTAAATGGTAGAGACAGGCCACATGCTATATAATTTCTTCTCGTGCTTTAAATGTAGAAATACATCATGATGTGTCTGACGTGTTTTTATTTTAGAAAGAGAAGTTACTGCATTCAGTTATTTCATGGCAGTGAGGGAGCCCTATATAACACGTATTCTGTACATCCCTTTCAAATCTTTGAGTACTTGTTTATGATTCTTTTTATATCTGAATCTACTCTAGAGTGTATTTGTGTGACTATAACTAAAGAATTCCAATTTCAACATTTATCAACTTAAATTGATTAAAGTAAATACTTCAACATTAATAAAGTTGCAGTCCAAATTATTACTTCTCACTTGAAGTAAGCAGATACGTTTTGAGGTCTTGACTTTTGTCTGTAAAAATTGCATGTGTTTCTCTCTCCTTCTTTTTGTGTATGTTGTATGGCACCTAAGTGTGAACAGTTCTGGCTTTTGCAGATGAGTGTTACTGTTATTATGATTATTTGTGTCAAAGTTCCTGTTTCTTCAGTTGCCACAACTATCAGCACCACTTGCAAACCAGACAGTTTTCTTCATCATTGTATTTCCAGTGTACGAAATGATGATCATCATGAAGCACGGGGTTTAACAAAAATTTCTTCTCTATGAAATTTGAAATTAAAACCATATCAAATGGAAATTTAAATCTGAATTCTTGCCTGATGCTGGATATCCTCATCCCTACTGAGTTATCAAGGCACCATTCCTAACTTGCTTTAGAGAAAGTAAAAGGGAGATGCTGCCAGATGAAAGATATCAAGTTAGTTGTGAATCATGTCTGGATAGCTCAGTTCACAGTGCTTTCCCAACTTTTATATGATCCTTCTTTGTTTCAGTATGATAGAAATGACTTCTTACCAATTACTAGCAGGTTTGTAGGTAATGACAAAATCCAACAGAAAAAGTGCCTTTGAGATTGAGGCATTCTTTTTTCCAGTAATTCAAAAGACACTGTTTAGGTATGAAAAGTTTAGGTATGGAAAAGTCATCTAGCCACCATAGTCTTTGTTTGCTGTTTCACACCATTTTCTTTCCCATGTCATCCTGTTAACAATATTATTAAGTTTTTCAAAGTAACACATTATTTAGCTTCAGCATACCCAATAAATAGTCTGTCAATAAATTTCTACTGTTCTGCCAAGACAAGGTGCTACTTTCTTAGGCCAGATAGTTGCTTTCTAGAAAACAAGTACTCACTGTGACTTAGGATGTAACCTCTGCTGAAAGACATCCTTCAGATTTGCAAGTTAACAGAAACAAAATAAATGATTCTAGCTGTCTTCCATGTTTATGAGGAAATGCTTGCCTCATTGTTATCAGTGTTCCATAGGATTTCACAAATTTCTCATAATATGTAGCAAATTCATGCTACATCCTCCCTTATCCCCCCTTTTCTATTAACAGTGCATATATATGCATATATTTATTTTTATTTGTAAAATCGTGTGTGTGTGTGTGTGTGTGTGTGTGTGTGTGTGTGTGTGTGTGTGTGTGTGCGGAGAGAGAGAGAGAGAGAGAGAGAGAGAGAGAGAGAGAGATAGATAGATAGATAGAGAGAGAGAGATGGGGGGAATTGCATTCTACCTTTCACTTATCAAGATAAATGCCATGCTTTTTTCTGGCTCTGGAGATGGGAAGTCATCATCACATTTGTAAATACAAATAAATCGATTTCATATTTACTTCATAATACAGGAGTTTTACAAATATGTTTTCCATAAAATATTATTTTAACATGAATGCATGCTCACATGACAATACCCATTAATAAAATACTTTTGGGTTTCAAGCTGCATCAAGTAGTTGATTGTCCATGAGCATTGGCAGAGATCTCCTCTGCCACTGTCAAGTGGTTGACTGTCATGTGAATGCCGTTGATGTGCTCATATAGCCATGCTACCACCAGTGACATACTTGGTGCCCAGTTCTGCACCATAAATAGTAATGTTTTGGTGGCGTGACCAGCGCACCCTGTTTAACTCCCCAGTCACAGGGTCCCAGGCCTCACTCAGCTGCAGTCATCATCTTTATTGAGGGTGTTGTCTGATATTTTGATCTGTATTGCTTAATTTATTACACTATCCCAGAAGCTGTTCATCTTTTTAATAATAGAAGTATCATCAAATGAAATTTGTTGTTTGTTTTCCAGTGCATGCTCCCCTACAACTGATTTTTCAGGATAGTGTAGGTGGAAACACCTTTCATGTTCTATACAGCACTTTTTAATAGTGCGGACAGTTTGATTGACATAAAACTGCCCACACCCACATGGTATTTTGTATAGTCCAGGTGTTCTGAGGCCTATATCATCTTTCTCAGGCTTCATTAGTTGCCAGATCTTTGCTGGGGGCCTAAAGACAGTGTTGATTTTATGTTTCTTCAGGAGTTAGCTTATCTTCCATGTTACAGGACCACAAAACAGTGAAAACACAATCTTCTTCATGTCTTCTTCAGAGGCCTCCTGCTTTCACAGCTTAGATGATATTGTTTGCAAAAATTTTCTGTTGTTGTAATCGTTCTCCTTGAAAACTTTACATAAGTAGCCAAGTTCCCTCAACAGGTTTTCAGCATCTGAGACGATTTCAGCTTGATGTACCGAGATCATCAGAACAGACTGTTACTTTGTTGGGTGGTGGTAGCGGGTGGCATGTAGATATCAATCCATGTCAATGGGCTTGCTGTAAACACTGTGACCAAGACATCCATTGTGTTTACATCAGACAATAGTGTCCAGGAATGGCCAGGAACTGTCCTTGTCTACTGGCTTCATGGACTTTATGTGGTTGTGGGTGTTGTTGATGTGTTCCAGAAACTCTTCCAGCTTTTCATAGCCCGGAGACCATATGATGAAGGTATTGTCAACATAGCAATAAAAAGAACTGGGCTTTGCAGGAACCATGTCCAAGGTAATGTGCTCAAAATGCTCCACAAAGAGGTTGGGGTTACAACTGGAGCTAAAGGGCTTCCCATCATCATGATGTCCATCTGGTTGAAATATTCTACACCATGTAAAAAAATACAATGATCAGGGTATGTTTAAATATATCCACAATGGTGTCATCAAAGAGCCAGGACAGCAGGTCTATAGTGTCTGTGATGAGCACACATGTGAATAGGGGAACAACATCAAAACTAACCATAATATCCCCTTCACTAAGGTGTAGATTTTTAATTCAGTCAATTAAGTCCACTGTATTTTTTATATGGTGTGCTCAATGTCCAATGTGTGTTGAGATGAGGCTGGCCCAGTCCTTTGCAAGCCTATAGGTCGGTGATGTGATGGCGCTCACTATAGGCATTAAAGGTGTATCGTTCTTATGCATCTTTGGCACACCATAGAAAATGGGTCGTCTGGGTGCATGAGGGAGGTGGTTTTTAATAACACTCTCTTCCAGGGATGACCATTTAAGACTCTTCAAAGTCTTCCTCACTATTCTGGATGTTGAGTCCCAAGGTAGTTTTTTATATGTATCTTCCTCCAGCATCCATTGCATTTTCGCATCAGAGTCAGCTTGTTCCAGTATGGTGGCAGCATTGTCCTTGTCAGCAGGCATGATGATGGTGAGACAATCATTGTAGAGAATACAGAGGCCATTGTCTTCAGCTCTAGTCATGTTTGATGCTGGCAGCTTGGATTTTAAAAGAATGCAGCTTGTTTCTCTACGCACTTCAACTGGGAAACTTATGAACTGCTTGTTCAATACCACTTAATATGTAAGTGAAAGGGATACTAACATCATCAAGGCAGAGTGCCAAGGAGAAGCAGAAAGGAAAATTCAGTCGGCTTTCACTACAACAACATGGGGCAGAATGAAAAACTGTGGTACGTACCATGATCAACATGACAGCAAGAAACGTTGACGCAGGCCATCTGAGCAGTCAAGAAGGGGCCTAACTTTGCTGCTTCACCATGAAGTGTCCCTCTTTCTGACATATTAAGTGGTATTTAACAAGCAGTTCATAAGATTCACAGAGAAACTGAAGAAGGAATTCACAGAGAAACTAGTTGCATTTTTTAAAAATCCAAGCCACCAGGACCAAATATGACTAGAGCTGAACATGATGTCCTCTGTGCTTCCCGCAGTGACCTTCTCACTGAGGTTCTGCCATCTGAGAAGGGAAATGCTGTTGTCCTAATGGAACGAGCCAGCTATGACACAAAAATCTGGTGGATTCTGGAGGATGATACGTACCAAAAACTGCGTCGGGACCCAACATTCAGAACAGTGAGGGAGACTTTGGAACTCCTCAAATGGTCGTCACTGGAAGAGAGTGTTATTACACACCTCCTCCCTCAGTCACCCTGACCACCAACATTCTATGGTCCACCAAAGATGCATAAGGATACACCTTTAACGTCTGTAGTGAACACCACTGGATCGCCGACCTATAGACTTGCAAAGCGTTTGACCAGCCTCCTCTCGATGCATGTTGAACATTGAGCGCACCATACAAAAAAATGCAGTGGACTTCACTGATCAAATTAAATGTCTATGCCTTGGTGAAGGGGATATAATGGTGTTTTGATGTGGTTTTCCTATTCAAGTACGTGCCCATTACAGACACTGTAGACTTGCTGTTCCAGCTCTGTGATAACACCATTGTGGATTTGTTTAAACATACCCTGACATCATCATATTTTTTACATGGTGGAGAATATTTTAACCAGATAGACAGCATCGCGATGGGAAGCCCATTAGCTATGGTTGTACCCCCACCTCTTTATGGAGCATTTCGAGTACATTGCCTTAGACATGTCTCCTGCAAAGCCTAGTTCTTTTTATCACTATGCCAATGATTCTTTTGTGATGTGGCCTCATGGACATGAAAAACTGGAAGAGTTCCTGGAACATTACAACAACATCCACAACCACGTAAAGTTCATGATGGAAGTAGGGAAGTATGGTTCCTTGTTGTTCCTGGACGTCCTTCTGTCATAAACCCAATGGGTGTCTCGGTCACAGCGTTTACTGAAAGCCCATCAACACAAATCGGTATCTACATGCCACCAGTTACCACTGCCCAGCAAACAAATGGTCTCTTCCGAGGATCATGGTACATCGAGCTGAAATCATCGCAGGCACCAGAAACCTTCTGGGAGACCAGAGCCAATTATATTAAGTTTGCAAGAGAAGCAGTTACAGCAACAGACACAACTAATAAAGCCTGTGAAAGACAATACAGTCATCAGAACTCCTGGAACATACAAAATACTGTGTGGGTGTAGGCAGTTTTATGTCAGTCAAAGTGTCTGCATTATTGAACAGTGCCTCATAGAACGTGAAAGGTGTTTTGCCTATGTGATCCCAAAAAATCAGCTGTCGTGGAACATACACTGAAAAGCAGACACCAAATTGCATTTGATGATATTTGTGTTATTAAATGGACCAAAGGTTTCAGAGATAGCATAATAAATGAAGTAACAGAGATTAAAATATCTGACAACACCCTCAGTAAAGATGGTGGATTGTAGCTGAGTGCAGCCTGGGATCCTGTGGTTGAGGAGTTGAAGCAGGTGTTGAAGTGGCTGTGACAGTTGTGCCACCAAAACATTGCCATATATGGTGCGGGACTGGGCTCCCATGACATCACTGGTGACGGCTTGGCTATGTAAGCAAGACAGCGGCATTCACACGAGTCATCCACTTGACAATGGCAGAGGAGATCTCTGTCGAAAGCTCGTGGGTAGGTAACAACTTGATGTGGCTTGAAACCTGAGAATATTCTATTGTTATTTTAACAGTCCTGTTGTTTAAACAAAGCTTGTAAGTGTAATTTGTTAGCGATTAGTAGTTTGGTATAAGTCTCAGTTTTTGTATCTTGTTTCATCCTGAACTCCCAGTTCCCTTTCATCTTGTGTTGAAACTTAAATACAAACACATTCAAATAAATTTTTCAGTTAAATTTTTAATCTGTACTAAAATTTGAGCAAAACTGTGACTTGCTGCAGCATTATACAAACATATGTTACTTTCTCTTACTTAAATAACATTCAGCCTATTCTCTAGATTTAGAAAACTCTCTTCCTGTTCTGATTCAGTAGCATAAGTCTTGTCTGAAATACATAAGTGTGTAATAAGTGCTTCCATTTCATTTTACCCTAAAAATTAGCTATTCTTGCCAACCCCCACACTTTCCTGCTTCCCTTTTTGTGAAGTATCAATCTATTTTGAAACCTATAATTCTGCTGTAGCATAGTACAAAGGAGAGCTTCACTTCTGATTTTTTTTTTCTCCACTGTACCAGCGCAATAAATATAAAATACTTTTTAAAATTAAGATGTAGTCTATTTCTTTAATCATGCTGTACTCATATACCTGCAGTCCTTATATGGTTCTCTTCAACAATATTCTTCAGTGTCCACAAAGCACTTACTGAGATGTAGTATTTGTTCACTGCTGCAGTTCATGGTATATGTCTTGCTCTGAGATATTCATGCTGTCATGATGGGTAACATTGCTTACAGTATAACTGACACAGTGGCAATGCTGTATAAATTCGCTAAAGTACATCACAGTCCCAAAATTTGGCTTTGTTGAATGACAGATTGCTCACAAATTTTTCCTTATTCATGTTAAAGTCAGTTATGTAATAAATATACATTGTGTATTTCAGACTAGCTGTCTTCAACCCAATAGCAAACACATATTTCAGTGTCATAATGACCCACATTACCACATTGCAAAGGTGCTGTGTTCCTGTCACATATTTCTGTTATTTCATTAAACATTTGTAATGCCAAATATAGCTAAACCATCTCTACAAATGACAACAAAGCTGTGAACTGAATGAAAATTATTTGCATAATCTAGAAGAAGTTATCAGACTTATTAGTGATAATTTCAAGTTGTTAATAGAAACACACCACAGCTGGTTGAGTTTTTTTCCCCAAAATAACCACTGCTATTGATTCACACATTTTACATTTATCAGTAGGCCATGACAGACTTTTATATTGCTGTTTCTATTCTCTTGATTCTTAATGCACAGCTGACCTAGGGGACTGTGTTCTCACCAGTATATTTCAGATTTTCTATTCACAGCTCTACATGCTTGAGAATCAAAGTGGATTTTTAATTCAGCCTGCAGATGACAAAATGTATCATTATGTTACACCAATGCCAAAATCATCTCATAGCTGGTGATGGAATATGTATCACAAAATGAGAATTGCATGAATTACCTACAGAACATTACCAAATTCATTAAAAAAGGTTTGCTTGCATTAAAGCAGCAACTGTTACAAAATTTCAGGAAAGAGATATTGATATGGGTTGAAATAATAAACTATAGGGGTGAGGGAGATGGATATAATTTTAATGTGTATATTTCTGCCTGATTCACTATGACAGTGCATTGGGTAGTAAGTGTCATGCAAGCATCTGAAATATATAAATTTCCTTAACCATGGACTTTGAATAAAAGACATTTTGGTACATGCATATTTCTTCTGCTCAGTTGTTGCTGGACAAGAAACTTGATTTATATTCTTGAAAATGTGTTTGTGCAGTTAATTTCAGTACAAACCAAGTATACAGCAACATGTCTAAAAACAATGGAGTAGATTGCAAAATCATGTTTCAGCCCAAGAAACACAATGGAACTAGTATAACTGAGTTGATACCATAACAATCCAAATCCTTATTTGTAATCAGTCACCTGCTAAACTGTTTAGACATACTGTTGTTTACTTGCTAGTATGTTGCAGAATTAATTATGCAGAGATGTGTAACTATTAGGCAAAAACAAAGAAAGAAAGAAAGAAAATAAGAAAAAGAAAGGTGTGTGTACGAAAATGTCTTATTCAATGAGATAGTACAGGAAATTTATATGTTTTGAATTCTTTTATGAAGAAGGAAGGAAGGAAGATCAGCGTTTAATGTCCCGTTGACATCAATGTCGTTGGAAGTGGAGTACCAACTCAGATTAAGGAAGGATGCGGAAGGAAATCAGCCATGTCCTTTCAAAGGAGCCTTCCTGGAATTTGCTTTAAGCAATTTAGGGAAATAAAGGAAAACATAAATAAGGGACGTCAGATGGGGATTTGAACTACCGTTGTCCTGAATGTGAGTCCAGCGTACTTACCACTACATCACTTGGTTGCTTCTGTTGTACTTATAAAAGCAAGACATTTTCCGGGAAAAAATATGAAAGTATATGCATTATGACTATCTATACCCACACAATAATTTATTATTCTCACATATATTGCCGAGCGGGATAACCGTGCGCTCTGGGGCGCTTTGCCACGGTTCGCACAGCTCCACCCGTCGGAGGTTTGAGTCCTCCCTCAGATGTAGATGTCTGTGTGTGTGTGTGTGTGTGTGTGTGTGTGTGTGTGTGTGTGTGGGTGTGTGTGTTTCGTCCTCAGCATAAGTGTAAGTTAGGTTAAGTAGTGTGTAAGCCTATGGACCAATGACTTCAGTAGTTTGGTCTCATAGAATTTATCACAAATTTCTAATTTCTTACATATATTATTATTAAATGTAAATTGAAGGTGGAGAGAGGAAGAAAGAAAAGGAAAAGGAGGGGGATCACTGCTGTCAGTTGTATTGGGACTGTATGTGGAATAACAAGTGAAAACGTGTACTGGACCAAGGTTCAAACCTGGGATCTCCTGCTTACTAGGCATATGTGTTAACCACTGAGCCATCCAGGACACAGTGAACCCCTGAGCAACTTGGGACACAGTGTTATTGCAACTACATGGACTATCTCGGCACACCTCACAGCCGATTCATATCCCCATCAGTCCCTGTTCATTTCCTCCATGTTTGCTCTCAGAGATTCCCATAGGATGTCAGATGTATTTGGGCATCCACACTGAAGAAGGTGGATCCATTGCCCAGCTAGGCCGATCAGGTTATATGAATGCGTGGTGTCTGTTCTTTTGGACATTCATATAATTATTATGATTATCCTATAATTATTGCAGAAACTAAATTTAAACTTCAGTTTTAATAGATAGTTTTACTTGCCCATATGAAATATGAAAGAAAGGTGATGATATATTCACATCTGCGACATCCATCTCAGTAGGTATGTAACTGCACTAAGTGAAAGGCCAGCACTTGGTTTGAAATGTGTGAAACTTTATACACACATAGATATTTGTCTGGGGTGTAGCCATGTATGGAAGTGAAACACAGACAACAAACAGTTCAGATAAAAAGAGAATAGAAGCTTTCAAAATGTGGTGCTACAGAAGAATGCTGATGATTAAATGGAGAGACAAGATATTAGTGGCACAACTTGACCAAAAGAAGGGACGGAATGGTAGGACACATTCTGACGCATCAAGGTATCACCAGCTTAGTATTGGAGGGAAGTGGAGGGGGGGGGGGGGGTTAAAATCATAGAGGGATGCCAAGAGATGGATACAGTGAGCAGATTCAGAAAGATACAGGTTGGAGTTGTTGTTTGGAGATTAAGAGGTTTGCACTGGATGTAGGAGCATGGACAGCTGCATCAAACCATAAAGACAACAACATATGTTAAAGATCTAAATCACAATGTATTATAGTTAGATTTGAGTCATAATGATTGAGAATCAAAATCATAAGATTGTTAATTGCAGTCTCCTCTTGTAAGAAGTATATGAAACATTTGAAAGATCTCCCTACCCATGTTCAAAATTGTCTGTATGAGGCAAAAATTGAGAGGTATTCAAGTGACTATGAGATAATGCAAACTGTGGAACAATAACATAACATATGTTTCATCTAAATGATGGAACCATTTTAATCACTGTAGGCCATCAGTTTGATTCCTTTAATACACCATGCGTATAAATTGCATTACTGGCCAGTTTCAGCCTTAGGTCATTTTCAGATGTGTGGCATTGGTGGTGTGTTGAAGCACAACTTTCACAACATGTCATAATTGCTACGTTTATGTATGGGTACAGAAAAGTGCACAGTATGCTGTTGAACAAATTTGCAAGGACTAGTAACCTAGGTGTCAGTAAGGATTTTGCCTACATGACCTGTTGGGAAAATTGTGCTTGTAAGCTGACTGGTGTGTGCAAGACTATATTTGTAACATTCAACATGTAAGATTATATTTGTAACATTCAACATGTGTATGTATGTATGGACATATGCCTGTCCACACATAACATGAGACATGTGGAAATTATGTAACTTACATTTGATATCAGTAGTCATTGTTCTGGAGATGAGTAACTCTACAGAGGACATAACAATGACTAAGGACTACAGATACAGTATGCAGTGCAGTTACACAAAACAGATCAGGACTGAGAAGATGACTGAAATGCCTATGAGACATAATTATGTTTGCATCACCAGCTATTTAATAATGATTTTTTTGTGAACACATTCACCTTGAAGCCACTCTGCCACAATTATGACCGATAAAATGTGAGAAAATAACTAATACAGAAAACTGATGTACTGAACATTTCCTTTTCAATATTAATGCTGGTGTTGACAGGTAACTATTTGATCTTAGACATTTCTTGGTATTTTCTCAAGTACATCAGATAATTGAAATGAAGTTAACAGCTATTGTCTCAAGAACAAAATTCTCAGTGACTTGGGAATGATAACACAGTTTGCATATGGAATTACAGTTTAAGTAGAGAAACTCAAGCAGTGTTCTGGTTGGTCAGTATATGCATGTTGTATACAGCTGGAATTAGAAGAATAGACTCATAATGAGTTCCAAAAATAAAACTCAACCAGTTAAAGATAACCAAGGAAATTGACAATCATTCATAGAAAAGTGAAAGTTTTCTGAAACCAATGTGTTCTTGCTTTTGGTAAAGAGAAGATGGAACATGGAGAAGAATAGACACACTGTCTTAACTATTTGAAAAATTCTTTTTTTCTCTGTAAATTTTCATGGTACTCTCCGTTTAGAGAAATCCACAATTCCAAAAGTTAGAACTTCTTTTGTCTTTGTGAAAGTGACATTCAGTTTGCTGCAACATTTAGTTCTGTTAAACTTTTTGTTCATAGTTTTCTGATCTTCTGTGTAATACTATTACATTAGTAAAGGATATTGAAATCAAAATGTGAAGGGGTCACATATAAGTTATCGTGGCAATGTATTACTTTCTGGAAGGACATTTTTCATGCACATGATTTTCATGCTTTATTACTTTATGATTGTATGTATACAAAAAGTTAAAGCCTGTCCTATAAACATATTATCAGTGTAATATTAACACAAACATTAATCAAACCAACAGCCTGCAGGGAATGGAGGAGAAAAGGTCCCATGAACATGTGTCTGGAAATGAACGGTGTGTGTGCAATGACAACAAATTGTTCCAGAACACAGTGCAGAGCTGCATTGCATCCAAGTCACAACTGATGTTTAGAGTGGCCCATATGGGATTGCAGGTGATAGGGATAGTAGGTTGCCATGCAAGATACACATAAACATACTTTGGCTTACACCACGTTGCAGGTCATTTGTCTGGAGCTTGTACTAGGGTTTGTTTCAATATCCTGTAGACCCTGGACCTCCAAATCTGGTGTACGCACAATCTGCTGCCTCCCTCATGTTTGTCTGTCTGAAAGGATTCATGATCACACAAATGCTGAAAAAGGGCTTGAAATGTTGCTTGATGTGGTTGGTATCAGTTTGTTAGTTGGTTGCGTGTTCCATTGATTAATCACACGGTACGGTAGCTGTTATGATGTGGAACGTGTCAAGTGCACAAGAAATGCACATATGAAACAAGATTTTTTAATAGTATTTCACAGGAGGTTTTTAGCTGAACTTTAATCTGACTAAATTTTTTTTCAAAACAAACTCTTCCATGTACTGCCTGGCTTTTTCTTTTGAACTGTTCTCACCAATTTTTTCTCCTACACTTAAGAAATGGTTGTTAAATACATTAGCTACTTGTGTACTGTTGGTTATGATGGTCTCGTTCTCCTTAATACTACCTACCCCAGTGGTTACTTTTCCTGTCTCCCTTCTAACAACATTCCATATTGATTTGATTTTATTGCCAGAGTTGTTAATTTCTTCTCTAACATACATATTTCTTGATTTCCTTACAACTTTTCTCAGTATATTACAATAATTTTTATAGTGTAAAACTACTTCTGGATCTTTACTAGTTCTTGCTGTCTCAGAAAGTTTTCACTTTGTTTCTGAAGACACTTTAATACCTGTAGTAATCCAAGGTTTCTTTGAAAAGATTGTGGTGGTACATTTAATAATTTTCTTTGGGAAACAATGTTCAAAGAGGGATATAAATTTATCATTAGCATTTGGCTCATTATATACATCTCCCCAATTAATATATCTAAAGCTTTCTTTGAAGTACTCTATAGATATCGGGTTGAGCGACCTTACACTTTTACTTAATGGTTTTCGAACTGTACACCCTGTTAGGTTTTGTAAGTTAATCAGTTGTGCATCATGATCTGACAATCCATTTACCACAGGGAAAGCATGTGTTTGTGTTTCATCCTCTTTCTGTACAAATACATTATCTACTAGTGTGCTACTGTCTTGAGCTATATGTGTAGGGAAATTGATCACTGATTCTAAGTTATATGTTGTTAATAACACTTCTAGTTCACTTTTCCTCTCAGAATTATTTGGGAAGTTTACATTGAAATCACCACAGAATAATAACTTCTTCTTTTTGTCTGACAGACAGCATAATAGGGAGTCAAACTTTTTTAAGAATAGCTCCCAGTCTCCTAATGGGGACCTGTACGCTGTTGCTAATATCAATACAACATGATCTAGCTGAAGTTCACATGCACAAACCTCAAAGTGCTGATCAACACAAAATTTGCTTGCTTCTACAGTTTTGGATTTATACCCATGTTTTATGAAAATGGCAACTCCTCCTTTATCCATCCTAGATCTACAAGTGTAAGATGCTACATTATACCCACTTATACTGACACTATCCATGCCCACAGTTACATGGTGTTCAGGCAGACAGAGCACATCAATCTCATTCTTATTTTTGAGGTCATCTAAACACACTAATAGTTCATCTACTTTATTTTTTATTCCCCTGATATTTTGATGAAGTAAGTTGATACTGCCATTAGCTTTACACCTATTTACTGTACATGTGAGGGTACTTGTTTTTGTTTAGCCCTGCTGCCTCTCGACCATTTCCAACTGTTTTACCATATGCAAACACCATCTCAGCTTGTTTCTGACATAAACATCAGACTATTCTGTTGCTTACAGTACACCACCCAAGGAACACATGGCACGTGGTCAGAGGAACTGTCATTCGTCAGTGCCATCTACCATAGCAATGACACATTTCAGGACACATGTTCATAGAAACGTTTTTCCTCCATTTCCAGTCAAGAATCCATCCTTGCAGTTTGTCAGTTTCATTAATGTTCACCCTGTGTATTAATTCCATGAAAATTTACTTATAACAAAACTTTTTTTCATTATGTAGTACCAGTAAAGTTGTTTAACAGAAAACAACATTATACCTTTAAAACACATACTAAATTTTCTAAATTCATGCTAGTTAGATAATGAAAGCATAATTTTTTCTTCATTTTATTTCCTGTTATGTAAATCACACAAAAGTTCACTTTGGGTACAACACCAGAGCTCTCATCATCTGGAAAGAGAATTGAGCTTTCATCATCTGGCAAGAGAATTGTGTTATTTAAAAGCAGTTGGCTGGCAATAAATACATAATCATGCTAAGCTGACTTACAGGTAACTGCTATATTGGAAAGATCAACCATGAAGTACAGAAGTTTAAATGGCACATGACCATGATGATGTCATATCTTGTACTCACCATGTGAGAAAAAAATCACCCACAGGATGGGAAAGTGATATTTTGAAACATTTTGACCATGTCATTAAATCCTGAGACATGGAGCACACCATTTCAGCAGTTAATGGGAAATATTTTGCACCACGTGTTTCTCATTGTGAATGTGAAATGTCCTTAACTCAATTTTTAATTAGTGTGCATGGAATAAAAAAAAATTGCAGTTTAAGAACGTAACCCAGCTTCGGGTTTAAAGTTATTGTTACTGTTATTCTGCCTCATCTCTCAATGTATATTAATATATTAGAGCAAAGTGAAGAAAACACACACGCACGCACGCACGCGTGCATGCGCCCACCCACCCACACACACACACACACACACACACACACACACACACACACATACACACCACACCTTACCACACCACACCACACACACACACACACACACACACACAGAGGTTGATAAATTCAGTATCTACTGACCTTCATATTGATAAGATATTAAAATTTTCACATTCCTTCCATCAGTAAACTAAAAATGAGACACATGTATTCACTGTTAATGTAGTCAGACAATTGGATTAATAATTTTAAGAGAAAAATGAGGTTAAATAAGTACTACAACAGAAAAAAATAAAATAATTTCATTTGCATGAAAACAGTGTTTCTCAGTTTACAGGTGTTTGGACAATCACAACAGGAATGATGAACATCCTTGTACAAAAAGAAAATAGGTAGTGACACTAGAAGCAAGAAGATTTTAAGATTTTATTACCTAGAGTGAAAAAAAAAAAACAACTGGGGGGGGGGGGGGGGGGGAGTGTAAAAGCATTAGCCTCTCCTATCATTGTCATGGACATTGTTAGTAAAGTGTGCACCGTGCATGGTTGAGGGGGATTAGTGATTCAGGGTAATAATTTTCATGAACTGGGAAATGTTTATGACAAATCAATTACCATGTAACAGAACCATATATTATATTTAGTTTCAGTGTAATGAAGACGCACATCAGTTCAAAGGAGACCAGTAAGGCTTACTATGTTCTTTTCTCAGAAAAAATATTGCAATGTTGTAGTCCAGGAATTTTTAAGGCATATTCAGCATTTATCTGATTTACAACCTGATGTAAAAAAAGTAACAGCTTACAAGAGAGACAGTCTGATGCATGGTTAGTCTGATGTATGGTAAGAGGTTTCCTGATATTTGTTTGACTGGCAAACTATGTCAAGTCACACCAGACTAATATGCTTTCAAATAACTGCACATCTAGTTGAAAACAGTTGATGAGACATTTACTTCAATGGCAGTTGTCTACATTGATAAAATGTATCAAAGGGGGGCAAGAACCATTCCATGCTATGAATCCAGGAAACATTTTCCCACATAAGAAGCATTTTCAGTTAATATGTTCTTAGGAATGAGAATAAGTTTGACCTACATGTTGCAGATTCCTCTCAATAATATTTCCAATGGTGGCTACAGACTTGTAAATGGATAGATAGTAGTTAGTCATTCAGTGTTGAACATGACTGCTTTTCATTCTAATACTATTTATACTGAAATTCTTTTATTTGTCAATCACTTCTTATATCGTTTTCTGTTGTTGGGTTATGGGAGATAAACAACTGATATTATTTCCTCTTTCTACTTTTTTAATTAGTACTAGTGTCTATGTTATTGCTGATAATCTAATTGAATGATTGGAGGTTTTTCGTCTCACTATATGTTTAACAAGATTTTTGGAAAAAAGTTTAAATTTCCTTGGAAGTTTTCACCCCAATTACCAATTGAGATTGATTTGATTCAGTGGTAACTTAACTGCTCAATGAGAATCAGGATTTTGTTATTCATTTACAGTTTAATCACTGATGTAATTTAAAGGAGACTTGTGCGAAACAAGTATTATAATATGATGATTTGTAGGATACTGTTGTAATTTACAGGATGGTCTGATGATTTAGTCTTTCTTAAAGATGAGTAACACATCTACAGAAAAATATAAATGACGAATATAGAAATTTATCAACATTTACGTACCTTTTATTCAATGATAATACTATGAAAGCTTCAAAATTTTGCTAATGTGTAACAGCATTTTTAAATAACGATATAGTGTAACATTTCCTTCTGAAATAGTAACACCTACTGTAGACGTTTGTTTCTTTCTTTGAATGTGTTATGGATTTTCAAGAGCATGTACTGTGGAATCTTGGAATAAAATTTTAATCTAAGAGAAGAAAATATGAAATTTTTCTTCTTCATAGTTTTATATGCATGTTGAGGATGTTTTCCTGTGAATAATACTGGACTGCCATGTTTGAAGCTAAACACAAATTTAAAGATACTGAATAGTAAAGTATTTAGTCTAATAAATGATGGTTGGCAGAAATTTCTAGGGTTTATGTTACACATATCTCTACTAAGTGTATTTTTGTAATGATAATACCCTATTACAAACAAAAGAAAAAAAAACAAATCCCCCTCTTACGACAGACTCAGAGTATCTGTGCTAATCTTCCTTGAGTATGTGTCAGTAGCACAAGACACTAATGTCATTAGAAATGCGAGGCTGTTCAATTGGTTTGCTTGGTAGAGTATGTGTGAAGACCTTGACAGATTTACTTTTCAAAAGCAGAGCTGCTGACTTTGTGTGTGTGTGTGTGTGTGTGTGTGTGTGTGTGTGCGCACGCGCGCGCGTGTGCGTGCACGTGCATGCAAGGCGCTTGCATGCACACATGTGGTGGGAGGTCTACCTTGCACACCTGTTTTTTTAAATTTTGTAAGCAATTTGATTTTGGTTTTTAATATTTGAGGTGTTTTAGGTGAATGTTGGTCATGGTTAATTTTGTTTCATTTACATCAGACTTCTGTTCCAAGCTGTTTAGGGTGTCTATAACATGTAGTAAAACTGATTGGTAATTTATAATTGTAAATCATCTGCATAAAATAAAGCAGTATACAGCCTAATATCAATCTTGTGGGACTTCCTAAGGAATTCTTATTTTTTGTGATAAATAATTTCCTTTACATGATGTTTCTGCTACCTTTTACTCTTCTCTGCTAAATACCAATATAAACTATGTCAAAAATTGCCACTAATATGGTATCTGTATGATGTATAGATGAGCACAGAGGGGTTCATGCTAATTAATGGTTTTGTAAGGTCATATAAGCTTCCAATTTCCTTTTGGGACATGTCCTAAAATAAACTATATTTTTCTATATTTTAATTGCTGAGCCATGTTATACTTAAGTCTTTCTAGTTGCTGAAATGATTTACTGCAGTAATATTTTAAAAACTTTTGAAAAAGTTTGGGAGAAAAAAAATGAGATGGTAGTTTAGTTAAACCTTAACCTTATATACTGATCTTTCTTCAGTCAATGAAGAAAAAGAGTTCATTTATTTATACTCCTAGTAATGATTGTCCATAGTTTACTTATATGAGTGGCATTGTTATACCATTTTCTTAAGGGCAAGGCACGTGATAAAGAAATAATTCATTTGTATCTAGTTATTCAGTTCTTAAGTTTGAACTAGATGTTTTAGTAACATACACAGCATACCACTGAACATAGTATAGTACAATGACCTTACTGTAAATGAAAGAGCAACACTTGTAAGTGACCATATATTCAATAAATGGAAAGCCACTCCAGTTTCTTCTTTTCAGAACTTTATTAAGTTCAAATGACCACTTTTGGCCTTTACATTATGCCATTATCATGTGTATCTGAAGTATATGTTCATACATAATATGATGGGCACATAAATATTTTTGTTTCCTTATAATAGGAGATGAGAGGCATTGCTTAGATATAGAAAGTACAAGTGCAGAAATAATGCACAACTTATATTATGCTGTAGAGAAGCAATATCAAATGATAGAAACAGTACAAGGTGAGTGGATTTTAAAAAGTGTCACACCCAATGACATCATCAGAAAAATGGGAATGTCATAATTATAAAAATTGCGCAATCTGATACTTTAAAACTGTTAACATGGTCCAACTTAAAGAGAGTTACTTGATTTGTTTCAGAATTACATTACATGTTTTAGATAGAATAAAACAGAAAAAGTCAAGTAGATTTTAAAAATTTTTGTGCCCAATGCTGTCATTAGAAAATGGATATTTCATAAATATAAATACATAGAATCTGAAAAACTGTTAACATGCTTTACCTTCTGTTTTTCAGAATTACATTTGGATGTTTTTCAAATAAAATCTGAAGTTTATTATTTGAATTAATAAGGTGTGAAATAGTTGCAATAAATGAGGTGTCCAAATCAAGAGTAGAGGTACGACCTCTGATGAGTAAAATTTGAACCACGCATAACTGTCAAGGTGTAGAATGGCTCGGGCACTTGTGAACTTAATAAAGTTCTAAAAAAAAGCAACTGGAATGCCTTTTCATTAATTGAACGCAGTTGTGGGATCAGAATCACCCAGATGTGGAGAAACTAATAATATAAACAATAGTCAAGACAGTATACGGCAGTCTGAAGACAATCTAGGGCATTTAGTGATTCTTTTATTTCATGGCTCACATGGAACACACATTTGCATGTAGGAACCACACACACACACACACACACACACACACACATACACGCGTGCGCACACTGTTCTTTCCGACTTAACAATTACTAAAACAAACAAAATGGGATAGTATGTGGCTTAAATAGCCATATTGAGGGTGTGAAAAGAGATCTTCATTGTGACTGTATTGATTCATATTTGTTTTTAATTTATACATGGTGTACATTAATAAAACTGATAAACTGCAGGGATGGACTCGTGACTGGAAATGGAGGAAAAAAGGGTCCTATGAACATGTGTCTGGAAATGGACAGTGTGCGTGCAAAGGCAACAAATTGTCCTGGAACACAGTACAGAGCTGCATCACGTCCACATCAGAACAGATGTTCACAGTGGTCTCCATGGGATGCAATGCATGTGTTCACACGTTGCATCATCAGTTGCTGATGACAGAAATCCAATAATTGTGATGGTCTGGTGCAAAAACCATCAACAAAATCCTTCCCATAGTGGAATATCCACCGCTGATAAGCCCTGCACTCATTGCAGGTGACAGGGAGATTAGTGGTTATCATTGGATACACATAATTGCACTTTGGTTTACACCATGTTGGCGAGGCACTTGCCTGGAGCATGTATTAGGTTTCATTTCAATATCATGCAGAACCTGGTCCTCCAAATCTGACGTACGCTCAGTCCACTGCCTCCCTCCATGTTTGTCTCTCTGAAAGGACCCATAATCACACAAACGCCCAGAAAGGGCTAGAAATGTTGTGTGATATGGTTGCTTTTTTAGGGTACTTGTTTTGGCATAGCTGTGCTTTGATATAGCTGTGTTGCCTCTCAACTGTTTCCATCTGCCTGGCCATACACAAACACCATCTTGACCAGTACAGTGCATTAATCATCCAGCCTGTAACACACAAGGAACACATGGCATGTGGTCAGAAGAGCTTTCATTCATCAGCACCATCTACCGTGGCAGACACTTGCTCATAAGACCTTTTTTCCTCAAATTCCAGTCGGTAATCCATCGCTGCAGTTTGTTAGTTTTATTAATATTTTTTGCAGTAATTTTTCAAATCCTCTTGCCTGCAAAGTCACTTATGGTAAGAATTCACTGAAGAATGTTTAGATTGCATCATTAGCAAATTAGAGTCCTTTCATACTCCAGTAACCCTATGTTCAGCAATATGTGAATGATACGAGACCAGTTCAACATCATTACTTTCTTCAAATAAGTTTACACCGAAGTTGTACTCTAGTGTATCAAAGCGTATAGTAACTTCATGTGTCAGCAGGTGGCATAGAACATGGTGCAGCATGATGCTCAACTGGTTACAGAATGTAGATTATTCTTCAGACTGTCCATGAAGATGACACATTTGCAATGCCTGTTATGTTCACCATGTAAAGTATGAGCTACATAGTTAATATGTTGAAGTGCAGAAGGGGATGATTTCTTTCAAGCATATCAAACAAGTGTCAGTCTGTGAAACAACTGGCCATGTTTATATTGCCACATCACATCATGCAGGTTTATCAGCAGCGGCAGACATTCCAGTCTGCAAGGAACAAGGAAGTCACTTAAGAGTTGTAGTCAAAATATGAAAATTCATAAACCATGACTGTCAGTGTCCCAAACACATTATTAGAAGGTACAAATTGATGCTTTTTTAAAGTGCTCAACAAATGTGTGCAGGTGGCACCGAGAGTGTTGCCAAAATGTGGGTTTTAGGGGGCCCTTGGACCCTTTGCCATTTTATTTTCATGCATATGTCAATGTAACAAGTTCAATGGAGCTGCAGCACCATGATGTTCATAGAGGAGGATTAAATCCTTCGGGAAAGGGGGGCGGGGGTGTCTGCAGTGTCAAAGGAATGGTTTTGGTGGCGCCCTGAATGCCACCTCATGAGATCTGTCTGTGTCCATGCCAAGCAGTGGTGTGTCTGAAATGGTTTTCCTCAGTCACCCAATGAAAACGGTGTGATTTAAACACTGGGAATTGGTTTCTGACTTCCATCGCAGAAACATAAATAGAATGGGTGAGATGAGGGTGAGGGGGATGGGGGTGACAACCTTCCCATCATGTGACACATCCATGGTGGCATTGGGGCATAATTGGGGTGAAATTTGGTGCCATGCAACCCACCTTACATCTCACATGAACAGATGAGCTCTGGCCTTTTTTAGGATATGTTGACACCTTGCTGTTTGAAGCAGCGTTGAGCCATGAAGTGACAACGCAGGGTCCCATGCTTTTTACATTATTACAGAGGAAGGTTGTAAGCACCTTTGAGGCAAATTTCACTCTTCTGCAGTGCAATGGTCACACTGATAGGGTTTCAAAAAGTGGCCCTATAATTCTTTGAATAGTTTATTGGGCAGATTATGAATATTTCCACATACGCGGCTGTAATGCGGTTCCTATTCTCTTAGTTTCCTACCCATATATACTGTTTAAAATGTAGCTTGTTTTAATTTTATCACTGTTAAGTTTTGAGGGCATGCTTAAATATTGTGACTAGGTACATCAATTACTTATATTTGCTGCCTGATTGAAATTGTCACTATTTTTATAGTTTCATGATTTGATTTTAACTCACCAAATATTTTTTATCTCTCTATGAAAATATTATAGAACAAGTCTTTCAATTTATCAGATTTTCTAAATAATTTCATTGGAGTGCATCAGTAGCTGCTAGTTTTATTTTTATTGTGGGTAAAAGTGTCAGCAGCAGAAACTTCATATTGTGTATATGGAATGAGTGCTGATAAAAAAAAATTTTATCTTAATTCATACAGTTTTATGTACCAAAATGATGTTAAAAATGTTAATTTCACTTTTAAACTGAAGTCTTCATGTCCTCAGTGACAGGAGAATATAAAAAAAAAACTGGTCATGTATGTCGATTAATTTAATTCACTATATTTTTTGTGGTTTATATTTTTTGTAATGTATCGAAAATACAGTTTGAGTAACCAATGACTTATCTGCAGTATCATATTGTGGTATTATTCATTCCATACAATTTGGATAGCTAGTGATATACTCTTGAGTGTTTCATACATTCCTATGAGTAGTAGCAGTTTTCGATTCTGGTTTGTAATGGTTGCTCTAGCACTAATCTGCATTGTTATGAGCAAGAAACAAATGTTAATTTATGTCAAGCCTCGAGGCTCTTCTTATTCTGATCACAAGGAATATTGACTGAGTGATGGGCATCAGAAACATTTATATATTTTCTCAAATTTTTGGATGCAGAAACAGAATGTGAAGGAATAAATAAATGTCTTTTCTGTGTAGCACAATATTTTTAACAGAGACAAAACTGGAAAATGATACTGTCATCTGTTGACTTATTTAAATACTGATGAGCAGATTTAAGAAATTTTTGAAATGTCAGTACATTTAGCACTGTCCATCATTCAGTCTCATTTCTTTATCAGCATGATACTAACTGGTTTAGGCATAGTCTTGTAATTAAATATATGAAATAAACTTCTTATGTATGCGTTGGTTACAGAATTTCTTCAAAGATCCTTGGAATACATTTGACTTCATCACTGTTATTGGCAGCATTGTAGATGTTTTAGTTATTGAATTTGGGGTGAGTATTAAAATGACTACCTTTCTACTAATTTTAGAAAAAATAGAGGATTTGAAGGTTTATTTATAACAAAGCATCCACACTTCAAAATGTTATATACATAGTACAATTTAAGAAACTTTTACATGTATTTTACACATACTGTAATAACAGCAGTGATAAAAGGGCAAAAGTCTGACAATCTACTAGAAAGCATGACTTTTCTGCTTCCTTATAAATCATTAATGATGAACGGCTACAATTCTATGATATTTTAAAGAACCAAACACGGTTAAAGAGCCATGGTTTGTCTATAAGAATAGAGTTGAGTTCCAATAATGGGCTGAGGTTTCTGGAGGAGGTAGAACTCTAAATCTTTCATTTTCTTTCTCTTTTTATGTGTATGTGTCTAACAATTGAGAAATATACATTAGATGAATAAAATGGCTATAATTAAGTGCCTTTGAAGGCTTTTTTGACTATTCATGTATAATGATTAGATGTTTTGCCTATGGGGGAAACCTAGAGTTCCACATGTCTTGTCATTATTCTGAATTATACAGTAAATTATGTTCTCCTTTTATACACAGAATAGCTGTTGTTAATTTTCTGTTTGTTTATTAGTGCAAGGTACTGTATATACATACTCTTTTACCATTAATGACTTGACAACAGATCTTCTTCTCTCTCTCTTTTTTTTCCCATGATGGTTTTTCCTCATGTTGTAGTTCATATCTGTGGTCGTTTTGTTCTCTCTGTTTTGTAATAAAGCAAACATTTCTATGGGCATTTTGGGGCAGTCTGTTCTTGCATTAAACCATCATGTGAGGTCTTTAAAGACAGATTCTGCTTGGTTTTACATTTGGCATTTGATTTTAGACTCTCCCAGTTTCGTAAGCCAAATGGTTTGGTCCTTCCCGCTATGAAGCAAAATACCATCATGATGAAAATTGGAAGAAGTTGTCAGGAATTGGTTGTGCATTATACTCTGCGTACCATCATGTGTCCTCCTCCATATTTCAGTAACTGAACACTACACTGTGGTAGATGTACTTACAAGAGATTCACCATGTCTGTTGCATCCTTCAGTCATCTTATTTTGTTCATTTGTCAGGTTATGTGGGATTATGTGTGACCATGTAAGCCAAGTCTCTACATAGTTTATAAAATGTAGATTAGAAGAATTACAAAGGAAATAAATCAGAGATCTATAAAAAACAATAAAATGTGAGAGACTGCATGAAAAAATAACACATTACTAAGCAAAGTTCTCAACTACTGTGAGGAACTCTTGTACATAACGGAAAGAGTATGCCACAACAAAACCTCTCAGGTTACTTTTCAAGACTGGGGGTTTATCATTCTTTGTTTTTAATTCTACTGGAAGCTTATGGAAGATGCAATCTAACAACAGTTCTGCTGGATGGCAGAAAATGAAACCTGCTGAATAGTGCACACCTTTCTGTATAGTGCTTAAGGAAGTGTTATCCAAGTGTAAATCATTTTTCTGTGTAGTGTTCTGTGAATGAATGTTGGAGTTCCTTCTGAATGAATCAGTAATGTCAACAATAACTCCCACAATGGAATATATGTACAGGGACTGGAATGTTAGAATTCCGAGACACCTGAAAGTAGGCCTATGCAAATTTAAAAAATCGACGTCACAAATCTGCCTGACCATCCTTTTCTAGGCTAAGAAAATTCTTGGCAAGTGTACAGACACTAAAGGAAATAATACAATGAAAGTAAACAAAGTTAACAAACCTCAGTTTTTCAGTGTCAGGTACAGCAGTGATTATTGGTAGTGAAGATAGGAGCATTTAGTTTTTGCACAAGCTCTTGAATGTCTGAAAGCTTTCCATTTATCCTCAGACTTAAGAATTTATAATGATTGACTTCAATAACTGTTATACCACCTTGGCTCAAAAAAAAAAAAAAAAAAGTGCTTTTACAAGAGTTTTGTGTCAGAAATTGTATACAATGCGTTAATCTGTGACCTGAAAGCCACATGATGTTGTTACCAACTACCTTATTAGCTAGATCATTCACATTACATTCCATGTCACTCATAATAACACTTATGTCATTTGCAAAGAGAAGTTGTTTTGAATTGGTTTTCGTATTTAGTAATCGAGTGTTGATATAAATACAAAGAAAAGCACACTCGGAACAGAGCCATGTGGCACCGTGCAACCTTGCATGATGCCTCAGACTGAAATCTCTCTTCTTTTTATTGACATTGGAGGATAACATTTTCCTTTCTCCCTGATCCCTTAATGTTCCATCTTGTGCAAAAGTATTGCATGGTCCATACTATCAAATGCTGTATAATCGTGGGATAACTACCTGTTAATCTCTAGTCTTGAAATAGTATGGGAAATTTCTTGTGCCTCTGTGGAATAACACCCATCTGTAGCATAAACTTGGGACAAGCTATCCTGTGATTTCATGCTTCATTACAGAGGTTGTCTAGACAATATATTTGACGAATAGTCGGAATTTGCTACAGAATTGGACAGTAATGATGAGATTTTTCAGAACTATTCTTCAGAGTGAAAAGAGATAATAAAGTGAGATGTAGGCTCAATTATTTGAAAGGAAACATTGACTAAGAATTTATAACTAGATTTCGTCTGTCACAGGAATCTGTACTCAGTCTTTTTAATCTTGTAAATGGGAAACTGGATCATATGAGTGAAAGTGAGCTCCATCTACATCTACATTTATACTCCGCAAGCCACCCAACGGTGTGTGGTGGAGGGCACTTTACATGCCACTGTCATTACCTCCCTTTCTGGTTCCAGTTGTGTATGGTTCGTGGGAAGAACGACTGCCGGAAAGCCTCCGTGCCCGCTCGAATCTCTCTAATTTTACATTCGTGATCTCCTCGGGAGGTATAAGTAGGGGGAAGCAAGAAATTTGATTCCTCATCCAGAAACGCACCCTCTCGAAACCTGGACAGCAAGCTACACCACGATGCAGAGCACCTCTCTTGCAGAGTCTGCCACTGGAGTTTGCTAAACATCTCCGTAACGCTATCACGCTTACCAAATAACCCTGTGAGAAAACACGCCGCTCTTCTTTGGATCTTCTCTATCTCTTCTGTCAACCCGACCTGGTATGGATGCCACACTGATGAGCAATACTCAAGTATAGATCGAACGAGTGTTTTGTAAGCCACCTCCTTTGTTGATGGACTACATTTTTTAAGACCTCTCCCAATGAATCTCAACCTGGTACCCGCCTTACCAACAATTAATTTTATATGATCATTCTGCTTCAAATCATTCCGCACGCATACTCCCACATATTTTACAGAAGTAACTGCTACCAGTGTTTGTTCAGCTATCATATAATCATACAATAAAGGATCCTTCTTTCTATGTATTCGTAATATGTTTTATTTGTCTATGTTAAGGGTCAGTTTCCACTCCCTGCACCCAGTGCCTATCCGCTGCAGATCTTCCTGCATTTTGCTACAATGTTCTAATGCTGCAACTTCTCTGTATACTACAGCATCATCCGTGAAAAGCCACATGGAGCTTCCGACACTATCTACTAGGTCATTTATATATATTGTGAAAAGCAATGGTACCATAACACTCCCCTGTGGCACGCCAGAGGTTACTTTAATGTCTGTAGACGTCTCTCCATTGAGAACACCATGCTGTGTTCTGTTTGCTAAAAACTCTTCAATCCAGCCACACAGCTGGTCTGATATTCCGTAGGCTCTTACTTTGTTTATCACACGACAGTGCAGAACTGTATTAAATGCCTTCCGGAAGTCAAGGAAAATAGCATCTACCTGGGAGCCTGTATCTAATATTTTCTGGGTCTCATGAACAAATAAAGTGAGTTGGGTCTCACATGATCTCTGTTACCGGAATCCATGTTGATTCCTACAGATTAGATTCTGGGTTTCCAGAAACGACATGATATGTGAGCAAAAAACATGTTCTAAAATTCTACAACAGATCAACGTGAGAGATATAGGTCTATAGTTTTGCACAACTGCTCGACGACCCTTCTTGAAGACTGGGACTACCTGTGCTCTTTTCCAATCATTTGGAACCTTCCGTTCCTCTAGAGACTTGCGGTACACGGCCGTTAGAAGGGGGGCAAGTTCTTTCGTGTACTCTGTGTAGAATCGAATTGGTATCCCGCCAGGTCCAGTGGACTTTCCTCTGTTGAGTGATTCCAGTTGCTTTTCTATTCCTTGGACACTTATTTTGATGTCAGCCATTTTTTTGTTTGTGCGAGGATTTAGAGAAGGAACTGCAGTGCAGTCTTCCTCTGTGAAACAGCTTTGGAAAAAGGTGTTTAGTATTTCAGCTTCACACGTTTCATCCTCTGTTTCAATGAAATTATCATCCCAGATTGTCTGGATATGCTGTTTCGATACACTTACTGAAAGACCAGAACTTCCTAGGATTTTCTGTCAAGTCAGTACGTAGAATTTTACTTTCGAATTCAATGAACGCTTCATGCATAGCCCTCCTTACGCTAACTTTGACATCGTTAAGCGTCTGCTTGTCTGGAAGGTTTTGGCTGCGTTTAAATTTGCAGTGAAGCTCTCTTTGCTTTCGTAGTAGTTTCCTAATTTTGTTGTTGAACCACGGTGGGTTTTTCCCGTCCCTCACATTTTTACTCGGTACGTACTTGTCTAAAACGCATTTTACGATTGCCTTGAACTTTTTCCATAAACACTCAACGTTGTCAGTGTTGGAACAGAAATTTTCGTTTTGCTCTGATAGGTAGTCTGAAATCTGCCTCCTATTACTCTTGCTAATTGCTAAACAGATAAACCTTCCTCCCTTTTTTTTATATTCCTATTTACTTCCATATTCAGGGATGCTGCAACGGCCTTATGATCACTGATTCCCTGTTCTGCGCTTACAGAGTCGAAAAAATCGGGTCTGTTTGTTATCAGTAGGTCCAAGATGTTATCTCCACGAGTCGGTTCTCTGTTTAATTGCTCGAGGTAATTTTCGGATAGTGCACTCAGTATAATGTCACTCGATACTCTGTCCCTACCACCCGTCCTAAACATCTGAGTGCCCCAGTCTATATCTGGTAAATTGAAATCTCCACCTAAGACTATAACATGCTGAGAAAATTTTTGTGAAATGTATTCCAGATTTTCTCTCAGTTGGTAAAAGGAGCCAATTATTAACCTAGCTCAGTTGTTGAGTGTAACCTCCACCCATAATAATTCACAGGAACTATCCACTTCTACTTCACTAAAGGATAAACTACTACTAACAGCGACAAACATGCCACCACCGGTTGCATGCAATCTATTCTTTCTAAACACCGTCTGTGCCTTTGTAAAAATTTCGGCAGAATTTATCTCTGGCTTCAGCCAGCTTTCTGTACCTGCCCTGGTGTCACGTAGGATAGTTTTACTGTGTACTGTATCTGCAGTTCAAGGCACTAGCTGGGACACATTTTATAGTTTTATTTAGTAAATAAACTGATCATGTGTCCAGTAATGCTGAAAGAGCCACAAATTAATCTGCAGCTAAATATTTTCATGTACTTGTGTTTCGCAAAAACAGTGGAAAACAGGCATAAAATAATGAAAACTTTCCCTCTCGGGACTTACAGCTGGGTAGAACATGCAAACTTTTTTCTTTTCTGTGCTTTGATGCTAGAGGCGATTTCTAATGTTCTCACAGTGGTTGTACTTGTATAGCAAACAATATTATTCCACCCTCTCCCTTAGTCTAAGTATTAGAATGATGGGCTCATTATTGATAGAAAGAAGCAAAACTCTCTCTCACTTAGCATCATGTTCATTACTTTTGCATAGGTTTTTGTGAACCAAATAGATAATATTTTAGTGCCGTTCTGAATGTGTCTATCAATTTTGGTCAGAGTCAATGTGATGGTGGTATTACCTATAACATCTATGACTGATATTGACTTAAACAGACTTCAGTTGTCACACAGGTTGTCTCATGTCATTTTTCTTTCAAAGAGTCTATTTCATCAGTGATGCAGTTGTTGCTTCTGACTCACATATACTTTTCTTGAGCAGATTACTTCTGTCTGTTGGAGAATTTCATTGGTATCGACAAAAGGAAAGCCAATAGGACTATTTTTAGGATCTCACAATCCACTTTTTTCCTTGGCCCTGCCTACATGATGCGTCCAAACATACAGGAGGAACCTAGTAGAGCACAAAGAGTTTCTTCAGAATGTCTTCATTTCCACCATGATGGTGTCATAAATTATACCCTATAAAAATGAATTCCTCAGGTGGTGAAACCATCATCTAATCTGCAGTACATACAATGCTATCCTTTCTTCCAGGAGTGCTAGTTTTGCAAGGTTTGCAGGAGAGCTTCTGAGACATTTGGAAGGTAGGAGACGATATACTGGCAGATGTGAAACTGTGAGGACAGGGCGTGAGTCGTGCTTGGGTAGGTCAGCTGGTAGAGCACTTGCCCGCAAAAGGCAAAGGACCCGAGTTTGAGTCTCAGTCTGGCACACAGTTTTAATCTGCCAGGAAGTTTCTAATTGTAATAGATTATTTGGAAATCTTGTGTGCTGTCCTATAGCTTGCACGAAATAAGTACCAGAATGTTGACAACATTCACATTTCAGACATTTTTCAATGGCTATGAAATGGATGACATCATACAGTGTAAAAATTTAAAATATTTATAAATACATTTTGGTGGACACTGCCTGTGGATTATGTGGCAACAGTTACTACACTCAATAGCATGACTCTGGGTTGATTCCTTTCAGTATAAATATCTGTGCACTCTGTAGAGAGTGAATAGGTTTTTCTTTGAAAATTCAAACTCCCCTGCACATCCTTCAAATATTAGGACTTTACAGTCTTTTGATATGACAACTCCTTTGAATAAAACACCAAATTATATAAACAGACACTCTTCCCATCCGGAATGAACTCCCTGCATAGAAATCGCTTAACATGTATCCTCCAAAACAAGCTTTACATAAATGATGCTTTGAGATACACAGAAGTTAAAATTCAGATGTATTAGAAGTTCATCTATTGTATCACAAATTCCTCTCATAGTTTGGGAAAATAAGCTTACTGAGCATTCTGATCTGCACTTCCCACTTATTGAACTAACAAGGAACCTCCCTCATACAGGTATACCTCTGATCTGACTTCATCCTTAAAAAGGCCTAGCCCTTCTACATATTATCACAGGAATTTGATGTATACTTTCACTTAAAAGCTGAACCAACCATCCCTTTCCAATGCTATTCAGGTGTAGACTATTTCTAGTATAACTCAACGTATCGCTGAAACATGTATCTTGTCAGCACTCATCAGTACCACCCGAAGTCCTATAGTAACTCACCTCATAACACTGTCGATACAGGTTGATTTAATGCTAAAACAGTTGTACAAAGTGAACATTAATTTTCTGAGTTGGAATAGCAATTCTGTCCAAATTACCACTTATACCATATGCCAATCCCCACCAAGACTATTCCCAGCCCATATCCTCAAACTATCACTATCTGATCCTCTTTCATTCAGTCTCTAGACAGAGCTTCTAAGTCTTCTGCCACCTTACTGAGTCCTGGTGACTTAGTACTCCTTATGTAATGTCCACTGCAACTGTTGGTCTACATATGTATGTACTGAAAATGTTGGTTGCATTCCTCTGTTAACTTCACCTAAGCACTGGTTTGTTGGCTGAAGAATTTGATGTAGGAAGTAAGATAAAAAGAAATGTGAGCACTGTCCTCTGTATGTAGTGTATTGACAAAGGTTTCTATCCTGGAGTGCCACCTTTGCCAATCAATCAATGCCATAGCAAAGTAGCAGCTACAGCTCCTTTGTTCAACAGGAGTGAGGTGTGCTGGTGACAGCTGTATATATCAGGTGCACTGCTGCCACATAAATTATGTCAGTGATAGATTAGTGTTTGGTAATCTAAGTTTTGCTGTGATACTACTGTGATGAAAACTTGTATTAACAGTTCTCATCTGAGGGAAAAGCTTTCTAATTGCCAGTTACTGAAGAAGGATGCAACAATAGGAGTTGGAGAGCTGGCCGTCCCCTCTCAGCCACCTCAATTGTTGCTCTGAAGTGTATTAGTGTGCAGATTAAGATCATTCTTGAAGTTGGATAGACTGTACCACAAACCAAGCTAAAATATTATAAATATGACATCAATTAATGTAATTTGGCTTGAGATCATCAAATGAAAATACTGTAGAAAGGCCACAATGTATAGGTGACTAAAAGGATTGGCAGCAGTATGTATTCTTGTAAGTAACTCAAAACACAACTTAAAAACAAATTTTTCAAACTTTGTTGGTAACCCTCCCAACTTCCATTCTAGAAAGTTAAATGAATTAATACAACAAAAGGTACTTTTTCTAAGTGTTTGTCAGTAACAAATAATGCTTTACTAGCATCATACAAGTTTGCATGTATAGTTACAAAGTATAAAATGCTCCCTATCACTACAGAACAACTATCAGTTAAATCTACCAGTTAATCCACATTTAAAGAATATCACAATTTAAGAGTCAGTGTGGAAACTACTTTCAAATTTGTGTTTGTATAATATTACCATCAGTTTCCATACAGTCTTAATGCAGAATTAATTGAATAACTAAAGGAAATGAATTTAGGTTGCAGCTTGATGAGCCCAAGGACATTTATAGAGGTGCATACTGGATTTGTCACATATGGTTCTTAGATATTTCCATTGTGGAGGGCATCTCTATTGTAAAAGTATTACTACAAGTTAAAAAAAAAACCACCTCAGGACCATTTCAGTATACTGAATACATTTATGTTTGAAAATAACTGTGAAAGGATAAAGTGCGTTTATGTTTGTACTGACATGGGTTATTCACTGTCCAACTGTTATGGATGATTGCAGACCATTGTTTGAAACAAAACTCCAGATTCACTTTGGAATCATGTCAATGTTCACAAAGAAGCGCTCAAATCGGAGTAGTTAAATACTCCACTGTATGTAATCTTAAAATGTTTGTTGATTACAGAAAATTATGTAAAAACTCAGCCAGTGCAAGTAGGCTTGTTCAAAAATTTGTGTGAAAATATGTGAGCTGAATACATATCTTTGTTTTATTACTGCTACTCATACTGACAGTTATGAAGCAATGTATTGCTTCATATGTTTCAACCATGACAAAAAAAATGCACATTTCTCTTCAAGAAGGAAAGGCACGAGCATGCTGAAAAAATTTATAGAAGGTTTTTTTCCCCCCTCATTTGCATATTAGTGTTGCAGATTTAAGTTTTTTGAAAAATGGAGAGAAGAGGAAAAAATGATAAATAATGGAGATTCAGGGTAGTATGGATGATTATTTTCCCTTGTTCTACCAATTTGTAGTCACCAGTGAAGTTAATTTATCTTGGAATTTACATTCTGCTTCTGAAGATCACTTAACACAGCATGTAAAAAACAGCAGCAGGAGACAATGGTGTGTGTGAGTTGTATTCGTGTGAACGTTTGTGTGTGTTCTCTACTTCAGAGGAAGGCCTTTTGGCTGAAAGCTTGTTGTGCCTGTCAGCGACTCAACATCTCCACTACATGGTGAGTAGAAATCTATCCTTTTCATAAGATTGCCATCATTCCATCTTGGATTTTCCATTGTTTGGAAAAAAAAAAGATCCAAAAATTTATATGTATTCAAGACCACTTTAGAGCCAAAGCTCTACCTGACAGTACTTATTTACAAAAGAAAACTTATTGAGTGGTTTATCACAGTGCCAAAGCCAAAATTTGGCATTATGGAACCTCATGATTGTTGCATATCAGTAAAAGACGAAAATCTACTGCTTAGTAGTAAAGCTACTAGTGAACATTACTTCCATTAGCAACATCCTATTAGTGTGATGCTGGTTTTTTCAGTCACTATAATAAAGTACAAATATCATCACAAAATTAACAGGAAATAAGGTTAGCTGTATACATTTAGATTCTGAGATTTAAGGAGTTGTGAAGAGAACAAGCAACTCAGGCACCCATGTATTATATTAATGATAAATGTACTCAGTCATTCATAATTTTAAAAGATTTATTATTATATTTCTAAACTAATGTATCTGTGTCAGCTGAGCTTTTCAACTGCATTAGATAAACCAATGTTTTTACTTCAGGCACTGTCAGTAAATTCTGACATGTTAAGGGCCTAGGGAACCAAAGAAGTGTGGGAACCACTGCTCTAGAATCCTTCCAGTGACATATTTCTTATTGTTTAAAATGTTGGAAAGAACTGATTTCACGATCTTTTTCAATGTACCACACATTTTCCATTGAATAAGATGTAAACACCTATGCAGAATAGTACAACTACTGACATCACTCCTGACACCAGTTCAGAGTCTGTACCTGTATTTTCTAACTTAGCTAGCCAATTTGACTTCATCATATGCTAAACACACCAACAGTAAATGCCTGTGAATGTTTTTGCCCTCTGTGGTTGAAAGTAAGACTTTATATCTCCCTTGTATTTTCACTTCCCACTACTTTACGTACTACTGAATTGAAAGAACTTGCCCAAAATATCATAACAGGAGGAGCAAAACAACTGACACTAATTCTTCATCTTCCAGATAATCTGAGCTCTTGTTGTAGACTATTCCAACCACTGTATCAAATAATTATGTCTGCTAAGTGTTCAGGGTGCTATTCTGGCTTATGATGTGCTTTAGTGATCTACAGATCAATGAGAGAGAGAGAGATTCCTTGTACAGTGGCATACATTAAGATTTTCATATAAACAGATCTGAGGAAAATATGAACATTTGTACGTGTGACAGTGGCCACCTTTTTCTATGCTACAATGTGACCATTTACGACAAATTCAGAAAATAAATATGGTGGCAGACAGAAAATTTCCTTTTACTATCACCATATTAATGAAAATGTCTTAATCATCAAATGTATCTTCTGTCAGTGCCACATTATTTCTCATTATTTATCTTTTTTTTTTTTTTTTTTTTTTTTTTTTTTTTTTTTTTGCATGTAGTCATCAAATGATGACTTACGCACATGTACTATTTGTTCACAACGTTACTGCATATCATAGCTGTGTACATAGGTTTAATACAAATAAAATTTTAACTACAAAGATACTATATATCTTTTATATAAATATATAGTGTTTTGAGAAATTAAAGATTATGTAGTAAGGTAATACGTGGTCCACTCACATTAATGTGGCCACCGCTTATGTTCAACATCAAAGTGCAATAGCCTCTACAGATGGCATATGGCAGCAGTAGCAGTGAAAGCCATATAAATGGTGTCCGGGAGGAACATGGAAAACAGTTCAGTCATTGTCGTAATGTGAAAACACAGTTATTTATCTGACATCCTTAAGGTGCATGATTATTGTCTTTCAAGCCAGATCATTGTCTTTCAAGCCAAGGGTGGAAGCATTTCTAGGAGGACTATGTTTGTAAACTGGTCACGTGCTTTCATGGTTAAAGTATGCTGTGCATGGCAAAATGATGCTATCCAAAACCGCTGCCAAGACAGCTGTGGTGCACCACAGGACACAGATGACAGGGGTGAACGACAGCTGTGAAGACATGGACAGGCGAATAGATGTGCAGCTGTTGAGCAACTGACCGCCCAGGTGAACCGAGGGGCTACCAACAGTGTTTCCTCAATGACTGTTCTGTGAACGTTGCTGTGTATGAGCCTGGTTTATGCACCTGTGCCAACTGCTGCTCATTGGCAACAAAGGCTGCAATTTGCACACCAATAGCACAACTGGACATCCACTGAGTGGTAACAAGTAGTCTCTGTAGATGAATCGTGGTTTATGCTCCTTTGGATAGATGGTCGTTGACACATAAGATGTGAAACGTATGAAAGTAAAGATTCCAGGCCAGAGGTGAGAGCATTATGTTCTGAGGAATGTTTTCATGTTATTCCATGGATGAGCTAGTCATTCTGGAAGGCACATTTTATCAACAGAAGTATACATCTATCCTTGGGGACCATGTCCACCCCTATGTGCAGTTAGTTTTTCCTCAGCATGATGGCACTACCAACAAGACAATGCAACATGTCACACATATCTCAGTGTACCTGCACGGTTCAAACAGCACCAAGATGAGCCTACCCTACTCCTGCAACCACCAAACTCCTTGGATTTAAACCCAATTGAGAATCTGTGGGTCAGCCTTGATTGGGCTGTTCAGCCAGGCATACTCAGCCGAGACACCTAGCAAAGTTGGCCAGGACATTGGAGCCGGCATGGCTCCACCTCCCTGGCAGTGCTTTCCAGAATGTCATTGACACTCTTCCTGTGTGTCTCATAGCAGTCCACACTGCAAAATATGGTTATTCAGGCTTTTTGACAGGTGGTAACATTAATGTGGCTGGACAGCGCACTTTCTACACTTAGTTGCGAATTTTTATGTGTGCATCTGACTTACAATTTCTGTCCTTCAACTCCTTCATTCTACATCTATATTTATACTCTGCAAGCCACCGAATGGTGTGTGGCAGAGGGCACTTTACGTGCCACTGTCATCACCTTTCTTTCCTGTTCCAGTTGTGTATGGTTCGTGGGAAGAACGACTGCCGGAAAGCCTCCTAGTGCGCTGGAATCTCTATAATTTTACATTCGTGATCTCCTCAGGAGGTATAAGTAGGGGAAGCAACACACCCTCTCGAAACCTGGACAGCAAGCTACACCGCAATGCAGAGCACCTCTCTGCATCTACTTTCATAGCTTCTTTCACTGCTTTTAAAAATTTACACACACACACACACACACACACACACACAGGATCACAACAGGTCTCCATGTACCTCAGACTATGTATCAGCTTAACAGCTCGCTTTTATAGCACCAGTGTTCTGTTCAAGTGGACACAAGCAGCACAATAACTGTCTCATAGTATACCATTTTCAGCAATTTATTATATTCTATTTTGGACAGCTGGCTTAGCAAGTATAATGCATTGCTTGCTTTTCCACGCACAAAGTTTCCATGGTTTACTCATTGACGATTTCCATCTCAGTGCAGGCCAAGTAATTTGCAGTCTTCAGTGTCTATGTACAAAATTTTGCAAATATTTTCTGTACTCTGTGGAATGCCTGCTTTGAAATCCAGTAACTGTGGTTCTGTACTATTGGTTTTTAGGCATTGGTTACTTAAATGTTTAGTCAGTTTTATGTTTCATGTGCTGAACAATGTGTTATCTCCTTCCAATCACCACCATAGAAGAGCAGAGAAGTGTTGTCAGCGGAAGTAATTATCTGGGAATTAGAATGTTGTATAATGTCATTTGCATATATGAGAAAAATAAATGGTCCTAGTATTGAACCCTGTGGCTTACCCTGCATTACTGTTTCAGTCGTAGACCTAATGTTGAGTTTTTCCACGCTGTTCTGATAGATGCTTACATATGTGTCACCTGTCACATATGTGGATGTATCAGGGGTCCTATATCACTCCAACTGTACATGCCCCACAACACTGCAGAGCCTCCACCAGCTTCCAGCTTGAACAGTCCCCTGCTAACTTGCAGGATCCACGGATTCATGAGGCTGTCTCCATAACCGTACACATCCTCTGCTCGATACAATTTGAAGCAAGACTCTTCTGACCAGGCAATGTGTTTCCAGTCATCAACAGTCCAATGTCGATATTGACAGACCCAGGCGAGGCATAAAGCTTTGTGTCGTGCATTCACCGAGAATACATGAGTTGGCCTTTGGCTCTGAAAGCCCATATCGATGATGTTTCATTGAATGGTTCACAATCCGACACTTGTTGATGGCCCAGCATTGAAATCTGCAGCAATTTGTGGAAAGGTTGCACTTCTGTCACGTTGAATGATTCTCGTAAGTCGTCGTTGGTGCTGTTTGTGCAGGATCTTTTTCCAGCTGCAGCGATGTCAGAGATTTGATGTTTTGCCAGATTCCTGATATTCATGGTACACTGGTTGTATGGGAAAATCCCCAATTCATCGCTACCTTGATGCAGTGTCACATCGCTCGTGGGCTGATTATAACACGACGTTCAAACTAACTTAAATCTTGATAACCTGTCATTATAGCAGCAGTAGCCAATTTAACAACTGCGCCAGGTACTTGTCTTATGTAGGTGCTGCTGAATCCAGCGCTGTATTTTGCCTGTTTACATATATCTGTATTTGAATACACATGCCTATACGTTTCTTTGGTGCTTCAGTGTAGTTAATTACAGAATTTGTGCAAAAATTCTGTGACACTTGTTATGGTGTCGCAATCTTTTGTAAGTACCATGTGGTGTTTCTTCAAGAAAATTGTTTCTAGTGGAAATGACACTAAATTGTGCCAGAATAAATGACTCAAGGACTTTACTAAATTTGACCATTGATGATATTGGTCTGTAGTTAGATGTTTCTTCCTTTGATCCTTTGTAATGTAGTGGTTTGACAATGATTCTTTTCAGAGCACTGAAAAATATGCCTTCTGTGATGCTAAAATTTGTGAGATACAGTATGTATTTGGTTTAACCATAAAATTTGTGCTTTTTTAAATTACTGTGCTGGAAAGATCATCTACCTGAAATGCTTAGTAGATATGTGACTGCAGCTGTGGTGCCAGTTGGCTAGAGAAAATGCTTGTTGACAATGCTACAAAAAGTTTTTTCGCCTTGGGTCAAATGACCTTTATATCGTATTTTTTGCTTCCTCTATTGTATTTGTATGGCTGGGAGAATGGCGTGCTGACCACATACCCCTCCGTATCCACATCCAGTGATGCCTGTGGGCTGAGGATGACATACGGCCAATCAGTACCATTGGGCCTTCATGGCCTGTTCAGGTGGAATTTAGTTTTTTCTATTATATTTATACATGTTATATGATATTTGACAGTGAAGGTCCAAGAGGCACATCTTGTATTTTCTGAGTGTGATAATAATATTTCACATTTACAGTAACATATTCAAAATTTATGTAGCTTTCACTGTTTTCTGAATATTCTTGAATCCTAAAGTAACTTTAACACTAATTAAGAATGTAAGTTGTATGCCCATTCTGTGAGATGTTATTTTGCTTATGACTCTCACATGCTGTTGCACATTATTTTGTATCAATTTTATTTAATAAATAAATGATTACTTGAAGTTTTTACACTTTTTACATGCAAATTATTGCAGTGTCATTGTTTGTACATACTTAATCTGATACCTTTCATTGTTATCTTTTAGTGAAAACCTGATTGACAGCTGTAAAAAGGTGCATTCATTAGTTAAATTTTACTGTGCACTTACTAATAAATTTGAAATATGCATTTGATCTTTCAGAGTTTACCTATAATACCCTGTCAGATGACTCCACTGTAAAAGTTCTTTAAAATGGTGCATACAGGTTTGCTGTAACATATGTGGTTGTGTGGAAATCAGTGTATGACATGTCATACAGCAGAGAAAATCTGCACAGTTTAATGCCAGTTTCTGCAATCATAACCACCAGTTACGTGACAACTTTCAAACAAGTGACATGCATGAGATGACAGATCTTGTGTGCTTCTCCTTGTCTCTTTAATTATTCTGTCTGCTCTCTGAACTCACTCAGCCCTGTTCATTTTTGGATTTGGGTCATACTGGCAATCATATAGCCTTGCTCAGTGTAGCTCTTGGTCACAGTTTGGTGTTGGTCCTTCATTCATGTGTACAGATCTTTGGTGGTTAAGCTCACATAAGTGGATATTCAGAAGTTGCAACTTACTTAGTATATGACATGGCTTCATTCATAGGTAACCCTGCCTCCGAGAGAGAATAGGAAATATGTGGTATGAAACTAGAACTGATTTTGCTGACAAGGGAACTGCCTGTCTCACATCCAAAACCGAACACAGATCAAACAAGAAAACAGGAAGAAGGTGTACTGAACGGTGGAGGGGGGGGGGGGGGGACAGTGAAAAACAGTGAAGAGTCCAAGCTTAACAAGTGCAATAATGAGGGAAACTGAATAGCAGTGGAGCTGTGGTTAGTGGTTAGTAAAGCAGGTTCGAAACTCCCATGTGCCATTTATTTTTTTTTCACAACATTATGAACTGTCTGTTCAGTCACTGAAATGTCTGTTCTCTTTCTGTAGTCTTGGCAGTAGTCATACTATACATTGGTTATAGAATGTAAGTCATGTGGTAAGAATATGTTACGGTTGCAAGTAAACATGATGAGTAGTGAGAGCAGACTAGATACCATATAGATGTCTCAAGGAATTAAAACAAAATAAATGGGTGTGAACTATGTTGCAACAAAGGAGTTCAAGTCAGAACTTCCAAAATGGAATGCAACTCAAAAAACATTAAAAACGTGTTTTGACAGAGCACAGAGAAACTGTGATTGTGAAACTTGCATTCATTTGTTGCAGCTTATGTGACAAACTATTATGTTTTCATTATTTCCATGGGAGTTATTACAATCACGTTCATATGAACACCTACATCAGACTAGGAGGCATATCTCAGTCACTCACCAGGATCACAAATTAGGTGTGTCAGTAAGAGATTCATATCATATGACACACGTACTGTTGCTAATGCTATGTATGACACACCAGACGTGTTTTCCAGTGGAGGATTCAGTTGACTTGTCACCTTGTCATCAAACAATTGCAGTTCCCATTTGAAAGCCACTTCCTTTTGCCTGCTAATAGAATAGTTGTGCACAATCAACCGCCATTATAGGTCCCTCCCTTACACCTCACTGTTGCGAACGGACATTACATCATTACAGACACAAATCTGAATACACAAAAAAAAAAAAAAAAAAAAAAAGAAAAAAAAAAAAAAGGAGAGAAAAATGGCACAAGGGAGATTTGAACATGGCTAGTCCACTTGGTAGTCTAACATCGTGACCACTTAACCACACCATCGATCTGGCAGGGTCCTCTGTATTGCACTTCCTGACCATGGACCATTGCACTGTATCTATTTTGCTTTTTTATTTTTTTCACAGTTCAGTACACCTTATTCCTATTCGCATGCTTGAACTGTGTTCAGTTTTAGACGGGCTGTCCACTGGGCCCTCTGACCACTAAATCTGAGGGGCATGTGTGACAAGTTTCCCTTGTGAGTAGTATTATAGAATGGGACTTACAGTTCTGGGGGGAGGTGGGAGGGGATATAGGCATGATATTTCTCATTTTGGGACATAATAGAAGTTGAAGTTTCTGTCATTCCATCTAAGCTGCAACACTGGGACCATGTAGTTGTGTGCAAGAGAGAAAGCTCATAAGCTGAAATAGCATGTTCCAGTTCTTATTTGTGTTCATTGCCTCTGCTACATTGTACGTGAGTATCTCTACTCATTCTATTGTCTGTTTTCCACTTACGATTTTCCAGTATCATGTTATTAAATATTTGTTCTTTATCTCTAAGAACTGATTCATCTCACACATGATGAATGCTACGAAATAGCTATTTGATAGTTAGATTTATAACATTTGATGTCAAACACACATGAACTATTAGTAATTGTATGTAGCATGAGAATCTAAAAGTGTTAATGAATTACGGTTCTTTAAAATATCATATACCTGAAACAAGGCATTGTAATACCTTGAAGACAATCACAGAGAAAAGTTCTGTGTTTTTATAATGAAACATTTGTTAAAAGAGAAGTAACTTTCATCAACAATTCATATAACTTGCTTTGTTATAATTAAGCCTGTTTAAAATATATTTTTCACTCAATTTATAAAATATGTTTTAATAAGCTCACCGGACAAAATATTAGTCACCCTCTTGAAAAAGTGCATTGCTCACTTTGGAGTGCTGTCCACAGAGTAGGACTGGTACCAGGTGGTCATATAACTCTCCCCCTCTGTCATCTTGACAGTGATGTGATGTGTACATGCCAGACAGTTGTATGAAATCAGTGCAGTAATATGGGGTGACGCGGAGATGTCTTAGAATGGCAGAATGGAGCTAACATGTTTGGACAAATGCTTGACCTACTGTTACTTAAGTTGGATTCTTTGTTGGTGTACCATTGTCAATTGTCCAATGAATCTACAAGGAATCATGTAACTCTTGCAGTCATGTGGTATGACATATGAACACTAGTTGTAAAAGACCTCAAGTGACAAGGACAGCAACTTGAGACACGTGTCACATGATGTCTATGACAGTTGGTTTTAAAGCCAACAGGAAGTGGTACAGACAGTGAATCAAGTTGATCTCAGTCACTTTGTGAGTGAACATTGCGTGTAAAAGAAATTCAGAGGTGGGTACCTCACAAAAACTCACTGCTTACAGGATCACATAAAGCTGTACATTTTCATTGGGCCAAATAACACAAACTAGACAGTAGCTGACTGGAAGGCATGTAGTGTGGTCTGAGAAATCATATTTTCAAAGGTTGCAAGGCATCAGTTGCACCAACAGCCCACTGGGGCATTTAATCCATAGAATGCAGAGGGTTTAGTTCGGGCCAGAGGTGGTTCTGTGATAGTTTATGTTTAATGACATAGTCCCAATCACTAAGGTCAGGTGCTGCTCCTTCCTCTACCTCTTAATTATGAGTATGTTGTGGTCATTCCTGTCTTCCTAAATGACAATAGCCATGTCTATAAGGCAGCACAAACAGTTGCTTGTTTGACTAACAGTGAGGTACCCTATCACACCTCGACTTTCCTCCTTAATCATCCAATCATTGTCCCACAGAAAATGTCTGGGGCTATTCAAAACAGTGGTTGAAATGTAACAATGAACATCCTCAAGTTTTATTTCTCTATGGAAGCTAATTATCAATGAGTGCCTTCAGCTGCATATGGCATACCCGAAGAAACTTGTGGACTTTCTCCTGTGTGGAACTGAGGCCATTATCAATGTTACAGCCAGTGTTAAATGGTATTAAAGAGAGGTTCCTTTGGGGTAACTAACTTTTTGTCCAGTGTGCTTACTAGTAGTATTTACACAGCCCTCACTATTATTGCTTCTGCAATAAGAAGCTGATTTGCATCTTTTGCTTTGCGTGTTTCAGACACATAATTCAGTTCAGCTTTGTGTTCTTTTTTCTATTTTCTGTTTCCTTTGCTGTTCAGTATTGAATGTATAACACTTTTTATCATTTACAAATTAATTTCACAGAAATAAGCTTTATTTGCATTTTATGAAAATTTTGAGAAAGTGTGAAATTCAGCTGAACAGAGCAATGTATTTTATCTGAAGCCTTATAATTTTTTTCTACGCTTGTATTGTATTTTGTATCTCGCATTCATTTTCTAGCATTGAGTACTAAAATATTTTTCACGATAATGCTGTTGATCTTTTTAAAATATTTAAAACTGTCATTTATTCGTGTTGGTTTTAGAGAACATTGCAACGAGTCTCCTCACTGCAATTAAATTGCTGAATGGGAATTCAGATATGAGTGAAATTTTTTAATGTTTTTGTGGGTATTTAAAAAATGAAACACAGTACATTGTGAAACCAAATATTTCTTCCCTTGTTTAGATCTCAGCCTAACCTATTATGTTTGTTCTTATCTTCTAGACTTTTTGCCCATCATCAGAGATATTATTACTGTAAATGTTGTCCTATTACTTTTGATATAAGAACCCTGATTAGTTGCTTCAGTGATACTCATTGTTCTGTTCCTGCTGTGCAGTGGTAGCAACTGTAGTATCTTTCTTTCATTCCAGAGATATGAAGAACTTTGTATTTTGATTTGTAGTTAGCATTACTTTTCATTTAATGGCATGTGTTATTTACCTCTTTCACTCTTTGAAAGTTTTCTTCTTCTTCCATTCCATAGTCTTGATCTAATGTACAGTTTAATGATAATATAAATAGGAAACTAGTGACTTTCTTTTTTTTAATGAAATGATAGTGTACGGCAAGACAGTGAAATATACACTTTAGAGGGGAAAAAAAGACACACCACAAAATAATTATCTGAATTGTATGGAAATCTGCAGATCTTGTGTACTTGTACAGACAAACAAATGATTACAATTCCAGAAAAATTGGATGATCTATTCATAAGAAAATTTAACAAACTCAGCAAGTCAGTAATGTGTTGGTCCAACTCTGACCCTAATGCGAGCAGTTACCGGGCTTGGCATTAATTGATAGAGTTGTTGGTTGTCATCCCTCGATATCATGCCAAATTCTGTCCAGTTGGTGCATTAGATTGTCAAAATCCCAAGATGGTTGGTGGGCCCTGTCCATAATTCTCCAAATTTTCTCAATTGGGGAGAGATCTGTTGAGCTTGCTGGCCAAGATATGGTTTAGTAAGCATGAAGGCAAGCAGGAGAAACTTGCTGTGTGCGGGCGGGCAATATCTTGCTGAAATTTACACACAGGGTGGTTTACCAACAAAATGAGGCGTGGAATATTGTTGCCATACTGTTGTGCTGTGAGGGTGTTGTGGATGACATCTAAAGGGGTCCTTTTATGAAAAGAAGTGGCACCCCAGAGCATTATCCCAAAACTATCACTCCTGGCTGTCGGGCCATATGGCGGGCAACAGTCAGGTTGGTATTCGACTACTGTCCAGGGCATCTCCAGAGATGTCTTTGCTTGTCATCAGGGCTCAGTTTGAAATGGGACTCATCGCTCAAGACAATTCTATTCCAGTCATGAGATTCTAGGCTGAAGATATAACTGGAGATGCCTTGGAAAGCAGCGGGATACCACCCTGATGGTCATCCACCATATGACCTGACAACCACGAGTGATAGTTTTGGGATAATGCTCTGTTTTATTGCCCTTCATGATAAACCATCCTGGGTTTAGATTTCAGTAAGATAATGCCCGTTTGCATGTGGTGAGAGTTTCTATTGCTTGTCTTTATGCTTGTCAAACCCTACCCTGGAAAGCAAGTTCACCATATCTCTCCCCAGTTGAGAAAGTTAGGAGGGTTATGGGCACGGCCTACAAGCCAGTTAGACAGAATTTGACATGATATCATTCGTGAGGACATCCAACAACTAATACTCAATGACAAGCCAATTAACTGCTTGCATAAGGGCCAGAAGTAGACCAATGCATTACTGACTTGCTCAATTTGTGAAGCTCTTTGTCTTGAATAAATCTTCCAATTTATTTCTGAAACTATAACCATTTGTTTGTCTGTAGACGTACATCACCCCTCATTTGGATAATTCCTTCATGCTCTGCCATTTTTTCTTGTCTTAGAGTGTATTACATAAAGATCCTTTCTTCATTAGTATTCTGTACAAAAATGGGGATAAAAAATTTTGTGTATTTAAAAACACACCAGCATCATTTATTTGATGGGTATAATTTTATACTCAGTGCTAAGTTAGTCTAGTGTTGAGTGGCTTTGAATAAAAAGCTCTAAGATATACTTGGTTACTTGGCATAATGATATTACCCTGTTTAGAAGGCTTTAGAAGGAGTTTCAACCAATGGACTGAAAACCTGAGAAAAATTTCCAATATTCTCGGATGAGAAGTAATGTTTTCCTTGTTGCAGTTCTAAAATTAGTCTTAAGAAATGTTTTCTTGCGTATCTTTTGTATTAAATATGCAATAAATGGGCAGTATAACTATACTGCAAGAGAGGCAAAAATATGCAGAGTAAAATTTCATTTTTCCCACAATGTGTAAAACAAGTATATTGGGATCAGTTATGTTTCCATCAAATAATAATATTCAGTGCTACTCTACCAGGGCCTGTGACGTTTATTTAGTTCCTCCACTTTTTTTCCAAATATTTACCATTAAAAATACTAGCACGTTAGTCTGAGCCTTCTCTGTAGAGGACAGAAGTCAAGACGAAATGTAATTCACGTAGCAGAATCTTGCATGCAACATTTAACAGTTTTTGCTCTTTTGTTTATTTTAGTTTATATTTGGGCCCTGCATTACAATTTTCTTCCCAATAGTCTGTTCTTGGGCACTATCATCTCTATCATAGCACTTTCGCTTTCCTTTTTACTGATATTTCGTAGTTCTTGGTAGGCTTCCACATAAGTGGCTTACAATTGCTGTCTGTCCAGTCTGCAGCAAGAAGATCATTTCTATTTTATTACTTGATGCATATTATCCCTGCAGCTACAACTCAGATGTGTATTAAGCTGAAATAGTTGAGCCATTTTTTCCAACTGAAAGATTAATTTAATTAATTTTTTAATTTTAAAATTAATATAAAGCATCAATCAACAGCTAGTTGGAATAACATGATAGTGATTTATGTTCATGTAGTTATTGGGAAGTATGGCATCAGTTAATGAAATTGAAATAAAGATCATCATTCTGTAAATTCGTTAGTACTCCACTATCACTGAGACGCAAGTGTAAGCGGCTTTGTGTGGTTTCAATGTCGTGTTTCATTTTATATAATTAGTAACACAGTTTAATTTGTCCAGAAATTGCTCTATGGTGATGCACAGGAGAAATTCATCAACGTGGGATTCTTGAGGCTGTTCCGAGCCGCGCGCCTCATTAAGCTGTTGAGACAGGGCTACACCATCAGGATATTATTGTGGACTTTTGTGCAATCTTTTAAGGTAAATAACTGGTTTTTTGGTGACTAATAAGAGAAATATTTCCAGACATGAGCAATACTTCAGGTTTTACATAAGCTGTCACATGGGTATGTGACAATGCTCACAGTTATCCTGCATTAATCACTTCGGTAATGCAAGGAAAATTAATTGCAGAAGCTTCTGTTGAGTAATATGTTGGTACTGTGAACAAAAAAGTAAAATGCATACACTTGGAAATATTTCTCTTGTGACAGCAAAACTGTTGGCATAAATGAATTGAGAAACTCAATTATTTATGCAACAGCTTCCAAAATGATATATAACATCAACAGAAGTTTATCAGGGCACCAAGAAACTGAAGAGAATTCTTGAAGGTATTCAGCTTGTTTCTATCTCCAATTAATTGGGAAGAAATTGTTAGTTAAATTCTTTTTAAATGGAGGAGTAGAAAGAATTACTGATTCACTGTATAATAAGTCAAACCCACAAATTCAGTAGCACTTTAGTCTTCTAACTGTATCCAACCAGATGATTTGTTAGCAACTCGTACAAGTATCAGAACTGTCAGCTACTGGTATATTCTTACTATGTAAAGTAATGGAACCCTGATGAAACTGTTGGCCTTGCTAGTAAGGCCTATCTGCAAACATCACACATTAAAATTCACAAATATCTCCAGAGAATCAGTGTACTATTTCTTTTTTGAAAGCTGCAAAAGTATAAATTTTTTGTTTCCATTGTATTTCATCCCAAATTCTTAATATCTTTGGTAACTCAAAAATTTTCCCATGTTTCATTTTCAGTTCAGAAACTCCCCGGATAATCTCATGTTTTCATAGCCTTTTTCTTGATGTACGAACAACATCCTTGAAATTGTTCTTTCCATGCCATACATTTTGTGCTAGTACATTGCAAGATAAATTTATCAGTTGGATGGTTCTCATCATTAAACTCTGTTGTTAGCATTTACTTTCTTGGGTTTCTGTCTGAGTGAATCGTATTTTTTCTAAACACGCTGTCACTCATAAGCAGTTTGCAAGAAAATTTGAAAATAATGTAGTAATATTAATCCATTTACATTTAAATATGCCTAATGTATGTTTTCAGAGTTTACTGTTGATTTGTAAATATCTATTTTGGAAGCTGTTACAGTGTTTTATGTTTGGATTTCATCAAACAGATTGTATAAAACAGCAAGAACAATGTTTATCCAATGAATTACTTTGAAGGAAAGAATCAAAAAAGTGGAAAAGTAAAATGAAGTGTAATTTGGAATGACTTTGGTAAGAATATGAATATATCCATTGCTTCCAAGGAAATACTTATCTTTTCACAGAAAAAGCTTTAGAGAATGTCTTAGTGCAGTTTTGCTTCTAGTTTATTGAAAGTATCATGTTGGAAGATTGCTTCTGCATTTGAGGAAGTACAATATTTTACTGAACTCAAGATATATTATGACACCATACTGGTAACTTAAAGGCAAACAATTAACGGACAAGTATTCCTGTATCTGTATCAAAGTTCAGAATCACGATGGCATGCTATGAATAACTTGTAGACATAACGGACTTACTGCCAATTAGCAGATCAATAGCTTTGCTCTCAGCTGTTAAGTTCAAATAGTTTTTACAATATTTGAAAAAAGCTTTCGTGCACTGCTGCAGCTTGAACGTCGCACATTTTTTAAGTTGGTTGTAAGATATTTAGTACCTCAGTGGCAGTAGTGTGTACTTTGACAAAGAAATATTTCGTTTTCCCTGAAAGATGAATTTTGTCAATTGGAATGAGATAACTGATTAAAAGCAAGTTTTTCTTAATATCAAAGCTACAGCCATTCTTACAGAACTTGGTTTACAACTGCTTTGCATTGCACTCTGTTATTAAAATGTCACTCCGCTATGAGCTTTTCTTGAATTAGTAAATTGCTTTTCATTTAATGGATGGAAATACACCACTGTACTAATTCTGGTATGTAAGATACTCTTCTTAGTAACCAGATTGTGGAAAAATCTTTCAAGACTCTGTATAACTAAAATAATGTGCAACCACCCTATCTCCTGTCCATAAAGTACATCTCCATTTACAACAAAAAATCTGTTATATGATATTTATCACTGGCTGTGCACTTCTGTGTATGCTGCAGTTTCTCTAACCACACGTCTCCTTGTACTAAATATGTAAATTCTCTATGAAGAGAGAGGTCGTCACTGGACACATTTCTCTCTCATTGTGGAGTGTCCCATTTGAGTGTTTTGAACTCCTTTAAAGACTTTTCCTTTTGGGGAATAAATTCCCTCCATTGGCGATGCAGTGTTTGTGTATAATGACAAGATTTGTAGCGAAAATATGGTGTGACCTTATTGAAGGTATCATCTAACATTCAGCTGCTTAGTTAAAGAAACCACAGGAAATGGAAACCAGGATATTTGGAGAGAGTTGTGACCCCTGCTCTTCTCGAACATAAGTCCAATGTCTTAACCATCAAGTCATACTGCTTGTTAAACATGAGGTAATGTAAAAATAAGTAGTAATACAGTTCACAACTTTCACTTCTTTTTAAACAATCACAGTTCCAAGGCAGGTACATTTAAAGTTACCACATACCTGTAACACTAAACTGCTACCACAAGCCTGTCTCCTCTTTGTTGTTCATATCTTATGTTAAGTTTTCTCCTTGGAAACATTGTGGGAATTTGCTCCTTACTGAACATAACATACAGACACAGTAGTATTACAAGGAAAGCAGGTTAAAAGGGGACGGTAATTTATGGAAAAATTTCATGAGAGACTGTCCGGATTTGAATAGTTCCTTTATTGGAACATTAACAAGACAGAATCAGTTGCACAAACTCGGCCCAGTTGATATACAAGTACACACGATGAGTGCCCACCATCCGTGAGGAAGATCTGTTAACATAGTTTCTTTAGATGACATGAAAGAACATATTCTTGCAGCACAGCAAATGTGACTAATTTAATATACGGATTGAAGAACTACGCCATATACAAATAACTAACACAGGTAACCTGAGTGTATATAATTGAACAAGGCAAATAGCTATACAATTTATGAATTAATAATGTAGTGACTAATCTAGTACAATAACCAAAGCAACTGCAAGACATAATATTGAACTTCTAATCTGTAGATGAAACTAATTTAACAACGTTTGGATTTCATCTCTTTAATGGCCAAATGTACGGTGCCACAGCAGGCTATCCAGTTCATGAAGAGGTTGGATCACACTGCACTTGCTATATTGTAATGGACTATGTGAAGTGGATAATCCACAATAAGATAGGCCATGATGAGGAGGTGCTGAATCATTCGTATCCCAAAATGTCATGTCGGTCCTATGCCAACTAGTTATCCATAGGCATCAAGAGAAGTTTGCAATACTGTCTGCTTAGTAGGCACACAAAAGTGACTAACATTTGATGGCTTCACAGGTTGTCCACCTACAAACTAGCACAAGGGCAAGCCATTAAGTTCTGATAAATTAATTACTTAAACATATAGGAAACATTTAATCAATGCACTCGTCATGTGGACAGCTCAGCATCTGTGTTGGAAGTGTTGGGAGTTGGAGGACTTCCTGTAGCATGCCTTTTGGATAAAACCCAGGTGCTGCAGCAAAGAGGCACATGCCAGAGAAAACTCTTGTCCTAGTAGCTTACAGCTTGAGATGTGTTTATGCTTGATGACATGTCGTCTGCCTGTAATGCATAATGTAGGTTGATGGATGTAGTGAATGAACCCAGGGTAGCAGTGCAGTGTTGGTGGGGCCAGGTCCGTTGGTGATGGCGAAGGTGGCAGTGTGGTAATCAGCAGCCACTGGGATGTCACACTGTGAGCCAAGCATGGTAGCAACACCCTACTGTAATGCCAGCTGGGATGGGGGGGGGGGGGGGGGGGCAGTGATGCACTACAATCAGTGGATGTGCGGTGATGCAGTGGTGGGGTCTGACAGCGGATACGGCAGTGTGCTGGTGCTTGGAAAAGCATCGCATGGCAGGTGGTGCACAGTCCACCCTGCACATTTGACATAATGCACACTGGTCTCTGCTGGCACCATGGGTACCTGCCACTTCTGCATAATGCTGATAGACCAGACCAGGTGACACATTGTGGAGGAGGGGAGGGGGGGGGGGGGGGGGGGAGCATGTGCTGATGTCGAGGGGTTGGTGACACGTGTCTCCTTGAAGATGTCGCATTGGTGCCTTGTAACTCAGGCGGGAGCCAGTACGGGTCCAGTGGCTGGGGCAAAGTGCAAGTTGTTATGGGTGGCTCTTCTGGAACAGATGGTGGTGGAAACAGCATGGCAGAAGCCACCCTTGGGTCCCAGGTACTGTCTGCCAGAATGGCAGTGTCAGCTGGGGGTACTGTTTTCACTGCTCAGTGCCACGTTGATTTTGATGGTTGGTGGTGCACACAGGCTGGGAAGGTTGACCAGCTATGCTAGCTTCAGTCAATTGATGGACAGTGGTGTCAGTGTCACAGACACATACAAAAAAGGTTTTTTCCCCACACTTGAGTATGAAGTGTGGGCCTGAATACTGTGGGTGGAGTGGTGGCTGGCTGGCATCCACCCAGAGCATGACATTCTTGCACACCGGAGGTCCCAATGCACAAAGGACTTGTGCCCACCATGCTGCTGTGGCACCACCAGGTGCAGATGTGCCATGCAGTCATGCAGCTGTTGTACAAAGGCTGGTGTGCAGGTGGTGGCTGTCAGGGCTGTGGGTTAATGAAGTTGCCTGAGACTGTGAGCAGCTGCCCATACACTACCTCAGCAGCAGAAGCACCCAAGTCAGTTTTGTGGGCAATCTGCAAGCCAAGGAAAACTAGCAGCGGGGCAGAAGACCAACTTGTGGGTTGACAGGTAAGGGCAGGTTTTAGGATCCTGTGGAATCTCTGCACCACGCCACTGGTGACAGGGTGGTAACTAGTTGTAAAATGGATAAGTGTCCTGTAAATTTTTGTGAGTGTCTTAAACAGACAAGATGAGAACTGGCATCTTCACTCCATCATCATGTGGAAGCCTTCGGCTACTGTATATGCCATTATATCGGTCAGCAGCACGGTTTCCAGCCACAGAGTGAATCCGTTGAGAGTGACGAATGGTGGCAGTTTGATGATAGAAAGGGGCCCTACAGGGTCCATGTGTACATAGGAAAAATGATGATCTCCCAGGGAAAAATATCAGATAGGGGTGAGCATATGATGGCCTACCTTAGTGCGCTGGCACAGGAGGCAAGTGAAGGCCCAAATGGAGCAGTCTCCCCCGACAGCAGTCCAGACAAATCACTCCTGCATTAGTGTTGCAGATGCATGGGCAGCTGGGTGGGTTAGGCCACGGAGGTGTTCGAAAGCTAGCTTGTGGAAATTGGGAGGAAGATAGGAGCGGAGTTGCCTGGGTGGTTGGAACTCTCAAGATACTTGCACCAAACAGACTGTGTAGTGATGCGCTACAGTGCATATGTGCTCACCAACAATCTGCCCTAGCAGACCATCATGCATTACGGGGAATGATGTGTCAACTGGTAAAAACTGCATTGTGGGCTGTAAGCACCATAGGACAAGAGTTTTCTCTGTCATGCACCTCCTTGCTGTGGCACTTGGTTTTTATGTGAAAAGGCCACAAGAAGGTCTACCAACTGCTGACACTTCTTGTGCCGACACCGAGCTGTCCACACAACGAGCACAATGATTAAATGTTTCTTATGAGTTCAAGTTATTCACTTATCAGAACTTAACCACTTACCATAGCACTATGAGAGAGGCGCATGATCTGTGAAGACATCAGAGATGAGTCATTTTTTTGGTCCTATTAGGCAAACACTGTTGCAGGCTTCCCTCTACACCTATGGGGGCTAGTTGGCACAGGACACCATATTTTGGGGCATGAATGATTCAGCACTGCCTCACTGTAGCCTTTCTGACTTAGGAGTATCTGCTTCATGGAGTCCATTACAATATAGTGAGTGCAGTGTGATCCATCCTCTTTGTGAACTAGATAAACATCTGCAGCATTAGAGATGAAATTCAAATGTTGTTAGATTAATTTTGGCTACAGACCAAGACAAAATCCAAATGTTGTTGGATTAGTTTTGCTAACAGACCACAAGTTCATTATTGTGTGTTGAAGTTGCTTTGGGCATTTCAGTAGATCAGTCACTACATTCTCAATTCATTAATTGTATACTCTTTTGCCTTGTTCATTTTGTTAGATCAGATACATTCATATTATCCTGTAAGTCCAGTTATTGGTGTATTGTGTAGTTCTTTAACCCCTGTATTAAATTAGTGACATTTGCTGAATCACAAGAATATTAAAGACATCCTTTCATATCATCTAGACACACTATGTTAACGGATCTTTCCAACAAACTGTGGGGCACTCATGGCATGTACCTAGAGTTGTAAAACTACTGTAGACTATCATAAGTAAGCATAGACTACAGTAGTTTTCCTAGTAGCCTTGGTCAGTTAAGACCGCATTACCTATATGTTTAGTGTGTTGCATACCTATTGGGTGTTTACCTCTCTTAGATCCCTTTATTTACATGTGCAGTCAGTGTCTTACTAGATTCCCCCAGAAACCGGAAGTGGTGTCCTGTCTAGAAATATAGTGGGCTGCATAACCTATGGAGCAGTTCTGTTCTACATTGTTATCCTCCTGTCTGTTATTTAAAAATAAACAGTATTTGTAGCAAAATTGAAATTTTCAGATGTTATTCAAAAATTGTTGACTTGCAACATGAAACAGAGAAATGATGTAGGTAAAAAACAATAGATTTATGATATATTGCTAGAAAACACAATTCCCTTAAAAAAACTGCAAAACAAACACATATCAAACATCGCCTCAATACTTCATAGAGCTTATATAAAACATATTTCCATTATTTATAAACATCTTTCACGCTTACTTATAATGACAGAAAACTTCCCTTGCATAATTAAGAAGAATTTTGTATAGGGTACAAAATAACAACAATAATTATATAGATTTTTTTATGTTTGTGCATTTAAACTGTACTTGCATCAAAAGTAATTGCTTTTGTTACATAAAAGTGCAGAAGTTACATGCTCAACTAACTTTTATTATTTATAAAAGGCAATTTATATTTTGTAAGGATATGAAATACACAATGGACTAACACTGAAAAATGTGTGTTTCTAATTACGTGTGAAACACGCTAACAAAGAAACAAGAAACAAAGAGAAAGTGTTGGCTTCAAGTTTATCTCTCAGACATTCATTTATGCTTCTTTCTGTATCACTGCTACCAATACTACCAGTAAGCATATAATTTATGTGCTGTACCGAAACTACTGAGCAATATTTTAGGTATAGTGCCAGTCTGTCTGTACCTCTGTATCTACTGACTTGAGGTTCCTTTGTTCATAGACATTTTTGTAAATTTGTGCAACTAATTGTGCCTTGTGAATGTCCCAATAAAGGAACTATTGAAATCCGGATATTGGTTCCTGAGATGTTTCCATAAGTTACCATTCCCTTTTACCTTGCTTCCCTAGTAACACTACTGTATCTGCATGCCTTGTTCAGTGAGAAACAAAATTCTCAAACTGGTGACCCCGATGTGATCATCACTGAATACGAAATGGAACTTTGCCCATAAAATTTTCCTGTGCTTACCTTTTACTTATTGTGCATGGTCTCCTTTGAAATAATCTCCTTCACTATTGATACACTGTTCCCAATGCCATTTTCACTTCCAGAAGCAAGTTGGTATGCATCTTGCTGGATCGTTCGACGTTCCGTCTGCGAATTTTCTTTCATCTCATCTATCATTGCAAATCTTTGTCCTTTCAATGGGGTTTTCTACTTTGGAAATAAAAGAAAGTCTGCAGGGGCCACATAATTCACTTAAGGAACATCTCATTCTCATTTGTGCAATCCAAAAGCTGTTCACAGATTGTGAGGTGAAGGTCTTTCTGGTCTTGACTCGCGAGCGGAACTCGGGGACAGCATGATGCATTCAGAGATGCTGTGTCAGGATTTCATGGCATGATCCAACTGAAATGTTACATTCTTCTACAATCTCTTGGACTGTTAGTCTTTCATTGGTATGCACAATTTCGTTGACATTCCTGATATGAGTATCGTCGGTAGTCGTTGAAGGGCATCCTGAATGAGGGCCATCTTTAACTTCTGTCTTTTTAAACTATGTGAACAATTCCTAACACTGAGTACAGCTTAAGCACTCATCACAATAAGATTCCTACATCATTTGGTGTGTCTCTGTAAAAATTTTCTTGAGTTTCCCACAAAATTTAATGTAGATGTGTTGCTCCTCTAACCCTCTAACTCTGCCATCTCGAAATTCATGACATGATGTTCTACTCAATACAGCACTGAACAATAACTAACAGACATACAACACTGAAACTTCTGACATTTACACATTAAACACAGGCATGTGCAGGGATGCCAGCTGCATTTTGCTCAAGCACACTGTTGGTGCAAAATTACAAATGTTCCGGAATTTTTTTAACAGACCTCGTACAGTAGTACTACTAGGCGAGCAGGGTAAAAGGGAATGATAATTTACAGAAACATGTCATGAAAGAGGGTCCATATTTGAACAGTTCCTTTATTGGAACATAAACGAGCCACAATCAGTTCCACAAAATTACCAAAATGTCTATGAACAAAGGAACCTCGAGCCAGTTGGTATACAGGTATATGCCATAAGTACCAACCATCCGTCAAAAGATCACTTAACATAGTATCTTAAGACAAGATGTGAACACAGTGTTAATATTCTTGTGGTACAGCAAATATGAATAATTTAATACAAGGATTGAAGAACTTCACAATGCACAAATAACTGGACTTTCAGAGGTAATGTGAGTGTATCTAATGAACAAGACAAAAATTATACAATTTACAAATTGAGAACGTAGTGACTAATTTAGTACAATAACCAAAGCAATTGCAAGGCAAAATAATGACCTTGTGGCCTATAGGCGAAACTAATGTAACAACATTTGGATTTCGCAATGGCCGCACACATTGCACTGCAGTGGGGTATCTAGTTCACAAATGAGTCACACCATACTGCATTTTAACAGACTCCACGAAGTAGATACTCCACAGTCAGAAAGGCCACAGTGAGATGATGTCGAGTCATACATGCTCTGAAATGTCATGTCAGTCCTATGCTAACTAGTTCTCTATAGGCATTAAGGGAAGCCTGCAATATTGTTTACTTAATAGGCACACAAAACCGATTCACATTTGATGTCTTCACATATCGTCCACCTAGCATCTAGCAATAAGGCAACCCATTACATTCTGATAAATTAATAACTTGAACATGTAGGAAACATTTAATCAATCTGCTCGTCATGTGGACAGCTTGGCATCGGTATTGGATGTATTGAGAGGTGGAGGGCTTCCTGTAGCATGCTTTTTGGGTAAAACGCAGGAACTGTGGCAAAGAGGCATGTGGTGGAGGAAAGTTTTGTCCTAAGATGCTTACAGCTCACAATGCAGTTTTTGCCAGGTGACATGTTGTCTGCCATAACATGACTGTCTGCTAGGGCAGATGGGTGGCAGGCACAAATGGTTATAGTGTGTACCACAACATAAATCCGCAGTTTTCCCATCTCTGCTGAACAATTATTCCACATTCCTAGTTCCATGTATACATATTTCATATCACACAGTACGTCTCTTCATGATCGATTCTCAGAGTCAGAGTCAAAGGGTGGTAATTATTTTCTGGTTAGTAAATTCTTTTTTGAGACATGTCACTTCTGTGTGAGAATAACATATATTTTCATATGAGTCGAGTAGGTAAAATTGTGCAATATGTGCTTGACATACAAGAGATTCAAACTGTTGTTCATTTGGATGTGTCTTAACCAATTAGTGGCCCATTGTTCAAATTTTTTGCAGACGGCTGATTCACCAAATTTCTTCTCCCACCATATAAGCAGTTCATTCCGTCATTCATTCATCATCTTCCATAGATCCCATAAAAGAGGAGAACCTTCAGAGATGTGGAACAGGTCAAGGTATACAGTAACAGAAGACAAGCAACTGTAGAAACTTATTGTGTATACAACTTCATAATGCTTGAGTATACCATATTCGTGAACAGCTTGAATGATTCAAAACAGTTACCAAGCAGCCTTACACAACTGCTGACTGATTTGCTTAGAAAGATCAGCGAGTCCAACCATGTGTCATTAGAAAGCACAATTCAGATGTAAGGGCTCACCAATAACCAGACACTGCTTTAGTGGCAACAAGAATCCATCAACTCCAGAATGAAATTTTCACTCTGCAGCAGAGTGTGCACTGATATGATGCTTCCTGGCAAATTAAAACTGTGTGCTGGACTGAGACTTGAACTCGGGACCTTTACTTTTGGTGGGCAACTGCTCCATCGACTGAGCTACCCAAGCATGATTCACAGCTTTACAGCCAGTCAAAGGTCCCGAGTTCAAGTCTCGGTTCAGCAATAGTTTTAATCTGCCAGGAAGTTTGAATTTATCAACTCATTTGTTTTGTACTTTAATTCACCTTATATAATGATATATTTGATAGTGTGTGACATCTGATCAGACCGATTTTTTTCTGTTGTTGGAGTTCCATTGATGAATGAATCCACAAAAAATAGGTCACATTTATTTATCAACCATTGATCATGTACATAATATGGCTTTTGTCAGGTGTATACACACAACTTGTAAATACATTTATATACCTCCATAAGTGACGAATGTATATATTACCGTGTCACATCATAACCATAATCAAGTAGCAGGCAAGGCTACTCTGAGAGACAAAAAAAGACATGCTCACCAGATATGCAAGAAAAAGAAAGAAAACAGTCCAGAAGAAGAAACTGAGCACCTAGCTTCCATATGCAGGGCTTCCCACAACCAAAATTGCCAGGATAATGCACAAACACTACATAAGTACCATTTTCCATCCAACAGTTAAAACTGATAATATGCTTGGGCCAGTCGAAGAGCAACTAAGGCTATGGGCACCTCACATCTACAGCATCAGTCACAAGTGTGACTTATTGTACATTGACCAGATGCAACTATGAATCTTGCAGAGCTGTTCAGAACATGTAAGAAGCAACTGCTCAGCCAAACTGACAAGTGTGCTGTGGCAGAGCACAGCATCAAAGGATGACACATTTATTTTTGAACAAAGGTACTGTGTCACTAACAGGTTCTAGTATTCAGTCATCAAAGAGGCAGCAGAAGTGTGAGTATATGACGGCCTTATTGACCAGGACAGCTGTTTCCAAAAGAGCTCTGCATGGGATGTGACATTAGCAAAATATGCCAGGAATGCTCTGATGTGGAAGTGATGGAGAAAGTGGGCAGAATAGACCGGTAACACCAGGACTCAGTGCATGCCCCCGGCTCGACTCGTTGCCCCATCCCATCACATCACCCCCCCCCCCCCCACCACACACACACACACACACACACACACACACACTTTGAAGGCGCACACACACACAACTGGTTCACCCGTTGAGCCTTCTACAAAGAAGTATGCAGTGGCTATAAAGGATATGAAAACACTTCTGTGATTCCCTCAGTAGCAGCTGGAATGTCTCTCCCATCATGTACAATAAATCCCTTGGGATACACATTGAATAATACTTTTCTCCTTCCCATCATTTCTGGCAAATTCCGTAAAGACTGCCATAATGCACAATACTATAGCCAACCCAGAGCAGAGGTGGAAGTGTGGCTACGATCTCAGAATGGCTGTGGTGGACGGTTGAGGTGAGGTAGCAGCCCAGTGAAAGCCTGTCAAAATTATTGCTTTATTTTGTACTGTTACGCTATGTGATAAAAAGTATCCAGACACCTCTAAAAACATACGTTTTTCATATTAGGTGCATTTTGCTGCCACCTACTGCCAAGTACTCCATATAAGTGACATCAGTAGTCATTACACATTGTGAGAGAGCAGAATGGACTTTGAATGTGGTCAGGTGATTGGGTGTCACTTGTGTCATACATCTGTACATGAGATTTCCACACTCCTAAATATACCTAGGTCCACTGTTTCCAATGTGATAGTGAAGTGGAAATGTGAAGGGATTCTTACAGTACAAAAGAGTACAGGCCAATCTCTCTGTTGACTGACAAAGACCGCCAACCATTGAAGAGAGTCGTAATGTGTAATAGGCAGACATCTATCCAGACCATCACAACAAGAATTCCAGACTGCATCAGGAAACACTACAGGTACCATGAAAGTTAGGTGAGAGGTGAGAAAACTTGGATTTCATGGCTGAGCAGGTGCTCATAAGCCACACATCATGCTGATAAATGCCAGACGATACCTCGCTTGGTGTAAGGAGCGTAAACATTGAATGAATGAACAGTGGAAAGATGTTGTGTGGAGTGACGAATCACAATACACAATGTGGCGATCTGATGGCAGGGTGTGGGTATGGCAAATGCCCGGTGAACATCATCTGCCAGCATGTGTAGTGCCAACAGTAAAATTCAGAGGTGGTGGTGTTATGGTGTGGTCATATTTTTCATGGAGGGGACTTGCACCCCTTGTTGTTTTGCATGGCACTATCACAGCACAGGCCTACATTGATGTTTTAAGCATCTTCTTACTTCCCACTGTTGAAGAGCAGTTCAGAGATGGTGACTGCATCTTTCAACACAATCGAGCACCTGTTCATAATGCACAGTCTGTCGCGGAATGGTTACACAACAATAACATCCCTGTAATGGACTGGTCTGCACAGAGTCCTGACCTGAATCCTATAGAACACCTTTGGGATGTCTTGGAATGCTGACTTCGTGCCAAGCCTCACTGACCGACATCTATACCTTTGCTCAGTGCAGCACTCCACGAAGAATGGGCTGCTATTCCCCAAGAAACCTTCCAGCACCTGGTTCAACATATGCCTGTGAGAGTGGAAGCTGTCATCAAGGCTAAGGGTGGGGGCCAACAGCATATTGAATTCCTGCATTACCGATGGAGGGCGCCACGAACTTTTATGTCATTTTCAGCCAGGTGTCTGGATACTTTTGATCACACAGTGTACATTAGCACTGCGTTGATGTGGTGAGTTGCCTTGCCCATGCCCCCACTCCATGGGAAGAGGGGAAGTGGTTGGCAGGGCGACAGCTAGTGATGGGCCACCTGGATGACACACATGCGTGACCGGCTTTGCTGACACCTGCACTCAGTGTCTGGCTCACGACTCTCTAGTGTGACCCACAAACACCTTGCATGAGCAGTGCAAGAAGACAGACAAGAATCTTGCAGCAGAAGCCAATTCTGCAGTGAGTGACTGCATCCAGGTAGGCACTGCATGCAGCGTGGAGGCATGTCCACTGCGGTGATGGAAGATGGCTGCCATGCACAGGCTGCAATCTACTGCCCCCAGGGCAAGAGTCTGATTACTGCTGGAGTGATCCAGGAAGGCCCGCATTGTTGCGGCATTAAGTCTGGAGGGCACACTTAGTGCAGGAAGCTGGTGCTACTACTACAGCCAATCTTGTGACTGCTGCTAGAGGCTCCATGTGGTCTTCTTGTCTGGCATAGCCCCTGCATACTAGTGGAACTTCCGGGTTGTTACAAAATTGGCAGCTATTATAAAAGGTAGCAGTGCATTTGTCATGCTAATGTGCCACTTCTAGTCACATACTCAGCATCACCACTGAAACCCACTGGCGGAGAAATCCCCATCTCACACTGCAAGAGCCATCCAAGGTTTCAACAAGCAGGCTTGGCCCATCTTTCACTAATGCAACAACTTGGTTGCTGTACCTGAAACGATAACACCCCAAATTTACCTTACATTTATTATGCCCGTTAATCATGTACACTTGGAAATTCTCTTTGCAAACACTCATGGCTTGTTCCATGTCCTCATATACTCTTAAACTCCAGGAAATACAGTTCAATAATCACACTATAATATTCCACTACCACTCACTATGTCTATTGTCACCATGGAATCTCTCCTTGTGTTGCTCAGTCTCACAGCACCTCTCCAAGGCTCCATACCATGCTCAGTATCTTAAATGCTAGGAAACGTATATCACTACTAGCTACGTGCCCATGTTTATGCACACACAACTTCTACGTCTCCATTGGATACTTACAAACTAAATAAATTGCACTGGAAAACTCTTTCTCTCATAATATATGATCCTTAACATATCACCTTAACAATACATGGTCTGGCTCCATTGAACACTAATGCTGGCATCTCTCTTGTGTACCTGGTGTTTTTTTTTTATTTATTTATTTATTTATTTATTTATTTATTTATTTTTTTTTTTACCCCTTAGTTTTAGAATAACTTCCAGAAATTTGTCCCTGCAACCACATTCCCCTCATCCTCAGACATGAACCACATATGGTACTACCATTTACAGTACACTGACAGGTAGTCCCACTTATCTCTCTAACTGTAACAGTCACCAGAGTCTGAGTTCCCCTCGTAAGCTTGGCTTTCTGTTACTCCTGGTCAACCAAAGCAATTTCCTGGTGCCTAGTGGTACAATACCATGCCCAAGTGTATTTGTACAGGGTTTTACTGGTTTGCCCAATATGACCAATGCACCTCATGACAGCTCTACATTGACAAGTTTCCCATCACTGAAGTTTAATTTATGCTGCAGCTGTGCTGTAAACAGCTCACAGTGCATGTCAGCAGCTGGATCTTCAAAGCTGTGACATCATGCTTGCGCTACTATAACATTTTGAACTTCAAGTGTGCCCTCCTCGACAGATTCAGCCTTGTCGGCTTGATCACTAATTTTGTGAACTCATTTCCTCTTTCTTTTCCTCCATTCACCATGGTTGTGAAGAGATGTATGTGCCTGTATCGTTTCTTCCAAGCATCTGCAGCACAACTGTCAACAACTTCTTGTGCATTTCCCGTAGTATCAACAATAACATTTTCCTCCACATTTCCACACTGCATAATGCAAAGCTCATTGGCAGGTGCACTTCCCTGTACATCTGGCCTAGGCTCTCTGGCCTCAAAACAACACCCATTATCCCTCAGTGGGGTAGATACTACTGCACTTGTTGCTATCCCCACACTTACACACTTTGGTACAGCCCACGCTCATTCCTGCTAACCCACAGTCCACAATGCCACTCGATATCAGAGCTGGTATTCTCATGTTACTCTTTTTGATGTGCACAACGTTAATGTTCTTAGGAATTTGTACAATGTAACCACTCCCTGTAATTATCTTAATTTTCCCACTTAGAACTGTCCACACAGTTGTCAAGTTCTGTCCTGATCTTCACAGGAACGATAGGTTTAACTACACCAGTGGTAGTCATACACCTTATAGGAACACACAAACTAGACACAAACCTGTTCCTCTCCCTTTCAGCCTCCTTCTTCTCACTCATCTCTGCTTCCCATTTTTCCTTTTATTCCATTCTCTCCATAATCTTCTTATTCCTCGTGTCCTAAAGCCCATTCTTAATCAACCAGTCATTGAGTCTTCTCTGCATATCCTCTGCAAATGCTGGAATTGGGTGATAAGTTATTTTCTTTTCTCTGGCCCAAATGACTTCCAGTCTCTCGGAAAACTCTGTGTTGTCTGCTTGTAACCTCTCTACTGTGGCTTCTAGAATTTTTAACACCTCCTTTGTGGTAGCCGCTCACAGTACCGAAAATGACATGCTTACTTTCTATCAAACACAAATGAAAAAGATAGTTAAACCTGCCACTATCCAACACTTAGCACTATTTTATATGCTTACACACTGAGCCGTACTCCTTGCCCGTCCCAAACAGTGCAAACTACACACATTTCCCACAATTCTCCAACTGTGACAGAGTAAAAAATCCCTTCAATAAATACAGAAAAAAAGAACAGAAACTATGAGAAGGAGTTAAAGTTAACTCTATCATATTACCGCTTCGGCGGTACATATACTAAAATTGTAACTGCTGTTGCCTCGTTGGCTGCCTCAATGTCATGAAGGTAACTGACACAACAGGGCATGTCCTGAATCCACTGCTCCAAATACCACTGATAAACTTCCACTGCAGACAATATTGTAAATGGCAAGTGTTTAACCCTTTGACTGTTCTGGACTTGTTAATGCGCACGGCTGCTATTGTTCCCAGATATGTTTTACGTATGACTATGACCCTTCCGTCAGGTGTTCTAGATGTATATACATGCACCCACTTTCTGCTGCCTTTAACACACAAGGCATTTAGTGGACAGGTGGAGTGCCCTAGTAAGTGCATTTCCATCCTGAGGCTGTTAAAATGACATTCCTTTGTGGTTGTACAGAAAAAGAATACCTGAATATGGTAACAAGCAATTACACCTGGTACTTGGTGTCACAGGGTAAAAGAAACCGAAGCTAAGTATCAGAGGCCTCTATATAAAAGTCATTGCAATAGTGTTGCTAGAGCAACTAGTTGGTAAGCTGACATAATAACGTCAGCTTACCAACTAGTTGCTCTAGCTGTAATATAGTCTAAATGTTGTAAATCAACATAAGGTCTTTGTGGAAACAAATAATTAAAGCATTTAGTTACTTAGTGATTAAATATTGTGACATAACAACAAATAGGTTTAAATTAAAGCTGAGTATCCCACATAGAATATTGTAAATATTAATGTGTCCAATACCACAATATTATTTTTTGACTAGACATAATAATGCTGTTAAATGTAAATCTTTCCATAAAAAATATAGTTATGTCAACATCTCTATAGATAAAAATGATTTGGGAATTAATTATATGACAATATACGCACCACTTTGCATGCTATAATTTGCAGAAAGCCTTGTTTTGACATCTTGAACTGTTTATGAAATACAATGGGTGTTATAACCACAGGATTCTTGCTTTGCATGGAAAGAACACTGCGTGCAATTTGCGCAACCCTCCCATGGAAGTAAGAACCAATATCGTGACAACGGTGATATATATATTCCTCCGCTCTCAGCTTTAAATACAATTTTGATATCTTAGCTACATTTCATTCACTGCAATCAGTGCCATAAAACAAACCATGCACAATGTGTTTTTGCCTCTGCAAAAGTCTTAAAATATAGTGCAGTGCCTTACTTCATGTTACGCAGCACAGTACTAAGACAAATAACAAAAAGTAATTCAGTTCTTTATCAACAAAGATATCACACTGTTAGATGCAAAAGAATCTTCCCCCCCCCTCCCCCGAACAGTTTTCTAAAAATCAGACGATAAGTATTTCATTAGTGATCCACACGTCCGGTCAACCACACCACTGATAATTCGTGACTGAAATGAACAAATGTGGGGTGAAAAAATTATTATTGTGGTTCCCAATGACTTTCGATGTATTAGAGCAATATCTTTGATGATTCACACTTTCCTTCAGTTATTACAGTTATGAATATATGTAGGACAGCAGGTTTGTGGAAGAGCAAGTACGAAAGAACACTAGATTACTAAGGTGAAGTGAAAGTGACGCTTCACTTTTGTCACAGGCTTCTAACATCCTACTGAAAACTCTAGGACAGTTAAAAACCTAAGTTGTTAGAGTAACTGTATTCACAGTAGACTCTCGACTATCTGGCTCATTACTATCCAGCTCTCATACTATCCAGCCTACTTTATTAATATTATAGTAATAATTCTCCCTGATAAAATGAGCATTAATTTTTTGTATGTACTATATTTTTCATGCTGTGTGGCCTTTCAAAATGTCTTATGCGTCTTCTGTGCTTCTAGCACATCTGGAGTCACAATTGTAAGGTACATACTACATCGTTAATACTGAATAAATTACTGGAACCACTCTTTAAGAAACAATACTTAGAGGGCCCTCTTCATTTCATTCCAGCACTCATGAAAAACAATGAACACATACAGAGAGAGAGAGAGAGAGAGAGAGAGAGAGAGAGAGAGAGAGAGAGAGAGAGAGAGAGAGGGAGAGAGAGAGAAACTCTGTTGGAAACGCTGTGTTATGTGTCTCTTCAGTTGCATATAGATGTCATAAATGTGTGCATTGTTAACCCGTTGTTTTGGTGATGCTTTGTGTTTTAGTTAAAGAATACAAAATGGGTAATATGTATTACGTAAGAAGTCAGAAAATATTGATAAAATCAGGTTTTGGTATTTAAAAAAAGGTTGTTTTGAGTGGTATAGCTGGGTTAGAAGAGAGAATTTATAGAACTTCAGCCTATTCATATTTTTTGTTATCTGGCTTGATGTTCCACCACATTAAGCCAGACAGTCAAGAGTACAGAGTGGCAGACAAAATCATTGTGCCAAGCTCTTGAAGAATATTCAACACGAGGGAACTGGACCACGCAGAAAAACCAGTTCACAGGTAATGGCCTCTCAGTCTCCCAGTGCAGGCAGGAGTATAGGGCAACAAAACAGCCACAGTCTCCATGGAACGCTACGAGAATGTTTGTAGCAGTCAAAGGGTTAAACTGGTAAAACACAAAGAGGGTGCTGAGGACCAAGAAAGTCCAAGAAAACATGTCCAGTGGCTACTGCAGGTAGGCACCGCAAATTCAATGCAAGAAAAATACCGTCTCCCTTGATAACTTCACCAGCAACTCCACTGTCTACAAAATTGGATACAAATCTGCAACACATTGCACACCGACAGTGTTTAAAATCACTGCAAAGGTGTATGGCGCCATCAGGCTTTTGAATCACCACCAAAGGGCTTGCGCACTGACTTGATAAAATGAGGGAAATGATGCCTTGATACTGCCAACACTGCAACTCAGCCCTTTCACTTTTAACACGTGGCATTAACACGTGGCAAAAGGGATGGGGTGAGGGCAACAAAATTTAGGTACTGTTGGTGGCTTAAGAGAAACACAAGCATCGAAATTTCCTACCTGGCCCAAGTTATTCAGTAGGCTGTGTGACCACAGTAAGGAGTCCAAATAGTGAAAAGGAATGGACTGAGACATGAAATGCACTTTGTTACCCATCTGGAGGAGAAAAAAACAGAAAAAGTGGCTAGCCCAAAAAATATCCTGTGCGAATATGAATTGAAAAAGTGACTAGTCCAAAAGATGTTCTATGCCAATGTGAATTGGTTACAAACAGTGTAAGTTGCCATTTCACATTCTTATATGCATGGAATGGAGAAAGGAATGCACTGTTTACTAAAAATCACAACCAGACACAGTGGCCATTGCAACCTCGGGCATTGAGAGAGCCTGTACATATCCACATTATTGAGGATGACTGTCACTCCTGTGTCGAATTGAAATTCGACTAGTCACCCATCCACAACCAACATCAACAAAATACAGCAGGATGTTGGAGACAGCCCCAGTGTCCAGTGAAAACACAAGGGCATATGACGACTGACTTGTGACCCACCAACTGTCACAGACAGTTGCTAAATGGCCTATCCGACAGCATACCCCACAGATCACCCCATTGTGCAGTCAGTCTCATTGAACATATGAAAAAGACCGTTGAAGCAGGACCATTGGCCACCCCAACAAGCAGAATGAGAACTACGCAGAGGACCCAAAATCCTGTGTAGGTTGGAATTAGAATGCTGCGACCGTCATGAACCCACTGAGGTCAGCGCAGGTGAAGAAGGATGGCACCGTGATGTCACTGCACCAGAATCGTCAATGCTGTCAACATATGGTGTCTTAGTGGGAAGTGAGACCACCTGGGGTACCCCGCAGGGCACCAGGGTCTGTTTACCATGTACATGAGCCACCTGCCAATTAGCAGAAAGGATGTCCCTTGCCATGCTCATCAGCTCATGCAATTCTGCAATCTGGGCAAGATCAGCTAAGGAAGGTTCAGACAAAGTCAGCACCCTAGTTTGAACCTCGAGATCAGGTGATAATTGGACAATCACATCCTGAATTAGTGAGTTTGTGCAGGAGATAGCACATTTAGAACACTCAAAATGACACTTGTACGAAAAGCCCTGTAAATGAGCAATCCAGGCACTTGTGGTGCTGGTTAACCAACTGCGACTGTACCACCACTATGTGGGTTTGATGTCAAATACTGTGCTGGCAACTGATAAAGCTCTAGTACAAAGGGGAGTTTTTCAGACTCAGTGGGGGGCTTCAAATTTTGGACAACTTGATATAAACAAGGTGGCCTTATCAACTGGATCAACGATATGCTTTTATTGGTAGTGCAGCAAGAACCAGTGCAGGTAATTCTCCCACTTTTCTGTAGATTCATCAAAACTAACAAACGGCATCAGTGGCAGTGGGGATCGGGAAGAAAACTGCACAACAAGCCACTGACAGGGCAAAGGCACAAAGGAAATCTGCATCCTGGTTCATCAGTGCCAGCATCTTCAGCTGCTATTGCTGTTGCTGTTCGTTCTATAGGTGCATTTATTCCTGCCAGCACTGCAGAAATGTCAGGTCCATCATGGCCAAAAATTAACACTCGGTGAAAGGAAACAAACAATAGGTATGTCACACACATAAAAACGTCCTTCATCGCCACTGAAAAGACGTGACACCGCCACTACACTGTCAGTGCATATACTTTACAAGCCAATGGTGGCTTGATAATTGCTGGGGAACAGAACCCTGTGAATGGAAACAAACCTCACCATGCAAGTCAATCTACAGAAAGTGCAAGGGAATAAACTAAGCATGCGACTAGTATTGGTGGCTGATGATGGAGCACTCAGGAACTACACTCAACATGAAGCACAGGCTTAGATCCACAGTGGATGAACTCAGTATAGGCACTGGCCCACTCAGCCTATTGTCGCACAGGTAAACACTCCTGTCCGCAGGTGTGCTTACACTGTGTGTACCCTCCGTGGAAGGTTTCTGCACTATTCTGCTGCACTACCCACGCCAGCACATCTGACTCCATCACAATGTCCACTGGCAGGGAAATTAAATCCCTTAAAATGGTAGTGGTGGTACAATACATTCAGAATACTGTCAATTAATAAAACACTCCCCACCTGGACAAGCTTGAACTTAACATTATATTGAAGGCATTCCAACAAGAGAATTGTGTTATATGGCTCATTTTTTACATCTACAGTCTGCAAGTCACCATATGGTGTGTGGTGATGGTTACTTTGTTGATTGCTGTTAGTTTCTCCCTTTCATCTTCCAGCTGCAGATGGTCTGCGGGAAGAATAATTCAAATGTCTCTGATTTTACATTTTTGGTTTTTTCATGAGATATACATAGGAGGAAATAATATATTGGTTGACTAATCTAAGAATGTCTGATCCTGGAACTTGAACAGTCAACCATACTGTTCTATACAATGCGTAGCTTGAAGTATCTGTCACTGGAGTTTGTTGAACATCTCCATGACATATACATGGATACTAAATGAACCTTTAACAAAACATGCTGCTATTCTTTGGGTATTTTCTATTTCTTCTATCTGTCCCATCTGGCGTGGATCCCAGACTCACAAGCAATATTCAAGTATTGATCGACTGAGGGTTTTTGTAAGCTATTGCCAATTATGGGTGGACTACAGAGACTGAGAAGTCTTCCAATGAACCTCAGTCTGGCACCTGTCTTACCTGCAGTTGTGCATTATGCATACTCCCAAATATTTAATAGATATGACTGCAATCATGTAATCATATAATAATTGTTCTTTCTGCCTATTTATGCATAATATGTTACATTTGTTTATGTTGAAGTTCAACTCCCAATCTCTGCACCCTCTGCAGGTCTTCCTACATTTTGCTACAATTTTCTAACATTGTGACACCATTGTATACAATAGCATCACCCACAAAAAACCTCATGGAACTTCCATTGTTATCCACTAGGTCATGTCACTGTGAAAATTAATGGTCCTAGAACATTCCTGTGGGGTATGTCCAAAGGTACATTTACTTTTGAAGATTTCTCTCAATTAAAAACGACATTTTGTGGCCGAACAGAGTGAACTGGGTTTCACAGTCACTGCTTGTGGAGTCCATGTTGATTCCTAGACAGAAGATTTTTGGTCTCCAGAAATGTCATAATATGAAAGCATAAAACATGTTCCAAAAGTCTAGAACATATTGATACCCATGATGAAGGTCTATAGTTTTGTGTACCTGTTTGCTGACCCTTCTTGAAAATGGGAATGACCTGAACTTTTTCCCAATCACTAGGAATGCTTTGCTCCTCTGCTGATCTACTGCACATTGCTGCTAGGAGAGGAGAAAGTTCGTTTGGATACTCTTTGTAGAATCACACAGATACCCCACCAGTCACAGTGGCCTTTCCTCTGTCGAGTGATTTCATATTATGTTCTATCCGGTGTCACTTATTTTACGTCTGTTGTTTTGACACTTATGCAATGATTTAGAGGAGGAACCGTAATATGATCTTCATCAGTTAAACATTATCAGTTTCAGTCAGCACTTTCTGCTTGTCAGTAAATCAACTGGCACTTTCTGCACGTCGGTACAGCGTACGGGTGCCGTATCAAATGCTCCCTTCACGCATTTTCCCTCTCACAAAGTACCTATATTTACTAATTGTTGTAACTTCCTCTACACACTGTACGATTTGTTAGTGGATACAGGAGTGAGGAACAGATGCTGCTCACGAACAGAGAATTCAGATATTAATTTATTCTGCACCTAATATCAAATAGTAAAAATAATACACAAATTTGTTGCCGTAGTTGCAGTTAGCTGGTAACAGTAGCACTGAATGTTGGAACACGTACAGATAACACAGATTTATGAATCAGTCAGTCTCCAATACAATAACTACTTAGCAGATCGCAAACCCCGGCCACTACGAAAGTCCACAAACGTTATTCGACTGGCAAACACACAAAATGAGGCCGAGTGCACGAATGCTTGAACTCGAGTACACTCACCGCCAAAGCTCCAGAGAGGGGACGCTTACATCTCACCGACGATGGCACAATTGTTCGTGGCACGGCCCACAAGCTGTAGTGGCAGTCGTAGGAAACATGGAGCTGTAACTGGCGGCACGCATATTTGGAGGTGCGACTGATATCGCACTGTCGAAATGCTGCCCTCAATTAAATAAATGGGCAGTTGGCAGGCCAATTTCATCTTACAAAGCTGTGTCTGTCGAAGATACTAGTATTTTATGTACGTCAGGTACCTCGGGTACGTTTTTCTGGGCGATTCCCGTAACACTCACTTCCGGCAGCTCGTAGTTGCCAGACAGCAATCCCGGCATCTCGTCACTCTACAGAAATTGTAATGTACCCATTCTGCACCTAACAACAACAGCATGCACAGTGGAGTTGTATTATAATAAACATAAAGGAACTTGTCTCCAAAGTGCTAATAAATAAGTACAGCTCAGTGGATAACTGTTAGAACACAAATGCAAATGATTTGGTTTCAAGCCATTCAATCCTATAATATACTTGCTGCTTCTTCCACTTTTGGCAATGTGAAATATGAAATGTTGCTCAGTTCTCTCAGAGCCTGTGTAGGTCTTCCTGTAACTGGTTGGGTAATCAGTTCAGAGGGAGGTGGAAGGTGGAGCACCTCACCTCTAACACGGTCATGCCTATTAAGTAACTAAATACATATTGAAACACAGGCTGATAATACTGAAAATAGGCAACAATAATGGAAACATATACTGGAAAAGACAAATGTTAATAATGGAACCAGAAATTTGCAACACCTAGTTCGAGACCAAGAAGACGATTGACATTTGCTATCCGTTAAAGGCAATAGAACGTAACACGGCTACGGCCTGTACTCGTTGCAGCCACTGGTGTACTGACATTATTATACACTATACGCAGAGGGCTCCACAGAGATAGTACGGCGACTGTCACCTACAGACGTACCGACGAATGATAAAGTACAAGTGGCATTTCATACGGCACATTTTAGAAGACAAGAATCTCTTTCGAATGTGCGAGGAATGAAGGAAATTGTATATAATCCAGTCAAAATTAAAAATAACAATTTTAAAATTGTAGAACAGATTTTGACGACGATTATAATATACTCTTCACAAAAATGGAAGTTCATTTCTCTGTTTACAATTGACATACTGATTCCTTTTGTGCTCTACAAGGAAGTCCAGTATCTATAGGTAAAGCACACACGTTAATTTTCTTGCCCCAAAATGTTTTGACACATTTGTGCCATCATCGGCAGGGTCTCATTTTGTCGCATTCTCAAAAAATTTGGTCTAAAAATATTTTGTATCGATTGCAATCTTTTACACCGATTCGTGTTCGGTTAAGCTTTGTAGGACACCCATTCACTGGCCAGATAATTTGACATTGCAACAATATGACACTATTGTGAAGGCAGTCGGTAAGCTAACAGAGTAACTTTTTCTTTCCACATCACATTACTCGTGCAAAAATATTTCAGGGCAATATTTTGTCAGTACTTACAGTTTGTTTTTGTTATCCTTACCATTACACACATGTTTACATGAACAGGTGGAACTCATTCCCACAATTCATTTATCCACATTACATGTTAGTCAACTGGATCAGTGCTGAATGGATCCATTTTTTTTAATTTTTTTTTTTATTATTATTATTTTTTTTTTTTTTTCAAATTACTGTCTGTCATGATCTTTTCATCAGGCAGAGGGCAAAAATCTTAATAACTGTACATAATGTCCTCCTTTCTGTGCCAGCACAAGGCTTGATAAGCCTTACTGGATGTCATTCTTGTTTCATCCAAATATTTAACTTTTGCTAATATGACTTCTTCCAATTGATACTTAGTGACCTGGTGTGAGTGAGGCTGCTGTGGTGTAGAGATGGTGGGGGTTGTGGAGGCAGTGGTGACGGCCAGGAGTTGCTAGGAAAATTTTGCTGCAAGATACGACGTACTTTATTCGTCTAGAATTACGGTGTCGGAGTGTCGCAATGCCCCTGCAGGCGTGCAGTCCACAGGTGATGCTGATGATGTCGGAAGGTTGTGGATGTGGGGTGGGCATTTGACATCCGTGTCTCGCTTCGCTGACGGTGTTTACCTCATTCACTGGTGCGTGCCTGAGGTAGCATTATGCAGCCCTATGTGTCAGTGACACATACGTCCACTAAATTCCCACAGGTGGCCGCGGCTGCTGGGTTATAAACTTGCCCTGGCGCAAAGAGGTGGCAGCAGTACTGCCCTTGCTGTGAACTGCTGCCCTTCGAGGCAGAAGTCTGGTGCTGCTGTGGCACCTGGAGGATTACCCTCATTGTGTCACTGAAGTCCATAAGGTGGACTTAGAAATGTAAGCTGGTCTGATTGAGCTGGATGCTCTGACTGACTGACTGGCGTCAGCTGATGGCTGGCCCAAGGCATACTGTGAACTAGCAAGGACCCGATGTCGAGGAGCTGCTGCCAAACAGCACGTAACTGTGCTAGAAACAGACTGTATTTATAGTGAATAGAAGCACCCATGTTGTGCCATTACACTACTTCTATGCATCTATGCCTGACTGCCTGCCTCACACAGCTGCAATGGAGCTGCCTGCGTTGGGAATGACGGTGTAGGTTACCTTCAATCAGAAAGACTCCCAACAACTAGTAATAAAATGATACTTATTAAATATGAAGAAATACTTAACTTAAATGATGCTTCTTGTGAAATGTCCAGAATAATCAGACATTTGAAATTATATTTCAAGTTCTCTAAAATATTAAAGTCCTGTCACTGTGCCTCTGAGTGATGCCTATGTAGAGTCCAGAGCTGGCCCACGATGCCTATGGAGCCAAAGTCTCGAAGATGATGGATGAACACTGCAGCTTATAGACTTAGCGGTAACTGGAGACTATACACAACTCGATGCACTAAAGAGAACAATCCACCATAGCTCAAATGGTTCAAATGGCTCTGAGCACTATGCGACTTAACTTCTGAGGTCATCAGTCGCCTAGAACTTAGAACTAATTAAACCTAAGGACATCACACACATCCATGCCCGAGGCAGGATTCGAACCTGTGACCGTAGCGGTCACGCGGTTCCAGACTGAAGCGCCTTTAACCGCACGGCCACACCGGCCGGCCCACCATAGCTCAGTGCTTCAGAATTTGACAAGGGACTGACTCGCTATCCACACACATGATGCCTATGGGTTGGCAGCTGCGGCCCCTGGCAGTCCTCAGTATAGTTTGTACTGCTGACCCATACAGCTGCTGTACTGTGAGGGTTTCGAATGCAGCTTACCGATAGTGGTGAAGTACTCTCTGGAGTCGTGAGTACCGTTACCACAGCTTTAATTCAGTAACTCCCAAAATTTACCTCTCATGACCATCTGAAACAAAAAGAGTTCACCACAAAGTTATGAAACCTATTAGTTATGTTACAATTTTTCCTCTTACATCAAGCAACAAAGCTCCAAAAATGGGTCAGATTCCTTCTACAATTCTCAGCACAATGGCTGCATTGATTCTTATGCTACCACATAAAACCTCCATTGTCATTTGAGCTCCCTCTTAATCAGTAACCCCTCTAAAACATTAATATTTACATGAATATCCCCTTAATATACCTCATGAAGCATTGTACAGCAAGCAACATTGCTCATTTCAAGACTACTGAAGGATTTTTTGTCCTTCAAATTACAATTAATTGCATCTACAATATAACACACTAGCTTTCGCACTCATCGTACCTTCTCAGGTATGAATGGCTAACCAGTCCAACAATGTCTTATGTACTGGAGGATTGCACTGGCAAGTGGCTCTCCACCTAAGGTCGATGAAGGCTGCACGAAACTATAAGGGCTTACATGGCACCTGTGGTCTTGATCCTGTGCTGCTGCTGCTCCTCCTGATACGGCTGAACATGCAAAAGCATTTGCTCTACTGAAACCTGCCCCTCTTGCATGTCTATTAGCCAGTTTAAGGACAGGATTATGTTAGGATCCAGTGCTTCATTCAGAAAGGGCAGATTCACTGGAAGGATAGCTAGTGGCTTCTCTGGCAAGTACAACTATGGCTGTGTAATGTTCAACTTTGTTTCCCCTGTAGCAGAGGTTGACAATTGAAATTGTCTGTCCTGTTATGTCACCATCCCTCCCATTAATAAGTCTTCCACTACCATGCTGACCCAAACTTTCTGCTCCTGCGAGTTTCCCTTGCTTCTGGCAGTTTGCTAGTACCATTTTGCTACTGTTTACTGAAAACACCCAGTTGAACCGGATTGCTGAATACAGGTTCGTGACTCCAGTACGTCATGTGGACAATCCTGACCTGCATTGCAACTGCATCTCACATGTGCCAGTACCCATATGCACCACTCGAGTTGCACAAACAGTAACCCTCTAGTGACATCGCTGCATGACTATCACCATCTTCCACGATCAGCAGTACCTCTGGTGTCCTCACTTGGATGAATTTCCCCTAGATTCAAAGTCAGTTTCAGTGCCCAACAATGGTTTGTGAGTACCACACCCTCTTGCCTTGTAAAAAGTACTCTGGTTTCCAACAGTAGTACCCACAGCACTCCCACTCCAACATGGTGAAGGGTTGAAATGCTTCTAAGATAAGGACTCCCCTCATCCTTTATTTTGACCTGCAGTAACCTGGAAACAGGGAACTCCCATCACACTCCTCTCCTCTTCCAAGAAGTCTGTCATTACATAAATGTACAAAGGAAACTCAATTCTAAAATACCTTACACACAAATGAATGTAAAAATATAATCCTAGAAATACCATGACAAAACTACTTCCCTTCCTCCTATCCTCATCCCCTACTGAAACATTAATCCTTATGCCTGTAAATAACATGTATACTCTAACCCAAACGTAAACTATTCCCTCTGGTGTTCATCCATGCAGAATCTCCTGTACAGGTTGTACAAAGTGTCCACACTTCCTTTTCGTCCTACTGCCCATATTCTTACCTTCAACAGATGACTACATCTGCATTAACCAATCTCCAGCACTTCGAAACGGCTTCAGACCCCCCACATGCACAAAAGTTGTATGATTCAGTAACTGAAGCTTGACATTTACTGGTGATGTCTCAACTACCTGGTAAGGCCCCTGATAACGAGTTACAAATTTCTTGGTCTTACTCTATGGGATGTAGGGTATTGATAACAATAACCGCTGGCGAGATTTTATACTGCGGCAACCTGCTCACACAATTCCCCAACTGCTTTTGACAGTCCAGGGCTCTGGTGTTTGCTCCCTGAGTACGCTTCCAAATTTTCCTAACTTTTTTAGCAAAATTCTTAATGGACTCCCCCGTCCCTGCCAACTCTTGGCCTGATTTTGTAAAACAGTGACAGTGCACCTTGCATAAACCATCTCAATTGGTGATAACCTTGTCACAGAATGGACTTTCAAATTATATGCGCTAGCAACGAAAGATAAATACACATCACAATCATTATGGTACATGCCCACATAATGACTCACCATCCTTCTGACTGAATGATGTACCCTCTCTGTCCTACCATTAACCTGAGAAGCACTGAAATTGAGATTGTGATGCGTTCTTGTCAGTCAGTCATAGCTCATGTCATTTGATCTCACCAGCCAATGACAGCAGACATTCTGAACCTAGGTCACTTGATGTAGTCAGCCAACAGCAGTGAAAACACACAAATAGGAAAAGTTAATGGTTTAAATTAATATACATGCAGTATAGCTACAAAAAAAAAAAAAAACTAAGTTTGTACATAGAGGTTGCCAAAAATTTTTTGCTGTTTTTTCTGAGTGTGTGGTTAGGCACAATCCTAACAGCGAAGCTTAAATTGGAGCAACTGAAAATTTCTAACAAGCACGATTATAAATTTGACTGCTGTGCACCAAACATTTCAGGGTTACCTGGCTGAATACATGTACCATCAAGCACATGAACTTTTCCATGGAAATGCCAATTACATATGAAATTGCTCCAGAACTCCTTCACACCTTTTTTTTTTTTTTTTTTTTTTTTTTTTTGAAGGATAATTATACTTTTTGCCATCATTGGTACATAATTTGTGATCTACCAAAGAATGAGAATAAATATGAAAAACTAACCTTGAAGCTTCATCTTTCTTAGCACGTGTTACCCTGTAAGATACATCAAACACAAACATGCCAGTAAAATTTTGAATAATGGCGTAGTTGGCTGGTCTTCTCAGCCTGAAATTTTTCGAACTGGCTTGTCCCCAGTGTTAACTTTTGAATGCCAATGTAACTCCCAAGCAGTTTGTTGTTACAAAGTATTGCATAACCTTCAACACATTTTGCTATTGGCAGATGCTTGTGTGTACACTGTGTTTTGTTGTTGTAAATGGTGCATTTTCTTTGCAACTAAAATTTTATTTGGTGTTAGTTTCTCATTTATGTTTTATTGCTGCAGTATTGACCACCTACTTTGCTGGGTGGTAATGTGCTTGCCTGGCCCGGGTATGATTCCCAGCCGTGTTGGAGATTTTCTCCACTCTTGTACTTGGTGTTGTGGTATCCTCATCGTCATTTCATCCTCATTACCAGTGCACAAGTCGCTCAATGTGGTGTCGACTGAAATAAGACTTGCACTTGGCAGCAGAACTGCCTCAAACAGGGCCTCCTGGCCAATGAAGCCATATTCTCATTTTCATTTTGCTGGAGTATTATTCTGCAGTAGCAGGCTAAAGTAAAATTCTTCCTTACAGTATCAGTTCTTACCAATCAAATTTACAAAAATTCACTGAAAACTAAAACAATGAAAAAGTCCCAGAACTCTAAAAAATTCCCAGGTTTTTCCTGGATTTCCTGGGGCATGTACACCCAGTAAAAGGCTCCATTGCTTCTGGTAACCTCTGCAAAGGTATCTACGTCTCAGCTTAAATTATCTGCATATGTTTCTCTTCTTACCAGACTTGTGTATACCTTCATACTTAAATTCACTTAATCTCAGTGTCCATCTAGCCAACCTACTAGAAGGTTTATTAAGTCCCAACAACCATTTAAATGCTTCTTGGTCCCTTACTACCTTAAACTTTTTTTGGTACAAATAGCACCTGAAATACAAATATCACAACAAGCAGTTCTGTTTCTGTTGTCGAGTAGTTTTTCCCTGCTCTTTTCAACTGCCTAGAGGCATATACTACTTGATGCACCTCTCTGTTTAAAAATTGTCTGAGAACACAACCCATAACTGGAAGCAACAGCTGACAAGGTAGACTCTTTCTTGTAGTCCAGAAAAAGGAGTACTGGACTTTATGTCAAAGCTCTCTTTAACTCTCTGAACATTTCTCAGCTTTCCTTTGTCCATTCAGACTTTACCCCCCTTTTTAACAGTTGCGTAACTGGTTATGCTATATTTGCAAATCCTTTTATGAATTTTTTTTTAAAAAAAAAAAAAAAAAGGACTGCAGCTCTTTGGTATTACTAGGAATCAGAAATTCTTGTACTGACTGTAATAACCTCAGATCTGTCTTAACTCCTTCACTGCTAATAACACGCCCTAAATACCTAACTTCTTGTCATGCAAAGTGACCTTTTCCCATGTTTAATGTTAATTTCACTGCTCATAATCTTACAAATACCTCTCACAAATGTTGCACATGCTGTGCCATGTGTTGTTGTTATGGTCTTCAGTCCAGAGACTGGTTTCATGCAGCTCTCCATGCTACCCTATCCTGTGCGAGCTTCTTCACCTCTGAGTAAGTACTGCAACCTACATCCTTCTGAATCTGCTTTAGTGTATTTATCCCTTGGTCTCCCCCTACGATCTTTACCCTCCGCGCTTCCCTTCAATGCTAAATTGGTGATCCCTTGATGCCTTAGAAAGTGTCCTACCAACCAATCCCTTCTTCTAGTCAAGTTTTGCCACAAATTCCTCTTCTCCCCAATTCTATTCAGTACCTATTCAAGTTGTGTGATCTACCCATCTAATCTTCAGCATTCTTCTGCAGAACCACATTTTGAAAGCATCTATTCTCTTCATGTCTAAACTATTTATCGTCCATGTTTCATTTCCATACATGGCTACACTCTATACAAATACTTTCAGAAAGGACTTCCTGACACTTAAATCTATATTCGATGTTAACAAATTTCTCTTCTTCACAAACGCTTTCCTTGCCATTGCCAGTCTACATTTTATACCCTCTCTACTTCAACCATCATCACTTACTTTGCTCTCCAAACAGCAAAACCATCTATTACTTTGAGTCTCTCACTTCCTAGTCTAATTCCCTCAGCATCATCTGATTTAATGTGACTGCATTCCATTATCCTCGTTTTGTTTTTGTTGATGTTCATCTTATATCCTCCTTTAGAAACACTGTCCATTCCATTCAACTGCTCTTCCAGGTCCTTTGCAGTCTCTGACAGAATTACAATGTCATCGGCAAACCTCAAAGTTTTTATTTCTTCTCCATGGATTTTAATTCCTACTCCAAATTTTTCTTTTTTTCCTTCACTGTTTGCTCATTATACAGATTGAACAACATCGGGGATAGGCTACAACCCTGTCTCACTCCGTTCCCAACAACTGCCCGTCGACTCTTATAGCTGCCATCTGGTTTCTGTACAAATTGTAAACAGCCTTTTGCTCCCTGTATTTGACCCCTGCCGCCTTCAGAATTTGAGAGTATTCCAGTCAACATTGTCAAAAGCTTTCGCTAAGTCTACAAATGCCAGAAAGGTAGGTTTGCCTTTCCTTAATCTATCTTCTAAGGTAAGTTGTAGAGTCAGTATTGCTTCATGTGTTCCAACATTTCCACAGTATCCAAACTGATCTGCCCCGAGGTCGGCTTCTACCAGTTTTTTCATTAATCTGTACAGAATTCATGTCAGTATTTTGCACCCATGACTTATTAAACTGACAGTTTGGTAATCTTCACACCTGTCAACACCTGCTTTCTTTGGGATTGGAATTATTATATTCTTCTTGAAGTCTGAGGGTATTTCACCTGTCTCATACATCTTGCTCACCAGATGGTAGGGTTTTGTCATGGTTGGCTCTCCCAAGTCTATCAGTAGTTGTAATGGAATGTTGTCAACTCCCGGGGCCTTGTTTTGACTGAGATCTTTCAGTGCTCTGTCAAATTCTTCACGCAGTATCATATGTCCCATTTATCTTCATCTACGTCCTCTTCCATTTCCACAATATTACCCTCAAATACATAGCCCTTGTGTAGACCCTCTATATACTCTTTCCACCTTCCTGCTTTCCCTTCTTTGCTTAGAACCGGTTTTCCACATGAGCTCTTAATATACATACAGGTAGTTCTCTTTTCTCCAAAGGTCTCTTTAATTTTCCTGTAGCCTGTATCTAACTTACCCCTAGTGATATATGCCTCTACATCCTTGCATTTGTCCTCTAGCCATCCCTACTTAGCCATTTTGCACTTCCTGTCAATCTCATTTTTGAGACATTTGTATTCTTTTTGCACCTGCTTCATTTATTGAATTTTTATATTTTCTCCTTTCATCAATTAAATTCAATATCTCTTATGTCACCCTGTGCCATACCCTTCACAAAAATAATGACATCATCCAGGTACACGATGCACTGGTGAGGTTTCAACCCCCTTAGCACTCAATCCAGCAAATGCTGAAGCGTTGCCAGATCTTTTTTCAACCCAAATGGCATTCTACAATATTGAAAATGAACCCAGGGGACCAATAACGCTGTTTTCGGACAGATCTCTGGCTCCACCTCTATCTGATTGGTACCCATTCCTCGGATCTAAGATAGAGGAGTACTTACATTGCCTCAAATTGTCAACAGTCTCAGTAATGTTTGGGATCAGATATGCAATGGGTGTGGTTTTGCTGTTAAGATGTCTGTAATCACAACAGAATCTGTATCTTTTAGACCCATCCAGTGACTTTTTCAGTACGACTACAACGGCTGCACACCAAGGACTAGTGCTTTTCTCTGTTACCCCATTTGCTAGCTGTTGCTCAATGAATTTTTCTAATACTGGTTGCATACATCGCAGTACATGGTAAGGTCTACGATTTACTGTTCCTGTAGGTATTGCTAGTAAATGTCCCCAAGGGTAAAACAAATCACCAAATTCAAACAATAATTTCTCCATTTCCAGCCTATCCATACCTCTAAGATATTCTATCTACCTACACAATGCAAATTTATTGGCATTTTGCGCACTACCCAGGTGCACACTGGTTGGTTGGTTTACAGTGAAAGGGACTAAACTGCAGGGTCAAAAGTTCTTTCATCCATTAAGTGGCAAACCAGTAGTAGTCATCAAAGAAAGGAGTCGAAAGACAAATCCTGGAAAGCCTAGTGGGCAAAATGTGACACTAGGTCAGCCAAGTAGGCCTCATCTGCTAGTACCTCTGCTAGTACCAGAGGGAGCACGTCAGGAAGATTAAGACGCCGTCTCAAGGCAGCCAAATTAGGGCAATCTATGAGTAAGTGGGCCACTGTCAGGTGGCTCCGCACCTGCAGTGAGGAGGATCCTCATGTCTGAAAATGTGGCCATGGGTCTGCCAATGCGGATAATACAGAGGATGGTGGATTCCCTGTGAGGAGCATAAAGAGAAAACTTCCACATGGCCGTGGTCTCCTTAATTGTACTCAGTTTGTTTGGGGAGATCAGGGCAGACCATTTTGAATTCCAGACTTCCAGCAATCAATGGCATGTAAACAACAGAAGGTCTGGTTCTGGGACCCCATTTCCAGAATCACCATCCTGGTGGCCAGCTTGGCCAACTGGTCAGCTCAATTATTTTCTGAAATCCCAACATGACCAGGGGTCCAAACGAAAACAACTGGCTGCCTAGCTTGATGAAGGTCTGAGACAAAATCCTGGATAGCCAAAACCAGTGGGTGAGGAGAGCAGCTTGAAGACTGCTAAGGGAGTCACTACAGAGCAGGATACTCTTGCCAGTGGCAGAACGAACATGGCTAAGGGCTAATTTAATGGCCGTCAATTCAGCAGTGAAGATGCTGCAGCTGTTTTGCAGAGAGTGGAGTTCATAGCACTGTACATGTGTGTATGCAGGTCCACAGTGACTGAGTCCCTATCCACATAATCCAGGACTTCCAAATTAGCTATCGACATTCCTTTGGCGACCTGTACTCCATTGGTGCCAAAATTATCTAAATTCATGGGTGCTACCTTCCTGTCCAATTTCTCCTATATACATAATAAGCTTCTCCTTATGGGACAATGGTACCTTGAGGCACAATAACATGCAAACTAATTCTTAGTACTGTTGGCTGCAGTTTAAGTGGTTCACCCCAAGATTTGTGCACTTTGTGTTTGTACTTTGCTTGGCATGCTGTTTTTCAGAAAGTCCAGCCTCAAGATCATGCAATAATCATCACGTACTTGGGGCATGACTTTCATGCATTCCCAGAAACACTGCATCCCCACCTGAAAATTCACAAACACTGAGCTCGAAGACTCCGCATCACTATCTCTGACTCCACGTAAATTATACTGTGGAGGGTTCAATCACCTCTGACAGATGTGGTCCATATTTGTTACCAACACATAAGCCTCTGTGTCCAACTAAGACTTGTGTTTTCTACCTTCATTATTCCCACTATGTTACAGTCCATCTTTGCATCAGTACCCATTGCACTGAAATTTATCAGGAACTCCGTGTAGTGGGCACTGGGTTTCCTTTTGCATTTAACACCTGCTTATTCAACCCTTGTGTCCACTTACCGTTGCTACAATCATGTTGGTGGTGTCCAGTCACACCACATCTACTACACTGAAGTCGGCAACATTGCCTGTACACATGTCTCATCTTCTCACATCTATAATACCTCAAGTAAGTGGAAAATATTCTTATCTTATCCCATATTCTTGTTACTACATCAATTTCTTCATACTCTGTGGCTAATCTGACTGCAGAGTACAAATACTTTGGGGTACCTATTCACATCCTTCTAGACATATCAGGTGGCAACCCCCTCAAAGAGGTGTCCAATGCTCTCTGTTTTGCTTCATGGAGTATGACTCTTTTCCTCGTCACTTTCCCCTAATACACACATCAAAAAAAGTTTTGCATCACCTCGGTTCCAAGAGTTCCAGAATCTGTACAGAAAATTGGAAGAGAGATCAACATAAACATCATTTCCGCCCTTTTTTGCTCATGAAAACCACCCATTGCATGCTGTTCCACCATACAGTGCGACCTTCAGAGGTGGTGGTCCAGACTGCCATACACACCAGTACCTCTAACATCCAGTAGCACGTCTTCTTGCATTGATGCATGCCTGTATTCACTGTCACATACTATCCACAAGTTTATCAAGGCACTGTTGGTCCAGATTGTCCCACTCCTCAATGGTGATTTGACGTATATCCCTCAGGGTGGTTGGTGGGCCACGTCGTCCATAAACAGCCCTTTTCAATTTATCCCATGTTCAATGGGGTTCATGTCAGGAGAACATGATGGCCACTCTAGTCAAGCGATGTCGTTATCCTGAAGGAAGTCATTCACAAGATGTGCATAATGGGGGCACCAATTGTTGTCCATGAAGACGAATGCCTTGCCAATATGCTGCCGATATGGTTGCACTATCGGTCAGAGGATGGCATTCACATATCATACAGCCATTACAGCACCTTCCATGACACCAGCAGCATAAGTTAGCCCCACATAATGCCATCCTAAATCATCAGGAAACCTCCACCTTGCTGCACTAGCTGGACAGTGTGTCTAAGGTGTTCAGCCTGACTGGATTGCCTACAAACACGTCATCGACGATTGTCTGGTTGAAGGCATATGTGACACTCATCGGTGAAGAGAATTTGATGCCAATCCTGAGTGGTCCATTCAGCATGTTGCTGGGACCATCTGTACCACCATGCATGGTGTTGTGGTTGCAAAGATGGACCTCAGGCATCGTGCAGCCTATTGTGCAGAATTTGAGTCATAACACGATGTCCTGTGGCTGCACGAAAAGCATTATTTAACATGGTGGCAGTGCTGTCAGGGTTCCTCCGAGCCAGAATCCGTAGGTAGCCTGAACAAGGCATGTCATCAACAGTTCCTGTCTCTCTATAACTCCTCCATGTCTGAACAACATCACTTTGGTTCACTCCAAGACACCTGGACACTTCCCTTGTTGAGAGCTCTTCCTGCCACAAAGTAACAATGCGGACGTGATCAAACAGCGGTATTGACCATCTAGGCATGGTTGAATTACAGACAACACCAGCCGTGTACCTCCTTCCTGGTGGAATGACTGGAACTGATTGACTGTTGGACCCCCTCCATCAAATAGGCGCTGTTCATGCATGGTAATTTACATCTTAGGGCGCGTTTAGTGACATCTCTGAACAGTCAAAGGGACTGTGTCTGTGATACAATATCCACAGTCAACATCTGTCTTCAGGAGTTTTGGGAACCGGAGTGAAGCAAAACTTTTTTTGATGTGTGTACATATGTCTGCAAAATAACTTTCTGTAGTCTTTCTGCAAAATTCTCTACCAACTCATTAGGCTTCTTTGACATACTACCCAACTACTCATGAAAAAACCTCATGCTGTTTTGCTTCTTGTACCTTTGTAATGTATGGTTTTTCTGGTCATCAAATGCCTATGTGCCTCTTACTCCCCCTGTACATCTGGCACACATATTGGCTAACTGTAACTTTGTGTCACCTGTAATAACTGTTCCTGTAGCCCCCCCCCCCCCCCCCCATATTACCTGCTAACTGCAGGTCACCCAAAATACACATTATATGTTCAGTCGACTTCCCAACAAAGGACATGATCAAACTGGCTGTGGCTGAATCTAATAATAGATTACTCAGCCAATTCCAATTCTTCCTACCTAGCTGCAAGCCTATTATGCAAGTATGTATTTTCTGGTTTTAACTGTGCCATTTCATTAACCAATGATTTAACTACCTCCTGACTAGTGACACTACACACTTAATCTCCAGTATACACTAAGAGATACAAAATTCACTTACAAGAGGACGTATGACCCCATACACATTTATATCTTACATCTTATCATTACCCATCCTGACTCTGTGCATTACTAACCATATGTTCAAAGCAACAACAGTTAACACAAATTACTGGTACTCACCCCTCATACGATGCAGAATGTTCTCACAAGTTTCAGTTCCCATACCTCACAGATATATACAATGCTCCTCCATATTACCACAGAACTGTGAAAAATCGGCCAGTTCCCCAGGCTGTACAGATGTAAACCTCAAATCCCTGTCCATCACGTGCTGCATGCCCTCTACGCATAATAAAACTGAAAAAACCAATAGTCTGCTCACTCACCCCACTGTTTGACGAAACTGCATGCTTTGGTTGCGAAGCCATGCTGCGTGGAGGTCGACTGTGCTGGTACCAGTTGCCAGACAAGGTCCACAAGTACTTCTGATAACATTCTATAGCAATCCAGTGTGAGTAAGGCCAATGGTGCAGATGGGGTCAAGTGGCGGATTGTGGAGGTGATGGTGCTAGGGTTAGCTAGGAAAACTCCGCTGCAAAATAAAACATAATTTGTTTGCCTTGAATTAAAATGCTGGAATAACAGTACATAGAATTTTATTCCATTTCTTTATGTACAAGATATTAATGAGACTGTTAGGTTTCTTGTATATTCACTTGCAAAATCAACAACCAAATACAATACAATACAATACTTATAGTATTAAGGCACTGAAGCACATTTGCTACTTCTTATTGCTACTTCAGTTTAGTCTCATTATGATTATCCGAAGCTCTGATAATCTGGTATTATTTATTCATATTTACGACACAGTAAATTCATGAGGTTACAAAAGTGAATGTACTCAGTTTTACATAAATTGTGAATCCACCTATAGAGACTACCACAATAACTCTCATGGACATTTCATTTACCATTGATCCAAATATACTGACCACCATGTATTCAACTAATCGTTGTCTGGTATATTTAGTGGTAATATTGGCATCATAAAAAAAGAACCTGTTAGGCTTCATAATCTGAGATGTGGCTATTGTATACACAGGGTGAAAAGTATTTAAACCGACAAACTATGGGAGGTTGCAGGGGACATCAAAACAAATATTTTTCCCTAATGTCATTTTTTCCTATGAGGATTATTTAAGCTGGTGGAGGGCATATTAAGCTCTTCAGTTGTTAGAGGCCGTATTACGATCTTCAGTTGTTAGAGGGCGTATTACGCTCTTCAGTTGTAGGCAACTGCTGTCCACCAATGTAGTAGTGCATTGTCTCTGTTTACTAATGGAGCGATACACCTGGAGTGAGTACACTGATATGGTTGGTGCATACTGTGTAGCGCACGACAACGGACGAGCTGCACAGCGGGTTTATCAACAACAATATCCTAATCACCATATCCCGGATCATACGACCTTTGCTGCTGTGTACCAACGTCTGCTTGAGACCGGGTCATTTAGCAGATTACCTGGACAGGGACACCGTCGCACGGTAAGAACACTGCAATTTGAGGAAGCTGTCTTGCAGCATGTGGAGTGGGATTTTTCAATCAGCACTTGTGAAATTGCACGTAACATGGGGACGAATCAGACGAATGTAAGAACAGTCCGTCGAGAGCAATTGTTACGTCCATTTCACTTACAGTGTGTCCACAACCTGGAACCAGTTGATTGTCCACGCAGAGCACAGTTCCTCTACCGGTTTAAATACTCCTCATAGGAAAAAATTACATTAGGGAAAAATATTTGTTTTGATGTCCCCTACAACCTCCCAGAGTTTGTCGGTTTAAATACTTTTCACCCTGTATGTGTGTGGTCCTAAGATGAAATACCACAGTATATTAAAAAAGCATGATGTAATTTCTACTCAAGTCTTTCAATGTGTAGCATATGGATCTATTGAAAGTTCATTCAGATTTGCACAGTCAAATTCTTCAAATCACCCTGAGAATGCTATTTGATTTTTCATCATCATTTAACTATTTCTTCATATGGATGCTGAGTTAACAAGATGCATGTTCACTGAAGAGGTTTTTGTGGTATCTCTGAAGTGACTGGAAAGGTGTATTATTTTTGTTACAGTACATCTTTTTCACAATGTTTCACCTTACTAAAATGAACTACTTAAAAAATGTGAATGATGAAACTCCACAGTAACTTACCATTTTCTTCATCACAATCAAGTGTTCATGTTTACATGTGGGGCAAATTCAAAGTACTTGTCTTTATAGTCCACATGCCCATAATTTGGACATCTCATTGAGCATATCTGGTCCTAATGTTTGTGATTTTAAATTACAGAATTGTTTTAGGGTATATGATTACAATAATTGTATCAGAATCATTTGAAAATTATGTTTGTCCATCACAATAGTAAATGGCTGAACAAATGAGTTAAACAAGTGTAGCTGTGGCAACACATTTTTCCTTTTTCTTGTTTTACCCCAAGCAATTATTAATATTTTTTATGTTACCACATTGAAGGCTATGATAACATTTTAGTTCAGCCTCTCTGAGAGTGATGTGTTATATTATGAGACTATCTATGCCTATAAGGGAAAAATAAGCTTCCATTTTTTCACTTTTCATAATCAGAGCTAGTTGAGCAATTGATTTTGAGACTGTTTATCATGGTTTTGATTGCACTATATAAATTTGTAGTAACCTCTCTTTTACTGAATGTTTTTGAGATTGCTTACTGCATTGCCCTTTCTCATGAGCTCACCACATCAAATTTCTCAGTTATATTTGTGTAGAAAATATAAGAAATTGCTATGTATGTATTATTAGCTACCATTTTCTCTAAGAAATTTGTTTCTTGGTTAAGCTGGCAGTATTCTTTTTATTACTGTCTCTTCCCCAGTATTCATGCTTTTAAAATATTATTATAGCAATTAGTTTCAAATATAACATGCATATTTTTAAATTTGTGATAATACTTCTCATTGTAACATGTATTATCTGAAACAAAGACTCCACTATTGCTTTGGTGAGTCATTACGTAAAATTCCCTTCTTATGATACAATATTTTTGTTTCTTTTAAGAGCTTTCATTTTCCTACTGTTGCAATGGTGCCATTGCCATATTTTATAATTTACAAAGTTGTTTAAAATTTTCCAAATTTGTGTCATACTTTGTCCAGTTCATACAAAAAAACTATTTTCTAAAAAAGTTTGATAGGGCGGAACTGGTCAATTAATCTAGTTTTGTTCAATGTCAGCATGCCAAAAGTAGTTGTTATTAACTGTAATTTAGTGTATATTTCAATCAGATTCTTTATTTATGGGTGGTCAGATGTCTGACACACTGGTTGTGTTCTGACATACGAATATGTTGCCTGCTATTATTCTACTGCCGCATACAACTTTGAGGGTTAGTGTAGAAATGATACATATAATAATCCTGTACTTTCACATGATAATCAAAACATTTCACTTCGTTAATACTGGATCCCCATGTATTATCATTTGCTAAATTTTCCTGACATTTAAAACATTAAAGTGTCAAATTTTCCCAGTAAAGACATGTAGAATAACGTCGTGGGGCTACTCATCTTTAAGAGAGAAAAAATTAATTTGTCAAAAACATATTATAAGAATAATAAGAATAATTTTCACAGTGGGTATCTGTAGTCATTGCCTCTGTGCTTAAATGATATACAAACTTACCTATCTGTATCACACCAGATATACAGCAACACACTATCTAATACACAGAAAATAGATGTACACTCTAACCACTTGATAGTTCCCAATTCCAGTCCAAGCTGGACTGTTGCAGATTGTAGATCCCACCAAGAGAATAATCTCGATTTTCCAGGGTAAAGTAAATCCACCAATAATCTGTAGAACAATAATCCAAAACGTAGTCGAGTTGAAATACAGAAAGCAGCCAGGTCACAAATATACAGTTTAAGTGGGATAGAGACTTTACAGAGCATGGTTCGAAGTGTCTTACAGCAGCCTGGTGGCTGGATTTTATCTCTGACTTGACATTAGCAACAAAATCCAGGTGATGGCATGCTGGCACCCCTTACCGGCTGCCGGAGGAATCATTAATAGCAGACATAACAGGATACCAACCTTGTGTCGGGTGAGGTGACATAGCATCCCTCTCCCCTTTAATCACCACATAGGCTGAAACTGTCCATCAGCAGTGTGATTGTCGTACTGGTTGAGGGGAGGTGCAGGTGTGCAAGTCACCTGAAGGTTTGCTGTCTGTCTTGCCGTCTGGTGTGTGCCATGGTGCTGATGCTGAAATTAGCTGCAACTGTTGTTTTGGTCCATACTGAAAGTCAGTGGTGCTACAGGTGGACGTGTGTTCCTTTCCATGAGGGAGCAGCTCCAACTGTGCCAAGCCTGGGGACGAGAGTCTGCCAGGCATCAGAATTTATATTGATCTGGCTCTGAGGGCCACGATGGTGTTCTGAGAGCACAAATCCTGCAACATACTAGGTGAAAATTGTGTGTCATTGTCTGCAATGATTGTTTCTGGGGGCCCCTTCAATGGTAAATATTTTCTGCAAGGTGCATTTCTCCCCTTGCTGTGGTATCTGACATTCAAACTACCAAAGGAAACTTGGAAAATAAGTCTGTGATGATGAGCCACATCTTTCTGAGGAAGGGACTGGTGAAGTCCATACGGATGCACTCCAGTGGGTGCAGAGGCATTGGTGAGGTGTGGAACTGTTGAGGGGTGCTGACTGGGTCGATGCATAGGTTGTGCGTCCTCTCGACACCCTGCACATAGCCCAGCCAGTAGGGACACCCTGCTAGTAGCTTCATCTGTGTCATCCCTCAGTGGTCAGTGTGCAGGAGGTTTATGTTCTGCTGATGTAGTGGCAGCAGAATAAACACATGACAGTCATTGTTGCCCTGTTTCAACATCAGTATTCCATGTACCATCTGAATCCTGTTTTTTAGGGAAAAATTTGTGTGGAGTTCTGGAATGGCGTGAGGAGAGAGGAATTCCATCCAACCTTGCTGATTGTATTTCGTAACTTGTTTGAGGATAAGGACCTCAGATGTCTCCTCCATAATTATGAATGCAGTGGCAAGAAACTGTTGTAGGTGGTCTTGTGAGGTGTCATCTTGTTTGCAAACGCAGTGTTTCTCGAGAGTCATATATGGGATGTGGCCCCATAGGTAGTCTGTATAAGATGTTTTGACTGGTCATAGGTCGAACACTTGAAACCCAATCCAGATAAAACTCATGTGTGTATTCCACCTACACAATAAGGAGGCAAGAAGAACATCACCTGGAAAGGACATAAATCACTGTGTTCATCCGAGATGCCTAGGGTTAAAATTGAATTGTGCTTTAACTTACAAACAACATCGTATAGACACCAGACAGAAAGTATGCACCAGGAACAATCTCATCTGCAAAACTGACAAACACAATGTGGAGAGTGCAGTCCAGAGTACTCTGCACATTGGCTGTTGCTCTATGTTTCTCTGCTGCAGAGTACACTGCTCTAGTCTGGAGGAGCTCTGCAAGTGCTAATCAAGTTGATGTGGCTCTTCATGAGACAGGCCACATAGTTACAGATTGCCTAACACCAACTACAATCAATGAGATCTTTCCACTCATGGCAGTAGTTCCTCGAACTGTAAGAAGACAGGTAGCAACAGAGATTGGAAAGAAGATGCAATAAACTGATCCAAGGCATCCATTGTTTGGAAGTCATACTTATCTATCATGATTAAAAATCAAACAAGGAAAAACTTCCTCCAACATCAGCACAAGCTTTGCAACCTGGTTTGAGGAGAACAAAGCCCCCTGGAGGATTATGGACAACAGAAGAGAATGGTGCCGTCTCCTATACAGGGCTTGGATGATCCTAGACAGATTGGGAACAAGAGTGACAAGTTGCACAACTAATTTGAAAACATAGGGTATCAGTGATTAACTTTGTAAACGTGGGGTGCGACAGGCCTCTGAACACTTGTTAGTTTGCAGTAATCTAAGCAAATGCTGTGGCATTGAATACTTGTTTGTCACAAATGACTGCACCATTCTGGCAGAACACTGAACTCAGAAAGATGAAATTCTCTTGATCATTAATATTACATTGTAGCTTTAGGATTCTATTGTGTTTAAAAATTTTTTGAACTTGGTTACCTCACCTGGTGACCTGTGATTTATTCACTTATCTGAGCCCAAAAAACAAAAAAGGGCAATATGATCCTATAACTACAGTGTAATATTAGTGATCAAGAGAATTTTACCACTTTGTGAGTTCAGTATTCAGCAGTCAGAATGGCATATTCATTTGTTTAGCAAAAAAAATCTGGACATCCTGAATACCTGAAACCAGACATAACTATAATGGGGTGTTTATACATGTTGGGACGAATTCGTTAAGGAGCAGCAGTGAGGAAGAAATGGCAAGCGAAACAAGAAACATGATTCGTTCCGCAATAAATATGCATGCAGGATCTCGTCTGATACTTAGCGGAATCATAAACAGAAGGTTGGTGAGTGAAAAATATATCGCCAAAATAAACTGTGCTCTTAAAGAACAATGTGATCGTCTTGGGGCAATTTTTATAGACCCAAACAAATTCCTATGTGAAAACTCACTAGCGAAGGATGGCTTGCATTTAAATAGACTGGGGTCTGTAACGTTCAGCAGAATGTTTGCAGATGTCTGCAGAATCATTAGATGCAAGGGAAACTAATATGGCCTGAAGGGGATGAAAAATCATACACTCCAGCTGGAAAAGAAAAATATAAGCACCATACAAAAAAAGACGATACTAAAGAATTTGCCCCAGAATACAGCTCACAACATGTAAACCAACAAAAGAAAAATTACATAAAAGTACTTCATCAAAATATTCAGTACTTTGGTAACAAAAAATTAGAAACAGAAGTACTCCTGAGTGAAGTAAGACCAGACATATTATGCATAAGTGAACATGGACTAACTGAAAGTAAAATACATAATGTGGCAATAAAGGACTACAAACTAGCTAGTTACTTCTGCAGATCTAAATATAAGGGTGGTGGCGTTTGTATATATATTAAAACAGGTACTCTATCAAAGAATGTAAACAGTGAAGTTGCTACATTTCCCATAGCTAGAGAAAAAGACTTTGAAGTTACTGGTATAGTGGCAGAGGATTTTAGAGTGTTTTGTGTGTACAGGTCACCACGTGGCAATATTAGTATCTTTCTAAAAAAAGTTGCTAGCTTATTGAGAATGAATATGAAGAGAAATCTTATTATATGTGGAGACTTCAACATTGACATGGGAAAAGACACAAAAATAAGACAGGATTTTGAAGGATTGTTAATACAGCATAACATGAAAGTGACAATAACTGCACCAATAAGAGTGACTTCACAAAGTGAGACAATTATTGACAACATAATTACTAATATGTGTAACTATGAGTCACATGTAGTTCAGACAGAAATATCTGATCATCATGGACAACTAATCAGCTTTTGCAGAAGTAATAACACAGTATCAGAACCAAAACAAACAACCGACCAAATTAGGATCATCAGTGAACAAAATATCAACATCTTTAGAACAATGTTAAGTAAGGAAACCTGGAATGAAACCCTACAGGCCCAGAGTGTAAATGAAAAATATGATGCATTTATTTCAACAATTAAGTACCATTTTAATGTAGCATTTCCCAAAGTAAAGAGACAAGAAAGGCATCAAGATCAAACACAGTGGATTACGAGTGAAATACTAGAACAGCGAAGGAAGCTTCAGGACGTGAGACGGATGGGTGAAGCTGAAAACTATAAAATGTTAAAAAAGAAGTATAGAAAAACAATAAGAGAAGTGAAAGCAACCACTATAGCAAACTCAAAAAACAAGGCAAAGGCAGCTTGGAATGCAATCAATGCTGAAAGAAAGGAAAAAGATTGGTCAAACAAAGAAGAAGGTATTAGGTCAATTAAAGTAGACAACACAGTGGTCACAGATGGTATGGAAATAGCGGGCAAAGGCAGCTTGGAATGCAATCAATGCTGAAAGAAAGGAAAAAGATTGGTCAAACAAAGAAGAAGGTATTAGGTCAATTAAAGTAGACAACACAGTGGTCACAGATGGTGTGGAAATAGCAAACATACTGAATAATAACTATATCAGTGTAGTAGAAAACCTAAAATTGGAAAGAAATAGTCAAAAACAGAAGGGTATTAAGGTACCAAAAAGGTCATGCAGTACTATGTTCTTAAGACCAGTCACGGAAGATGAATTGCGGAAAACTATACAGAAACTGAAGTCCAAGAAATCAGCTGGTGATGATGAAATATCAAATCATGTAATAAAGCTGGTATGTGAGGAGATAATAACACCACTGCTGAACATAGCAAACTGTTCTTTCAGAGATGCATTTTTTCCAGAAAAACTGAAGATAACAAAGGTAGTGCCAGTGTACAAGAAAGGGTGTAAGGATTATCCCAACAACTACAGACCAGTTTCACTGATATCAGGTTTCTCAAAAATCCTAGAAATGCTTATGTATACCAGATTAGTTAACTATTTGGACAAAAATAACATTCTCATGACCTCACAACATGGTTTCAGAAAGGGTAAATCTACAGAATCAGCAATTGTCAGTCTAACAGAATACATTTTACAGTCCTTAGATGAGAAAAAGGTTGTCTCTGCAATGTTTCTGGATCTTTCAAAGGCATTTGACACCATTGACCATGAAATGCTGATACAAAAATTAAGCAACTATGGCATTCGGGGGCAACCAGGTGAATGGATAAAATCATACTTGTGCAACCGCAAGCAGTATGTATCATTAGGAAACTCGTACCAATCAGAAACCAAATCCATCAAATATGGAGTGCCACAGGGTTCGGTAATGGGGCCATTGTTATTTAATGTATTTGTTAATGATATGGGTGTTGAGGAGGAATAAAAGAAAATATTGTATGCTGATGACATGACAATACTAAATAGTGATCAAAATATGGAACAGCTTGAGAGAAGAGCATACGTATCTGCAAATGTCACAGCTCAATGGCTGTTGGAAAATGAACTGGTTATAAATCTAAAAAAGACTATGTATGCAGTGTTTAAAAACAAGGAAAAGGCTGTAGACATGGATTTAGAGGTTGATGGAACAAGGCTGGAAGAAGTAGAATCTGCTAGATTCTTACGTATTCTTGTGGATAATGAACTGAAATGGAAAAAACATATTAATAATATCTGTAAGAAACTGAGGTCTGTCATATTCTTAATGATGCAGCTATCACAGTATTCAGACAAGAACCTTCTGTGTACAGTGTATCATGGACTTTTCGAACCATACTTACAGTATGGAGTGACTGTGTGGGGAAACTCAAACAAACAGGAGACAAAACGAGTGTTCACATTACAAAAAAAAGCAATTAGGACCATTTTAAGAAGAAAGACCTCTGAAACATGCAGAAACTGTTTCAAGAATTTAGGTATCTTAACTTTTTCATCGTTGTATATATACAAAACAATAATGTACATCACAAAAGGTAGTGAGGACTGGATTACAAATGCTAGTGTACACACCCACAATACAAGAAAGAAGAATGAAGTACGGAGCATACCCCACCGACTGGCAATGCTAGAAAAAGGACCCCAGTACTCTGGTATCAGACTACTAAGAAGTCTGCCCAAAACCCTGCAAGATAGTGTACTTCACAATGACTTTGCAAAGAAACTTAAAGACTATCTCATTGAAAAAGAGTTTTACAGTGTTGCAGAATACTTATGCCATTAAATTTGTATATATTGTTACTCATTATCAGTGATGTAAAAATGTAAGCTAAATGTGTAGAAAAATGAGTGATAAAGAATTTTAATACTTTGACATGTCCTATATTACACGTACATTTACTGTACACAATGTAATCTTACAGGATCAAATAAAATTCAATTCAATTCAACCTCTTCCTGCTGCTGTTATGAGGTTGGGTAATAGAGGGGCTATGTGAAGACTAAGTCAAATACTTGCCACTACTGATTTGCTTTTTGGGCTTTGATCAAAATAATACTGAGCTGCTTCAAAAGCTGTTGCTACTTCTTGGCACTTCTTTGGGGTTGCTACTTGTTGACATGTCTTTGAGGGCAGGATTTTTTTAACTGAAATGCCTGTGCACAAACCTCTTTATCGGGCACACAGGTAATTACTAAATCACACAGTAATAATTCAGCATAGGATTGTTTACAGTTCTGATTTTCACACAAAAATCAAAACTTATGGGTCAGCCCACTGAGATCAGCTGCTCATGCAGCACATGACTGATCCAACTTCTTGTGACAATGAAAAAATGTATGCCTAGTTGTCACAACTAGAGCTGGATTTATCGAGGGGATGTAATTTTTGTAGAAGGCACAGAAAAGTACTTCATTTAGTAACATTGGTTATGATACTTGCCTGGAAGTGGAGCTGCAGACATCTGTAGTATGAGTTCCAGTCTTTGTCTTCTGGATGAAATGGCGGCAGTGATGGAGGGGGGAGTTGGGGGGGGGGGGATGTCTTAGCTTGATAAACTGTTGTAGTATAAGCTGTTGCTGCTTCTGCTCTTCCAGAATTTGCTTTTGTAGTTCTTCTTGTTGTGCCTGGTATTGCATTTGAGGTCACAGCTGTTGCTTTCATTGTTGTTCTTGTTGAGCCTACTGTTTCATTTGAAGTTGTAGCTATTGCTGCCACAGTTTCATAAATTCCGGACCCATGATCACTGAACTTAGTCCGTTGCCCTCACATGCAGTCTATACTCTGTTCACATAAGAATAAACCTTACGTAAACAAACAGAAATGCGATGACTGGTCAGAAGCTGTAGCGCATGTACACTGGTGCGGTTACGCTCTTGGAAGTAGGTCCTACTTATGTATTAGATATGTTATTACTAAGTTACATTAAATGAAGCTTTAAGATATTCTAATGTACTAACAGCCATTAATCATGCTTTAGCTATGGTTTTTTTTATTTCAAAAATCATGTAGTCACATTCTCTGTACTATTGTGCTCTCATTGTCGTAGTGTTAATAGACAGTATGACAATGGCTGAGGCTGCTTCCTGCACCATAGTGAAACACCTGTGTGGAACACTGTTAATAAGTGCTGAGAAATAGGTTGTTTTTCATAAATTTACATAAAAAAATCAGCTCCGAAGTTTTCCAAAGGACTGTATTTGATACAGTTGACATACAAATACATGTTAGCTGTGTAGTGGGATCAGTAGTGTGGTAGATTGGTAATCTAATTCATGGATCGCTGGTTCAAATTTCACCTTGGTCACCTTTTTTTTGTCCAATATGAAATACCTACATCTCTTAATTCTAAAATTCATCACCATTTTTTTATGAATAATGCATCTCCTTGTTTCTTAATTACACATTGCATGCAAAATTTCTCTTTTCATTTCAAATACAAATTCTTAATTATCGATATTTTATGAAAGATTGTTAATAAAGGTTGCTTAAATTGAAGAAACATAACAATTTAATTTTTAGGACAAAAATGAAAAACCAGATACTCTTTATTTGGACTATGTCCATTGTTTTATACCACAGATGTAATCTCACATGAACCGAAGTAATGAGTGTCATACAAACATGAAAAACAGTGATTTTCACAGCATCGAGCACACCAAACAAATGCTGCATTTTTTACATTTGCCACTGTACCATTACAATATGAACACAACAGAGCTGATCTGGAGCCAAGTTAAGGGTTTTGTTGCAAGAAATAACAAGACTGTTAAGCTGCCAGATCTACTGGAACTATCGCACACAGCTCTTCCACATGTCACTGCTGAACGCTGGTGGGATTAGGACAGCACTTCATAAAAGGAGAGGAGAAAATGCAGTGCCTAGGTGGCTGCGTGGATTCTGTTGTTGATCAACTTGTTATCAATGTAGCAGATGACCGTTCCAGAGCTGAAATTTATTTCTCAGTTTCAAATAAGGAATGAGCTTAGAGATTACCAGAAGAATGACTGTATTTAATACCTTAAGTGGCTTCAGTATTGAACAGTACGGTGAAATCCCTACAGCATGCTTTTGCATTACACATAGCTCACTCAGAAGAATTACCCTGTGTTTAAGTCAGGAATTTTCTTCACTCTTGTTTGTAATTGGAATACTATGTTAGGTGAGAACTAGAGCATTTTATGGTTATCGTCTGGTCACCTAAGAAGCGTGCGGTAGTGCTAGAGTTTTGCCAAATATTATTTCATTCTCTTTAAAAATCAAACAACATTTGAATATATATTGCTTCTCTGCTCATCTCTTTTTACGTCTGAAGTACAACTGCTCACATCATTGCAGGTTAGCTGGACCAGATGGCTGGCCAGTGTTGTCCAAGTTAAATGTGCCAGTAATGCCAGTAAAGCTTTTTTCCTGGATTATCGCTCAGTCTGTGTGCATGTAATACAGCATAAAACATATCCATATGTTCGTACTTGACTTTACTGGACACAGCTTGGCTTCTGCTCCACATGAAATGAAATCCAATGAGATTCAAGCAAATGTGGAAGAATACAAGGTGTAATGTTTACATCAGATTTATTCTTATGATGAACGGAGTATAACTTTGAATCCTCATCACGAATGTTACACCTGCTATGGTGCAACAGTCTCTTTATCACGCAGAAAATATGGAAACATAGTTCACAATTCCAGTCAGCACCAGGTTGTTGTGAATTATAGAACCGACTAAGAGACTAATTTGGACAGTCCAGAAAATCCGCCAATTATTAGTAGTGGCCTTTTACAAGTCATTTAACTTTGTAATTTATAATACACTCTGTGTAAATGAAGAGGCTAGGCTATGAAGGATGCATGTCTGACATGTTCTATTGCAGAGATTTCACATTTTGTCACAAAATAACACTGCAACAAAAAAGTCTAAACCCTCCTAAAACATTAAGACATATTTGCATGATGCTCAGAAATAAATGATGGATCTTGGACTGTTAGGGTCACATATTTTCATTTTCAAAGCAAAACAGAAAAACAGATATTAAGACAAGCAATAGATTATAGCTGAAGTGGTGGTACAGATACAACTCATGTAATGGCTTACAGAAGATGTAATGCACAAAAGTGGGACTGAAATGGAAGAGAAGGAAAAAGAGAAAACCAAAACTGAAAAACAGTAAAATACACATACCTTTAAAAAATACAGCAAAGCAAATAAAACCATTGGTTTGAGATGACAGCATAAGAAAGGAAAAGAGACTATCAAATACCAATGCTGGACATAAGAAATAAATATACTCAGGTTCAGAAAAAACAGAAAACCTTGAACGACTAGAGACAGGATGTTAATATTCACAGGACATGTACATTAGTATGTTCTGAAGAACTGATCGGCATTTGAACCATGTCAGCCCACGAAATCGATGTCAACATCAATATCGTGGCACAACACCATCTACTATCAAAATGTGCCAGCAGCTCTAGTTGTCACTATAAACCAAAGGTAAGGGATCAGTGTGATGTGAGAAAGCATGCAAGATGCATCACAGATATAGTCAAATCAGTGAGTTTGAAAGGGTGCACATTATTGGCATGAGAGAAATTTATGCAACCATCTAGGAAATAGCTGCATATATGGGACAAAGTGTTTCAGCAGTGCAACAGGTGTGTGCAGAATAGTTCACAGAAGGCCATAGAACACGACGAGGTGGGTCAGGTTGCATCACCCAGACCAGCCCCTGAGAAGATAGGCACCTCCTCCGAATGGCATTGCAGGACAAATCTGAATCCTCTTCACATCTGGCACAACAGTGGAACAGTGTAACACATCATACACTATCAGGGGTGACAGTCTGTCGCAGTTTGTTATGGCATAGGTTATGTGCTCATTGTCCTCATCTCTGCCTGCCTTAGATGAATGTGCAGAATTATGCTAGACAGCAATGGTGTATGGAACGACATCACTGGGGACACAAATGGTGTCAGATAGTGTTTTCAGATGAAGCCAGGTTCTGTTTGTTTGAAGATGTTGACCGCATTTTGGTTCACTGCAGATAGGGTGAGCAGCATCACGGTGACTGCATTCGCACAAGACGTACAGTGCCAACTCGAGCTTTACGGTGTGGGGTGCTATTGGGTACAACCACAAATCACAGTTGGTGCAATGTCCAGGGCACTGTGACCAGTATGACCTACGTGAATGGCATCCTGCAACCCATAGCCATACCCTTTCTGCACAACACCCTAGACGCCATTTTTCAGCAAGAAAATGCACGACCACATGTTGCTGCGTGAACACGTGCCTTCTTGGTGTCACAGGATGTCAGCCTCTTGCCCTGGTCCACCACATCACCAGACTTGCTCCAGTCGAAAATGTGTGGGATATGGTGAAACGATGAGTGCAGCGCTGTGACCCAATGCCAGCCACCACAGATGAACTTTGAAACCAGGTGAATACAGCACGAATGGCTATACCACAGGATGCCATTCACACCTTATATGTGTCAATGCCATCACACATGGAACAAGTAATCAGGGCCCATGGTGGACCCTGTGGCCTACTAGGCGACAGGACACTTGCTGAATCAAGGTGACTGAAATGCTAATCATTTTTGCAGAACATACTAATGTACATCTTGTGAATATGAGCATCCTATCTCTAGTCATTCAAGGTGTCCTGTTTTTTCTGAACATGAGTGTATCAAAAATGCATTTGCTGTTTGTTTAGAGCTACACTGTTTTTTTTTTTTTTTCCTTTCATTTTTGGAATGAGTTTATCATTCCCAAATTCTGTTACTTCAAGTGATACAGAATGTTTTCTATTATGTTGATTTTGATGGCACAGAAGGGTACCGAGAAAGGAAAAGCAGTGGGATCTCCTTCAGTGTTTCCAGAGGTGCGATGATGATGATATCAACTCTCACACCACAACGTTTTTGCTACAAAATCCATTTAATTTTAACAAAATTTATTTCAGTGCCAATTAATCTTTTAACTGACACATACAAATGATGTTCTCATTGTGTTTGTACACTAACTTGCATTCTTCCTGGAAAGAATAAAAAGCTGGGCGCCCTAATTCTAAGTGGGCAGAATATGATTCCGTGCACCTTCTATTTTTTAAACCAGCTATGAGTCAGAGCATTTACTTGGCTCACACCTTGGTAACTGTACTAGAAAATGCTTTACTTCATTATATCATACAGTAGGAAAAAAGTGCTAAAGACAAGAAACTGAATTTTTCTTTTGCTGATATATCAGTATGACATCGGCAAAAGAACAAAATTAAATAATGAGGAGTCAATCTGCTTCATTTGCCATTTCATTGCCCATAATAATATACGGCAAAGATTACATAATTAAAGTAACTGTCGTTAGTGCCTAGAAAACGAATACACTGGTACTCAATTTCATCAGGATAACCATGAATAAAGAAAGAAGTTTGAGATCAGTGTGTAATTTACACAAGTTAGGACAATACTTATTATTCAGTCATAGACAAATGAAGATCTAGAGTTCTGTAGAAAAATATGCACCAGAAAAAAATGTTCACACAGATTTCTTACAACTATGTCAGATACCAACATCATTACTTTCAGAGAGCAGAAGTAGTGTAGTGTCAGCTTAGCAGACTGTGTCGGCAAGCAAATCATCAGTCAACAATATCTTTCACCCAATTGCATATTGTTTGTATGAAGTAAACCATTGTGTCCCATATTAAAGAGAAAATGCAATTCATTAATTTTGTAGCTAACCAATCTGTTGTAGATTTACACTCAACTCATGGATATTAAGCTCTTGGTAAAATTCCTTCATTGTGACACCAGTTTTAGAGAAAGAGAATCGATGAAGAAATTTATAGCAAGTCGTCGTATGCTGTGTATAGTAATATAATGCAATATATGTGGAAGATCCATTCTATTAAGATATTTATCTTACTTCTGTATACTTTCAGGCGCTGCCATATGTCTGCCTCCTTATTGCCATGCTGTTTTTCATCTATGCCATTATTGGGATGCAGGTATTTAATAAGTTATAGTTCATTTGACACTTAGACTTTTCCTTATCTCTCTCCACTTTAGAGTGTATTGTAGTGCCTCACAAACATTGTTAATAGCTGTATTTTTTTCAAAATGGTAAAACTCTTGTAAAAGAAACAGGACGCAAGTATAAATTAGTAAAACAGCTTGTACCATTTATTTGGCAGATGAGTTAACAAAATATCATATAATACAGTGAAAGTATTGTGAAAAACCATTCAAAATCCAATACTGCATAAAATATTTTTTATTCAAGACAGGCAGTTTCAAAAGTCTTGGTTGTCATCTTCAGGTCTTAAGCATTTTTTGGCAGTAAAACATGTTCATTTTATGCTGGCCTCATGCACAAGAAATCAAGTGGGTAAAACTCAGCACATTATAAATGTTTGTCACATCGCTAAAATATTTTAGCAATGACAAACATTTATGATGTGCTGAGTTTTATTCACTTGAAATCTTATTCCTGAGGTCAGCATAAAATGAACATGTTTTACTTAAGTTTAAGACCTGAAGATGATAGCTAAGATTGCTGAAACCAGTTGTCTTGAATAAAATCATTTTGTGTGATCTTGGGTCTTGAATGGTTTTTAACATTTAAAAACAGATCACCATTCTGCACTCTCATAATGAGAAAATTCAATCACAGTGAAAATGGGTTTGTTAATTAACTGATGTTCAATAGCTTGGGTCAACAGTAATTTGCAATGATATGGAATATGCCTGCTCATTTTCAAAATATTATGTTTTCATTTCAAAGAGCCATAAATAATTATGGAATCCATAAATATGCAGAAATAAAGAGGTTAACTTATAACAGAAACAGTTGGAGACCTGTCAACCAATTAAAGATTAATGGTGATGAAGAAGATGTAATGTGTCATTCACACTGTATATTCACAAATACTTTCATAACTGCATTATTTGCATCATGATGTGCTGTTTAATAGTGAATAAGTGAATAGTACAGATAATTTTTAATCCTGGCATTATATTGTGTCAAAGTTTGTATGGGATTAACAGATGTGCACAGTAAGTTTGATCATGAATTACGTATTTTCATCCTATGAATATTTTACCAACTAACATGTAGAAGTGCCAACAAATATTAATCCTGACCAGCAGAAGGCTCTTGTATTTCTGCTGAGAGAAACCAAAATAGTTGACAAAGGCTAGCAGAAGGCAACAAAATTCTCCAGCAACCTGTATGGACATATGTAACAGTTGTAACACAAAGGGTGACATGATAATGTGGTGTTGAATATAAGCATTAATATGTACTTTTGTAAATAGGTTTTACAGTTTAATTATAAGGGGTACTGCCTTTGGAAGATTAAAGGAAATCTTCCAATTCATTATATGTTTTCTTGTTGATAATTTAGAAGTCTCATGTTCATTATGAGTATACGAGTGGCTAGCGTATTTACTCGAATCTAAGCCGCACTTTTTTCCGGTTTTTGTAATCCAAGAAACCACCTGCGGCTTAGAATCGAGTGCAAAGTAAGCGGAAGTTCTGAAAAATGTTGGTAGGTGCCGCCACAACTAACTTCTGCCGTCAAATATATGTAGCGCTATACAGGCATGCTTTGCAGGCACAAAGATAAATACTGGCGCCAAAACCTCTGCGGGAAATAAATTTAAAAAAAAACGTGGAAGACGAGATTTTTTTGCTCCGCCCGGAGTTTTGACCACTGCATTTTCATACATATCCATCGAAGTAAATACAAATTCCGTATTGTTCATCTTCGAATATTGCAGATTTTCAATGTACTACGAAAATCAGACTGGCAAGACTGTTAGGGATGTTTGTGTCAATATGGCCAACCCTACGTTCTGAATTTATTCCTACCTGTGAGAAGAGATGGTTGCTAATAGGAACTTTTATGAATTGCGAATCACATGCAGTATTCTCTGCACCATAAGAATAATATGAATATAAACATTTTGCCACGTGTTCTTTCGTGTTTGCTGCTATCTCATTTAAATTCTGTCTGCCTAATAAACTACGAAACTAGAGTGAGACAACAGCAAACGCGGAAGAATGTACATATCATGTCATGTTTATATTCGTATTATTCTTATGCGTAATAGTGATACAGTCAGAACTGAAGCTTGACTAGATTTTTAAATCTAAGATGACTCTAATTTCTGTACAGAATGTAATGTACTAAAGAGGCGTCTGCAAAGATTTTCAAACGGAGAAAAATTTTCGCTAAACTCTCGTTCAGAACATCTTCTATCATACGCAGTCTATTATTTGGTTCTTGTTGATCATTATCAAAGAAAGCAGCAGTGTAAGTAACAACAGATAGCAGTCTCTTGCCATTGTTTCGCTAATGAGACGATTCTTCCTTCTTCTTCTTCTTCTTCTTCTCCTTCTCCTTTTATTTTATTTTTTATTTTTTTTCAGAATGCGACAAACAATGCATGACACAGTACAGTAATGCATCTTCAGCTTAGAGTGACGTAAACACCTATAACAAAGAGAACGGCACTTATCAGATCAAAGAAAAATAAGCTATCAATTCAAACCAGATGAAGCACATGAAAAAGCAAGGGTACCCGTATAAATACGGACGGACAAATAGCAATGGCTACTTGGTAAAGCTTAACTGCTAAGCTTTTCTACTGTAGCTGTATCGTCATTCATTCGACCTAAATTGTGTCTCATATTACAAGGGACCAACTTTGTTTCAATTTGGAGGTGCGGCCTAAAACTTTTCTCTCCCCTTGAATTTTGAGTCTCAAATTTCAGGTGCGGCTTAGGTTCGAGTGCGGCTTAGATTCGAGTAAATACGGTAAACACTACAGTTAGTTATGATCAGTCACACACAGTACACACGTGAGGATAGTTATCCTTTCGGTTTAAGGACAAAGTAAAACACTGTCAAGTTCACATAAAATGAGTTTGCAACAATATCATTTGGATAGTACTATAAAAACAGCTCTTGCATCTATGCCATCTATGGAGGGTGCATACCTTAAGACTAGCTGAATTCATTTCTTATGCCATGATCACATGACAGACAATTACTGTAGTAATGTCTGAACCTCAGTTATGTAGGCCTACTTTCTTACTTTCCATAGATGAAACCTGTTTCACTAAATATATGATACTTCAAACTAAATTTCATCACATAAAAAATTATTTAAATTCCAGTTCCTCTATTCTGAGCAACAGTCACAACACATTTTCTGTTAGTTTCAGGTTCCATGGATCATTTTGCATAACAAATTGCAATGATGTGGAACAAGTCATTTTACATTCACATCACAGTTTAATATGTACATATTATTACATTCTGAACATTTCTGATATTATTTTTTTTACAAAAAGAAAACAAGATACATGGATGTGAATTAATAATTCCTACCCACCACCTTTTACTCATCACAATAAAAAGAAATTCTTCTTTGGGATCGGAATTGTCAAGCAGAAACTTTCTCTATTTGTTTTCAAATTTTACTTTGCTGTCCATCAGACATTTAATGTCAATGGGTATGTGAACAAAACTTTTCGTTGCAGCATGCACCCCTTTCTGTGCTAAAGTCAACATTACACTAAGGTGACAAAAGTCATGGGTTAGTGATATGCACATACAGAGATGGCTGTAGTATTGCATACACAAGGTATAAAAGGTCAGTACAGTGGTGGAGCTGTTATTTGTACTCAGGTGAGTCATGTGGAAAGGCTTCTGACATTATTATGGCCACACAACAGCAATTAACAGACTTCGAATGTGGAATGGTAGTTGCAGCTACACACATGGGACTTTCAATTTTGGAAATTGTTAGGGAAGTCAGTATTCAGAGATCCACAGTGTCAAGAGCATGCCAAGAATACCAAATTTCTGGCATTACCTCTCAACACAGATAACACAGTGGCCAACGGTCTTCACTTAATGACAGAGAGCAGGGGTGTTTGTGTAGAGTTGTCAGTGATAAGAGACACGCAAAACTGGGATGTACGTATCTGTTAGGGCAGTGTGACAAAATTGAGCATTGGCTATGGTAACAGATAACTGACACGATCTCTTTGCTAACAGCATATCACCTGCAGTGCTTCTCCTGGGCTCATGACCATATCAGTTGGACCCTAGACAAGTGGAACACCATGGCCTGGTCTGATGAGCCCAATTTCAGTTGCTATGAGTTGACGGTAGGGTTTGAGTGTGACCCCATAAAGCCAGAGTGTGGTGCAGACTGCACAAAGCCATGGACCCAACTTGTCAACAAGGCACTGTGAAAGCTGTTGGTGGTTCCATAATGGTGTGGGCTCTGCTTACATGGAATTGATTGGATCCTCTGATTCTAGCCGCAAATGTGGCTGAACTAAGTTGTTAAAACGTGCTTTTTGCATTTTAATTTCTCACCAATAAGGACACCTAAGAATTTTTAAAGTTTCCATCCTATTTTTTATTCCTCACCATGTGTTACACTTTGCATTGGTGTAGTACACCTAGATGTGGAGAAACAAATGCATTCAAAATTTAGGGCAAGATCATTTGCAGAAAATAAGTCAATGATTCTTTTACAAACTATGTTTTCCATTTCTTCCATTTCTGTATGTATGCTTGGATTGATTACAATACTACTGTCATCTACAAAAAGAACTATTTCTGCTTGTTGCATATGAAATGGAAGATCATTTACGTATGTGAGGAAGAATAGTAGACCTAAGATTGAGCCTTGGGCAACCATACATGTGATTTCTCTCCAGTCAGAATTATGTCCCTGGACTGTATTGGCTGAATCACTAAGTACAGCTTACTGCAAATTTTTGGTTAGATATGACATTACCCATTGGTTGTCTATACCATCAATGCCATAAAACTTCAATTTATGTAGGAGAATACTATGATTCACACAGTCAAATGCCTTACATAGGCCACAGAACATTATTTACTGCTTGTAAAATCTGGTGAGTGAATAAATATGAAAATGACATTCTCACTTGAGCAACCCTTTTGAAACCCCAACTGCGATTTCCTGAGGATATTATTGTTGCTAAGGTGAGATACTATTCTAGAATACATCGCCTTCTCAAAAATTTTGGAAAACGAGTCATCATTGAAACAGGTTATTGTCCTCTCTCTTTATCATCTTCCTTAAAGAGGGTTTAACAATGACATATTTCACTCTCTGCAAAAGTGCCTTAAGTTAGTGATGCATTACGTATTTCAGATAAGACCAGGCTCTTTATATGAGAACAAAACTTTAGTATTCTATTGGAAAAACCATTAAAACCAGATGAGTTTTTAGTTTTGAGAGAAAGTATTTCTCTTAATTACAGAACGAGAAGTTGGTGTATACATTCATATGATTCAGTTTTATGAGAGAGATTTTTTTTTTTTTTAACATAGTTCTGTAATTTTTTCCTCTTGAAGTGTTTGTCCTATGCTTTCGACTGTATTTAGGAAATGATAATTAAATGCATTTACTACCTGAGACTCATCATTTATAGCCCTTCTATTCAGCTTATGTGCATGAATCAGCAATGTTCTAGAAAGCATTGCTCATGCAAAACTAAGCTTGCCCTTTTCTCACTGTTATGCTGTGAACTATGGATGAAGTGCAACAGGCAGAGTTAATATTTCTAGATTTTTAGAAATAATTTGACATGGGGCCACATTTCTGGATGTTAACGAAGCTACAACCATATGGAATAGATTCACAGATATGTGAGTGGGTCAAAGACTTTTTAAGTTATAGAAACGAATATGTTGCCCTCGATGGTGAGTACACATCAGAGACAAAGGTATCATCAGGAGTTCCCCAGGGAAGTGTGATTGGACTGGTTGTTCTCTATATACACCATTGGCCATTAAAATTGCTACACCAAGAAGAAATGAAGATGATAAACGGGTATTCATTGGAAAAATATATTATACTAGAACTGACATGTGATTACATTTTCACGCAATTTGGGTGCATAGACCCTGAGAAATCAGTACCCAGAACAACCACCTCTGGCCGTAATAACAGCCTTGATACGCCTGGGCATTGAGTCAAACAGAGCTTGGACGGCGTGTACAGGTACAGCTGCCCAGATACCCCAGTTCATCAGGAGTAGTGACTGGCGTATTGTGACGAGGCAGTTGCTCGGCCACCATTGACCAGACGCTTTCAGTTGGTGAGAGATCTGCAGAATGTGCTGACTACGGCAGCAGTTGCACATTTTCTGTATCCAGAAAGGCCCGTACAGGACCTGCAACATGCAGTCATGCATTATCCTGCTGAAATGTAGGGTTTCGTAGGGATCAAATGAAAAGTAGAGCCACGGGTCGTAACACATCTGAAATGTAACGTCCACTGTTAAAGTGCCGTCAATGCAAACAAGAGGTGACCGAGACATGTAACCAATGGCACCCCATACTATCACACCAGGTGATACGACAGTATGGCGATGACAAATACACGTGTCCAATGTGCGTTCACTGCGATGTCGCCAAACATGGATGCGACCATCATGATGCTGTAAACAGAACCTGGATTCATCCGAAAAAATGATGTTTTGCCATTTGTGCACCCAGATTCGCTGTTGAGTACACCATCGCAGGTGCTCTTGTCTGTGGTGCAGTGTCAAGGGTAACCGCAGCCATGGTCTCAGAGCTGATAGTCCATGCCGCTGCAAACTTGGTTGAACTGTTTGCGCAGATGGTTGTTGTCTTGCAAACATCCCCATCTGTTGACTCAGGGATAGAGACGTGGCTGCACGATCCGTTACAGCCATGCGGATAAGATGCCTGTCATCTCGACTGCTAGTGATACGAGGCCATTGGGATCCAGCACGGCATTCTGTATTACCCACCTGAACCCACCAATTCCATATTCTGCTAACAGTCATTGGATCTCGACCAACACGAGCAGCAATGTCGGGATACGATAAACTGCAATCACAATAGGCTACAATCCGACCTTTATCAAAGGCGGAAACGTGATGGTACACATTTCTCCTCCTTACACGGGGCATCGCAACAATGTTTCATGCTGGTCATGTTTGGATACAGCATTATTAGTCTCCTGCTTGACACACTCACTTTGTTTAAATATCTGAGTGTAATGTTGCAAAGCGATAGGAAATGGAACAAGCATGTGAGGGTTGTGGTAGAGAAGTCAAATGGTCAACTTCAGTTTATTGGGAGAATTTTAGGAAAGTGCAGGTCATCCGCAGAGGAGATTGCATATAGGACACAGGTGCAGCCTATTCTTGAGTACTGCTAGAGTGTTTAGGATCTATAGCAGGTCAGATTAAAAGAAGACATTGAATTGAAGCAATACATAGGTGGGCTGCTAGATTTATTACTGGTAGCTTTAAACAACATGTAAGTGTTGTGGAGATGCTTCGGGAACTCAAATAGGAATCCCTGGAGGGAAGACAACATTCTTTTTGAGGAACACTATTGAGAAACTTTTGAGAACCAGCATTTGAAGCTGAGTGCCGAATGAGTCTACTGCCGCCAACATACAATTTGCATAAGGACCATGAAGATAAGACATGGAAATTAGGGCTCATACAGAGGCATATAGATGTCATTTTTCCCTTGCTCTATTTGTGGGTGGAACAGGGAAGGGAATGAGTAACAGCGGTACAGGGTATCATCTGCCACGCACTGTACTGTGGTTTATAGAGTATCTACATAGATGTAGATCCTGTTCTGTGGCTAGTTGCACTATCTCTCTTTTCACTACATTCCATATAGCCATAAGTCTGTTGTTTGGTTTCTGACATTATGTACATGTTCCTCAACTTTTTAATAACCTTTTTGTAGTGCGCAACTACTGCAGGATCTCTACTTGTTCTTGCCAACAGATGTATTACCCTTTTCCTTCCACAAGATACTTTTATCCCTCTAGTGATACATGGTTTTTTACATAGTTGTTAAATGCCATTTCTGATTTGCTTGTACAGAAAGCTATTTTCAAATAATAATATGAATTAACCATGCAATAGATTAACTTTTATGTTAGCATGTGATTAATTATAAATTTCATCCCTGGTCATCTCTTGTAAACTATTCATAATAACATTTGTCCTGGAGTCATTAATTATTGTAACTGATTCACATAGCAGAGAATCCATACTGTAACACACTGTGTCATTAGTCCTATCTAACTGTGCATCATGCTCAGGGAGAGCATTTGTTACTAGATAAACAGTTATTTTCTTGCTTTGAGCTTCACCAGAGAAAACATTAACAGTTATGGTATCTTTATCCTCTTGCATTGGGAAGTTAGTTACTGAGATCAAATTCTAGTATCCAAATAAGGTTTCTAGATAGTTTTCCTATCAGAATCCTTTAGAAAATTTACATTGAAGTCACCACAGACAATGAACTGCTTGCTGCTGTATGACAGATTGCACAGCAAGGAATCCAGGTTCCTCATAAATTTCCCAGAGGGGAATAAACATGAATATAAACCTAGAAATGTGGGTACACATACTGAACAGTGCTTCAAATTTTAATATCTCATTTTGCACATATGTTAACTGTAGCAGTTTCCATTGTGTTTGAGATGAACAACTTATTACAACAGTTTCCTCAAGTTACTGACATATATTGTTTCCGCAAGATGAAGCTATGACTCATTTTCTGCTTGCTGCTGATGAACAGTTAACCTATAAGATGGATAGGAACAGCTGGTCCTATACTTTAACTAGAATGTCTCCTGAAATTTATTATACATCATTCATCCAAAAAGTACTGATACTGACTTTATTCTTGCCATATAAGCAACATCATCACAGTAACTATGGTGGCAGCATGAACTAACTACTGTAAATAACAGATGTGAATTTCACCCATCAGTTGTGAGCAGGAGTGTTAAGTTGTGGACATGTGGCCATAGTGTGTCAACATTAATGTGTCACAAATTGCAATGAAGGAACACTTCTAAATCAAATGCTGAAGACAGTCTCCAAAATGTTTTGACGAAGAGATAAATGTACAAAAAGATTGTCCGGCACCTTGACTCACAAACAAAAATAATGTGAGGACGGCTGCTGTGACTTGATTGAAATGCAAAATGCGAACAATTCTTTTCTGTACAAGTTATCCCTGCTAACAAGACTTTGTGTCATCATTATGAACCTATCACAAAATGACAAGGGGTAGAAATGCGCATATCTGTAAATGTTGATACTATACCAAACTATATATTTAAAAAGTGCTACTTTCACATAGGCTTTTATACAGAAAGGTGCATTCTACAATTCTGCCATCCAGATCTATATTTTCTATGATTTCTCTAAACTGCTTAAGGCTGTTGCTGGGATGGTTCCTCTGAAAAGTACACAATCAGTTTCCTTTCCTGTCTTCCCCAGATGTAAGCTTGTGTTCCATCTCTAGGATCTCATTGTTGACAGGACATTAAAACCTAATGCTCCTCTCCTATTCTGAACTTGTAATATGGTTTTAATGACCTCACTGTCAAGAGGATATTAAATATGAATCTTACAGACTCTAACGCCTAACTCTGATTTAACAGAAATTGACATTTTACTTGTTTAATTTCTGTTTTAAGATTAACTTGCTTGTAGCCAGAACCCTTGGCTTTCTTCACAACTTTTAAGAACATAAACTTATAACAACTTACTCACTCGACGAAATACTATTATAATATTTTAGTTCACTTTACAGTTTCCTTTTTGTGGAATTAGAAGTTTTTACATCTTGGGTTCTCTATTTAAGTTTACTCCTTACACTGTTTCAAGTTGTTATAAACAGAAAGGTGTTTCTGAATTTATGTAGGACTATGCAAAAAGCTGTTCGAAATTTTAGTCAAAAGGCCATACTTTTTCTTTTAACTTACTACTAAACGTAATCTTTTATTTCATTAACGTTATCATCTAATAAGAAATTTCTCTGACTCTTTATAGCAGTTCAGTTAGTATTTCTGAGTGGCTGAATATTCCTAATTAGTAAAATTTAGAAATATTTTTAATTTGTTAAAATACAACAAACAAATATTGCTGTTCGAATATTTAATGTAGTCACTTTAGAAAATATAGCTGAAACCATGATTTTTCATTCTACTTTTGACATTCATTGCATCATTTCTTGGCATTATGATATTGAAAGCAGCTACTATAACAACATTTTTCTTACAATGCACGCTATTTACATTACTCCTGATATTCATTTTATGGGTATAAGATCCTGGTCCAAGGCATAATTCTCTGCCTTACACTTCATCTTCCAATGCTGGAGACATCACCAGAGGCTTTAACGATTCAGAAAGCAGTTTTTCTTCTTTTATTTTTTTAGGTTCGCAAACAAATATTGAAACTTAGCATGAAACATAGTAAGTGACTTCTCTGGGATTTTGTAAATTAAAACTATAGTGTCTTTAGGTCAGAATTTCTTATTGTGAAAGTCTATCACACATTTTAGTGCAGGTAGCCCAAGTTGTTGCATCTAGGCAAGGGCACCCATACCTGGGGGCATCCTCCCCTCCCGTCCCCGTCCCTGTTCCCGTACCCGTCCCTGTATCCTCCCCATCCCCCCTCCCCCTCCCCCCCCCCCCCCTGTTGTTAGCAAAAGGGAAAAAAATACAGTATAGTCAGGTGTTTTTCTTTCCAGAAAATGATTTAAAAGTTGTTATTATGTAAGTGTTTAACATGGTTCGAACTGGAACTTTTTTATGGTTACCTACAAGTCGCCATTTGTCTTTAAAAATATTAAACATACTCCATACCCACAGGTCTCCCCCCCCCCCCTCCCTCCACATCTATCATATGGGTGCCCTTGCATCCAAGTGATCCATTCCCAGAATTTCTGTACATCATACGTCAAACTTAATTAGTTAATATTTTGTAAGTAATGACAAATAATACTTAAGGGTCCCTTTTCTTCTTTTTCCTAGCCTATATCCCATATCTTCATGGTGTTGGCATGTTAGTTTCTGGATTTGGCAAGGTTAGAGGCCCTTCCTATGGCCATCCATGCTCAAATGTGGCTGCTCATGGTTAAATACAACAGTGCAACCTGGAGACTTGGCTTGCATCTGCATTTATGATCAAGCATACATTTCTCACAGTGTTTCCATACTTTTTGCCCTATCCCTGTGCTTTGGCTGTTTGCCTTTCAGTCATTTTCACAGAAAGCTGGCTCACTCTGACAAAGTTTGGTTATGGCTGAATTCCTGCAGTTTATGGGATCAAGTGACACACTGCGAGAACAGGAAGATTTGCAAGTTGTTCCTTATTTTCTGCTCAGTCACCAAATATTTTGAAAACCATTAGGAAATCTGACAATATTATACTGACAGAATAATAACTGGGTAGGAAAAATTTTTGCTAGTGTTTATTGAATATTTTCAACCAACAGCCTTTTGTATGAATGCAGTACAGTAAAATTATGTTGACTAGGTACATTCTCAAACTGAATGTTTGTTTCAGTCCTTACTTATGTCTGAACTTTGTTTCTTCTTACTTACTGTTCTTTTAAACAGATTATGATGTGGCTCATTTCTTACTGATATTTTACCACTCATGACAATGCACTACCTCCTAAGCTCTTTGTTCTTAGCCTACTCAGTTTTTCTCTCTCTTTTCTATTGAGGTAAAGGCCATGTTTGGTGTAGTCCCATAATCCTATCTTCCCAGAAGCAATAGGATCTGCACCAATATGTGACTCTGTGCCTGACATGAATAGTTGCCCCCCACTCTAAATTTCCACTGCTGAGAGATGACTTCAAGCGAGATCAAATCAACACTGGTGTGTTTTGATAGTGCACTGCCTCACATCACTTACTGTAAAATACTTAGGATTTCTGTCAATGCAACTGCCAAGCCCACGATTCTGTCTTCTGTTATGAAATTTTTACGTAGTGACTGTGTCCTCCATTTCCTTACCCACATCAGTGACAGATAAAAAAAAAAACTGGTTACCTGGTAATCTGGTCCTAATTTACACCAAAACAGTTGATCCTTTCTCTTTACTGATTTTCCTATTATTTTCCAAATTCGCACTGGAAATTAGTTGTATCCTACAGATATTTATATCTGTTTGAGTGTCATCCATTTCTAACTGAATCAGCAGGTCAAATTTATTTTCCATACTACTTCTCTTTCCAGCAATTTAATTAGAGTGTTCTTCTTCATTACTTTAGCTCCCATTTCTGGAAAGTAGTTATATTTAAGTTTTCAATTCAGAAACTTTGCACTAGTCAGGTAGTGTTTTTATATACAGCTGTGTATAGGCCTAATTTTTTAAATATGTTTTCTTGTTTATCAGTAATTTAACTGACTTTTTCTTACTAAAGTATCAGATTCATAATGAATGAAAAGTGCCTGGCGTGCTGCAGAAGTGGAACAAGAGGGGAAAATTGCCACTCTTCAGGCTGAATTAGATAAGGCTAAGAAAGATCTGAACACATTAAGGAGGGAGAAGGGTAAAGAGAGGTGGGAAGTGGCAACAGGAAGAACAGGAGAAACATGCTTAGAATTACATCTGACGGCTTTGTGGTGAATGTGAAAAATAAGTTTGACCCGTTGCTTCAGTTAGAAGCTCATAAGCCTCAAGCAGATGCGGGGATAGACAAGGCACAACAAACTTTCAGCATCAGACTCAAAAGTAAGGCAGTATGGAAACCAGTAAAGAGAAAGAAAGTTTTATTGTTTGGTAGTTATCATGCTAGAGGCGTTGGCCAACTTTTGCAGGATGAACTAGGATCTGAGTACCAGGTCAGAATTTTTTTTAACCTAGTGTTTGTTTGGAACAGGTGACAGAGGTATTAGGATCACTTTGCAAAGATATCACCAAGAAAGACACTGTGGTCATAGTGAGTGGGTCAAGTGATAACACTGACAGAGATCCTGGGTATAGTATACAGTGTGACCTGACAAAGATTGCATCAGCATTGAGATATACCAATGTTTCATTTATATCTGCTCTCAGGTACAATGACCTCTTGAGTCAGGAGAGTTAATTTGGAGTTAGAATGACTGCTTATGGTGGGTGGTGGGTCAAGTATTGGCATGGTTCATGTTGATTTTCTCAGTAGATGGGCTTATACTAGGCATAACATTCTCTTCAACAGGAAAGGGAAGGGTAAACTAGCTGGGCTAATAGCAGAAAATTTGGGGGGGGGGGGGGGGGGGGGGGGGGGGGGGGATATCCATCATGAGGATAAAATATCAGTGGCTACAGGGTTTAGAAATGCATCTTTTTAGGGTAGGGAGGATGGAAAGAAAGCACGTTTTAAGAGAGGCTGGGATTGAAACAAACCTTCAGTTTGAGAAATAAACCAAACAACATAATTCTCGTATGCTGCATCAGCATAAACAGCTGTTGGTAACAAATTTTTAGCAATCAGCAGAAATTCATCTTTGCACCCAATTTTAACTCAGTCAGTGTGGAATGTCTGCTATATTTATTGTGTCGAAATATTTGATGACTAAAAAGTAAAATTACTGAACTAATTTTCTGCATTGATGAATTAAGAGTCATCAAACCCATATGATATAATCTGCCTCTCTGAACATCATGTGACCACTGGTATAGATGTGTTAAGTGTTACAGGGTTTACGTTAGCATCTAACTGTTGTAGAGCAGAAATGAAGAACGGAGGAGTTGCCACAGTCACCAGGAATTGCCATAAATTTAAGAACATAGACATTCATAAATTCTATGAAGATGGTATCTGTTCCTGAAAGAACAGATACCATTGACGACTGTGCAGTTTCTTCAGAAAGAAATGATAATTAAATTGAAACCCTTAGCTGCCAACAGGTAGGAAACAGCTCTGATGATGATCCTATAGCACATTGCAAGACATATTGCAAGCAGGAGATCCCAGGTTCAAGTCCCGGCCAGGGCACGCATTTTCAGCTGTCCTCATTTATGTATATCAACAACACCTGTCAGCAGCTAAGGGTTTCGATTTAATTATCATTTCACTCATAAATTCTGCCTAGAGCAGCATATGACGCATGTGCAACAGAAGCAGAATTTCATAATAAATACTTTATAATAGTAAGTGTATATTGAGGACATGCAGGTAATTTTAATCTGATCATAAATCACAATGAAGCTCTATTGGCCTATTTAACAACAAAAAACAAAGAAATAGTGGTTGCTGGTAACTTGAACATGATTATCTTAAAAAATTTCTTGGTAAGAATCTATTAGAATCAGTAACACTGTCATTTGACGTAGTTCGTACGATAAACTTCCCAACCAGGATAGCTAATTGCTTGCAAATAGCCACTGATAAATATTTACAGAAATGTGAAAGGTCCAGTGAACAAAATTTTACTATATATTGTACCCAGGATCTCTATCATGGCCTCTCAGACCATGACATGCAGTTACTTTTGTTAAATGTTAATACTCAACAGGATATAAAATCTATTAAATCTAAATTCAAGAGATTGGTTCGTAAGCCAGAAATCAATTACTTTTGGACACTTCTCAAAGACATGAACTAGAGTGATGCATACAACACTAATGGCATGAATGAAAAATACAACACTTTTCTTAATAAAGTAGTTAGCGTATTTGACCACACTTTTCCCCAAAAATTAACTCAGATTAGACCTAAGTCTACAAAGAAACCGTGGATTACTCGGGTATATAAAAAAAACAAAAAGGAAACTGTATCTGTCAATTAGAAACAGTTCTGATGTTGACGCTATAGCATGCTGCAAGACATATTTAAAATATTGAAGCTAGTAATATGGACAAAAGCAAATACATTACAAGATAAAGATAATCACATCAGATAACAAAATAAAGAAAATGTGGAATATAGTAAAAGGAAGAGGTTGGTATAACCACACAAGAAATTTGTTTATTTCTGTATAAATTTTGCAACATGACATGTCTAAAAATTATTGTAAAACTGATCAATGGACGGGACCAGATGTGTGGAGGGTCGCGAAACTTTTTAACAAATATTTCATAACTGTCACTGAAAAGGAGGAGTTATCAGGTTCCGTAGTTTCTGGCATAGAGTACCTAAGACCATACAGTACATGTAACTACATTAACATGAATATGACCCTCACTTCCGAAGCGGAAGTACTACCCACCATAAAACCTATAAAATCAAAAAATTCTAGTGGTTATGATAAAATGTCAACAAGGTTAATTAAAGAGTGTGCTTCTGAGTTTTGTAACATCTTAAGCTACCTATCTGACCAGTCATTTACCAGTGGTAGATTTCTTGAATGGCTGAAATGTGTTGAAATTAACCCTTGTTTAAGAAAGTATATAAAAAAATACTGTCAAATTTCCATCCAATTTCACTTTTGCCAAGTTCTCAAAAATTTTAGAAAAGGCAATATACAGGCAGCTTCTTAATCATCTTACACCAAATAATATATTGCCAAAGTCTCACTTCAGATTTCTAGAGGATCTGATATTGAGAATAGTTACACATACAGTGAAAACACACTTAATTCATTACACAATAAATTATAGGCTACTGGTACATTCTGTGCCCTTTGAAAGGCACTTGACAGTGTAAATCACAACATCCTTTCAAGTAAATTAGAATATTATGGTATAATAGGAAATACTGCAAAATGGTTCAAATCCTGTATCATAGACAGAATGCAAAGAGTGTCATTAGGAAAGAGACATTACTTAAGCCAGCAGGCATCATCCAACAGGGAACTAATTACATGTTGTGTCCCACAGGGTTCCATCTTAGAGCCCTTGCTTTCTTTTGTGTATTTAAGTGACCTTTCATCAGTAACATTACAAGATGCCAGGTTCATCTGCTGATGATACAAACATTGCAATAAATAACAAATCAAGGGTAGTCTAAGAAAGATCAGTTAATGAAATTTTCATGGCCATTAATAAACGGTTCCTAGCCAATTGTTTGCCACTGACCTTTGAAAAAACAAACTATATGAAATTCAGAACTTGTTACAGGTTTTCCACCAGTATATGCCTAACATATGATAACAGACAGAAGAAATGGACAGTTTCAAATTCTTAGGATTACACTAGGTAATAAACTAAACTGGGAGGAGCACACCACAGAACTGCAAAAGCACTTAAACAAATCTCTATTTGCAATGAAAATGTTGTCAGAGATAGCAGATATAAAAATGAAAAAGCTGATATACTACACTTACTTTCATTCCTTAATGCTGTATGGGATTATTTTTTGGAGTAACTCGTCACTCCAAGCTAAAGTTTTCCAGTTACAAGAATATGTAATAAGAATTATTTGTGGTCAAACTCAAAAACATCCTGCAGAGGCCTGTGTAGGGAACTAGAGATATTAACTACTGCCTCCCAATATATCTGTTCCATAATGAAATTTGTCATTAAAATTTTCTCTCTTCTTTTCAAACCAACAGCTCACTTCATGGAATCAATACTAGAAATAAGAATAATCTTCACAAAGATTTAAAGTCACTTGCTTTGGTCCAAAAAGGTGTCCATTGTTCAGGAAAACACATTTACAATAACTTGCCAGCAACCGTAAACAGTTTAGCTACTGCACCCGCTACGTGCATGCGTGTGTGTTGTGTGTGTGTGTGTGTGTGTGTGTGTGTGTGTGTGTGTGTGTTGTGTGTGACATTTGTTTTACATTGTAAACATTTATTGTGTATTCTTCTTCTTCTGACATGTTCTACATCCTGGAGAATGTCCTAAAATCTATGCCTAAAGCAGCCTTGAGTTCGTTTTTTTCCTGTTCTCTGTATTATCTGTTACATTTTCCTTCTGTCATAATCTTTCTTATTACTTAACCCATTCAGATATTTTTTGTCTTATCCGAGTCTGCCACTTCATTTCTTTTTTCGCGATTATACTGGTTCTACTGTGTATCTTACAAAAGTCTCTTATTTTGCCAATGGTCACACTACAACAGTCACCTCAATCAAATAAACGACAACTCTCACAGGAAACACGAGAGCTAATGACCCAGTGGCATGTTAAGCCCAGCGGCATATTAAGCACTTCCTGATATTAAGCACTTCTTGCTTGTTGTAAACAACAGAGATTAGCAAGAATAAGATAATAGATCTTCAAGTAAACAGAAAACTCAGAGTTATTACAGCTATACATAAATAAACCTAGGATCTGTGTAAACTAGCTGAACTAAAATGAATAAAAGTTACACTATCTTCCGAAGTATGTCACAGAAGTTGTAAGAGAAGCGGAAAGAAAAGTAAGCAGCCCTGGATAATCTTAAAATATGAGTTCCTAATATGGTGGAAATTTTCAAATGTAAAGTACTATATTTGAACCACAGTGGTGTGGAGTATCTGTATGGTACTTGCATTAATCAAGGTCATTTATTCTGTTTTTTAATTATGTGTGTCACTCTGAGTATGCCACAGTGGCCAGGAACAGTGGTTGCATGTGTGCACGTTTTCTATTTTCGAAGAAGGTCTTTTGTTCAAAAGCTTAAATTTGTAACAGTCTTTTCACTGTCAAACAATGGAAAATACAGAATGAAATGTTTTTTCATTCTGCCTGTCTGTGACTCAATGTGTCCTCTATATGGCACGTAGCAATCTATCCTTTTCATAATGTTGTTATTCCATCCCGGAGTTTCCATTGTTTGTATCATTCACTGAGTGGTAGTGTGCATGTGTCTGATGATGTGAACTGGGTAAAACATGTCTTGTATGGCAACAAGATTTTGTGAAACATGGAAGTATTCATTTGTACACTCTTACATAGAACTGCTACACAATTCATACTATCTGTGTTTGTCCCAAATATTATAGCAAAGTGAGGAGAACAAATTAATAAGCTGGAATCTTCTGATACAGATTTTGTAGTGCAACACAATGTATAAAAATTAAAAAATAAAATTGGTTTACAAATAGCATGGTGTATGAACCTGTTCTCATCTTCATGTGCTTGTAGTTTCAACTTGTTCATGTGGTGTCAACCTTTAATATTCATGATTTTCAGTTTGCTCACCTTCATTTACTATACCCCTAGTCACTCTAGTAAACAAATCTGACATTATCACTGACATATGCTAGTGCAATTCTGAAATATCGTAGCTCTCATTTCACTTTCCTCTCAGGTTTCTGAATGGTCATGAGTTTGTTTGTTGCATTTACATTTTTGTGGAGATGTTTAATATCTGCTCGCCATTTTCATTAATATCTTCATATTCTTCATAAAGGCATTATTCTTTTATCTCTCATCACATGTCAATATAATTTTTATCAAGTGTGGATTCTAAACATTAGCTAGTAAGTATGACAATAAACCAATGAAGACATCCTCATACCAAATATTTTACTAATGCTCACATGTCTTAATCAGCTTAAAGCTCTTCTCACCAGAAACTTCTTTAACTTGGTACACCCTAGTTCTTCACCTGATTGGTCAGTGTCTGCAGAAAAAATGTTGGATTTGTAGCTGCACTTCTGGTGTAATCACTTTATTTGATATACTTGAACTAGTTTTGGCAACAATTTTAGCACTATCCTTTTGTTTTCATTTTAAAAAGTATAATAATATTCAGGGTCATAGGGTACACAATGACATTAACTTCCCTTCCAATATTGTTGTTATTAGTCACATGATACACTATCTTCTCTTTTTTTTCATTCTCTTAGGTGTTACCAAACTTTTATATGGTGACATCCAATAAATAGTTCACATCTCAAGTCACTGAGCTCTCCTGAATGACCCATCCTGTTGTTACCGCTTCTCTACTGATAACACAATATTATTCATCTCCTTTTATACTGGCCGGTCCACTTCTCATGACATCTAGTGGCCAATTCTGCATTACATAGGCATGTCCAGATACTTTTGATCAGATTGCGTATTATTTTAATGATTTTTTTATATAAATAATCCACTGTAGTTCAGAACATTAACAATATCTGTAATTGTAACAGCAGTGTACAAAAATGAGATTCATTACTCTTCAATAAAATTGATCTTAGTCTTATGAGTTTTCTTACTTGATGTTATTAACTTTAAGTTTATTCATTTTATTTTAACTTCTCTGGCTGTTCGTTACCACACCTGTTTTTGAATGATTTATTTTTAGGTCATATGTTGAAAAATCGTTAGAAAATTCATAGAAAAATTAAGAGAGTTTAATACTGAAACCCACTTACATTTTAAAATAGCTTTTGATCAAGTTGACAAAAATAAATATGATAGTGGCTACCCACCACATCTGATGTGGACAATAAAAAGCTTATTTTGTAAAATGAAACTAATTATAAATACAGTGGAGAAAAGGACAAGTGGGATAAGTAGTGGAACAAGGGTAGTCTCTTTTACCTAGTCTTTTTAACATTTGTATTGGTGATAGTCTTATAAACTGGAAATCTACATCTATATTCTGTAAGCCATCTTGCAGCGTGCGGTGGAGGGTACTTGTGTACCATGATTGCTTCACTACTTTCCTATTCCAGTCGCTAATAGTTACAGGAAGAAACGATTGCTGGTAAAGCTCTGTATGTGCCCTAACATCTCTAATTTTATCTTCATGTCTCTATGTGAGATATATATAGAACAAACAATATATTGTTGTTGTCTTGAAGAATATACACTTACAGAACATTTACAATAAATCACACCATGATGCATAATGCCTCCCTTGCAGCTTTATGACACTGGAGGTGGTTCATTCATAGAGCCTTTCTGCTTGTTAAATGAACCTTTAAAGAAATTTGCTACTCATCTTTGGATCTTCTCTATTTCCTTTACCTATCCCATCTGGTATGGATTCCCAATACTGACGCGCAATATTCAGCTATTGGTCGAATGATTGTTTTGTAACCTACTTCCTATGTTGATTAACTACATTTCCTAATAATTCTTCCAATGAATCTCAGTATGACATCTGCCTTACCTGCAATTAATTTTATGTGGTCATTCCTTTCAAATCACTTTGTAAGCGAACTTCCAGATATTTTACAGGAGTAAGTGTTCCCAATGATCGTTTTCAATTGTGTAATCATACAGTGAAGGGTCCTTCCTGTCTATATATTCACAATTCGATACATTTGTTTATGTTGAGGCTAAACTGCCACTCTGTGCACCAAGCATTGATTGTCTATTGGTATTTCTGCATTTCAATACAACTTTCTAGCATCACGACTCTTTGCATACAACAATCTCATTTGCAAAAAGCCTGATTGAAACTCCAACATCATCCACTAGGTCATTTATTTAAAATTGTGAAAAGTAATTGTCCTATAACAATCCCCTGGGGGCATGCCCTAAGTTACATTTACTTCTAAGGCTTTTTTCCATCCACAATGACATGTTGCATTTTGTTTGCTAGGCATGCCTGCACCTCAATAGGTATGGGAAGGGGAGGCTGCAAAGCTTGTAGGTGAGAGTGTAGTGGGTGGTGGTGGGATCACTCATGGAAAAATTCCTGTAGTAGTTGGTGTTAGAGCTGCACCTTTTTTAGACTGAAGTCAACTGACAGGTATACCTGCTTAAAGAAAGTCCCTCTCACTAAGGCCTACCTTCAGAGGACATCATGTTTCCAAATAAAGAAGGAATTAGCATATTTCATAAAAATATAAGAGGCATTAGACAAAGTTAGTTGATGGCTTATAGATGTTGACTCTGAAATTTGGTATATCGGAGTACCACTCAATAATTTGACAATTCAGAGGCTTCCTTTATCAGGATACAGATTAGCTGGCTGTTTTTCAAGGAGTTCCATGCAGGTTGGGAGAGTGGCTATGTACGTAGAAACAGTATTCCACCTGAGTCCACAGACATATCATGGCACTGCACTGAACAGATACTTGAATGTTGTGCCGGGGCAGTTGAATTTAGATAGTACCAGAAATTAGTTATATGAGGTGACTTCAATATAAATTTTGTATATGATGGTATAAGAAAAAGGATGTTGGTAGCTCTCCTAAATCATATGATCTGATGCAGATGGTGTTTTTCCAACTAGGGTGCAGGGGAACAGTAGCACAGCCATACAAAATATTTTATTCATTCTTCATTACTAGATGGACATTCCGTTAGTAAAAGGGTAAATGGCCTTTCAGACCATGATGCACAAATTTTAACACTAAAAGGCTTTTGTACTCAAACAAATGTCACATATAATTACAGACTATGTAGGAAAGTTAATCCAACAGAATAGAGAGTTTTTGAAACCTTGTCAAGGAACAAGAGCGGCAGGATGTTTATAGTGCCGATAACGTAGATGATAAAATGTTCGAATGTGTGTGAAATCTTATGGGACTCAACTGCTAAGGTCATCAGTCCCTAAGCTTACACACTAGTTAACCTAAATCATCCTAAGGACAATCACACACACACCCACGCCCGAGGGAGGATTTGAACCTCTGCCGGGACCAGCTGCACAGTCCGTGACTGCAGCGCTTTAGATCGCTCGGCTAATCCTGCGCAGCCATAGATGATAAATGTAATGCTTTCCTTAACACATTTCTTATGCTCTTTGAGAGTTGCTTTCCATTAGAATGTTCAAAACGGGGTACTAGCAGTAATAGGCAGCCCGGGTGGCTGACTAGTGGGATAAGGATATCTTGTAGAACAAAGCAGAAATTATATCAAAATGTTAGAAGTAGTCACAATCAAGCTACAATAGTCCATTACAAACAGTATGGTAAGGTGCTTAAAAATGTTATTAGGAAGGCAAAGAGCATGTGGTAAGCAAATAGAATAACTAATTCACGGGACAAAATTAAAGCTATATGGTCAGTTGTCAAGGACGTGTCTGGTCAGCAGCACAAGGTTGACGATATGAAGTCAGTTCGTAGTAAACATATTTCTGTTACTGATAAATCAGATATATGTACAGTATTTAACAATCATTTTCTGAACAATGCTGGTGAATTAGACAAAAATTTAGTTTCTAAAGGGAATCATAACTTTCTTGGCAAATGCCTTTCCGAGATTAATGTCTGAAATACTCCTCTGTGATACAGACAAGGGAGAGATTGAGTCAATAAATAAATCATTGAAGACTATGGACTCTCATGGCTATGGTGGAGTGTCTAGCAGAATATTAAATTACTGTGCTGCACATGTTAGCCTCTATTTAGTCATATTTGTAATGTTTCCTTTAGGAATGGTCAGTTTCCTGAACAATTAAAGTACTCAGTAGTAAAGCCACTTTATAAAAAGGGAGAAAAGGATAATATAGACAATTTTAGACCTATTTCTATGCCATCAGCGTTTGCTAAAGTTATTGAAAAGGCTGTGTATGTAAGGATAATTGATCATTTTATATCACACGATTTGCTATCAAATGCACAGTTCGGCTTTAGAAGTCTTTTAACAACTGAAAATGGTGCATTATCTTTGAGGTACTGGATGAGTTAAACAAAAGGTTTCGAACACTAGGCATATCTTTTTATTTATTTAACTAAGGCATTTGATTGTGTTGATCACAAAATATTGCTCCAGAAGTTGAACCATTACAGAATACTGGGAGTAACTCACAACTGGTTCACCTCTTACTTTAGCAACAGACAGCAAAAGGTCATTATTCACAAGGTTGAGATGGCTGTGATGTGGGGTCTGAGTGGGGTACAGTCAAGTGAGGGAGGGGGGGGGGGGAGGGGGGCATGCCCCAAGGATCAGTGTTCGGGCCGCTCCTGTTCCTTATTTATATAAATGATATGCCTTCTAGTATTATGGGTAACTCTAAAATATTTCTGTTTGCTGATAACATTTTATTTTTATCTGTTATTACTTTTATGTTGTAATTTCATGTACTGACACGTTCCATGGCCTTGGAGATTTGCTCCTCAATTTGGTCCTACAGAACTTAATGCATAAATAAAATAAATAAATAAACTCTTCAATCCAATCACATAATTGGTCTGATATTCCATACACTTGTATTTTGTTTGTTAGACAGAAGTTTCAAATTGTATCAAATGCCTTTTGGAAGTCAATGAACGTGGCATCTAACTGGTTGCCTGTATCTACTGATTACTGGATTTCATACACAAACAGAGAAAGCTGGGCTTCACACAACTGTTGTTTTTGGAACCCATGTTGGTTCCTACAGGGGAGATTTTTGGCCTCCAGAAATGTCATAATGCATGAGCATAAAACATGATCCACAATTCTACAACTGATCGACATCAGAGTTATAGGCCTATAGCTTTGCACGTCTCTTTGACGACCTTTTTGAAAACAGAAACAAATTGTGCTTTTTTCCAGTCATCAGGACATTTTGCTCCTGCAAAGTGCCTATGGTACACTGCTTCTAGAAGAGGAATGGGCTCTTTCGCATACTCTATGCAGAATCACACTGTTATCCTGTCAGGTCCAGTGACTTCCTCTGTTGGGCAATTTCAGTCACTTTTCTACCTAATGATCACGTACATCAACATCAGCCATTTTGTGATTTGTGCAACTATTTAAAGAAGGTACAACAGTGCTATCTTCCTCTGTGAAACAGTTTTGCAAAAAGACATTTAGTATTTTGGCCTCTGTTTCAATGCCGTTCTTGTCACAGAGTATCTGGACAGATGGCTTCAATCCTTTCACTGATTTAACATAAGACAAAAACTTATTAGGATTTTCTGTCAGGTCAGTATACAGAATTTTACTTCTGAATTTACTGAACACTTCTTGCAGATAGTGTCGGAAGTTCCATGCAGCTTTTCGCGCATGATGCTGTAGTATACAGAGAAGTTGCAGCATTAGAAAATTGTAGCGAAATGCAGGAAGATCTGCAGCGGATAGGCACTTGGTGCAGGGAGTGGCAACTGACCCTTAACATAGACAAATGTAATGTGTTGTGAATACATAGAAAGAAGGATCCTTTATTGTATGATTATATGATAGCGGAACAAACAGTGGTAGCAATTACTTGTGTAAAATATCTGGGAGTATGCGTGCGGAATGATTTGAAGTGGAATGATCATATAAAATTAATTGTTGGTAAGGAGGGTACCAGGTTGAGATTCATTGGGAGAGTCCATAGAAAATATAGTCCATCAACAAAGGAGGTGGCTTACAAAACACTCGTTCGACCTATACTTGAGTACTGCTCATCAGTGTGGGATCTGTACCAGATCGGGTTGACGGAGGAGATAGAGAAGATCCAAAGAAGATCGGCGCATTTCGTCACAGGGTTATTTGGTAACCGTGATAGCGTTACGGAGATGTTTAACAAACTCAAGTGGCAGACTCTGCAAGAGAGGCACTCTGCATCGCGGTGTAGCTTGCTCGCCAGGTTTCGAAAGGGTGCGTTTCTGGATGAGGTATCGAATATATTGCTTCCCCCTACTTATACCTCCCAAGGAGATCACGAATGTAAAATTAGAGAGATTCGAGCGTGCACGGAGGCTTTCAGACAGTCGTTCTTCCCGCGAACCATACGCGACTGGAACAGGAAAGGGAGGTAATGACAGTGGCACGTAAAGTGCCCTCCGCCATACACCGTTAAGTGGCTTGCGGAGTATAAATGTAGATGTAGAAATGTAGATGTAGATGTAGATGCAAAGCTCTGTGTGTGTTAATTTTGGCTTCGTTTATTAATTTTTGTTTGCCTACAAGGCTTTGGCTATGTTTATTTGGAGTGAAGCTCTCTTTGCTTTCATAGCAGTTTTCTAAAAGGGTTGTATAACCTTGGGCAGGTCTTTGCCATTCTTCACAACTTTGCTCAGCACATACCTGTCTAAAGTACACATGACAGTGCTCTAGAACTTTGTCCATTGATACTCGGTGTTGTTAGTGCAATTTTCTTGCTGACTGTTCAGGTAATCTGAAATCTGTTTCTTGTTACTCTTTCTAAACAGAAAGATCTCCTTGCCTTTCTTGGTATTCCTACTTACAGATATATTCAGTGATGATGTAATGGCATTATGAGCATCGATTGCCTGTTCTGTGCCAACTGAGTTGAAAATTTTGGGTGCGTGTGTCGTCACCAGGGCAAAAATGTTATCCTCACAAGTTCGTTCTCTGATCAACTACTCAAGGTAATTTTTGAATTAAGCACTTTGAACAATTTCACATGATTCTCTATTTCTATTACTTATCCTAGTCATTTGAGTCTCCCAGTCTGCAGCTGATAAGTTAAAATCCCCATCTAAAACTACAATATAAATAGGAAATGTAAGCAAAATATTCTCCAAGTTTCCCCTCCGTTGTTCTGCCACTACTGTTGCTGAGGCAGGGGGGGGGGGGGGGGGGGTCTATAAACACATCCTCACCATGTTATGTCCGTCTCTGGCATTTGTCTTCACCCAAATTATTTCACATTCAGAATCTGTACTAATGTCACTAGATATTGTTGTATTTTTTATGGCTATAAACATGCTGCCTCCAGCAGTGGGGGAATTTCGTTGCTATTGACATTTGGTTTCAGCCAGCTTTCTTTCCCTGTGTGTATGTGGGTATTGTTACCACTTATAAGTGACATTATTTCCAGGACATTTCCATAGAAATTCCTGCTGTTAACTAATACTGTATTAATATTTTCTTTCTTTGATCCGTTACGACAAAAGTTACTCTGCCTGGACTAAGAAGACATCTTATCGCACCTGTGGAGGGATTTCTCTGTCCTAAAAAGCCACATGTCCATGCCACACATGCTCCACTACCCTAGTACCTGCTTGCTGCATGTAATGCGTGCCTTACCTATTAATGAGAACCCTGCAATTCTCCACATGATAGCAGAGGTAGAGAAATTTGCATTTGATACCACTTCAGAACCATCTGAGCCCCTAGTTTAGACCGTCCACTCTGCTACAAGCCAGAAGACCACAATCAGTTCTGGGAGCAAATGATAGTTCCACTTCCTCCCCAAAGGCGAGGCTAGCTATCTTCACCAAATCAGACACCAGCCTGTAGGAACCAAGGATGGCCTCTGAACCCAGGCGGCAAGCATCATTCACACCTCTACGAGCCATGATTTGCAGCCGGGTGCACCTAGTCTGCTCAACTGCTGCCGGCAGAGCCTCCTCCCTATCTTGGATGAGATCCCCCGGCATGGAAACAGAGTGAACACTGGCCTTCTTTCCCAACCTGCCTGCTATTTTCCTGAGCGTCTCCCTTCATCACCTGCCCTACACTGGAGCTCCCAATGACAAACAATCTCGACCTGTAAGCTTGTCCAGACCCCTGAGGAAGATCAGCGACAGTACCAACAGATGAGGCATCATCCTATGTTGGCTCAGATGTACTTTCAGCAGCAGGCAAGTACCTCAAACCTGTTTTTAAGACGTAATGAGACAGCAGTGCTGCCGGTATCAGACAATCATCCAGGAATTAAATTGGATAAGCACACTGATGTAAGGACACTACATATGATGAAGTAATTATACAAGGCAGCAAAGATGACCTCAAGCTATCAATCATCATCATCATCATCATCATTATTTAAGACTGATTATGCCTTTCAGCGTTCAGTCTGGAGCATAGCCCCCCTTATAAAATTCCTCCATGATCCCCTATTCAGTGGTAACATTGGTGCCTCTTCTGATGTTAAACCTATTACTTCAAAATCATTCTTAACCGAATCCAGGTACCTTCTCCTTGGTCTGCCCCGACTCCTCCTACTCTCTACTGCTGAACCCATGAGTCTCTTGGGTAACCTTGCTTCTCCCATGCGTGTAACATGACCCCACCATCTAAGCCTGTTCGCCCTGACTGCTACATCTATAGAGTTCAATTCCAGTTTTTCTTTGATTTCCTCATTGTGGACACCCTCCTGCCATTGTTCCCATCTACTAGTACCTGCAGTCATCCTAGCTACTTTCATATCTGTAACCTCAACCTTGTTGATAAGGTAACCTGAATCCACTCAGCTTTCACTCCCATACAACAAAGCTAGTCGAAAGATTGAACGGTGCACAGATAACTTGGTCTTGGTACTGACTTCCTTCTTGCAGAAGAGAGTAGATCGTAGCTGAGTGCTCACTGCATTAGCTTTGCTACACTTCGCTTCCAGTTCTTTCACTATGTTGCCATCCTGTGAGAATATGCATCCTAAGTACTTGAAACTGTCCACCTGTTCTAACTTTGTTCCTCCTATTTGGCACTCAATCCGTTTATATTTCTTTCCCACTGACATTACTTTCGTTTTGGAGATGCTAATCTTCATACCATAGTCCTTACATTTCTGATCTAGCTCTGAAATATTACTTTGCAAACTTTCAATCGAATCTGCCATCACAACTAAGTCATCCGCATATGCAAGACTGCTTATTTTGTGTTCACATATCTTAATCTCACCCAGCCAGTCTATTGTTTTCAACATATGATCCATAAATAATATGAACAACAGTGGAGACAGGTTGCAGCCTTGTCTTACCCCTGAAACTCCTCTGAACCATGAACTCAATTTACCGTCAACTCTAACTGCTGCCTGACTATCCATATAAAGACCTTTAATTGCTTGCAAAAGTTTGCCTCCTATTCCATAATCTTGTAGAACAGACAATAACTTCCTCCTAGGAACCCAGTCATATGCCTTTTCTAGATCTATAAAGCATAGATACAATTCCCTGTTCCACTCATAACACTTCTCCATTATTTGCCGTAAGCTAAAGATCTGGTCCTGACAACCTCTAAGAGGCCTAAACCCACACTGATTTTCATCCAATTGGTCCTCAACTAATACTCGCACTTTCCTTTCAACAATACCTGAGAAGATTTTACCCACAATGCTGATTAAAGAGATACCTCTGTAGTTGTTACAATCTTTTCTGTTTCCATGTTTAAAGATTGGTGTGATTACTGCTTTTGTCCAGTCTGATGGAACCTGTCCCGACTCCCAGGCCAATTCAATTATCCTGTGTAGCCATTTAAGACCTGACATTCCACTGTATTTGATGAGTTCTGACTTAATTTCATCCACCCCAGCTGCTTTATTGCACTGCAATCTATTGACCATTTTCTCCACTTCCTCAAATGTGATCCTGTTTCCATCATCATTCCTATCCCATTCTACCTCGAAATCTGAAACATTACTGATCGTATTTTCACCTACATTGAGCAACCCTTCAAAATATTCCCTCCATCTGCCCAAGGCATCCACAGGATTCACCAGCAGTTTTCCTGACCTGTCCAAAATACTTGTCATTTCCTTCTTACCTCCCTTTCGAAGAGTGCTAATTACACTCCAGAATGGTTTTCCAGCAGCTTGACCCATGGTCTGCAACCTGTTTCCAAAGTCTTCCCAAGATTTCTTCTTGGATGCTGCAGTTATCTGTTTGGCTTTGTTTCTTTCTTCAACATAACTTTCTCTGTCTACCTGAGTTCTAGTATGTCGCCATTTTTGATACACCTTCTTTTTCCTTTTACAGGCTGCCTTGACTGTGTCATTCCACCATGCTGTTTGCTTCATCCTACTTTTACACACTACTGTTCCAAGACATTCTTTAGCCACTTCTAGTACTGCGTCCCTGTACCTTGTCCATTCCTTTTCCAATGACTGTAATTGACTAAATTCAACTAACTGGTACCTTTCTGAAATCACTGTTATGTACTTGTGTCCGATTTCCTTATCCTGAAGTTTCTCCACTTTTATCCTCCTTCATATGGATCTGACCTCCTGCACTTTCGGCCTCACAATCCCAATTTCACTGCAGATTAAATAATGATCAGTGTCATAAAAGAATCCCCTGAACACACGTGTGTCCCTCACAGCCTTCCTGAATTCCTGATCTGTTATTATATAGTCAATGACAGATCTGGTTCCCCTGCCTTCCCAAGTATACCGGTGAATGTTTTATGTTTAAAAAAGGAGTTTGTGATTATTAAGCCCATACTGGCACAGAAATCCAAGAGTTGTTTCCCGTTCCTGTTGGCCTCCATATCCTCTCCAAATTTACCCATAACCTTTTCATACCCTTCTGTTCGATTTCCAATCCTGGCGTTAAAATCACCCATGAGCAGAACACTGTCCTTGTCCTTTACTCTAACAACTACATCACTGAGTGCCTCATAAAAACTATCCATCTTATCTTGATCTGTCCCTTCACAATGCGAATATACTGACACAATCCTAATTTTCTTGCTAGACACTGTCAAATCTATCCACATCAGTCGTTCGTTTACATACCTTATTGCAACTATGCTGGGTTCCATTTCTTTCCTGATATAAAGCCCTACACCCCATTGTGCTATTCCTGCTTTGACTCCTGACAGGTAGACCTTGTATTCTCCCACTTCCTCTTCTTTCTCACCCCTTACCCGAACGTCACTAACAGCTAAAACGTCCAGCCCCATCTTGCTTGCAGCCTCTGCCAGCTCTACCTTCTTCCCAGAGTAGCCCCCATTGATATTAATAGCTCCCCATCTCACTACCATTTGTTTGCCAAGTCGTATCTTAGGAGTCCCTGGTTTGTCAGTTAGAGGTGGGACTCTGTCACCTCCATAGGTCCGAGGCATTTTGCTCTGACTGTTGCCAGCATCATATTTAAAGTACCAGGGAAGCAGGTTGCTAGCCTTACTTTCCCCGAGTCCCATTGGGTTTTACCCCTAATGGCTGAGGGACTAACCGGTGGATTTGGTAGTCTTTGCTGTATGAGCACAAAGGTGACAACGACTCAGAATATGTTCGAGATGCCCAGCCTTATTCCAAAGTAACTGGCATCCCGACTGTCGGGACCACTTACTTGGCCACTCATACGTTTCCTGTGGTTCATGAACTAGGACATGACTACAGGAACCCACACCATGAACCACAAGCTATCAATACATTGGCTAAACCAAATGAAGTCAGAGTACAAGATTAAAACTTCAGTAGACAAGATGAAAGTTATCTCATTTCAAGATAAATGATTAATTTAAATATCAGGATTAAGACAGAGGTTATGAATATCATAATGATATAGATAAAAAGAAAAAAGGTTAGGCGATATATGTAAAATAATAATAAGATACAATTACAAACATGAAAATGTATAGAGAACAAATTACAATTACCATTGTGTGACCGTGGGAGATAGATAAATAAAAAGCAAGATGACTGCGAAATACAAGAAACAGAGATTAGAGTCTTGGGGAAAGTGAAAGCCTGTATAAGAAAAGATCTAATTAGAAGTGAAATCACTTGTAATGAGTTGCCTGTGTATGCTAATAAAAAGGAAATAATGGAGTACAGAGATAGGTGGACAATATATGGATAGAATGAGAGATGAACAACTACTCAAGAAAATCCTGAACTCCTATCTGAAAGGAAGGAGAGACACAGGTCAACCAAGGCAATGGTGGATAATAATGTTGTGAAGATGGAACAAGCAGATGAGTAATCACTGTATGATACCAACTTTAAAAAATACTAATTCTCACTATAACTATTTTATAAATATTTTTGGTATTCTGTTTTGTATTTCGGGGTCCACAGGGACTAAAACATTAGCATTTTGGTGTTTACAATACACAGTTTTTGATGCTCATTAAACTACTAAATGATGGATGTGGATAAATTTTCTGTTTATGTGTAATTCAAGCAGTTCCAATACATCTTATTTTTTAACTAATTAATTCCAAGCATTCCTATGAGTTCCCTGTCCACATTTTCATGTCAAAAGTGCCAAGACTTTTCAGACAGTATTCTTATTCAAGAGTCATTATGTCACTGGATAAAACCTTGAGGATTTTTTCCTTTGTTGGCATACACGTCTTTCAATAATATGTAAAGCTAATGTACCTCCTAAACATCTGCAGTTCATATCCCCCACCTAAAAATTACATGATAATGCATATTGGTTCTTCTTCAGATTTCCCAATCCACCTACCCCACCCCACTGAGGCATTATTGGCTGTGAAATTAGATACATCTCTTAACACTTCATTGGAAAGTAGGCAAAATATTGTAGCATTATATTAGTGTTACACAGACTGAAGAAATGTTGCTAATGCAAATACTTACCTTGAGATCAATGGCTTACATGGGAACTGTTTGAGAACTTAGAATAACTTGTCAGTTAAAGTGGACAGGTATGGTAAACATAGTCTATGGATGTACCCTCACTGTACAGATACTTTGGCAACACAGCCTCTATTTGGATGCTTATGGGAAGTGGCAGTGTGTTTTCAGCTGCCTGAGACTGAAATCATATGTGAGAGTTGTGTGTGTGTGTGTGTGTGTGTGTGTGTGTGTGTGTGTGTGTGTGTTGTTGACGAAGGCCTTAATGGCTGAAAGCTTTATTTGTGACACCCTTTTGTTGTGCCTATCTGAAACTCAGCATCTGTGCTATGTGGTGAGTAGCAACTTTCCTTTTCATAATATTGTTACATTCCATCCTGGATTTTCCACTGTTAGAAATGTTTCCAAGATTTTTTCAAGCACAACAATTGAGAATTTTTCTTACTACTGATGCACTAACTGACTGCTAACTTACTGATAAAAAGAGTTTTTTTGACAATGGGTTGAAGTCATTCGCCTGTGGCTCATTTTTGTCCAGTCCACACTGGTATTTCATATCTAACAACCTTGACATTGAAAGATCATTTAAGTTTATTTTTATTTCTTCATATGTTTTGAATCTCCGAGATCTGAGTTTTGCCTCACACATTCTGCATAATTCGACAAGTTTCTCAAAATCTAAACAATGTATCTTCACAGGACTTGAGCAGTAAGTGCACCTCACAGTGGTTTGCAGGGTATGGATGTAGATGTTGAAGTAGAAGTAGACATTTATTGTCTCATAACATAAAATTTCAAGCCATTGCCTTAAAAGTACAGTAGACTCGTCAAAACACAAAAACTGGTTTACAATTTTCCTTATAATACCAGTAATGTAATATACAGTACTGAATAATTACTTAATTAAACAATTAATAATTTTTCTTCAAAAGTAACAAACTTTTAAGATTAACAGCCCTAAGTACTTGCTCCCTCCTGCTCAAATTTTCAGGTTGTCATTTATGAATTCTTCTACTGAATAGTAACATTTCTGCACTAGTTTCTCATATAAGGATTTTTTCAGTGTTGATTACAGGCTTAGCAAATAAACATTTAGATGTGCACTTACAAACAGATCCCATGCATTTTGCAGTCTATGAACACTCTAGTATTATTGATAGATGTGATTATGAAGAAGTCAGTCTAATGTTTTTTTTTCATGTTAGTAACATTTAGAAAAGTTTCATCTAATAGTCTGTTGTTGAGCACTAACTTATTGTTTATAGTCATCATCCTGAAAGAGCTTTCAGCATTGTAGCAGATGCAGTTGATAAAATTGTAACCAAATAGTCTACCTAATATCAGAATGTTATGGAAGTGCTCAGAAACTTGTTTGGTAATTATTGGAAGGTTGTTGATATTCTTCTTATAGAAGACTTTGAAGTGTCCTTAATAAAAAAAAAAAAAAAAAAAAAAAAAAAAAAAAAAAAAAAAAAAAAAAGGGGGTTATTATGATGTGACATATTATTTTACATAATAACTTTAACATAAGACAGCAGATGACTCCTCATATATGACAGCATATACAATTCCCCTCACACACCACCTCATCCTCATTCCATCTATGAATTAATGAGGAAGGGAGGAATTCATATTGGGGGGAGGGGGGGGGATAACTTTCATCAGCCATTTCCTTTTCTGTGATTGTTCATGGCAACAAGATGTAGTCTGTAAATGAAATCTTTGCAACTCTTGTCACTTTGTTTGCATTTCTGTGGCATATCAATCTCCATCTCAACAAGAGATACAATGACGATGATGATGTAGTCTTCAGTCTGAAGACTGGTTTGATGCAGCTCTCCATGCTACTCTATCCTATGCGAGCCTCTTCATCCCCAAATAACTACTGCAACCTACATTCTTGTGAGTCTGGTTGCTGTATTGATCTTCTGCTCTCACTTTACACTTTTCACCCCTCACACTTTCCTCCAGTACTGAACTGGTAATCCCTTGATGTTCCAGAATGTATCCTATCAACCAATTTCTTCTTGTAGTCAGGTTGTGCTACAAATTTCTTTTCTCCTCAATTATATTCAGTACCTACTCATTAGTTATGTGATCTACTCATCTAATATTCAGGATTCTTCTGTGGCACCACATTTCAAAAGCTTCTATTCTCTTCTTGTCTAATCCGTTTATCGTTCACGTTTCACTTCCATACATGGCTACACTCCATACAAATATTTTCACAGAAGACTTCCTGACACGTAAATCTATACTTGATATTAACAAATTTCTCTTCTCCAGAAACACTTTTCTTGCCATTGCCAGAGTACATTTTATACCCTCTCTACTTTGGCCATCATCAGTTATTTTGCTGCCCAAATAACAGGACTCATCTCCACTGCTTTAAGTGTCTTGTTTCCTAATCTAATTCCCTCAGCATCACCTGATTTAATTTGGCTACCTGCAATTATTCTTGTTTTGCTTTAGTTGATGTTCACCTTATATCCTCCTTTCCAGAACCTGTCCATTCCGTTCAACTGCTCTTCAAAGGCCTTTGCTGTCTCTCAGAGAATTACAGTGTCATCAGCAAACCTCAAAGTTTTTATTTCTTCTCCCTGGACTTTAATTCCTACGCCACATCTTTCTTTTGTTTTATTTACTGCTTGCTCAGTGTACAGATTGGATAACATCAGGGATAGGCTACAACCCTGTCTCACTTCCTTCTCAGCCACTGTTATCCTTTCATGCCCCTCAACTGTTATAACTGCCATCTGTTTCTGTACAAGTTTAAAGAATCTTTTGCTCCCTATATTTACCCTGCTACCTTCAGTATTTCAAAGACAGTATTCCACTCAATACTATCAAAAGCTTTCTCTAAGTCGTCAAATCCTATAAAGGTAGGTTTGCCTTTCCTCAACATATCTTCTAAGAGAGGTCATAGGGTCATCAGGGTCTGGCATGTATGTACATTTCTCCGGAATCCAAACTGATCTTACCTGAGGTCGGCTTCTGCCAGTTTTTTTCCATTAGTCTCTATAGAATTCATGTTAGTATTTTGCAACCTTAACTTATTAAACTGGTAGTTCAGTAATATTCACACCTGTGAGCACCTAATTTCTTTGGAATTGGAGTTGTTATATTCTTTTTAAAATTTGAGGGTATTTCATCTGTTTCATACATCTTGCTCATGAGATGAATGGCTCTCCCAAGGCTATTAGTAGTTCCAATGGAATGTAGTCTTCTTCTGAGGCCTTATTTTGACTTAGGTATTTCAGTGTTCTGTCAAATTCTTCTCACAGTATCATATCTCTCATCTCATCTCATCTTCATCTACATCCTCTTTCATTTCAGTAATACTGTCCTTAAGTACATCACCCTTGCATAGACCCTCTGTGTACCCCTTTCACCTTTCCCTTTTTTGCTTAGGACTGATTTTCCCTCTGAGCTCTTGATATTCATACAGCTGGTTCTCTTTTCTCCAAAGGCCTCTTTTATTTTCCTGTAGGCAGTGTCTATCTTTCCCCTAGTGATGTATGCATCTAAATCCTTACATTTGTCCTCTGGCCATTTCTGCTTAGCCATTTTGCACTTCCTGTCAGTCTCATTTTTTAAACATTTGTTCTCTCTTTTGCCTGCTTCATTTACTGTATTTTTATTTTCTCTTTTCATCAGTAAAATTCAGTATGTCCTGTGTTATCTAAGAATTTGTACTAGGCTTGCCTTTTTACCTATTTGATCCTCTGCTGCCTTCACTATTTCATTTCTCAAAGCTCTCCATTCATCTTCTACTGTATTATTTCCCCTTCTCTTCTCAATCGTTTCCATATATTCTCTCTGAAACTCTAAACAACATCATCTGGTTCTTTCAATTTATCCAGATTCCATCTCCTTAATTTCCTACTTTTTGCAATTTCTTCAGTTTAGCTCTACAGTTCATAACCAATAAATTGAGGTCAGAGTCCATATCTTTGCCTCTGGAAATGTCTTTACAGTTTAAAATCTGGTTCTGAATCTCTGTCTTACCATTATATAATCAATCTGAAACTTTACGGTACCTCCAGGTCTCTTCCACATATACCACCTTCTTTCATGATTCTATACCATGTATTAGCAATGATTAAATTATTCTCTGTACAAAATCCTACCAGTCAGCTTCCTCTTTCATTCCTTTCCCCGATTCCATATTCACCTACTGTTTTTCCTTCTCTTCCTTTTCCTACTATTGATTTCCAGTCCCCCATCACTATTAAATTTTCATCTCCCTTAACTACCTGAATAATTTCTTTTATCTCATCATGCAAATAGTGTGAAGATTTTATAGTTTACTATTTCTGCTTGTTTCTGCAATATGACACTAATCCTCTAAAGACACTGCCAACACTACACATTTCCATCCCCTTCTGAAGTGTGGGATCCCTACCACTTAGGACTGCCAAAGGACATCGAAAAAATTCATAGAAGGCTCATTTTGTACTATAATGAAATAGGGAAGATAGAATCATGGATATGATAAGTAAGTTGAGGTGGCAGTCAATAAAACAAAGGCATTTTCGTTCCTATGAGATCACTTATTTTCTCCTTCAAATGTCAAAATATATAATTTATTGCACATAAACAGGCCACTTAGGCCCATGGCAGAAGACAAAAAATATAGAAATACATGAACATAAAATGTAATGAAATAATCAACAAATCCAGTCCATGAATCATGACTAAATAGGACTGTAACATCACAAGCATTGATTGCATATGTTTGTCCATTTACTTCTGTCTTAGGCAGCCTCAATTCTGGTTGTTAGACCTGCTTCTTCAAGGGTTACTAAAGCTTTGTCTTTCCACCTTGCTCACAAATAGCCTTTTGAATGTCTACCAGTTGGCTGATTTACTAATACTTGGAGAGTACCTTCTGCACAGAGAACATGTCCTGCCCACTGTAGTCTTATTCTTACAATCACTCTCCCAGTATCAACTTTCTTAAATCACTGCCACAGATCTTCATTGTGCCTTCTTTCCCACCTTCCAGTTTCTGTATTGTATACCAAACCAAAAATTTTCCTTAAAATATTCCTATCAAATGCAAAGATGCATTCTTTCATTGTCTGTCTAGTTACCTGTGCCTCATAGTTGCTACCATATACTTTGTTTTCTCATCATTGACAAGTAACCTTACTTAGCCTGCTTCTAGCATAATTAAAATGTATTTGCTGTCACCTCATTTAGAGTTTTGCCCACAATCACCACATCATCTGCAAATGCAAGGATTGTCTCACTTCCAGCTATCTCCATCATTATATTACAGCCAACTGCACATCTCACCTCTTCCAGTGCAAAGCTGAAGAGAACTGGTGACAGAGAATCACCCTGTCTTGACCCATTCTCAACTGTGAAGGGTGCCCAACATTAGATTTGCAAAGCATACTTGGTAACTGGGTCCACAGTAACAAGCTGCAATCAGGCAAATGCAATTCATTAGTATGCTGAATTCCTGCATTATTTTCCAGATGGCTTATCAATTAATGCTGTAGTATGCCTGCCAGAAGTCAATGAAAAAATAAATAAATAAAAATTAAAAAATCCTGTATTGCATTATGGTATTAAAGTAAGCATAGTACACTACATTTTCTATTTTTATATCACTTAAGTCTGACAACATTCACTCTGCAAATCGAGATTTTTGTAGGCACTTCAACAGTCCTGTGGTCTGCTCCTACCAGTTGAATTTATTATCAAGCTGTAATCCCAAGTATTTACCACTGTCAACTTCTTTTATCTCTTTGTCCTCATATTTTATGCATCTACTGGTGGAAAACCTCCTACAGGTTTTAATCTGTATGTAATGTGTGTTACAAAGTTTAATGACAAAGAACTGCCTAGGGACCATTTATTAATGTCCATGAAAATTTCACTAACTAATCTTTCTAAGATTATTTATTGCACTGTTTCTATAATCCGAAAAACATAACAAACTTAGTATATGGTAATGTTACAGATGAAAGGTCATTAATATACACAAGAAAAAGTAAGATGCCTAAGATGGAACCTTGTGGGACACCACATATAATTGTTTCCCAATTGGATAATGCCTGATAGCATGACATGTCTTACTTCTCTGTGCATTCTTAAGCATCTTGTGGGACTTCTTTCAAAACAGAGTGCGTGAATCCCGATTCTAACCTAAATGTGCCTCTCTGACACCAGTAACAACAAGGATCTTGCTTTGTGGGATGATGCCTCACCCTCCCCATCCTCCCCCCCACCCCCCACCCCCCAATATATTATCTGCAGGAAGCTCGGCCATCTTATCTATCCGTCTCCTATTCACGTGTAGGCCACGTCTATGGTATTCCCATCTCCCAATAGGGTATCTGACTGTTTTCTGGAAATTGTCTTAAATGATTAATTATGTCATTTTATGCTCCTAAGATGCTTTTTTCCCTCTAATTTCAGTGTTCTGTTATAAAAACGGAAATGAAATTCAAATAACTTGAATGCCTGCTAAAACACATTCGGGTCATGTGATGCCTATGACGTCACTGACTAGCTCGCTGCTGCTACTGTCATAATGCTAATTCACATTGATGTCTTGTTTTGGAATTTACGTTCTGGAAAATGGGTTACAAGTGGTGTGTAGTACCATACTGCACAAATACATCTACAAAAACTTTTGAAAAGTTGTTTTTGAGTGTTCCAGAGAATGAGAAGATGTGTAAAATGTTGTTGCACCGTACCGGCAAATTACCACCATGTCAACACTAATTTATGTTGCACTGTGAAGTTAACATTAATTTATCTCTGAGATATTCTCTCACACTTGTACAACAAAGGGTAGCATCATTCAATGAAATTAAACTCCTAGTGAAAATTGTCGTTTTACTTTAATACACCTCAATTACCTGACAGCTCAATTGTTAGAGCGATAAACCATCAAATTTTATAAGATGATGTCCATAGATCACTGGTTCAAATCTAACCCAACAGAACATTTTAACTTATTTGTAAAATGACTCAACAGTCCTCTCTTATGAAAACCAAATCACAATTACAAAACTTCACCACACCAATCAGAACACAAATTCCTTTCCTGTACTAACCTCTTCATCTCAGAGTAGCACTTGCAGCCTACGTCCTCAATTATTTGCTTGATGTATTCCAATCTCTGTCTTCCTCTACAGTTTTAGCCCTCTACAGCTCCCTCTAGTATCATGGAAGTCATTCCCTCATGTCTTAGCAGATGTCCTATCATCCTGTGCCTTATCAGTGTTTTACACATATTCCTTTCCTCTCCGATTCTGCGTAGAACCTCCTCATTCCTTACCTTATCAGTCCACCTAATTTTCAACATTCGTCTATAGCACCACATCTCAAATGCTTTGATTCTCTTCTGTTCCGGTTTTCCCACAGTCCATGTTTCACTACCATACAATGCTGTACTCCAGACGTACATCCTCAGAAATTTCTTCCTCAAATTAAGGCCAGTATTTGATATTAGTAGACTTCTCTTGGCCAGAAATGCCTTTCTTGCCATAGCGAGTCTGCTTTTGATGTCCTCCTTGCTCTGTCGTCATTGGTTATTTTACTGCCTAGGTAGCAGAATTCCTTAACTTCAATTGACTTTGTGACCATCAATCCTGATGTTAAGTTTCTCGCTGTTCTCATTTCAACTACTTCTCATTACCTTTGTCTTTCTCCGATTTACTCTCAAACCATACTGTGCACTAATTAGACTGTTCATTCCGTTCAGCAGATCATTTAATTCTTCTTCACTTTCACTCAGGATAGCAATGTCATCAGTGAATCGTATCATTGATATCCTTTCACCTTGTATTTTAATTCCACTCCTGAACCTTTCTTTTATTTCCATCATTGCTTCCTCGATGTACAGATTGAAGAGTAGGGGCAAAAGGCTACAGCCTTGTCTTACACCCTTCTTAATACGAGCACTTCGTTCTTGATCGTCCACTCTTATTATTGCCTCTTGGTTGTTGTACATATTGTATATGACCCGTCTCTCCCTATAGCTAACCCCCAGTTTTTTCAGAATCTCGAACAGCTTGCACCATTTTATATTGTCGAACGCTTTTTCCAGGTCGACAAATCCTATGAAAGTGTCTTGATTTTTCTTTAGCCTTGCTTCCATTATTAGCCGTAACGTCAGAATTGTCTCTCTCATCCTTTTACTTTTCCTAAAGCCAAACTGATCGTCACCTAGCGCATTCTCAATTTTCTTTTCCATTCTTCTGTATATTATTCTTGTAAGCAGCTTCAATGCATGAGCTGTTAAGCTGATTGTGCGATAATTCTCGCACTTGTCAGCTCTTGCCGTCTTCGGAATTGTGTGGATGATGCTTTTCCGCAAGTCAGATGGTATATCGCCAGACTCATATATTCTACACACCAACGTGAATAGTCGTTTTGTTGCCACTTCCCCCAATGATTTTAGAAATTCTGATGGAATGTTATCTATCCCTTCTGCCTTATTTGACCGTAAGTCCTCCAAAGCTCTTTTAAATTCCGATTCTAATACTGGATCCCCTATCTCTTCTAAATCGACTCCTGTTTCTTCTTCTATCACATCAAACAATTCTTCACCCTCATAGAGGTTTTCAATGTATTCTTTCCACCTATCTGCTCTCTCCTCTGGATTTAACAGTGGAATTCCCGTTGCACTCTTAATGTTACCACCGTTGCTTTTAATGTCACCAAAGGTTGGCTCTCTGAGCACTATACGACTTAACTTCTGAGGTCATCAGTCGCCTAGAACTTGGAACTAATTAAACCTAACTAACCTAAGGACATCACACACATCCATGGCCGAGGCAGGATTCGAACCTGCGACCATAGCGGTCGCTCGGCTCCAGACTGTAGCGCCTAGAACCGCACGGCCACTCCGGCCGGCCTCACCAAAGGTTGTTTTGACTTTCCTGTATGCTGAGTCTGTCCTTCCGACAATCATATCTTTTTCGATGTCATCACATTTTTCCTGCAGCCATTTCGTCTTAGCTTCCCTGCACTTCCTATTTATTTCATTCCTCAGCAACTTGTATTTCTGTATTCCTGATTTTCCCGGAACATGTTTGTACTTCCTCCTTTCATCAATCAACTAAAGTATTTCTTCTTTTACCCATGGTTTCTTCGCAGCTACCTTCTTTGTACCTATGTTTTCCTTCACAACTTCTGTGATGGCCCTTTTTAGAGATGTCCATTCCTCTTCAACTGTACTGCCTACTGCGCTATTCCTTATTGCTGTATCTACAGCGTTAGAGAACTTCAAACGTATCTCGTCATTCCTTACTACTTCCGTATCCCACTTCTTTGTGTATTGATTCTTCCTGACTAATGTCTTGAACTTTAGCCTACTCTTCATCACTACTATATTGTGATCTGAGTCTACATCTGATCCTGGGTACGCCTTACAATCCAGTATCTGATTTCGGAATCTCTGTCTGACCATGATGTAATCTAATTGAAATCTTCCTGTATCTCCCAGCCTTTTCCAAGTATACCTCCTCCTCTTGTGATTCTTGAACAGGGTATTCGCTATTACTAGCTGAAACTTGTTACAGAACTCAATTAGTCTTTCTCCTCTTTCATTCCTTGTCCCAAGCCCATATTCTCCTGTAACCTTTTCTTCTACTCCTTCCCCTACAACTGCATTCCAGTCACCCATGACTATTAGATTTTCATCCCCCTTTACATACTGCGTTACCCTTTCAATATCCTCATACACTTTCTCTATCTGTTCATCTTCAGCTTGCGACGTCGGCATGTATACCTGAACTATTGTTGTCGGTGTTGGTCTGCTGTCGATTCTGATTAGAACAACCCGGTCACTGAACTGTTCACAGTAACACACCCTCTGCCCTACCTTCCTATTCATAACGAATCCTACACCTGTTATACCATTTTCTGCTGCTGTTGATATTACCCGATACTCATCTGACCAGAAATCCTTGTCTTCATTCCACTTCACTTCACTGACCCCTTCTATATCTAGATTGAGCCTTTGCATTTCCATTTTCAGATTTTCTACACTTTTTACTTTATTAAAAAGAATGTTTTTATCTTTGTACTGTCTAGCTAGGATCCTTACTGTTTAAACTTTTGCAATTTCATCATCTTACATAAAGGTGAAGTAAGTCTTCTTCAGACACTAACATTAGTTTACACTCACAAACATCGCAGCCCTTAATGTTTGTGTCACAGCTGCATATTGTACACGCTTTATGTCTCTCCATATAACATTGTCTTACAACTTCTTGTACTGTGGATGTATTTTGATATCTTCAGAACTAGCAATGCTTTCCAAAAAGTGAATTGTTTGTTTGCAAAGTAAACGCATTTATCCTCTGTTGTCCCTTTCTCAAACTAAGACTAATGTGGAGCTATATACAATACATCTCACAATTGAAACAATTGCTACAATCCGTTCTTGCTAACACTATTTTCGTATTTCATGTAAAACTTTTGAAAACATATGACTTCTTTCACTGCAATCAAATGCTGTATCCATTGCGCCACGGAATGCCTAATAGATGTACCTCTGCTGAGTGTCTCCTATACAGGCAATCAGCACCATGTTTTGCCAAGAGTATTTTTGTTGTGGTTTGGGTCATAGCTCTTGACTGTCAGGCAACAAGCTAGCTATAATATATCAACTCATTTGCAAAAGTTCTACAATTTCTTAGTTTTGAGCAAGTTCAATGATGATGTAGGGAGCAGGGAAAAGAACGTCTGTCATTGCACGTATCACCGCTCTAAATGGGTGGAGCAATAATGAATCAACTTTCACAAGGCTTCCACTATCAGCGTTCACAAAATTCCTTCCTGTTGTTACTTAAAAATTGTAATTGGGGTTTCCATCACTAAAGAGCTAAACTGTTTGCAGTAAATGTATGTAAAAACCTCGTAACTTCGGCTAATGCTCCTATAACACTCCTAGCCTGTGACGTCACCATAACATCAGTCAATAACAGAGCATTTCCAATCATGTGACCAGATCTTCATATTTAATAATTTTTAAGCTTTAATTACATGAAAATAACAGATATTTTATGAGAATATTGACTGTGAATGCAATTTAAATGTTATAATCAATCAGAATAACAACAATCTGAACCATATATTTAACATACGAAAAGAGCCAGTTTATAGTAAGAGACACTGCATTCATGTAAGATTTCATTTGAGTCAGCAGCAGGCTGCTCAATTCAAAGTGTTCACGTCATCCCTAAAGCTGTACTTACTGTTCTTAACAAGACTGTTCCCTGCTTCACCTAATACTATAACCTGATCCTCTTTGCCACTTTGCACAAATTCCAATGTCCTGTCACCTAGCTAAGGCTAGGACTTGGTTTCACAACACTGGTGACCTGGTACCCTGTTCCTGATCTGTCCTGTGCCATCTGGCCTACACCCCTTCCACGGCTGCTACCTAGCAGCAAAAGTTTTCTTCCTACTCTCTTTTGATACCGACCTACACTGAGTTTCTTTGCTAGAGATCTGCTGCACATTACTGTGATCTAGAAAGACAGAAGTCTCATACAGCTGTAGATAACAGTGAGGTGCAGCAGACTTCGAGCAAAGAAATTCAGTGCAGGTCAGTACCAAAAGAGAGTAGAAAGAAAAGCTCTTGTAAATATGTATGTTTAATTGTGTAATAACAATTAATTAAGGTGTAATATATCATAAATGAGTAAATTAGTACCTGTTGTAAGTTATCTATTGAAGCAGTCAACAGAATTCTTCTGGGTTTGGAACCACGATGTCAGCTATAAAATTCTGACATTTTGGCGACTACCGCAAGATGCCTTCCCTCAGGGTGTAATGCTAACTGAGGAAGGCATCTTGCAATAGTTGCCAAAATGTCGAAATTTTACAATTGACAATGCGGTCCCAAACCCAGAAGAATTTTATTGACTGTGACAACAGCCACGGGAGCCTACATTTGTCTATTGAAGGTTTCAATTTTATTTGCGTGTTCTTTGTAAAAAGAAAACATTTCATATGGACAAATTTTGGCTTAGGTTTTGCTTACATTATCATATACTGTAAGTTACATGATTATTTCAATAAAGTACAGTTTGTGTATTCTTACACACAATCCATTTAAAGTGAAAAAGTTCAGAAATAAGTGAAAAGTTCGTTTTTTACTTTTGTTTCATCACATAAACAATACAGATTTAATTGTTTATATTCTCCAGAAGTTTTGAATTAGCATCCAAACTTTAGGCCTACACTTTCTAAGAAATTTAATATGTTTAATGAGTAATCTAGGAAGTTATTCTTGTTTAATGTAGACTAAAGCTAAAATTTGTTTGCACGAGTGAGAAGTGTATGGCTTGCTGTAGGATTATTAGTTCCGGGGTGTGGTGTGAAAGTTGCAATTTCTTTCATGTGAGAATTGGGGAAATAAACAAGGCTCATTGGTTTTGTGTCTGCCTCGATAGCTGAATGGTCAGTGTGACAGAATGCCATGCAAAAGGGCCCGGGTTCATTTCCCTGCTGGGTCGGAGATTTTCTCTGTTCAGGGACTGGGTGTTGTGTTGTCTTCATCATCATATCATCCCCATTGACACACAAGTCACCAAAGTAGAGTCAGCTAGAAAGACTTACACTAGGCGACCAGTCTACCCAACGAGAGGTCCCAGCCACACAACATTTTGTTTCATTTCATTTCATTGGTTTTGTACGATTTGCTGTAAAGATAGCAAGATAATGGAACAGGAGGCCAAGGTTGCTGCCTTTCAGGCAGGACTACATAAGGCAAAACAGGATCTGTAAAGGTTAAAAGGGAAGAAGTGAAAAGAGAAGTGGGAAGTGACAACACCTTACAGAAGAAATAGGAATAGGACTTTCTCCGACAGTTTTTGTGTTAATGTGGAAAACAGGTTTGATCTGTTGCCACAGTTGGAAACTGATAAGCCACAAGCACATGTAGGACTAGACATGACACAACAAACTTTCAAAAAGTGTTTGAGAAGTAAGTAGTCAGAAAAAGTTGTGAAGAAAAAGAAAGTTTTGTTGTTAGGTAGTTCGCATGGTAGAGGTGTTGGCCAACTGCTGCAGAATGAACTAGGGCCAGGTTACCAAGTCACAAGTTTTTTTAAACCTAGTGCAAGTCTGGATCAGCTGATAGAGAGTGTAGGTTCACTTTGCAAAGACTTCACAAAGGTAGACACCATGGTAATAGTGGGTGAGGCAGGCAACAGCATACAGGGCTATTACAAATGATTGAAGCGATTTCATAAATTCACTGTAGCTCCATTCATTGACATATGGTCACGACACACTACAGATACGTAGAAAACTCATAAAGTTTTGTTTGGCTGAAGCCGCACTTCAGGTTTCTGCCGCCAGAGCGCTCGAGAGCGCAGTGAGACAAAATGGCGACAGGAGCCAAGAAAGCGTATGTCGTGCTTGAAATGCACTCACATCAGTCAGTCATAACGGTGCAACGACACTTCAGGACGAAGTTCAACAAAGATCCACCAACTGCTAACTCCATTCGGCGATGGTATGCGCAGTTTAAAGCTTCTGGATGCATCTGTAAGGGAACGGGTCGGCCTGCAGTGAGCGAAGAAACGGTTGAACGCGTGCGGGCAAGTTTCACGCATAGCCCGCGAAGTCGACGAATAAAGCAAGCAGGAAGCTAAACGTACCACAGCCGACGGTTTGGAAAAGTGCCAGTGGTTACAAGTGGCAGAACAGTTGTTATTTAGGGTAGGAAGGACAGAAACAAAAGATGTTCAGAGACAGTTTGAAAATTGCATTCACATCAATAAAATAGGTCATGCATGCAAACAGCCCCTCAATGAAACTGGAGATTTTTTACATTTACATTTACATTTACATGGAAACTCTGGAAATCACATTTAAGTGTCTGACAGAGGGTTCATCGAGCCACCTTCACAATTATATATTATTCCAATCTCGTATAGCGTGCGGAAAGAACAAACGCCTATATCTTTCCGTACGAGCTCCGATTTCCCTTATTTTATCGTGGTGATTGTTTCTCCCTATGTAGGTCGGTGTCAACAAAATATTTTAGCATTCGGAGGAGAAAGTTGTTGTTTGGAATTTCGTGAGAAGATTCCGTTGCGACGAAAAACGCCTTTCTTTTAATGATGTCCAGCCGAAATCCTGTATCATTTTTATGACACTCTCTCCCACATTTTGCGATAATACAAAATGTGCTGCCCTTCTTTGAACTTTTTCAATGTACTCCATCAGTCCTGTCCAGTAAGGATCGCACACGTCACAGCAGTATTCTAAAAAGAGGACGGACAAGCATAGTGTAGGCAGTCTCCTTAGTATATCTGTTATATTTTCTAAGTGTCCTGCCAATAAAACGCAGCCTTTGGTTCGCCTTCCCCACAACATTTTCGATGTGTTCCTTCCAATTTAAGTTATTTGTAACTGCAATACCTATGTATTTAGTGGAATTTACGGCCTCTAGATTAGACTGATTTATCATGTAACCGAAGTTTAATGGATTCCTTTTAGCACTCATGTGGATGACCTCACACTTTTCGTTATTTATTGTCAACTGCCAATTTTCGCACCATTCAGATAGCTTTTCTAAATCATTTTACAATTTGATTTGATCTTCTGATGACTTTATTAGCCGATAAATGACAGTGTCATCTGCAAACAACCTAAGACAGCTGCTCAGATTGTCTCCCAAATCGTTTATAGAGATAATGAAAAGCAAAGAGCCTATAACACTACCTAGGGGAAAGCCAGAAATCACTTCTGTTTTACTCGATGACTTACCATCAATTACTATCAACTGTGACCTCTCTGACAGGAAATCACAAATCCAGTCACATAACTGAGACGATATTCCATAGGCACGCAATTTCACTACAAGCTGCTTGTGTGGTAGAGTGTCAAAAGACTTCCGGAAATCCAGGAATATGGAATCGATCTGAAATCCCTTATCAATAGCACTCAACACTTCATGTGAATAAAGAGCTAGTTGTGTTTCACAAGCACGATGTTTTCTAAACCCATGTTGACTGTGTGTCAATAGACAGTTTTCTTCAAGGTAATTCATAATGTTCGAACACAATATATGTTCCAAAATCATGCTACATATCAACGTTAATGATATGGACATGTAATTAAGTGGATTAATCCTACTACTATTCTTGAATATTGGTGTGACCTGTACAACTTTCCAGTCTTTGGGTATGGATCTTTCGTCAAGCGAACGGTTGTATATGATTGTTAAGTATGGAGCTAATACATCAGCACACTCCAAAAGGAACCTAATTTGTATACAGTCTGGACCAGAAGACTTGATTTTATTAAGTGATTTAAGTTGCTTCATTACTCCGAGGATATTTACTTCTACGTTACCCACGTTGGCAGCTGTTCTCGATTCGAATTCTGGAATATTTACTTCGTCTTCTTTTGTGAAGGCATTTCGAAAGGCTGTGTTTAGTAACTCTACTTTGGCAGCATTGTCTTTGATAGTATCTTCATTGCTATCACACAGAGAAGGCATTGATTGTTTCTTGCCACTAACATACTTCACATATGACCTGAATCTCTTTGGATTTTCTGCCAGGTTTCGAGACAAAGTTTCGTTGTGGAAACTGTTATAAGCACCTCGCATTGAAGTCCGCGCTAAATTTTGAGCTTCTGTAAAAGATTGCCAATCTTGGGGATTTTGCGTCTGTTTAAATTTGGCATGTTTGTTTCATTGTTTCTGCAACAGTGTTCCAACCCGTTTTGTGTACCAAGGAGGATCAGCCCCATCGTTTGTTAATTATTTGGTATAAATCTCTCAACTGCTGCTGATACTATTTCTTTGAATTCAAGCCACATCTGGTCTACACTTATATTATTAATTTGGAATGAGTGGAGATTGTCTCTCAGGAAGGCGTCAAGTGAATTTTTATCTGCTTTTTTGAATGGGTATATTATTCGTTTATTTTTGGAGGATTTTGGGATTACAATATTCAGTCCCGTCGTGTTCACTAATCACTGTATCAGTTTTGATGCTTGTTATTAACTCAGGATTATTTGTTGCTAAGAGGTCAAGTGTATTTTCACAACCGTCTACTATTCGCGTGGGCTCATGAAGTAAATGCTCGAAATAATTTTCAAAGAATGCATTTAGCACAATTTCAGATGATATTTTATACGTACCTCCGGAATTAAACATATATTTTCACCAACATATCAAGGGTAAATTAAAGTCACCACCAACTATAATCATATGAATTGAGTACGTGTTTGAAATCAGACTCAAGTTTTCTTTGAACCATTCAGCAACTGTATCATCTGAATTTGGAGGTCGGTAAAAGGATCCAATTATTATTTTATTCCAGTTGCCAACAATGACCTCTGCCCATACTAACTCACAGGAAGTATCTACTTCAATTTTGCATCAAGTTAAACTACTTCTAACAGCAACAAACAGGCCACCCCCAACTGTGTTTAGCCTATACTTTTGGAACACCATCAGGTTCTTCGCAAAAATTTCGGCTGAGCTTATATCCGGCTTTAGCCAGCTTTCAGTGTCTATAATGATTTGAGCATCAGCAGCCACGAGAATTTACAACTGTTATACCAATGGTTCCTGTATCTACGTTATTCCTGTGTTTGGCCTGCACCCTTTGTGACTGAAGCCCTTCTTGTGTTTTCCTGAGACCCTCTAACCTAAAAAACCACCCAGTCCACGCCACACAGCTACTGCTGCCCGTGTAGCCGCATCCTGAGTATAGTGGACACGACCTATTCAGCGGAACCCGAAACCCAACCACCCTTTGGCGCAAGTCAAGGAATCTGCAGGATACACGGTTGCAGAATCATCTGAGCCTCTGATTCAGACCCTCCACTCGGCTCTGTACTAGAGGTCCGCAATTGGTCCAGTCGACTATGCTGGAAATGGTCAGCTCTGCTTTCATCTTGCAAGCACCTGCAGTTGGCTGCACCCTGTACTTTTCCTGGCATCCGGGAGAACCCTTTCCACATCTGGAATGACTCCACCTGGTATGGACATGGAGTGCACATTGGTTTTCTTTCCCTTCTTAACAGCCATGTCCCTGAGGGACCCCATAACGTGCCTAACATTGGAGCTCCCTACTACCAATAACCCCATCCTCTGTGACTGCCTGGATCTTGCACAGGCTTAGTGGTTTCCTCTGAAACAGGACAGGTGACAGCATCTGGCTGAGCAACAGTGTCAGCCACAGACAGCACCTGGAACCTGTTTGTCAGACAAACTGGGGAGGCCTTAGGTGCAGCTGCCTGGGAAGTCTTTTGCCACCTGCTTCGGCCCGGGGTGACCTCCCACTCAACCACAGGTGAGGGGTCAATGTCAGTGCGAGCAGTAACTGGTTTGGCCGCCAGTGAGGACCGATCGGAGGACTCTGACATGCTGGACGACCATTGGATCCCCACAACAGTGGTGCCCATCCACTGCAGCCTCGTGTTGTGTAACTGAAGCCATCACAGCCTGAAGCTGAGAGCGAAGTGTCACCAACTTGGCTTGCATCCGCACACAACAATCTCAGTGCCTGTCCATACTAAAGACTGTGGAAAACTAAACTATGTAGATAAATGGACTATCGACTCACACAACGGAAATCTATTGTAGACCCTGATGAGCCCCTGATTAGGAACTTGTAATATGCCACAAAATCAGCTTACTTTCCAATGCAAATGAAAACACGAGAACTGTGGCTATTAGATATAAAATTAACACACAGAAACTCAAGAAACTAAACTATTAAAGCACACAGATGATATTATAAAATGCGCTCCTGGTTAGGAACTCGTAAATGTCACAAAAGCGGTTACTTCCCTGTTGCTGCTTGTGTCTCTGTCAGCTACTACTGCCCGAGATGTTCAGCAACTGAAAGAAAAATGAGGTTCATCCAGTTGTAATTCAGCCAGTGAACAAAATCAGTTATCTCAATTGCATTGCATATCCCAGGACTGTAGGGGAAATTTAATGAGTTGCTTATTTGTGTTGAAGAATTAGAGTTGAGCAAACCAGTTGATATAAACTGCCTCTCTAAACATCATGAAACCACTGGTATAGATATGTTAATATTAAGGGATTTAAGTTAGCCTCTAACTTCTGTACAGAAAATATGAAGAAAGGAGGAGTTGCCACATTTGTCAGAAACTTTTTTAATTTAAAGAATATTGATATTAATAAATTTTGCTAAGAGTGGCACTTAGAAGCTTGTGAAACATGAGTAATATTTCATAAGAAGTCGTTTGTAATAGTAAGTATATACATAGCACCTTCAGGAAACTTTAACCTCATAATAAAAAATCTGGAAGCTCTGTTGTCCCATCTCACAATAAAAAAACATGGAAGTAGTGGTTGCTGGTGATTTTAATGTGGATTTATTGAAAAGCTCTGTCAGTGAACAATTATTGCAATCAGTAACATTTCATTCAACTTAATTCCTACTGTGAACTTTGCAACTAGGTTATGCTCTGAGATTGCTATTGATGATATTTTTGTAGATATATCTACGGAAAAAAGTAATACCACAAAAGCAATAGTAAATGGGCTGTCTGATGACATGTAGCATCTTATGTTAAATGTTGAAACTTGTCAGGATATAAAATCTATTAAATGTGAGTACAGGGGGGCAATAAAGCAGTCAAATATTGAGAGTTTTAGGAGATTGCTCAAAGACATGACCTGATGTTTACAATACTTCTGACTCAAATGGAAAATACAAAGTATTCATTAATAAAGCTACTTTGGAAATAGTTTTCCTCTGAAGGTAACTTGAATCAAACAGAAGCCTAAAAATAAATGATGGATTAGACACAGTATAAAGGTATAATGTGGGACAAAAAGGAAACTGTATCTACTATCTAGATACAGCTCTGACATTAGCATTGTAACGCATTCCAAAGAATACTGAAAAATCTTGAAGCAAGTAATCCAGAAATGTAAGCAGCTTTATTATGAGAAAAAAATAATTACATTAGGCAACAAAATAAAAACTATATGGGATATAGTGAAGACAGACAGGTGGGACCAGAAAGGAAGAGGAACAGATAACATTGGTAACAAGTGCATGTAGTGTTGAAAACCTCTTAAACAAGTCATTTGCTTCTGTTGCTGACAACTTGGGGTTATGAGATTCAGTAAACAGTGCAATGAAATATCTGAGACAAGTAAAATGTATATGACACTCACTTCTCCCAAAGTAGCAGCATCCATCATAAAATCCTTAAAATAAAAGTATTCTGTGGCTATGATAACATATCAACAAAGATAATCAAAGAGTTTTCATGTGAGTTTAGTTCTATGTCATGTTTTTTTGTGTAATCAATCTCTTATCAGTGGAACATTTCCAGAGTGGCTAAAATATGTAGAAGTTAAGTATCTTTACAAGAAGGGGGATAAAGAGAGACCATCAAATTATCAACCAATTTCACTTTTGCCACCTTTTTCAAAAATATTTGAAAAGGTTGTGTTCAAACGTCTTCTTAGGCATTTGACTGAACAATATATTGTCCAAGTCACAGTTTGGCTTCCTTGAGGGTTCCAATATAGAGAAGGCTATTTACACGTGCAGTGAGAATGTAATTAATTTATTAGATAACAAATTAGAGGCTACTGGCATTTTCTGTGATCTGTCAAAATCTGCTGAATGTGAGAGTCACAGCATTCTCTTAAGTAAATTAGAATTTTATGGTGTCACTGGTAGTCCTACAAAATTGTTTGAGTCTTATCTAGCTAACGGAAACAAATGCTGTCATGGCAAAATGCCTGTGGAAACAGCACTCAGTCCTCATCTGATTGGGAATTAATTACATGCAATGTTCCTAAGGTTCCATCTTGGGTCTGTTACTTTTTCTTGTGTAATTAATGACCTCTCAGCTGTTAAATTGCTAGATGGTAAGTTTGGTTTGTTTGCAAATGATACAAACATTGCAATAAAGAGCAAGTCAAGTACAGATTTAGAAACGGCTGCTAATCAGATTTTCACTGACATTAATAAATGATTTAAAGCCAATTCACTGTCATTAAATGTTGAAAAGATCCACCACACACAGTTCAGAACCTGTAAGAGATTTCCTTCCAGCATGTGTGTAACATATGAAGACATGCAGATAGAAGAGGCTGACTGTGTGAAATTTCTGAGATTACGACGTGATAATAAATTCAGTTGGGAAGCGCATACCGCAAAATTGCTGAAGCATCTAAACAAGTCCATATTTGCAATGTGAATGATGTCAGATGTAGGAAAAATAAGTGTAAAAAACTTGCATACTTTACTTGTATGTTGTATGTTAACTGGGGACCTAGAAACGACAGAGAGGCTCCGTCCCCACCGCAGCAGTCCACAATGCCGACGACCACCACAGTCCACTTCGCCCCTCTGCAGCCCCCACACTGAACGCAGGGCTATTGTGTGGTTCGGCCACTGGTGGACACCCCCCCCCCTCCCCCCACCCCCCAGAGAATGTCTCACACCAGAGGAGTGTAACCCCCTATGTTTGCGTGGTAGAGTAATGGTGGTGTACACGTACGCGGAGAACTTGTTTGCACAGCAATCCCCGACATTGTGTAGCTGAGGCAGAATAAGGGGAACCAGCCCGCATTCGCCGAGGCCAATGGAAAACCGTTTAAAAACCATCCACAGACTGGCCGGCTCACCGGACCTCGACACAAGTCCGCCGGGCGGATTCGTGCCGGGGACCAGGCGCTCCTTCCCACTCCGTAAAGCCATGGATTAGACCTCTTGGGTAACCATACTTTACTTACTTTCATTCTATTATGTCGTATGGGATCATATTTTTGGGTAACTTGTAAAACAGAGCAAAGGTTTTTAAAATACACAAGCGTGTAACAAAAGTCGTTTGTGGTGTAAATTCAAGAACATCATGTAGAAACCTGTTCAAGGAGTGGGTATTCTAACCACTGCTTCTTGGTATATTGATTCTTCAATGAAATTTGTTGCAAATAATATGTCTCTATTTCCAACCAACAGCTCAAGACAGAGTATCAATACTAGGAATAAGAACAATCTTCATAAAGACCTCCAAATCACTTACCTTGGTCCAAAAAGGGGTCCAATACTCAGGAAGACACATTTTCAATAAATTGCAAGCAAGTTTTGATAAAACGCATATTAAACAGAATTTGAAAGACTTTTTGGTACATAACTCCTCCTACTCTGTAGATGAATATCTTAACAGGGACTGTTGGACTAGCTTAATTAAAAGCATCTGTTAGATATCAGTTTTGACAGCACTTGATCACAACAGTCAAATTTATTAAAAGTGCATAACTATGTTTCATTTTGACACTGTATTAATTCTGTAAATATTAGCAGTTCCAGTTTACTGTAATGTATTCACATATCTTGACAATCTCCTGACAAATGATCAGGGAAGTGAGTAGTATATTCAAATGTTTTATTTTATGCTTCGTGACGTGTTCCACACCCACAAAAATCATCTCACCTTTTTGGTCTATGGAATGAGAACTGAATCTAATCTAATCTAATCAAATCTTAATTCTTGCTGCTAGGTAGTATCCATGGGAAGGATGTAGGCCAGATGGTTCAGGACAGAGCAGGATCTGGGTACCACGCCACAAGTATTATGAAGTAAAGTACCGCCTTAGCCAGGTGATAGAGGACATACAGAATTTGCGCAAAGTTGTGGCAAAGAGGTTCAGGTCATTACAGTGATGAAGTAGGGGACAACCTGGCTAAGAACAGTCATTACAGCATTAGGGGTGAGCTGGATGAAATAGGAGTAGCAACTACAAACACGAATGTGAGTTTTGTGGAAGTCCTGCAGTGGGACAGTCCTTGGATAACACTGCTGCGAGCCATGTGAACACTGAGTTGAGCAAGCTGCTGCTGACTGAAATGAAATGTCATATGAGTGCAGAGCCTGTTGCTACAATTCTGAGGTTGGGATAATCTAGACATGGCCTACACATGAATAGGAGAGAGAAAGACAAGTTGGCTGAGCTTCCTGCACATAACAAAGAGGGGGGGGGGGGGGGAGATCATCATGATTACTGGTGTCAGAGAGGCACACTTAGGTTAGAATCAGGATTCTGGCACCCTGTTTGGAAATGTAAAAATCCACACAAAACGCTTCACAGTGCACAGAAAAGTAAGGTTAGCTTATTTCATCAAAATATTAGAGGATTCAGTAACAACATAGAAGAGCTTTTTGTCTGTTTGGAAAATTTAGAGAGCTCTGAGAAGATAGACATCCTGTGTCTGTCGGTGCACCACGTAACCACGGGTGTCAGAAAATACATATGAAAGATTACACACTAACAGCTTAGTCTTCCAGAACTTATATGGGAAAAGGAGGAGTTGTTACATGTATCAAGACAGAACACAAGTTTAAAAACATTGAGACAAGTAGATTTTGTAGCGATCAGCACAAAGAAGTGTGTGCTTGTGAATTAATACTGAAAAATAGTTCACTTTTATTTGTAATTATATATAGATCCCAACTTGCTAATTTTGAACTGTTTGTGACGAATCTGGGTTCCTTGCCATGCTAACTGTCAGACAGCAGAAAGAAGTTAATAGTCTGTGGTGACTTCAGAGTAAATTTTCTACAGGATCCTGATAGTAAAAACGATCTTGAAACCTTATTTGGATGAAGTCATATCATAATTTGAAAATAGCTTTCCACATAAGTTAATCAGAAAGGACATTAGACTACCACCATGGATCACTAGAGGGATTACAGTATCTTGTGAACGGAAAGGGAAAATGTATCTGTTGGCAAGAACAAGTAGAGATCCTTCAGTAGTTGCACACTGAAAAACTACTCAAAATTACTCAGACAGGTTATTAAAAGATCAAGGAACATGCACGTAACGTCAGAAACCAGTAATTCTGACAACAGACTTACGGCTATGGAATGTTGTGAAACGAGGACAAACAGCCACACAACAGGATAACACTACTACTGAACTGAATGGAAGGGCTATAAATGATGAGTCACAGACAGCAAATATATTTAATAATCATTTCTTAAATGTAGTAGAAAGCAAACGGACATATATTCAAGAGAAAAATCATAGCAGTATGTTGAAAAGTAACTCTCATAAAATTCAGTCATATGAATGTATCCCCGACTTCCCATTCTAACATTAAGAAAATTATACGTATAATCAACCAATGGGTAATGTCATAGTTCACCAAAAGAATGCACAAATATGCACTTAGTAATTCAACCAATACAGTTCAGGAATACAATTATGACAGAAAAGAAATCACATATAGGAGTCCCCAAGGCTCATCTTAGGCCCACTATTGTTCCTCATACAGGTAAACCAATCTCTCGTCTCATATACAACAAGCAGAATTAAGTCTTTATTCAGATGACACTAGTACTGTAATTTGTCCAAGCATACCAAGTTCTTAAAACTATCAATGACTGGTTTTCTGTGAACTGTCTCACCTCAGTTTTAAGAAGACAATGTTTTCTGTTCTGCACATCTAAGGGTACTACACCAATGACACGTGTAACACATGGAACTACTAAAACAACTTAATTCAGTCACTTTTGCAATTAGAACCATTGGAGATTTTTGGGAGAGACAAATCAGTAAGTTGCCATATTTTGTATATTTTCGTTTGGTAATGTCATGTGGAATAATGTTCTGGGGTAACTCATCTTTAGGAAAGGAAGTCTTCATTGCCCAAAAACATGCTCCAAGAATGATATGTGGTGCTCACTCATGATCATCTTGTAGACATCAGTATAAAGAAGTGGGCATCCTGACTACTGTCTCATAATTTATTTCCATTGTTATGTTTGTTGTATATAATCCACTGCATTTCAAAAGGAACAGTGACGTCCACATTTACATTACCAGAAGGAGAAATGACATTCATTATGCCACATTAAGGTTGTCTTTAGCATAAATAGGGATCACAATAGTGCAACAAAAAATTTTGGTCACTTGTCTAACAGACAACAAAGTAAAATTTGAAAAAAAAAAAAAACCTGAGATAGTTTGTCCTTGACAACTCCTCCTATTCCATAGAATAATTTCTACTACTGAGGTGTGTAAAAAGTGGTGGGTAGGAATTACTAATTCACATCTGTATTTAAAATAAATAACAGAATGCAGGAGAAAACCTTAGAAATGCTCAGCATGTAAAACTACATCCAAATTAATTTGTGATGTGAATTGTAAGTGACTTGTTCCATATCATTACAATTTTGTGTGCAAAATGACACATGGAACATGAACCTGGCTAACTCTTTCCTAATGAACCACTTGTTTCCTGTTGGAGACATAAGATTTGAATGATTTTGCAGTGTTTCCTGTTAGTGTAATATTCTAGTTTACTTAAAATTATACTGGGATTTATGCAGTCATATTCCTTTGACAAATCACAAAATATGTCAGTAGACTGTAATTAGTTTTCTAATGAATTACGTATATTCTTGCTGTATGTGGAGACAGCCTTCTCAATAAGAGAATCCTTTAGAAATCCAAATCTTTGACAGTATATTATTCGTTGTCAGTCCTTATACTACCTTTATAAAATTTTCAAGAATGCTGGAAAAAGTGAAATTGGATGGATATTTGATGGTATTTTTCATCCCTTTCATTATACAGAGACTTCAGCATATTTCAGCCAATCTAGAAATGCTCCAGTTATTAATAACTAGTTACACAAGTAATTTAATACGTTACTAACCTCAGAAGTACACTCTATGACTAACTTTGTTGCTGTTTTATCATAACCACGAGATTTTTATGGTTACAAAGTTTTTAACAGTGACACTGCCAATACTGGGGTAGTGAGGACCACGTTTATATTGCTGAAAGTATTAGTAATGGCTGGTCTGAGATATTCCATGGCAACATCAACTGAACACGACAACCCTATCTTTTCAGTAACAGTTATGAAATGCCTGTTTAAAAAATTGCAACATGTTTCTACTAGTCTCCTCCTTCACTATATTTCATACTGTCTTTATTTTGTTATAATTATGATGTGGTTATCTTTTTCTTGTAATGCACTTGCTCTGAGCTATAGCAACATTAGAGCTGTTTTTGTAAACTGTGGACTTTGGTCTAAGCTGGGTTAGTTTAGAAGGAAAACGGTATTCAAATCAGGTAATGGCTTTATTAATAAAAATGTTGTTTTCTTCATTATGCCATCATCACTGTACAGAGTACTCCAGTTTGTCTTTGAGGAGTGTCCTGAAATAGTCAATTTTTGGCATATTGACTAACCTCTTGAATTGAGATTTACTAGATTTTATATCCTGTTCAGTATTAACATTTAACAAAAGGAACTGCATGTCATGGCCCGAAAAGGCCACTGACTATTGGTTTTGTGGTAAAATTTTGATCATTAGATGAAATTATTGGATATATGGTCCGATTGTTAAGCAACATTTTTCTCTTGTGACCCAAACTTGTTTCAGCAGTTCTGTGCCATCACTTATTTAAATCAGTGAAATCTGAACATATTTTGAGTAATAACTAATCTATGAAAATTAGGCCTAAACAGCAGTTTTTGTTTCTTTTGTCGTTAACTTAATTTTACGTTATTCGCTTCTGCAGGACCGTTTGCTCACTATTGTGCACTGGTAGCGTGTAATTTGTTAGGGAACGATGTTTGTGTGCATTTGGTCAGGTAGTTACGAAGTGTCTTATGTTTAAATGCACGGTAATTTTGTTGTGGCAAGACATCGTGTGTACATTTGCTACTACGTACGGTTTGTTTTGACAGATCCGTTTTCTTTTACGGTCCCATGAGTTACAGAGAAACACGCGCAAAAACTACACAGATTTGTAGAATTTTGTCTGTAACGAACACTACTCGGTGATTCACCGAAACAAAGCAAAATGTTGTCATAGTACATCCAGTGACAGTCAGCGTTAACCTCGTGGGCGCCGGTGTAAACATGTTCTCAGGTGAGTTTGGCGCCGAATTTGAACTTTTGTTTACCTTCTCTCTCTCTCTCTCTCTCTCTCTCTCTGTGTGTGTGTGTGTGTGTGTGTGTGTGTGTGTGTTTTTGGCAATTGGCGATCTGTGTTGTCTTTCCTGAAAAGTTACTTTAGTATGTTAAACAGTGTGCCTTTGTATATTGTGCTATATTCCTTTATAACTTGTTTTCCTTCTGCTATTGTCTTCTGTATGTGGAAGTTTTCCTGTATCTATCACAGTCTATCGTATAGGCTGTGGCTGGATTTTGGTATTTTTAAATATGTTTCTATTATACTTGCGTGATGGTTGTGGACTTTTAGAACAGCCAGAAGTAAGCTTCGTTTTCCGGTGCGGTACAGTGCCAACTGTTGAAACGTATCAAAAGATTAAGCGTAAATTACATAGCGCTTTACGGCATGATACTTAGTTTATAGATAAGACAGAATCGTCACCAAATAAAGAAAACACCTCACGGAGAGCGCAAAACTGCACTGATGGAATAAAAATCGCAAAATCAAAAAATACAGAGAGTGAAAATTCGAGAATAAACAGGTTAGTGTAAGCGCGAGATAAGCCACTGTAAATGTGAAATTCTGGTACATTAATAACTACTGTAACCACAGACTGTTGAATGCAAGCATGCAAACGTGCATGCATTGTGTTGTATAGGTGGCTGTAAGTTTGTGGGATGGAGTTCCGTGCGTTTTGGACTTGGTCGCTCAATACAGTGACGGTTAATGCTGTTAGGAGATGATGTTCTAGATGTCGTCCGACGATGTCCAATCGGATTGCTCTGATGATTGAGCAGGCCAAGGCAACATCTCGACACTCCATAGAGCATCTTATGTTACAACAGCGATATGTGGGCGAGAGTTATCCTGTTTGGAAACACCCCTATTCATGAATGGCAGCACAACAGGTCGAATCACCAGATTGACGTACAGCTTTGCGCTCGGGGTGCACGGTACAACCACGAGAGTGCTCCTACTGCCCTACGCAATCGCACCCCAGATCGTAGCTCCAGGTATAGGTCCAGTGTGTCTAGCATGCAGACAGGTTGGTTGCAGGCCCTCAACTAGCCTCTTTCTAACCAACACACGGCAATCATTGGCACTGAGGCAGAACCAGCTCTCATCAGAAAACATAACAGACCGACACCCTGCCATCCAATGAGCTCTCGCTCGGCACCACTGAAGTCGCTGGTCTGCGGCCAATGGAATTCACGATACAGGGCGCCTGGCTCGGAGCTGTCCGCGAAGTAACCGATTTGTAACACTTCCTTGTGCCATTGTGGAGCCACCTGCTGCTGACATTGTTTCAACAGTGCAGTATGTTGCGCCAGGGCCATGTGCCGAAGACGATGGTCTTCACTCTCGCGCTACGGTCGCAGGCTCGAATCCTGCCTCGGGCATGGATGTGTGTGATGTCCTTAGGTTAGTTAGGTTTAATTAGTTCTAAGTTCTAGGCGACTGATGACCTCAGAAGTTAAGTCGCATAGTGCTCAGAGCCATTTGAACCATCTTCACTCTCGGTAGTGTCACGTGTCCGTCCGGAGACCGATCTTCTTGCGACCTTACATTCACCTGAACACCTCTGCAGCAGCCAGTGGTTATAATACTGCCAAGTCTTTCTGCAGTATAGCAGACGGAACACCTGCTTCTCTTAGCTCTGGTACATAACCTCGTTCAAACTCAATGAGCTGTTGATAATGGCGCCTTTGCCACCTTAAAGGCATTCTTGGCTAATAGCAACCCACCACGTCCAATCGCAAAAGCAACTAACGTGAAGTGACCATATTTTTCAGAGCAGAACCTGGGACCAATTTTGTAACTGATCACTGCTCGACTGCAACCATGCTCTCTGTAATTGTTACAACGAAATGAATAGTGGGCAAAAAATGTTATAGACATAATCTAAAACGTAGACACCTCATACTTACTAAATAATAACACATTTAAATCTTAAAAATTAGTATACAGGGCAACAACATTTGCTTAGGTAACCACACACCGCTTTTAACACTCACAAGGGAGTGGTCAGACTTGTCATGTCGAAACCTGAGTTGCTTTTTTTACCACTGTGAGCTAACATTGCAAGAAGTCTGTATGCAGAATTTTAGCTGCTGACATGACCTGGAAGTCTGTAAACAATTATGAAGTAAGACATTATTGTCGCATGGTTTCCGCGCTTATAACTGCCCTTGTACATCCCTAACCTCTCTCGCTACGTTATACCAACGCCATCTAGGGACAAGGTGGCGTTAGCTACGCGCCGCTCTCTTGCCACAGCAGTGAGAGAACCGATTCCCCCAGTGAAAGCAATCGTATGATAACTAAACATTCGTTGACAAATATGGCTGATATGTTATCTACAACATTCTTTTCAAATAGCTACGAAATAGACACAAATAAATATACGGTTTAGAACACGTCCAAATTTTATTTCTTGTAATTACCGCAAAAACGCGAAATATTGATACAATGTTCAAAACATAGTTTTTTTGTGCACCAAGAACAATCAAGCAAAGACGACATATGACAGCCCTGCGTGTCACAGACGTTGTTAGATGTCCGTAGACAAAACTGAGCTGGTGTTAGGAATGAATCAGGCCTAGTATCAGTATATTTCGAGGAGTGCCACGCATATTTAATCAAATTCTGAAACCGTGGGGAAGAAAATTGATAATGTACTACTGATTGCAGCTTGAGAATATTGTCACGGTGATAGACAGGAAATTGCAGTGATCTGCACACAATAATTTTCTCTGTTTGTTTTCTGTAAAATGCCTTCCACTGATGGAAAAATTCTCTGTCTAAAGGTTGGATTACGTTCGTCTTGCCGGGTGGAATCTGAAGTATCTCTACTTCTTTGTCAGGGTGGGCTCGAAATACAGCTTTTAATGAATCAGACCTTTTATGACCTGACCACGATTCTAGAAGGAGAAGAGATTTGTTCCCGCAGAACGGAAGAAAAGCATGACGCATGAAAAGTGTAACGTTTTCATTTCCCATTTTTCCAGAATTCTATGCGTCTACCACAAGATTGTTTGCGTAGAACATTGTTCTTTTGACACGTGATCCAAAACGTCCAGTTGGTTCTTGAACACACACATATAGTTTAGGGAGCAATGAACCATCCAGACTAATTATGGGCATTATAGTGTATGAATGGGTGAGTGCAGTCATGGACTGCGCAATCACCTCAATATGTTTTTCCCCTTTGAATGACAGTGTTCTTTTCGCACGCATTTCTTTTTGAAAACCTGACTGATCTGCATTGTACACGTACGATTCACTAAAACTAGCGATCTTATTTTTTTGCATTCGTAAGAAAAGCTTCTATCATTTCGATTTGTGTCACTTCATTTTCCGACCTGTTTCTCGGTACAAATGTTGTTATTTTTCTTGCCACAATTTTATGTGATCTTTTGAAGCGACTAATCCAACTTTGAGAAGCTGTAAATTCTTTAGCGCCTATCGCGTTGGCAATCTCTAACGCCCAATCACGCAAAGTTGCATCGCTGACACTAAATGACTTGTCTGGCATCGGTAAATAGCTCAAAAAGTCGCGCATTTATCTCCGTCGCAATTTCCAGTCGACTCTTACGTCGTCCAGCGACTTCCTTTTTCCATCTATACAATTCACGTTCAGAACGCACAAAGCGATACTTATTTTGAACAGTACTGACACGTAGGCGTTTCTTACCACTTTCGTTCAACCAATACGTCACCGCTTTTTCTTTGTCTGGTAAGATAATTGTAGTTGCTGGTGTTACTTTCGGAGATAATTGATGATGGTACGTGACACTATCAATCGAAGAGTCTTCATGAGTGCAACTTTTGTAGGTGTCTTCGCCGTCTGTAGATTCACAGTCTGCAATATCGAGTGTTTCAGTTGTTTCTAGCCACATGTCTGCGCCATTTACATACTCGTCTAGAAGTTTAACAACCATGTCGCACAACACATAATATTCACGCGTGTTTTCTGTTGATTGCTTCATTTGGCACCTGTGGTATATCTCCATGGCAAGCAGCAAAACATTTACAGGGTTCACCATCACCTGTGAGGGGAGATTGAATGTTCACCGTAAAGTGGCTTGCGGAGTATAGATGAACATGTACAGAACGTCTTTCACATCTCTAACCAGTTTCAGGACGGTATGTTTCGAAATACGTACCAGAAATTAAAAGGACGTGCATGCCACTGAAACGAATATTCGTTTCCCCTTTGCACCAAAACCGTGCAGCGATATTCCTCTTTAGTGAACGCCGCGATAAGACGGCCGCCCTTCCCGACCATGCGCACAACGCTCGCGACTCGCCGTTTCCAGGGGTGGCCAGCCGTCACTGCAAGCGCCAAGCAGAAAACACAGCCATGTTCGTGATTGTTTTAGGTGACTTCCAGTTCATGTCAGCAGCTACAATTTTGCACACGGACCTTTTGCACGGTTAAATAACAGTGCTAAAAAAAAGCAATACATGTTTCGGCATGACAAGTCTGACCATTCCCTTGTCAGTTTTTCGTTCTCACATACTTTTCTGGTGAATGAACTTGATCCAGAAGATGTTTGCTTCCTTGTAAGTTTAAGAAGTTATAGACTTCCGAACAACTGTATTAACTTGCACCATCAGCATTGCTTTCAAAGTATATACTTTCATTTGAGTCTTCTGAGATGTCCATATCTTATTCATCAAAGAAAAGGCACTGCTGCATTTGTCCTGGGAATAGTAACACAAATTCCACAACTTAGAAATATTTTCATAAGATACATGTTTGGACGTAAAGTGCTGGAACATTAGTACGGTGCGTCATGGCATGTTAAATTAGCAATGCGGCATTGAAATAAACTATAGATACTTTTGCAGTGTCAGATATATAAAAACTTATATGTTGAAACCTCCCAAGAGGGAGAATTTGATTTGACTTCTAAAAACCAGAACATTTATGCGCCATGGCAGAAACCGATGCGGACATGGAGACTAGACTCAAAAAATCGGTACTGTCTAGGCCTAATCGGGACGTCTGGTCACTTGAACTAACGCTCACGGCCGTTACAGCGTGTATTTTAAGTAAACCTGGTTTGCATCCTCATAGTGACGCAACCAGCGCCACTCTTACGCGACCGGCGCGAAATTTGAACATACGCCTTTTTGCTGATGTAGAAACCCGCCTACCAACTTTCTTATGTCGCACAAGTCCTACTTGGTGTCGATATTTTTTTTCCGTCAGTGTACCTTCGAGCGAAATTTATCAAACTCACAAGAAGATCGAATTGCAGACACTACATTCAGCAGATATTACGTCTGAGAGCTGTAACTACAAAAATACAACGCCACAAACAAAATCCGGATTCCACAGAACACTCATGCTTCACTGTTGTGTGACAAAAAGAAAAGTTAACGACCCAATTAGGATGTACCGGTAGCTCAATATTACAGAAAATACGTGAAGAGTGACCTCGATCTATAAGTCCAGAAGTCTGTAACTAAATAAATTTCTGCTGTCGCAATATGCCACTTGTAGCATCTAGACTCTAGAGCATACTCCTGCTTTACTTTAATAACAAAATATGAAGCCAGATTGTAGTGTGTTAAAAATTAGATGGGTGACAGTCCAGTCCGAGGTGAGTGGAAGGAAGCGTAGTTGGCAGCGTGTGTTGAGCGCGTCAGCAGGTGACAATAATGCCAGCCTACCTGGCAGGCTTGTTTGACTGCGTGAAATGCAAGTCGCGCAAGTCTACAGTTTTTCTCAAACGATTTTAAAGAAACAACTCACTAATAAACTCTGATTCCTGCACATGTTTTAGCTTAATTCGTCAGCTTCATGATGAACTGCCTTTCATTTGTTGAATTGTCATAGTTACTGTGATATTTCCGTATTCTGTAAACTACTGCAAGAAATGCTTAAAAGTTTGCAGTGAGAAATAAGGGGTCGCTATGAATTTGCGTTGGTGCATGTTAGGTCATATGTCGCTGCGTATAAAATGTAGGTAACAGATTGAATTATTCTTTAAACATGGAAGGATATCGCTATCTGTCTCTAATCTCGACAAAATGGAGTATCTGTAAACTTCTCAATCACAAGCTTACGCGCCAGGGAAAACGCCGAAATATGAAATATTCATAAATCCTTCGTTCTCGTAAATGGTCTGAGGTACTGAAATAAAATGTTGGCTATGATAGTACACACAGACTTGATGTGGGCAGCCGAATATTGCAAAAAATACGCGCATTGCGCCCTTGCTGCTCAAAAAATGGTTCAAATGGCTCTGAGCACTATGGGACTTAACTGCTAAGGTCATCAGTCCCCTAGAACTTAGAACTACTTAAACCTAACTAACCTAAGGACATCACACACATCCATGCCCGAGGCAGGATTCGAACCTGCGACCGTAGCGGTCGCGCGGTTCCAGACTGTAGCGCCTAGAACCGCTCGGCCACCCCGGCCGCCTTGCTGCTCACTTCGGATGTCAATAACTAAATAAATATCGGCCGTTGCGAATACACCACTTGCAGTATGCGTAGTACATTCCTCATTCAGTTTTACAACAGAGCATGAAAGCAGATTAACGGTCCGATTACGAGATTACGGGAACTGAACGCCACTGAAGATACCGTGATGGGCGCTTTCGGTCGCCAATTCCGGAAATCAGTAACTAAATAAATATCCGCCGTTGGAATATGTCAGTTGTTGCATACACAGTACACTCCTTATTTAGAGAAGATGGGCAAGTTCTTCGTACTGATAGACAAGTATTGATAATACACTGCCCTATTAGTAGTTTACTTCTGGGCGGCTAGCTGATGCCTGTTGGGCAATGTTGATCATACCTGCGGCGGAGGACAGTGATCCACATTTCTCCACTCGATTTAGCTCAGGCAAGACCAGAATTTTTCGCGTCCTACAGCCGCTGAAGGAGAGACCACAGAGATCTGGGAATCTAGAAGGAATATTGGACGTTAGGAGGTAATTATGGGTATTATTTGCAGTGACTACGCTGCTGGACTGTGCGGCTGGTCCCGGCGGAGGTTCGAGTCCTCCCTCGGGCATGGGTGTGTGTGTTTGTCCTTAGGATAGTTTAGGTTAAGTAGCGTGTAAGCTTAGGGACTGATGACCTTAGCAGTTAAGTCCCATAAGATTTCACACACATTTGAACTACGCTGCTAGCAGAGAAAAAGGACTTAACAGTTACAGTGTTACCACATCAGGCTACAATTCAGTTTGAAATCACTACAGTGACACTGTATGTAACTTTTCATTTCGAAATTAAGAACAGAGATAACCAGTAAGAAGTTTCTGTAACGTATTCAGTTACAACAAATGGCAATAAAGTAACATAAAAGTAGTTGGATGTGTTGATAGCAACTAAAATTAAGAAACGACAGTAGTCAAGGGTAACGTAAGAACAGTAGAAGGCACAAATACGAAAATAACTACACTGAAGTGGGAATGTATGTGATCTCCGCTTACAAGATAGTGGTGCAGTGGGCTAGTTTCATTGCCGCACCCACGCACTATGCTCAGAGTGTAGGATGTGGCGACAGCAACTGACAGAAAACGTGTCCACGCAATGGCACATTTATTTTTGGCAAAGGAATACACAATAAATTAACAATGTTTTCCACCAACGAAAGTCTGTGCTTTCGCGATTGCGTGATCGCAGTAATGGGCATTGCACAATAGATGTGCTCGAACACTGTTCCACGAAGGAATACACTCCTCGGTGACGGAGTACGTTACCCGGTCGCGTAACCGCGGGAAAAACGATGGGCGTGTGAGCGGACTAAACCGATAACTGTCCTCCGACCCGCTGGGCGCCGTGTACTTCACGGTCGCGATGTAACGACAAGGACGAACGGACGGCGCTGTCGAAATAATTCCGTACGTGCTGTGGGGAGCTCACGTTAAGCTCGACCCGTATGGGCAGCGGCAAGCAGACTCGTACACTTGGAGACGTGCCTAAACTGATCCGCTGCTCAGCTCGCACTGCTTTGCCTCGTGTGCGTCGCACGTTGCCAAAATTTCGCCCGACAATAAATCTGCAGGCGTGCCGACAGACCGCTAGGTTGCTCCCTCGGAGAGCGGAGCTCGGGACCTGTGAAAATGCGACGTGGAACAGCTTGCGGCTAGCAACATGTTTGAAGCTCGCGCGCTTTGGGGTGACGTCAGCGGTAGCTCGATGGTGGCAGTCCGGTTCGCGGTGATTGGGCGGCAGCGCTGGAGCTGGCAGAGCGGACGGAAGACGTATCAGGGCTCTGTTTCCTACCGACAGCGGCGGCAGGCTGCGCAAGTTCATAGCCGTACACGGCTCGTCCCGGAGACACGAACACACGAGCAAAGTCTGGTTGGCAGCTGAAATCGCGAAACAAAGTATTCAATAGTTGCACAGAATGTAATGAAAAAAAGCGTTCGCGAAGTGGTGCTGTTCGTAATTCACTGAGCTCACTGACACGGAAGCGCTGCGTGGCACACCACACAGCAACAACGCTCGAGACACCGGAGGTAGAGGAATTGCACGAAGCGTATTAAGTCGCGCGAGCGCAGTGTCGTTGCGACTCAAACGCAGGTCCCGAAACTGCAACGATTTAGCCCGGCGATGAGGTGGGCGAAGCCCGGAGTTGGACGGGAACATGAACACAGAAATCAGCCTGGCTGTTGATCCGGTCCCACTCTCCACGCGACAGAGGCGTAGGGATGCGAACACGAGCCCAGGAGCTGGGACGGAGAAGCTGCGAGTGAGACGGGAAGCAATGACCGGAGCTCGACTGCGGATCAGCTGATTGAGCGGCCCGCTGGAGCCAGGGTCTCTACAGCAAGCAGTGGCTCGGGGGATGGGGGGGGGGGGGGGAGGGGAGGTCATACTGTAACCCCGTTCGACTGGTGGGACGCATGCGGGCTGCGTTGCACGGCAGAACTTCATTATTACGCAGCACAGACGTCCGAAGCGGACGCGGCGGGCCGGCGCATGTGACGTAGTCCGCCGGGGACTGGAGTGGGGGTGCTCGGTGCGCTTGTGGCGTTTGCGCCGGCAGCCTGGAAGTGGTGGGGGAGGCTGAGCACGCCTGGCGGTACTGCGACAGCTGGTGGCATCCGTGCATCAGCTGCGGTGCGGGTGCGGGCTATGCTGGAGATCTACATTGTACGGTAACGGGGCAAGCGTCGACCGTCGACAAGTCGTCCTTCACGAGATGGACGAAATAGTAACTGCCGGAGTGGACGAGGCGAAAGCTACCTTCAGTCACTCGATCGAGACTTTTAATCGACTTGCCGTTGTACTCAGTGTCGAATGCTTTTTTCGCCACGGTTGATGACTGGGGCATCGGAAACGTGACACCCAGCACAAGGGTCGTGGCAATGGTGTCGATGATGCCGACCGCGGTGGTCTAGCGGTTCTAGGCGCTCAGTCCGGAGCCGCGCGACTGCTACGACCGCAGGTTCGAATCCTGCCTCGGGCATGGATGTGTGTGATGTCCTTAGGTTAGTTAGGTTTAATTAGTTCTAAGTTCTAGGGGACTGATGACCATAGATGTTAAGTCCCATAGTGCTCAGAGCCAATGGTGTCGACGGTGACGTCAGCTATGGGAGCTGCCTCCAGCCAGTGAACGAAACGGGACGCTACCGTTATCAGTTACCGCTTGCCACTGAACACAGGAAGCAGGCCCACAATTACACGTGGATATGAGCAAAGAAGCAGCGTGCCCTGTCAGGCAAGGCTCCGACAGATGCATAGGTGTGCCTCCCGACTTTGGCACGTTGGCATGCTGTGCAGTTGCGTGTCCATTGATGGCAGTCTTTCCGGAATCCTGGGCACACGAAACGCGTAGAGACGAGCGACACGGCAGTGTTGTCACCGGGGTGTGATAATCTGTGGAGAAGATCGATAGCGCTGCGCCGGCATTTCTTCGGGAGAAATGGGCGGTGTCGATATGTCGCACCAAGTCTTACAGGTGGAGTCGGGAGTGCGCACTAGTTCGTGTCGTAGGCCGCTGGAGGAATCGTGGTGGAGGCGGTCCAGTTGTCCGTCGCTCTCATGTCCTCGGGCAACGTCCTCAAAGTTCATAGGAGGAGGGACAACATCACAAGCGCGGAGGAAGCAGTCGACGACGGGCAATATGGCGAGAACTGTGACACGTACTCTATGTGACGGGATTGGCTCTGCGAACACTTGCTGTAGTTGACCCGAAACGCGTGAGTGCTGAGCTTGTGGTCGGTGTAAATAACAAAGAAACGGGCTTTTACTGACGGGCGGAAGTATTTTACCGCCTCACACACCGCAAGCAATTCGCGGTCATACGGACTCCGAGCGCGTTGCGACGTCGAGAGCGACCACGAAAAGAAACCGAGTGGCCGCCAACGACCGTACATATGCTGCCGAAGCGTGGCGGTCTGGCCAGCGTCAACAACCACAAACCAGTTGAGCGTCGTACACTGGGTGCAGTAATAGCGTCGCTTCTGCGTGTTTCCGTTTGGTTTCGCCAAAAGCTTTTCCCCATTGCGCCTGCCGCACAGAGCTGCTGTCAGAAACTCCTGCACAGCCGTAACGTTAGGGAGATGGCGCCAATCAAGTTAAGCATGCCGAGGTAGCGGTGTAATTCTTTACTCGTCTCTGTGCGCGGCATGTTTAAGATCGCCTGTGTCTTGTCAGGTAGCGGCGTGGATTCGATTGGTGTGATTAAGAGTCCAAGAAATTCTGTTTCTATGACCAGGGGGTAAATAACGAAGCTGGCCTCACTCAGGCGCTGAAAGACGGTTGTTAGATGGCAGAGGTGGAGCTCGGGCGACTTCAAGAAGACCGAGATGTCGTCAGGACGTGGGAAACCCCGCAGGACACTGGCAGGTCTGGGCAGCCCAGAACATGGTGTACATGCTCTCGAAAAGTCCAATTGGCGTGATGATCGCCTGTTTTTAATGTCTTCAGGCGTCACTGGAATTTGCGTGAAATCACTCGCACAGTCGATTTTGATAAAACTTACTGAGCCCACCAAGGCGTGACTAAAATCCTGAAGATTCGGCACCGTTCGTGAATTCGAGGCACGATAGTTTTCACAGGAGCGCCAAGAATTGTCTGTTTTGGGGACTAAGTGTTAGGCAGAGAATCGTGGGTTACCTTGCCACAGCATGGCCTCGAACTCAGCCAAAATTTCTGGTTGGTGTGATGAATGACAGCTAGCTCTAAATGTATAAAAAATGTAAGTTAATGCAGATGAGTAGAAAAAACAAAACCATAATGTTCCGATACAATACAACCGGTGCGGTGCTTGACACAGTCACGTCGATTAAATATCCAGATTTAACTTGCAAAGCTATCTGAAATTGAATGAATAAGAAGAAGTGTAGTAGAGAAGGCGAATGGTCGACTTCAGTTTACTGGGAGAATTTTAGGAGGCGTGCTTCACCTATAAAGGAGACTGCATATAGGACACTAGCGCGAACCATTGTTGAGTACTGCTCGAGTGTTTGGAATCTTCACCAGGTCGTATTAAGGGAAGACATCGAAGCAATTCAGAGGCGGGCTGTTAGATTTGTTACAGGTAGGTTCGAATAACACGCAAGTATTACGGAGATGTTTCGGGTACTCAAATGGGACTCACTGGACGGAAGGCGACGTTCTTTTCGAGAAGCACTACTGAGAAAATTTAGAGAACCGGCATTTGAGGCTGACTGCAGAACGATTTTGCTGCCGCCAACGTACATTTAGCGTAAGGACCACGAAGATAAGATTAGAGAGATTAGGGCTCGTACAGAGGGATATACACTCCTGGAAATGGAAAAAAGAACACATTGACACCGGTGTGTCAGACCCACCATACTTGCTCCGGACACTGCGAGAGGGCTGTACAAGCAATGATCACACGCACGGCACAGCGGACACACCAGGAAACGCGGTGTTGGCCGTCGAATGGCGCTAGCTGCGCAGCATTTGTGCACCGCCGCCGTCAGTGTCAGCCAGGTTGCCGTGGCATACGGAGCTCCATCGCAGTCTTTAACACTGGTAGCATGCCGCGACAGCGTGGACGTGAACCGTATGTGCAGTTGACGGACTTTGAGCGAGGGCGTATAGTGGGCATGCGGGAGGCCGGGTGGACGTACCGCCGAATTGCTCAACACGTGGGGCGTGAGGTCTCCACAGTACATCGATGTTGTCGCCAGTGGTCGGCGGAAGGTGCACGTGCCCGTCGACCTGGGACCGGACCGCAGCGACGCACGGATGCACGCCAAGACCGTAGGATCCTACGCAGTGCCGTAGGGGACCGCACCGCCACTTCCCAGCAAATTAGGGACACTGTTGCTCCTGGGGTATCGGCGAGGACCATTCGCAACCGTCTCCATGAAGCTGGGCTACGGTCCCGCACACCGTTAGGCCGTCTTCCGCTCACGCCCCAACATCGTGCAGCCCGCCTCCAGTGGTGTCGCGACAGGCGTGAATGGAGGGACGAATGGAGACGTGTCGTCTTCAGCGATGAGAGTCGCTTCTGCCTTGGTGCCAATGATGGTCGTATGCGTGTTTGGCGCCGTGCAGGTGAGCGCCACAATCAGGACTGCATACGACCGAGGCACACAGGGCCAACAACCGGCATCATGGTGTGGGGAGCGATATCCTACACTGGCCGTACACCACTGCTGATCGTCGAGGGGACACTGAATAGTGCACGGTACATCCAAACCGTCATCGAACCCATCGTTCTACCATTCCTAGACCGGCAAGGGAACTTGCTGTTCCAACAGGACAATGCACGTCCGCATGTATCCCGTGCCACCCAACGTGCTCTAGAAGGTGTAAGTCAACTACCCTGGCCAGCAAGATCTCCGGATCTGTCCCCCATTGAGCATGTTTGGGACTGGATGAAGCGTCGTCTCACGCGGTCTGCACGTCCAGCACGAACGCTGGTCCAACTGAGGCGCCAGGTGGAAATGGCATGGCAAGCCGTTCCACATGACTACATCCAGCATCTCTACGATCGTCTCCATGGGAGAATAGCAGCCTGCATTGCTGCGAAAGGTGGATATACACTGTACTAGTGCCGACATTGTGCATGCTCTGTTGCCTGTGTCTATGTGCCTGTGGTTCTGTCAGTGTGATCATGTGATGTATCTGACCCCAGGAATGTGTCAATAAAGTTTCCCCTTCCTGGGACAATGAATTCACGGTGTTCTTATTTCAATTTCCAGGAGTGTACAAAGTTGTTTTCCCTCGCTCTATTTGTGCATGGAACAGGAAAGGAAATGAATAGTAATGGTACAGGGTACCCTCCGCTATGCACCATATGGTGGCTTGTGAGGTATGTATGTAGATGTAGATGAAAAAGATGGTTGGAGCTATGGATTATGTGTCTTTACTTATTTGAATACCGTGACTGTAGGGAAGTCACTCGCTGAAGGCGTAAATCCGTCTGGTGCTAGAAAGTTCTGGCAAATGGTGTTAGAGATGTAATTAAATGTGCGCGGTAGATGTCTTTACTATGGTTTAGAAGCAAATAATCGCCGAAGCGCGAAATGCCGAAAATGCTGGCTATTAATACATGCGAAATACTCCGAAGGTTTTGTCAATCTCAGCGACGCAGAAAACTTTCAGTTCACTTGTAAAGTGTGCAACGCCGTACCTCTTTCTGAGTGAAAAATTTATTTCTGCGTCTGTCTTCAAGTGAAGTGGTTATTTAGCTGCCGGTGAGACCACCACTTATCAAAACCGGTAGCGCATTGAGCTGCGTACCTCTTGGGTGATATGCGAACTACAGTTAGAATTATTGTTTCCAACAGAGTGGATGCATTGTGAATGAAGCCAACCGCGGGTGCATTCCTGCTATCTGTATAATGAAGTGATCGGATGAAATCTAGTAAAGTATCGAGTACAAGGGTTAATTATGTTTGAAAGATTTTGAATACTGCAGTTGCTTTTACTGGGCTCTCATAACAAATTTGACAAACTGGTACTCCGCAACGCCTAAGCACCCTATTAACTGAGTTGTGACTAGCGTCGGACTTGGGTCCGTTGTTGTCGTGGGACAGCAAAACGTATGGGTCACCTCCACCTTCCCCCCCCCCCCCCCCCCAAATCATAAGAACTCATGATAACCATATTTCTAAGTAAATTAAAATATTGTGTTGTATTAATATTTTATCTCCATTAAAATATGAATTTGGTATCTGTATAATCTTTTTCTTCTTAGCATTTGTTCCACTTTAGGGCAGGGTGCACCTGTTTTCATACCTTTCACTCAATAATGTCTTATTAAATAATTTTCTGGGTTAATTCACCACTTAGAAAGAAAGTATTGATTACACAAACACGAGCAGTAAAAATAATATATGGTGTAAACCCACGGATGTCATGTAGGTTCCTCTTCAAGGAACTATGCATTTTAACTGCGTCGTCACAATACATACAATATATTCGCTAATGGAATTTGTCACAAAGAATCCATCACAATTTAAGAACAGTGGGGTCTATACCTACAGCACCAGACGGCAAAACGATCTTCATTACCCGTTATTAAATCTATCAGAGTTAAAAGGAGAAAGGAGTTCAATATGCAGCAACAAGACTCTTTGATCATTTGTACAATAGCATGATATATTTAGCTGGTAGCGAAACATATTTTAAATCTAACCTAAAATCGTCTCTCCTGGACAACTTCTATTTCATGGGCGAATTTCTATTTAAAAACTGGTATCCCATGGGCAGATATAGAACAATATTTGGTGAAGTTTCCAACATCCGCCAATTCATAAAATATTGTTTCCAAAATCCGACCTCTCCAAGTTTGTGGGACCATTTGCAGTACCTACAAGTGGTTGCGGAAGAGTGCATCTCTGTCTTACACACCTTTTAATCCGAGCACTTTTTTCTTGGTCTTTCACTCTTATTGTTACCTCTTTGTGTATTACACGTATATCCCTATAGTTTACTTTTATTTTTCTGAGAATTTTGAACATCTTGCTGCATTTTACAGTGCTGAACGCTTTCTCTAGGTCGACAAACCCCATCTAGATGTCTTGACTTTTCTTAAGTCCTGCTTCCATTGTCAGGCGCAATGCCAGAACTCCCCATTCTTTTGCCTTTACCTTCCCTAAAGCCAAGCTGTTCGTCATCTAACAGATCCTCAGTTTTTTCTGTTATTCTGTATACTTTTATTGTCAGTAACTTTGATGGATGAGCCGTTAAGTTGATTGCACGGTAGTTTTCGCACTTATCTACCTTTGCTATTTCCAGGACTGCATCGATTATATTTTTCCGAAAGTCCGACGGTATATCTCCTGTGTCACAGAGTCTACAAACCAACTTGAAGTAGTTAGGATTTCCATTCCCCCCCCCCCCCCCCCCTCTTCCCCAATGTTTTATGTATTCCGAAGAAATCTGATTTATGTCATTCGCCGTATTTGATCTCAAGTCTTCCAGAGCTCTGTTAAACTCCGACCTTGATGCTGGATCCTATATGTTTTCGATATAGACTCACGTTTCTTCTTTTATCACGCCATCAGACAGTTCGTACCTCTCTTAGTGGCATTCACTGTACTCTTTCTACCTAGCCACTCTTTCCTCTGAATTTAACAGTGGAATACCTCTTACATTCTTAATGTTGGAACCTTTGCTACAAATTGCGCCGAGGTTTGTTTTGACCTTTCTATATGGTTAATCAGTGCCTCTGACAAATATCTCTTTCTCGATTTCTTCACATTTTCCCTGATGTGATTTCACCTTGATTTCTCTGCACTTCCTATTTATTTCATTTCTTAGTAACTTATATTGCTGAATTCTTATCTTTCGGGAACATTCTGGCCCACTTCTGTGATGGTCCTTTTTACAGATGCACATTCCTATTCAACTTAATCATCTACAGTGTTATTCATTATCGCAGTATCTACAGCCTCAGAAATCTTGAAACACACGTCATCATTACACAATAGTTTTGTATCCCATTTCTTTACACACTGATTATTCTGGGAGATTCTCTTAAACTTCATCCCACTCTTTTTTTTTTATATACTTAGTGAAAGCGGCATTAACCATCACTTTCCTAAATTAAATCTCTTTTCTTTGTCATTATGTGTGTGTGCTTTACTAGTAGGGCATCACAGGAAGAGAGCTTCACTTTGACATGAGATTTGTGAGCAAAATATGCCTTAAGGACTTTATATTTATCAAACACGGCAGTTACCGCATTGATTGTTTAAAATATTCATTTATTGCACTTTCAGTTTCGAGGATTCATCAGTTTCAAGAAAATATCACAAACACAAATGATATACACTGATCTACACTATGTGGTCAAAAGTATCCGGACACCCCCAAAAAGATACGTTTTTCATATTAAGTGCATTGTGTGCCACCTACTGTCAGGTACTCCGTATCAACGACCTCAGTAGTCATTAGACATCGTGAGAGAGCAGAATGGGTCGCTGTGCGGAACTCACGCACTTCAAACGTGGTCAGGTGATTGGGTGTCACTTGTGTTCTACGTCTGTGCGCGAGATTTAAACACTCCTAACCATCCCTAGGTTCATTGTTTCCGATGTGGTAGTGAAGTGGAAACGTGAAGGGAGACGTACAGCACAAAAGCGTACAGGCCGACCTCGTCTGCTGATTGACAGAGACCGCCGACAGTTGAAGAGGGTCGTAGTGCCAGGCCTTACTGACTGACATTGATACCTTTGCTCAGTGCATCACTCCGTGAAGAATGGGCTGCTATTTCCCAAGAAACCTTCCAGCACCTGATTGCACGTATGCCTGCGAGAGTGGAAGTTGTCATGAAGGCTAGGAGTGGCCCAACACCATATTGAATTCCACCATTACTGGTAGAGGGCGCCACGAACTTGTAAGTCATTTTCAGCTATGTGTCGGGATGCTTTTGATCACATAGTGTACATTTCAAATTGCAGCTGAACATCAAATTATCCTTCTAAAATGCAAGAAGAGTTTCTCCCTTTGCTAAAATATCAACCAAACAAACTTACAAAACTCTTCTTAAAGTAGTATCTGTGTGTTTTAAATTGAGATCATATGCAGTTCTCCTCCGTTGTTTTGTTATATCGAGGGTAACATTGGTTGTTTAGCGTTTCAATCAAAATGAATTATTGGATGTTCTCTTGAGGGATATCGTGCCAAATTCTGTCCAGTTGGCATGTTAGATTGTCAAAATCCCGAGGTGGTTGGAGGACCCTGTCCATAATGCTCCAAATGTTTTCAATTGGAGAGAGATTAGGCGACCTAGCTGGCCAAGGTAGGATTTTGGAAACATGAAAACATGCAGTAGAAGCTTTCACCATGTACTGGTGGGCATTATCCTGCTGAAATGTAAGCCCAGGATGGGTTGCCATGAAGTGCAACAAAACTGGGTGTAGAATGTTGTCAATGTGCTGCTGTGATTAGATTAGATTATGGGTAGTTTTCGTTCCAATTGATCCATGGTGAGGATATCCTCTGGGATGTGGAACATTTGCTGTAAGGTTGCCGCAGGTGACAACCAAAGGGGTCCTGCTATGAAAAGGAATGGCACCACGTACAAACACTCCTGGTTGTCGGGCCGTATGGCGGGCGACTGTCAGGTTGGCATCCCACCGATGTCCAGGACGTTTCCAGACACGTATTCAGCCTGGAAGCTCATTGAATGGACCGAATCTCATTGACAGGACTCAGTGATGAGTCCCGCTTTGAACTGAGCCACGATGACCAGCGAGGAAAGTGTCTGGAGATGGCTCGGACAGCGGTGGGATACCGACCTGACTGTCGCCCATGTACGTAGCACAGATTACTAGATCCAAACTTTTCGCGCGCGTACAAGTTAGAGGCAGAGGGTTCACATCTCGTATTTCCTGCCATATTCAGCTGTAGGTATCTCGTAACTGGACTTTTGACCTGCCTTCATGTTTTGTTATTAAACTAAAGAAGGAGTGTATTATGCATACTGCAAGTTGCATAAAGCGAGGGCTGATGTTTATTTAGCTCCTGACCTCCGAAATTACCGATCGAAAGTGCCCATCACTTATTTTCAGCGATAGTCAGTTCCTAGAATGAGATTTTCACTCTGCAGCGGAGTGTGCGCTGATATGAAACTTCCTGGCAGATTAAAACTGTGTGCCCGACCGAGACTCGAACTCGGGACCTTTGCCTATCGCGGGCAAGTGCTCTACCATCTGAGCTACAGAAGCACGACTCACACCCGGTACTCACAGCTTTACTTCTACCAGTACCTTGTCTCCTACCTTCCAAACTTTACAGAAGCTCTCCTGCAAACCTTGCAGAACTAGCACTCCTGAAAGAAAGGATAGGAGTGCTAGTTCTGCAAGGTTCGCAGGAGAGCTTCTGTAAAGTTTGGAAGGTAGGAGACGAGGTACTGGCAGAAGTAAAGCTGTGAGTACTGGGCGTGAGTCGTGCTTCTGTAGCTCAGATGGTAGAGCACTTGCCCGCGATAGGCAAAGGTCCCGAGTTCGAGTCTCGGTCGGGCACACAGTTTTAATCTGCCAGGAAGTTTCAGTCAGTTCCTGTTAGCTAGCAATCAGACCTTTGTCCTGGCTTCATGTTTGTTATTAAACTAAAGAAGGAGTGTTCTATGCATGGTACTGCAAGTGGCATATTGTGACAGCGGATATTTATTTGGTTATGGGCTTCTGAACTTGGAGGTTGAAGTTGCGCAGTTCGGGACCCTGTCTAAAACAATCCACAAACAGCCTCTAGTTGCGTACATTGGCTCTCCTGCCCCCAGGGAGCGAAAACAAATGAGAAAATGAATGTAACTGCTAGCTGTTGGCTACTAAGTGGTCACCAAATGTGCTGTGGTTGCTATTGCTTTTCAAAGCTCTTAGGTGTTCTGAATATTTTGGTTTAAAGTTCCTGCATGTTTGCCCTTATATACACTGACTGACAAGTGTTGCACGTGACTTCATATACGTGCCTGATCCGTTCAATTTATCTATGAGTGTTTCTTGTCTTGTAACCTTTTTCTATGTTGTGTTGTCTGTTCTGTAACCTATTTGAAGTCCCTGTTTCTGTCATATGTTGCCTATTCTGTGAACAATTTTTTTATTTTTAGGTGAGTATGTTCCACTTACTTTTGTGTGTGTGTTGTTGCTCTGTTGTGTTGTTCATGTGCTTGTTGTCTGTGTATTGTGTTCTTTTGTGTTGTGTAAGGTCTTGTGTGAATGTGGCGTATTCATTTGTTTTCCATTTACACGTTTATTGGCTATGTTTCTCTATTATATGGGCATCGTAACCATTTTCCACTGCTGTTTGTTTTATTGTGTTTTGTTCCTGACTGTAGTTCTACTGGCTTGTGGGTGTTCTGTTTAATCTGTGGAGCAAGAATCTGAAGCCTTTTTACTGGTGTGCCAATGTGTGGTTTGATAGCTTCTGAATGGTGGTGCTTGTGGTTGTTGGTTTCTTTAAAATTGTTATGCCATATGTATTGTTTATTTCATGTATGGTGAGATCAGAAAATGTAGTGTTTTCTGTTTCTAATGTGAAGTGAATTTTTAGCTGTAAACAGTTTATTTCATTGTATAGCTGTTTTATGTAAGTAAGTGGCTCTTCAGTCAGGTGTATTATGTTAGCAACTTAGCAGTAGCAGAATATAACTTTCTATTTTTGTAGTTTTGTTATGTGTCTGAAGATCTAGTTCCCTATGTTGTTCATGACAGTCTTTCATGTTGTGAATAAAATTCTTTGTTGAACACAAAGTAATTTTGTGTTGTTGTGGTCCTGAGTATGGTTGCTATTTCATCATTTTCTGTGTCTGTTGTGTTTCCTTGTTCTTTTAGTCTTTGTGTGATGACCTTGATTGATTTGTCTGTTGGAATGCAAGTGTACACTGATGTGACATCAAATTAAGTGAAATTTGTGCACTCAGGCTTCACAATGCCAGTGATAAAAAAAAAAAAAAAAAAATGTCTGTCACAAAATTTTGTCCAGCGAGTACATCCGGCAGAAAAAGGACATGCAAGAGTGGCAGTCTGGCAACACTGTAACCACATGTATGGTAACTACCTCTGTCAGTACATATTAGCTGGTAGGATAGAGGATAGAGTTTTGGGTTAGCAAGCAGGAGGTTGGTGGTTCGATCCTGGGTTCGGGAATACATTTTTTGTTTGGTAAATGTAGTCTAGTTGGTATGGTATCTGGCATCTTAATCGTGAACAGCGATTGCAGTGGGTCCTAGAAAACATTTGAACTTACATACTTCAGTCGTAGAAATGGAAGACTGGTCAGCTTTGAAAGAAGCTCTTTCCAGGTCATGGGCATGAATTTATTCACACCACTTCATCTACTAGATCGAAACCTGTTTTCTTTGTACTCTCCTCCAATGGTTCCATAGGTTTAGTACCAACTATTATTCTCACCTTATCCAGGTCCATTACATTTCGTTTGGGCCTTACGTTACCAGTACGAATAGCAATGTGCTTTGTGAATAATGTCCAAACTCTCTTACTAATTTGTATGTGTTATCACCATGGTCCCACTAATTATGCCTTTCAACATTGAGTCTGGTAACTCCATGCTGTATCTCAATGCATTATTATTATTATTATTATTATTATTATTATTATTACTATTACTATTATTATTCTATCGATGGGATTGTGGAAACATCACTTCTCTTACCGTTAGGGAAACAGTGTAATTCTAAACCAAACATTTCATAATTAGTGGTGTTGGGATGAATCATGCAGAACAATATCTGTCAGAGGGATAATGCGCATTAGGTGGAACAGCATGCAGGACTGATGGCGTATTTATACTGTACGTGCTGTCCACCAGACAGGGACTAGTCATGAGCAGAGTAACGTGCCCATGACAGACTCCAATGTACATGTGTGCAAATATAGAATTTTCTCATTGTAAACATCTAAACTAGTGTGGCAGATGTATGGCATACACAAACGATGAATATGTGGATATGCTTCTGGTCCATGGTGCATCTGATAACCAGACTGGTGTTGCTGCTCATGAATATGCTGCTAGATATCCTTGTCAATGCCATCCAGATAAAAATGTCTTTAGTCATCTGGAGTTGTGCCTTCAGCAGTCAGGTTCTCTCCTTCCGCCATCGCATGACAGAGGTCATCCACGGACTCACCTTACTCCAGCTGCTGAGGAAGCTGTTCTGAAGGTCATACACCAAGAACCTCAGCAAAGTACATGTAGCGTAGCAAGGCAGCTGCTTGTCTCACAATGCATGGTCGTTAACTTGCTGCATGATCATGGGCCGCAACCCTATCATATGCTTTCACTCAACACCTGCACCCTGAAGATCGCCATCAGTGGATGCAATTCTGTTGATGGTCCAAACAACAACCTGAAGCCAATGATGACATTGTGAATACCGTAATATGCTCGGATGAAGCAGCATTCACCTGTGAGGGTGTCTTCAATATGCACAATGCCCACCATTGGTATGAGGTTAACCTGCATGTCACCTGCGACTGTGGATATCAAGTTTGCTTTGGTATCAATGTCCAGGCTGGGTGTCTTCAATATGCACAATGCCCACCATTGGTATGAGGTTAACCTGCATGTCACCTGTGACTGTGGATATCAAGTTTGCTTTGGTATCAATGTCCAGGCTGGGTGTCTTCAATATGCACAATGCCCACCATTGGTATGAGGTTAACCTGCATGTCACTTGCGACCGCGGATATCAAGTTTGCTTTGGTATCAATGTCCAGGCTGGAATATTGGGCGACAGGTGTTTGGGCCCCTGCATGTTGCCTGACTGGTGGGCTGCATGAAGGTATCATGCATTCCTCTCAAACTATCTGCCTGATGCACTGGAAGATGTTCCACTACATGTTCAGAAGAGGATATGGTTCCAACATCATGGTGCACCTCCACACTCCGGAAGTAATGTGCAACAGTATTTGGACAGAACATTTCTAGGGAAATGGCTCGGACATGGAGGTTCAGTTGTATGGCCACCACATTTACCTGACCTAAATCCCTTCGATTTATTCCTGTGGGAACACCTGAAAGAGCACATGTACTCTACTCCACTGCCGAATGTGGAAGAATTGGTAGCGAGTGTTCATGCTGCTCTTGTTACTGTGGACACAGCTTTGCTGCGAAGGGTCCAGAGCTGTATGATCCAGCAGGTGGCGCAATGTTTCGACGTGTAGGGAAGTCGCTTTGAGCATCTGTTGTTCTGAGGACAACGCATTCTGTTGTGAAGGTCATGCAGTCATTAACATGGACATTATTGTTGTCACTGGTAGATAATGTGCGACATCTGAGCACTCATATTACATATAGTACAAATGACAAGTAGATGTTGTATTATTGTACTGTGCTATCATCTTTAGCATCTCAAAGCTGATATAGTTTTTGTAGGTATTCTGTCCTATGACAGGTCATTTGTTTCAACTGTCTATTTTTTTATTTGCCTAACCATGTATTTGTTATGTTCAGCATTACAAAATGTTGTAAATTTAGGATACATGTGAGCTAAGAAACAGTGTATATTACATGCCCCCCAACCCAGGATCGAACTCTTGACGTCCTGCATGCTAACCCAAAACCCTGCTCAGTGCACCAACTGTACAGCACAACTAATGTGTGCTGACAGCAGTAGTTACCATACATGTGGTTACAGTGTTGCCTGATTGCAAGTCTTTAATGCCCCTTTTCTGCCGGATGTCCTCACTGGACAAAATTTTGTGAGAGACATTTTTTTGTCGCTGGCATGTGAGGAGTCGCGCTGCGAAGCCCAAGTGCATGAATTTCGCTTCAACCTGTATCCCTCCCTCTCTCTCTCTCTCTCTCTCTCTCTCTCTCTCTCTCTCTCTCTCTCTCTCTCTCTCTCTGTGTGTGTGTGTGTGTGTTTAATTTAGGAAATTTTGAGTTGGTGCCTTTGTTTATTATTATTATTATTATTATTATTATGGGACCAAACTGCTGAGATCATCGGTCCCTAAGTTTATACACTACATAATCTAACTTAAACTAACTTACACTAAGGACAACGCACACACCCATGCCCAAGGGAGGGCTTGAACCTCTGAAGGATTTTCAGTGTCTCTTGACTGTTTTTGTGGTAAATTTCTGTTGGGTCACTGGTCAATTGTGTGATATTGTCATCCTTCAGAAAATCTAGTGTTGTATCAATGTATTGCTTTTCATCCAAAGCAAGACGGTATTTTCTTTGTCTGCTCTTGTTAGTATGGCATTATTTTGTTTTAGTTTAGGTTTTAGATTAGTGGATATGATTTCTTCTGGTGTTATGTTATTAGAGATTATGGTGGATTTGTGTGTTGTGATTATCTGTGCTATTTCTGCATTGGCATGCTCAGTCTTTGTGTTGCTTTATAATGTGTTCAGATTGTGTTATGAGGTCTTCTATTGTTTTATGTGATATACGTCCTATTTATAGTAGCCTTTTTTCTTGTTTGGTGAGATTTAGGTCAGTTAGGCTGATGATCCTGTCACGAAAGTTATATTTTTGGTGTCTGATGACTGTTCTCGGTGGGTGTACTTGTGCTGTTTGTGATTCTGTTGAGTTTTTTCATTTTGCTTCTCCTGCATTATTCATTGTTAATAACATAATATGCCTGTTTGATGAACCACAGACATATAAAACAACTATACAATGAAAAACAAATTATATGTAGAAAATCACTTCACATTAGAAACATAAAACACTACATTTTCTGGATCTCACCACACATAAAATAAACAATACTTATGACTTTACGATATTCAAGGAACCAACAACTGTGAGCACCACAATTCCCCATTTGCATGCTATCAAACACCCCCCCCCCCCCCCCCCTCCCACTGGCACACAAGCAAGCAGGCTTCACATTCATGTTCCACAGGTTAAACAGAACACCCATATGCCAACAGAACTACACTCAGGAACTGAAGACAATAAAAGAAATAGCAGTGGAAAATGATTATGATACACATATGATAGAGAAACAAAGCCAGTAAATATGTAAATGGAAAAGTAATGAATAGGTCACATACACACAAGACCTTACACTACACAAAAGAATACAATGCACCGACAATGGGCACATACAAGCCACAGCAGAGCAACAACACAGACACAAAACTAAGTGGCACATACTTAGCATAACAAAATTGTTTACATAATAGGCAACATATTAAAGAAAAGGGACTTCAAATAGGTGACAGAAAAGACAAGACAACAAAGAGAAAGCTCAGAACACAAGAAACACCCACAGATAAATTGAATGGATCAGGCATGTATATGAACTGACACGTGACACTTGTCAGTCAGTGAACATAGGACAAACATGCAGAAACTTAAAGCCAATATATTCAGAACACCTCAAATAACAGCACCCTTAGCACATTTGCTGCCCACCAAGCACCCCGCAACCACCATTCAACTACCATAGAAACAGATTTAGAAGTACTAAAATCCAGCCGCTGCCTATTCCAGAAAGTAACAACAGTGGGAAACTTCCACATAGTGAAGGCAATAGCAGAAGGAAAACAGGTTTTTAATCAATACTCTACACATTAAAGGACCTTTACTGAAAAGATAACACAAACAGTTAAAACACACACACACACACACACACACACACACACACATGGAGGGAGAGAGGGGGAGACATAGAGAGAAGGTAAAGAAAAATTCAAATTTGTCTCCAGACTTGCTTGAGAACAAGTGAATGCTGAATGGGATGCAACTCCCAATAACATTTACACTGTGTTTTGGAGAAGTTTAAACTTTGTTACAGACAAAATTCTGATAATATGTGTAGTATTTGCATGTGCTTCTCAATAACTCATGGGAATGCAAATGAAAATGGACCTATCAAAACAAAATGTAAGTAATAGCAAATGTATGTGTGAAATATTATGGCACAACAAAATTAAATTTAAACATAAAGTGATGCATTAACTCATCAACCAAATTCACATTAACATCATTTGAATGCAGGTGACACACTACCAATGCACAACAATGCAGAAATGGTCGTACAGGAGTGTATAATGTAAAATTAAGATAATGACAAAACAAAAATATTCTTCTTGAAGCCTAATTTTCATACATTATTTATCGCTAAAAATTTTAATTTGAATAAACAAAACACATAGATTATGGCACAGAGATGCTGAAACATTTTTGTGTCACATGAGAAAACAGTGTTTTGTGTAGCAGACATACATTATATGCAATAATTTTAACTTCAAACATGGCAAATGCAAAAGCAGTAAGTCCATATGATGAATACATTATCAATGGCTATTTGTGAGTAATTAGCTACCCAAGTTGGGAAGTTTATGGTAGGAATTAAGTTGAATCATAATATTACTAACTGTAATAAATTCTTACTGGAAGAGTTTTTAAGAAAATCTACACTGAAGTTATAAGCTGCCATTTCCACGTGTAGTTGGCTATCAGTGCACATGTCATAACCCAGAAGGAAACAGGTGAAGCTGCAAAGCACAATGGCCACCTGTGGAAGAGAACAAAATACCAAGCAGTAATTGGGCTAAATGCATGCAGCTGATTCACGACAGACAAGACACAGACTAGGACAAGCCCAAAACATACCATGCAACAATGAGGTGCAAAGTGAAAACCTTCATCACAACAGTGTCAACAGATAAGAACAGAGAGAGAGACAATCTGAAACATGACCAGAGAGAAGAATCTAGTGACGAGTGAGGTTGTTATTGAATAGTCGATAGTAGAGCGATGATAATAACCAACTGTATCAGACACGACTACAGATCTGGCTAACTCTTCACTGAGTGGTTGTATTTACATTGGCTACAAGGTACACTACTGGCAGGTGTGCCCATGTGGTGAGACAGGTGATGGGCTCACTATTCAAGTGCAGTGCTGTGGTGATACTATTCTCTCTAACATCCATCTATGTCCATTTAAATGGGCTAGACGGTGCCAAGAGGTTCAGAATAGAGGTACGGGTGAAGACTTTGTCCCTTCAACTGCTGGTTGCAGGAGAGGAGGGTGTCTATGGCTTCCATCAGGATATCGCTAACGATGGACACAACAGGTGGTTCTACCGATTCGTGTGGATGCAGAACAAGTTGCCAGTGCAACAGTGGGTAGTCCTAGGCAGCTGCCTGGGGCACTGGCCATGGCTCCACATTGTCACCAGAAGATAGTGGAGGAGATGGCAGCTGGTGCAGTGCTTGAACTCAAGGCCAGAGCTGCTTGTTATGCTGGCATTTGAGCCCCTTCTGTGTTTGGACTGATGTAACTTGATGCCCGTGGGTCTCCACTATCATCACTGGCGTCCAACCCGCATTACTTCCATAGGAGTGTACCCACACAGTTGTGCCAGATGCTTAACACTGGGAGGGACAAGACTGGGGCTCAGGAGATGAAACAGGGTCAGTGGTCGACACCCACAAAGTAGCTCAATGGTACTACGTTTGTTAATCGCTGTGGTTTGATAAGTGCTCAAAAATAGGATGAGAGTCAACATAGTAGCAGATGATTCAAAATATTTTTTCATTTGCTGCTTCAAAAGTTCAAACAAGATGTTCTGCATCACCACGTGTGGAAAGATGAAATGGAGGTCTACAGATATGTTTTATACCTACAACCTCACAGAAATCCTTGAAGGTTGACACCATGAATTGTGGCCCATTGTTGGAGACCAGTGTGTGAGGCAACCTTTTGATGGCCAAAACTTGGGCCAAATTGATGAGGGTGGCATCAGTCACGGTGGATGTCATGCGTACAACATATGAATATTTTGAGTAAGCATCCACAGTGAGCAGTCACACTGATCCCAAAAACGGGTCTGTGAAATTGATACATGTGCAGTCTCAGGGAAGGTGCAGAGTAGGCCACTAGGTGAAAGATTGTGAGGGTGTTGCACAGTGCCAGGTGGACGTCATGCAGCTACGGACCATTCTTCAATGTCACTGTTAATCCCCGGCCAGTACACATGTCGGTGAGCTTATGACCTCATGCGGGACATCCCCCAATGCCTCCAGTGCACCTGTTGGTAAAATTCTGCCAGGCTGACTGCTCATTGTGCCTCAGTGTTCAAAAGAATGACATAATCAACAAACAAGAGCCTGGGAGAAATATGATTCCAGTAGGTGAGCTTGGTCACTAAATAGCGGGTGTGCTAAGTTGGCCAACCATGGGTCACATAGCAGAGGACTTTCCACAAGGTGGGGTCTTGGCACATGGCAACAGTGACATGAATGACCATAATGGGGATACGAACCAATGTATGTTTCCGTTTGGTATCGATGTGTAAGCAGAGGACTCCCGAAATCAGGTTCTGGGATAGCAGGAGATGGAACAATGCATTGGCATTTTAATGCTATGCCATGGGCTTCTACCAGGTGGTATAATTTTTTGTACTCAGGAACAATGCCCAGTGCAGGAGGTGTTAGACTCTGCGCTCTGGAAGGGTGGACCACAGCCTGAATAATGCCACCAATAGCTTGTCATCTGAAATTAGAGAGAATTTCATCTCAGAAAAGGTAGACATGAAATTAGTGAATGGCAAACACTATTGCCAGTGCCTCCTTTTTGATCTAGGAAGAGTGTTTCTGTGCAGGGGTCAATCCCTTGGATGCATATGCTATAAGCCAGGAGTGGCAAGAATTCAGCTCACAAGCCATGCTCTGGCATGAGAGCTTTAGCTCTGAATCTGGCTCCACGTTCCCCATATCCCCCATTGCCATGTCATACTGTTTAAATGCATGAAGGGGGAAGATGGGGTCATTTAAATGGTGCTGCAGTTGCACTGCATGCCTTGGTTTTATATTTCACATTTGTCAACAACCTAGATCACAAACAAAACAAATTTTCAGTATTATTTAATTATTTTTGGTGTACTGAAGACATAATATAATTTTTATGTGATACAAACTGTTGACATGTGGACAGACACAGAAAATGTCACAGATTTTATTTTTATACTCAAGTTGCCATGTAACTGTGACTTATTTAGTTTCATAATCAAAAAAAGGTCTTTCACACACTTATGTTGATCAAAATATTGTAGCACTTTTGCAACCTAAGAATGGAGACATGGAAACACTACCTGCGGAAAACGATGTAGACATCTTGAACAATTTTAATGTAGAAGGGTTTGTCTTTAAAAAGGGAATTACTTTGCAGATCAGTCAGTTACAACTGCACATGCACAGGGGCACTTTCAACTCAATTGGCAAACAGTCTCAAAAATAGTTGTGTGATTGGCAGTGCCCTCAAAATTTTTAGAAAACTGTCTGAGTTTGTCCCATCTGCAATGTGGTTTTCTTTTTAAATACATCCTTATCAGACTAGAAAGAAGTTTTTCTCTGCTTCAAATGTCTTATTGTAGGCAGTGTGCAACCAAGTCCACTTAAAATGCAAGGTCTGTAATGCATTCCAGATGTTCTAATTTTTGTTCCTGGACTGCTGTTTCATTCATAAATTCAACAATAGCGAGTTTTAAATTGAAAACTCATTTTAGGCATGTCCATTGACTAAATCAATGTACTTCACAGTAATATATAAAGTCTCCATACTTTTCATTCAATTCCGCTGAAAACTGTTGCAACTGATAGTGGAATAATGCATCTAACTTCAGAAATGTCGCTGCTCATCACGCCAGTTTCATCACGTGTTCTATGCTTACAAATTTTGCACAAAGTGCTTCTTGATGTACAGAACAATGATTCCCATCCCTCAATTGTTGTAAGTTTTTACTCTTTCATTTCAACTAAATCTTCATATTCTTTCTGCATAGTATTGTAATCTCACTTTATAGCACATTTGCAGTATTCACTAATTATGTGACATCATAACAGATATTGAGAATTCTTGCCCTCTTTTCTGTCATTCCCATCAGTTTTGAAGGCTTGTGATGACAGATCATTAGACTGCCTTTTTTTGTGCAAACAGCCACTCAACGTGTGAACATCCTTCAACCACAAACAAATAGTGAAGGGTAAACAGTGCTGATACGACATTTCTGCCACACTGAAGACAGCTGTGCCAACCAAATAATGCCACGCCATGCCATGACAAAATGAAATGTCACATTTGACTGGGTACTTCTGTGAAGGCCCAAGCAAAGCCAAGATAGATTGAATCTTGGACTGCATGCGGCCTGCACGTCTGGCTTGTGTGACATTTGGCATGCCGTGGGTGGCCCTGCCATAGGCTGTTTGGAGCCATTATCATTACTGTGTGCCAAAATTGCCCTGATGCCTTAGGCAGATGCATCAGCCACCACAACCAATGGGCGACTGGGAGAGAATGGCATGGAGCAAGGGGTGGATTTCAGTCTGGTTGTCAATTGGGTAAAAGCCTGGTCATAGGCACGCATGTTAATGACAGCTGTGTTCTGGGATTCCTCGTCTAAGGGTAACTGAAGATAAGCATTGGCAAGGTCTATACTGGAGTGGTATTCCCCTCCAACAAGTTTGCTAAGAAGGTCTACTGTCTGGGATAAAGGATAATTTACCAATGATTGAGCATTAATTGTAGCCTTGAATCTCAACACAATGAGAAAGAACCATTGGACTTTCTGACGATGACTAGTCAAGTGGCCCATGTGCTAGATTTCACTGGCTTGATAACCACAGCATTCTGGAGATGAATTAGCTCCTGCTTCACAGCAGCATTTAAGTTAACCAGAACTGGTCTAGTGCAGTAAAAATGAGGTGTGGCATCTGGCTTAAGGATGACGTGCACTTGGAAGTCTGAGACACACCCCACATCCGGGTGAAATATAGATGCAAACACAGTGCAGAGATCATCTAGTTCCTGGAAAGAGACTGCAGTTGACACGACCTGTGGATCATCAGAGATAGAAAACCCAAACAATATAAAGATGTAGAGGCCAAAAATGTTGCTAGCAGATGGGTGGTCAATGTCAGATAACATAATGAGTCATGTAATGCATTATAGACTGCCCATGAAGAGTAACTGAACTATCCCTGTAGACCACCAGATGCCGCGAGGGTGGGGATAACAACATGGCCGGCATCCAGTTGTGCATACATCACCTGATTTAACAAAGATGTGGTGGACCCTGTATCCACCTGGGAATGGACATCCTAGTGCCAAATGTGAACTGTGAGAATGAATTTCTGTGTGAAGAGATCATGTGGAGGATCTATCAACTGTAGAAAATGTATGGTGTCTGGTTCTCTCATGCAGTCAGGTGGGAGCCAGTTCATGGCTTTGACACACTGAGCAGAGCTTTGCCACAACATGTGCAGGACCCCCCATGATCTGGACAGTCAATGAGCAGAAAAACACTGTGGGCATGAAAGAAGTGGCCCCCTTGACCACTGATGAGTCATGAGATGCCAGACAGTGACAAATCACAACATTGCTGCAACCTGGGGGTTGCCTGACACCTGTAGCATGGAGTGGAATGTGTGGTGGTGTGTCAACTGCCTCAACTTGTGGCTTTACAATGAGTTGTTCTTTAGCAGCCTGGACAATTTGGAATGAGTGTGGGATGCAAAAGATGTCTTGGAACAGGTTTATCCAGTTATTGAAACGCTGTGGACCTCCACATCGGGTGCCAGCTGAATCATGACATTGTGAATCGAGGAGTCTATGTACAAGACTTTTCAGCCTTGATTTGTGCAAGTGAAATCACATTTGCAGTTGAGACCTTGAAAGCCAGTGACTCAGGAGCAATAGGATTGCCCAGTATTGGTGAAACTCAAGCCAGGAGTCAGGCAAATGATATCTCTTGGAATAATAACTAGTCAACAGAACCCAAATCTTGTGAAGTGAGTGTGCGGCAGGGTCACACAGAGGTTTTAATGTTCGGAGCAGAGAAAAAGTGACAGACATAACAATCTCTGAAATTATCGTCCATGACTGGAAATACCATGAAATGTTTCTTCAGTTGATGCAAATGTGTCCCGGCCCATGGTAACATCACTGAAAGGCAGAAACAACATGGGCCATATTGGGGCATCAGGTGTGGTGGAGTGCTAAGGCCTGGAGCAAAGTAGCCTCATCAGCTCTGAGTTTGTCTAGCTGAAGCTGAAGTGACTTCTGTAACAGGTCTGTCTGTAGTGCTGCTGTTGCATTAGCTGTTGCTGTTGCTCCCACAGGCAAGCCCGTTTATCATTCATGCTGCTGAAGAACTTCCTTTTTCCTCATCACTGTTGCTATATCTGTGAGGCACCAGATATTAGCACACACGTCAGAAACCAGGAGAGAAATGATTGAAGCTGCAAGGTGGAAGGCCCACCAGTGGAAGTGAATGCAATACCAAGCAGTTTTGAGTAAATACAGCTAAAACCTTTGCCACAACAATATCAACAGACCAAGAACAAAGAGAGACACAACATGAAACACAACTAGAGAGAAGAACCAAGTGACAGATAAGGTTGTTATTGAAATAGTCCACAGTACAGCAATGATAGTAACAGACAATATCAGACATGAGTACAGAACTGATTCATTGTTTGCTGGGCGGCTGTATTTATATTAACTGATAAACACTATTGCCTGGTGTATTCAAGTGGTGCGACGGGTGATAATGTGCCTTCTATTGGCCATCTAGGTCAATTTCCCCTGCTGGAAATTCAACTTCTGTGGAACATGATACCAGACTAGTGACAACTGATACTTTGTTTTTTGCTGGCCAACAGAGCTTCAGGCTGATTTATGAACAGATTCAAGTTACCTGCAGGTGCTTGGTATACAGGGTGGTCCATTGATCGTGACCGGGCCAAATATCTCATGAAATAAGCATCAAACGAAAAAACTACAAAGAATGAAACTTGTCTAGCTTGAAGGGGGAAACCAGATGGCGCTATGGTTGGCCCACTAGATGGCGCTGCCATAAGTCAAACGAATATCAATTGCGTTTTTTTTTAAAATAGGAACCCCCATTTTTATTACATATTTGTGTAGTATGTAAAGAAATATGAATGTTTTAGTTGGACCACTCTTTTCACTTTGTGATAGATGGTGCTGTAATAGTCACAAACATATGGCTCACAATTTTATACGAACAGTTGGTAAGAGGTAGGTTTTTTAAATTGAAATACAGAACGTAGGTAAGTTTGAACATCTTATTTCGGTTGTTCCAATGGGATACATGTACCTTTCTGAACTTATCATTTCTGAGAATGCACACTGTTACAGCGTGATTACCTGCAAATACCACATTGATGCAATAAATGCTCAAAATTATGTTTGTCAACCTCAATGCATTATGCAATATGTGTAACAACATTCCTCTCAACAGCGAGTAGTTTGTCTTCCGTAATGTTCGCACATGCATTGACAATGCACTGGCACATGTTGCCAGGCGTTGTTGGTGGATCACAATACCAAATATCCGTCAACTTTCCCCATAGAAAGAAATCGGGGGATGTCAGAACTGGTGAACGTGCGGGCCATGGTATGGTGCTTTGACGACCAATACACCCGTCATGAAATATGCTATTCAATACCGCTTCAACCACATGAGAGCTATGTGCTGAAAATCCATCATGTTGGAAGTACATCGCCATTCTGTTATGCAGTGAAACATCTTGTAGTAACATCGGTAGAACATTACGTAGGAAATCAGCATACATTGCACCATTTAGATTGCCATCGATAAAATGAGGGCTAATTATCCTTCCTCTCATAATGCCACACCATACATTAACCCGCCAAGGTCACTGATGTTCCACTTGTCACAGCCATCGTGAATTTTCTGTTGCCCAATAGTGCATATTATGCTGGTTTTTGTTACCACTGTTGGTGAATGACGCTTCGTCGCTAATTCAAAGTCGTCGCCATGCAATTCCTGGTGCATAGAAATATGGTATGGGTGCAATCGATATTGATGTAGCATTCTCAACACCGACGTTTTTGAGATTCCCAATTCTCACGCATTTTGTCTGTTACTGATGTGTGGATTAGCCATGACAGCAGCTAAAACACCTACTTGGGCATCATCATTTGTTGCAGGTCGTGGTTGATGTTTCACATGTGGCTGAACACTTCCTGTTTCCTTAAATAACGTAACTATCTGGGGAATGGTCCAGACATTTGGATGATGTCGTCCAGGATACCGAGCAGCATACATAGGGCATTTTGATCACAATAGCCATACGTCAATATGATATCAACCTTTTCTGCAATTGCTAAATGGTCCATTTTAACATGGGTAATGTATCATGAAGCAAATACCATCTGCACTGGCGGAATGTTACATGATACCACATACTTATACGTTTGTGACTACTACAGCAGCATCTATCACAATGCGATAAAAGTGGTCCAACTAAAACATTCATATTTCTTTACGTACTACACGAATATGTAATAAAAAATGGGGGTTCCTATTTTAAAAGAACGCAGTTAATATCCGTTTGACCTATGACAGCGCCATCTAGCGGGCCAACCATAGTGCCATTTGGTTTCCCCCTTCAAGCTAGACAAGTTTCACTCTTTGTAGTTTTTTCGTTTGACGCTTATTTCATGAGATATTTGGCCTGGTCACTAACAATGGACCACACTATATACTTACTGTTATGAAGGACTTATTATGAAGTTCTACTTCTGTCACAAGTGCTTCCATATGCTACTCTACATAAAATGTATGGATTTCTGTCTTCTTAAATTTATAAAAATTCCTGATGAATGTAATGTGCCGACTCTTCCTTTCTTCATTTCTTCTCCACAAAAGTGATAGTCTAACCTAAATTTTGTAACAAGTAACACAGTTGTACCAGTGGTCACACAATATTCAGAGAGGCAGATTATACCAACTGTGTTTGATAGTTCTAATTCATCAATGTAGATAAGTAATTCATTTTTTTCACCTCTTAGACCTCAAATATTTTGGTGCTATAACGGTAGCTGACATTTTACATTGCCTGTGATAAAATTGAATTAAATAAAATTACCACTAATTGCTGAAGATTTTAAGCCAACAGCTGTTTGTGCTGATGCAATATGCCAGAATTATGTTGTTTGGTTTCTTTCTCCAACTAGAAGTTTCTTTCAATCCTAACCTCTCTTAAAATATGGGTTCTTTCTGTCCTCCCTGCCCCAAAAAAGGTGGTGCTCTAACAATTCTGACCAGTTCTATTTTAACACTCATGAGAGTGCTAACCCCTCCCTCCACCCTTATGTTATCTGCCATTAGCCCAGTCATTTTACCCCTAAAAAGCACACTAATACACATATTTATTGAGTAATCTGTACTAAACTGCAATTACAATCTAAATAATTTATCTTTACAAAATCACAAGAAATTGCCTGCGTTGCCTGCCACAGAGCTGCCAACACAATAGGAATAGCAAATGAGTCTTCCAGTTTTAATTGGGAAGTAGGGTGCAAAAGGTAGAGATAGTTCACACATCTGCTGATGGCAAATTTTTTATAAAACAGTTGTCAGACAGTAAACATAAACATAGGTGTAACACAGGGTAGTTTATTGGGTTCAGTTCTATTTTTAATCTCTCTCTCTCTGTTATGTGGCAGCTTATTGCTGCTAGGTGCAAGTCTTTTCAGCTAATGCCAGTTGGGTGACCTGTGTGGCTTTGATGACTACTCAACATACAGTCCCCAAGCAAAGAAAATCCTTGAGCTGGCCAGAAATAGAAACCAGGTCCATTTGGTTGGCATCCAGCCAAGCTGGCCCCACAACTACCAAGGGGGACTTGTTCTTAATAATCAGTGAGTTTCAAGACAGTGTAAGACATGGAGAGAAAGTTCTTTGTCAATGGCAGCAACATCATAATCACTGATAGAACGCCACAATTTATAATAGAAAAAGCAAATGAAACCCTCAAAGATGCATGCACTTCAGCAGAAAGAGGGAAAACAACTCTATCACCTTAAGCATAGATGACAAACCTATAGATTGTATAACAAACATGAAGCTTTTAGGGTTGTACCTCAAATGGGTGCACCTTTCTATAAAGCATCAACAACAAATAGCATTAATTTTTACCACTCATTGTCGTTTTACAATTGCAAGCCTATTTCTGTTCCTTCATTAATGCTTCAGATAATACAGTGATAAGCTGTGTTGTTATACAACCAAGTGAGCAACAGTAATATAAAATAAACAGTGAGCCAGGGGAGAAAACATTTGTGATTCATGCAAGAAAATGACCCATATTACAAGTCAGCAGCACAACCCCTTAATGAGGCAGTTGCCTATAAGATAATTAGTATCAGATAAGAGTTTGTCAGGGATCTGATGCAACTGCACTGTTTAATGCTCTGAGTAGGTCATTATTGTGTCCTAACACTTTTACATGGCAACAGAGTGATATGAAGAAAGTTTATTTTATTATTGCTTAATTAAACAGTAATTTAGCACATATATGTTTACTTTATAGATGTTTAATTGAACTAAGATTAAACTATGGTTTTGCTTTTTCATCTTTACTTTGGTAACATAAAGACAGCTATTCTTTACATGTGTATAAAGTACACTGTGTGCCTGAGTTAATATGTAATGAACTGGCAAAGAGAATCTCATAAGCATGTTATGATCTTACAGTTCTATTACCAGTTTGTAGGAGCCAGTGTCTTGGGGTGACATTCTATTCCTATGTACACTCAGTTATTAGCTATGGGATTCTTTGCTGGGTATCAAAGGCACAAAACATGGACATAGTTTCCAGAGTGCAGAAAACAGCAGTAAGAATAATAACTAAAAGTTGTGGTCAGATTCATTATACTACACACACCAAAAAAAGTTTAGCATCACCTCGATTCGAGAGTTCTGGAACCTGTACAGAAAATTGGAATAGAGATCAACATAAACATCATTTCCACCCTTGTATGTTGTACCACCATACAGTGAGACCTTCAGTGGTGGTGGTCCATATTGCTGTACCCACTGGTACCTCTAATACTTAGTAGCATGTCCTCTTGCAGTGATGCATGCCTTTATTTGTTATTGCATACCATCCACAAGTTGGTTAAAGCACTGTTGGTCCAGATTGTCCCACTCCTCAGTGGTGATTCGGCATAGATCCTTCAGAGTGGATGGTGGGTCACATCGTTCATAAACAGCCCTTTTCAATCTATCCCAGGCATGTTTGATAGGGTTCATGTCTGGAGAACATGCTGGCCACTCTAGTCGAGAGATGTCATTATCTTGAAGTAAGTCATTCACAAAATGTGCATGATGGGGGTGCAAATTGTCATCCATGAAGACGAACACCTCACCAATATGCTGCCGATATGGTTGCACTATTGGTCGGAGGATGGCATTCACGTATCATACAGCCAATACAGCACCTTCCATGACCACCAGCGGCATATGTTGGCCCCACGTAATGCCACCCTAAAACAGCAGGTATCCTCCACCTTGCTGCATTTGCTGGATAGTGTGTCTAAGGTGTTCAGCCTGACCGGGTTGCCTCCAAACACATCTCCGACGATTGTCTGGTTGAAGGCTTATGCGACACTCATCGGTGAAGAGAACATGATGCCAATCCTGAGTGGTCCATTCAGCATGTTGTTGGGTCCATCTGTACCACTCTGCATGGTGTCATGGTTGTAGAGATGGACCTCACCATGGATGTTGGGAGTGAAGTTGCACATCATGCAGACTATTGCGCACAGTTTGAGTCGTAATACGACGTCCTGTATCTGCACAAAAAGCATTATTCAACATGGTGGAATTGCTGTCAGGGTTCCTCCAAGCCATAATCCATAGGTAGCAGTCATCCACTGCAGTAGTAGCTCTTGGGTGGCCTGAGTAAGGCATGTCATTGACAGTTCCTGTCTCTCTGTATCTCCTCCATGTCCGAACAACATCGCTTTGGTTCACTCCGAGATGCCTGGACACTTCCCTTGTTGAGAGTCCTTCCTGGCACAAAGTAACAATGCGGACATGCTTGAACCATGGTATTGACCATTTAGGCATGGTTGAACTACAGACAACACCAGCCATGTACCTCCTTCCTGGTGGAATGACTGGAACTGATCAGCTGTCGGACCCCCATCGTCTAATAGGAGCTGCTTATGCACAGTTGTTTACATCTTTGAGTGGGTTTAGTGACATCTCTGAACAGCCAAAGGGACTCTGTCTGTGATACAATATCTACAGTCAACATCTATCTTCAGGAGTTCTGGGAAACTGGGTAATGCAGAACTATTTTTGATGTGTGTATTTAAAAATCTTAGTGCAATAGGTGAACACAAAAATACTAATCTACTGTGCAAGTGAGAGGCAAAATTAGTAAGTATTTCACTTATTCTTCTGTATGTAATCTTAGAACAGAAGCCTGTTTGGACTAACATTTACCTAGGAGAAAAGAAAAAAAACCTCCAAACAGCATTTTCTGCCAGTGAACAAAATTGTATTATATATTATCTCCAGATATAAAAACGTTTACTAAAACACACCTATTCAAAAAGGCAGATAAAACTTGCTTAAAGTATGCTACACAAGTAAAATTAGTTAGAAGACCCAGATTTTAGGATTAATAATGAAAATTAACAATTGCAATAACCTAATCAAATTACAAAACATCACAAAATACTTGTATAAGAAAGTCATGTTCCTATATCTATAGTGCATGATTTAATGTCTTGTTGTTCTCCTGAGCTCAGTATCTCATTAATTAGAGGAGGATCCTGACTCAATTTCCCAGACAAATCGAGGGGAGGACATTGAGACATGCATGGTTGCACGTTTATGGGCCTGGAGTGTTTTACAAACAGACTGAAGAGAGTACAAAGGCACAGAAATATCATTTGTGGTCCTAGAGTCACCAGTGGGTGCCCATTGTGTGTGCAGTGATGCAGTGCGAAGCTATGTTTTATATAATAGAGTGTCTGGTGCACATTATGTATCAACAAAAGAACATTGTGCAATAGAGACCAATTCAGAGAGTCAGTGGAGTAGATTAGATTTTCTGTGATTTTCCTAAATTCTTCCAGGTAAATAGTTGGATGTTTCCTTTACCAAAGCCATGACCAACCACTTGTCCTAGCCCTATACAAACATACTTATATATTCCATAATTATTTATACTTGAGATGTCTATTTTCATTGTATTACGACAAGAAATCCTATATTATTGTCATAAGATGGCTGCATGAAATAAATAAATAAATATTGTTAAATCTATAAAAACAAAGTCTTCAAAGTAGGTGCAACCATGATTTTCTTGGGACACGTGCAAGACTTTGCCATCAGGTTTTTTAACATTATTTTCCCCTTAAAATTCCCATGTCAAAAAGTATTTATAACTCCTGAATAATTTGTAAACACAACAAGAAAATTTCCCTAAAATTATAAGGGATTGATGCAGTCACCTCAAAACTATCTTCAGTCACCATTGATTTGATGTGAGTAAACGGCTTCTGTCTCTGTTAAACCTGTAAAGCTAACTTGCAAACCCAGTAATATTTTGTGCCTTTACCTCAGTCACATCTTCTAATCAATTTGTGTTAACTGCTGGTCCACTTTAGAAAATGATGCAGGCTGAGCTTGGTATATCCACTGAATTAAAACATCTTGCAGCTCAACATGGTCTCCAGCTTGTACTGCTTGATGCTTTGTTTATCACTACAGGATTAATTTGGTAAAGGTCCGTCCATTTGCTAACAATACCTCACATCTTTAAGATGGTCTCCCAAGAGACTTTTCAAATTCTTTTTATGACAGTGTCTTGCTTTTGTGATATTTCATGTAAGTTGTATATCACATGTTCTTAACTGAAGCTGAGAGTGAAGTGACTGAATTTCCTAGTGTTCAGTTGCTAACAATTTTCATGTGTATGATTACTTGACAATTCACGCTTAAATGCCTGGAAGATTGTTCATACCACTACTTTCAGACTATTCCTCTACTGTCCGCTCTCTAATTTCTCCCACCCATGTAGGCAGAAGTCAAAAAAATATTTTTGCATTGAAATTTTGTGAAAAGACCTTGCTGCAGTAAAAAAACACCATTGTTTTAATGATTCCCATCTTATGTCACTCATTGTATCCCTGACACTCTCACACTTATTTTACAGTAATACAACTACCCTTCTTCAAAATTTATAAGTGTCCTTCTTCAGTCCTACCAGGTAAAGATCCCATACAGCCCAGGAATACTTCAGAATAGGAATGACAAGTGTAGTGTAGACAATCTCTTTAGTAGATTTTAAGCACCTTTTAAGTGGTCTAGTAGTAAAACACAGTCTTCAGTTTGCCTTCTCCACCACATTTTCAGTGTGATGATCCCCACCAAGTTGTTCATAATTATTTTCAATAGGTATGTAGTTGAATCAACAACTATGAAATTTATGTGATTAATCATGTAACCAAAATTTAATGGAATTTTTTTATTACTCATGTAGTAGACATCACATATTTTATTGTTCGGGAGCAACTGCCACAATTTACACCATACAGATATCTCCTCTGAATCATTTTGTAGTTCATTTAACTCTGCTGATGATGTTACTAGCTGGTATATGACAACGTAATCCACAAAGAATCTAAGAGTACTGCTTCGATGTCTCCTAAAACACTTTTGCTTGTAATACCTGCTATGTTACTCGTTGTGTGTTGACAAGGTTTTACAAGCCTCCAAGGGCTTCTCAAACATACACCACCAATATAGGCATAGAACATCTTTTGCAGGCATGGAACACATTAAACAGGAAAAATTTTTATATAGCTTCTTATGAAAGATTTTGTGGAAATGGAGTCGGAGATCATTTCAAGTCAAAAGGCATTGTATGTAGATCCACCTTAATGAGGTTTTCCTCATAGACATATGCAGATGTCTTATTGTAACAGTTATGGTGTTTCATATACTGATAGCTACTAGACACTGCTACACCCCTAACACATTCTTAATATAATATGTCACATTCTTAATACAATATGTTTCCATAACAATACAATTGCTAACACAGATGTACTGATCCTCATTAACACATTCCCTCACAATAGATATAAGTAAATAGGCAGGTAAACATGGAGATTAACATAAACACTGAACCCTCAAAACAGTATTTTTCTTCAGAGCTCACTTGTACAACTCATAAACATGCGTATATAACAATACTTTCTGTCAACACCACATCCTGACTTTTTGGGTGGATGGTACCGTATGCAAAATGTATGTGTTTTGTGTTTGTGTACTTTTTTATATGCTCTGTAAAAGAACTTAAATTACTTTCCAAAAATCCATAATGACAACTAATTGACTGTCATTGTTTCAAAATTATGAAAAGGGTTTTCAGAGACTGCTACTGGTCACAAATGTTGTGGGTTACTTAAATTATTTGATAAATCAATGAGTTTAGTGATGTAAACCCCATCTTCAGATTACGGAGCAATACAGAAACATTTAACAGAAGTACACATAGATATTAAAGTTGTTCTTTATAGTCCTAGTATATGCTGTGACCATCCTACATCTACATCTACATTTACATCTACATTTATTCTCCACAAGCCACCCAACGGTGTGTGGTGGAGGGCACTTTACGTGCCACTGTCATTACCTCCCTTTCCTGTTCTAGTCGCGTATGGTTCGCGGGAAGAACGACTGTCTGAAAGTCTCCGTGCGCGCTCTAATCTCTCTAATTTTACATTCATGATCTCCTCGGGATGTATAAGTAGGGGGAAGCAATATATTCGATACCTCATCCAGAAACGCACCCTCTCGAAACCTGGCGAGCAAGCTACACCACGATGCAGAGCGCCTCTCTTGCAGAGTCTGCCACTTGAGTTTGTTAAACATCTCCATCACTCTATCACGGTTACCAAATAACCCTATGACGAAACGTGCCGCTCTTCTTTGGATCTTCTCTATCTCCTCCATCAACCCGATCTGGTACGGATCCCACACTGATGAGCAATACTCAAGTATAGGTCGAACGAGTGTTTTGTAAGCCACTACATTTTCTAAGGACTCTCCCAATGAATCTCAACCTGGTTCCCGCCTTACCAACAGTTAATTTTATATGATCATTCCACTTCAAATCGTTCCGCACGCATACTCCCAGATATTTTACAGAAGTACCTGCTACCAGTGTTTGTTCCGCTATCATATAATCATACAATAAAGGATCCTTCTTTCTATGTATTCGCAATACATTACATTTGTATTTGATTATCCTGCCAAGAAAGAAGAGGATAACTTAATATGAACAATATTTGCTTCCTTTATTAGTCTACTGTTCACATAAAAATATGAAATAATAAGTTACTTTGTTCATACAAAATGTCTGTCTTCTTGTGGTGTATTCATTTTGCTTTGTCTTGAATGTCATATTGTCTGTGCTGCACAGTAGAGATGATTGTGATGTGTTTTAAGCATTCTTTTCAAATTTATAAACAGTGATTAAAATCATCCAAGGAGTCACACCAATGGATGAAACCCAACACACCACACAAAGAAAGCTACTTCATTTGAACAAAGTGAGCATCACTTAAAAAAAATTATGTGAATAGCAGACTAACAAGTGAAGTAAATATCACCTCAAATGAGGCTATCCTCATTTTCCTCTGCAGGATGGCCACAGCATTTGCCAAGATTGTAAAGAAAAACTTCAATGTTTATGTATATAATGAAGTGGCTAGATTGCTACTCACTGTGAATATGACACATTGAGCTGCAGACAGGCATAATGAAAAGACTGTTACATGTAAGCTTTTGGCCAATGCCTTCTTCAGAAAAGAAAACTGCACACACATTCACACAGGCAAGCATAACTCACATACACGACTGCAATCTCTGTCCACTCTGGCCAGATAGGCTAGAGATAATGGCTATATATATATATATATATGTGTGTGTGTGTGTAATACAGATTGTATCTGTTCTACAATTTAGAGGTTTCTTCTTTACATATTCTGGAGTTAGAAACATTTAGTCTCAAGGAAGATTTATTTATAGAAACCTATCCACTATGATATACTATCCGCAGTGTTGAAATCTACATTTGATTGCAGGAAACACCAATGATATGTTAGTTTCTGTTATTATGTTAGTGTTTCTTCTCAGTTTTCCTTCACTATCATCTCTTTACAGTAGTGTTAACTTATATATTTGATTCCAAGGGACACCATTACTAATTCACAAATTTTTCAGAACTTACTATCGGGTTTGGTGTACACCTTGTACAAATCTTTCAAACTGATGATACAGACAGTTAAAGCATAGTTTATCCCATGTTGGTTATACCTGTTTATCAAATAAAAAATAGGAACCTTCTCTAATAGTGCAAATAAAGAAAACAATATGTCATCAACTAAAAGTCTTATTGGTGGCAGAATATGCTGCAAGAATTTCCTGATAAGTTTCTTATTCAATTAAATTCAGATTTTATTGAGCTCTGTATGTGTCTTACTCAACAAAACCTTAGACCACATCAAATTCTTTGATAGTAATATTGTGCTGATTTTCACTAAATGGTATGGTGGCAGAATACTTGAATATTTCCTTTAGTTACAAATACTTGGCCATTTCTGTGTTTTATTTCTCATGGGAAACGACTGTAAACAAAACATATGTTCTGTAGTGTAATCTTAAATATATGGTGAAGTATGCAAGAGAGAATCTTATTCTTTCATTGTCAGTATCATATTTTCATTAAGATCACTAACATTCATAAATTCCAAGCGTTAACAGTAAAATACTAGTCTTTCAACTGGGTAAGCCAGATTAGATGAAGACCTCACTCTCATTATTAATAGGATCACAATTAAAATGTGAGTGTAGGTGTGACAAACTACATAGGTATATAATATTTGTTGAGAAAGATTATTATTGAATCACTTCAGGTGTTGTCACAGCTAAGGTAGAACTGCAAATATTCTTTCATTGCCATAAATGACTTACAGAACTCAGCAAGGAACTTTTATTTTATTTACTTAATAGCTTCTGCATTTTCTCTTATTTCAATGTTTGAGTATTTAAAATTTTTCATCTGTTTTCATAGATAATTAATTCCCATAGGAGGTTAAAAAAATGTTACATTGAATGTACTGTTTATTATAAATTAATGTGAAAATATGGTGTTTTGCATTGATGATTAGATGTATCAAGGACTCAGTTATTTCAGAATTTTTTGTGTTCACCAGTAGGCATGTTAGAATACTTGCTACTATCCTAATGTTCTATTATTTTGTATTTCATGAATCATTAAAGTGATTTAATTTTTGGTTAGAATATACATATATACGACAATATTCTTTTTGGGGATGTTTTTAAAGGTTTTTGGGAACATGAAGCTTACTCCTGAATCTGCTCTCAATCGCCATAACAACTTTCAAACTTTCCATGGGTCTCTTTTGCTCCTCTTCCGGTGAGTTGGCAATTCTTGGGCACAGTATTTTGCAAACAGACTTGGAACAATCCCATTCAGCTGTTGTGCAGAATTCAGTATCTTAGAAAAGATCATGTATTATAAATGATTGCTTGTACTGTAGGTTGTGCTATACATATATTGGACTTCTGTTGTTTGGTTTGTATTCATACTATCTGTCCCATTAGATGAGTAACACATAACCACTCCTTTCTTTTATTAGTGCTTAACAAAATCACAAGAAAAGTGGCTACATGTTGTTCCCTTTTCAACAATAAACTTACTAATGTTGTCTTAATAACTTTTGTGATTAACAGCACCAGAATCTGGATTCTATAATGTTGTTGATCTATCAAAGCATCCATGAAATAATTTCAGTTTTATACTGCTAACATTGTAGAACATATTTTGTAATGTTTAGAGATTTGTTTACAGAAGAGAGAAGATAGATGTGGCATATAAATATTTTTGTATCAAATTTTTGGAAAGAGGTAGACGGTATCATCAGGTCTTGGTCAACTAATGCTCATAATTGTCGTTTCTGATTGGTACTATTTGCATATTATCTTGTGCATGTTCTCAACTGAGTGCTCATAACTGAAAAAAATGGTCTTGTACCTCAGTTCTACTCAGGTTTGTTTGAATTCCTCACAAAATAACTGATGTACGATTTCTTACATGAGTAACATTTAAATTGCTTCAGCTTCAAATTTTACACTTCATAGGTTGAGGCTATTGCCACAAATTTCTACTATAACAAAGCAGACTTACTATGTTACAAATGTGAGCAATGAACTGTAATTTGAATATCTCATCCAACTATACCACAAACTTTGTTATATTATTTCATACAAAGAACACCAGTATTTCAGTTACAGTGTAGTTACAATGTGTTAATCATTGCTAAGTATCATTTTGAGCCCTGGGTGAAATCTGCAGTATCCCTCTTGCCCACTCTCCATGATCTATTATGTCATACTCCAGAAATTATACTTTTCCAGATAACAGTCAGTTGTTATTTCTAATGGAAATAATCCTCAACTATTCTGACTTCCAAAAACTAGTTTAAATGGTACTTATTTTGTTTATGACGTCTGAGAAATTATGACATCTGAGAAATTTCAGTTGAGAAGACTAACAGAAGATATTTCATTTTTAGCTATCTAGTGCATTTAATCCTGTCTTCAACTTTTGGAAAGGTCACCCAGACTGTAAGTTCCAATGGAACATTCAGACAAGTGAATGTAGTGATAACATTTATATTAATTGTGTATGCAGGCATGTACCTTCTGCTATTATTTACATAGCTCCTTCCATTGTTGAGATGTTTGTCGTAGACTGGGGCTAGTTTCTTTTAACATTCTTCTAGAAATTCACCAGCTTTGATGATAAAAACAGATGACAGTTTCTTTCACATCATCGTCATCATCAACAAACCATCATTTAGGAAGGAAACCTACCATCACTGATGTAAAGACAGTGAAGTCATAGCTCCCTGGAAGAAAGTTTCTGTTGCTGATAGTGTTATAACCTTTAATCACCAATAATTGCGTGGATATTCAAACACACTCACTTAGAAACAATAGCTGGTTACATGATAAAAACTCAGTATCTCTTATTCGACTGCCGTGCCGTGACATGCGGCCGGCGCCGTTCGTAGCTAGATGGCGCTCCCGCACTCAGCCGAATTGCGGAGCGCCTCTATCGCCGTTTGCACGTACTGTCGTGGCGGCACTGTTAACTGTCATGGCACTGTCACAACACTTTTCCCCCCTTGAAAAAAAAAAAAAAAAAAAAAAAAAACACTCACTTCCTTGGAGACATGGACAGTGCGGAGACATCCATGGCCTCTTGTGAGGCCCTGAGAAGATCCCGCGGAGAGACACGAGAGTATGGTCAAAAATGTCCAGGATGGAAGCTCGTGCATGGAACGTGCCTCCTGGACGAGATGATGGGTGAAAACTCCGGAGCAGCATCCATAGGTGTCGTGGACCTGGGGGTGTGCTGCAGCGAGATGGGTCCCGGAGAAGGCGACGTCGCAACTGGGGCCGGTTCCTCGGAAGTGGTAGCGACGTTGGCTGCATCAACACATACGGTAGATCAGCAGCAGCGACAGGACTGGCTTCTCGGGCTGGTGGAGGCGAAGGAAGGGGCGATGGCACAGGCATGGCCACCACCCATGGGCACATCTGGCCATAATGGCGAACAACCATGCCGTCATCCGTACGTATTTCACAAAGCTGGCAGCCGCGAAGAGCCTTCACCACCCCTGGAATCCATTTAGGGTGAGATCCATACCCTCGTGCCCACACTTCGGCACCCACCGAGTATTTTCCCGCACTAGGGGACACAGCACAAGGCCTGACAGGGTGAAGAGGTGCAGTAGAGTGCGCGGTTGGCGGCCATGCAAGAATTCAGCAGGGCTGCGATCACCCAGAGGCGTGAAGCGATAAGGACTCAGAAATTGCAGCAGAGCATCATCTGTGGAAAAATCGCTAAGGAATTTTTTCATCTGGCTTTTGAAAGTGCGGATAAGGCGCTCGACCTCCCTATTCGATTGCGGATGGAAGGGCGGTGCTGTAACATGATGAATCCCTTGTCCAGTACAAAAATCACGGAAGGCCTGCGAAGAGTACTGAGGGCCATTGTCCATGACGATCATGGATGGAAGACCTACTAGCGCAAAGATTTTGGACAAAGCCAGCATCGTCGCCGCAGTGGTGGGCGACGGACATCGAACAACAAACGGAAACTTCGAGAAGGCGTCAATCAACAGTAGCCAATAAGTACCGAGGAAGGGGCCGACAAAGTCAGCGTGCACCTGTTCCCATGGCTGCGCCGGATCAGGCCACGGAGAGGGCATTGTACGAGGTGCAGCCAGTTGTTGAGCACACTGACCACGCGCAGCAACCATGTGGGTGATGTCCGAATCAATACCAGGCCAATAAACGTGCCTGCGGGCCAGGGACTTAGTCCGAGAAATACCCCAATGGCCTCCATGCAACAGTTTGAGAACATCTTTACAAAGAGAGGCTAGCACCACAACCCGTGGAGATGCGCCATCCGTGGCCAGAAGAACAACACCATCATGAACAGACAGACGAAGGCACAAGGCATGGTAGTTGCGAAGGGGATCCGATGCCCGGCCCTTGGTCCTGTCCGGCCAACCCCGTTGAACAAAACCGATCACCTGACGCAGGACCGGGTCCCGCGCAGTAGCTGACGCAACCTGCGAACCTGTAAGTGGAAAACCCTCGACCGCACGATGTTCTTCCTCATCAATGTGGAAACAGAGTAGTTCATCACGGTCGAAAACCGGGTCGGGACCCATCGGTATTCGCAACAATGCGTCAGCATTGGCGTGCTGGGCCGTGGGGCGATAGAGAATCTCATAGTGAAAACGAGACAAGTATAAGACCCAACGTTGCTGGCAGTGAGTGGCCTAATCCAGAAGCGACGCCGATGGGCTGAACAGAGAGACCAGCGGCTTGTGGTCGGTGATGAGGTGAAACTTAGAACCATACAAAAAAATGCTGAACTTTTTTAGAGCATAAATGATAGCGAGTGCCTCCTTTTCGATTTGAGAGTAACACCGTTGCGCATCGTTGAGGGTCTTGGAAGCATAGGTGATGGGTCGTTCCGACCCATCCTCATACCGATGGGCGAGAACAGCCCCTAGGCCATACTGTGACGCGTCAGTCGCCAGAACCAAGTGCTGACCCAGACGGAATGTGGCAAGACAAGGCGCCAACTGCAAATGAGCCTTCAGGCGGACAAAAACCTGCTCACACTCATCGGACCAACAAAAAGGGACGTTTTTGCATAACAGCTGATGCAGAGGATGAGCTACCGCCGCCGCAGATGGAATGAATTTGTGATAATAAGCAATCTTGCCTAGAAACACCTGAAGTTCTTTGACTGTAGACGGCCGGGGTAGAGCGTTAATGGCCGCAACGTGCTGACGTAGAGGACGTATACCCTCATGGGACAAGTGGAAACCAAGATACACAATGGAGGGTTGGAAGAACTGTGACTTGTCCAGATTGCACCTCAACCCAGCCGAATGCAAAACCCAAAACAGTGAACGCAAATTGTGAAGGTGCTCCTCAGTGGAGGCCCCCGTGACAACAATGTCATCCAGATAGTTTATGCAGCCGGGAACGGAAGCCGTGAGCTGTTCCAAAAACCGCTGGAAAATGGCCGGCGTGCTAGCGACGCCAAATGGTAACCGCTGGTACTGATACAACCCACAAGGAGTGTTGATGACAAGAAATTCCTTGGAAGAAGCATCCAACGGCAACTGATGGTATGCCTCCGATAAGTCAAGTTTGGAAAAGAACTGGCCCCCAGCGAGCTTGGTAAATAACTCCTCAGGACGGGGAAGAGGATAAGTGTCAATGAGGCTCTGAGCATTGACAGTGGCTTTAAAATCGCCACACAATCGCAGACTCCCGTTTGGTTTAGAAACCACCACGATTGGCGATGCTGATTCGCTGGAGGTAACAGGAAGGAGAATCCCTGAAGCTGTTAACCTGTCTATCTCAGCCTTGACAGGTGCACGCATCACCACCGGAAAAGGGCGTGCCCGGAAAAACTTAGGGCGAGCTGTAGGTTTAAGAGTAATGTGGGCTTCAAAATCCTTGGCATGACCCAGACCAGCAGAGAACACGGACAAAAATTCGGAACACAATCCGTCCAGCTGTTGATATGGAATATCCTCAGATATGAGGTGCACATCATCATCAATGGAGAACCTGAACAACTGGAAAGCATCATAACCGAACAGGTTTTCAGTGCCCACATGATCCACCACATAAAACGTGAGGGGCCTAACAACAGACTTGTAGGAAGTGGAAGCATCAAACTGGCCAATGATAAGAATTTTCTGTTTATTATAAGTTCTCAGATTTCGCGTAACTGGAGACAAGGGAGGGGAGCCCAACTCCAAATACGTGTGAGAATTAATGAGAGTTACTGCAGAGCCAGTGTCCACTTGCATGCGAATGTCTTTATCCAGAACAAGAACAGTAACAAACAACTTATTTGTTTGAGAAAGCACACAGTTAACATCCATGTCCGATGCCTCGTCCTCGTCGACAGGAACTTTAGGGGACTGACACACAGAAGCAATGTGGCCTTTTTTTCTACATGAATTACACGTGGCCCAACGTATTGGACACGCGGCCCTGTCATGCTGTACGAAACAACGTGGACAAGAAGGAAGTGCGGAACGAACCTGCTTCTGTCGATGCTGTTTTTGCTGCGAGCGTTGCGGCCCAATGCGACGTGGTTTATGTGAGTGAACCGCTGCCACATCTTCGTTCTCCTGTGAAACAGGCAAATTGTCCGTGTCGAAAGTTGACTGGACAGTGCCTACATCACACCACGCAATTATTTGTGCGCCAGCAGCGTGAGACACTTCAAAGGATTTAACGATGCTTAGAAGTTCTGACAACAACGGATTTGGCAGTTTTAGGGCACGTTGCCGAACTTCTTTATCAGGAGCAAGCCATAGAAAAACATCCCTAACCATTGAATCAGCATAAGACTCATGATGAGTGTCCGTGACAAACTGACATTTCCTACTCAGACTGTGTAGTTCCGCTGCCCAAGTCCGGTAAGATTGATGGGGCTGTTTACGGCACCGGTAAAACGCCACGCGGGTGGCAATGACGTGGGTGTTTTTTCGATAATAGGTAGACAATAAGTCACACATTTCTTGGAAGGACAGAGAGGCAGGTTCCCACAGAAGGGCTAACTGAGATAGCAGCTGATAGATCCGTGGGGAAATCCAAGATAGAAATAGCGGCTTACACATAGAAGCGTCGACAACGCTGAAAGCCAAGAAGTGTTGCTGCAAACGCTTCTCATAATCCTCCCAGTCTTCAGCGGCCTCGTTGTAAGGAGGGAATGGAGGCGGAGAAGAGGAAGACCGACGATGAGTAAGCGACATCGACAACGCCTGAATAGCAGTCGTCAGCTGTATTTGTTGTTCAATGAGCGCTTGCATAAGCCCCGTCACGAACACACAAATCCACAATGCAGTGTAAATATCCGACCTTGTCGCCAAAAAGTGTTATAACCTTTAATCACCAATAATTGCGTGGATATTCAAACACACTCACTTAGAAACAATAGCTGGTTACATGATAACAACTCAGTATCTCTTATTCGACTGCCATGCCGTGACATGCGGCTGGCGCCGTTTGTAGCTAGGTGGCACTCCCGCACTCAGCCGAGTTGCGGAGTGCCTCTATCGCCGTTTGCGCATACTGTCGTGGCGGCACTGTTAACTGTCGTGGCACTGTCACAACAGATAGCAATTACTATGAATCGCTATCCTATTCTCTTTCTTGCAACTCACTCAGTGCAGTTGTTGCAGCATATCACAGCAAACAGTTTGTTGATATTTGTTACATCATATATGGTGATCGTTCTGAGTCTATTCAGTTCTGCAAACACCTGTCACTGATAAAAAATGATTGAGATTGGCAGATATGAGCAGCTAAATGTACACAGTTTTTGTGCCCATGTGTCAAATGAAGGCTGCACTGTAGTATTAATAGATTTCCCCAATTAAACTTACTTTCTCAATGCTTCATTTTACTTAATGACTAGATTTAATGTGTACAAGAACACTTAAGTGAAACTGTAAAGTGTTTACTTAAACTGTGTTCCCTCAGTTTTCTAGCAGCTATATGTAATGCTTTATTACTTCTTACTGTAATGTAGTATTTCATTTCATTAGCAGATTAAGTTGTGATTTTTACCTACTCAGTTAGTAATTCATGGACTTTGCTTAAATGTTTAATACCCTTACATGGATAGAAATAGTCAGGCCCCAGAGGTGACCTATACAAAAGGAGTACGAATATTTTTACATTTGACAGTGCGAAGTGACACGTCTCTGTGGTCCAGATTGTAGTTCTTTATATTCCCCAGAATCTGTAGCAAAGCAATGCCTCATATGCGAGTCATCAGGAACTTTGTGTGTGAAGTATAGGAAACAAATTCCTCTTGACTAAGAACATTGTCCATGGTGCACACTGTTGTGTTGGTATTCATTCTCAATTCTTTTTGTCAACTAGTACACTGCCCCTACATCAAAATTTAAATTATACTTTGAACATTGAAATATACAGTTCAGTGGTATTGGTGCAACAAACTGAAGCTATAATGAGACCAACATTATTTGATTACTGACCATCGATTCGGATGTTATTTTTCCATTATATGCCTTAATCACACAGGATGATATTTCCTCACATAAAAAGTGATCCCTCTCTTTCTTAGCTTATCTGACCTTTCATTCTATAATAAACATTCTGTTATGTAATCATAATCTGTACTGGAACAAAAGTAACCATATAATCCTCACATTTTTGCTGAAAAAAAGTGACATTATTGTGGAAATGATCTACATCTACATGATTACTCTGCAATTCACATTTAAGTGCTTGGCAGAGACAGACAATCATACTATCTCTCTACCATTCCACTCCCGAACAGCGTGCGGGAAAAACGAACACCTAAACCTTTCTGTTCAAGCTCTGATTTCTCTTATTTTATTTTGATGATCATTCCCACCTATGTAGGTTGGGCTCAACAAAATATTTTCGCATTCGGAAGAGAAAGTTGGTGACTGAAATTTCGTAAATAGATCTCGCCCCGATGAAAAACGTCTTTGCTTTAATGACTTCCATCCCAACTCACGTGTCGTATCTGCCACACTCTCTCCCCTATTATGTGATAATACTAAACGAGCTGCTCTTTTTTGCACCCTTTCGATGTCCTCTGTCAATCCCACCTGGTAAGGATCCCACACCGCGCAGCAATATTCTAACAGAGGACAAACGAGTTTAGTGTAAGCTGTGTCTTTAGTGGACTTGTTGCATCTTCTAAGTGTCCTGCCAATGAAACACAACCCTTGGCTCGTCTTCCCCACAATATTATCTATGTGGTCTTTCCAACTGAAGTTGTTCGTAATTTTAACACCCAGGTACTTAGTTGATTGACAGCCTTGAGAATTGTACTGTTTATCGAGTAATCGAATTCCAATGGATTTCTTTTGGAACTCATGTGGATCACCTCACACTTCTCGTTATTTAGCATCAACTGCCACCTGCCACACCATACGGCAATCTTTTCTAAATCGCTTTGCAATTGATACTGGTCTTCGGATGACCTTACTAGATGGTAAATTACAGCATCATCTGCGAACAACCTAAGAGAACTGCTCAGATTGTCACCCAGGTCATTTATATAGATCAAGAACAGCAGAGGTCCCAGGACGCTTCCCTGGGGAACACCTGATATCACTTCAATTTTACTCGATGATTTGCCGTCTATTACTACAAACTGCGACCTTCCTGACAGGAAATCACGGATCCAGTCCCACAACTGAGACAATACCCTATAGGCCCGCAGCTTGATTAGAAGTCGCTTGTGAGGAACAGTGCCAAAAGCTTTCCAGAAATCTAGAAATATGGAATCAACTTGAGATCCTCTGTTGATAGCGGCCATTACTTCGTGCGAATAAAAAGCTAGCTGCATTGCACAAGAACAATGTTTTCTGAAACCGTGTTGATTATGTATCAATAGATCGTTCCCTTCGAGGTGATTCATAATGTTTGAATATAGTATATGCTCCAAAACCCTACTGCAAACCGACGTCAATGATATAGGTCTGTAGTTCGATGGATTACTCCTACTACCCTTCTTAAACACTGGTGCGACCTGCGCAATTTTCCAATCTGTAGGTACAGATCTATCGGTGAGCGAGTGGTTGTATATGATTGCTAAGTAGGGAGCTATTGTATCAGCGTAATCTAAAAGGAACCTAATCGGTATACAATCTGGACCTGAAGACTTGCCCGTATCAAGCGATTTGAGTTGCTTCGCAACCCCTATGGTATCTACTTCTAAGAACCTCATGCTAGCAGCTGTTCGTGTTTCAAATTCTGGAATATTCCATTCGTCTTCCCTGGTGAAGGAATTTTGGAAAACTGCGTTCAATAACTCAGTAACAGTACCATCGGCACTGCGCAGCAAAGGTATTGACTGCATCTTGGTGCTTGTGTACTTTACATACAATAAGAATTTCTTCAGATTTTCTACCAAATTTAGAGACAATGTTTCGTTGTGGAACCTATTAAAGGCATCTCACATTGAAGTCCGTGCCAAATTTTGCGCGTCTGTAAATTTTAGCCAATCTTCGGGATTTCGCATTCTTCTGAACTTCACATGCTTTTTCCGTTACCTCTGCAACAGTGTTCGGACCTGTTTTGTGTACCATGGGAAATCAGTTCCATCTCTTACCAATTTATGAGGTATGAATCTCTCAATTGCTGTTGCTACTATATCTTTGAGTTTGAGCCACATCTCGTCTACATTTGCATAGTCAGTTCGCAAGGAATGGAGATTGTCTCTTAGGAAGGCTTCTAGTGACACTTTATCAACTTTTTAAATAAAATTATTTTGCATTTGTATTTGGTGGATTTGGAAGAAACGGTATTGAATGCTATTGTTCCAATGTTACATTATTTCTCAGTTTATCAGTGTTTTGCTCTTTTGAGATGCAAGAAGGTGGAGAAAAAATTTGTCTGTTGAAGTATCTAGGATACCTCTCATGGCATTTTGCCTTTGTAATTATGGTACTACACAGATCTGAATCTGTTTCTACATTTTCTTCAGTGATAGGTTCTTAATTTTATCCTTTCTAAATCACTATTATCTGTTCCAAGTCTGTTTGGACAAAAAAAATGAAGGACGTACAAGAACCCACAGAATAATAATAAGTTTGTGATAGGCAGGCTGAGGTTGTGGATTCACAATATTTTTTGTTTAAACTCAGTTTTCATAACAAGTAAGGGAGTAACATATATGGGTTGTATTGAGATGTTTAACATATTTCATTTCTCATGTGTGCTATCAATTCTATTAGTAGTTATAAAAGCCAGGATGCTTGTTGTTGTTAATGGAATTTGATGAGTTGAAGTAAAAGTAGCCATTTAGAAAAACATCTGAAGTATAATGCACAGTATCAGGCAAAAGTTCTTGCAGTACATTATGATACGTTTCCTGTTGATTATAATTGGGTGTTTTGAAAAATATCAGGCTGCTTTCAGTTAAAATTAATCACCACAACTAATATCTATCTCCCTCCAGCCAAATTTTCCTTGAGAATAATTCTAACTAATATTTGTGTTCCTCAAGCCGTATTTTCCATGAGAGAAAGAGAAAGTGTAAAAGAAAAACTAACAAACCTGTTATATGTAATAGTTAAATAAAAACTTTATCCATCAGTAGAAAATGGAAATAGATAGTTTCCAGAATAATTCTTTCACTTTATTACTCCATGCAAGTGAAAGGTGACAGTCTGGGTTTAAATGCTAGCCTAATACATAATTTTAATATTTCATAAATATGAATAAAACATTCAGAATTGATCCAGAACACCTGAAACTCAACAAGAGGGAAATTCTTCAGGAAATTTGGTAATCATATGCAATGAATTGGGAGGAACTTTCAGAAGTACTGAAAAACACTATGAGATTACACAAACCCCCAAGAAAGAGAAAACATGGGTGGTGGAATAGGGCGTGTGACCAAGCACTAGAAGAGAGGATACAAGCATGGAAAACTTTCAGTAGCAAGAAAACTCTACAGAATTGGCAGAAATGTTTGAAAACACAGAAAAGTTCATCTAAGGCAATACAAAGAGAAAAGCGTAGATGTGGTATAAACTGGCTCAAAGATATTGAACAAGAGTTTATCAAAAACAACACTAGAATTTTTTACAAAATTTTCAGAGGAAACCTGACAGGATATCAACCATCTAACCTGTGCTTTCACTGGCCTTATGGATCACTGGAAATCAACACAACAAATAACTATCAAATTGTCACTAAGAATTTTCACTCACTTCTCAACTGTGAGCATCCAATGTTGTTGTTCTGGTCTTCAGTCCTGAGACTGGTTTGATGCAGCTCTCCATGCTACTCTATCCTGTGCAAGCTTCTTCATCTCCCAGTAACTACTGCAACCTACATCCTTCTGAATCTGCGTAGTGTATTCATCTCTTGGTCTCCCTCTACGATTTTTACCCTCCACGCTGCCCTCCAATACTAAATTGGTGATCCCTTGATGCCTCAGAACATGTCCTACCGACCGATCCCTTCTTCTAGTCAAGTTGTGCCACAAACTTCTCTTCTCCCCAATCCTATTCAATACCTCCTCATTAGTTATGTGATCTACCCATCTAATCTTCAGCATTCTTCTGTAGCACCACATTTCAAAAGCTTCTGTTCTCTTCTTGTCCAAACTATTTATCATCCATGTTTCATTTCCATACATGGCTACACTCCATACAAACACTTTCAGAAACGACTTCCTGGCACTGAAATCTGTACTCGATGTTAACAAATTTCTCTTCCTCAGAAACGATTTCCTTGCCATTGCCAGTCTACATTTTATATCCTCTCTACTTTGACCATCATCAGTTATTTTGCTCCCCAAATAGCAAAACTCCTTTACTACTTTAAGAGTCTCATTTCCTAATCTAATTCCCTCAGCATCACTCAATTTAATTCAACTACATTCCATTATCCTCGTTTTGCTTTTGTTGATGTTCATCTTATATCCTCCTTTCAAGACACTATCCATTCCGTTCAACTACTCTTCCAAGTCCTTTACTGTCTCTGACAGAATTACAATGTCATCAGCAAACCTCAAAGTTTTTATTTCTTCTCCATGAATTTTAATACCTAATCCAAATTTTTCTTTTGTTTCCTTCACTGCTTGCTCAATATACAGATTGAATAACATCAGGGAGAGGCTACAATCCTGTCTCACTCCCTTCGCAACCACTGCTTCCCTTTCGTGTCCCTTGATTCTTATAACTGCCATCTGGTTTCTGTACAAATTGTAAATAGGCTTTCGCTCCCTGTATTTTACCCCTGCCACCTTCAGAATTTGAAAGAGAGTATTCCAGTCAACACTGTCAAAAGCTTTCTCTAAGTCTACAAATGCTAGAAACGTAGGTTTGCCTTTCCTTAATCTAGCTTCTAAGATAAGTCGTAGGGTCAGTATTGCCTCACGTGTTCCAATATTTCTACGGAATCCAAACTGATCTTCCCCGAGGTCAGTTTCTACTAGTTTTCCATTCGTCTGTATAGAATTCGTGTTAGTATTTTGCAGCTGTGACTTATTAAACTGATAATTTGATAATTCAAAGCCACAGTCTCTTAAAGAAGTAAAGGAAATAATCAACTCTTTGAAGAACAACACATCTCCCGGGGAAGACAGGATCATAGCAGAAATATGGAAATTAAATAACAATAACCTCACACAAGAAACTGGCAGAATAATATCAAACATTTGGGAAACTGAACAAATACCTGCAGAGTGGAAATGTGCATTAATTTTGCCTTTCCAAAAAAAAAAAAAAAAAAAAAAAAAAAAAAAAAAAAAAAAAAAAAAAAAAAAAAAAAAAAAAACCAAAATCACTGCTCCCTGTAGTACACAAAATTCTTTCAAAATCCCTGTTAAGTTGACTAGAAGAACAGACAGACCAAGTAATAGGAGAGTATAAAGCAGGGTTTTGCAAATGTCTATCTTGCATTGAACAGATATGGAACCTAAAGACAGTCTTGCAAATGAGTTGATGTAGAAATACTGTGGTACCTTTTGTTGACCTTAGAAAGCCTTCTGATTCAATAAATAGGCAAACATTATTCCTCATTTTAGAGGAATTCAAAATTGACAGAAAAACGAGGTCAGTTATCCAACAGGCATCAAACCTCCAAAGTCAAATTCATGGGACAAATGCCAGAAGTATTTCATATTCATACTGGTGTTTTCCAAGGAGATGGCCTCTCATCCCTTCTTTTTATCATGGTTCTGGAAAAATTGTGGGGACATGGGAAAAGGAAATACAGGGAATTCAACTTGGGATTAAAAAAGAGCAGAGGATCAATTTGAAGTGTCTGGCTTTCACGGACGATCCTTCTATTTTAACCAACAATAGAGAAGAAGGCAAACTTGCACTGTAGAAGCTTCACATAAGCCTGAAGATAGTCTACCCATTACAACTCAGTATGGGAAAGTGGCACAAGTTGTGCACTTCAAAGATATATGTGAGATACTCCAACTATCGAGACTAAACTCCATAGCAAGCCAAGAAAGAATCTCTAAATTACAGAAAGCATATAAGCTCACTAGAATCATTAGAATGAAAAATCTATTTTTGTCAATACAAAACTAAGGCATTACAATGCAGTCATTCTACCAGAAGCTATCTAGGCTGCAGAAACTACAGTGATTCGTGGCCAAACCAAAATCAGAGAGATTAAAAAACAAGAAAGAAAAATTCTGAGGAAAGTATTTGGACCAGTGTTTCGTTAAGGAATTTGGATAAAGTGACCAACAAGAGATACGTACAAAGATATAGAAACAATAACAAATACTTTAGAAAGATAAGGATGAAGTTTTGTGGACATATCAGCAGGATGGACAAGAACAGGCTCACAGACCAAATCTTTTGTGTAGCAAACACTAGCAAGAACAAGACAAAGTGGATCTCTAAAACAGAAGAGGCCAATAAGGAACTCAGAACCACATAAGACAACATAAACAACTGAGAACAGTTCAGGGACATCATAAAGACACACACACTTAAACAAAAATGTACTGAGAAAAGAACAGGAAATAAATGGTCAGAAGAACACAAGAGAGAGGACAGCAAGTGTATGAAGAGAATTTGGAAAGAATGAAGGAAGAAGAAGAAGAAATCATGACTACTGAAATTAAGTCACTCTCTTAAAAGGGAATAATTCATGCACACACACACACACACACACACACACACACACACACAAATACAAACACAAAAAGTTAAGCATGTCTTGAATTGAGATAGATGTCTTATGCTGCATATTTTAATAATACAGAATACTATGCAAAGGAAAACTGCACTATATGCTGTCTTTAAATTGATTATGAAATGAAAAAGGAACCTTATTTGAAAAAACAAACAATATTGCAATGTCCCACAACATCAAAAACCATGAAATGGTGTGTTCAGTGCACTGTTCAGTAACATTTAGGTCCTCCATGAACCTTCAGGCACTCTTGAATGTGATGGGGCATGCTAAGTACCAACTCATTGCAGACCTCTTGAGACATACTGACCCACTCCTCAATGGCAGTATTCATAGAATATGTTGATGACTAGAAATCACTCTTTTGAACAAGCTCCATGCATGCTCTATGCAATTCATATTCGGTGAGCATGCTGGCCAATCCGTTCTTCGGAACACACGTCCTGTCAGATACTGACACACATTGCGAGCATGATGAGGTTGGGCATTATAATCCTGTAGTGTGAACCATGCCCCTACAGTCTCTGCAAAATCACTAACTATGGGTCGAAGAATGTTGTTTTCAACCACAGCAGCAGTCTGGTTGCCTTCAATTGGAATGAGTGGTGTGCTGTTGCCATACGTGATAGCTGCCCAGAATACGATTGAGGCATTCTATTGTTAGTGGCATTCAACAGTCATTGAGGGATGCATGCATTGCTCTGTTTGCCTCCATATGCAAACAGAGTTTACATCAGGGTTCAAACCTATTCGCACTTCGTCTGCAAACAACATTTTGGTCCATTGGTCTTGTAGCCAATGTTCATGTGTTCTAGTCCATCTTACACGAGCATCCTTCTGTTGTGGATGGAGTGTTGGAGTCTTGAGAGGTATTCAGCTCTACAACCCCCCATTATGAAATCTGTTGTAAACAGTTTGGGTTCTTATGTTAACCTCTGTGTCTTCTCGAAGCTCGTGGCACAGAGAAGTCACTGTCTTTGTAGGGTGTTTCCATGCATATATCATTACATACTGGTCCTGAGCTGCTGTAGTTTTGCATGGATGGCCTTCCATGATGTTGATCTGCTATTGAATGCATTTCCTGGAACTTTTTCCACAGCCTGGAGACAACACTGTGATTAACGCAGACAATGTTTGAAATATCAACTTGTCTCTCATTTTGTCCCATTCATGTGATGATTTTGATACAGTCTGCCATGAAAAGCCTGTTCTGAGGAACTCTGCTGCTCATGGGCAACTGTGCATCCACAGGAACCCAGCTCTGATGTATTGTGTTTGTTAACGAGCCATGATTGCTCAGCCCCTGATGAGGCAGAGTGACAACAATGAACAAGTTCACATTATGTACACTACCATATTTCTATGTAAACACAAAAGGAATGTTCATAGCTACTATTGGTGGGTAATTTGGAAATATCCTTCTGTGGCTGAATCATTATCATGTATGTCATTTTCCCTTCTATACAAGTAATGTATACTGGAGAGCCTCTGTGATATTTAAAACATAAGAGAAAGTCACTTGTACTTTGAAACTTTAAAGTAATCTTTAAAGTATGCCAGAATGGTCAATCAGGGTGGATTAATGACCACAAATGGCATGGCTACTAATTGCAGCTCAGGTGAAGCACACTGCTTTACTTTGGCAGGAACTTTTGTCATGGTGATACAGTGTTTAATAATGGACTAAATCACTAAATCACATTTAGGAGTGTAATGTTAGTTTTCAGAGTCATGACACATTATTAATTATAATAATTGAAGAATATGCTGGCAAGATGAAAAAGCAGATTGTGTACAACTGAGTGCCAGTAATGAAAATAATAGAAATTTCTTTGTAAAGATGTAAAAAGCTTTTGTATCTCCTAAAAATATGAAAACATGTGAACATGGAATATTATCTTCACTCTGTATTTGATAATGACAGCTATTATCCGACTGTGTAACACAATATATCTGTCATTTTTTGTCACTGTTCTTATCTTTTCACATCGTCCCTTTCGTTATATACCTTCACATTCTGCTCCTTCTTCTTTCTCATTTTAGTCAGTTTGTTACCTTTTAGTATCTGAATAAAGGACTTTTGTTCTGAAAAACAGACTTCTTAGGCCAATTACTGATAACTGATGTGTGGTGTCTATTGGTGGTGGGATTCCAACTTCATTTAACTATCTTGAGACATGTTTCTACTTCTATTTTATGTGATGCAAATGATGCATTTTGTTGCTGGGAATAACACCATACTGATAACAACCACAGAATCACATATGTTAATAATCTCTAACTTGTACTGAAAATTTTGTTCACAACTTTTTCTCTTAGCAGTAAAACACTGATGTCTTTGACTATTCGTAATGATGTGACCAAGAATTTTTTAAAGAATTTATGCTTCATAAAGAAGTCTGTGCATTTTGCGTGGTTCTTTATGGACGATAATGTATGATTTATTGTGATATTGTATCATGGACATGTTTGAAAAATGTAGGATTGATTACTTACCTTAAATGCAATGTTCCAGTTTATATCACATTTATTTTTATGATCAGAGCTATTTTATTTTGAGCTGTATTTATTACTTTCATTTTGTTTTTTAGTGCTCGTCCTTTTTTTTTTTTACTCCTCTCAGTACTATCCACATCAATTTTTAAATTACTACAGTAAATTTCCAGCTATTTATGAATATTGTAGCACAATGTTGTTAACTGTTTGCTCATTTCTAATTGGCGAGCTACAATTTAAATACAGAATGACGTAAGTGTATTGAGTTTTGTGAGTTCAGATTTCATAGGCAGCGTATATAATTACTAACATAAATAATATATCCATTATATTGTATCCAATAGCCACAAAATAATTATACTGCAAGCAGTGATAATTTCAAAACAAACAAAGATATAGTATTAGCAGTACCTGTATTGTAATATTTGTATTTTTACTATTTGAATTATCCTTTGCCATTACTGAGTAATGAACAAATTAAGATTTCACATGTAGCCTACCACAGTTTAGTACACAGATCCTAAATCATCAGTTAATTAAAACATTTATTTACATATCACTTAAATATTACTGCTTGTCTCCACACATGTAGGTATTTGGAAACATTGATCTGGACCCTGAAACTTCCATCACCCGGCATAACAACTTCCGCAGCTTTGTTCAGGGTCTAATGCTGCTTTTCAGGCAAGTTAATTCATATTTTCTATCAGTTTACTGTTTTGGAAATTTTACTGAAAGGAATGTTTCAGTGAAACTGTGGTGTTCAACAACCATTTATATATTAAATGTGAACTAAATCTATGGCCATTAATGTGAAAATATCATGCCTGAAAGCAGAGAAAAGGGGCATTAGTAAGCTCCTGAATCCATTCAGCAATCTTTTATTTGTTGTTACAGTAGATGTGCTTGGCTCGCATAACATTTGTATTGCTAAATTAGTTCCCCTTAAGAAATTTAAATTGTATGTTTTTTGTTGATAGTTGTTTTGCTTTATAAATCTTTGCTGTATCAGTCAGTATATAGTTGATATGATTGTTTGTGCCTAAGGTTTAATATTTTTGTTGCAATACTTAATGCTGTAAAGTGATCATAGCAATTCTTGTTATCTGTGTACCCAGTTTATTATGAATGTTATAAAGTAATTAGGAATACATGCTATAACATTTTCACCAGCATTTTGAAGCAGCTTTAAGTCAAACTATGGAAAACAAGATCTGAGTGCTCCTCTAATATGTAAGTCATCATCTTGTTGGTGGAAATTTTGACCATCACCGAGAAGACTAGAGAGAACTGTTTGATTTAAAATGATTACAAAAAAAAAGTAATACAGTTATTGAGTTTTGTAGAAATAGTACAGACTTTGGCTTTCAGGCAGTAAAATTTAATTGAAATTTTGGAGTGGAGTAAATGTCCACAAAGAAATTTGGTGATATCACTGTAGTTGAGCATGCCCTGTTCTTTGCTTGGGATGAAACTTGAGTCATACTTAAGATACGGGAAGCAAACAACAGATTCTTTTAAAAAATAAGAAACAAGACCTTTTCTTCTCAAGAATCACTTTTGAAAGCAACTTGAAATTGGGAAGGAAATGGGATTTTTTTAAAATTTTTTTTTTATAGGACAAAGAGACTTTTATTTTCAAGGTGCACTTTTATAATAATTTTATAACTTTAGATATAAAATAAACAAGCATATGTTTATGGTGTATACACTGTCTTTGAATGGAAGTTCCACATTGCCGGGTAAGTACAATCTGGTGAAGCAGTCTGCGTCTGCATTTCGCCACTAAATATTGTTGCATGTCATTGTGCATGTCTGGTAGTTTCTGTTCAAATGTGTGCTCATCTAAAGTTGCAAGTGTTACTCCAATTTTTTTATACCTCTATTGCATTACTTTGTAATCATTTGACCAAAAAGTTGTTTGGTGTAGACTTTCTGTGTATCATCAAGATTCCTTATTTGTGTCAGTTACATAAAAATATTTTCCCAACAACATTAATAGTTTTGTTTTATTCATAAGCAATATCACTTGTCTTCATTTCATGTGAGACTCACATATACACTCTGCCAATCATGTTTTTGTATTAACAGTTATTCTTTACACTGAATGTCTGTAACTATTAAGCATAGTAATGTTCTCAAAACATAATTTGGAATTTAGTTTATTTTTGTCAAATTGTTACATACTGTGAATATAGAAAACAACATTTGTCAAATGATCTCCAAGAGTATCTGTCATCTTAGTATTTATATCAGCAATTTTTCTCACTGTGCATTGTCAATAACTCTTCAGATATATGTTTTCCGTAATTGTTGTTATTTTCTTAACATAAAATTAGAACTTCATAAATATGCAAAGAAAAAACCTAGGTGTGTTTGCAGACAAAACATTTCTGTTGCCATTTGCATTTTTTACAGCATGAAGTCATGCATTCATGAAATTTTGTTTTTTTATTTAGTTGAGAAATATATGATCGATGTCACTATCTTGCTAGAATCACATGTCATCTAGATAAGAGTCATCAAATTGACTCAGTTCAAATGGCTCTGAGCACTATGGGACTTAACTTCTGAGGTCATCAGTCCCCTAGAACTTAGAACTACTTAAATCTAACTAACCTAAGGACATCACACACATCCATGCCCGAGGCAGGATTCAAACCTGCGAGTGTAGCGGTCACGTAGTTCCAGACTGTAGTGCCTAGAACTGCTTGACCACCCCAACCGGTGACTCAGTAATAATAATAATCTTTATTTGTCTATTACAACTTAACAGTCTTGGACAACTTCATTTTTTGTACATTTACATCAGTCATATCATGCCATAAATACACTGAACATTTACAACAAGGAGCACATTAGATACTGTTATGTAAATATTTACCATTACTAATAAACTGACACCTACAAAAATAGATCTGTCAACACTGAAGTTCAGAAATCTTGGAGTGAGCAATAAACATCTTTCAATTACAACTGTTCCAGTTTACCCTTAAAAAGATTTCCATTGAGTTGTTTTATACACATATCAGAAAAAGTTTTGCATCACCTTGGTTCCGAGAGTTCCAGAACCTGTACAGAAAATTGGAATAGAGATCAACATAAACATCATTTCCACCCTTTTTATTGCTCATGAAAACCACACATTGCGTGTTGTACCACCATACAGCGAGACCATCAGAGTTGGTGATCCAGATTGCTGTACACACTGGTACCTCTAATACTCAGTAGCATGTCCTCTTGCATTGATGCATGTCTGTATTCATTGTCACATACTATCCACAAGTTGATCAAGGCATTGTTGGTCCAGATTGTCCCACTCCTCAATGGTGTTTCGGTATAGATCCTTCAGACTGGTTGGTGGGTCACGTCGTCCATAAACAGCCCTTTTCAATCTATCTCAGGCATGTTCGATAGGGTTCATGTCTGGAGAATATGATGGCCATTCTAGTCGAGCGTTGTCATTAGCCTGAAAGAAGTCATTCACAAGATGTGCACAATGGGGGTGCAAGTTGTCATCCATGAAGATGAATGCCTCACCAATATGCTGCCAATATGGTTGCACTATCTGTCAGAGGATGGCATTCACGTATCGTACGGGTATTACGGTGCTTTCCATGACCACCAACAGTGTGAATCGGCCCCACATAATGCCACCCCAAAAATCAGGTATCCTCCACCATGCTGCATTTGCTGGACAGTGTGTCTAAGGCATTCAGCCTGACCGGGTTGCCTCCAAACAGGTCTCCGACGATTGTCTGGTTGAAGACATATGCGGCACTCATTGGTGAAGAGAATGTGATCCCAATTCTGAGCAGTCCATTCAGCATGTTGTTGGGTCCATCTGTACCACCCTGCATGGTGTCGTGGCTGCAAAGATGGACCTCGCAATGGATGTCGGGAGTGCACATCATGCAGCCTATTAAGCACAATTTGTGTCATAACACAACATCCTGTGGCTGCACAAAATGCATTATTCAACATGGCGGCATTGCTGTCAGGGTTCCTCTGAGTCATAAGCCATAGGTAGTGGTCGTCCACTACAGTAGTAGCCCTTGGGTGGCCTGAGCGAAGCATGTCATCAACAGTTCCTGTCTCTCTGTATCTTTTCCATGTCCAAGCAACATCGCTTTGGTTCACTCCAAAATGCCTGGACACTTACCTTTTTGAGAGCCCTTCCTGGCACAAAGTAGCAACACAGACATGATTGAACTGCGGTATTGACCAGCTAGACATGGTTGACCCACAGACAATAGGAGCTGTGTTCCTCCTTCTTGGTGGAATGACTGAAACTGATCGGCTGTTGGACCCCCTCTGTCTATTAGGCGCTGCTCATGCATGGTTGTTTGTATCTTTGAGCGAGTTTAGTGACATCTCTGAACAGTCAAAGGGACTGTGTCTGTGATACAATATCCACAGTCAATGTCTATCTTCAGGAGTTCTGGGAACCGGGGTGATGCAAAACTTTTTTTGATTTATGTTGGTTGGTTGGTTTGGGGAAGGAGACCAGACAGTGTGGTCAACGGTCTCATCGGATTAGGGAAGGATGGGGAAGGAAGTCGGCCGTGCCCTTTCAGAGGAACCATCCCGGCATTTGCCTGGAGTGATTTAGGGAAATCACGGACAACCTAAATCAGGATAGCCGGACGCGGGATTGAACCGTCGTCCTTCCGAATGCGAGTTGATTTATGTATTTTTTTGGCAACCTTGATATAGATTTTTCTTCCAGCTGCTAGTGGACTTCAGTTTTCAATTCTTTGATTAGACCATATCCTATGATACTCACCTCTTGTTGTACTGTGTAATTACAAATGTCTCTATTTATAACCCTTAGTTCTTCATTCTCTTTCATAAACATAGTTGTCTTAAGGACATACAACGAGTATGCAGTCAGTAAATTATACTTGATGAAGTAACTCCTACAGGACTGGTGTTTTCTTGTATTAGCAATTGTTCTAACTGCCATCTTCTGTAGCCCAAATGCCCTCGCTGTGTAGACTGTGGGTGCCTCACCCCACATTTCAATCCTATATTTATTTATATATTATGAATTCCATGAATCCATATTGTGATGAATCACAAGAAGTGGATTAATCTCTAGCATTCTTGTTTAAGGTCAGGAGGAGTTATTATTTTATGAGACATTTTTGTGCAGTAAGTAAATGTTGCAGCTAATCATTTTACAGATGTAGTTGATATGTTCTTTCCATGTAACATGTTCATCAGCCATCAGTTGTGGACAGTGATTCAGTATTTATGTTCTCTTGTGATTGGCTATAATTTAACAATAAGTCCACCACAACAGCCTTGTCCTTATTCTGTGTAAGTTTATGCATAACAAGGTATTCTCTGATGAGGTCAGAGTTGTGTTTCTTGGTTTGCACTGCTATCTGTTCAGTATGGCCCCAGCTAGTAAATAATGTATTGTCAGTGTAATTCTCTAGCCTTTAGTTTTGTGGCTATGTCATTAATATATACAAAAAAAGTCCCAAGAATACTTCCCTGGAGGACTCTTGCATGTTGGTGCTACTGTTAAGATCTTGCCTTCATCCTTATAACATGTCAAGTAAAACAACCTCTCTTCTATCTGGCAGTTAAGAATTTAAGAAATTTACTTCCAATCCTCCTATCTGAAAGTTTGTAATTTTGATAAAAATGCTATATAATTCACAGAATCAAAGGCGTTAAACAAATCTAGAAAAATGACTTGGTTTTCCTTAATCTAGTTTGTTTAGCGGTTCATGAAAGTAAATTACCACTGGTGTTATTATTTATCACACTTTTTGGAATCAATTTTGTGAGTTGTTTAGTGAGGTTTATTCATAGAAGAAAGATTCCATTTGGTCCGTGATTACTCTTTCAAGTAACTTTGCTAAGTGTTGAAGTCAATGAAATTGACCTGTAATTGTTTTTACCTCTGGTTGATTCATTTGTATACACTCATTATGTGTCTCAAATTTTCAAAAAGTTAGGAAGTGTTAGTAGTTTTATTAATTCATTTCTGCATTCTTTAAGTAATATAGATCATATATCATTGTAACCACTAGATTTTTAATTTTAATATTGAGATTGTTTGTGTTACATCTCATTTTGTAACACTCCTTGGGAAAAATGAATTACTCATTGTAATGGACTTCATTTGTAGTGTTGATTCATCAGTTTCTTCTCTGCATGATTTACTAAACATTCTATGAATGCCTCATATACTGTCTTTTGCTCACTCACCAACGTTTCATTTTCTCCTGGTGCTATATTACTGCAATCAGAATACTCTCTACATTCACATTCTTTGTTTACAACATTCCAGGCTGTTTTACTAACATTACTGGATTCTCTTATCTTTTCAGCATAATAATGTGTTTTTAGGGATTTTTTGGGATTCCTTGTATATTTATGTGCTGCTTTTGTACTTTGTTAAGACGTCCTGCAATTTGGTGTCCCTGAACAGCACATATGTTTTTCATATTTTCCTTTAATTTGTGGATGTATGAAGTAATTTTAAGAATGTTTCTATAACACAGTAAATATTATAAATAATAAATATTCAAATAATAAATTACAATCATATTCTTTTTAACAGGACATGGCCAAATGTCAGTTTTTCCAAAATTCTGCAAATAAAAATTACAATAACATTTAGGTTTGCTAGGTGTACATAACAGCCATCAAAATTACATTTTTTATTCAAACAGTCAAAAAATTACTTCCCTTGCACTTTACATTAGAATGAACAAGTATGCAAGAGTCCTCACATAATTTTCTTTTCTACAATTATATTGTTTTTAATTGAAGATGTTGGAGACAAGTTTTATCTACATAAACATATGAAGCATGACCAAATAAAGTTGTCACTGATAATTTTTGGACATGTACTCATGCACTTCTAATGTAACTAAAAGTAGCATTTGACACAGAGAATTCATTTTACTACTCATTTTTGACCTTTCTTTCATGATGCACTGTTTAGTTTCAATACTTTTGAGAGTGTTGTGTCCCAACACTGCTCATCAGACACCATCCAGAACCTATAAGGGTAAGAGGACTTGGTGAGCAGGCAGAATGGAAGATGATTGTCAAAGAACAGTGTAGACTAGGATACATGCATCAATAAAGCTAAAGTGAGAAGCAGAAGGAGGAAGGGGAAGGAGCCGAATTTGGAATGTGAATAGGACTGAGATAAATTAAGATATGAACTGGTGTTGAATGAGATAAGTACATCTGTCTGACTAAAGGATGCATTGGTGGGTCAGTTTCAAATTGTGCAATTCAGAGTATTTCTTAGAAAGAAGGGATGTCCAGTATTTGAGATGTCCTGACATTATTTTCAACCAAAACAAAAACTTGAAAGTGAGTGTCACAGGGCTTTTTATGGACTGCTTGTCAGTCTTTGTGATAAGAATTGCTTCTGCAGATGTCCATGACAAAAATTTATCCTGTTGTTTCTCAAAAATTGTAATAGACTGATTTGCATTCCACAGCACTCCACAAACAGGAAATAAAATGCATTGTTTCCAGGTGATTCCATGTCTTTGCAGATTCTGGTACATAAATGTATGGTAAATACCACTGAAGAAGAAGCTTTGGCTGCTACTGTTTTACCTCTTATTATTCCTTGAAGCATGAAACCACTGGGAGGAAGGAAAGCAAGAACAATGTTTTGCAGTGAAACATCTTTCAGATAACCAGCACAGTTATCTACAAGAAGCACAATCATGCAGCTTTCTTTGATCATTTTGTGATCAAATGTTTGCAGACATGTGGCAAATTTTACTTTTATCATTCAGCCTCACTGCTGTTTTATGTAGGTGAATGGTAGTTTATACATGATTCTGAAGCAATGGAAATTTACTGGTTTACTGATGTTCAGTTTCTCTGTCAGTCAGCACTGGCACAGTTGAGTACTGATAGTATGTTGCATTATACCAACTTTCATTTTGTCAGATATGAGTCTGAAAAGCATCCCAAATTTTTCTGCATGAAATATGTCACGTTTTTCATACTGTGCTGTCAGTATTGTTAAGACATCATTTTCCTTGGCAGCAACATCATCTTCAATCACGGAATCAGCCTCAGGACTGAGTTTTCAATAACCAATTAGAACATGCTCCTTAAACCTTCAAACCAGCCCATAAATGCAGTGAAATGTTGTATTTGCAATTTCTAGAGCATTAAATTCAATTACTGGTCCACTTAGACAGACTGATGAAGTCCTAACTTGGAGTATCCATTGAATTAAAATATGTTTTAGCTCATCATATCTTTCAGCTTTCATTTTCTTGCCCTTCTTTGCCCCTGCACAAGTAATTTGTTGAAGCATTTTTCCTTTCCTAACAATGTCTCACAAAGCAAAGATGGCATTCCAGGATACTGCACAAATCTTTTATGTGAAGATGTTTTGGTCTTGATGTACTTCCATATTGTAGAATGGAAGGAGAGTTGACTGATACAGAATCAATATTCACAACATAAATTAAGAATAAGGACTCGAAATGAAATACTGGAATGGAGCAGCATTGGAAAAGGGTTACATGCATGTCTGAGAGAACAGAGACTGTTGACAATCCACGGCTGTACAAAATACTTCAAAATTAATTCACGGACTGTGAATTTCTTGATATCAGCTGTATTAGGTATAGAACTTCCACCTAATAGTGAAAATTTGTGTGGGACTGAGACTCGAATTCAGATTTCTGCTTATCGCAAATAGTCATCTTAACCAATCTGGCTATCCATGCATACTCCCTGGAACGACTGAAAATTCAGCGTGTCACTCAGTCTACATCCTTATATTGTAGTCCACTAAATTCATCACCCAATGCTCACATTATTTGGATTGCCACAACAGGGAGAATGAGACAAAGATGAATCCAGACGAATGTGCAGTCCATTCTAATACAACTGATGTCAAGGAATTCGCAGTCAGTTATTTAATTTCAAAGTATTTCATACAGCTGTAGACTGTCATCAGAGTCTGTTCTTCCAGGCACACATGTAATTGGAAGAGGAGATTAGTGGTTAACGTCCTTTCGACAATGAGGTTATTGGAAACGGAGCACAAGCTCGGATTAGGGAAAGATTGGGAAAGAAACTGGCCATGCCCTTTCAATGGAACCGTCCCGGCATTTGCCTGAAACAATTTAGGAAAATCACAGAAAACCTAAATCAGGGTGTCTGGAGATGGGTTTGAACCGTCATCCTCCCGAATGTGAGTCCAGTGCTCTAACCACTGCGCCACCCTGCTCGGTCACATGTAAGTGCTCCAAATCTATATGACCACATGATATACGTCATTGTCTCATTCTCCTTGTTGCAGGAACCAAGTAATGTTATGAACATTAGGTGACAAATTTAGGGGACTATGTTATTAGGATGTAGACAGTGTGGCATATGGAAGCTGTGGTCAGTCCAGGGAACATGCATGGTTAGCCAAATTGGTTACAGTGACTACTCACAATTATTGAGAAATCCAGGTTGCCCATATGTCACTGTTGGGTAGTAGATCTATACCTAATACAACCAATATCAAGGAATTTGCAGTCAATGAATTAATTCTGAAGTATTGCAGGAGGCATTAGACAAGTTTGTCTCCTCTCCACTTTGTTGTTCAACTTATACCTGGAAGAGATTACTTTCAAAGGCTTCAATGGAAATGGGGAGTATGTATTGGTGGGAAGAAAACATAGTGTATAAGATTTGCTGGTGGCATGATGTTAGTGGCAGAAAGTGAACAAACTGTAAATAAGATGCTAAAAGATCTAAATTAAACTTGGTGGAATGTGAGATGAGAAATAGTACAACAGAAACTAAGGTTGGTAACTGGCACAGGAAGGAGACTGTCAAATATTAGGAGAGGAAAAGTTATTATTAGCCAAGTAAGATCATTTAAATACCTTGGAATAATTATCACTGAAGGCTTGAGATGGCATCATGAGGTGAAAACTCACATTGCTATAGTGAAAGAGGTGTTTGGTAGAAAGAGGAAATTATTATGTGGCTCACTAGATAAAGGCCTGAGGAAAAGGCATGGTAAGTGTTTTATCTTGAGTGTGGCTCTCTATTGGGCAGAAACGTGGAGATGAGAGCATGAAAGAGTCTAGAAGAATTTGAGATGTGGATATGGAGGAGAATTGAGAGGATAAGCTGGATGGAAAGACTGAGTAATGAAAGAGTGTTGGAAATGGATGGTGAGGGAGAAGTCTGCAGCTGGTTATAAAAGAAAAGAGACCTGGACAGGACATTTATTGAAATGGAAGTGCTCACTAACAGACACCCTGAAGGAACTAGCTTGTGGAAGGAGGTTGAAAGGAAGGCGGAAATACAAGATGACCGACAACATAAAGGGCAGCAGAAATTATGTATACCTGAAGAGGATGACAGAAGAACATAAAAAGTCACTATGTAAAAACATGCCTTTGGATGGAACACTGATAATGATGATGTATGATTTGCAGTTTCTTGACCACTGAAAGTGCTCACTTTTTATACTAAACAGCCATTGTGTGAAATTCAAAACACATTACTCTAACAGAAGTGAAAACTGTGCTCGTTCGCAAAACTTAAAGATGATGTGTCACTGTCAACTAACATAGCTTGATGATACTTGAACTATACATAGAAAGATTTGCTGTGGTATAGCATGGTATAGCATAGTATACTATAATATAGTATAGAAGGTAACTGAAGAAAATATGCAATAAGATGAGGAGGAATGACACTTTTATTCAAAGACAATAACTGCACTGAAGTCACTGTGATTTATTATGGTCCCGTGCAGATTACAAAAGATGAGACATGGTTCTTAATATGATGTGTGATCACCACAGACAGAAATTCAAGTTCTGCAACATGCTTCCATGCTGCCCACAAGGTTGGGAAGGACTTGTTGTGGCTAGGCATTCCTTTTCTCCACCAGCACAGTTGATAACTTCTGCATGTGGACATGTTGGCAATACATCTTTCCAATGGATCCCACACATGATCAATGGGGTTTAAGTCAGGGGAATGAGCAGGCCAGCCCATTCACTGAATCTCCTCTCATTGCAAGAGCTCTTCCACCTGTGCTGTTTGATGTGGTCACACACTGTCATCCATAAAAATGAAGTCAAGGCTGAATGCGCCCCTGAAAAGACACACATGGAGAAGAAATTCAGTGTCACAATAACATTGGCCAGTGAGCGTACCTTGGAGGTCAGTATGCCCATGTACCATTATAACTCTCCAGACCATAACACCTGGACCAACAAAGTGATTGTATAAGTACCAAGTTATTTGAAGAGGTCTATGCACTGTGTTCTGTAACATATTTCTGTATTCTGTAAATACTGTTTTTGTAAGCTGAATATTACCAAAAACTGTTTCCATAAAACATTAATACATGTAAATTGCAAAATCAAATAGTTCCTTCAGTTTTGAACCACCTATACCAGAAACTATGTGCACTGCAAATGTAGCTGTAGTGATGTACTTAATTAATCCTGGGTTGTGGATTATCTAATTAAAGTTGTCATTTTCTGCAGTTAAAAATGCTTAAATCATCTACTTCTTGTACATCTTGTTTGAACTGACAATTTTTGTAATTTGATGAGTTCTGTCGGAAGTACTGAACTGTACTTACTGGGCCTTGTCTAAGTGCAATAAAAATCTGTTTGCTTAGAAGTTTTCAAATGTTTCAACAGCTGCCTTTTGTGCAAGAGGACTGGTATTACCTTTTGTTCCTATATTTGTGTCATCTACAGAAAATGACTAAAATTACATCTGCTGGTAATACAAGCTGAAGACCATTTATGTCTATCAGAGACAATAAAGGATCCATAACACAAACCTGTGGTATGCCTTGTCTGATGCTTCAAATTATGATTGTCAGTTGCTGTGAGGTTGGCATGGAACTGATACAGTGTTGCTCCCTGTCATGCAAATAAGATAAAATACACAAACTAGCCTGTATCAATAACTTAATAATTTTTTAACTTTTACATGAGGGTGTCATGGTTCACATAATCAATAGCCTGTGCCTTGTCACAAAATATTTCCAACAGTTATAATTTTTTGATGTATTGAGTCTATTGTATCATCTAGCAAAGAAAATACAATCTGTTAAGTTAAGAGTTCTTTCTGAAATCCAAACTGGTTCCTACTGAGAGGTTATTACTCAAATCAGGACACAATGAAGTGTAACCAGAGGCCTGATGCAGTGTATAGATTATCTCTTCCTTTCTGGGTGGGATACTGGGTCATATCTTTGTGGCTAATATGCAAATATGATTTTCTATGCAGGATGCCGGACAACATGACACATGGTATGTGTTTTCTGTTTAACACAACAGACTCATTCTCCATAACTGGCAGAACTGTAGAAGGGGGACTTATTATGTGGAATTGGTGGAACTGATAAAAGTGAGGGGATTCATGATGGGTCGTATGCTTGGTGAAGATTCTCAGTTTCTAGGGCTATCACAAAAGTGGAGATTGATTTGCAGGAAGATGACTTATTAAGCCAAAGGTGGCCAAGTGGAATAGACTGAAGAGAAGGTACTGATATTGTTTATGAATCAGAATAAAGGATTTTAGCTAAAGGTCTGGTTCATGAAGACATTATCAGTCAATATGAATGACAGAGTGTTTTAAGGTCTTGGGCACGTTGGAAGGATTCTAATGAACAAATGGGCCATGCACAAACTGGCCCACTAGTGTGCCACGCAAGTGTTCACAGTTGTATTGTATGTTAATTTATGTATATTCCCATGAAAGCATAAGAAATTGCAGTGGAAAATATGGTTGTTAGTGTGTATAAGGAATAAGGTGATGTGGATCCAGCCAGATGCTCAAGAAGACAATATTGAAGAGTGATAAGCCCATGGACTTGTGACAAAACACAGATAAGTTGGGACACTTATTGTGATTGTGTAGGAACCATGGGGAAACAATGCAGGGAATGGTAGGTGATAAGTGGTAATAGAAGAGTGTAAACTGCAGGTAAAGGAAGGAAGGCAGATTGCTATTTAGCATTCTGTTGACAATTAGGTCATCAGGAATAGAACACAATCTCAGATTAGGAAAGACAAGGGAGGAAATCAGCCACGCTCTTTCAAAGGAACCCTCCCAGCATTAGACTTAAGCAGTTTAGGAAAATCATGGGAATCTAAATCTAGATAGACAGAGGGTAATTTGAACTGTTGTTCTGCTGAATGTGAGTCCAGTGTGCTAACCACCCCACTGCTTTGCTCAGTGAACTGCAGGTCATTCTTCTAGAGACTTTGACCAACAGGCCAGAAATCTCTTCAGTGGGGACACAGTAATAAGGTGCAATATAATGGGCCTCTGAGATAACTAAGTCTGTAGATTTTGAAAAACATATGCAGTCAGCTGGTGAAGGTAAGGGAGGATGTGAATTCAGTTGAGAGAGAGAGAGAGAGAGAGAGAGAGAGAGAGAGAGAGAGAGAGAGAGAGAGAGATTTTATCATGTATGGAAAGCATGTTGGACTACTATATTGTAATACTTGCAGCAAATGCATCAAACAACTGATGGATATTTCTGCATGACTATCACTCTGGTTCATCAAGAGAGTGGTGGAGTTGATGTCTGCATACAGGTGGCTGTTTGGAACAATCATTACATTGCAAGTGGGTTCACTTTTATTGATCATGAAACTGATGTCATTTACAAAGGAAGATATGCAAGGAAAATGAGAGATATTTGTAGGTGAGGAATTGAGGAATTACTGGAAGGTTATCATGGAGTAACTGAGTGTGAGTGAAAGTGGAAGATGAGTGTGCTTTAGGTTCCTTGTAATCAGTAAGATGGATGCAACACATATGCTTTCACTGTTGAGGACAAGTGAAGGAGAGCAAATGTTTACCTTGTCCTGTGCAGATGATTTGTGTTTATGGTTGAAGGTCTGGTGTTTCAGTAAGAGTAAGCTTTTGAAGGATTGGTTACTCACTGTGTTACAGGTCCTTGCAGGTTTCATGTCCTGTAAGTTGTTGGGAGTGAATTTTTCATGTAGTGATACATGAATTAGGTTTACAGAAAATGATCTGAAGACAATGAGGGGCTAGTGGTTGAGAGAGATAGAGAGTTCTAAGCTAAGATTTGAGTAAAATGTCAAAAGATTGGATAATTGCATCAGATGGAGTTTAAAATATTGCTCAAATCAATAAATGTCAGGTAGTTCAATTAAAAGCTGAGATATTTGAATTCAGGATCATGTAGATGTATCGTGTTTAGATGGTTTAAAGGTATCTTTGCCATTATAATCAGTTTCTGCATGACAAGGTTGATGATGGAGAGTTAATTCCTGAATTTCAAAACTTGAAACTTTGCGGAAGGTTGAGTGACATGTGGACATAGGAACTTTCGTGGTCAGGGTATCAAGGAAGATTCCATGGAATCAGCAGCACATCTACACATTAACCGTAGCTATTCCATCCAAAACACTCATTTGTCCCAGTCAGGCCATAGTTTCAGGAGCAGCACATGTGTGCATATCCACAGCTTGACATCTCCTCTGCTCAGTTGCTAATTGTCTTTATACATTCTATGTTCCACACATGTGTTATGGTAATATCATACATACTTTTGAATCTTCCTTGGCAAGTTTTTAATCTGATATTGATTAAGAGACAGATATTATGTCTTGTTTCTTATGTTTGTTTTGTTTTGCTTTCTTTTTAAGTAGTTCACTTTCAAACACAAGGATGAGTAACAAAATGAAGCAAAGTCTGTACCTCTCACAGAGTGCAGCACTGTGCTATATTGTGCTATGGAGCACTGTTAGTATGGTCTTGGCAGTTTAAAAATTAAATACTATGTATTTACTTGGCCAGAAGATTACCAAACATATTTCAACATATATTACACAGTTTACGACAAATGATTTTTAGTACCTACTATAAAAATCATTCTTGTAAGAATTTGAACCAGTGTTGATCCAAACTCCATTTTGTTTAAAATAATGTGTGTACTGCCAATTTAGTTTAATTGTAACACTCAAAAATTGTGTATGCATGCAGAAGTGACTCATTAAATCAATAGAATTAAATTAATTTTTACTTTCTCACACACCAGCTTTATTATTTATGTAAGGAACTGCAAACAGAATGTGGCACAATAAATATCTTATTACATATTTATTTGTACATTTAGGTTTAATTTTTATGTTTATCTCCTTCCAGGTGTGCAACGGGGGAAGCCTGGCCTTCAATAATGTTGTCCTGCATCAGTGGCAGACCATGTGATAAGCTTGCTCGGAAACCAGGATCTGAATGTGGCTCCAACCTAGCTTATGCCTATTTTGTTTCTTTTATATTTTTCTGCTCTTTTCTTGTAAGTTGACATCACAGTGCTCATGCAGTTTCTTGCTAATATTGCTAATATAAATTACAATAAATCTGTGTAGTGTCTATGTAATGAATATGTGGAGAGAGAGAGAGAGAGAGAGTTCAGTTGGCTAATCTATTACATCTTTGGCCATTTCATCAACAATCACAAAGTTCTAATTTGATAAATTTACTTACCTCAGCTCAGTACAGCCGATAGATACACAAAAAACAGAACCGAAAATTTACATTCCTAGCTTTCGGAACAAATGTTCCTTCATAAGGGAGGAGAGAGGGGAAAGAAAGGGAAGAAGGGAAAGTGGATTCAGTTACTCACAACCCAGGTTATGAAGCAACAGGGAAAGGAAAACAGGGAGGGTAGCAAGGATGGAGGCATGGTTGTCAGGGGGAAGCCAAAGATATTCTACTGTAAGTACTGTGCCAGCTTCAAACCAAAGAGGATGCATACAGAAGTAAAGAGGTATGCAGTATAAAGATAAACACAACTATGTAGGATGAAAAGATGCGTGAATGGCTAAAGACGAAAGGGAAAGAGGAGAAGACTGAAGAGTAAATGGGAGTGAGGTTGTTTAATGTAGGTTCAGTCCAGGGGGATGGCGGGATGAAAGGATGTGTTGGAGTGCAAGTTCCCATCTCCACAGTTCAGAGGGACTGGTGTTGGGTGGGAGAAGCCAAATGGCAGATACGGTGTAGCAGGTTCCTAGGTCCCTAGAATTATGCTGGAGGGCATGTTCTTTCCTTTCCCTGTTGCTTCATAACCTGGGTTGTGAGTAACTGAATCCACTTTCCCTTCTTCCCTTTCTTTCCCCTCTCTCCTCCCTTATGAAGGAACATTTGTTCCGAAAGCTAGGAACGTAAATTTTCGGTTCTGTTTTTTGTGTATCTATCGGCTGTACTGAGCTGAGGTAAGTACTGGCCAGCCCCTCTATCTCTTTGTTAGTATTTGTTTCACATCTTTATATGAGATTTTCCATTAATCATTTTAATTTGATAAATTGTACTATTTCACAACACCACAGCTAAATTTCATTTGCACATTTTATAGTTTCTGTTTATGAGCCAAACTACTCTGACCACAAAACTGCATCTTTTCGTAAGTGGACATTCCATTAATGATAGCAATTTTATCTTGCAAGTTACCATGGTTCTGTGTGATTCAGAGTACTGAGTGACACTTGCATTCTGATAATCCAACATTCTGAATTAGAAATGGACATTGATGTTAGAGCACTTTTCACCTTTGGCTGAAGGGCTGAGTTGTTGGGGGACATATATAATGATGAAATGTGTGCTTGCTGCAGTGTTTCAATACCTTCCTTATCAAAACTGAAAGCTTTACTATGTTATGGCATAAATAGCTTGATTGTCAAAGCAAATAAGAGTTGAAAAAGAAAAAAGTGTGTTGAATGGAAGATAACAGAAAGTGATTGGGGCACTGAGAAAGAGGAAAGGTACTGAAGGGCATTGAGAATGCAAGAACAGCTTTCACGGACAAATGAAAGTAGACAGCTGATCCATCTCAGTAAGAGAATTCAGGGAGGAGAGAGGTAGCCAAGAAACAATAAGTAAGGAAAGAAAAAATGAGCATAAAGAATAAGATATACATTTTTTGGGTGAAATAAGTAAAAAAAAAAAATTAATAGCAAGATAAAAGGAAATTACTGAGTTTTGAATGCTGCTTGAGAAAGAAGTGGATAAGGAGCAGGAAAGGAAGTGAATGTTTGAATGCAGGGCCTGAAGAGCAGAGAGGTAGCTATAGTAGGTGCCAGGAATCAGCTATGATGTTTCAGACCAGCAGACATGCAGGATCAATAGAGCATGGGTATGTATCCAGGAGTGTAAACTATGATAAACATAACTGATAAAAAATTAGTCATCACCCAGAGACATCATCTTAATAACCTTGTTAACACTTTGAGGGCCAGCCGGTTGGAGACATTCTGGGACTGAAAAATTGGCTATTTATTGCATTTTTTTAAAAATGACATTGGCAGGATTGTGTTTGACGTATCTTAAAGAGAGCTACGTGTTATATGAGTACAATCTTTATTTTACACATTTATGTTAATTCTATATTTGTTAGCAACATTATTAATAACAAAAAGATGAAGCATATTTTTTCTAAATAAAAATAATTTTCAGTCTTTGCACACTGTCACAAATAATAGGCATTGGTGTAAAAGATTCTGAAGAATTCCAGCATCCAGATCATCAGCTCATTTCCTTCATACCTGCTTTTCTATTAGATTCTTTTATCTTCTTCAAACAAACTTTCCACACTCTTGTTTAATGCACCTTCTTCTCAATAGGTGGGATTTTTTTCCTGGGAAGTATCATCCTAGATTTCTAGTGAGTAAGTCCTTCACCAATTTATCACAGAAAGTTATAAAAATGGGAGCTGTTCCATTGATTTGGATTTTGTGTTTCATGGTACAAAACAAAATCATTTGTTGCAGTTATGATGAGTATGTGGAAGAACAGTTTCTTCCACCAGTTCATCTGTTTTCTCCTGAATGCATGTTACATCATTTGATCACGTCAATCGACCTCTGTTTTCTAGATATTGTAGTTAAGAGTGGTACGCAGTTTTGATCTTAGCTTGATAACATTCTTTGTACAAACAAAAAAATTGGAAATTGTTATTTTGTGTACTGAGGCCAAGTATAGCACATCTCTTGTGTCTTTACACTTCAAACAAAAAAGGCAATTCTTCCTCATTAACAAAGATAATGCATTTTCAGTTTCTTTTGGCAAGTCTTTATGGTGAAGCGTGCTTCTTTCTATAATTTCTATAAAACTGCATTGTAAACAGTGCCTTCTCCCAAGTGATCAATAAGCAACCTGTGAAATTGTGGTATTGTGGAGTTGACTGGTAACCCTTTACCAGGTGATGATCCATTTCATGTGAAATCCAACAATCAAATCCATCTTGACATTGCAAACAATAAACATCTTCATTTCATATTTATCACACTGGTTTATTATTTACACATGAAATACCATTCTTCCATGAAAGCCATAAATACCTTATTCAGTGGTGTGGTTTTATTCTGGATAATATGATTTTTAAAATTTTAATAAGTGAACAGAAGAACCTGATTTTATTCATGGAGTCATTCTGAGACTGATTTTTAAGAATGTAGTTGGAACTGTCTTTCAATTGTAAATTGACAGTATTGCCTTGAAACCATTTCTGCTCAATACTGATTCTAGGAAAAGGACCAAGACAAAACTGTTAGCAGACAAGTAGTCTGTCAATTTTTAATTCCTTGTGAGACAATTGTGACTAAATATTTAAAAAAAAGCTTTATTCCCATTCATGAATTCTGGGCACTTTGAGACTTCAGCTTGGATGCCATTTTCAGTTTATAATAAACTGATTTCCAGACCTTCTTGCTTCTGATGTTTCACCACAAACTAAAGAAGAAAAGTTGAAAATATTTTCACAGACAGTAGAATTCTCATCAACTACTGTTCTTATTCCACTTTTCTCTAAAGACTCTGGCACAGTAGGGTGATTGGCACAGTAGGGTGATGGTCAGCAAATGTTCAGCATAATTCAGCATTATTTGTGCCTCTTTCTTAGATATGGAACAACTGTGTTACAGAGGGACAAAACAAAAATGAATAAGTTGTATGCTAACCAAAACACCATCAAAAAGGTTCAGCAATAACAGTGAAGCAAAATTCTACATACCATTCACAGACAGATATTACTCCCACCAATCCATAATCATTCAACTCTTCCATAGCTTCTAAAAATTTTTTCCCACTCAAAAAAACATGACTCATTTGAGAGAAGGATTAGTGGAACAACAAAAACTAAGAAGAACCACAATGCTGCAGTCACTGTAGCAGTTCTGCATCACTTATTGCATAGCAAGTAGAAGAGAGACTCACTTGGCATTTATTTTGAAGCACTTCTATAACCAGGACACAGAGAGCAGCACCAGCCATGGAGGAGGTAAGTGGATGATGTGCAAAAGCCTCTGCTTTCCAGTCCTTACCTGGCTTATGTGTCATGCATAAACATGGCCTGAACTAACGTGGGCACTGTCTTTTCAAAGCAGTTTTACAACCCGAGCTACATTTGGACTTGGTCATGAATGTTAGTGGCATCAGTTGAGTGTGGAACAGAGTCCACAAATTTCTTCAGGTATGCCACAACCAAATGAAACCACCCATCACTCATTAGATACTGTAGAGCTACCAAAGTGTAGGAATGCTGATTGCTACATTTCACCCACTGATGCAAATACTGCCATGTAGTTTCATGCGATTAAGATCAGATGCTTTGACAACCAATTCATGGTGCAGTACAATGCCTGAGTATTTGTCAAACCATACATATGCCTGCAGCCCTATGATTATGGCTGTTGTCATTTTGGAAGATGAGCATGTCTACAACACACTCATCATGAGGATGTAGAAGAAAGGTCAATTGATTGGTCACTACAAATGTTGAAGTAAACGCCTGGTTTGTGTTCACAGTAACCTACATGAGTGGTCCCAAGGCATGGTGCAGATAACAGCCACATTTTCAGTCATACTACACACTCCACCCACTACAATTAAATGCCACATTGGGTTGTCAGTGCACTTGATGCCTTGCACCTACATCTTCATCTCTATACATACTCTGCAAGCCACTGTAAGATGTGTGGCACGGGGTACCCTGTACCACTACTAGTCATTTTATTATCTGTTCCACTTGCAAATAGAGCAAGGGAAAACAATTGTTTGCATGCGTCTGTACAAGCCCTACTCTCTCTAACCTTATCTTCATTGTCCGTATGCAAAATGTGTGTTGCCAGCAGTAGAATTGCTCTACAGTCAGCAACAAAGGCCAGTTCTCTAAATTTTTTCAATAGTGCGTTTTGAAAAGAATGTCACCCTTCCACCAGCGATTCCCATTTGAGTTCTCAAAGTATCTCCATATTACTTGCATGTTGACTGAAACTACCGGTATCAAATCTAGCAGCCCACCTCTGAATTGCTTCAGTGTCTTCCTTTAACCCGACCTGATGTGGATCCCAAACACTTGAACAGTACTCAACAATGGGTCACATTAGTTTCCTGTATGTGGTTTCCTTTATAGATGAACCACGCTTTCCCAAAATTCTCCCAAAGAACTAGAGTTGACCATTCACCTTGCCTACTGCAGTCCTTACATATTCATTCCATTTCATATTGCCTTACAGTGTTATTCCTAGATATTTAATCAGCATGACTGTGTCAAGCAGCACACTACTAATACTGTATTCAAACATTATGATTTTGTTTTTCCTACTCATCCACATTAACTTACATTTTTCTACACCTAGAGCTAGCTGCCATTCATCTGACCAACTAGGAATTCTGTCTAACTCATCTTGTATCCTTCTACAGTCACTCAACGATGGCACATTCCCATACAACATACCAGCATCAGTATGCAGTACTGCTGCTTATCCTGTCTGCCATATCTTTTATATACATATAAAATAACAGTGGTCCTATCATACTTCCCTGGCTCACTCATGATGATACTCTTGTCTCTGAAGAACACTCACTGTAGAGAACAACATACTGGTTTCTGTCACTTAAGAAGTTTTCAAGCCACATACATATCTGTGAACCTATACTGTATGCTTGTAACTCTGTCAACAATTGGCAATGTGTTACTGTGCCAAATGCTTTATGGAAATTTAGGAATATACAATCCACTTGCTAATCTTCATACATGATTCACACGATCTCATGTGAGAAAAGGGCGAGCTGAGTTTCGCATGAGTGATGGTTTCTAAAGCATTGCTGATTTGTGGGCAGTAGCTTTTCCTTCTCAAGGAAATTTATTATATTTGAACTGAGAATATATTCAAGAATTTTGCAGCTAACCAATGTTAAAAATATTATCCTTTAATTTTACGAGTCCATTATTTTACCCTTCCTGTATACAGGAGTCACCTGCACCTTTTTCAATCACTGGGTGAGTGATTTATGATAAAAGCAATGTATATAAGGGGCCAATCCTGTAGAGTACCCTTTGCAAAACTGAATTGGAATCCCAGCAGGACCTGGTGACTTATTTGCTTTCCACTCTTTCAGTTGTTTCTCTACACCAGCAATGTTTATTACTGTGTTGTCCATTTGATGGAGGTCTGTGTGGTGGTCAAACAATGGTATGTTTGTATGGTTAATGTGCGTGAACAATTTCTTAAATCCAAAACTTAAAATTTCAGCTTTACTTTTGATATCTTCTACTGCCACACAAGACTGGTCAATGAGTCACTGGATAGTAGCATTAGAACTACTTATTGATTTTACACAGGACCAGAATTTTCTCAGGTTCTTGGTAAGATATGTTGCTAAGTTATGATGGTGGTAGTTGTAAGATTCACCCATTGCTCTTTTTACAGACACACAAATTTCTGTTAACTTTTTCCTGTCAATCATTTGCATGTTCTCTTTTGAACTACTTACACCATTTTAAAAAGATGAAATCATGGCTCAGTCCTCTCTATGTGCCTCTAGTTTTCAGTCATGTACCATTCAGTTTCTGTGTTGTCTGATCTGTTGAAGAAATGCAGCTTTATGTGATGCTGTAAGCATGGTGTTTTGTAAGGTACCTTCACAGTGATCACTTGGAATCTGCTTGAGACAGACTGCATTCACTGACAGTGGTAATTCCTGTCAGGTTTGAAACCAACTGTTATTGACAGCATGTGGCACTCATTACCAAGCCCTGTCAGCTATGATCTTTATACAGCCACTGTTTCAGGGCTGTGAGTGGCACACTATTCCATATGACCATTATAAGATTAATATTTAGGTTGACTTCCTCAGTAGCACCATAAACCCATAGTCTCTTGCTGAAAATTGCTTGGACTTTTACGAAAGTTCAGCAATAACAGGCACAACACCACTGACTTACAGTATTCTGATTAAGTCACAGATAACCAATGACCAGTATTTTGTATAGTTCTGCATTAGATTAGCTGTATGTTAATAGGAATTCCACTACTAATCTTTGTGTAATAAGTGCAGTTTCCTCCATAATAATATTAATAATCAGTGAAGTTAGTGGTCCTACATACTGATACAAGACAGTGGTATGATACTCCAGTGGCAGCTTTTGAACAAGCTCATTGCTGATGTCTTTCTTTATATCAGTCTCACATAATGCTGATTGAGTGTCCACTGAATTCACATCATAATAATGTCTGTATAAATACTCACACATAGGAGTTCATGAGCTATTCATTATATACATAATAGTTTTCTCAGATGAGAGTTCACAAAGAAGACACAAAAGAGTAGAGGGAATTCTTGTACATAAATGTCCAATTATTTGTAGCTAATCCCATTGACATGAGTGACACAGAAATGTTCCTTAAAAGAATTCTGCCCATGTATTTCAACATAGAGATGCTAATTGATGGGTATTCCAGCAGGTACATTTTATGCATAAATGTGGACACTGCAGTAGGAATGTAAGCAGACTAAAAATCAGGTTCTGACTGCCAACTTATAGTATATACAGACAAGTGTATGAATGTTTTGAGAAGTTGGTAGTTACATTTTAGTTTATAATACTGTAAGAGTCATATTTAAGATTGGTTACAACCTACTGAGTCCAACAGTAATTTTTTTTAGTGTATGATATATAATTAGAAAAGTTCATGTAAAATTTTCAGGTTTCTAATGTAGGTAATTTATTCAAATTCTTGATTAGTGGCTTGTTTGCATAAACAAATGCATTATCTGATTCAACTGCATTATCTGATTATAACAAAAGTATAGTGTCAAACCTGGGAAATAAGCAAGCTTAAGGTTTCAAATAATGAAAGTATTTTTGGGTGGACCAAAACTTTAAAGTTATTAGCTCATACTATTTTTACAATTGCATGCTGTTGGAACAATTGTAGTTATGAATTGCATTTAATTAACAGAGTTTTAAACAAAACCAAATATACCAATAGAATCAGCAGATTTTCCATTATAAGCCAGATAATAAGATTATCTGAAATACAGCATGAATAATAATTTGGCAATTTTATATACACACAGCATACACATTACATGTGTAAGTAGAATCACTTGACAGACAAAAAAAGTTAGTTATTAAGTTAGGTATTTAGGTAGTAGTAGTGCAGAAAATGGAGTAGCCATGCTTCTGTTGGACAATCTGCATTGGGACACCAAGACCATTGGGCAGATTCATTTCTGGTGTGGTCCAACAGCATACTCTGTGCTGCTAGTCAATCATGTCTTTACATCAACCCATATTACTGCACTGGTTATATGTAACCAACTACCAGATAAACAATACTCAACTACTGTGACTTAAATCACCTGTTGAGGGTTGTATAACTGCAACACCAGTACACTTTGTGCAGTGCTCCAAATCACACAGTGTGCTGGAGCTGCAGGAAGTTTATTAGGATGTATGTTCCTGTTTTTGACGTGGTACAAAGTAACGAAAGCCTAGGGCAGTACTTTGTGACAAGGATAGTGCTTAGTTTTGTCTCATTGTGGTGTGTAGAGAGTGAAACAATATAACCTGAGTATTAATGTATACTCAATTCACTCTATGTCTACCAAAATTTGATTTAAGAAGAGCATAGTGAAGTATATTATTTTTTCCTTCAATGTTACTTCTGTTAATGTCTCTGCTGTTCTACAGTTAATGAGAATATTTTATAATAATATTATGAGAAGGAAAGTTGCTATGCACCATATAGCAGAGATGCTGAGTCACAGATAGGCACAACAAAACTTTCACAATTAAAGCTTTCAGCCATTGGCCTTCATCAACAAGACACACAAACACACACACACACACACACACACACACACACACACACACACACACACACACACACACACGGCTGCAGTCTCAGGCAACTGAAACCACACTGCGAGCAGCAGCACCAATGCATGATGGGACTGGCAACTGTGAGGGGGTAAGGAGGAGGCTGGGGTGGGGAGGGGGAGGGATAGTTTGGTACGGGTGGCAGACAGTGAAGTGCTGCAAATTAGACAGAGGACAGGGGTGAAGTGGGGGGGGGGGGGGGGGGGGGGGAAGTAGCAGAACAGAAGAGAAATAAAAAGACTGGGTGTGGTGGTGGAATGACAGCTGTGTAGTGCTGGAATGGGAACAGGGGAGAGGCTGGATGGGTTAGGACAGTGACTAACGAAGGTTGAGGCCAGGAGGGTTACGGGAACGTAGGATGCATTGCAGGGAAAGTTCTCATCTGCGCAATTCAGAAAAGCTAGTGTTGGTGGGAAGGATCTATATGGCACAATCTGTGAAGCAGTCATTGAAATGAAGGATATCATGTTTGGCAATGTGTTCAGTGACAGGGTGGTCCACCTGTTTCTTGACCACAATTTGTTGGTGGCCATTCATGTGCACAGACAGCTTGTTGGTTGTCATGCCTACATGGAATGCAGCAAAGTTGTTGCAGCTTAGCTTGTAGACCACACGACTGGTTTCACAGGGGATGTGATAGGTGATGTTAGTGACCGTACTGGAGTAGCTGGTGGTGGGAGGATGTATGGGTCAGGTCTTGCATCCAGGTCTATTACAGGGGTATGAGCTATGAGCTAAGGGATTGGGAGCAGGGGTTGTGTAAGAATGGAGGAATATATTGTGTAGGTTAGGTGGATGGCGGAATGCCACTGTGGGAGAGGTCGGAAGGATAGTGGGCAGGACATTTCTCGTTTCAGGGCACAATGAGAGGTAATTGAAGCCCTGGCCGCGAATGTAATTCAGTTTCTCCAGTGCTGGGTGGTACTGAGTTATGAGGGGAATGCTCCTCTGTCATTGTTGGTGGGACTTAGGGAGGTGGTGGGAGACTGGAAAGATAAGGCATGGGAGATTTGTTTTTGTACAAGGTTGGGAGGATAATTACGGTCAGTGAAGGCTTCAGTGAGACCCTCAGTATATTTCGAGAGGGACTACTTGTCACTGCAGATGCAATGATCGTGGGCGGCTAGGCTGTACAGAAGGGACTTCTTGGTATGGAACAGGTGGCAGCTGTTGAAGTGGAGGTATTGCTGGTGGTTAGTAGGTTTCATATGGATGGAGATACTGATGTAGCCATCTTTGAGATGGAGGTCAACATCTAGGAAGGTGGCTTGTTGGGTTGAGTATGACCAGGTGAAGCAAATGGGGGAGAAGTTGTTGAGGTTCTGGAGGAAAGTGGATAGGGTGTCCTCATCTACGATCCAGATAGCAAATATGTCATCAATGAATCTCAACCAGGAGAGGGATTTAGGATTCTGGGTTTTTAGGAAGGATTCCTCTAGATGGCCCATGAATAGGTTGGCATAGGACGGTGCCATGCGGGTGCCCATAGCCGTACCCTGGGTTTGTTTGTAGGTAATGCCTTCAAAGGAGAAGTAATTGTGAGTGAGGATATAGTTGGTAATAGTGACTATGAAGGAGGTTGTTGGTTTGGAATCCGTCGAGCATTGGGAAAGGTAGTGTTCAATACTGGTAAGACCATGGGCATTAGGGATGTTAGTGTAGAGGGAGGTGGCACCAATAGTGACGAGCAGGGCAGCATGTGGTAAAGGGACAGGAACTGTGGAGAGTTGGTGGAACAAATGGTTGGTATCTTTTATATAGGAGGGTAGGTTTTGGGTAATAGGTTGAAAGTGTTGGTCTAAAAGAGCAGAGATTCTCTCAGTGGAGTCACAGTAACTGGCCACAATGGGGTGTCCCGGGTGATTGCGTTTATGGATTTTAGGAAGCATGTAGAAGGTAGGAGTGCGGGGAGTGGTAGGGGTGAAAAGAGAGATGGACTCTGGGGAGAGTCTCTGGGATGGGCCTGAGGATTTGAGTAGTGACTAGAGGTCCTGCTGGATTACTGGAATGGGGTCACTGTGGCAAGGTTTGTAGGTGGAAGTATCCAACAGCTGGCGGAGTCCTTCTGCCAGGTAATCCTTGCAGTTCAAAACAGCAGTGGTGGAGCCTTTGTCCACAGGTAGGATTATAAGGTCAGGAATTAAACTGCAGTGTGGTGGTTGTTAGTTTTTCCAGAACCAAAGTTGGTAGAATCTATATTCACATTTCTTTCATATAATTCTAATTATACACTTATTTCAAATTAATTATTATTCTTTTGATGTAAAATTAGTTCAACATCAGCTTCAGGACACCCTTGTATCAAAACACACAAAATTCATTAAAATTATTGTTTTGTACATCTACAAAATTGGGATTTATTCTTATAAAAAGAGAACTGAGTAATTTTAAATCACCAGAATCTGTCTCATCCACCTTAAATTCTCATGAATAAACATACACAAAATAAAATGGTTGTTGTTCAAATAATACGGGATAAGCAGAGGATCCATAAGCGAGATGAACTATGTAGAGAACCTGGTTCACATATTGAAGAAATATGTACTTTATTTAAAAAAAGAACATTATATAATATTTCAATTTACTGTTTGCATTTCACCTTTCTTTTCAGATGTTGAATCTTTTTGTAGCAGTTATAATGGATAACTTTGACTATTTAACTAGAGATTCGTCCATATTGGGCGCACATCATTTAGATGAATTTGTTAGAATATGGGCTGAATATGACCCAAATGCTACGTAAGTACTCAAAAGGTTGTATTTGAATTTTTTAATCTTTTAATTTTAATACCTTCTAATAAGACATTATTTTAATGATGTGCAGGGGTAAAATACATTATACTGAAATGTATGACATGTTGAAAAATATGGATCCTCCTCTGGGATTTGGCAATAAGTGCCCTAATCGCCTTGCATACAAGAAGCTCATAAGAATGAATATGCCAGTTGATGAAGATGGAAAGGTCAATTTCACCACCACATTATTTGCACTTATACGAGAAAACCTTAGCATCAAAGTCAGAAGTGGTAAGTTATGACAAGACATAAAATATTGAGTTAATACATTATATTTTATATGATTTTTCTGTTGGTCTTGAGTGGATGATATATAACATGTCAGTATCAGCTGTTCTGAATTTCTTTTAGTTTTATTTTTCAATCATTCTACATCAGATCACTTAATGTAACTAAATCATGTGAACAGTTATTTGAAGAATTTTCCTTAAACAAATGTGATGCAGAATTTTGGAATATCTAATATATGATCAGACGTAATTTTGTGTATATGTATTTATCACATGTGAAGCAAATTGAATAATTTCCATCAACAATACGATCATTGATATAGAAATCGTAATTTGGTTTTCTTTAATGGGTTCACTGTTCATTCGTACTCAAGTAGCCATATTTTTCTTCCATCACTTTCATTTGTGTACATAACAAAATTCAGGCTTCTAGTAGGAATAGAGAGAAGTGCCAGGTAAGCAAGAGCCATTACATTACTTATGCTGCCATTGACATTCAAGAACAAGTGCTGAATCTATGTTTGAAATTAAGGCAGTATAAATATAATGCATGGCTCTTTGTTGCCACAATTCCAGACATAAATAAGGGGAGTTGAGGAGGCTGCACTTACAAGAAAAACTGCAAATTGAATGTTGCAAAAAACAAAGCAAAAAACTAGTGAACAGTGCATCAGAAGAAGTCATAGTCAGCAGCATAGGTGCTATTGAACAGCAGTGAAATTGAAAAAGCCAAGATGAAAATAATTAAAGTAACAAACATAACAAAACATCAAACAATTAACCAGTAGTTATGAAGAGAGAAAAATTACTAAAGGAATCATAACAGGAATTTTCTTTGTTTATTGAATTTTGTTGAATTGGTTATATGTGTCAGTGACAGGACATAGATTACATTGTATCATATGTAGAAAATTTTATAAGGCAACAAAATATAACTATAAAATACATAATTATGAAATATCTTTATGAAAGTAATACTGCAAACAACAACATCAATAGTAATAAACATACAGGAGAATGTTCTACTTTGTTTTTCAATGCTTAGTAATGGGAAAGGAAAAGGGAAGGTGTCAGCCATAGACTATTAGCACAAACCATCATGGCATTCACTAAAAATGATTTGGAGAAACCTCTGGAAACCCAAATCTGTATGACTGGATCAATTAAACAAACCCATGTTCACCACATGCGAGTAGGTGAATACAAATACAAAGACACCTGAAAGTGAAGAAGCTGTGAATGGAGTAGCAAACAAATTACAGAAATTAAAGTCTGTGAGCAATGTGTCATTTGTACTTGTATAAAAAATATTATAAATCATAGTGAGATGGCTAGTGCATACCAGAGGAAGTATATCCAAACAATAATTTTAGAAAGATGAAACAACAATTAAAATTTGTGCTGTAGAATAAAACAAGAGTTAAAAAGGTAAGAGGTACTGTTTAAAAACAGTCAGCTCTCTTTATTTATATCTTACCTGCCACCATACTTATGTTTCTTGCCTATGAGACCAAGATACCAAACAGTGAAATCAGTGAAGCTGAATGCATGTGAATTATTGTTTAATTTATCAGACAGTAACAGTCTCACATAAATGCCAATAAAATGTGAATGTTCACTGCTATCTGTCTCTAACAGTGTTTACAAAGGTGAATACCATTAAAATTTTAAATAGGTATTTTTAAATCTCAGTTTTTCTTGAAATGGTCCAGATGGATTAGTTTTCTAAATTTTTTCCTCCTCCACTAGTGGAAGAATTTCCTCATTGACAGAGTGTGTATATCAGGTTACCTTCCAATTAGAAAAAAAAGTGTGTATACTTATGTAAAAAAATGATTTAATATATGTGATGACACATGCACTATGCAACATTTGTTTAAATTGAAAGAATATCGTCCTTTCCTGATGCCTATTTAAATGGCTGAAAAAATTAAATCATCAGCAAAATCAGGGGATCATGATGTCTGCTGTATGTGATGAATGGTAAAAACAATGAAAGTGTGCCAATGTGGTGTCCTCCAGAGTCACAGCATTATATCTGAACACAGCAAATTTCAAATGGCTCTGAAATTACAACACTCATAAATTCTTTGATAAATTGTCATCAGTAAATAATATATTTCATCTTATTCATATCTTAAATTCATCATATTTCACACTTTTAGATTTCAAAAAGCAAATAATAAGAAGCTGTTGAAGCAAGGTGCGATTTTCAAATAAAGCAAGCATCTTAACTTTGAAACTGTGATGGATCATGTGTGTTTGCATCTCTTACCTTCAGAAAGGTGTACTTTTTGTAATTTATAACAATATTTTCAGCTTGCAATGTAATGGAACTTAAGAATTTAATTTGACACATCCTAATATTTCCTGATAATGTGAACCATCCATTTTTGCATGAGTAAAGTAGCTGAATATAATGTCAGAAAAATGGTAGTAAATTTTCTTTTTATTGCATCCATGAAATGAATGATTCACTAAAATATACTAAAAATGAGTCTCTAAAATAACGAAATGTCTGAGCTGAGAATATGAAATTTATTACGAATTTGCGCCAACAATCTCAAAGTATTTATACTTGCCTTTGAGTAAAAATTTGAATTTCTTTGTGTAGATATTGCCCATTGAAATATTGTATGATAAATATTTCTGAAGTTGAAATCTGCAATTATTAGCTATGTCAGGAAGTGAGAATAAAAGTAGGCCAGTTCATCATCAGTTGTCAATAGAGTTAATATCTTTGGCCACAGTAATTTTCTCAACTCTCTGAAGTGCGAATGGATATGTTTGTGTATTGAGAAATGGTGTCCTAGCATGGTAAGTGCATAAAAGATACTGTTTATAAATGTGCATGGGAGAGCTCATTTAATCAAATTACCAATACACTACACTGATGGAATGGATGGGTTGCTACTCATCACATAGAGGAGGCACTGAGGTGCAGACAGGCTCAATGAAGTAGACTGCTAAAGTATTTAATTGTAAGCTTGCAGACAGAGTCCTTCTTCTGATGTCAAATGCAGACACATTGACATAAACTCAGCTCACTCACACACGACCTTGTCTCAAGGCACCGGGGCCCAACTGTGGTGAGGCAGGCTTCTTTGATTATTAGGCCTCAAATTCCCCAACAGGGTTTTTCAGAGATTCCCATTTAAGTTCCCTGATGAAAGCTGTTAATCAATTTCTATTACACTTTCTTCTGTGCTATACAAAGCTGTCATGATACTAGCAGCATGTGTCTCGATCTGTTCAGACTCTGCTGTCATGCCTACTAGATAAGGATACCAAACACTGGAGCAATAGCATAGAATCTGTTGCACTTTTCCAGAAATCTTCCAACAAACCTGTCTTCCAAGCACCTTCCATATCTAATTTTACATGTTTGTCCCATGTAATATTTTGCTTACAAATGGAGGTCACGACGTTGGGATCAGGGTTTTACTTCAAACTTTGTACACCTTTAGTAGGCTATTAATGCAATATAATGTGCAAGTAGTAAGGTGCTCTACTCTGGCAACTCATAGAAAATCGCAAGAAAAATCTTACACATCTATTATGTAACTGATGTATCTGTGCTTGTAGGTGCCAGACGTCAGAGTTCGTGGTGGTCAAGTGGTTAGCAATTGAGCTTTGTAAGATGAACATGTAAGAGGCGACAGTTCGACTCTTACTCAAACCTTTGTTTTTGTAGTGCAAGTGTAAATTCTGTGATATTAAAAAAATTTGCATCTACATTATTTTTTCTTGCTACATTAGTAACGTCTCACTGCTACACAGGTTAACTACCAAATGGGGCCTGCCTCTGTGTTTGCAGCTCGGAGCATCGAGGCGCAAAGTAGTTCCGGGTACCTTAACAGCTTCACGAATAAGGGATTTCGCAAATCTTGAGAGGCATAAATTTTCTGGAAAACTCTGTGTTTCTTCATTTACTTGTCAATAGTTATAAATAAGTTTGTTGTAATAATTAAATTTAATTAAAAACAGTAAGTAGTCAAATAACATATAATTCCCTGAAACATAATGCAAATATATGTGGTTTTCTAAATTATATTACCTCTCAAATGTCATATAAATTAAATAATATGACCAATAATGAAAAAAATAGAGATTAAAAATTAAATGAGAGCTGGAGTCAAACCATCGCCTCATACACATTCGGCTTATGAAGCTCGAATGCTAACCACTTGACCACCATGAACTATAAAATTGAGCACCTATGCACAGATGTATCAGTTACATAATAGATGTGTAAAACTTCTCTTGTGATTTTCTCAGAATTGCCAGAGTAGTGCCCCTTACTACTTGCACATTGTTGTTTTAATGGCCTACGAAAGGCGTACAAAGTTTGAAGTAAATCTGTGATCCGAACATTGTGGTCTCCCCTTGTTAGGTATTCACCACTAACCTAACAATCAGATAATATTGGAGTCTTTTTATTTGGTATAAGCATTATCTTGACTTTATGCGTGCTTAAAGGGACCCGCCATTCATTAAACAAAGTGGAAATTTTGTGCAAATTTTACTGCCTCTCCTTACTAATGTCCAATGATATTACATTTCTGTACCTAACAGCATTATCAGGTACTAAAGTGATGCTGCTGCAGACACTATCTGACAAATTGTGTATATATACTGAGAACATTACACTGAGGTGACAAAAGTCATGGGATATCTCCTGATGTTGTGTTGGACTTCCTGTAGTGTAGTACAGCAACTCGACATGGCATGGATTCAACAAGTTGTTGGAAGTCTCCTGAGTCAAGCTTCCTCTTTAGTTGTCCATGATTGTGAAAGTATTGCCAGTGCAGGATTCTGTGTACAAACTGACCTCTCGGTTAAGTCCCATAAATTTTCAGTGGAATTCATGTTGAGCGATCTGGTTGGCCAAATCATTTGCTCGAACTGTCCAAAATGTTCTTCAAATCAGTCATGAGCAATTGTGGCCTGTTGACATGTCACACTGTCATCCATAAAAATTCCATCGTTACTTTGGAACATGAAGTTCATGACTTATTGGAAATGGTCTTCAGGTAGCTGAACATAACCATTTCCAGTCAATGATCAGTTCAGTTGGACCAAAGGACCCAGTTTATTCTGTGTAAATACATCCCACACCATTATGGAGCCACCAGCAGCTTGCACAGTGCCTTTTTGACAAGTTGGGTTCGTGGCTTTGAAGATTCTATACCACACTCAAATGCTACCATCTGCTCTTACCAACTGAAATTGAGACACATCTGGCAAAGCCACAGTTTCCCAGTCATCTAGGGTGGAAGCAATATGACTACAAACCCAGCAGAGGTGCTGCATGTGATGTCATATTGTTAGCAAAGGTATTTGTGTTGGTCATTTGCTGCCATAGCCCATTAAAGCCAGATTTCGCCACACTGTCCTAATCGATACATTTGACGTATGTCCTACATTGATTTCTGCCATTATTTCATGCAGTGTTGCTTGCTGTTAGTACTAACAACTTTACACAAATGCTGCTGTTCTGTCATTATGTGAAGGCTGTCGGCCACTGCTTTGTACAAGGTGAGAGGTAATGCCTGTAATTTGGTATTATCGGTACACTCTTGAGACTGTGGATTATGGAATATTGAACTGCCTTACTATTTCCAAAATGGAATGTCCCATGCATCTAGCTCCAACTACCATTTCACATTCAAAGTCTATTAATTGCCATTTTGTGGCCATAATTATGTTTGAAACCTTTTCACATAAATCACCTCGGTAAAGGTGGCAGCTCTGCCAATGCACTGCCCTCATGTACATGATACTACCACCAACACCTCTGAGAAAACAAGGCCACCCAGCAGTGTTAGTGACATCACAATAAGCGGCCCGTAGCCAACGCAGCAGTCCACGGACCCCTCCGTATAGACGCACCTGATGCTAACGATCTTCTGTCCGTCATACAGAAAGGAGCAAACTAATCGATAATTTGAACCGAAGACCAAATTATATATATTCTTGTAAACAGCATAAAGATTCATAATGAAATACCAATTACATATATGGGCAGGAATAAGTTTAATCGATTGAGGAACTTTGCCACTATTTTATAATTGTCAGAACACTATTTAGCTTTAAAACTTGCATACAGTTGGTGACAAATGCTAACTGACAGCAGGGCTTAACATTTTCAAGCCATTACACTGCAAGTAAATTATCTTAAACACTGTCATACGTAGCAAAACCCTCACAACTTTCGTTTACAATAAGGTAACAAGAGTTTGCTTTATCTCATAAAACACCTGACCATAGTGAATTTACTCATATGTTCATGGTGACAGCTCTTTTCAAGAATTTTTACAAGTGCATCCCCAGTAATAAAGAATGGAAACAAAGGATTGACATCAAATATTTTCCTTTTAACATAGACTTCACTGAACACAAGATTCTGTCTTGCACTATGATACTAAGGGACTGCTCTTTCCTTTAAGAAAAGCTTGACAATTTGAAGTTCATTCTGCTATTGAAGATACACTTCTAGAAACAATATTAAAAAATGTTATGAAAGGTAATATTAGTAGGAAATGAAAAACAAGCAAGTGCATTACATGTAAGAATGTGAGCAAAAGGCTGAGGCTCTCTTTACTTACCATTTTCAATCTCTCTACAGGTTACTTCCTTTGTCACATAGAAATCACCAACTACATGTTTCATTACTGCTGTCTGGTACTAACAAAGTGCTTTTCTATTTAGAAAACCTGACAATTTGATGTTCATTCTGGTACTGAAGATAAACACTTTTCAAAGGAGTTCTAGAAGTAGCAATATATCACATATAGTAAGAAATGTTGAACAACCAAGACCACCTGATGTGTTACTAAACTATTAAGCCTTTCTTTGCCTGTCATAGCAATGTACTGAAGTAGCAAAACATCGGATGTTAGAATATGACATCTGTGCACTCTAGGCAATGGAGTTTTCTTAGCAATCAGTGACAACAGAAGCCAGCAATGTATGTTAAAACTGGTACATCTGTTTCAACATTTTTTTAAACATCATCACTGACGCATATCACAAAATGAAGCACCATCAACATACACATTGCTGGATTCTCATTATCACCATTCATCTGTACAATTTTCAGTTTCCTATCTGGGTGCACATTTAATTCTAAGATACTCATAAGTCTTAAATTCTTTTCTGATTCTAACAACTACCTACATGATATATGATACTGACTTCCACATAATCGCCAGTAAAGTTCAAATCAAGCTACCAGTATCTAGTGAGTCAGTTTGAAATTTACCTTGCAGGATATATGACATATTTAGTTCTCCACAGCAGTAATAATTTATCTTCACTAAGCCATATGTGGTAACCCTAAGTGCTGTATATTTCTCTAGGGGCAATTTACCATTCTGCAATTTTAAACTTCTACATTTGTCCAACCAAGTAATGAACTTATCCAGGAAATTTTACCACATATCCCTTACTTTGTTAGTCAGAAGTTTCTGAATTTTTTACTATGGGTTCAGATGCAGGCTAATGACAGGTAGCAATCAATTCATGCTAAGCAATAAAATAAGATGTTCAAGCTGTGCCAAAAAGACTCAGTTTTGTTTCTTACAATTTTCAGGAAACTGTAGAGCACTTACATTTGGTTTAACACTTGACAGAGCATAACATCATTCATTTAAACATCGAAATAAGTGTCCAAGGAATAGAAAAGCAACTGAAATCACTCAACAGAGGAAAATCCACTGGATCTGATGGGATACCAATTCAGTTCTACACAGAGTATGCGAAAGAACTTGCCCCCCTTCTAACAACCATGTACCGCAAGTTCCTAGAGGAACGGAAGGCTCCAAATGATTGGAAAAGAGGACAGGTAGTCCCAGTTTTCAAGAAGGATCATCGGGCAGATGCGCAAAACTATAGGCCTATATCTCTGACATTGATCTGTTGTAGAATTTTAGAGCATGCTTTTTGCTTGCATATCATGTCATTTCTAGAAACCCAGAATCTACTCTGTAGGAATCAACATGGATTCGGGAAACAGCGATCGTGTGTGACCCAACTTGCTTTATTTGTTCATGAGACCCAGAAAATATTAGATACAGGCTCCCAGGTAGATGCCATTTTCCTTGACTTCTGGAAGGTGTTCGATACAGTTCCGCACTGTCACCTGATTAACAAAGTAAGAGCCTATGGAATATCAGAACAGGTGTGTGGCTGGATTGAAGAGTTTTTAGCAAACAGAACACAGCATGTTGTTCTCAATGGAGAGACATCTACCATTATGTTATGGGACCATTGCTTTTCACAATATATATAAATGACCCAGTAGATAGTGTCGGAAGTTCCATACGGCTTTTCGCAGATGATGCTGTAGTATACAGAGAAGTTGCAGCATTAGAAAATTGCAGTGAAATGCAGGAAGATCTGCAGCGGATAGGCACTTGGTGCAGGGAGTGGCAACTGACCCTTAACATAGACAAATGTAATGTATTGTGAATACATAGAAAGAACGATCCTTTATTGTATGATTACATGATAGTGGAACAAACACTGGTAGCAGTTACATCTGTAAAATATCTGAGAGTATGCATACGGAACGATTTGAAGTGGAATGATCATATAAAATTAATTGTTGGTAAGGCGGATGCGAGGTTGAGATTCATTGGGAGAGTCCTTAGAAAATGTAGTCCATCATCAAAGGAGGTGGCTTACAAAACACTCGTTCGGCCTAAACTTGAGTATTGCTCATCAGTGTGGGATCCGTACCAGGTCGGGTTGACAGAGGAGATAGAGAAGATCCAAAGAAGAGCAGCGCGTTTCGTCACAGAGCTATTTGGTAAGCATGATAGCGTTACGGAGATGTTTAGCAAACTCAAGTGGCAGACTCTGCAAGAGAGGCGCTCTGCATCGCGGTGTAGCTTGCTCGCCAGGTTTCGAGAGGGTGTGTTTCTGGATGAGGTATCGAATATATTGCTTTCCCCTACTTATACCTCCCAACGAGATCACGAATGTAAAATTAGAGAGATTTGAGTGCGCATGGAGGCTTTCCGGCAGTCGTTCTTCACACAAACCATACATGAGTGGAACAGGAAAGGGAGGTAATGACAGTGGCACGTAAAGTGCCGTCCGCCACACACCGTTGGGTGGCTTGTGGAGTATAAATGTAGATATAGATGTAGATGAAAAGCGGTTTACTTATCTGGAGATTAGTGACAGGGAGCGACCAATGTATTTTAAGCAATATTACAAAAATGTTGTGGAATTGTGGCCATTAAGAAGTAGATTTTTGATTCTTAGTACTTTGAAGACACTGTACAACACTTGCATTTGATTTTACACAAAGCACATTTCATCAATGAGTAAAACACTTTGTGTTGGGGACTTCAGAAGTTCAGTAGGAGGTAGCAATAAAATACAGATTAAAGATATCAAATTTTTAAAAAAGTTTATTTCAAATTGTGGCATAGCGTTAGAAGTTTCCTGTTCTTAGAACTTTGGAGAGACTGCACAGAAGTTTCATCATTTTTCATTTTACAAAAATTATTTAGTACTATATTTACAGTGGTCCATATAATTTTCTTACACATTTCTGATACAGTGTGCTGAGGACAAGAACTTTTGCACAACAGATCAGCAGCCATAACTATTTTCCAAATTAGTTCAGCTGCTAGTGCTCTTTGATTCAGCAGCTTCAGGAATGATGATGTTGCCAACAACTTTTGTAGAGTCAAGTAACTGTACATAACTACTGTCACAGGAAATTCACATGCGAATTTCAAACTTTCTCTGTCCAATTGTCTAATTAAATTAAACTGTTTCTCATTTGTCATTGACCTATCCAGTATCAAAAAATCTGTGCAGTCACTGCACTGAAGTTTCCTAATCAATGAGTGGCAACAGAAACCAGCAATGTAAGTTAAAACTGGCAGTTCAGATTCAACATTTTTTTAAATCATCTTCACTGATATTGACATTAAAGGTATATTCACTATCATTCACACTGCTCTCAGTACTTTCATCACAACTATGCAGCTCTACAATTCTCAGCTTCTCTTGTGGGTGAACATTGAGTTCTAAAACGGTCATGAGTCTTAACTTCTTTTCAATTTTTAACAACTGCCTAAGTGAGATATGATACTGACATCCTAATAACTGTCTATATAGACCAAACCTTGCTTCCAGAAAATCAGTCTGGAACTTACTTGGCAGAATATATAACATATTTAGTTCCTTGCAACAGTATTCAGTTACTTGCATTAAGCCATTTGTTGTGAGTCGAAGTGCTGTGTGTGTTTTCACAGACAATTTACCATTCCATGACTCTAAACTTCTCCATTTATCTAACCAAGTAAGAAATTTATCAAGAAAACTGTAACGTATGTCTCCTGCTTTATTGGTCAGAGGCTTCTGCACTCCTTCCTTATGGTGAAGTCCCTTCAGAGGTGTATTAACATTGACAATCCCCCACCAAGTCCTAATAAGATTTATAAATTTAGCAGTACCTTCCCAGTTTTCTACATTATGAACTGGCCCCAACTCAACCATGCCACTTTCTACATAATCACTGAATATTTGAGTCATCAGCTTAACATTTTGCGTTTCTAAAGACAAAGGCCACAGGCCTTTCACAGACAACCCATAACCATATTTTAACAGTTTTTGGCTTTCTAAGTCATGTACTTCTCTAACTGCAGCAAAAGATGCATACCTAACAATATCAGAATTATCAAAATCTGGATAACAAAATGTTTGCCTGTGGTTTTTCAGATTTATCCAATTGTTCCTTATGCACTTAAAAATATGGACAGTTTCATGCAGAAAAAACATTGGTCATTTACTATCTGTAGGAGATGAGTATACAAAACTGGCTTGTGGTGGATTTGCAAAGTATGTAACACATTTTCTGTTAATGGCATTATTATCTGTAACAAGTGAAACAACCTGAAAGCCAGCTGCTTCTATACCTACTACTAAAGTTCTTACTACATGAAACAAGCTCTCTGCATTAATTTTTTTCACAGGCAATACATGTACATCAGTTTTGAAAGGAGAAAGAATACTCTGAATCATGAATACATGTGCACTGGTTGCTATTTCAGCAGTATCCAAAGTCATTCCAGTAATATTCCCCCCTTTATAATCTACATATGGTTTGATGTGAATCTCATCTAGCATAAAGGTAACAAACAGTTCATGTGGTTCCAAACATGAAACTTCATCTTTCAAATGACTTAAAAAATTTGGATTACTTGGGTTCACATTTATATTACAACTAAGCTTCCTTAATGTGTTTGGACATGGTAGAATGATCAAAACCTCTGGATAAAATTTATGGTGTGCCATGGATTGAAGACATAATGCACAGTGCGACAGAGTGAAACAACCTTCCTCTTACCTTCTTTCACTGGTAATGCTTCAAGAAGGGAGTGAATAATGGACATGTGTAAATCACTTTCCCTGCCACTAATATAGTCTGTACACAGCTTAATCACATTTTCTACTTCAGTTACACTGCAAACTTTCTATGGAACTGTGCTGGCAACAATCTCAGCACCATTTACATACAATTTAACACTGAGGTTTCTACAATCTGTTAAATACACAGTATCATATGGAGTTTTCTTAAAGTTAAGGCAGAGGAACAGTATACAGTCTTCTTTCAGAACCTTACTCCACTGTTGATTTAATGTAACATTCTTACTTTTTTTCAAAAATTCACTATAATCTTGAAAACTGTCATTTTCCCTTTGTGCAGAAGCTGTCTCTATACTTTCAGATATAGCTTTACTTACGGCATCTGCTTCTAGCCGTTGTCTTCTTTGACTTGGGAGCTCTCGTTGAACATCTTGTCTTGAGCTTAAATAACTGGGACAGTTTGGCAGGACACATGGCGCTGCATTTTCTTTCAGTCTTGGTTTTTCTAGAGGCAATGTCAAAGATCTCCCTGTTTTGCAGTCAACTGCTGTGCTTTGAAGAATCAGGTCACTCTGACTGCAGTGTTCTTGACAAACCTGGAAAGGAAATGAAAAGAAAATTGTTCCATAATAATTTTGAAATTAATTAATTGTACTTAAGATATAAAGATTTCACATTAGTGAAAGTATGCTGCACATCTTTGACACAATGTGAGATAAGTACGTAACATTACCTTAAAATGTTTTGTTGTTAGTAATGCAAAAATGCTACTCATCAAATGAAAAAACTTTAGGGCCAGGGCATTTGGTAGCCTGAATTGCATTTGTAACTGCTAGCCTAAATCAAATATACTGCTTACATTGTTATCTATAGTTTTACGTTAACTTACACACTTTACAGTTAATACATACTGAAACATTCTAAATTGGAACAATAAAAATCGTTTAAACAATACTTTCAATGAAAGTAAACAGTGGAGTCTTTGTAGTTGTAATTTATTCTTACGAAATTAGCTTCGGTTTTTTGTTAATAATGCAACTTGTTACTACTTACCACTGAATGTTCAGAGGGAGTGAAGTTCTGCCGTCGAATAGCATGTGTCCACTTCTTCCTCAGTTCAGCGTCCTTTGGAAATCTGAACACAGATATCTTTTTCCCAGTCTGGTAGGTGGCAGTACAGCTCGGTACACAGCACTTATTCACCATAGTGTAACGGACAAGTACTTTGTGGTGGTGAAAGAGGTATCAAAATAACAACAGTTTCAGCAAGTCACAGCTCGACACTCGAAAGCAATCCACTCACAGCAATATACTATCGCCATATTGGGCCGCTTGTCGTGACATCATGGTGACCTAGCAACCCTTGTTGGTTGGCCTTGTTTTCTCGGATGTGTCGCTACCACCATCTACATATGTACATATCCCTATCTCATGACTTATGTCACCTCAGTGTATTATTACACCTCCTTTGGATGTGTCCAGTTTTGCTTAAAAAAATTACCATCCAGTGTAATGAAGTACTCAGATAGTTGTGAAGATATTTGATATGATCATATCCCAGCTATTACTGAAGAATGTGGTCTAGTGTCAGATGTCTTTTACAAATTAAGGAAGTTGTAATTTACCTGTTCATTTGCATCTACTGTTTGCTAAATAACAAGTGCAAATAAAAAAAGCTGTGTTTCACACTAGTAGTTTTTCCTGAATTCCTGCTGATACTTTTAGAGAAGCTTCTTTTCCTGCAGGAATGTCATAATGTTTGAAAATAATGGTCTGTATTTGTGTGCATCTGTTCGTGTAGCCTGCTGGAAAACAAGGAGTGATGTGCTCTTAGGCAGCAATGTGGAACTGTCGGGTGCACTTGAGATGCTCATTAAATGTGAACAAGAAAAAGGACAAGTTTCCTTAACGTATATAATGTAAAATCAAATTTTATTTCTGTCAGAGCCCAATGCCTTGTTTGCTTTAAATAGTCTTAATTGTTTTCCATTTCCAGGAGTTATTATATCAATATCCCTCATTAATACCTTTTTAATAACTGAATGTCATGTTTTAGTTTTCTGTAAACTGTCTTCTGTTTAAACATAAGATGAATTCATGAGAGATTGAATGAGACATTTGGATCCATTCACTGATAGTACATATGACCAGAATGTCCTAGAATTTTGTGTTATATATTTTACCAGAGATGATTGTATGTTTCATGCAAAGCCCTGCTTGAGATTTTCACTCTGCAGTGGAGTGTGCACTGATATGAAACTTCCTGGGAGATTAAAACTGTGTGCCGGACCAAGACTTGAACTTGAGACCTTTGCCTTTCGTGGGAAAGTGCTCTGTCAAGCAAGAGCTTCTGTAAAGTTTTGAAGGTGGGAGACGAGGTTCTGGCAGAAGTAAAGCTGCGAGGACGGGTCGTGAGTTGTGCTTGGGTAGCTCAGTTGGTAGAGCACTTGCCCGTGAAAGGCAAAGGTCCCGAGTTTGAGTCTTGGTCCGGCACACAGTTTTAATCTGCCAGGAAGTTTCAAAGCCCTGCTTATTTATGGATTCATGATCTGCTAATAAGTTTTCTCTCATCAGTTTCTGTGCAGCGCTTTTGTAACAAGTGTATAGTAGTATCTGTTTTTGCAACATTCTCCAAATGGAATAATTAAACCAAGGTTTTTGTTGTCTTTTATTACTTTGCTTGGTATATATTGATCTAGACCACAGTTTATAATGCATTTGAGCTGTAACCACAATTGTCATGTGTGTGTGTGTGTGTGTGTGTGTGTGTGTGTGCATTGGGTTTGAGGTCAATTGACTCAGTTCATAATTCAAATAGTTTTACAGATGATCTTTATCCTTTTAATGATCATCATTCCAGGATGTCTAAAATATTTCTTTTGCATGTGCACTGTCAGTATAGTTGTTCAAGACAGTTATCTGAAAATATATTAACTATTACTTTGCAGAGTTGACTGTCATTACTGCTGGTAATGTCTATATAATATTCCCAGTTGATACTGAGTATGTTAAAATGATCACATGATACTACTGTAAGTTCAGGATACTTCTGTGCCAATGAGTTTAGGCTGTCTTTGAATGACTCTGAGACCAATATTTCTGAATCTTGTGGCCAGTCGAAGCATTCAGTTATGAATCTAACAAAGAAACACCACTAACTTGACCTCATATTTTAAGAAGGAAAAAGCACACTTGCGAGATATCAGCCCAAGAAATTGAACCTGTTTGAAATTTTTGGCCTTAATTCAAATAGTATGCAGTTATGGACTTCTGAACATATATCTTTTAAACATGTAGGTGCATTGGTTACCAACTGCTCTGAACTTTAAATTACTCCTCTCCAGAAATATTTCATGCAAATAAAACAACTTATAAATTCATGAACATGCTTTTTGTAAGCTTCTTACATCTACTCCAGTGTCACATCAGGAAGAAGGTACTCAGTATCAAAAGGTTCTCTTTGGTAGACTGACTTGTATTTAATTATTTGAAGAATCAAATTGCTAGCAATTCTTTTTATTACTGTGACTGGTTTCAATAGATCTTGTAACATTATTGTTTGTACATGCTTGTTACAATACTGAAAGTCATATATTGAAGTTGCATCATTTAAAATGTGGCAGGGAACATCAGCTTGTCACAAGTAAGATAACACACAATTAAAACATACAGCCTGTTGTGCTGATATCCCCAGTATACTGAGAACCTTCCACTCTATGGTGTAGTACACATTATTTTGAAACTTCCTGACAGATGAATACAGGTCTTGAACTCTGTACCTTGCCTTTCATGTATATTAAACATAATGGCTCAGCTATTCAGAAATGATTCACAAAACCCATCCTCACAAATTTCAATTCTACTCGCACCTCTCCTCTACTTCACAGAACCTCTGCTACATACCTAGCTGAGTCAGCATCCATGGAGGATAATATATCATGAAGAAATGGCTTAGCTATGGTTTAGGTGTTGTTTTCAGACTGAATCATTCAATTTGTTATAGGTTGTGTATAGTTTTGAAACCTCATACAGATTAAACTGTATACCTGACTGAGAATCAAGCCCAAATCCATGCTTTTCATGGGCAATGAATTTCAACAATCCTAAACTTGGAAAAAGAAGAAAGGGATGTAACTGAAATACTTTCATTTTGTTGATGGTACCTATAGTACACATGAAGTTATAGAAAAATTCTATACAGAAAATTTAAAAGTAAAGCTCAAAATCAATTATAATGAGACTAAAGTAATATATAATCAATGCAGTAGAAGAACTTCACATGGAAATTTTAAATTTAATGCTCAAAATCATTTGTAATAAGACTGAACTAATATAAGATCAATGCACTGAAAAGGAAATTGTATGAATTAATAATGTATTCATGAAAATAGTTGAAGAGATTTGAATGTAAGATTGTTAAAGAGCATGACATAATGGACAGCAAACGAACTAAATGGAATAGTCAAGTGTCTTGGACACTTTTTGCCAATTAAATAGAGTTTCAAAAATAAGTTTCTGAAGTTTAGATGTTGTGTGTATTACTAGTTTTGATGTGTGGAAGTAGACATCAAATTTTAATGTGAATACCATTCAAAAACTAAAGGTTGCTTAAATGGAGTGAAAGATGTAATTATGACTGTCATGAATACAAAATTGAGTTTGTGGGCTTTGTAACCAGGAACTGATTATAAACGCACCAAAATATTTAATTGCTATGTATGTGAAGAGATAACAAAACAACCAATTTGAAGACCTTATTGCAGGTGCATAACTGTCATTAGAAAACTTGACACAGTGAAATGAATTCATATGACTGAAAACCATAATGTACAGAGAAGTGTAGATGAGGGTTTCTCCAGTAGAGGATGTCACATAACTGATGCTCATGCTATATAAGCACTTTTTTCAGTACACGTTCTTCTAAAAGTGATGATTTTACTGTGTTTTTTTCCAGAAAGCTATGGACCATCAATACACACTTATTAACCTATTGAAAAGACCTTGTCCTCATGATTCATTTCTTCAGAAATTTAATAATACAATTTTCTGCTAGGGCTTTATTTCTTTGGGTGAAAGTGGCAGTCACTCTCAAAGTTAGGTTGGTTCTTTTTGCACAATTTAAAACAGTGTTTAGATATTACACCCAAAGGATCAGATGAAAAATGTAATTTATGTGATATGGTTCATTTCTGCAGCATTTGATGTAATTATTTGAACCATGGGTATATCCAGTTATGAGGTATAGGTCATTTCTACAGAATTTGATCTATAAGGGGTGTTCAAAAAGAAATGAGCCGGAGTCTGGAATGTGCAAACCAGTGACAGGAGGGTAATATTGTGATGTGTGTAATGAGATGTGGTTCCGACCAGAGTGTGAAAGTTCACAGCCCATTGCTATAGGGCAGGCGTGCATGTCACATGACTATACAGAGCTAGCAGCAGCATGCATCAATCATCCAATGCTGCCAGTCACATTGCAGACAGCGACATGGAGGCATCAACAGAAGAGCAAAGAGGTGTTGTTCATTTTCTGACAGTGGAAGTAGTAGGAGGAATGGATATTCATTGACGAATGCCACAAGTGCACGGCAAGCAATGCATGTCCCTTGCAAGGGTCAAGGTGTGGCACAAGCACTTCAGGGAAGGACAGGTGTTGTTAGCTGATGATGCATGGTCTGGAGCACCACACTGCATTACCAATGACATCATCCAGCTGGTGGATGCTCTCACTACCCAGGACTGCTGGGTGACAGTGAAAGCCATAGCCACCGTAGTCAGATTGAGCATCAGAAGTGTTCACACCATCATGAAGGAACGACTGCACGTGAGCAAAGTGTGTGCCCAATGGGTGCCCCACAGTCTTCAAGCACACCAGGAAGCATGTCAAATGGCCCACTGTCTTGCTCATCTGCAGTGCTATGCTCAGGAAGGGAATGCGTTGCTGGTATGAGTGGTGGTTGGAGATGAGTCATGGTGCCATCACTTTGAACCAGAATCAAAACAACAAGTTCTCCAGTGGAAGTATTCAGGGTCACCAAAAAAAACTGATACACTTCCTGCAGCAGAGGACATCAGTGAATGACCAGTGTTACTCACAAACCTTGACCATCCTTCACCAAGCAATCAAATCCAAATGACCAGGCAGTCTCACCCGTGGGGTCATTCTGCTCCACGACAATGCAAAGCATATGGCAAACACAGTCGTGGCACTCCTGCAGAAATTGAAATGGAAGGTTCTTGGCCACCCTCCATACAGTCTGGACCTCTCTTTCTGTGATTATGCAATTTTTGGTCCCCTTAGAAAGGCTCTGAGGGGCAAACGATTCACTTCAGACAATGACATCCAGCTGTATGTGCAGAACTGGTTAACATCACAGCCCCGGGAATTTTATGAGACAGCCATTCACCACCTTGCGTCACAGTGGGACAAGTGTCTCAACAGCCAGGGTCAATATTTCTAACATACAGGTATTGGTGTCTGTAATTATGCTTCCGCCTTGTTTCTTTTTGAATGCTCCTTATATTATCTGAACTGTAGGTACATTCCTTGAGTAATTATACAAAATTTTACAGTGTACATGTGTCAGTCAAGAGAACAATTTTGTGCATTATACAAGTATATCTTTCTCATCCACATTCATACAGACTTTTTTTTATGTCATTAGTTATGAAATTTCCCACCAGAATTGCATAAGAGATGAGTGCCTAAATAGACAAAATTTTTATTGTAATCAAATATTTTAAAATGTTGTTTTCTGCTTATTCATAAACAGACTCTATTCAGTTACCAATAATTCACCATGTGGGAAAAATGCCAATTGTTACCAAGGTCACTGATTAGTGATTAATTTCATGATAGGCACCTTTAGGTGGAACCAGCAGCATATCAGATGGGTGGCTATGTATAATGCTCTACATTTAAAGTTTAATTTCAGTGCATTAATTAATAAATATCTCTTCAACTTAGACATTGTCTACCACATAAAAACAATAAAATGTGGTATCAGTGCAGAGGAGAATAAATGTTTGCCAGACTTGTGAAGCAGAGTTAACAAATTCAAAACCAAAGCTGAAACAACTGAAATAAAGTGGGAACTCAATTACAGAATAGGATGATTTAGTTATTAAAGAAAATGGCCAAATGATACAGGCATTACATATGCTTTTTAAAAGCAAACACTTGCACATATTGAATAACATTTTAAGCAAAATGTAAACTACCTATTCATTGGCATAGAGGCTGTACAGCAGATATCAACAATTTTACCACCAGCACCACTGTTAAATTATGTGTGTGTAATTTTTGAAAGGGTAATATGGTCAGTAATGAGCAGTCAATTGCATATAAGGTTGTAGATAATGAATTGCTATTCACAACTGGCTTGAACTACATAAAGATCATCTGCACTACAGAAGACTGTCTAAAAGCAGAGTTGTATAGTTAGTTGCATTCTGCACCTGGCCTTACATTAGGATCTCATTATTGTAGAGATTGTCAGAATGGTGGAGGTACTGCCATATCTCATAAAAATTGGGTAAAATATGGGGGTTTGACTTAGTTATTGAAATAAAGGTAATGATTTCAAACTTGAAGTTCTAGAAACCAATATATTTATTCCTTACCTTTATTGTTTTGCAACTGGCAGTATTAACATATTGTACAAAAATCTTGGAATAGTTATAAATAAATTTCACCAAAACAAAGAAATTCTTTTTTTATATTATCTTCAATGTTGTTTTTCAAACTTCAAGTAATGTGAGAGAATCTCTGTTGTCTCTCACAAGATTGTGCAGTCTGAAAGATACTGTAACATTTCCCATTAGATGCAAAAACCATTCCAAAAACAACTTTAGACCAAATATTTTATGTAGCTGTTTGTTTTCTGGGGTGGCGCTGAATTATCCTACTAAATTTACTTGCTAATAACAGTATTTTGTTATTTCGATAAACATCCCTAATGATTGTCACATAAGCAGTGACATAAAGGTAGAAAATTCATGTTTTTGAATCCAGAAAGCTCTATGCAACGGAAACTGCAGATCTTTTTGCCATTTTCATTGTGAAATTGCCGGCTTATTCATGTCTGGGGTAGTAACAGAGGGCTGTTTGCCTGAGTTTCCTGCTAGCATAGTGAAAGGTGTTTGCTACTGCAAGGGAGGTCTTGTTTGTTTTCTAATCTCGATGGAGGCAGATAGAGTATCAGAAACGCAATTTTAAGAAATTCTTGCTCCACCAATTTGTTTTATTGCTACCTTTATTCTATACTGGCACCCTGTGGATGTCAATATGAAACTCTTGTAGAATTTCATACTTGTTACTGCCTACCTTTTTCCGCTTCTGTCAATAATTGAATTGACCTAAGTGTGGTACTGAATGATTTTTAACTGAATTTCATTATGAATCTTCACGCCCTGGTAAATTTGCACACTTTCATGGTAGGTCAGCACAGGGAAACCGGTATGACTGGTCTGAACTTTGACACAGACCATTTCGTGGCCAAATGCAGATAAAATTTTCCTAATTTGTAATGATATGGGGTACTTTGTCTTACTAAAAGAGTTATATTATCTGGATAAGCTGAAATTCATTTTTATTAGTACAGTGCATACTAATTAGCGTTTCTTCGTTCATATATATCTTATATTTACGTGTTGTGTTTAACACACTAATCAGCATTAATATCATCTTACACATGATTGAAAACAGTCTGACAAAGTCTGGATGGTTTTTCAATTTCACGTCTGTGCATAGTATGTTGGTAGCACTTTGTTGCCTTGCATGTTATGCTGTGTAGCAGACTTTATCGCTGTGTGGATCAGCATAATGAAAAGGCGAGGGGTCTCGCTCGATTTGTCCATGACTGTACCATTACTTTTTGATAGAGGTACAGTTACTGAATGTCTGTAAGTTGACAAAGTTATTCCACTCTTTAAAAAAAGGTGGGAAAAATAATATAGGAAATTAAAGACCTATATCATTGTTACCTGTGGTCTTTTATTTGTATGGATTCACAGCCACTATGCATTTCTTCAGGGAAGTCATTTTCCTGTCTCAACCATTTTATTTTGAGATAACCTTTTTATTTCATTATTTAGTGAATAGCTGATTTCACCCCCTTCAGTATTATCAAACATGAAATTTGTATGTAAATAGGAAAGGAAAGTTACCCTCTTGTGTGTTTTGCCCCTGTGGCAGCATGCAACACATCAATGTGTATTAGTGTAATTATTTAAAATGGAATTTACCCATGGTATGGTCACAATCTTAAAATCAAATGGAGTGTGTATCATGACATAGTGACAAAGCTTTGTGTGGGTCCCATTTTTTTCCGTTTTCCATATGGATTTCGTGTTTGAGATATTAGCTTGGTAAAGCACAAGAGAGAAAAAATTAGCTAGCAGCTAAATAATGAGATAAAGTGGTTATTTAAAAAAGAAACAGCCTTTGCAGGAAAATGACTTCCTTCAAGAAATTGCTACCTGTGTATGGTAAACTTCTGGAATGATTAAATGATTTTCTTGAAAGAAACCAAATCCTATCTAATGCTCAACATGACTTCAGGAAGAATAAATCTGCAACAAGTGCTATAAAAGAGTTCATACACTGTACCCTAGTTGCTCTTGTCAACAAATAAAACAAAACAAAACACCTGGAATCTTCATAGATCTATAAAAAGCATTACATGTCAACAACAGCAGAATTTTATTAGAGAAATTGTAGTACTATGGCATCAGAGACATCCTTTTGAACTGGTGTAGGTCACATCTTAGAAACAGGAAACAGGAAGTGGCAATAGAACGCAATTAACAAGGGTGTGTTGGAACTTTCGCCTCTTATTATTGAAATATTACATAAAGTGTGCTCCATGGTTTAATTCTGGGACCAGTGCTGCTCTTTTGATATGAAAAAAGTACCACTGAGTATAACTGCTACTATCAGTACACTCTTTGTGGATGATACCATTATCCTCTTTAGTAACAAAAATGATCATAATCTTCAAGAGACCATAAACAAGAAACAAGTGATTTTGATGATTAATTTAAATGAAAGGACTGTATAACCACCATACAAAAAAACTGCCTTCCTGTACTTTCATCTAAGAACCGAGAAAATTATGCCCCATATGAAGATTAATGTCTCTGAAATTCCTCCACATCAGAAACAATGGTGGTTCCAGAACTGAAAGTATATCAACAAAAATTGCATTTTGAAACTTTCAGAATTTGTATTTAGAAGAGCCTTTTCACTAAACATGCCATGTATGTTTTCACCAACCATGTAAGAAATTAATTTAAATGATGATATATGGCCAATAGTACTTTACTTTGTCCTAAGGCAAATCACAACATTCTGTAGGGGAAACATACTTTATGGTGCTGAATGTGCAATTTTTACTTCAGTTGCTTCATATTTAACTAAGAAAAAGTAGAGTATCATGAGAAGCTTTTTCATTTGTTCAGTGAGGAAATGTGTGACCGAAGACTATAACACCTGATACTAGGTCCACATCTGTTTTTTCTTCTGTTGCATACTGATAAACCAGAGTGCTTCTCTCTGCTGATCTGAATACTGCCATCTAGAATAAAAGAAATTCACAAACTGAATGAATTACAGAAGACAAAATATATGCAGTTTTATACAATGCAATGTTTGACTTCATAGATAGCAATGCAGCCTTATGGAAAGGGAATATGTTAAACAAGGTGTGTGGTTATAATTTATCTGTAATGCTAAAAACATGTATTATAAGTCACATATTATACTCCTTTTCAACACTAAAATTCCATGAGTTTTCAGCTGTGTGTGTTTTTTGCATTTGGTGTCAAGTACAGTGCCATTAAAAGCAGCAGTCACACACAGATGAAAACTTACAGAATTATTGAATTTCAGTGTCAAGTACAATGCCATTATGACGCCCCTCCCTTTCAACCACAAACATTTCCGACTTGGGGTTGTTTGCCTGCCTCGCTGATATGATAGCGTACTGCAAATGCAATCACAATGGAGTGGGTATAGCAGTCTGGATGATTGACCGATGTTGCCTTGTAACATCAGCCAACGTGGGTGTACTGTGCTGTCAGTGCAAATGGCCGAAAGCAAAGGGTAACTGCAGATCTTTCTTTTTCTGAGGTCCTGCAGCTGTAGTTTATGGTTAAATGATGATACCTTCCTCTCAGGTAAAATATTCGAGTTAAAATACACCCCATTTGGATCTCTGAGCAGAGACTACTCAAGAGAATGTCATCTTCTGGAAAAACAAAATGGGCATTCTACATGTCGGACTGTGGAATGTTAGATCCTTTAATGGGTAGGTAGATTAGAAAATTTAAAAAGAGAAATCAATAGGTTGGATTTAGATATAGTGGGAATTAGTGAAGTTCAGTGTCAGGATGCACCTAACTTCTGGTAATGTGAATACTGGGTTATAAATACAAAATCAAGTTGCAGTAATGCAGGACTGGAATTTGATAGTAGGAAAAGGAAGAGAAGCAAAAATAGTAGGAGAATAGGTAATGGAAGAAAGGAATTAAAGAGGAAGCTACATGGTAGAATTTTACACAGATGATTATTTAATCATTCCAAACATGGTCTAAGAATCATGAAAGAAGGTCTATATGTGGAAGAGATCTGGAGAAACTGAAATGTTTCAGATTGACTATATAATTGTAAGACAGAGATTTCAGAACAATTTTAAACTGTAGGACATTTCTATAGACTGGTGTGGACTCTGACCATAATTTATTGGTTATGAGCTGTAGATTAAAAGTTAAGAAATTGCAAAATGGTAGGAAAATAAGAAGATGGGACATGAATAAATTAAAAGAACCAGAGTTATCTGAGAGGTCTAAAGGGAGCATTAGACAACAATTGAAACAGGGGAAAGGAACACAGCAGAAGATAAATGGGTAGCTTTGAGAGATGAAATAGTGATGGCAGCAGAGGATCAAATAATTAAAAAGGCAACACCTTGTAGAAATCCTTGGATATCCCAGGGGGTATTGAATTTAATTGATGAAAGCAGGAAATATAAAACTCCAGTAAATGAAGCAGGTGAAAAGGAAAGCAGATGTCTAAAAATGAGATTGACAGGAATTGCAAAATTGTAAAGCAGGCATGGCTAGAGGACAAATGCAAGACTCCAGAAGCATGTATAATGAGGGGAATGATAGATACTGCTTATAGTAAAATTAAAGAGGCCTTAGAAACAAAACAAGCAGCTGTGTGACTTTCAAGAGCTCAGATGGGAAACCAGTACTAAGAAAAGAAGGGAAAGCTGAAAGATGAAAGGAATATAAAGAGAGAGGTATACAAGGTAAGTGAACTTGAAAGCAGTTTTATAGAAAGGAAAGAGGAAATAGATGAAATGAATCTGAAGGAACTTTTAAACACCAAGATCGCTAGTAAAGCATTTATTAGATGTAGGTAACTGTTTTTAGTATACAATGTTGCCATTTTTGGATCTTAAGCTTTATAACAGCCAAAGATGGCAAATAGTCTTTGCTGAAACCAGTTACCTATATCTGATAAATACTTTACTAGCAGTCTTGGCATCTGAATGTTCAGAGTCTACACTATCGCAGATCGCCCCCACACTGATTCAGGGAATGTAGAAGTAGATGAAGATGAGATACAAGATATGATACTGTGAGAAGAATGTGACAGAACACTGATAGACCAAAGCTGAAGTAATGCCCCGGGTGTAGACAAAATTCTGTCAGAACTACCAATATCTTTGGGGCAGCCAGTCATGAAAAAACTAGTCCATTTGGTGTGCAAAATACCCTCAGACCCCAAGAAGAACGTAATAATTTCAGTTCCATTGAAACCAGATTCTGACAGGTGTGAATATAACAAAACTATAGGTAATGACTGGAAAATAATGACAGGAATTCCTTATAGAAGAATGGAAAAGCTGGTAGGAGCTGACCTTGGGGAGATCAGTATGGGTTCTGATGGTCTATAGGAACATGTGAGGCAATATTTGCCCTATGATTTATCTTAAAAGATAGATGAAAGAGTGGTGAATCTGTATTTGTAGCATTTGTAGACTTACTGTAAGCTTTTCATAATGTTGAAATTTGAAAGGTAGAAGGGTTAAAATACAGGGCACAAAAAATCTTATATACAACTTCTACAGAAACTAGATGACAGTTATATAAGAGTTGAAGGGCATGCAAGAAAAGCAGTAGTTGAGAAGGAAGTGAGGCAAGGTTGTAGTCTATCTCTGATATTATTTAATCCGTACATTTAGCAAGCAGTGAAGGAAAGCAAAACAAAATTTGGAGAAGTAATTAAAGTTCAGTGAGAGCAAATAAAATTTTTGAGGTTTTCCAGTGACTCTGTAGTTCTGTCAAAGACAGCAAAGGACTCTGAAGAACAGTTGAATGGCATGAACAGTGTCTTGAAAGGAGGTTATAAGAACAACATCAACAAAAGCAAAACAGGGGTAATAGGATGCGGCCAAATTAAATTAGGGAAAGCTGAGGAAATTAGATTAAGAAGTAAGAAACTATTAGTAGTAGATATTATTTGTTACTTGGGCATTAAAATAACTGATGATGGCCAAAGTAGGGAGGATATAAAATGCAGTCAGGGAATTACAAGAACAGTGTTTCTGTAGAAGGAAAATTTGTTAACATCTGATATAAATTTGAATGTTAGGGAGTCTGCAGTGTAACTATGTCCAAAACTGAAATGTGGGTCATAAGCAGTTCAGTCAAGAAGAGAACAGAAGTTTTGAAATGTGATGCTATAGAAGAGTGCTGAAGATTAGATGTGTAGATCATGTAACTAATGAGGACGACTCGGAGAAATGCATGATACACACTGTGCTGTCTTACAATATGTTTATTCACAACTGGTTTCGATCACGGACCATCTTTACAGTGTAAAAATATCTATTGTGGCAACTTCATGTGTCATACATGCTATTTAACCAGAAAAGTATACACCATAAGTGACTTGCAAATGTGAGAAAAAGATACTTAATATCAAAATACTGGCTGAAACATTGAAAATATGTAACAGCAGTAAGTACGCAATGCCATTGCTCAGACACTGCTAGCCACTTGGGATTAGCAAAGCGGTCTGAGGCACTGCAGTAATGGATGGTGTAGCTGGTCCCGGCGGAGGTTTGAGTCCTCCCTCGGGCATGGGTGTGTGTGTTTGTCCTTTGTTTAGGTTAAGTAGTGTGTAAGCTTAGGGACTGAGGACTTAGCAGTTAAGTCCCATAAGATTTCACACACATTTGAACTTTTTTTTTTTTCAGACACTGCTGTTACATGTTTTCTAGTTTTCAATGTTTCCTGCTTGCTTAAGCCAGTATTATGGCGTTAAGTATCTTTTCCTGACATTTGCAAGTCAGTTATCGCATATACCTTTCTGGTTAAATAGCATATAAAACATGTGAAGTTGTCACAGTAGATACTTTTCCATTGTGAGTGTGGTCCATGATCAAAACCGGCTGTGAATAAATATATTGTAAAGCAGCACAGTGTGTATCATGTATTTCTCCAAGTATATCGATGCTGTTGGTGATCACCTGAGAAAAATTTTTAGTAAGGAAGAACTGAATAGAGCTGGAGAGAAAAGAAATTTGTGGCACAACTTGGATAAAACAATGGATCAGTTAATAGAACACATTCTGAGACATCAAAGAATCATCAGTTAAGTATTGGATAGAAGTGTGTGTGTGTGTGTGTGTGTGTGCATGTGTGTGTGTGTGTGTGTGTGTGTGTGTGTGTGTGTGTGTGTGTCTGTTGGGGGGGGGGGGGGGGGCGAAGGAAGGGAGGTAAAATAGTCATTTGGAGATGAAGAGCCTTACACAGGATAGTGCAGCATAGAGAGCTGCAGCAATCAGTTTTCAGACCGAAGACAAAAAAATAAACACACACAGTGCCATTAGTACACTTATCACAAAGTATTACAAAAAAGCAGTAGGGATAATATATATCGTGTGCATTTTCAGACTACATATAAACAACTGCACTAGCTTTCAAAAGTTGAGCATAATCAAGAGAACATAACATATTTAATGCCAGACGAATTACAAAACAAAGTAAAACTTAGTTGCAAGGAATTTGACATAAAACAGTATCTGAAACAAATAATTAGAAAAGTTCTCTAATTGAAGATTCTGTTTAAGAAAAGTAATGATACAAACAATAATAAACCAGTTACATGTGGTACTGTTCCCCATAGCTGGAACACACGATAGACAATAATAGCATGCTCTCTTTGATACCAAATGTTTCGAGAGCTATTGTCTCATTCCTCTCCTAACAATAAGTTATGAGGATGCATGAAAGAGCTCTTCATGGTACTTGATAGTATGTAATTTGACTTCCCAATACATCTCAGACATGATCAATAGGAGTTAGGCTTGACCTTTCATTCATGTGGTGTATGTTTTCACCTCCATGAAATTCATCATCCACCAGAGCTGTTCAAAGCGTACAGATATTATTGCCTATGAAGAAGTTGTACATGTGACTGCAGTACTTCATCCCTATCAGAACCTTGCATTTGACTACCAAAGAAACAGTGAATATCTGAATGCTGAGGTAATGGAACTGGTGCCCTCACTAGGACCCCCTGATGACAAAATTGTTTTCCTTACATTATGTACTGGCTCCTACTGTCTTCCCAGACAAATGTGGAATTAATGGTGTTCATCTGAGGAAGACACATTCATTCTGGCCAAAATAAAGCTAACAGGCCCTTCTCTGTAATGCCCTGGATGGTAGAGAACATTTTTCACCTCTGGGATGTAAATCAACTGTTCTGAACTCAAATACATACATTAATCCTTGTTCCACAGATCATGAATATGACATTTTGTAATGATGTGGAACGTGTCACTTTAACATAAGTTTTCTTTACACAAAATATCTTCTTTTTTTTCAGTTACTACTTCATTTCTAAAAATTCATCTACTGCCTAGAAGGTGTCGTCATTCAGAAATTCTTTTAATTTGCTTTTAAATCTTGGTTGGCTATCTGTCAGACTTTTAATGCTATTTGGCAAATGACCAAAGATCTTTGTGGCAGCATAATTCACCCCTTTCTGTGCCAAAGTGAGACTTAATCCAGAATGGTGAAGATAATCCTTTTGCCTAATATTGTAGGTATGCACTTTGCTGTTATTTTCGAATTGGGATGGGTTATTAATAACAAGTTTCATAAGTGAATATATGTACTGCAAAGGTACTGTGAATATCCTGAGTTCCTTAAATAAATGTCTGAAAGGTGATGGTGGATGGGCTCCAGCTATTATTTTGATTACAAGTTTTTGTGCAATGAATACTTTCTCTCTTAATGACAAATAGCCCCAAAATTTGATGCCATATGAAAGCAGTGAATGAAAATAGGCATAGCAGGCTAATTTACTAATAGGTTTATCACCAAAATTTGCAAAAACTGTAATAGCATAAGTAGCTGAACCTAACCATTTCAGCAGATCATTGATGTGTTTCTTCCAATTCAATTTTTCATCAATGCACACACCTAGAAATTTGAATATTCTGCCTCAGCAACAGACTTCTGTTTATAGTCTATATTTATCAATGGTGTTATGCTATTTACTGTACAAAATGGTATAAACTGTTTTTTCTCAAAATTTAGTGGGAGTCCATTTGCTGAGAACCACTAAATAATTTTCTGAAAGACATTTGCCTGTTGGGTGTGATTACTATACTTGTATCATCAGCAAAAAGAACTAGCTTTACATCTTCATGAATATAGAGTGGAAAGTCATTAATATATATTAAGAAAATAAGGAACCCAAGACTGAACCCTGCGGGACACCATTCTTGATACCTCCCCAGTTAGAGGACTCTGCTGATTTTTGTAGGATATCTGTACTGATAATTTCAACCTTCTGCATTCTTCCAGTTATGTATCAAGTAAACCATTTCTGCACTGCCCCACTCATACCACAAAAATTCAGCTTATCTAGAAGAATTTCAGGGTTCACTCAATCAAAAGCCAATGAGAGACCACAAAATATCCCAGTGAGTAATGTTCAGTTATTAAATGCATTCAATATTTGATCAGTGAAAGCATATATAGCATTTTCTGTTGAAAAGCCTTTCTGAATATCAAACTGACATTTTGTTAGTAATTCATTTTTACAAACATGTGATGCTACCCTTGAATACATTACTTTTTCAAGAATTTTGGATACAGCTGTCAGAAGTGAGGTAGGGCAGTAATTGTTAGCATCAGACCTGTCCCCTTTTTTATGCAATGGTTTAACAACAGTGTATTTCAGTCTATCTGAAAAAATGCTGTGTTTCAGTGAGCTACTGCATATGTGACTGAGAGTTCTTTCTTTCCAAGCATTAATCCCAACTTTGCGGGGTCACCAGATGTGGCATGTTAATTTGAAGGGGTGGCCAGATGCCCTTCCTGTCACCAATGTGACTGAGAATCCTACGTATTAAAAGCTTTTAGTGCTCTGTTGGAAATGCCATCAATTCCATGTGAGCTTTTACTTTTCAGTTAATTTATTATATTCCTAATTTCAGTAGCAGGGGTGGGTTGACTTTCAGTTTTATCAGATTGCATAGGTATTGCCTCTTCCATATACTGCCTTGCATTTTATAATGATTAGCTGGATCCTGTTTTCTCTACCACACTTAAAAAATGATTGTTAAAAATGTTTTCTACTTCTGACTTCTTGTTAACAAACTTCTCATTGACTCTGATAGAAATATGGTCTTCCTGTGCTCTAGTTTGCCCTGTTTCCCCTCTAATAATATTCCAAATTGTTTTAATTTTATTATCAGATGTGCTAATCTCAGACATATTGCACACACTTCTGGACTTTTTAATAACTTTTCTTAATACAGTGCAGTAGCTTTTATAATGTTTCACTGCTTCGGAATCAGTACTCCTCCTAATACAAGATCCATTTCCCTTTCTGTTTACAAGATATTTTTATCCCTTTAGTAATCCATGGCTTTTTACATAGTTTCTTACAATTATATTTCAGTGTTTTCTTAAAGAAATTGTTTGCAAATATTCTCACAAAGGTATCATGAAATAGGTGAAATTTTAAATTAGCATCAGGTTCCCTATACACCTCATCCCAGTCCAACTGTTGCAAGCTTTCCCTAAAATTTTCAATTGTTAAATCATTAATTGAACACTCTATTTTGGATGACTGTTTTGCATTACTGTATGGAGCAATATTATGTACTGTAACTAGCTGTGCATTATGACAGACCTTTCTTTACAGAAAAGTTTTTATTTCATTAAATTTATCATGATCTTTGAAAAAATTATCAGTGTGCTGCTTTCCTATACCACCCGAGTGGGAAAATCGATAACTGATGTCAAATTGAAAGAACCAAGAAATACTTCAAGGTCAAGCTTTCTATCAGACTCTTTCAGAAAATCTACATTGAAATCCCCACAAACAATAATTTGCTTTCCTCTATATGACATATAGCACAACAGAGAATCCAAGTTTTTAAAAAATAGTTCAAAACTTCCCAATGGGGACCTATACATGGCTAAAATTATAAAAGTGTCATTATTTAGTTTAAGCTCACACACACATTCTATATGTTGCTCTACGCAAAATTTTTTAGTTTCCAAATTTTTCACAGTGTGGCAGATTTTAACATATATGGCAGCTCCTCCCCTGTCGATAGTATCTCTACTTACATGAGCTGAAAGCTTATATCCACCTACATTTACTATTTCCATACATGTGACTACATGATATCAAACATGCACCCAGTCAAGAAACTGCAACTCTGTGTAGACTATTATATGCCAGTTATTTGTCCTGATTGTTTGGCCTGACATTGGCTTCAAATCATAATTTTTCATGCATTAGAGCTCTCATCAAAGCCTTGAAATGCCATTTTGTGATACATTCAGTGGCTTTGAGTTTTGAGTCTGTTTTGGAAGAAATGCAAGACATGCAAGAATATCACCAAGCATAAGAGCATGCAGATTGGGTCTTTGTGGTACTGTATAGTATGTTACACCAAGAGATTGTATTCTGGTCACAGCAAATATGCAGGTATCACTTAGTCACTGTGTGTCTAACATTTTTTTTTGTTCTCTTTGTTGAAATATGTAATATTGTTTTCTTATACAGGTGGTACAGTTCTGCTTTGTAGAGACACTGCTTGTAGAGACAGTGTTTGCTCACCTTTTCTCTTTCTGTTTTCATTTTATTTTCCCAGTTATGCTTAATTTTTTGACTCGGGTGCATTTAATCAAGTATACATGATGATGACAATTTTTCTGTATGTTTACTCATCTGAACATGTGTTATTAACTGGTAACAATTTCAGAACAACAGCAACACTCACAAATATATGCATAAATAAAAAGACTTTTCACTATGTGTGTGTGTGTGTGTGTGTGTGTGTGTGTGTGTGTAGACACATGCATGTATATGCGAGTGTGCATACATTAATAAACTGAAATCTTGATTTATAGCATGAATATGCATAATTATATCTGGATATTCATTGCATTTGAAATCTTTCAGCTGATGAAATGGACCAGGCAGATGAAGAGCTGAGAGAAACAATACAGAATATTTGGCCTCTTCAAGCAAAGAAGATGCTAGATCTTCTGATACCTAGGAAAGAAGGTGAGTAATGGGTGTGAATTTTACACGTGGATAAGAAAGCAGACATGTTATACAATAAAATAGTGTACATATATCCTCTCTCAAATTCCAAGCCTAACAATTTTTATGATTACCACAGGTCAGAAGGTTTTTTTTATGTTCTATGGATGCAAGTTGTGGGTATATCACTAGGATGCAGAACAATCAAACTCATGGATAGTTTTTCCCCTAAAAGCCAACTATTTACATCTATGTTTGCTTAAGCAGTAAAAAATATTTTTGATAATTTTGTCTTGAGCAAAATGCTATTTTTTTCTTGGTCATTATTGCCCATACATGTTTGAGTGCTATTACACCATCCTCAGCATGTTTCTATTTCATTAGAAAAAAATATAAATATTACAAAAAATTTGATTGTTGGCATCACTGTTAGGCTGTTTGGATTACAGATGATATATTAATACTGTTTGTTGTTTCCAACTCAGTAATTTTTTTTTTTAGTATATTCAAGTGTTCATATAGTATATTCTCTTGGTAGCACTTAAATTTCATCACAATTCAAAGTCTTTATGCACTATCCAAAATTTCCTGTAAAAAGTGGAAAGACTTTCCGAGAAAAAAAAAGTTTAACTATATATTAAATTTAGTAAGTCCACCGAAAGCTGATCGGACATAGACAAATATTGCATTGTATACCTCTATGCATGAATATTGCACTTCTGTCAGTAATCAGGTTGAAATTTTCGACTTATGTGTGTAACTCATGTTTATGTGGTGCATCATGAACATGGTATACAATGTCCATTTGTGTATAGAGTAATTCTTGGCAGTGGATCATATAAAAGCAAATATGTATCAATGTGACATCGTCAGTATCCTGAGATAATTGAATAAGTCCCTACAGGAGCATGTAGCATAACCCTGCTCATGATTCTGATCGCTTTTATGTTTATGATAAAAATTTTATTTTCTTGTGATTACTTTCCTCAGAATATTATAGCATATAGCACAAGTGGCTGCGAATAACCTATGTAAGCAAATTTTTTGTGTTGAACTTAAATCATTCATAATTTTTTGTATGAGGGATTGAAAACATTGCACTCTCAATATTTCTTGGTCTCTACATAATATAATACGCTTAAACTCGGTAAGTAAATGTGCATATATATTATGATGTACCGCTTACAAATATATTCAGTCACAGCTTCAACTATGCCTACATACATACTCCACAAGCCACCATGCCATTCATGGCGAGGGGTACCTTGTACCACCCTCTCCTGTTTCAGTCACAAATGCAGCAGGGGAAAAAATGACTATCTACATGCCTCCATATGTTCCCTAATTTATCTTGTCTTCATAGTACTTACACAGAATGTACATTGGTGACAGCAAAATGACTCTGCAGTGAGCTGCAAATGATAGTTCTCTAAATATTCTCAGTAATGTTCCACATTGTCTTTCATACAGGGATTCCTATTTGAGTTCATGAAACTCAAGAAAGGGTCACACTTGTGCAGGAGTTCCCAAACTTTTCCTCTGATGGAACACTTTGAGAATCCTGGTACTTTGTATGAAAACCTTGTTTATTTTGAAGGTTAATATAATTTTAAAAAATGGGGACAAGTTTAGTTTTAAATTGTAATTAATAACACAGAAATCATTAAAAAACATGTAAAAAATAAGGAAAAAATGTCAAAAAATGCCATGTTATTAATAATTTTTCAGAGAGCACTTATTCACTTCCTGCAGAATGCTAGTGTTCTGCAGAACACAGTTTGGGAAACCCTGCACTAGTGTCCTATCTACAATTCTTATAGATGAGCCACACTTTCCTGAAACACTCCCAGTGAATCAAAATCTGACAATTGCCTACACTACTACTGAACTTTATATCACTTTGAAATGTTATGCCTAGATATTTCATCCAGGCTGTGTCAAGCAGCACACTACCAACATTGTACTCAAACATTATGGGATTGTTTTCCTTGTGCTCTGAATAAACTTATATTTTTCTACATGCAGAGCAGCTGCCATCTGTAACACCACATGGACATTCTGTCTAAGTTATTGTGTATCCTCCTGCAGAAACACAAGGCTGACACTTTCCCATACACTATAGCATCGTCAGCAAACAATCACAGATTGCTGCTCACCTTATCCATCAGATCATTTATGTTAGTATATATCAAGAGCAGTCCTGTCACACTTTTCTGAGGCACTCCTGGTGATTCACATGTCTCTGATAAACATTTGATGTGCAGGTTAGAGCCACCCACATGTGTGGGAAATTGTTGTGTATGCTCAGACCTTCATTAACTGTCTGCAGTGGGGCACTGTGTCAAACACCTTCCAGAAATGTAGGGTTATGGAATATGCCTATTTCACTTCAGCCATGGTTTGCTGGATATCATGTGAGAAAAAGGCAAGCTGAGATTTGGATGAATGATGCTTTCTCAATCCTTCCTGATTAAAATTTAAGATATGCTCAAGAATTCAGGAGCAAACCAATGCTAAGAATATTTGTCTGTAAATTTCTTTTACTCTTCTTATATACAGGTATCACCTACGCTTTTTTCCCAGTCATTGGAACTATGTGCTGGATGTAAGAATTGATAAATCTGGGCTAAGTAATGGGCTGATGCTGAAGAGTACTCATGTAAAACTCTACTGGGATTCCATCTAGATATGACAACTTATTTATTTTCAATTCTTTCCAGTAGCTTTTCAACAGCAGCGAAGCTTATTTGTGTGTCCTCCATATGGGAGTCTTTGCAATGGTCAAACAGTGGTGTGTCTGTACAATCCTCCCACATGAATGATTTTTTTAAAAGTGAAATTTAAAACTTCAGCTTTCCATTTGCTGTCTTTTATTGCCCTACCAGATAGTCAATGTGTGACTGAATAGAAGCCTTTGGCCTGCTCAGTGATTTTATGCAGGACCAGTATCTTCCACATTTCATGGTGCCCTAGAATGAAGAACATTCCTAAAATCTTTCCAACCTCTTCTAGGGTGGTATTTCCCATGCAATTTGTAAAATATCATAGTCCATCCATGAGCCTTATCTTCACTCAACCCAATGTCGCATGGGTCAAAATCCTGTGGAAAGTTCAGCTTCAAGGCTTATCCTACACAACCACCCAGCACATCATATTGAAGTCACATTGCAGGCATATCCTATATCAACAGTAGTGGTACCATCTGGGATAGCAATGATGTCATATACCATCTCTGCTGTAACATGTGTACAGTCTCATGCTGCTGTAGCATATGGGACTCATATCTGATGGAACAAACTGAGGACATTAAGCGTTATCTTTAACATTCTGTGTATAAATCCTGTAGATATCGAAGGATAAAAATAGATTACATAACTCCCAGGGAGACATGTAAGTAATCATACTTTCCACATTCTCACATTCTGTGTGTGAATGGAACAGGAAGAAACCATCATATAATGAAATGTCAGTCTGCTATTATTTTCAGAGTCTAGTTTTAAATGTAGATGAGTTGCTTAACATTTTAACAAGTGATTTTGTGATGTTACAATGTCTATTCTCGATGATGATGCATAAATAGTTATTTAACAATCCTGATCACATTACTGAGTAACTATTTGCTACTGCATATTTGTGCATGGCTGTTTAAATTAATCAGTGTAATGTCATTGGATGAGCATTTTACTACAGAGGTGTTCATGTGCTTGCCCTAAAATGCTATGTATTAGTACTAATGTCAGATGAATTAGACTGATTTTATTTTCTGTGTGGTTGTACCTGAGCATCATTGTTTTTTGTTTACCTGCAGTGTGCAAGAAGAAACATTTACTAAACTGTTCATCCATTGCAGCTGAGTTTATACACTTTGATGATACTTGTCACATCATAAAAACAGTTAAAGATTGGAAAAACCATTGCACACTTGTACGCCACAGCACATTTTTTTTAGTTCCTTAGTAATCAAGCATCCTCTTCTTTCTGTGTTGAGTTAACTATTATTTTGTCATTTTATGATTTCATTCACAGATGGTAATATATATATATATATTTTTTTTTTGAATCTATGGTTTAAGAACTCAGGATTCATATGGCTTCTCTTCTTTAAGGAAATCAGGTATAAAAATTAAAAGGAGACCTTTTTGTACATGCAGTTACCTTGTTTCATCAGACATTCATACTGATGATAGTTATCAGAATGACTTCTCAAGACTTCACTGAAATAGAGAAAATTTTGCTTCTGTTGTTTTAACTGAGTGTACTTACTCCTGCTTATAATTTGACAAGATTTGTGAAACTCTCATTTTAAAAGATTTTGTGCTTCCAATTTTTTTCAAAACTTCTTTATTATTTTGTGTAAATGACCTGAGAGACCAAGGCCTGCTTAAATAACATAATGCACAGCTCACTAGTTTTGGTCCTGTATTAAATGATGGCATGATACATGGGCCAATCAGGTGTGGGTTCTAGTTAACTGCCATGTTCATTGAGGCATATGCAAGGTTGATTCACAGTCTCTGCCTGAGAACACAACTAAAATATGATAATATGCATAAGAAACTTTTTATGATTCATAGGCAAATGAAAGTCGTATATTTCCTCCCTTAAGTTAACTGATAACTACAGTATTGGGAAGGGAATCTGGTAACAGAGTTTTAAAAAAAATGTCAAGTCATGAAATGCAAGTGTACCCAATGGCCATGGGTACCCAAGCACTGGGAAGAAAAGATCTGATAGATGAAGATCTTAAACAAATACAGAACATTTGTCTCCATTCACATTTGTAACTTCTTAGTGTATTACTTATGAAGAAGTTGTAGATGCCTTTGTTGGGAAGTTGACAATTATATGATGCCAAAACTTTCTCAAGTTGTGTAAAAAATGCTACTGATCTCTTCTACAGTGCTTCTGTTTGTATTTATGTCTCAACACTAAATGATGCTATGTTTGACCAGAACATTACTTAATTTTTTAATATTGTATCCTAACGTTATGCCCTCTGTGTTCAGTTGCAATCTTTGAAACTTTATTATTTTTATGAGCCGAATACATCATCCTCCACCCTTTAAGGAAAACTTAGAGTGTAGCCTGCTTGTTTTTATGAGAAAGTATTTTGCCTTTGAGAGATTTAACTTGTTATTTTGTGCAGAACGAAACAAGCCAAAGATTTTTCTAAGTATTGTGATTTCATCATTTTACAAGAACAATTTTCCGTTATTCTGAATGACAAACAGTAACAGCGTATCTAAATAATCAATAGAAATGTCTTCATTTGGGATCCTTCTTTGTGCTTCTGCTTCTACAAAATGAGCTATTGTGGTTGGTGATATCATATTTGGAATACTTGAAGGGCATTTGGGAGAAGTGGTGTTCAAATACCCATCCAGACATTCCGATTTACATTTTTTGTGATGTCCTGAAGCTGATCGATGAAATGTTCAAATGGTTGTTTTTGAAAGGACATCTATGATTTTCTTTCCCAGTCTTGCTGTGACTCACCTCACTCTCTCTTTCAAATGACCATGTTAACCCATGATTTTCCTTCCCTTTCCTTCCAAACAAACCTGTGGAGTAATAACAAATAATGAGTGTCTGTGGACTAAATATTGTTGAAAATCAAGCTATGTTATCATTTCACACTATTGAAGTCAGTCAGAAAAGTATTTCATTTTCAACTTGAATAAATCTTATTTATCTTACCTATAATCCTGAAGAGGATATTAAAAATGAAAATTTGTCACAGGCTTAATTTACTAAAGATGAAAACCAGATTTAGTCATATATATTCATACATTAAATAAATTTTTCAGGTTATCATAAGTAGAGAATTTAGAAAGGTTACGCACTCACATTTAACATAAAATCGAAAATTCTAAATAGAAAATTTTCATAGCTGCATCAGTTATCAGAAGTTCACGTTTCTCAAAGTAGCTGCTCTATCACAATAGAATGTGTGATTGGCTGAGGGAGGGTGCTAAGGTGTCATCATGGTACATCTACACATTTTTTTTTCTCTAAATTCTTCTGCAGTTCTGCTATATTTTCTGTTGTCTCCTGCCACTCAACTCCAATGTGTATTTTCATCATTTCTTTGTTCATCCCATTTATGAAAGTGATGATGATGATGATGATGATGATGATGATGACGATGATTAATATGGGTTTAAAGAGACTAAAATCAGTCTCTTATTCATCCCAGAAGATGGAACCCCATCTATGTGCACCTAGAGTAGATCTCATGTGCAGGTGTGCAAACGTTTACGTAGTGGGTTGTGGGAAACCCCTAAAAATGACATTCAGGCTGGCCAGCTAACCAGCTATTGTCATTAGTCTTAAAGATGAATTTGGTCTGGTCAGGCTAACTCCTCCATTCCAAACATGGCATGTTAATGAGATTGTTTATCCAGGCAGATTTCATCCCCTTCTTCCATTATTTTTATGTCTTTACTACATGGTGTCCTCTCCTTTTACCCTCTGACTTTCCATTAGAAAATAGTTAACAGTTGTTTTTTCAGAACACTGGATTCAGTGGAGCATAGTCATAATTGAAATACATTTGTACACTATTTCTCTCTAATGAAACTTACATTTTGTACAGATTAATGTGGCCAATAATGTTCTATACTGACCTCAAGCATAAAGAGACTCAGTGCATTGTCTAAAATTACTTTCATAAATAAGTAACTTCACCTCTCTTCCCAGCCAACAGCTGCTACAATTTCATACATTGTTCCCATTTCTTTGAAACTTTTGAAAGTTTCTTTTGTTTCTGAGGTTAATTTTGATTCAGAGTACACTATTTTTGCACCAGTTTGCTAGTTTAAAAAAAGTAAGACCGTGGTAACTGACAGTGTCAGTGCTGCTATATTGGTCAGAATGGGAGGTCAGTCTGTAGTAGACTCAGAGAATATAATAGAAGCTGGAGATTACAGAAGCCAGATTCATCCTATGCTGAAAATTGCTTAAATGAAAACCACAAATATGTAATTGATGTGGAAGTCCTACAGATAGAAGAAATGTGTGTAAATCTCACTCACTCAGTCAAACATACTGTAAATTAATAAATAAATGTGTGTATCACCACATTTACCATTAAATGAGCAAACTCAGTTCAATTACTCACCTCTTTTAGACAATGTTACAACCTCTATATAGGAGAAGAACCTTGGTGCTTCCATTCATAAGTAGATAATGACACAAATTCCCTTTGCTGTATACACAGATTTACTCTAATGTATGTTTATTGACAGTTATTGCCTCCATAACGATTTTTTTTTAAAAAGACTTATGTAAGTCTATCAAAAGTGTCAACATAGGTAACTTTTCTAGTTTTAGTCAAGAATTGATAGGTTAAGAAATTGACGTGTTCATCTGTGGTTGGTTTCAATTTTAGGGATAAGTTGGGTACTAGGAAATGGGCTTATAACCTGAAACCTAGGTCATACAATAATAATAAAGTTTGTGAAACAAGACTAAAAAAATGTTTTGTTCAGCTAATACAATTATCAAATGATATTGCATTTTCTGTAGTGAGTTATATGCAGAAAACTGAATAGTCATGGCATTTGTAAATAAAGTCAAAGACCCTAAGGCTGTTTTCCAAACCAGCACACAACTTTATCCACCAAAAATTAGTTTTTAAAAATTTATATATTGAAATAACTGTTGAAATTAGTGGTAGCTTCCTCACTTGTTAGACAAATCAAAAGGAATGGAAGAATAACTACTCAGAAATGATGAAGCTAGTATACATCAATTAGAAGTTAGAGTAAGAGAGAATCTGAAATAAATGTTTCTTTACCCATGAGTGTTTCTATGTGAATAGTTTACTGTATACAGTTCTGTAATGTTTTTAACTTAAGGTTTGCTACATCCCCTTCCTTAATTTCTTGCAAGTCCTTCTTAAATTTTAAAAGAAGACTTTTGCTATGAACATTCAAAATTGAGACATCATTTGTCCTTTTTTTATCCTTTTCCTTCATATTTATAAACTATGCATTCTGAGTAAACAAAACTATTTCTTTTCCTCCAGCCATTGCCAGACAGAAAGGGCAATTAGAACTTACCAGCTATCACAAAGACTGTTAACCCTTTGACTACTGACAATATATAAGATGCTACTGATGTCTTATCGCATGCTGCCTGCCTTTCTCTCAGTCTCATGAATGTAAATACTCTCACTGCAGGGTCAAACCCAGAATGCTGTGGACCCATTTAAATTTCACGTGGTTCAGGTACCTCTGTGCTGTGGACTTTCTTAACAAACACGGCTGTATTTCTGTCTCATTCACACAGTAGCTCTTCAAAGTTTGGACTGTTTAATTGGAGTATTTGTGTATGTGTGCTGTTGGGGCTGCATGTTGTCATGTTTGTGACTCTTCATTATTATTGGCCTTGCAATTTTGTTCTATACATTACTCTTATCTATGCAAGTGGAATGCATTTCAGGTTTGCTAAGAACATGGCATAATGACAATAATCTCCCAACTGCACCTAGTTGCTGTACCCTTTCCCATGTTATCCCTGTATGCTCCCACAAGCAGAATTTCACCATCTCTCACCTCACCCTGCTATCCCTTCCTCTCCATGCCCCAGCCTGCTTCTTACCCCCACCATCTAGATGACTTCTCCCATCATGCCCTGTTACTTGCAGTCTGGCCTCAGCAGCCGGAGACAGTGGTCATGTATGTGTGAGTTGTGTTTGCATGAATGTGTTTGTGGGTATGTTGTCTAATTCAGAAGAAGGCCGTCTTGTGTCCGACTGTGACTCATTGTCTCCACTACATATTTTGTTCTTTATATCTTCCAAGCTGTCATATCAAATTTTATATGTATACATTAATATGTGTATTATTATTATGTATTGTTTATATTTTTGTATATTAACATAGCCACTGTGTGTTTTGACACAATATTTGTGCAGTATTTTAGTGTCTACTTTCATTAATTAATCATCTAAGGCAAAAGGTACTTTACTGTTGTAAATACCCAACTTTTTTGCTGTTGCAAGTGTGCTATCTTCATGTCAATAATTTTACTATATATTTAACAATTTAACATCATCACCCCCATTTTTCTGTGGTACCTGAATATAAAATTAATGTCCTTCAGTTAACTAATAAATCATAATCATACATTTTTCTTCACAGAACTTGGTAAAGGGAAGCTTACAGTTGGCAAGATCTATGCTGGCCTGCTGATTTTGGAAAGCTGGAGAACAACAAGGTTTGGACAGATCGAATCAGCTGGTGTGCCGGTAAGTAAAATTCTGTTTTATTAAAGCATACTTTTTTCCAGTGTCATGTACTTTGGCAAATAAATTCTTAGTATCTGTGTTTATATAGGGAATATCCAGTCAGTACAACTTGAAATAATACATACAAAGTAAAATGAGACAACTGTTAATGTACTTTCCTAGACATTATTACTGATAGTTAAAATCCTACTACATTTCCTGCAATAGCTACATTTGGATAGACAGAATGAGACTAAATGTTATACCTTTGAAATAAGACATTTTTAATTATTTGTAAATAAATTTCTCTTACTGATTCTTAAGTTAATTTCAGCATTCACAGTGTACCATGAGAAAGTGCCATAGTATAATAAGTCAGTGTATGAAACTAAAACTGAATTGGTGGTATATACTGGACTTCTGTCAAATATTTTCCACTTGCAGATTCAATGTAGGATTAGGAAAACTTATGTTTTATTTGTTTATATCCCTCTTTGATTTTTTAAATACTGTATTTTGTCATAAAATCTGTTTTATACCAGATTAATGGATACACACTATATACAGAGCCTATACAAGACAATATCACCAACTGTGACAGGCTGTACTTATTATGATGTCATCAGTTCTTTTACATACAGTCGTTTACCTCATAAGCCTCAATGGCAATTTATAGTTTTGTCAGTGACTTCATTCTCTTTGATTATTGAAAAGAACATATTGCCTGCACAGTGGTTGTTAATTTAATTTGGCGTACCTGAGATGCCCCCTGACAATTTGTTGAGCTGCAATCTCCATTCCCCTAACCTGCATTTGAGATGACACTGCTTCATTAATTGAATATCTTAATAATGTGGCCGAGAGGTTATAGGCACTTCAGTCTGGAACCGCGCGACCGATACGGTCGCAGATTCGAATCCTGCCTCGGGCATGGATGTGTGTGATGTCCTTAGGTTAGTTAGGTTTAAGTAGTTGTAAGTTCTAGGGGACTGATGACCTCAGATGTTAAGTCCCATAGTGCTCAGAGCCATTTGAACCATTTGAATATCTTAATATCAGGTGTATTTTAGTTACTGCTAATAGGAACAGAAAAAAAATAGATTTGAACACTCCTACCTTCTGGAACAAAACATTCATTCTTCAGGACTGATTGAGGGTGGTCAGACAGTGTGGCAGTGGGATGTAAGTCACCCAAAAAAGGCAGTGGGATGCAAGCCACCTCCCACTCCCTCCCCCCTCCCCCCCCCCCCCCCCCCCCCCCACACACACACACACGCAAATCTAATAGGGAGCCAGAGCTACCTGGTAGGAGGAGGAAGAGAGACAAAGAACTTTGTCGCTCTTTCTTCTTCCATTGCTGTGAATGTGACACATTAGTATACATCACAGCACTCCAGGTTTTAGGAATTATGGAGGAAGAGCAACAAAGTTCTTTGTCTCTCTTACTCCGGAATTCCTAAAACTAGGAGTGTTGTGGTGTATATTAATGTGTCACATTGGCAGCAATGGAAGTTGAGCTTTCTGGAGATAAATAGTCCCCATCATTTCTGTATTTTTGTGAATTTGATGATTTTATAGATTTTGTTTTCCCATTTTTACTGTCATCATCATCATTATTATTATATAGAAAAGGGCTGCAATAATACTCAGAGATAATTTATTCTTGATAAACTTGATTAAGGAGTCTGAGAACAAACTTTCCATTTCACTGCAGTCATTTCTTGATGAATAATTCATATTGCACAGATTACAGAGACTCATCAAGTCTATCATGCTGTGGGAAATAGAATTAGTTACACATGTTACCCTTTATGTTTGCATCTATAATGTCCTTCTGTATAAATATTTCCTATTTTTTTATTTTATTTTATTTTATTTATTTTTTGCTGTTCCTCTGAACACTGAATTATTTGTTCCCACCTCTATGCCACTAAGCTGTTTATGAGATTTTATAAAATAATGTAGTACTGATTTGAATTCCTCTGGGGTATTGAGGTGTCTTGGAATTTGTTGAAGTGTCAGGTTGGTAGGGAAGGAAAGGAATCCTAACAGAAGGCTGTAATAAATCTTCAGTGTGTTTATTAAAGTAGCCAAGTAATTAAATAAAGTAATTAAAACTGTATACACATTGTGTTTAAGTGATTTAGTATCACTGCCATTGGATATCGAAATGGAAGCAGATGAGCTGGCATGGTTATCACAGCAGAATAGTGCACAATGCTGCCACAGTGTGTGTGAGTGAGACATTGCCTGGGCAGAGCCACAGACCCAGATGTTTACCTTCTGACACTAATAGGCCTGGCCTGGCAGTTAATATGTGGACATCAACTACCTCAGAGCTGGCCTTTGCCTCATGCCAGGCTCTGTTTTCCATGTAGTAATTTATTCTGTCATTTGTACCAGTTGCATTTCGTTTGCTCCATGCTTGTTCATATGCAGTGCTCTCTGCTCCCCCGTAGACTGACTCAAATACTGAGTTTGATTCCTCTTCCTGGTTTAAGCTCCAAAGGTTTGTAGTCAAGCTACTGTCAGCATGTATAGTAATATTTTGTGCTGATAGTGAAGGTTCATGATGTTGGCATGCCTGTGCAGATACAAAAAGTAATAATTTTCAATCTTCTGGATGAATGCCACAAGTGTAATGATACACACCAATGGTCCTAAGCATGTGGAGGCCGTTAGTCAGTCGATGTTTCTCCATGGCTGTGCTTTTATGTTTCATCATCCTAATGAATCACTGTTTTTGCTGCTGAACTCCTTGCAGTCCCTGTCACACCATAGAGCATAAGTAACATGACTGGAAGGCTAATAATGTAATTTTATACATTTCACTTTGATAAATGTGGACTATTTGACAACTGCAGCATTGAGGAAGCCCACTCTGCACTTGCAAAAACATGCATACTATTTGTCTTTCATCAGGATATGAGTTAATGATGGAATGCAGGAAAATGTGGGAACTGACAAATTTGTCAAAGAAAGATAACACAGCTGCATACAGACCCTATGTTCCACTCTCTTGTGCAGCACTGTCCTATTGTTGAGATAAATAGTTATCATGTAAGGAGCAAAACAGGATAGTTGGAGCTAAACATTTAATATCATGTTAACACTGAGGTCATTCCAGATGGTTGTTTTGGCAGAGAATTAGAAAATGAAACCCTATGTGAAACATGGTATTGTGTATCTGTTGAAGCTATTGATGTGGTGATGTAGTAGATCTATCTAACCATTTAGATGAGATTAATTTGTGATTTTTCCCCTCTACACAAAGGTAACTGTCAATCAATGCACTTCTATGAAATGGCATTGGTACTAAACATTAATGTATGGCATATTGGTTTAGTGCATGACATTTTTAACTTAAAGAAATTATATTTCCAAACAGCAGAACAACTACTGAATTATTTTGGACTTAAGTTCTACTTTAAATTACAACATAATTTAGAATTAGGACCTCTCTGGAAACTTTCAGTTAATACATTGAATTCATATTCTTGAGGAGTAGAATTTGAATCCTTGTCTGACCAGACAGGCATGTGTATTACTCATAGTTTCATTAAATCACTTTAGGTGAGTGCCAGAATGGTTTCTTTGTAAAAGACCCCAGCTAGAATTTTCTGCAGCATTGTTGCTCATTATTAGTCATCATTGTTGCTCATTATTAGCTTGTATTCCAACTCTAAGTACCTCAGAATGGACGTAGTGTTCAACCCAAATCTTCCTTCTGTCATCCTTCATCTTGTGAATTCAGGTCAAAGAAATTCATTAAATATCAGAAATCTAATATCTGAATAGCTTTAACCTCTCACTTCATGTTGTTATGACTGTTAATAATGGTCTTCTACAACTTTGTGTATGGTGAATATGCTAACATGATATTAATTTATAGTATTTATAATGCAAGTGTGGTTGCTGCTCCTAAAGAATACTGATTCTGCATCAAAACAAGATATGAAGGAGGATGATTGTCTGTACAGTTTGAGTGTAAGAGAGAGGTATTCTCTGATGAAAGCTTTGAGTCAGGTCCCAGGCCATGCTTTGATAGTTCAGTTGGTAAAAGTACCGTGAAAGGCAAATATCTGACAATGAGACCTGGACTAGCATACAATTGTAATCTGCTAGAAGCTTTTAAGGAACAGTTGTTTAAAAGAGTGCAAAACAACTTCTAGTTTTCATTGATAATGAAGCAATATTAGGGGGTTTCATTTTATTTTTCGTATTAAATATATTTCAGCTGATTTGTTTACATTTTTTCATTTGCCTTTCCATTTGATTCATGGTATGTAGCATTCCAACTGGAGTGTAAAAAAAAGTCTCTTAACTTCAAAAGCTTCATGAGCAACAAAGTGTAGGTCCACTATTTATTTATACTCCCAACCATGAAAGTACGTCAGTGAATACGTCACTGAATTTGAAGCTCTGTCATAGACCATTTTCCTTCAATACCAAACAATTTTAGTGATATTGCATTGGGGAAGAAATACAGTTTCACTGGAATATAATGTTATTGATCCTACATCTTAGAATTATGAGAATGAAATGAAACCTGCAATCAACAACCACATCTTAATATTCTAAATTTTACTTAGTGTTTACTCTTAAAATTCCAATGAGGACAGGCGTATGTTCTTTGCATAAGGGTGTAGTACAATTTACCATTTAAGTTGGTCAATTGGTCATATGAGAATTCTTGGTAATGCAATTAAGATGTGGAATATTGTTGAACAATGTGCTAGCCAGCTGTCACCAACATCAATAATGTAAAAGATGATATAGCCATAGGAGGTTTTATGGGTCATGTAACCTTGCAGTTAGCTTTTGACCATTTTGTAATTTGTGTGGAATTTCAGTAGTGGGATTTCTGTTGCATTAAACTTCATCATTTCAGAAATTGCTAGTTAGGTGGATCAATATTGTCACATCAAAGAAAAATGCATGCCAGTTGTATGTATATCTGTTACAAGCTACTTATTTTGAACAAATAAAATAGTTTGTAAGAAATTACCTGGATACATACAGTGACTTAGTGATTCTTAATGCATTTATGGAGACCACAATAGATTACAGGTTTCAAAGTCTTTGGCTGCTGGAGAAAAATACATCAAATGCCTTTATAATTCTGGGCTTACAATCAGAAGGAAATGTAAACAACAGGAGGAGATGTTTCTGTCAATAAGCATTCTGATGAATTGCGTGGAGTATACCATGGAAAAAAGATCTGTACAATGTAAAATGCTTTATTTAGTAAACCATAATAAAATAAGTGCTACATATATGAATAATAATTATGATTCAAGTTGTATGAAGTGCAATCTGGGACATTACATCGCATAAATGACTGAATCTTACACCTGCATCATCCTACATATTGACAATTCAGAAAAAACCCTTAACTGATCAACAGTTAGTTAACTTCAACCAATTTCAAGTTGCTCTGTATTATTATCTATTTCACAAAGGTTGATCCATGGATTTGAGCTCCTATTCTGGCTACAGTAAATTATGAACATTGGTGTATTGTACCTCTGTGGGATTGTGAAAATGTCTACCTTTTTTCGTATGTGCACAAGATATTTCGGTTGAGAAAAGATAATGTATGTGGAAATATTTACAAGATAAAGTGTTTTATGATCATTTTTTTAAGTGTTAACATTGAAGAGATGTAGAACCTTGCTAATAATTATGTGAATAGTTTCATTAGCACAAATTAAAGATACAGTCATTCTTTAATTGCAGGTGGATTTTAATTGTTTTCTGATTAGTAATTTCAGCACAATAATGTCAGCAGCACGATGCTGCAATTGAGACTATTTTAGCAGAGAAAACATGGGAGTACTGCTTGAAGTATAATTGGCAACATCATACATCATTACTAACAAGTAATCTTCATTATTGTCAGTTAAGAGTTTTAATAGCAGTTGCATTAATAGCTGCACTCTATGCACAACTGTGCTGGAGTGTAGTTACCATAGAAATGCTCTGCCACTGTTGTAATGTGTGATATGTGGTAACTCCACCAATGAAGTGTACAACTTTGTTTTTGTGTTCAAATAAAACATTGTAGTGCTCAGTGGCTGTTGCATGTGGAAGGCAAAATTGTTCTTGATGCAAAATGGCATGAATTACTATGAGACTTAAAAGGATAGTGACAACTTTATTCAAGTGAAAATGTATAAGCTTATTTTGAATACTTTAATCTGGGCATCACGTTTTTTTACATTTGGGGTTAACATGAAGAAATACATACTACCTGAAAAAGAAAATGTAGCACCCAGAATGGTAGGAGGAAAGGAAATGAAACTTAATAGTTTGGCTGGGAAGAGTGTCATAAATCCATTGCATCATCTCCTAAGGCAAGCTGACCTACAATGTTGTAACTGTTCCTCGATATTATGGATACTGGTTCCAGGACAGAGATAATGTCTGAGATGGACACAAACATGTCCTATCAGGGACAGATCTGAGGCTCTTGCTGGCTGTGGGAGTGCCTTAAGATCACGCAGACAGTTTATAGAGACAAATGCTGTGTGTGGATGGGCATTGTCCTGCTGAAAAATGATACCACAGTACTGTCACATGAGACATAACAGATGAGGATGCAGAATTTCTGTGGCATACCATTGTGCCAACAGAGGTACCTCAGTCACAACCAGCTATGACTTGAAGCCATACCGAATGGCTCCCCACACCAAGACATCCGGTGTAATGCTGCTGAGCCTCTTCAAAATATTGGAAAAATGGGACTTCTCCCCAGGTTGTCACCATACTTGCCTATGATGTTGAACCAGAGTAGTACTGAACTGTGATTCCTCATATCTACATCTACATCTACATCTGTACTCCACAAGTCCCTGACTAATGGTGCTGGATGGTGCAGGATGTTGCAAAATCTGTTAATTGCAGGATTCAACAATCTGGCCAAATGGAGACCCATGATGAGGCCTCTTTTGAAACACTGTCAGGTGTGACAGCGATCGCTCAACATCTGAAGCTGTTAATGGCCCTTATATACCATACCAGACCTGCTAACAATTGGATGTTAGACTTTTTGTTGGGCAGTGTAAATAACTATCAGGCAGAAGGATGACTGTCCACTGTTAAATTGTGAAAATTGAATTTGTACCCTTCTGCACTGCAGCTCTCAGTAAATGAGCAATGAATTATGTTATAGATTAGTAATAGTAAATGGAAACTCAATCAATGATGTGCAGGAATCAGCTGGAATAAATTTTCCAGGACGGAATGGTCAGTTAGAAAAATAAAACTACCTTAATCATTTTTGCTGCTAGCGTAGGTCTCACTGGTATCAGAGTTGTCTACTTGAATCAGCCATGTCTCTCTTACCATGTTGAAACAATGAGCTCTTTAGCCATACACATAAATTTGAATTACTGAATTCCTCTAGACTACTTGTGGATCATTTTGTAAAGTGGGTGGCATAGCTGTAGAGGATCATGTACCTCAAAAGTCTTGTTTTATCTTGTTCTTGATAATGGCTCAAATACATAAGATGAGGTCGATTTTGCTTTGCAGCGTGCCTCAGGCAACTGCAAAAGTTCAATTTCTTTGTCCAGTGAGTGCAATGTACTCTCCAAAAGAATTCTTGTGACCTAAAGTTCCTGTTAAACTGTAAATTCCTCCAAGATGTTGTATTAGATCAAAGTTTTATGTTACTGTTTTTGAGACATTCTATAATAGAATTATTTTTCCTTTTCATAGACACCTGGCCATTAAAATTCTCCAAACATACTTCTATTATGTACCAGACCTCTTTTGTTAGTTATGCAGAACTTGAAGATGCTCCACATTCTCTTGAAATACGATTACTGCATGTTAACTAATACTGAGTAATAACCAGTTCTCTTTACTGGCTGTGAAATGGAACTGTTGATGCCCTGTTCTATTTCAGCCTAACAATTAACATACTTTCTGATAAGCATGGGCCTCTCTCAATTCAATAAGTCATGTATGGCCTCACACAAGTATAAAGCAACAAAATGTACCATTGGTGACTACTTCACACAGCTACAAAACAACAAATGTTACTTATCTGGTAAGAATGGCGCATATTATTTTTCTGACTGGGAAAAAAAAAAAAAAAAAAATGTCAGGGTGTTCCAAAAGGCTCCATATTAGGCCCAGTCCTATTTCTCTTCTATGTTAATGACTTACCATTAAATATCAACACCCCATCAGTTCTGTTCGCAGATGATACTGCTGTCTTAGTTGAAGATCAGGATTTGGAAAAAATTCCCAAATCTGTGATCAGTACCCCCAGTACCTTAGAAACTTGGTTTCAGCTAAATGGGTTGAATCTAAACATTTCTAAGACTCACATAATGCAGTTCAAAACCAAACAGTCAAAATGTGAGCATATTAAGATTGTACACAACAACCAAGATATAGAAGAAGTTGACTCAGTCAAATTTTTAAGCTTAAATGTAGATAAAAATTTGAGCTGGCAGGCACACATTGAATACCTGGCAAACAAACTGAGCAGCTTTGTATTTGCAGTGCAAATATTATCAACTGCAACCAACATGGACATTCAAAAGGTAGCATATACAAGCTGCTTTGAATCCATTATTAGGTATGGTACTGTCTTTTGGGGTAACTCAACAAACATAGTGCGGATACTACAAATACAGAAAAAAATCATTCAAAATATGTGCACTGCAAATCAGAAAGAATCATGTTGACCATTATTTAGAAAACTTAAAATATCAACTCTGCCATCCCTATACTTATATGAGATTATTATATTTTTGTACACCAGACGTGAATTATTTGAGGAAAACCATTTTGTCCATTCACATGATACTAGAAACAAAGAAAATTTTATGCTCCCCACCCACTGCCTCAGACTGTTTGTCCAGGGACCTCAATACATCGGAATAAAAATTTGTAATAAATTAAAAGGGAACAAGTTGATGCAGATGAATTTAGGTTCACTTAAAAGAAAGCTATATGAGGTACTGACACTGAGGTGTTATTACTCAGTGGATGAATTCATGCAGGACAAACCGGAATTTTTAGCTGGATACAATGTGTTACATATTCCAAGAAATATCCTTATACTCTTATTATTTATTGTGGTGCTATTATTTAATAATGTAAAAATCATTGTGGCTGTATTATAAATTTTTGACATGTCTTCTGTATGCAAACCAAATGGATTGCGAATGTATTGTATGAGATGAATAAAACACAATTCACAATTCACAAAGAATCCCCCAAGTAAATACAACATAAATCACAGGTGAAATGTATCTCAGATGTCTGCATGGAGACGCAAAAACAAAATAAATTAAGTACATGAGATTAACACTTAGAATAAGCTGTATTATATTAATTAAAATATTAAGGCTGTGTAAAACAACAGCAGGACTTGCATTTCCACTTTTTGTCTGGTCCATGTGTTTCGCCATAGGACAGACTGCAACAATCTACATCTGCTATTATTTTTCTAAAACAACTAACTGGAAAGCAATAAACCTCCACCAATAACATATAGTTTTTATGTCCTAAGCAGTGCACAGGAGATAATTCTTGAAAGTACAGTCTCACAATGGCGCTCCTTTAAAGTACACTTCTACATTAATATTTCCATGTATATTGCCTTGTTTCTGACCAAAATAGGATATTTACACATCATATGAAAGAAGACATTTTTGCACTTTAGGAAAGGGGCAACACATTAATGCTCATTAGAAGAGGATCTTGAAGACATGAATCAATCATTAAGAAATGGGTAATAGTTCTATACTGGCTAAATAAACTGCAGAACAATATTCTGAAGAAAAAATACACCCTTTATTATGATAGACCTTTTCATATCAATATCAAACTGTGTGAATGATGAATAGTGTTGAGGGATAATATGTAACTAACAGCTGGGGTAAGTTCTGTTATGTTGCTGCACAATGTAAAAGTCAAGTTGTTTAGAGCAGAATTTATCCACACAAAAATCACAATTTTTATGGTACTTAATGTCAGCATTTCTGTATTGTCAAAAACAAGGGCATGTGTGTACATGTTTGCTTGCTTTTGAATCACTTTTTAAAGTCAATTGATACATTGATTTCATAATGTAACTCTATCTTTGATTAAACTTGAATTGAATGTGAACTCTCCTATTTAAACTGTGTAAATGTGTGCATAATCCAGTGTGTTGTCTTTGTTTTTACGCATATCTGCACATGCCCAGATATTGTGTGTTAGTGGCAGATAGCTCATTTAGCCTGTAGAGCTTAGAATGATTAATGAGATATTAGTGGAAATTAGGAAACTGCATGAGTACTCACTCTGTATCGTTTTACCACATTAGGATGTTGAATACTGAGATTTCATGTGTTTCACATACTTATTTGTGTTTCTCAAATCCTGCTCTTCCTCTCTTGTTTTAAGATGGTGTATTGTGTGGAATGTTATTTAGTTGCATAGATAGATTCAGAGAGATTTTAACCATGTTATTATCCTTTTATACTGAATGGAAAATGAGACGTTTCAATCAGAAAGTATTGTATGGTGAGTTTATGCTTTGGAATAGCTCACAATGCCACCTACTTCCTCTAAGTCATATGTAAATTTGGATTGCTATACATGAGAGACCAGTAAACACAGCAGCTGAGCTATGTAACTCAGGAAATCGTAAAACAGTCATCATGTTGTTTTTTTATAGGTTTCTTTCAGATTAAATTACCAGTTACATGTATCCTAACATATTTTCACAGTGAATATGTGCTGTTTAAGAAAATATGGAGAATTAATTCCAACACCTCTAAGTAATCCTAACCATTTTGTTATGTTAATTCAGTTTGATAACTTACTCTTTACAAAATTAACTTTCCAATACTAATTTAGTATGCATGTTTTACTGAATTTATTTCAGATTAATTTATAGTTCCTAATTTTGGCTTGGTATTTGTTAACTATAGAAGTCTGCTGTGGTATGTGGATTGTTATTCAGGTTAGCAATCCAATAATATGTGTGTTTGGTTTCAGGGATTTGGTGGTCATAGTCCTTCCAATAATGAGGCGGTAGTATTCTTTCAATAGACCTTTTATTCCAGTCTTTTGTAGATAAAATTGCAGTTATTTCAATTTTCCATTAATTTTTCTAGCTATATTCAATTTGCATGATTTTGTAAACCACAGATCTGATTTTAAATTTTTTTAAATTATTTTTCACAAGTACCTATGCACATTATTTCACTTATAGTATAGTTTAGAATTTTGGCACACAGTTTGGGGAAGTAAACTGATTTTTTTATTATAAACATCACCTTTTGATTAATTTCATTCAGTTGCAAGTCCTTTTGTTTTGCTTTTATTTCTTCTATAACATTTTGGTAAGCCTAAGATAGCAAAGACTGGAAACTGCCTCCAAAAGCCATTGTTTTAACGCAGAATAACACCTTATTAGGAATCACATTAGTATTAAAAAAGTCTTAGATCCACACTAGTTAAATATCCTTTATTCTTCTCACCTATTAATGAACAAAACTTGGAAAATCGATTTTCAGCACTGAATAGTGATTAATTTAAATTTTGATAAGACATCCGAAGATACTTACGTTTCTAAAGTGCCAAACTGTGGTCAGTGTTGTTGATTAGGCACTTCAGTGCTAAATATTAAGTTTAGTATAGCTATGCCATCTATGTAATGATATAGGTCCCTATGTATTGATTTGATTGGCAGTTTGATATAGCTGTAGACACTTTTCCAGTTGATCGCCTCTGGCTGCAGTTACTTGAAGAGTGACTTCAATATAAACACAGACCAGTCACAAATTGACTAATGAACAACTCAGAAGTTCATTCTGTATGTAACTAACTGTAGATCATGTTATGAACCTCAGTTTTATGTTTTGTTTAAGGCCTGTTGGAAGTGTATTAATGTGTTATTACTTTACATTAATACTGAAAATTTTTGCCCCATCCAGCTCTGAGAAGAACTAACATAGCTTAAGAAGGTGATTTTAAGCATTTGAAAACAACATGAATGAGACACTTCAACAAAATTTGTAGTGAGCTTTGGGCTTGTAGTGGTCGTTAATGAAATTATGCAGGGAAGAAGTTATTATGTTCAGAGTCATTGCCTGAAGCCACATGATGTTTAAAGTGCTACACGGTAGAGATGGCTTTTGAATTTTGTCACAAGAGTATACTGAAAAGAAGTAAATGGCTAACTGAAACTAATAGCACCATTGATTTCATTAGTAAAAATCAGACTTGTATCCAAATAGGCTTCTTCATTATTTGAGAAAATGAGAAACAATTTGTATCCTTAACACAAAAGTCTGTCAGAATTGTGTTAAATATGATTGCAGCAATTAACAGTAAAATTTGATTTCTTCATACTGTTTGTTCTTGCACTGTCTTTATTATATCATTACACATTAAACACATATCGGAAGATTAAATCTTTAATTTTGATTAAAAATTAACTTTTATTTATTATTTAGTGAGAAGAAAAATAGCTGTTCCATGATGGGGCATGGCCTGTACCCATACTGCATACCTCCATTTTCAAAACACACTAAACTCATAGCATTGCAATAGTTAACAGTGGTTGCCATGAATATCAGTGACTGGAAATGATCATTCAGTACCCTCAGAACATTGTCTTCATTAGATTCTTGTCAGAACATACTCTCTCTATGGATACAGTGTAGTTATTACTTCCCTGCCTAATTAAAATTAAATTAAAATGTAGAACTTTCACCCCTTTCTTCTCACTTACACATCCACTTTGTATCACACATTATGTGATGCTCATTCTCCCTTCTTTACAGTATCTTTGCATTTTTCTCAGACTTCTACAAACATTTTTCCAGTTTTAAGCAGTAAACACTTTGCCAGATTTTAATGTCTGCCAAAGAGTACTTATTTTTTTAATCTTCCACCTGAAGTGTCTTTAACGAGATGAAATTCTATTGCTTACTTTGCATGTTTGATCCACTATTTGCCAAAGTTCATTTATTAACAGTGTTGCTGTAATTCACATGCTTTTCAATACAGCCAGTGTTGCTTAAATTATCCTGTGACAGTAAATATATATTGTCACACCATTAGCACAATAAATTTTTCCTTTATGAACACTTCTGATGTTTGCATTAAAACAAAGGTATGATTGATATATCGTTTCTGTATCCACATATAGTTTGACAAAACAAGCTAACAGTAACTTCTAATTAGAGTTGTTCTGCATTCAGTAGTCATGTAATTATTTATGTACAAATTGGAATACTCTATGTTGTACAGAGGCATACACAGTTATATTTTCAAGTCATAAATCATTGTGAATTAATTAATAATGATGGAGACACTCATAATACATAGAGCTGTAATTGAATATCTCATTCCTATCTTGAAAAACATGAATAAATCATGCCTCAAACTCTCACCCCTTCTAATTCATCTTTTTAATTTTCCTCTCTCTGATGAATTGCTTCTGCATTTTAGATCATTTAATGAATAAATTTTTACTGCTATTCTCGTTATTCAAATTTTCTGAAGAGAAACAAAACAATGTGTTATGTTATGAATTATTTTAACAATGCTTGAGCTCTGTTTCTCAAAAGTTAAGAAATATTTTAATTATTTAAGTTCTACTTATTACAGCACATCACTGTTGGTATTATTAAAGCTAAATACTCCACCACTGTAAATAAGTTGCACACAAAGCATTTATTGTTCCAGATATTTAGTTGTCTCAGTAGTTAAAAAGCATGACTGCATGCTGTTTAACAAGTGAAGTTGGCTAAAAGTAGTTTTGTTGATAAATAATTTCTCTTTCATGGAATTGTTTTGCAGCTATAAGCCTTCTTGTTTAAACTTTTCATTAAATGCATTGCTTGAGCTCATTAATTGACTGCACAGCTTCTGCACCATTGATATGTAACATGATTTCACTACTATCATCTGCGAATAAATCTATAATCTTGGTGATAATAATTTCAGTACGGTGTAGTTTATGGTCCAATTCATGCTAATTTCTTACTAATCTTTTTTTAAAATAATGAATAGGAAATAACTACTATTACTATCATATGGTCAGAACAACATGCGGAGCCTATTCATGTTTTCTGATCTTATAGTTTATCAAACAACAAAGTTAAAAACCTACATATTTATTAGCAAAATAATCTTAATTTCTTCTGTACATTAATTTAGTAAATCCAGTATAGCACTTTCTCTCTCTCTCTCTCTCTCTCTCTCTCTCTCTCTCTCTCTCTCTCTCTCTATCTCTCACTCGCTCTCACTCATTGTATGTGAGCGTGTGTGTGTGTGTGTGTGTGTGTGTGTGTGTGTGTGTGTGTGTGTGTGTTTGTGTGTGCATTATGTTACAACTGTGTTAATAGCCTATATTGTTAAGTAATGTAGTGCAAAAACTCTGCTCTGGAAATATGAAAGATATTTTGCATTGTGTATGTGAATACAGTTTATGCAAAATTTGTATGAAACTTTCCTATGTGTTTACCCTCTCTGAATTCTGTTTTACAATTGTTGTCTAGTATTTGTTTCAAATCAGATACACAAACATTTGTAAAATCACTGCAGATCTTTAATTGTTAAGTAAAATGTAGCGTTTAACACAGACAAATTTAAATAATTATATTTGATTGGACGAACCATGCACAGTAAAATGTAGGCTTTTCTCACATTATGGAGTTGTTTTATGGACAGAGGGCATCATTTTTTAACTGCCTGATGGACATGGCTGGCCAATGGACGGGCACATCTCGAACTGGCAGTCTGGAGCCTGAATTAGCTGAAGAAACAGGCCTCCTCTCCAGAAGAAACACTCATCGCAAGAGCATCAGGTATGTTTAAATCAGTCTCTCATACTGTCCTGCTTGAATGCATAAATGACATACAGACAGGAAATGTGGCAAACCTCAAGATTCATGTTTATTAGATATGAAAAGAATCATCTTCTGTATCATTATCTGCTTCAACATCAGAAAGTTGTGCCAGTTCTTTTCATTTCAGATATTGCCCTACAAGTCTTTGCTAATCTCCATTGCACTTTTTCAATAATCACATTATGTAATATGCATAAATGTACAAATACTCATATGGATCTGAGTGATAGTGTTGGTGAACAGCTGGGTGCTGGGAGAAAACCTCAAGTTCATTGACTATTTTTTTGTCCCTCCTCATTTTTTTCAACAGGACTGCTTATGCTATTTCATGTTTACTACAGTCTACATCATTTTATGCTACCCAACTACTAAGGAGTAGTTTTAAATGTTATATTCTCTAAGTCAGCCAGTATTGTTCCATTAAGTCAAGGAGGTCTCTGAATCAAAGCACACCAACTTTTATGCACAGTGTAAAAAATGGCACATATGCAAAATTTTAGTGCTTAAAGGAGATAAGAGGAAACACAGTTTTATTTGATAAAAAGGTCAACAGATCCACCATTTCTCTGATAGAGGCCCATGAACATTTGGACACTACTGATTTTCAGAGATGATGTATGAACTGTAGTGAGATGAACATTGTTTTAGAGATGTTGCTGGTAGAAGCCATAGGACTGAGGTTAGGAGAACATGGTGGCCCTGGTACTGCCCGCTCTCCCCACCCCCAAGTCTTCCAATCCAACAACTGGAGTAAATATTGTCTAAATGCTTTTTGACATCAGCAGCGAAGTACAGTGGGCCCCATTTTCAGAAAGATGCACGTCATGCTGAAAGATATGGTAATTTTCTTCACTGAGCATGTCATACAGAAGATAAGGCCCTGTCAGACTGTTGCAAATGATACCAGCCCATACACTTGTCGATGGTGGAACATACGCATTGCCTCAGGGCTTTCCAACTCCCAGACATGGCTTTTGTGTCTGTTGAACATTCCATCCCTTATGAAGGCAGCTTTGTCAATAAACAGAATGCCTTTTTAGAGGTCAAGGAATTTTACAAATTGGTGTAGATATCATCGATGGAAATTGATGTGCTGGAGAAAGTCATCAACTGACAGGTCTTGTACTTTCTGGTACTTGGATGAGAGCATGCCTGTATTACTTAAGACATTCAACACATTGATGTTGGAGGTATTTAGTTCTTTGTCTAGAGATCATGTTATGGTACTGGAGTTGCCCTCAGTGTGCTGTAGCACAGATTCCTCAGTCTGAACAGTTCACTGCAAGTTCTTATCTAAGGGACCCTGTTTCATTAAGATGACCATCAATTTTTGGAAATGTGACATAGTTTGATTATCTCTACCCTGGAAATCCTTCAGTATGCAGGCACCTTGAGATGCAGGGTCAGGGCTTTTCTCCGCCTCGTGATGGCTGGGTGTTGTGTGCTGTCCTTAGGTTAGTTAGGTTTAATTAGTTCTAAGTTCTAGGCGACTGATGACCTCAGCAGTTGAGTCGCATAGTGCTCAGAGCCATTTTGAGATGCATGCCAGCTAACTCAGTTAGAATGTAATTAGCCATTAAGAATCTTTAAACCCAAGTAGACACTTACATTTAAACACAACATAACATAAAGAATAATAATGTAATTGCTTATCAGTGGATGTGGACATTCTTAGTAGTAATGAAAGCTTACCCTCCTTATCTGTAAGATGTAAATTGTGTTGCAAATCAGACTCCAGTGTCAACATATTGATAAAAAGCAGTCAAAACAACCACGAATGTTAGTCTAAGAGAGGTAAAGTACCAAACCCCTCAAGGATCCCTAGTGGAGAAATGATGTGCTAGTGACATATGTGTCATGTAACAAACACGATTATTTTTATCTCCTCTAATATCCCTAAAAGTTTGCATATGTAGTTTTTTATGCCTTGTATAGCCTTTTCATACAGTTATTTTAGTGATGTTCAAATAAAAAGTTGGCTACTTGATGCATTCTGTGCCGAGAGACCCCGAGAATACTTTGTGGCAATGCCAGTGTGCTCTGTGTCTCTGTCCCCTGGCACATGGCACATGACACTCTCTCCAACCATTGTCTACCCTTGTAACTGGCAGTGCCAATGTGAGCAGCACGTTCTGTTTCATCTGACTCTCCCTACAAGTTTCATATGCTTGGGAAACTACTGCTGCCACTTCTTAACCCTTTTGCTGCTACAGATGAGCTCTTTGCATACCATGCTGAGACTGTCTTTGCTACGGCTGTACTGCTTGCTAAATGCTAGTGCCTGTGCTGAGATATGGTGTTCTGGCTGATATGAAATACTCCTCATCCAATTTTTTGAAAACTAGTAGGTGAAAAAAATTGATTTTTGCACATTTTACAGTCTGATGTTATCACTTGATAAGCAACTTCCTCCCCCCCTCCCTCCCCCCCCCCCCCCCCCCCCCCCCCCCGATTATCTGTCACACTTACTGCACTGCATCAAATTAAGTAAAACATTGCTCCAACTTTTAAAGAGTTCACAGAGGTAAAAACACATTGTGTAAACTTTGCATATAGTTGATTTTAGCTGATACATTGCAGTGAATGAAATGTAGATAAGATATCAAAACTTCATTTAAAATTCAGAACAGAATGATAATTCATTTTGTTCGTGAGTTGTTGGGTTAATATCTGACGGATGTTCGGGTGCAATGTGTAGTTCCATCCGTGCAGACTTGCCGGTTGCTAAGAAATACGTATCATCCATTTTTAAGAAAACTATTTGGCGAAAAAATTAGATTTTTGCACATCTAACTGCCTGATATCTTCACTTGATAAAGGACTGAATTTCTTTTTGTTATATGCCATAGTTACTGTGCTGCATCAAATTAAGTAAAACATTGTGCAGTATTTTAAAGATTTTACAGAGGTAAAAACACATTGTGTAAATTTTTTGTATGGTTGATTTTAGCTGATACATTGCAGGTGATGACATTTAGATAAGACATCGAAATGTTATTAAAAATTGAGATCAGGACAAAATCTCATTTCATTCTCAAGTTACACTCCTGGAAATGGAAAAAAGAACACATTGACACCGGTGTGTCAGACCCACCATACTTGCTCCGGACACTGCGAGAGGGCTGTACAAGCAATGATCACACGCACGGCACAGCGGACACACCAGGAACCGCGGTGTTGGCCGTCGAATGGCGCTAGCTGCGCAGCATTTGTTCACCGCCGCCGTCAGTGTCAGCCAGTTTGCCGTGGCATACGGAGCTCCATCGCAGTCTTTAACACTGGTAGCATGCCGCGACAGCGTGGACATGAACCGTATGTGCAGTTGACGGACTTTGAGCGAGGGCGTATAGTGGGCATGCGGGAGGCCAGGTGGACGTACCGTCGAATTGCTCAACACGTGGGGCGTGAGGTCTCCACAGTACATCGATGTTGTCGCCAGTGGTCGGCGGAATGTGCACGTGCCCGTCGACCTGGGACCGGACCGCAGCGACGCACGGATGCACGCCAAGACCGTAGGATCCTACGCAGTGCCGTAGGGGACCGCACCGCCACTTCCCAGCAAATTAGGGACACTGTTGCTCCTGGGGTATCGGCGAGGACCATTCGCAACCGTCTCCATGAAGCTGGGCTACGGTCCCGCACACCATTAGGCCGTCTTCCGCTCACGCCCCAACATCGTGCAGCCCGCCTCCAGTGGTGTCGCGACAGGCGTGAATGGAGGGACGAATGGAGACGTGTCATCTTCAGCGATGAGAGTCGCTTCTGCCTTGGTGCCAATGATGGTCGTATGCGTGTTTGGCGCCGTGCAGGTGAGCGCCACAATCAGGACTGCATACGACCGAGGCACACAGGGCCAACACCCGGCATCATGGTGTGGGGAGCGATCTCCTACACTGGCCGTACACCACTGGTGATCGTCGAGGGGACACTGAATAGTGCATGGTACATCCAAACCGTCATCGAACCCATCGTTCTACCATTCCTAGACCGGCAAGGGAACTTGCTGTTCCAACAGGACAATGCACGTCCGCATGTATCCCGTGCCTCCCAACGTGCTCTAGAAGGTGTAAGTCAACTACCCTGGCCAGCAAGATCTCCGGATCTGTCCCCCATTGAGCATGTTTGGGACTGGATGAAGCGTCGTCTCACGCGGTCTGCACGTCCAGCACGAATGCTGGTCCAACTGAGGTGCCAGGTGGAAATGGCATGGCAAGCCGTTCCACAGGACTACATCCAGCATCTCTACGATCGTCTCCATGGGAGAATAGCAGCCTGCATTGCTGCGAAAGGTGGATATACACTGTACTAGTGCCGACATTGTGCATGCTCTGTTGCCTGTGTCTATGTGCCTGTGGTTCTGTCAGTGTGATCATGTGATGTATCTGACCCCAGGAATGTGTCAATAAGGTTTCCCCTTCCTGGGACAATGAATTCACGGTGTTCTTATTTCAATTTCCAGGAGTGTATTTGGTTTTATATCCAAAGGATAATTGTGTGTGATACACCCATTCACATCCTTGCTCATCACAAATCATCTGATCATAATGAATGTCATATACTGTAAATTATTAAAGATATTGAAAGAGGATTTTCTCCAAATGGTAGCACACAATGAGGCAAATATGTTGTATGATAAATACTCAAAATGGTTTTATTCGCTGAGATATGGAAGTTACTCATCTGAAGCAGTGAGAGCTTGGTGACTCAGGATACATTCAGACATCTATAACACTGTAGGAAAATGCAAGTGGCTCATGTATACTCACCCACAACACCTGGGGAATGCCATAGCAGGATGTGTATACATGCCCACAGCAGTGAAAGGGTTAATGTAATAGTTGTTGTGTTTGGTTTATGCCAGCCATAATGAAGACTGCAGTGCTAAGTACCCCCAGGATAACTAAACTAGTATGTAAATAGTATCTTTTTTAGTCTGTAGTCACAATTTTTTATTTTGCCGATTGTGTACCAGTTTCAGTGTGTAGTACCATACTTCGGCCATCTTCTGACATGCAATCATCATGCTCACTTCCCAAGTAGGTGAATCAAATACTTACACATACTAGAGAAATGAATATGACAAATGCATGCCAGGGTATTACCTGAGGATGGTACTGCATATCAAAACTGGTAGTCAGTAGGCAAAATAAAAAATTATGACTATAGACTAAAATAAATAGTTTTTCTGTGTTGGTCACTGTTCCAACCAACTGTATGTTGGGAATATGTAATATGTAAACCAGTGCTGAAAATTCTATGCACACCACCTGACATGTGCACTACAGACAGAAAAGGTAGGATGACACTGTTGGCTGGACCATCATGTAATACACAGTTATTTGCCACAGAACATCACCCCACCACCCAACCCCTTATGTGCATACCACTTTAGTAAAAGTAGACATTGCAATTAAACCTAAATTTCTGGCTCTGCTCACCACCATCGAAAACCAAATCCTAAAAACTCATTGAGTTCATAACCGGAAAATGTCAGCCATCACATTGCTTCAGCTTCTACCTCTATCATCATCTCCATCATTTACAAGGACACAATCTCCCCTAAGTAAGTCCTTCTGGTTACTTTGTTTAAGGCAAATGCCAAAATGTTTTGTTTGAAAAGGACACAGCTGATTTCCCTCACCACCAGTTTCTGAGCTGAGCTTGTGCTTGGTCTCTAATGACCTGGTTGTTGATGAGAAATTATTCCTTAATCTTTCTTTCTTTCTATCTGTTTGTGTGTGTTTGGATTTCTGATGTATGAAAGTAATCACAATATTGCCTTTAGCCTTAACTAATTTCTGTGCAATAATTTTATTACTGCATACCAAATGCCACAGTGCTAGTGACTAACTAGTGTCTGGTAAAATATTACTTCATGCACTCTTGTGCTGAAATGAAAAATTATATTAATTTCCTGAAGATAATTCCCTGAAGATAATAGTTTTCTCTAACATTATCATGTATATGTGTATACAAGGTGTTTAACTGGTGCTCCAATTTCATTTTGGTATAATGTAAAAAAACATGACACATAATATCTCCCCTGCTCCAATAAAGCACTTGGATGTCACCCTTGTACTAACTGATATTTGAGGCTCCACATTATTTCAACCTCAGTACTTAATTGTTGCATAAGATCATTTGGATCCCCTTTGAAACAGGCAAAACATTGCTGAGAAATTTGCATTCACATTTGGGTTTTGTCAATATTGAACAAATGCAGCTCTCATTTTGTTCAGTCTTTCAAATAGCTAATTATTAACTAATATTCTGTACAATTTCTTCTGACTTTTCTATGAAATCAGCTATTTTATCTATTTTTGATTGCTGATAATCCAATATTGTGTTTCGAATCTTCTTAAAGTGTTACTGGGTTTGGAGTTTGGGGACGTCCTTCACATGAATCATGTTCTGGAGAATTACTTCCATATTTGAATTGAGGCATCTGTTTTCTTAGTTATCCAGGTGAAGAACTCAACTTATCCATTTTAATGTATTATTACTTTTAATTAATGTTTATGCCAAATAAGCAATGAAGAAAGTGAAAGAAAATTTTGCAAAATGAACAAGGCTCCTTGGGGAAGAAATGCCCATGCCAAGGTTTCAGGAACATATAGCTCTTCTGATCAGAAGTAAGGATGACTTGTAAGACCTGTTCAGTATAATGGACAGCACACTCAACACAAAATATTGCCTCATGGTAAACACAGCTAAGACAAAGTTGATGAATTAATAGAAGTAAGAGAAGGGACATGATTAAATAAAAAATTAAGAGTCAAACAACAGCAGTAGAAGTGAATGAATTCTCCTATACAGGAACTGACATTACAAATAATGGGAAAAGCAAAAAAGATATCATAAGTAGGACACTTAGCATGTTTGGGGGTTTTGTAATTGAATGTGTGTTTTTAATACCACTGTTACTGGACTGATTCTTATGACAGTTATGACCAAACATGAAGAAAAATTAGATGTGGTACCTACACAGTGACCAGTAACCTGAGTAATTTGGTACCTTACTGCTTATCTGCCACTGTAGGCTGCATGCCAGCAGTATTATTACATACTATTAGCACCTTAAGCACTGACAACATACAACTTGCTGTTATCATTGAATCCAAGAGTAGCCCTGCTGCTCTGCTCTCGTTGTTACATGCTGTAATGACCCTGTTTCGCATCTTATAAAGAGGTGGCCAAGGACAGAGGGGTTTAGTCACTAAAATAATATTGCTGAGACTATAATGAAGTGGGTATTTATTGTTGAGGCTCATTCACTTCTCATGACTGGAAGTAAACAAGATACTTGATATGGTAATAAAATCATGTTCAGCACCTAGAAATTTACAAGAGTACAAGAAAGACATTGATCTCACACGCTTTAATGAGATGGCCATTAGTCTTGCTTACACTCAAAATTTGTGAATGTAAATACTTACTAAGGAATAAAAATCAAAATATTAGCAAAACATGATAAAAAGTAATCTCTACCAGAATTTAGAATTGAAGATGCACATAGGACTCTCATACTGATAACACTAGAAATAAGAAAAGCACTGCCATACAGATCATTTGATTGTTCTTTAAAATCTAAAATTTGAATTAAGCTTCACACTGCACTACTTGGTCAGCACATATCCTCTAAGCACTTCCCCATGACAGTGTCATTCTGAGAATTTCCCACAGTATGGAAAGTCTGTATGTACTATGAGCCTTATAGAACATTTACACAGAAACTTATGCCCATGCACAATATATTCTACCCATTCTGACCACATGTGTTTGTGATAGCCTCACCACTCCGCAGTGGCTTATTGTCTTCTCTTATTATTGTTCTGTGTATGCCTGAATCCTGCTAATTACTGTGCTCTGTGCAACCACACTTATTGAAAGATATCAGTTTACAATGAATAGGTGAATCATGCACCATACCGAGCGAGGTGGCGCAGTGGTTAGACACTGGACTCGCATTCGGGAGGGCGATGGTTCAATCTCGCGTCCGGCCATCCTGATTTAGGTTTTCCGTGATTTCCCTAAATCACTCCAGGCAAATGCCAGGATGGTTCCTCTGAAAGGGCACGGCCAACTTCCTTCCCTAATCCGATGAGACCGATGACCACGCTGTCTGGTCTCCTTCGCCAAACAACCAAACAACCATGCACCATATGCAAAGTGTGATTATTTCTGTAAAAAGAGAGTTACTGAGGTTCTGGAAGGTACCAACAGGGATGTGAAGCCATGCTGATTCCAGTGCCATGGTCACCTCCATTAGATCTCTCAGTTGAGGATCCTTTGTGCCTTCTAGAATGACAAGATCATCCAGAGGATGCCACAAAAACATTCCCCAGACCTTAATGCTCTCTCCCCCATTCTGGACTCTGCAAATGATCCGATGGCCATTTATGCTATAGAGCATAAAACATGATTTATCTGAAAAGGCCATCTTTTGCCATTCAGTGGACATCCAGATGCAGTATTGGTGTGCAAGTTCCAGCCTCCATCACCAATGAACAACAGACAGGTACATGAACCAAATGCTTGCCACCCATATGCAGCAACATTCACAGAATGATCATTGAGGAGACACTGTTAGTAGCCCCTTGGGTCATATGGGTGGTCATTTGCTCAACAGTTGAACATCTATTCACCTGTACACATCTTTGTAGCCATTGTTCACACCCGTTACCTGCAGTTTGTGGTGCACCACAGTTGCCTTGGCGTCAGTTTCGAATAGCGCCATTTTGCCATGCATCGTGACCAATTTACAAACTTAGCCACTTCAGAAGTGCTTCTACATTTGGTCTGAAAGCCTATGATCAGTTTCTTTTGGATTTCAGATACATCACTCCATTTCCACATTATGACAATGACTGCACTGTTTTCTACATCCCCTGGACACAGTTTATATACTCTGCATTGCTAATGGTGCCACTTACCACCTGTGAGTGATTATTGTACATTGACGTTGAACATAGGTGGTGGTCACATTAATGTGAGGTGGCACAGTGGTTAGCATACTGGACTCGTATTCTGGAGGACGATGGTTCAAACCCCTGTCCTGTCCCATCCTGATTTAGGTTTTCTGTGATTTCCGTAAATCACTTCAGGCAAATGCCGGGATGGTTCCTTTGAATGGGCATGGCCGACTTCCTTCTCCAGCCTTCCCTAATCCAGTGGGACCAATGGCCTTGCTGTTTGGTACCCTCCCCCAAATCAACCAACCAACCAACAACACTAATGTGATTGAGCTGTATGATACTATTCACTGTTACTGTGCTGCAATCCACATGAGCAAAGAAAGCTCTATCCAATGAAAGAACTTCTTGGTATCATATATTAATATGGGGTTGTTGTTAAAATTTGTGTTTCAAGCACAGAACTGCATGCAACTGAGATGTGGAGCATGGAAGAGAAGAATTTCATGACTGGCTTGGAATACCTGCATCTGGGCCTATACATTGGTTGTAGATTTTTGCAGTCACTGTGTTCTTTAGAATAACTCACCATGTCATGTTTATTCCTATTTGTATCTGTGCCAACAGCTGTTCCACTATTCACTTGAAAATGTACTCAAAACACTTAGTTTCTTGAGGATGGTGATAAATGCAAATTAGTTGAGATAAAATTGTGGAAGTGTTACAGAGAAATAAGATTGAGAATGTGAAACATGATGTAATAAGGATGACAGACAGTGCGAAAGAAGGAGCCAAGAAGTACAGCAGTATTAGGAAAGAAAGGGAAAATTGAAAAGATAGAGTAACTTGTGAAATGTTGGCATCCCTTCTAAGAGTCACCATGCACATTTTCTCTGGTGTTTTGATAGATATTTGCAATTTCATTTTTGCAATACATTGCTCAGGCCAGCCCAAACACAATACTGTTTATCATGTCTTTCATGTGATGCCCAGTGGTGACAGAAAGTGTCAATTTGTTTTTGTGCAAAATTTTATGTGCACATTCAATAGAGCAGTCTCAGGTTAGTTGTTTTTTTTTATGTGTATTAACAGGAACAGTAAAATGTGAAGAATAACCAGGACTCCAGTGGCAACTGAGCAGTGCTGCTGCATGGCAGTTGCAATCAGTGTGGGCCAAAGTGGTGCTGTTGCTGCTGGATTACTGGTTATTCTTCATGTTTTACTGTCCTGTTAATACATATCAATAAAATAAGTATCATAATAGACTATTTTTGGACTGCTCTCTTGAATGGACATGTAAAATTCTGCTTTAAATATCATTTAGTGTGCAATGGGAAAGAAAGCAACACTTTCACTTGACACTGGGTGTGGCATGACATATGTGAAGAGCAGTAAGTATTTTTGCTGACTCCAGCTGCACATAGCAAAAATGAAATTTCAGATATCTGCTGCAACACCAGAGAAAATGGACCTGATGACTCTAAGGAGTAACACCCTGTATAATGAACTTAGATGTGACACAGTAAAATCAAAAGAAAAATGAATGAAGAATAATGTGTGGATAAATAGAGAAAGTAGAAAACCAAAGGAATTAAGAAACTGTCTAATGGAATGGTAGGGAGATTAATTTTTGAAGACATGAATAGTGATATTCATTGAATGCTAATTACATGTAAAAAGATAATTATCATCACTGAACAACAAGAATCCTTGTGAAGATGGAAAGGTAGTTTGAAGTGCTGCTTGAGATGAAATGTAGAGAAAAATGCATACACACTCTAAGAAACAAGTGTGAGATGGAAATGAGAAAAGCTACTACATTCTGAAAGGTGAGGTAGCAAAGAATCTAAATGAACAGCAGAGTACATGAGCTACCACCGGAATTAATTAAGGGTCTTAGAAGTAAGGGAATGATAATGAACATATACTTACGTAATGAAATATATAGGACAAGTTATTATTAAGGAAAAAATTAATTAATTACATGATACTTGCTGAGAGTCTATGCACTCATTTCATATGTTTTCTGTTGTTATATATCAATACGTCCCTTCATAAACATTTTTTGACCTTCTATAACACTAAATATTGTGTAGGGTAAAAGTTGGTGACTGGGTTAAGTGAAGAATAATTTTCAAGCTCAGATTGTTCCTTTTTTACCTTGGCAATATCCAGTATGTGAGAAAGTGCATTGTGTGTGTGTGCAAGTTCAGTTTTACGTATACCGACATTTGTTGCTTCTGTCTCATCTTGTTACCCAAATAATCCAATAACATCACATTGTAAGAGCCAGTTAGTGTTTTATTATTTTTCAAATAGTCAACAATAATGCTACAATGTTAGTGCCAAAAAATTATCACCGTAACTTTTACCAATGTAAAAATAGTTTACACTTCATTTTTCATACTTTCAACATAAGCAACCCAATATTTTACTTGCAGCTTTGTGCCTGGGATGTACTGGTTGTTCCATGTTTTGCCTAAAGTCTAATAACAATTCCTGGCATTATTATATTATTCTTCAACTACTCCAGATACTATTTAGAAATGCTTTTCCTTCAGTTTGTTTGCTCAGGAGTCAACAAAGACAGGAAATGTTGTGCACAGTGCATGGAGAATTTTCTACAGGATATGATGTTCCTCTTAATGGGAGATGCTTACCATCTTAATAATTTAACATATATTTATTCAGTAACCTTTTATCTCTGTACCATGAATCTTGATGCTGAGTGCTGGTTTAATATTAGCCTCAATTCAATTTGTATGTGTGCTGCAGTCCACATTTTCAACCAAAAGAGTTTTTGAAATAGTTCAATTTCACAGACTTTGTTGGTCTCATACAGATGCAATTTTATGTTTCTGTTTCTGTGTAAGGGGGAATTTGAAGTAGACTGGAGTGGCAGTGAGAATTTGAATCAAGGAGGGAGCCGTGCGAGGGTATTCCGTACATGGTAGCGAAGCGTGTTCGGTCAGAGGGTTAGCTACTCTTTGCAATAAAAAAACTGAGGGAATGGATCAACAATGATCTTGAATGAATACAACGAACAAAATTAGTAAAAAAAACAAACACAAAAAGTGGTTAGAGCACTTGCCTAGTAAGCAGGAGACCTGGGCACGATTCCTGCCCTTTATAAAAATTTTTGCTGACTGCTTCAGTCTATACACACAAAAACATTTTTTTCATTTCACCATACCAGCTCTTATTCTCTCCCATGAAATGTGTGAAACACTGATCATTTAACGCGACAACTGAAAAACAATTCCATACATATATATGATGGAAATTTAAGACACTAATGAAACTGCCATCATATGATCATATAACTCACTTTGCTTAAGAAAAGAAATGTAATTCAGCAAACAACATATCTTAGCCTTATCAAAAATTCATCATCCCAGCTTAGATCGACAGCAACGGTCAGTTCACACAACAGCATTATCTCTCAGAGAACTATTTTCTTCTGTAATGAGTGGTTGGTTTAATGGAGAATATGATATGCAAACCACATATTTTTGAACTGTAATATTTACTGAGTGATTTTGCCACATTTTTGTTTGTAACTTCTTTAATAAACAAAAGTGCTTGTCATGTTACATTTTGTAATATAAATACACCACTATTATATTTAAGTAATCATATAATTCACGGCTTTTGCTTCAGTTACATTTTTAATGCAGTGCTATTTTATGATTTGGTGAAAGATGATAGAAAACAATGAAGAAAACCAGAGATTACCATTTCATAACTATGAAAAATAGGGAAGCATAGGGTGGGTTAAGTATTGGTTGGTATCATTATGTACCAGGAGTAGGGTTCCCATCTAGCAACACCTGTAAATAATAATGAGGAACATATCAGTTGTATCAGCTTAAGTACTAAGTTATGGTCACCCTCACCCATCCATGCAGCAGCTGTTAATCATAGTCTGGCATATACTGGTTACATCTACTGAAGAGCAAGTCTAGATTACCCATCCAAGCAGCAGCTCTAAATAATAATGAGAAACATACAGCTTATATCAACTGAAGTATTTATTTATATAATAGAGGGAAACATTCCACGTGTCTGTGTATGTGTGGATGGATATGTGTGTGTGTGCGAGTGTATACCTGTCCTTTTTTCCCCCTAAGGTAAGTCTTTCCGCTCCCGGGATTGGAATGACTCCTTACCCTCTCCCTTAAAACCCATATCCTTTTGTCTTTCCTTCTCCTTCCCTCTTTCCTGACGAGGCAACCATTGGTTGCGAAAGCTAGAATTTTGTGTGTATGTTTGTGTTTGTTTGTGTGTCTATCGACCTGCCAGCGCTTTTGTTTGGTAAGTTTCATCATCTTTCTTTTTAGAAGTATTTATTTATTTACATGTGTAGTTCTGTAGGTCCAAATTGAGGAGCAAATCTGTGAGGTGATGGAACATGTTGGTACATGAAATTACAACATAAAAGTAATAACAGATAAAACAAAATATTTATGAATCCAAAAAAAGTCAGGCCATAAGTTTAAGTAAACACAATCAACAATATAACATAAGAATGAGCTTAATTTTACAAGGAACTCTTCAACAGAATAGAAGGAGTGACCCATGAGGAAACTCTTTAGTTTCCATTTGAAATCACATGGATTACTGCTAAGAGTTTTGTATTCTTGTGGTAGCTTATAGAAAATGAATGCAGCAGTATACTGCACACCTTTCTGCACATGAGTTAAGGATTTCTGCTGCGTATTAACTGAGTGAAAGCTGCTAATTCTTGGGAATAAGCTCATGTTGTTAACAAAAAATGACAGTAAAGAATACATATATTGAGAGGCCAATATCAATATACACAGCCTAGCAAACAGGGGTCGACAAGAGGTTCACAAACTTACGCCACTTATTGCCCGAACTGCCCATTTCTGAATCAAAAATGTCCTTTTAGAATGGGAAGAGTTACCCCAAAATATAATACCATATGACATAAGTGAATGAAAATAAGCAAAATAGACTAATTTTTGTGTCAATTGATCACTTACTTCAGAAATTGTTTGAATGGTAAAAAGGGCAGCATTAAATCCTTGAACAAGACCCTGAACATGGGCATTCCACGACAATTTACTATCTATCTGAACACCTAGAAATCTGAACTGTTCAGTTTCACTAATCATATGCCAATTCTGTGAAATTAAAACTTTGGGTTTTGTTGAATTGTGTGTTAGAAACTGTCAAGACTGAGTCCTATTGTTATTTAGTGTTAGTTTATTTTCTACAAGCTGGGAACTTATGCCATGAACTGCACTATTTGAAGCAGAGCCATTGTTCCACATAACATCCTTTACTGCCAAGCTAGTGTCATATTTTACAATTACCCTTAATACTAGAGGGTATATCATTTATATAAATAAGGACCAGGAGCGGCCTGAAGACTGATCCTTGGGGCGCACCCCCCCCCCCCCCACCCCCACCCCCCCACCCCCCCCCACCCCCCGCCCACCTCCATTTGAGCATACCCCACTCAGACCCACATCACAGCCATTCTCAACATTGTGAATAATGACCATTTGCCATCTGTTGTTAAAGCAAGAAGTAAACAATTGTGAGTTACTCCTCATATTCTATAATGGTCCAACTTCCGGAGCAATATTTTGTGATCAACACAGTCAAATGCCTTAGTTAAATCAAAAATTACACGTAGCATTTGAATCATTTTGTTTAATCACAGAGAATAGAGAATATAGCATTTTTAGTTGTTGAACAACTTCTAAAGCCATACTGTACATTTGATAGCAAATTATGTGTTGTAAAATGATCAATTATCCTTATGCACACAGACTTTTCAATAACTTTAGCAAACACTGATGGTGTAGAAATAAGTCTAAAATTCTCTACATTATCACTTTCTCCCTTTTTATGAAGCAGCTTTACTACTAAGTGTTTTAATCATTCAGGAAACTGACCATTCTTAAGGGGAAAATTACAAATATGGCTAAGTATAGGGCCAATATGTGCAGTGCGGTACTTTAATATCCTGCTAGTCACTCCATCATATCCATGAGAGTCCTTAGTATTCAGTGATTTAATTATTGACTCAATCTCCCCCTTGTCAGTATCACAGGGGAATATTTCAGGCATCAGTCTTGGAAAGGCATTTGCCAAGAGAGTTGTATGATTCCCTGTAGAAACTAAATGTTTATTTCATTCACCAGCAATGCTCAGAAAATGATTGTTAAATACTGTGCACATATCTGACTTATCAGTAACAGAAATATTTTTACTACTATGAACTGACTTTATATTGTTGACCTTGTGCTGCTGATCAGACACTTCCTTCACAACTGACTGTATGGTTTTAATTTTATTCTGTGAATTAGCTATTCAGTTTGCATAGCACATACTCTTCGCCTTAGTGATAATATTTTTAAGTACCTTACAATACTGTTTGTAATGGCATACTGAAGCTTGATTTTGACTACTACTAACATCTTCATATAATTGCCACTTTGTTCTACATACCACCCAGATTGCCTTTTCCTGCTAGCACCTAATTTTGAATGTTCTAATGGAAAGCAACTCTCAAAGAGCATGAGAAATGTATTAAGGAAAACATTATATTCGTCATCTACGTTATTGGCACTATAAACATCCTGTCACTCTTGTTCCTTAACAAGGTTTAAAAAACTCTCTATTGCCATTGGCTTATTTTTCCTACATCATTTCTAATTAATGTGACATTTGTTTGAGTATAAAGCCTTTTAGTGTTAAAATTTGTGCATCATGGTCAGAAAGGTCATTACCTCTTTTACTAACAGAATGCCCATTTAGTAATGAAGAATGAATAAAAATATCATCTGTGGCTGTGCTGCTGTTCCCCTGCGCCCTAGTTGGAAAAACCACAGTCTGCATTAGATCATATGAGTTTAGGTGGTCTACCAACATCCTTTTTCTTGCAGTCATATACAAAATTAATACTGATACTGGAGTCACCACAAATAGCTTGTTTTGGTACTTCCTTTAAAGTGAACTAAGAACCCTCTCTAACTTGAGCAGAAATGATCTCAAGTCAGAGTTAGCGGACCTATAAACAACAACATTCAGAAGTTTAGTTTCACTAAATTCAAATATCCTGCACAACATTCAAATATCTATTCAGTGCAGTGCCGTGATATGTCTATGGACTAAAAGAGAATACTGTTGTTTACATACATGGCCACTCCCACACTCCACAAGGAACTCCTTGAGAAACAGCCAGCTAATCTCTATCTTGGTATAGGAAGCCTCTGAACTGTTAAATTATTTAAGTGGTGCTCAGATACATCAATACTGTCAGTCAACATCTATAAGCAGTTCACTAACTTTATCTCTAATACCTCTTGTATTTTGATGAAATATGCTAATTCCTTCTCTACATGGATGCCTGACCTCCTCTGAAGGTGATTCCTAAGTTAGAGGGACTTCCTTTAAGCAGGTATACCTATCAGCTGACTTCAATCTAAAAATCGTGCAGCTCTAACACTAACTACTACAGAAATTTTTCCATGAGTGATCCCACCACCACCCACTACACTGTCATCTACAAGCTTTGCCAGCCTTCCCTTTGAATACCTATTAAGATACAGGCCATGCCTAGTGAACCCCGATCTACTGATAAACCCAACTGACACCACTGCAGTGTAACTCATGCCTCTGCCATTAGTGTCTTCTCCAGCTCCATATTAACACACCTAACAGCAGCATTATGACGAGGTCAATCATGGCACTGAAACAGTTACATGAAATGCAAATGCAGTTTGAGTAGCTATCCGGTTGAGTTTAAGAGTATCAATCCAAATGTTGGTCCATAATTACAATTCTCACAGTAAATAATTGACAAGATAGGGGGGACAATACAGTTACATATTTAAGAGAGACTTATAATGGAAGAAGTAAATATAACCAACCATCATATATGTTACTTTATCCATGTTGAATCTTGTGAACTCCATGCCCATTCAAATTTATAATACAATTGAGCTATTGAGTGGCTGTCAGACATTTAAACAAGACTAAATATGTTGCTCAACTTCCAAACCATGTCCCTCTTCAGAGCTACAGAGTGCAGTGCCACAACAGCATGGCCCTCTGCACAGCCATTTGTGTGTGTGTGTGTGTGTGTGTGTGTGTGTGTGTGTGTGTGTGTGTTTGTGTGTGTCTGTCTGTGTGTGTATATGTGTGTGCACATGTGTACGTGCATGTGTGTTTTATCAGTTAATTCTGAAGCACAGTGTCTGAAAGTTCCATAATATTTCCAGTCTTATTTAAGTGCCTGTCCACTGCTCAATACCTCAACTGTGGTGCATGGTTACCTTAACTCTTTGCATTCTAACAGAGACTTAGATTTACCCAGGGATACTATCACAGAAAAAATAAACTTTTTTGGTGCATTATTCTGGTCCATGGACAGTACCAAATAATGTAGGCCACAGGCTAAAACATCTTCACTTTTAACATGAGGAACTGTTTCTGAATTCTATTATGATCATTCAGATGTACATCTCATTCATTAATTCAAAACTGCACTTTTAGGTATTATTGTCTTGTTAACCAAGGTATTTGGCTGTCTGACTCATAATATTCTCCTTGATAAACTGAAGGTTTATTGTGTTCATAGTATAAACAACCTATGGATAATGTAATATCTAACCAAAAGTATGCATAAAATTGTACTTAGTAATTTAACCAACGTAGTCACGGGATATTATTGTGGGTGTGGATGAGTAATGTGTGGGGTTCCTGAAGGCTCACTCTCAGCACCACTGTTGTTCCTCATATATCTAAATGATCTTCTGTCTAATATACAACAAACAGAATAAGTTCTTTTTGCAAGTTGCACTACAACTGTAACTAAGCCAAGCATACATACAGCAACAGAAGAAATGGTAAACAAGGTTCTCAGAAGTATCTTTGATGAGTTCTCTTTGAATGATCCCATCCTCAATATTAAAAAGAGACAATTTATTGAGTTCTCACATCTAAGTTTACTACCCCAAGAATAGGAGTAGCACATATTAAGGAAAAAAAAGTGGAACCTTCAAAATTCTTAGATGTGCATATTGATGGGAATTTAAATTGGTAAAATCACATTTTGGAACTTCTAAAACAGCTTAGTTCAGCCACATTACATATAGAAGCATTGTAATTCTTGGGGAGAGACAAATCAGTACGTTGATGTATTTTACATATTTTCATGCAATAATGTCATATGGAATAATGTTCAGTGGTAACTCATCCTGAAGAAAGAAAGTCTTTATTGTTAAAAAATGTGCTACTCACCCATGATCATCTTGTCAACACCTGTTTAAAGAGTTGGGCATTCTGACCACTGCATCACAATATATTTATCCCCTCATGAAGTTTTTTTTTTTTTTAAATAATCCACTTCAGTCGAAAAGGAACAATGATGTACATAACTACAATACCAGAAGCAAAAAAGTGACATGCAATACTTGACATTAAGGTTGTCTGTAGCACAAAAAGAGGGGCACAATGCCGGAAAAAGTTTCACCTTGACAGCTCCTTGTGTTTGGTAAAGAAATTTCTGTTATTGTAATGTGTATAAGGTGGTGGGTAGGAATTACTAACTTACAATTGTATATTTAATAATAACAATAAAACAAAACAAAAAACTTATAAATGTCCAGCATGTAGTGATATTTACAAAAGTCATTCCACATAATTTTTGTCATTCAAATGATCCATTGAACAGGAAACTAACTATATGTGATATTATTCTGGACATAGTACTTCCTTGGTACTGTTGCTGATAGTATTTGTTTTATTGCTATTAAACTTCTGTAACTCAGCTTACTGCAGTGGAATGTTGTGTTTCATATGGACTGTATGGTTTATGTCTACATTGTTATAGCAATTCATTTTTTTCACAACAAATAATCTTTTGAAAATATTGACTCATTTTTCATACTTTTATCCACTGATTATTATGTTCATTCAAAGAATTATTTACCTGTGAATAATGTGTATTTCAGTGAAGTGATTTGAATTTTTTTCTGTCTTTACAGGAACAAAAAGGTGAACTGTGATATCATGGTGTTTGGTGATGTATTGGGATGTACTTAGCTTTTTCTGTGTCTCCTGTGGTATAGTTCCTATCCTTTTCCATTAATGTGGGTTATACACTGTTAACAGTGAATTCCTAGTAATATTTACTAAGGCATAAGAAACACCTCTGAGTTTTTTCATTGGTCAAGAAGCAAGCTAAATTATGTCCTTAAATTATACAGTGTCTGCCATGTGGACTTTAGTTTCAGATTTAGTATACATTGGAAGTAGGGGAAGTAAATTAATAACAAGGCTTTATTTGTACCTGGATTTACATTTGGCCACATATTCTGCTGACTTTTTTGTACTCCCTAAAAAGAATTATTCTAATATAAATTTTCAATTCCTTTGAAACACAGTGTCTATATTTTATTATGTCATAGATTAATCAAAAAATTTTCATTAGTATTTACTTCTCTGAGGATGTAATGAAATTTAGGCCAATGCTCTTAATTTAGCAATAAAGATAATATATGAGTTTTTTGTGCTATGATGTTTAAAAACTGGTTCACACTATTCACATAGTCACCAAACAGGGTGCTTTCAGCTGGTGCTTGAGTTTATGAATGAGAGTGACCAGTATGGTGACCTCTAATTTTAATAACGATCTCCAAAAAGTTATCAACATTTTAATGGAAATGCTTTTCAGGAATGAAAAATATAATTATCCAAGTTGTTTTAATTCTAATATTTCTGTGTAGATGCTTGGAAGACAATTAAATAATGCATATAATAGATTGTATTTTGTGCTTTAGGGTCATGCAGAAATACTCTGCTTCATGATCATTTGTTTTTATTTAAGAAATTTTTAGATATATCTTCTCACAATATAGGAGATAGATTAAGATATTGGAAATGAATACAGAATTTGCAGCGGGTCAGTATTGGTCATCTACTTTCTCTCATCATTTATCAGATCTCCACGTACCTCGATATTCCTTCCTTCACTCTGTAGTTGCAGATACGTGCTAGGCAGTGTAAAGCAGCATTGATATTCCGTCATCTGAATTGTGGTTGCACCATAACTTTCCCACGGTTCGTTTGTACAAGCTCTTACATACACTCTCTCAATCATTTTAATGCACTCACTCAGCAAAATTATAAACAAAGAATGATTTTAAGTGATTTTTTTAATACGTGATATAAAGTAACTAAAGTTTTGAAAAGAAAATTCTGATCAATTGGTTTTATGCACTGATAACTTTGTAATGGCTTCAGATGATAATGAAAGTCAATTTGTTATTGTTCCTAACTGGGTTTTAAAACATGAGTGTTGGTTTTAGGACATTTAGGTAATTTTCATTATATCCGGAACTATAATAAATAAAAATTTGAAATTTTGACAGCATCATTCCATTAACATCAAAAGGCTGTGTACCAAATTTGAACAAAATTTAATAATAACTAATATGGATTATTTAGATTTGTAAAGGGTATGAATTTTCGTACCGACTGAATGTTACTCTATGCAGTTCTCACGGCAGGCAGCGTCAGCTGCACTGTGAGCAAAGCGAAAAAAACCGTATCCATCCTGCAGCCAACATACCAAATGGCTGTGTGCCTTGTTGCAATGAATGTCATCTTCTAATAACTTGCTACGTTACAAATTGTAGGGATTCATGTTTTCCCCTGGGCATCTAGATTGGGTTTTTCTTCGGTTTTCATAAATCATCTTAGGCAAATGCCACAATGGTCTTCTGAACTGGCTGCAGTTGATGTCTTTTGCTACCTTTACCAATTTAGTTAATGCATTTAGTTAACATATACATCAGCAACCAGGTGACACAGAAGCATTAGAAGCCAAGGTGAATGGAATAATGATGCTGTGATGCATACTTAGGCCACTCTTTGCTAGACCTCACTATCAGGATGTGAGAGCAACTCTCTGCTCAGTTTCAACCAGTTATTAGAGAATTTTATTAACAAGCATCACACTGCTGAGAGAGAAACTTCATTCATATAGTTCCTTTGGCTGTAATAATGATATTCTTGGCAGTGTTCTTTTTCTGTGTCATAGGTGCACAGATTTCTAGGATGGCTCATATGAAGTTTAAGACAGTGGGAAAATGAAAATTGGAGATAATAGCTGTAATTAAGTCTTTCATACAAGTTCAGATAGCTTCGTGGCCAAAGTTATGCAAACTTAACATATACAACTGGACCCAGTCTTTGTTTCAGAACTAGCTTTCAATGAAATCACGTCAGCAAATATTAAATTACTCATCAGTTAAATTCATTTGTCTTCATCTAAATATACATTTCGACCCTGCAAGTAATCATTTTACTAGGTTTCACTGGTCCTTGCCCTGTCCTTTGTGGATACTGTATGTGGTAAATTACCATCTTTTTTGCATCTCTGTGATTCTGTCACTACAGGCTTCATCTGATATGTGCTACGTTCTGACAACTTTCCACAAAATTTGTTCATCATTTTAAGGAAAAATAATGACTATTCCTTCCACATTCACAACATTAACTTAAACTAACCTGTCTTCAATTGTAGATGTGCCAAAGCTCCTCAGACAAAACCTATAGCAAGACCTAGTAAGCAACATTGAACACCATGTTTGTCTTCAGCAGACACACAACTCCTCTACTTTAGAGTGATTTTTGTTGTTGCCAAATAATGGCTACCAGGTACAGTATGTTTAGGAAATCCTGAAGATCCTTCAAAATACAAATTCATGGCTACAAATTCTTTAGTGACAGAGTACTCAGATAAAAAGTTCTTGGTCAACTTGCCACATCAAGTTCCCCAAGAATTTTCTGTCTGTGTGAATGCATATTTGTGTGTTGCTCTTCCTATTTTAAATAGTGTAATTCATTCATCATCAGTGGATGTTCTTCCCAGAGCCTTTGCATTTCTTTGTGAAGAAGGAATTTTCATTGTCACTGGTTGGTGGTATTGTGGAATGAGCCCATTGTGAGAGATTATATTTTGTATCAAAAGCATTTTCCAAGCTTCTCTTACTCGTCATTAGTGGAGTGATTTTCAATATACATCTTTCAGTACCTATAAACTTTTAAGATTGATGCCACTACTATGTTTATTAAAAATGTCCTCCTGAGTCTTCAACCTTTAATTGCACTTTCCATTTCCTATTACTCTCCAAGTAGCATGCCACCACAGTGAAAACTTCTGTGTTTTTAAACTCTGTTATACAACCTTTTCTCCTCAAGCATTGCTGATTTAATCACCTGTTATATATTGTTTAGTTGTTTACATTCTGTGATGCCTTCATGTATTTTCTATTCATTCCAACATAAATTTTTCATGGGTGCCTTATATTCTCTATAAATCTAGGTAGGCTCCCTTAGTACACCATATATCACATCTCCAAAACATATGTTTGAATCTGTGCAAACAATCTGGATATATATGGCAAAAACTTCAGATTTTGTCTTTCTATATTTAGTTTTACCAGTAACATCAAATTTGTTTCTCTGACTCTGTGGTTTTAGTGAGATGTAGTAATTACTATGCTAGATGCACAGAGGGGTCATAGAAATTTTGTTTCATGGATACATATAAACAGTTTGCCTTGCTGACCTTGTTTGAGTTTGTAACAGCTTTCTGACTCATTAAAGTCTCTGATGAGGCCTCCAGCAGTGAAAGACAAAACATTAGGCAAAGAATTATGCCTTAAACCATGACCTTAAGCCCATTTATTTTATTTATTTTTATTTATTTATTTATTTATTTATTTATCTCTTGTTCCAGTGATCCATGTTGTGATGCTATCACAGGATATGGAACATGTCAATTTTACAAGCTTTTGGCCAGAATTTATGGTAATACATAAAACGAAACAAAAACAGTAAACAGTAACTTAGGTCCCACTACAAAAAATACATTTTAGAGATAGATAGAGATTAGAAAACAAATACAGTAAACGGTAACTCAGGTCCCACTACAAAAAATACATTTTAGAGACAGATAAAGATTACAAAATAATAAGTGTTACAGAGAAATAAATATTGCAAAATATATGTTTACAATAAAAATATTCGGTATTACAAATACAAATTTGGGCCTACATTTGCAATTTACAATACAAGAAATGTTAAACACTGTAGTTCAGGAACTCTTCTATTGTATAAAATGATCCTTGCAATAGGAACTGCCTTAAGGTTGTTTTAAACAAGAGATCATCATCCACCAAACACTTAATTCTTGAAGGGAGGGCATTAAAAATCTTACAGGCACTGAAATGGACTCCTTTCTGCACCATACTTAGATTTGGTTGTTCATAGTGGATATCATGTTTCCTTCTAGTATTGTGACTGTGATATGCACTGTTCAGCTTAAAGATGGATTTTTCTTTCCTTATGAAGCACATCAAAGAGAATATATATTGCGCAGTGGATGTAAGTATTTCAAGCTTCTTAAAAAGATTCCTACATGTGGCTCTAGGATGGACTCCACACATGATCCTTATGGCTCTTTTTTGTACACAAAGTACTTTTTTAGCCAGTGGCTGATTTCCCCAAAATATAATTCCAAATGCCATAATTGCATGAAAGTAACCATAATACGCTGACTTCATGGTTTCCATATTTCTATAAGAAGAAACAATGCGCAATGCGTATGTTGCTGAACTTAGTCTTTTGCATAGATCCAGGATGTGTTTTGACCCATTCAGTTTGCTATCAATATTCAAGCCTAGGTATTTGAGGAATCTACCCTGGTTATTGTCTGCTCACCTATTTTTACTACTATTTCCTCATCTTTGGATGTTGTGTGGAACAGTAATTTAATTTTACAGTAATTTAAAGAAAGAAGAAAGACCATTAATGTTAAACCAGTTCACCATTTCATTTAAAACCTTGTTTGCTGTTACCTCAAGTTTATCTACCGAATTATCAATAAGTAGTGTAGTGTCATCAGTGAAAATGGCGAATCTACAATATTCCGTACAGAGAAGGAGATCATTTATAAATATAATAAAAAAGTAGGGGGCCCAGAACTGAGCCCTGCGGCACTCCACATGTGATGGTACCCCATTCTGAAGATAATGGGACACCATCTAGACTATCTACTACAACTTTTTGTTTCCTTTTTGACAGATATGAGTCAAGCCATTTCCCTGCTGCACCACTTATACCGAGATGTGCAGCTTTTTGTAAAAGAATTTGGTGATTTACACAGTCAAATGCTTTTGTTAGGTCACAAAAATGGCAATTACTTTCAGTTTTTTGTTGATAGATTCCAAGAGTTTGCCAGTAAATGCAAATATTGCATCTTCTGTTGACAAACGTTTCTGAAATCCAAACTGACTTTTGCTGACGATATTGTGTTCATTGAGATGATTAACTATCCTGGCATTTATTAGTTTCTCTAAAACCTTTGAATAGCTTGTCAGTAGTGATATTAGACTATAGTTAGCAGTATCCATCTTATCCCCCTTCTTATACAGCAGTTTTACAACTGTATACTTAAGCCTCTCAGAAATTATTCCTTGCTTAAGTGACACATCAGAAATGTGGCAAAGGACTTTACTTACGTGGCTGGAGCAGTGTTTTAATAATTTGTTAGAAATGTTGTCAATTCTGGCAGAGTTTTTACTTTTCAGGGATTTAATAACTCTTTCAATTTCTTGAACAGTGACTGTTTTTACCTTCATGTGTTGTACTGAACCAGGTACTCTAGCTTTCAAATATCAGCAATATCATCCATATTTGCCAAGTGTGTAAGACAATCCAGGTAGCTTGATTAGATTTATGGTGAACTTATCTCCTCATGTTATTAGAGTCTAATCTGAAAAGAATTCACCAGATACTAATGAATTTTACCAGTTTTCCATCAGACAACCCTGTTGCCATTGGTCCCACTTCAGATGTACTTTTTTGTACATGTCTGTTGTGTAGCTGCTCCATAGATATTCTCTAAACTAATTCCTGCCTATCTAACTCCTTTCCAAAACTGATTGTGGTTGACCTCAAGTAATGATTTACAGGGTTCATTGCAATGTTATCATCTAATTTCCCAGTGTTATGTATGCACCCTTTCTTTCTACTGACTCCAGGATAATTAGTGTGCTGTTCTATGCACCAACAGAAGATTCAGTGCTGAAGACCGATGCTTTTTATGAGCAGTTGCTTGATGTATTTGATCAAATATGCTGTCATGATTTTGTACTTCTCATGAGTGATATGAATGCACTACTTAGCAATGATCATAATGGCTTTCAGCATGTTGTTGGACCCTTTGTGAAAGCACAAAGCATAAATGATAATGGTGAACATTACAGTTTATCCGGTAGCCCCTATGGGCCCTGCTTAGGCAACAGTTTCTTTCAACATAAAATATACATAAGAAGACCTGGTGTTTACCTGATGGAAATACTCTAAATGAAACTGATTATGTTTATATAAATAGCTGATGGGAGTCATCTTTGTGAGCTACAGGAATCTATCATGCTGTGGATGTTAAATTTCTTGATCTCAGTGAACTTGAATGTGAAGTACAAACTGCAGCAGTGACACCAATCTAAGCAACCATTTGATGGGCAAATCTAGAAGACAAGGAAGTAGAACATTCATTCATAATCAGTCTTAAAAATCAATCCCAGTCACTTCAAGATGTATCTGATGAAACTGAAGTGCAATTATTTAAATTACAGGAATCTATGAGCACATGCACTGAAGAGACAATTGGATGATGGAAGGGAACGCAGAAAGAGGGATTCAAGGCCAAACTTGGCAGCTCATAGATGAAAGAAAGATGGTAAAGTAAAAGTGTACGCAAGATCAATAAGAACTTGAAATAACTAGACAAAAATATGGAAAATTAGACCACCAAGTCAAAAGCACTTGTAGAGCTGACAAAAAGAATCGTTTTAACAGAAATGTGGAGAGATATGAAATACTGCCTCTCAGAATGACATCAGGGCATTATGCTATATCGTTTAAGAACTTACTGGAGCCGATAGATTTTCAAAAAGTCCCATGAAGGATAAAAATGGCAAACTTCTGTTTAAAAAAATGGTGAACAAGCTGCCCAATGGGTTGAATACTTCAAAGAAACCCAACACAATTAATGTTAACAACTTTGAAAATGAGCCAGAAATGTAATGGCTAATGGTAAAAATAGGTAGTAGCACAGAAGCACAGTTGTGTGCAGCAATCAAAGCACTTAAAAACAATAAAGCAGTTAGTTTGGATAAAATCTCAGCTGAAATTCTGAAATGTAAATGTCTGCACTTAATTTGCCACATTACTAAACTATGCAATACCTATTGGCAAACAAGGCAAGTGCCTGAAGACTGGCAGCATAGCATAATTGTTAAGCTAACATAGAAAGGACTTCTAACCAAATGTACAAATTGGAGAGGAATCAAGCTTCACTTGGTGCCAGGAAAAGTCTTTTGCCTCTTTCTTTTAAAAAGGATGTGAGAAGTAGCAGACTGTTGATGATGAGAGGAGAAGGCTGGCTTTCAAATTTGGAAATCCTGTTTTGTTAAAAGTAATAGAACAATGCATGCAATTCAACTGTTCACTATATGTACACTTAATTGATTTTAAAAAAGCATTTGACAGTATACAGTGGGAATCATTGTGGTACATTGTATACTAATATGGAATTCCTGGGCACCTTATTGACATTTTCAGAAAACTGTATCAAAAATTCAAATTGGTGTGCAAGAACAGAAGATGGCAATACCCCTTACTTTAGTATTATGGCAGGCATCAGACAAGAGTACATTTCATCACAATCCCTCCTCATATTAGTTATAGATTTCATATTGAGACAAACTGTGGAAAACTCCAACATTGGCATGCATTTGAATGAGCAAACTAGGCTTACAGATCTGGATTTTGCTGATGACATCATTCTTCTGGAAAAAAATTGCACAAAGTACTAATGAATACCAAGATGGTTGGAATGACCAGTTCTGTAGGGCTAAAAGTAAATAATGGTAAAACAAAAACAATATGCGTAAAAAGTGAAAATGTATCTACTCAAATTATAGTGGAACAGAACGTGTTACAAGATGTTGACCAAATTCCAAAACTTAGCTGGCTTATCTGTTATAATGGGGACATAGATGTAGACATCACAAGAAGAACTGGGAAAGCTTCTGCAGTCTTCGAATGAATGCAATGCATATTCCAATTCAAGGGGTTGGCGGAAGAGAGTGCTAACACTCAATTTGATTACAATTACAGTGATGACTTTATTTTCTGTGTTATTGAATATGTCACATGTTAGTTACTTGTAGTTTCACATGTTGTGTTAGAAAGCAAAATTGTCTTGTGGGTTAGCACTTTTTTCTGCTGACCCATTAAATTAGACTCTATTATTGTATCCACAAAGCTTTGGGTTTACTTCTCTATCATCCCACTGATGGCTCTATATGCATGTGAGATCTGGAAAAGTCAGCAAAATCAGCACACAATTTCACTGTTTACCACTGATGGTACTTGAGGCAAATTTTGAAAATCAGCTGCTGGAACCTCATTTCATATGATGATGAGCTGAGAAGAAGTGACCTACAAAGCCTGCACAAAATCATTGTGAGTGAAGCTTGTGGGGCATGTTCCACACATGAAAGAAGGAAGAATCCAAAATCAGTACTGTTATGGAAACCAACAGATGGATACAGAAGTAGAGGAAAATCTAGTAACACTTGGAAATGAACTTTTGCAAAGGATCTTTACTGCATGGGCATGAACTGGGAGGAAGCTGGAAGCCTTGCAATTGACCAAGTTCTCTAGAGGAGACTTGTTGCTCAATATGCTACCTAGTGTTGAAGGAACTAAGTCTAATTCTAAGGCACGACATTGTTCACATAGTTCTTCATTGTTGATTTCAAGTATAACTAATCATGCACGATCTTTTCACATTCTGGAGAATCTACATTGACTGTTATACAAAATTATTTGCTGCTTTAATTTTGTGCTGATTTCAAAATCCAGAACATATTGATTTGTTTTTACCAATTTATTGCACCTGACTGCTGGCACATTTAATGACATGAATGATGCAAATTTATATAAAGTTGAATGAATACATCAAATCAGTCTTTTAGGGGATAAATGGAGGACAATTTGTTGAGATAATTCAGGGCAGCTGCAGTACACCTGCAAAGGAGTTTACATATAATTGCACCACGAGACCTTTTTGAGTATTGCTTCAGTCTTTGGTATCTTAAGTGTGTCATCCTGAAGAGTGGCTAGGGCTGCAACTGGCTGATTTAGTTATGTATGTGTTTCAGATATGATTAGGAAACTTAAATGTGAAAAGGCAATGGTTTTTGACTGAAGTTTGTAATTGTGAGAAATGAAAAGGAGTGATCTGTATGTACTTTAAAGAAATTTTTAAAGCCAAGATCAAATTGAAACATGTTTTTTACTCACTACTTTTGACAGGTAAGTGTGTCATCTTCAGATATTTAAAAATGTTTTTGGTAGCATATTATGTTCCACTGTGCTTTCATTACCCATATCATGTAAACATGTTAGTGGAGAGTATATTGCAATATGTGCAATATATAGTCTTACCTGTCAAAAATGGTCACTGCAAAACATGTTTGAATGTGATCTTGGCTATAAAAAGTTTCTTTAATGCAATGTTTCTTTCCATAGTTCTCTTGGGTAAATTTAGGGGACCACTATTTTTATTTTATCCTTACAGTCAAAACTCAGAATATTTAATGTTGGCAACAGGAAGTTTTACAGTTATTTTATCTTTGTTGTTTATATGGATGGAACTGATATACCAAGTTTTTATTTTGATAAACACTAATGGAGCAAAAAACCTGTCAATATCACTACCTGAAATTTTGTAGTGGAAGTTTCTGCTTATTGTCATCTCAGTTTGCTTTCAGGATGGTGGTCCAGGAAGTCAGTTTGTATTGTTGTAAATGTTGTTGGTGTTTTCATGGGTTTTACTGTAGTACATTTCTATGACATTTAAGATACACTTACAACACAATAATCAGTTTTGCTTATTTTTGGTTGTCCTCATACCATCTTCAAATTTAAACTCATCTTTGTGAAGTCCAGTTTTGATGGAATTATTTACTGTTTTATTCCAGTACTTAATGTTAATTCATGGAAAATAGTTCCTGAATATGTTTATTCTCTTGCCAGACGTTGATTTCTTAAGCCCATCATCATTCAAATCTTGATAACCTGCATATTTAGTTCCTTGAAGAACAAAGTTGAAGCTGTTTCCATTTTGTTTCGCTGTATTTTATCTCTTACGATGAGACGTATATTTTTTCAACTGTGCTACATACAGATAATAGAATTTGGATTTTCAGGGGAATTTATTCAAATAAGATTCTGATATGTGATTTTAGTCTCCCATTGGTTTTATTTTATATATCTCCTGCCATTATCCACTCAGATTAGCTTTAAGCCAACCACAGAGTACTGGCTTTATTGGTCACTCTGTAGTTAAGAGTGAAAATTTTGTCTCAGTCTATGTAATGGATGGAAAAGAACCAGTAGAATATCAAATATGAAATGACAAAAGCAACATGTAGAATGTGATCATTCGATAGTAAACTTGTATCAGAAGGTATTATAAGCAAATGATAAGACTAATAGCGTGCCTAAGGAGGTGAGTACGAGGTTATCAACACAAAATCTAAAAAATGGTAATGCAGCAGTATGTCTAACAATGCATAAAAAATAGGAAATCATGTGAGCTACTGTAAAAAGAATAGTGAATGCAAAGCAACTCTGTGAATATCAAGAGCTCAAATGCCAAGCCAGTATTAAGCAAAGAAGACAAATGTGAAAGGTGGAAGAAATCTATAAAAGGCTATACATGGGAAATGAATATGAAGACAAAATGATAGAAACAGAAGTGGAAGTATATGAAGATGAGATGGGAGATATGACACAGTGAGAAAAATTTGACAAAGCACTTGATGTAAGATGATTCAAGGCTCATGGGTTAGGCAACATTCACTTAGAATTATTGAGATCCAAGGGAGAGCCAGCCAAGACAAAACTGTTCCAAGTGGTGTGTGAAGCATATGGGACTTCAAGAAGAATGCAATAATTCCAGTTCTAAAGAAATTGGTACTGACATTACTAAACTATCAGTTTAAAAAGTCATTGTTCCAAAATACTGACGTGAACTGTTTACAGAAGAATAGAATGATTGGCAGAAGCTGACATTAAGGAAGATTAGTTTGGGTTCCAGAGAAATGTAGGAACATGTGCGGCATGTATCTTAGAAAATAGTTGAAGAAAGGAAATCTGAAGTTCATAACATGTGCAGATTTAGAGAATGCTTTTGACGAATTTAGAGAATACTTATGATGATGTTGGATGGAATACACTCTTTGAAATTTTGAAGGTGGCAGGAATAAAGTACAGAATGCAAAAGTGGAAGATCAGTTCGAGTTCTGGAGAAATGTAGGAACATACAAAACAATTCAGACCCTACCAATTACCTTAAAAGATAGAGTAAAGAAACATAAACCTATATTTATAGCATTTGAAGATTTAAAGACAACTTTGGAAACTGTTGTCTGGAATACATTCTTTGGAATTCTGAACATACCAGGTATAAAAGACATGGAGAAAAAGGTGATCTACAGCTTACCCAGAAACCAGTCTGCACTTACAACAGTCAAGGAACATGAAAGGGAAGAAAATGTTGAGAAGTGAGTGAGAAATATTTGTAGTTTATCCCCCATAATATTCAGTCTGTACAGTGAGTAAATACTAAATAAAATGATTAAGTAATTTGAAAAGGGAATCAATGCATAGGGGAGAAAATGAAAACTTTGATGTTTGCAAATGACATTGTAATTGTCAAACCCAGCAAATGACTTGGAAGTTGAATTCAACACAATGGGTATGAAGTTGAAATGAAGTTGTAAGGTGAATATCAATAAGAAATAAAATTAGGATTATGGAAGGTAGACAAATTAAATCACGTTATGCTGAGGGAATTACATTAAAAAATGAGACACTCGAAACAGTAAATGAGTTTTGCTATTTGGGCAACAAAATAACTGACAGTTGCTGAAGTAGAGAGAATGTAAAAAGTAGACTGGCAGCAGCAAGAAAAGCTTTTCTGAGGAAGAAAAATTTGTTAACACTGAATGTATAGCTGAGTATCGGGAACTAATTTCTGAATGTATTTGTCTCTAGTATAGGCTTATGCATAAGTGAAACATTCAGATAAGAAGAGAACAGAACATTACAAAATGCGGTGCTGTTGAAGAATACTGCAGATTTGATGGGAACACTGGATTACAAAGGCACAAGAGGCACTCAGTCATACTGACAAGAAAACAAGAAAACAAACTAATGGCACAACTTGAGTAAGACATTGGTTTCAAAGATACATCTTGAGCCATCAAGGAACTGTTGAATTTGTAATCGAGGGAAGTTTGTTGTGTGTGGGAGGGAGGGTACCAGTTGTAGAAGGAGACAAGGAGGCTTAAATGGCTGTGGGTTGTGACAATTATGCAGATATGAAGAGACTTACACAGGATAGATTAGTGTGTAGAGGTGCATCAGACTAGTCTTTGACTAATGTCTGCAACAACAACAACAACATAAAAACTCTTTCTGTAACTCACAATGTCCCCATAAAATACTAGTTTTCCATTATTAGTGTTTTTCTGTTGCACTGAAAATTTATTTTTAAAATTTTCTTGTTTGTAAGATGAGTCTGTCATGGTACTTGAAGTTTTCATAAACATAACTGTAGGCCATTTATTGAGAAAGATAACTATTTTTCTGTTCATAGTTTTCATTTGCACATGATGAATTTTTCTTTGAGCTCACACTTACATTTGTGTGACCAAGAGTTGATAAGAAGTCCTGCATATGGATCATAATTTCAGTATTTTGGAAGAAAGGAACTCAGTTAGTCATGATGATATGTCAAATTAATACATTAGTGTATACTGCATATTTTTTCAGCCAGTAGCACCAAATTATTTTTCCAGTCCTATATAAATTGTGCTGTGATGAATTTCATATGCAGACTCGACTCAAGTACACTAGAGCACTACTATCTGGTGACTATGTAACACAGACAAATATTTAATTTTTAGGGATTCTCGTAATTGTCTTTCATGTTCTTATTACATGACTACTTTCCTTCCACAACTATGAAGATCATGGCAATCTATATCAAAAAAGTCCATGTACATTCTCAAAATTTTGCTCCATCAGGTGGTCAGGAGGGTCATTCTCTTCTTGGTACAGCCTATGTAAACCTTGATTTCCTGTGAGCATAAGGTTTTACTTTTATTCAGGATGACTGAAATGTAGTACCAAAGATACAGTATCAAGTTTAGTTAATGTCTTGGTGATTTTCAAATAATAGTAAATTGTATGATATGATGGAGACAATGTCCTAGGTATCCAAATAGAGATGTCATTCAACTGATCCCAAAGTGGCTATGTGTTAATGGAAACAGCTGTCTTGACACTTGATAGGACATGCTGGACATTGAAAATGGCGATTCTTAGTTTCTTAACATTGTGATAATGGAGACGAGTCATGAGTATATGGGTATGTGACAAACATTAATCACAGTCACTGCAGTGGGAGAACTTCATGTTCTGAAGGCTAAAACATGTAGAAAACAGAATCAAAGTGATACTAAGTTTCATCTTTGATGATTGTGGAACTATCCACTGGAAATATCCACCAGAAGGGGAAAAGTGACAAAAATGAACTGTTAAGTAAGTCTCCAACCTCCATTTGTCACATTTTAGTATGAGAGACCAAAATTCTGGAAAGTAAATACTGGCCTTGCAGTTTATACATCATACATCAGCCATGCTTTCTGCTTAAAATGTGGAACTGCAGTGCTTTCCACGCTCCCTGCGACCCCCTCATCACTGCATCCCCCCCCCCCCCCCTCCACACACACACACACACACACACACACAGACTTGTGGCTGTTGGTTATTTCTCAAATTAAAGACACCGTTGCAAGAATTATGTTTTGAGAATAAAGAGGAGATGGTGCAGTGTGTAGCATTGGAGCTGCAGGCCATTCCAAAAGATGACATCCAAAGCTGTTTTCAGTTATAAATGGATAGGGTCAGTGCTCCACAGGTATGAAACATGTTTTTGGCATGCAAAGGGAAGATACTTTTTATAGCTTTATTTCTCATATCTTATCTTTGTGTCCTGAATTAAGAGCAGTAATACAAAATGCATTATGTACTCCTGAAATAATGTATTAAGCATTGTCCACATGCTATCATTAATATTAGATGTGTTACATACTTTTGTGTTTGTTTAAGAGTTTCTTTTTTTAAAATACAGCCTGCAATTATATTTACTTCCTTATACTCTTTTGTAGGAAATACAGTAGTGTTTATGAGTCACATTTTGATTAGATGTCCAGTCTTCCAGTAAAAATAGACAGACTTTAGTTAGGGACTTAGTAATGAGAGGGCCTAAGTACAAAAGTTGGAGGATGGTGTTTAAGTAATTTGGTGCCAGCATGTGTTTGTTGGAAAAATTGTGATACCAGTACTGCTTTGCTGTAAAAATTGATACAATGTGTAGTTGCAAACAGTGTGTTACTCTCCAGACGCATCAACACCTGGTGTCATCAGAGACTCTGCAAAATTATGAAAACTGTAATAGATGTGTTGTTTGTAATTAGGTCCTGTAGCAGGTTAGTCCATATAAAAAAATAATTTGTGCAAACATAGTCTTAGGATATAGTCAAATAAGTATTAGGACAACATTTAGTGACTAATAGAAAGATATACCCCATAATTCATTGTTGGTAACCCTTAAGTTCTTTCACCTATTTTATTACATAGATGTGACATGAGATTAATTCACTTATCCATTTGTGAAGCTTATGTAAGTTCTAGAAGTATATTTTTGTTTTCCATTGAAATAGTTGATAAAATGTTTGACGTTTTGAAAATGAATGTCACAATAAGCCACTTTGTATGTGAAACAGCAGGTGTGTGTGTGTGTGTGTGTGTGTGTGTGTGTGTGTGTTGTGTGTGTGTGTGTGTGTGTGTTTTTATCAGTAATGTGTAGTAAAAGTCATATTAGAAATAAATGTTTCTTAGAATCATAATCTGTTTTACATATTCACTTAGAGAATGTTGCACAGAATATAAACACACTTTAATTTAGATAATGTGGATTTGAAAAAAGCTTTAACAGCTTAAATCAAGATAAAGTGTGTTGCAGTTGTTTCTTGTAAATTTTTTTCATTAAGTCAAATTTTGGGGTCCAATATATTTAATGGTAATTGAAAATATAGAATTTTTAAAATTTGTTCGAGGTAATAATAATAGTTATTATTGCAGAGAAGATGGGCCACCTCTTGCATAAAACTGTTTTTGCAAGGAATGAACCAAATAGCATGGTAAACTGTATGAGAAGGTGCTAGTTCATTAAGTATTACAACACCAGATGGTTTTGGAGTGCCATTACTCATTCAAGAGGGCACAGAAGTACTGTACCTAAATAAAAACATTTTTATTCCCATGCTCTTTTTTTAAAATATAGAAGTCCTGAACCACATTTTCTGCTCCTGTGATGTACATTATTCTGATCAGTCAATGAAACCCATTTCTTATGACTATTTTGATCACACCAATAAATACACCACCTGTTTGTGTTGCTTTATCTTTGATGATGACCTTTTCCTCGTGTCAGAGCTATTTCATTATCATATGTATTCAGTATAGGTCAGTGATTAATCACCACTGAAAAGTGTCCTAAAACATTGGCACATCTCATCTTTTGTTTCTTCACTCTCACAAACTATGCTAACGTCTTCTTCTATAGATGATTTTCTTATTTTGTATCTGTCCCACCCACTCTGGGAATACTAGCCTTTTGTTGCTCCCATTATCCACCTGATAGTTACACATGATTCAATTCAATTTTTTTTTCTTGGGCTTCATGACCAGTGTTAGATTTTATTTCTGGTCATTGTATAGCAAACTAATGAACGTTATCTTATCTTCAGTTTTACAATAATAATGTGCTCCCTCATCATTCCTTTTATTTATTTTATTTATTGTTTTGAGCAGTTTCATTTCATACATTTTCTATTTACTGATTATTTTGCCAACAGATTTGGGGACGGAGCATATGTCCAAATTTTGAACCTCTGTTTTCCTGTACTGTTCCTATGTCACATCTTTAGTGCTTCATAATAACCACATTTTATATTTGATGGCACTAGGCTTGACGAACTGCCTACAAGAAGTCTTTTTATCAGAAATTACGTAGCAGTATACCAATCTCCTTATTTTCTGTTCTGTAGTCATTAGACTCATGACATCTTCGAATTCTGTGTTACCCACACTAATCATATAATTAAGATATCTTCTTACCCAATTGCCGTTTCATTTACATATGTGAATATATAGAATCTTAGCAGGTGTGTTTGTGTTAATTTCACAGTAAATGATGAAACAGTTTTGAGATTTCACTCTAAATGGCTATGGGTGCACTTTCTACTGGTCAGTATTCCTTACATGTTGTCACTTTCTTCAGATGGGAACTATATTGACATATCTCTCTGTTTGGTGAGACACAATGTGAGTTTGATTTCTGTGAATTTATATCTAGAGGTGATGGTGGAGAGAAACTGCACTCCCCTGCCCATCTCTGGGTATGTCCTTGTTTTTATCCTCTACTAGTTCTTCAAGGCTGGCATTTTCCATTCTTGGCCACTGTCTGGATGCAGCATGTAAATCATAATGATACTCAGACTCCTGTGGGTGTTCATATGGGAACTCTAGTACAGAGTTTGCTTACCTAAACTGTATCTAGACATAGCTATGATTTTCTTGTTGAATACAAATATTCACAATCCCTTTTGTCCTCTTTATTCTGATGTTGCATGCATTTTTTGTGTATCTTTACTCTTTTCCGGTTTTCTGTATATCAAAATTAATTTCTTAATATTTCTTGTGTGTGTAATATTTACATGTTTCTCAAATTTAAAAGCAACTTCAATTATTTCTACAACTGCTAGTTCTGATTTAATTCTTCCAGTTTTATTCATTTTGGAATTCTGTTTATCATACACATAGAGTTTCATAATTCATACCTTTTTTTTTTTTTTTTTTTTTTTTTTTTTTTTTTTTTTTTTTTTTTTTTTTTTTTTTTTTGCAAAGTATGGTGTCTCAGTTTCAGTTTGGCAATTCTCTTGTATTTTAGGCTCACTTTAGAGCTGAAGGTACCTGATTGTTCTTTCCATTCTACTTTTATAAATCTTAATACAATGGATGTGTTGTGCCAGTTCAATTTCTTAAGCACAAGCTCTTATTACCTGGTTAAGCAAGTAGGCAAGAAGCACTACTTGTTCAGCACTTTTGGAGCTGGCATGTGGGATTTAGATGCATGATATTGACCAAGCTGTCAATTTTCCCTTGAGATAAGAAAGCCAGTAGACACAAGCTTTGCCACTTAGGTATTGAAATAACTAAAAGAAAATTCACTGACATATAAAAACACGCTTGTGTATCATAAAAAGAAAGACATGTATCAAAATGTGGCAAAATCCCCTTTTGAAACATGACAGAAATGAATAAAAAAAGAAAGAAAAATGGTGACTATGACTACATTTTTATAGGAAAAATGCAAAAGCTAACTGTGAAGTCCCTGTACTTTGACAGTATTTCAGTTACGATCTTTGCATCTTTTTGGGAATGTTACTTCATGCACAGTATAAAGCCAGAAGAGGAATTTGAATTTAGTAGTGCCTGAATAATTGAATAAATGTCAGTTGCAACTGTTTAATGTGTTGCCTTCAATGAGATCTTGATAGTATAAATCTGGGGATCTTGGTATTCGCTATGGAGACACTTGTTACTTAGTGTGTTCTTTCAGAAAATCAATATTCTTGCAGCTGAGGTGAGATAAGGAAATTATATCCAGAAACTACAGATCACACTTTCATAGATCTTTCATCTAGTAAACAGAAAACACACTTTTTCAAACAAGTCTCTACAATTATGTCACTTCAGATGATTTCACTCACTGTTAAGCACCTAAAACAATATTTTAATAAATCTTTTTAAAAAAAGCTGCCTCTTCTGGCAAACTAAAGATAAAATAAGTTTTTCTGTGAGTTTTTCCTGGATGTTTAACATTCTGTCATAAGGGGAAAGGCATTGATAGCAGATGATAGTAATCTTGTTGTGTTAGGATGATTTGTCTTGTTCCAGTGAAGAAAATGGTTTTTCATCTATACTAAGTAACAGGTCATATGCATGCTCTGTCTGAACCTTTTATTTATTACTGAGATTACATCTGTGTCTTTGTACAAAATCTCACAGGAATTGTACTTGAAATGAACATTACATGTCATATGCTATTTCCAGTATTTCTCCTTTGAATGAACAACGTGATGCATTGGTAAGCCACTGAACTTGTTCTTAGGAGGTCTAGTGTTCAAATCCACATGTGTCATCTGGTTTACATTTTCAGTAGTTTCTCTACATTGCTTGTTGTGAATGTCTTCAACAAGGGCACTGCTTATTTTACATCTTCCATTTAGGTGCAGTGAAGTCATTTCTCCATCTCTAATGATACAAATGTAGATACTACTTTACACTAAAACTGTGAATCTTTTCAGTGATATTTGTAGCCAGTGTACACACATGACAGCACTAAAGAAACTTGTTTATCAAATCAGGTAATAGCTTCAAAAATTTAGTCCATTTGGAAGCCTTCTTATACAATATCTTTCTCAGTAAGTGTGATGAACAGTTCTACTGTTTCCTTCCAACAGCCAAGGTGAAAATATGCAAAACCTGCATATGTAGACAAAATCTGCTTAGTGCATCACAGTTAGTAGAATGTGATACCCATGGTGCAAATTCAATAGCAACTCAGGCCAGGAAGGAAAGCTATAGTGTGTGCCATACACTATTGTGTGTAAATTCATATCCAGTTATTTTCCTTTGGATATTCCCTGGTATTGGTAGTATGTTGGTGTGGGAAATTCTGAGAGGAGAAGTTGCAAACGCCTCTCTGGAGAGACAATGTAACAAGTATAATATGACAATATGTTATTTACCTTCAGTTATTATGGAGTGGATATTGTTCATAGGATCACCTTATGTCTGACTTATATTAAGTTTTATGATATTATTGATAAGCATAATTAGGATTTCTACCATTTAAAACATGCAGACTTTGAAGTTGTGCATTGTCATCTGAGATTATCAAATAGAAATTGTGGTTTCTTGCTATAACCTGATGATTCTGTTTCCACTAGCGAATAATTTTTGGAAAAGAGATTTTCACAGCCACTTTTTTCTACCATCTTTATATGATCATCTACTGAAACACAGGTTTTATATAAAATAATGGTATTTTATAAATATAGTCTTTATTATAGATATTTAAATTCAAAATCCATGACTGATCTGTGTTGAAACAGTAGATTAGTTAACACAGTAGAAAGCTCTATTAACTTAGTAGGAGGATCAACTGTTATACAAAAATTTGATGCCATTTTAATACTATAGTTTTCATAGCCAAATAATTTTCTTCTGTGAGTAATATGTGCTGTGCAAAAGCATTAATTCACTTTCAAGTGAAATGATTGTATGTCCTGAATTTTTAAAGTATAGTAGTCTAAATTTTCTAGGTCCAGAAATTTTGAAAGGTTTGTGTTAGACTGCCATTTCTAGAAATTTTTTCTCTCTATTTGTGAAGTATGGCATATACAGACATATGTTCAGATTTCATGTGAGGTAGACTATAAAAATTACAGCAGACTATACAAATTACAGCTTCACTATGTAAATTACAGAGATCAGTGGAAGAAAGTTGGTAATATTTCTCCCAGTAGGTACGACAGATTCATTTTCAATATTAACTAGATTTGTACATGCATTATTGAGGTTTTGTAAGGCCAAATATTAACAGGAAAAGGGCATGACAACTGTAGTGACCATGAAGCCTCAGTAATGTCTAGACATTAGTGTGGCAACTGTGACTGGTACTCAGAAATCTAAAATATGTATAATGAAAGTGGAACCAGAGACAGTTATAAGGAACAATTTACTTCTCATGCTGTCTGAAATATGCTCCTCCATTGTTCATAACTTTAATAGCCTGATTATTAAATTAGTAGCTAACTCAGGACCTGTAGTACGACAGCTAGTCACCTAAAACTGCTTGTCTCCATAAGCACACACACATATTTACTTCATCATAATTTCATAATTTTGAAGTTTGCATTGCAATTTGCATATTTCAGGAACAGTAATCTCTCATTTCATTTATAATTTCAGTGTATTTTATTTAAAAGACATAACAGTTAATTTATGGTAACAGATGGTGCAAACTTTGTGCCATTAAAGATAGTGCTTTTTCAAAGGTTTTATGAAATATCCTGTCCTGGTGGTTTTACATGTGGTGACTATAGACTGAATTTAATTTAATTGTCTATTGGTTTTCTTCTTTGCGTGTGATAGATATTTAAAAATATAGTGTTCTCAGGAGCTGTCTTATAGCATTACTGATGAACTTTGCTTAGAATTTGCACTACATGTGCTAACTTCAGATTGTTTCACAAATATTTTGTGCATCATTCTAAAATTTAAGATAGCTAATTACTATTTTTCTTACCGAGGAAACATAATGTAGTAAAGTGAATCTGAGCATGAAATTGACTGCTTGTACCTAAGCACTAAATGTTATTGCATGTGAATGCTGAAGAAGGACTTCTTTTGACTCATCTGCACTTACATTTTGTAATTTTCTCTGCATGTTTATGCAAAATTTGCATGTATCCAGAGAAAGTACTTTAAAGAATTACTTTTCTTGTATTATATCATGTGTTTTGTTTAATGTCATGAACATGAAAAGATTTTTATTTATGAAGATAGCAAAGGTCTAACACTTGATAATGATAAAATCTATTTGACAGACTTATGTTTTCTGGTTTTAAATTAAGGGTAAACAAACATTGTCATGTATAGATTTGACTCTTGAAAATAGAAACTTTCATACATTAATTCACAAAAATAACATATTTTCTTGTATCTAAATTTATCATAAAGTCAGATTTGTGGTAAGAAATTCCTTGAACATTTTCCAGAAAAAAGCGAATAAGAGTTATGTTAAAACTATAAATTTGCAAGTTACCTTAACAAGAAAGTGACTCATTACTATATCAGCACTTAATAATGCAGGTGTTGGAACTTCAGGATGTGGCTGTTGCCTCACGACATGCATCACTCGATTCCCTCCCAGATCAACATCTGCATCCATCAAGTTATGCACCACACAGGACAACTGCAACTTCACGATCACCAAGTCCCAGGTAAATGGCCCTGTTTATAGCTGTATTAACCTTACATGTTCTTAGAAATTATTTTTCTAATGCATTGTATTAGGCAGACATATGTGTGTCTAATCACACCGACACGCTTCTTTGGTCGTGTTTAATGTGCGTTGGTATACTTTAAGTAATTCTCTTCCTTCATTTCAGAAAATTGATACACTATAAGGTAATGAAAACCTTTTATTTCTTCTACTGCTGTATTATGAAATTCATTTATCTCAAGTGAGCTTTCAGACACATGATGTTCCTGTATCAGCACCATGCATTAATCATATTATTCAGCTTTGAATAATTAATACTTCATTATGACTTAAACTAATACACCAAAGTAATAAAAAATCCTTACTTCAGTACGTGTGGTGACATGTATTTCTGAAACTATTTACTTTAGTAATTTGAGAAATTTCAAAATAAAATTTCTTATTGGAATTATTACATTGATTATGTGAAAGTATGCTGCTCAATGTACCTTAATACTGATCTTTATAGTGCTTGCCTGGGTTTCTAAGCAATTAACTATAACAGAGATAACCAAAAATATAAAATTAATTATGGCTCATAAGGGTTAAATAATTAGAAATCTGTGCAGCTTAATAGGTAAAAATAATAGTCTTTCTTGCTTACAGGCAGATAATATTTATGATCTCCATTATGGAGTGACTCGTTAAATCATTTTCCCTAGTCATGGAAAGCAGCCATACATCATGTTTTTTGTGTGAAATAATTCTTACTTTATGTACTAAGGTCCAATTCCTTTGACTTGTAGTATGGCCAAGCAGCTTGTAATAATTTCCCAATGTGCCAATTAATGAAAGAGGGTACATTATCCACATATCCTGAAGTATAACACTTATAAATTTACTAATGACTGGAGGCACTAAGAAATCATGATTCTACATGTAACAGTAAATTAGTTATGGCTCATAAAGGTTAAATAATTAGAAATTTGTGTAGCATAGTAGGTAAAAATAATAGTCCTTCTTGCTTACAGCGAGATAATCTATGATCTCCATTATATGGAGTGACTCATTAAATCATTTACCCTAGTGATGAAAAGCAGCCGTACATCATGTTTTGCGTGTGAAATAATTCTTACTTTATGCATGAAGGTCCAATTCCTTTGGCTTGTAGCATGACCAAGCAGCTTGTAATATTTTCTTGGTGTTACAATTAATGAAACAGGGTACGTTATTCACCTATCTTGCCGTGAAACGTAACTTTAGTAACGACTGGTGGCACTAAGAACCATTATTCTACTTGTTAATGAAACATTGTTGATGATCTTAACTGACACTGTATGGAACAGGTAAAGCTATCATAAACCAAAGTTGTTTACTATGCATGGTTCTTTAGGAGTTGGTGTGCTGTTGCTTTCCTCTTATCTTTGAAATAATTTATGCAGCCAGTTGTAGGGGGACCTACAGTTTAATGAAGACTCCAAACCGCTGTGGAGCTTCCCATTTTTCTCCTAACAAATCATTTAACCATAGCTGCTGTCATCTTGCTAGACAGGAGTGCTCACAGTATAGTCATCATGAAGATGTAGGAGAAAGTACAACAATCTGTCACTGAGAATGTCAAAATAAATGTCCTAGTGTATGTTTACAGTATCCTGAATGAGTGGGCTCAAAAAGTGATACTAAAAACACCCCATAACATCTCCCGTGTGCACTGTTATTAAATGCATTGTTGGGCTATTAGTGTGCTCAGCTCCTCACACCATTTGAAAAGAGGCAATATTGTGACTAGTTGGATCGTCAGACCACACTACATGCATCTGGTCAGCTACTGTCCAATTTCTATATTGTTTGGCACGTTGAAGGCATAACTTTATGGGCCACTGCAGGCAATAGCCTTTTGTGAGCATCCAACTTCCAGTGTTCATCTTGTGCAGTTTTTTTCAATGTGTTCACTCACAAAACAGTTGAGATGGACCTGCATTCACTGACAGCAACAGTTGCTTTACAGTTTTACAGGATTGTTATTGCAAGGCATAACCCTCTTTTCTGGTCCATGTCAGTTAGGATCTTTTTATAACCCCTGTCCTTATGCTTTTTTACATGGCTGTGAGTCATTCCTTGTACACAGATTAGATGGTCCTTTTGACACATGGGCAAGTTCCATCGTGGTGTGGTCATGAGAACATCCAAACATAATAGCTCCTTTCTGCCATTCTGTCTGAGCTCCATGTCAACCCATCTTGTTGTGCTGATTCCTTGCAACTAACTAACTTATACACACAACTTCTCAGCCATGACTTATGTCAATGGTGGTGGGTTGTATCACAAGCTGGTACTAGTTCTGCACCATCTAGAGTACCCTGAAGCAACCAGTGTACTCTTTTATGGGGGTGACTAATATGTTTTCCAGTGAACGTTCCTTATTATTGATATGTAAGTATGTTTTATAATGTGTCAGGCCCACTATGTAAAATTCATTTTCAATTACTCATGATAGCATTGACTGTATGAAAATTCATAAAAATAGTTGATTAGATGAATAAAAATCTGACACACCATATCAGCATTTAAAAATTCTCCAAGTGGGAAGTTGCTCTGTAACACACAATAACCTTTCTACCCATACTCAATTAATGTTCAAAAATCTTCTCATTGTTCTTTGATCCAAATTCACTGATATCAGTTATTTGCTTGCACTGTTCACCCCTGTTTGATTCTTTGTCTTATTGTCAGTAACTGACCTTTATTAAGTGTGAAACAGGGATTGTTGGAGGGGGTGGGGGGGAATATCTTCCTCCAATATCTTATTCCTTTTTGGTGAGTCTTAAGATCCAAGTTCAAACTGTTGCCACAGTATGTGAAGTATGTTGTTGCACAAAATATTTTGTAAACACCTATTTTTATTTTCCTAGAACCAGATTACTAATTATCTGATATCAGACCAAGAAAGCAAGTCTAGGCTGTCGCATTCCCTTCACTGAATTTCACTGACTCAACAACATATTCAGGTAAATTTAATTCATCTGACATCTATACAAAGTTCAGACATTCCCATTAGCATGCAACTTAATATTCTGTGACTCTCACTCTGTAATACCTTAATCCAGTGCTCAACAGACCAAACCACTCTAAACACCATCATGAAATTTTCTTGGGATGAATGTCTTCTTGACAGCACCGTGCACATGGAAACCAGGCCCTCTAACCCCTTGACAGATTGTTCTGGCACTGGCCTCTGTACTTGAGATGCAACCCAAATTCCCTGAAATTAATTGTCAAGAATATCTGATGATGTACGATATATTTTAGACATCAGAAATTCCTATGAGTGAACTTCTTAGGCCTCTCTGTGTAATAATTTGGTTCAGTTATTCCTTAACATTTCTGCTTCACAATAACATAATTAACAGTGGGTTTGGGCACATAAAACACCTATGAAATATCTGATCAAATCAAAGCGTGTTGAAGCTGACTCAGTTCTCATCATTCACTCATTACGTCAGGAAAAACAGTTATTATATTGATGTAAAACACTTGCAATTTTATACCATTGCATGGTTAACTTGACATTCCATAGAGTGGGGAATGTTTGTATGCACGCAGCAATGGAGCATTATTGTGTAGTTTATAAAAATTCATTACATCATCACATGTTTATCATATAAACCAGGGAGGTCCAACATTTTTAGTTTCAAATTGCATAGCTTATCATAAATTTAGATCAATGGAATTTTATGAAATTTCTTTTTTACCGATCATCTGATAGATGCTCACTTCCTGGGCTGCACTGATACTTGCTTTGGGATGCATGCAGCCTGCCGGCTGTGGTTTGGACACACCTGCTAAAAAACTATAAAGCTATTTGTCTTCAAGGAGAAAATAAGTTCCATATAACATCTAAAGAAGAGAACCCATCATGACAGACATATGCTCACAACTTTTTTGGACATGATCATTTGAGCTAAATAAATATACAGATTACAATTTGAGTCAAATTATACTGCTGTTACAATTGTAGATTTTATAGTGTCTGTGCGGGTAACTGATAGTTGAGGTTACATTCCATGGGATTCCAAATAATTCGGGAATGTGGTAATCTGGGTGACTTACCAAACAAGAAATGATGTCAACACACAACTGGCACCTTGCACCAAAATGGCAGAACTGGAATTCTGTGACAAAGTGGTTACTGATAAAGTTACAGGACTTCAGCACCATGTTGCTATGCTGAATTTGTGTATTCTGTAAACACAAGATATTGTGGATAGTTACTCACATAGTGACTAATACTCTAAATAAAAATGAATAAAGATATTGCCAGTTTTCCCAGTTCCTTGTTTTGATTGTCTCCATCATTGTGTTGTTTTCCTTGCTGCTGTATCCTGATAAATTCACTGTCCATGCTGTTTTTGAAGTGGAAATCATCACACAAAATGGTAAAATCTGTTCTTTTGAACAACATTAACAATTATATATCTATTTGAGATCTTAAGTGTTACAAAAGAAGGATGTGTAGTTACTGAAACATTATTCTCAATTCTTATTGAAGCAGTACTCAATCTTAAACATCACCATCCTGTATCAAAATAGTCCATACACATATACTGATCAACCAGAACATTATGACCATCTACCTAACACTCGGTATGTCAATCTTTGGCATGGATAACAGCAGTGACACATCATGGCATGGAAGCAATGAGGCCTTGGGAAGTTGCTGAAGGAAATTGGACCACATCTGCACACACAAGTCACTGAATTCCTGTAAATTCTGGGGAGGAGGGCAATGAGCTGTGATGCCATGTTCAATCTCATCCCAGATGTGTTCAATCGGGTCCAGATTTGGTGAGTTGGAGGACCAGTACATCAATTCAAAATCTCCACTGTGTTCCTCAAACCACTCCATCACACTCCTGACCTTGCTACATGATGCATTATCTTGTTTAAAATAGCCACTGCTGTCAAGAAACATGAGCATCATGAAGGAGTGTACGTGGTCTGCAGCCAGTGTAGAATATTCCGTGGCCATCATTGCACCTTGCATGAGATCCACTGTACTCATGGATGCCCACATAAATGTTTCCCATAGCGTAAAGGAGCCGCCGCCACCTTGTCTCCATCCCACAGTACAAGTGTCATTAGCTGTTCCTCTGGTAGATAATGGATTTGCGCTCATCCATTGACATGACAAAGAAGGTATCAGGATTCATCAGACCATGCAAAGCTCTACCACTGTGCCAATGTCCAGTGCCAATGGTCATGTGCCCATTTCAGTTATAGTTTTTGTTATCCTGGTGTTAACATTGACATGTGCATGGGTCATCGGCAGTGAAGGCCCATCAGTAGGAGTGATCAGTCATTGGTGTTCAGACTCACTTGTACTCTGCCCAGCATTAAAGTCTGATGTTGGTTCTGCCACAGTTTGCCACCTGTTCTGCTGTACCAGTCTGCTCAGCCTACAACATCCAACATCTATAATGAGGGGCCTTTGCTCAACTCCACAACATCTGGACATGGTTTCACTTTGGTTTCACCGTGTGTTGAAGACACTCACCACAGCATTCCTCAAACACCTGACAAGTTGTACAGTTTCCGAAATGCTCATGCCAAGCCTGCTGGCCATCATAATCTGCCTGCAGTCAAACTCGCATGTACTGAGCACCTTCTCTGTTCTACAATGGACTACCCGGTCACTGACACTACATGCACTGTGCATGTGTCTAACTAGCAGTCATTTCTTGCCAGGTGACACTGCTATTGCCTGGACAGGTTTATATCAACAGTAGGTTGGTAGTCATAATGTTCTGGCTGATCAGTGTAAGTGAACATTTGATTTTACATCAACATAAAATAGCCGAAAATCTTACACCATTCTGCAACAAACACCAGTAGCAAACATTTAAATCAGGATCAAAGAAGAAGCCCTAGGAATAGACAAAAATCTTCCTCACTTTTGTAGTCATTTCTCAGCAAATAAAAATATTATTTCTAAAATAATTCATAATATTATATGTATCATGGTTTATTAATACCAACACACACTCACACTTTTGCATATGGATCACCTACAGTAGGCATCTATATAGCCATCATTTACCTCAGAGGATATTTCGGTCAAAGTAGTGACACGAGAGTCAAACCAATGGCTGTGTAAACTGACATCACCAACATCAAGCTCAATAAACGGCTCATGGTTTCATGCTGGGGAAGACTGTGAAGCTGTTAACGAGGTGGTAAAATTCTCAAGTGCTAGAGAGGCGTAATGAATTTTTTGTTCCTTTTAATTATTTCCTCACATGTTTTTGACATATCTATCAAATGCGGATGTTGCAGAAAACCATTGAAATCCTACTCATGAAGCAAAAAGAAACTTGCAAACATGTGTTATCGAACAAATGCTATTAGCAAACAAGTACTTTGTTAGACACTGAAAGTAACAACACATGTTTCATGTCTCTCTTTCAACTAATCATTTGTGAAACTCTTGCTAGGTGATAACACTGTTGTTACCATGTTCTACTGCACTCTAGTGAGCCATTTACAAATTTAGTATGTGTTTACTTCAGTGGATAGATTGGCCAATGTAAGATACAAAATAATATCTATAATGCTATAAAAGATTATTATTAAATGTTGATTAATGATGTATCAAAGCGTAATAGAGAGATACAGAGACAGCATTTGGGAGTGAAGGTTCAGACACATTGTTGATTTCTTTCAGACCCACAACTTCAAATCACTGATACATGGAGTTAAGCAGCATTCCCAGGCACAGCCTTAGGACTAGTGACTGCCTATTTGATAAACATCACTCAGTATCAACAGTTATAAAAATGTTGACTGTTATTACTCAAATTTTTGTGTTAAATATTTGAAATGCTTCGTGATAATTTAAATTCTGTAATACAGTATCAAAAGATATATTTTAGTCCATCTCCTGGAGCAGCACCACCTCAGAGGCTTTATGTACAAGCCTTACCTGTTCAAACTTATACTTATGAAGCAGCAGTTATGATGATAAGGACAATAATGTGGGACCAACATACATGCTAATAAGTGAAAGCAAATCCAGGGTCAGTTCAAAAATTGCACACAAGCAACTTAACCCCCCCCTCCTGTTCTCTCGTACACTTTCACTGGTGTCAGTTTTTGCTACTAATTGTGATACACACTGCATACAAATATTACGCTTGGGTGCCCCTCTCAATTTGGCACCCAGGACAGGCTCTACTAATTGTGACATGTGTTATATAGAGATCTTACAGTTGTAGGCCTGGAACTACAAGTGGTGGCTTGTGTCACTTGGGCCTTAAACGAGCCCTCAGCCCACCTTATTCCTTAAAATCTGTGTCATAAGTTTTCATGTAGAATTGTAGATGACAAGCTTTGCCATTAACTTTTCATTTTTTCTTTGTCTTCTCCCATCATACCCCCCCCCCCCCTCCACCTTCCCACCCCCGCTCTCTCTCTATCTCTCTCTCTCTCTCTCTCTCTCTCTCTGTGTGTGTGTGTGTGTTTGTTTCCCCTCCTCTCTGCCCCCCCCCCCCAAAAAAAAATCACAAACACACACACACACACACACACACACACACACACACACACACACACTGCGTACCTACGAGGGTCATTCGGAAAGAAACAATTTTTTTTTTCTACAGAAATTATTATTTGATATAATTAAACGAAACTGTATTTTACGTACAATCTGATACCCAAGCTACCTTTCTGTGTAGCTACCATGCAAATTTAGGCACATATCATATTGTGTTATGAGCTTTACTATTCCTTTTGCATACTCAGTTGCCACAAAGCTGTTGAACCACTGATTAACGGCTTCTTTAAGTTCATCATGACTTCCGTAACATTGTCCATCCAAGAAATCATTCAATTTGCAAAATAAGTGATAATCACATGGGTCTAAGTCTGGACTCTGTGGCAGATGTTGAAACATTTTCCACTGAAACTGCTGAAGCAAGTCCTGTGTCACCCCCACTGCATGTGGAAATATACTGGGTGATCAAAAAGTCAGTATAAATTTGAAAACTTAATAAACCATGGAATAATGTAGATAAAGAGATAAAAATTGACACACATGCTTGGAATGACATGGGGTTTTATTAGAACAAAAAACAAATGAAGTTCACAAAATGTCCGACAGATGGTGCTGGACAGCAAAACGTCAGTGACAGCTACCGTGATGGGTGAGAGGTACACCGATATGTTACAGAATTGCATCATCCCCAGCCTGGCTGATAAATACCTGCTGGAACATATGATGTTTATGCCGGATGGCACTCTACCCCATATTGCTAGATGCGTGAAAGATCGCGTCGTTTGGTGATCATCGTGTGCTCAGACGCCACTTTCGTCATGCTTGGCCTCCCAGGTCCCCAGACTTCAGTCCATGTGATTATTGGCTTTGTGGTTACCTGAACTCGCAAGTGTATCGTGATCGATCGACATCTCTAGGGGTGCTGAAAGACAACATCCGACGCCAATGCCTCATAACTCTGGACATGCTTTACAGTGCTGTTCACAACATTATTCCTCGACTACATTTATTGTTGAGGAATGATGACATATTGAGCATTTCCTGTAAAGAACATCAAATTTGCTTTGTCTTACTTTGTTATGCTAATTATTGCTATTCCTCCTTGTCATTCCAAGTGTGTGTGTCAATTTTTACCTCTATATCTACATTATTCCATGGTTTATTAAGTTTTCAAATTCATACTGACATTTTGATCACCCAGTATTATTGTGAAGGAGGATGGCTCCACTGGTTAGCGTTCCATGCCACTTGTTTTTTATTATGTGGCAAAGTTGTTGAAGTGTCTGCCACTAGGCTGCTGCAGTTCACTAATTGTGAAATGACTATCTTGGATTTTTGTTTCAATCCTTGCTTTAAGTCTGTCAGGCACCACTGAAGGCTGGCCTGAGTGATCTTCATCTTGAACGTTCTTCTGTCCACTGTTAAACATGATACATCACTTCTAAACTGATGCTTCATTCATCACATCACCAAAAACCTCAGTTATGTTCCTATAAGTTTCAATGGCTCGGACTTTTTATTCGTTTAAGAAATGGATAATACTGGCAGGATCACCAATTTTGTCACACATTTAAAGTCACAAAGCTAAGCACCAATGAACTACATTGGATTGTAGCTGCTGCCAGACTAACATGTATGAGTACTAGGGTCAGTGGTTGGTCAGTGGCGGTGGTGGGGGGATTTGGTCATGTGTCAAAACAAAACATTCTTTAGTTTACAAATGACCCTTGTATGTATCTCCATATCACACACCCACTCCTTCCATGGAGAAATGAAGCAGAATATTCCATATTCACTGTCAGCTGCATCCAACCGTATTGATATTTACATCTTCCATACATTTTATGTCTAATAGAAATGATGTGTTAAGAAGTTTTATGTCAACAGAAAGGAAAGAAACATGGAAGAATATAGTTTCCCACATTTTTGTGTGTCACTTAATGTTATTCTGTTTACGGTGCGATGTGGATGGTGCTCATTCTATGACCTCATATTACAGCTGCTACTGGAAGTACCTAACAAAAATTCATGTACATCAGTAACTGCCACAGTTTGAATACAGAACTGACATACTTCGTGTGTAACTGTTCATAGGCAGCCAAAAATGAAAAGTAGTGCTGTTGATATTTGTAACATAATCTGGGTTGTAGGTAATGAGACTACTTGAGTTGATTCTTTATACCTATCAGTGGTATGTCCACTGTCGTAAAGAAACAGCACACACTCCCAACTAGCCTGACCTATAGTGATATAGCTTTCAATTATTAAACTAACCTGTTTTGAGACGTTATCCTCATAAATCACATAGCATCCTTGATCAGTGGCGAGACAAATTTTCATATACTGGTGGATATTAAAAAAGGGATTAAAATCTTCCAGAAAACTGTTCACCTAATCCACTTGATGGCTTAGCATTTTGTACTGAAATTGTTTTGAGCATTGTCCATAGGGGAGGGGGGTGAGGGGTTGGGAACAGCAATTAATACAATTATAATAAAATTATTTCAATAAAAGCTGTCTTGATCACATGTAAATTATTTACTTGTTCAGTGACTGGTTTCAATCTCTTATACGATCATCATTGGAGCATTTTACTCTGTGGAAAAGAGTAATACACTTTCTTAGACATCAGAGGACATGAGTACAGTCATAAGCATAAAATGATACAGAAGCAGGGTTGGTATACGCTTGATGACAGCAGAAGACAGTGGTGTGGAGCAGACCACTCTGTAGAAGCATGGTGAACACTGCTGAATAAGGCTCAGTCACTAGTAGGTTAATAGTGAAAGTTACGTCCACTGCCTCTGGCATAACATCCCTACTAGCCAATGCTTGTGAAACATGATTACATTCTGCAGAATCCATTTATAAAATATATAATTATTAGCAATTTTGTCATACAATAAACAACTAAGGATGTTTTAAGTATTGTATAAAAGACAGGCGCCATAAATAAGTTCAAAAGCAGAGAATATGTCATTATTCAGTGGCACTGGCTCATTTAAATGTATGCTGCACTCTACTCTTATGGTAGACATAAACATAACAAAGATGGTTGGTAGGATGTGAACTGGTAACCAGGGAAATGAAATATGATTCAATATGTTCCGTCATCAGACAAAGACATTGCGGGAACCAGCTGGAAGGAAGAACATCAACCAGTAATTGAGGAAATGATATGGGAATCAGTAAATACCACCATCAGTCATAGATGTTGTGGAGTTACCTGGAGGTATATTTTGACATGCACCTGTAATACATCTGGACATGTCCAATTAGCTGCCTGTGATATCATTAAGGTTAAATATATAGAATTTTATCATTTAAGAGGTCAAGTTACTGTTTGCAAGTAAAATAGTAACATAAAACATTACAGTCTTGCATAAAAATTACAGAAGTAATTTATTTACACTGAAGGAGGTAATAAATTAATAACATACCCGGCTCTATAGATATTTTGTGTGTCATGAATTAACAAATATTGTTCTACACCACCTGTAAGTGCACTTTGAGTACTATGTAAATATGGGCTGACCATTATGGTCCATTTTCTCACCTCTTGTGCTGTTTAATATTTTAAATTATCTTAATACTTAAAATATTTTTTTTATGTCTCTGACAACATTTATGTTAAATCCTTTGAATTTCTTGCAAATATTATTTTATAAGTCCCTTATTACAGAATTATAGCATTTTATGTTCACTATTGTTATATAATACAAAATAGTACTTAAAGAGCCTTTTAACTGCACAACAATATTAGTGTTATCAACCTCACTGTTCTTTCTTGACAAAGTTTCATTTATTATCTTAGGTTACTTTACATTCTTGATGTAGATATGCATATCACATTTGTGCAAAGTTTGCTGTAATTTTGTAATTTTTATGCAAGATTGTAACATTTTATGCTAATATTTTACTTGTAAACAGTGTCTTTGACTCTTAATGTTAATACTATATTTACTTACCCTTGACAATATCACAGGCAGCTAAGTATATATGTGCATAAGCACAACAGGCATATGTCAAAATGTTGCTTCAGATAACTCCTCAATATCTATGACTGATGGTAGTACTCATTGATTCCCATGTTGTTTCCTTCATTACCCATTGGTGCCCTTCCTTCCACAACATCTTTAACTGATGGCAGAACATACTGAATCATATTTCATTTCCTTAGGTACCAGTATGCATCCTACCAGCCATAATTGCTATGCTTACATGTACCATAAGTCCGTGTAGAGGGCAGCGTACATTTAAATGAGCCAATGTCATTGGATAGTGATTTATTCTCTGCTTCTGAACTTTTTTCAGAGCGTGTCTTCTACATAATATTTAAAACATCCTTAACTGTTTACTCTATGGCCAAACGTCTAATAATTATATATTTTATAAATAGATTTCACAGAATGTAGTCATGTTTCACAACCATTAGCAAATAGTGACATTATGGTGGAGGTGGTGGGTGGAGTTTTTACTGTTAAACTACCAGCGACTGAGCCTTATTCAGTAGTGTTTGTTATGCCTCTCCAGAGTGGCCTGCTCCAGGCTACCATCTCCTGCGGTTGTGAAGCTATATCAGCCATGCTTTTACATTATTCTATGCTTATTATTGTACTCAAGTCGTTTGATCTCAAGGAAAGTGTGTTATTCTTTTCCACAGAGTAAAATGGTCTGATGGTGATCCTGTAAGAGATTGTAACCAGTCACTAAATGAAATAAATAATTTACATGCAGTCAAGACTGCTTTTAATGAAATAATTTTATTTTGTATCAGAGTTTTCACTTCAATAAGAAAATTACTAGAATATTTAAAATCTGACTACCGGTATACTAGCTAAATGTTAAAACTAAGTAGCTTTGCTTTAGAAGCTTGATTTTTCTCTGCTTTTAGTGGACAATAACATTTTTTTTTTTTTTTTTTTTTTTTGCCTCATTGAACTGTAATGAAGCCTGAGAATTGGTTGGCCATGGATTGAGTAGGCATTTTACAGATCCTAAAGAGATGTTGCAGGGCAAGGAATCACTCTTGAAATATTCCTCAAATGTGTCTTTTGTTTGTAAAGGTAATATGGTAGAAATAAAAAAGATTTTTGAAATTATGCACAACTGAGTTCTTTAGAGGCTTTTTTATGATCAGTAAAGTGTTCCAGTCCTGAATTTACTTCATCTGCACACAAGAAGAGGAATAAACTAAATGAAATATTACTTTTCAGGCATGATTCAGGGAAATCACACAATCCTCTGGTTTCATAGGGACATAGCATTTCAACAACAATGAGAAATTAACAGTTTACTTATTTCAGATGTCAGTAGTAGATGTGACTTGAAGCCTAGAAATGATTCAGAAGAAAGTAATATGTGAGACAAAGATAAACAGAGGTGTCAAGATAGAAGAGGATGAAAACAATTTAAAGCATATCTGCAGGAAAAGTTATATTAATGCTTTTCTAAATCTCAAACCATCTTCATTACCACTAACCTCTATCTTACTGACAGTCAGCTCAGTATAGGTTACCCCAACTAGTACCTGCAGTCTGTGATTTGTCACAATTTTTGTGTGAAATTTTACTTTTCTTACTGGCATAGCATCTATGATAACTATATTAGTGTATTTAAAAGTACTCTACACAAAAATGTAGACACAATCACTGTTGTTTTTGTTTCTTACAATTCCACAGCCTACTGGTTCACAGATTTTCAGGCCATATTAGCATCTCCCAAAGCCGGCATACCTCTTTTATAACTACTGAGGAATGTTTTTCTCTGTGTACGATACTTTAAGTCTGGGATACAACAACTAACTTTGTCACCTGGTGTAAAATTTTCCTTGAGCCCTGAATTGAAATGAACTGCATACTAACCAGTATTCTTCCTCACCACCCACATTATGAGTGCTCCTAATGAAAATTTTGTGGCGCAAACATTCCTACCACTACCTATACAAGCCCTATTACTAGTAGTATCTACGTCGTAAATGAAAATAATGGTGTGAGATGACTCATATACTAGCTGATGCACAACCCCTGTCCAGCTTTTTATGTCAACATGACCTCAACTAAAGTGTCAGTAAGAATGAATGGACACAAGTAGAGAGTCTATACTGGTAACGCACAACACCCTGTTGCAGAGCACACTCTGCAATGCAATAGCAGAGACCATGCTGCCTGCTTCACCATGCAGGTGATATGGATTCTTCCTCCCAGTACCAGTACCTCAGAGCTTCACAGGTAGGAACTTGCTCTACAGCATGTGCTTGGTTCCTGTCATCTGTATGGTCTCAGCTAACCCTGATATATCCTGTTTTTGTCATTTTTTTTCTTTTTGCTTTTGTCCTCCTTTCCCCACTTTCCACCCGTATTTCATCCATCTCCATCTGAGCCTTGCATTTCCTTTCTGTCTTCCTGTGTTCGTGTTTCCCAAACTTCTGTTTGTATTCTTTACTAATATTATTATTTATTTATTGTTTAGTCATTTCCTTGCCTATATTTCACAATCAGCTCTTTGCCTTCCCCTTTCTTTATTTTTGTTCTATGCCTCCATGGTTTCTTTCCTTGCTTACAGTTCTTTTCTCAGAGACATGCTGTCTTCAAAGTTGCTCCTGTGTTCTGAGGTTTTTGAATCTCATCTGTCTTGGACGTTTCCTTGCAGTGTTCTGTCCTCTCCTGTCACTCTTTGTTTTCAATAAACTGAGATCTGGGGAAACACTTTTGGGCAACTTCCTACATGAAATTTAGCACTTGAAGTGCTTTGTCATTGATATATATTGATATTAAATCTTCTTGGTAATATATGGTGCTTTTTTCTGCACTTCTTGGAAGATGTGGTGTTCATTTATTGTGACGCTTACAGGTCTCCTCAGTCTCATAGGCTGATTTCACCGCAAGTTCCGTGCATTTAGAAATCTCAGGTCTAAGACATGGATGTAGATGTTTAAGGCTTTCCAGGTGCTATACATTTTTATGTCATTCTTTACAAACTTTTTCTTGCTCTTGAAATTAATTTTAATACAGATGTCTCCTCCCACAGGGATATATGGTGATACTTCATCCTGTTTATTACTGATGTTAGTCTTATGAGACAGTCCTTTATTGATATGAATAATTTATTTGTTATAGTAAGTATATGTTATAGTAAGGATGGTACCTTCAATGTGTCACCTTCTTTCCTTTCATTTTGTGCATCGACCTGTTATATGGTATATCTGGTATAAATGAGTTATAGACCAGTGAGAGGGCAAATCTTCTAGAAGTCTTTAGATCAAATGCAATTTTTGAGGTTCCTGGAGTACTTATTATGTATAGTATTAACATGCGTTGTATGAGGAGAAGCCCTTTAGACAAGCACTGCATATTTTTCGTTTCTGAACTATGTTGACAGGTGTCAACAAAAGGACCTTTCCTAACTGAGAATGAGCAATGTGGCTGAATTCTTAAAATACTGGAGCCGTGTTTGGGACTAACAGGGTTCAAAGTCCATTTGGCTATCCTAATTTAGATTTACCATAGTTTCTGGAAATTAGTAAATCCTAAAATAAGTCATTGCCATATTCTTCCTCCATCTTTAAGTCTTTGCCCTCTTTTCTCTTAGTGAAGCTGGCCAACTGGTAGAGTACAGTTCTTCAGAGTGATCTGTAACTCCAGAATGTAGGAAGGTTATTTGATCACCAGCACTAAGTCCCTCTCATCTTATGAGTACTTTGAGCTGCAAAATTTCTTTAGATTCACACCTTTCAATATGATAATCAATCATACTTTAACAACCCTGTTTAGTAATTGGTGTATACACTCCTGTGTCTTCATACAGTTAGGCTTTAGGTAAAAGAATCAGATAGAAATTTTTTTAAGGTACCTATTACTTTTCTTCCCACATTCTCAAAGGTCTATTTTGAATAGCTTTTGCTACATTATTTGTGTATATGGCTATGCTTATCTCGGATGCACTTGCCAGATCATTGGTGCACAAGTTGAAGTACTGTGTGAACATCGTGGCAATCATTTCCCTTGAAGGAATATTAAGGTTTAACATCCCTGCATTGACAAGACCATTAGAATGAAGCACAAGCTCAGGATCGGGAAGGAAACTGACATGCACTTTCACAGGATCCATTCCAGCATTTATGTAAAGTTATTTAGCGGAATCACAGAAAACCTAAATCTTAATGGCTGCACAGGGATCTGAACCACTGTCCTCCAAAACTTGAGTCCAGTGTCATACCACTGTGCCATGTTGTTTGGTCACTTTGCTTGAAGCAGTTCATTCTCTTGATTTCCCCACTGACCTTTTCTGCTTTATAGAGTTTGATTAGCAACTTTTTTTTTAGAAAATTCCTTTGAACATGGATATCATGTAAGACACAGACAGATCATAAACTACCCTACCACAGCCTCAAACAGTTTGAGAATACATATTGTTTTGTGATAAACATTTTAAATACATTTAGGAAAAGAAAACTGAAAATAAATGGTCCATTCACATTGATGTGACCATTGCCCATATCCGATGTCAACGTGCAATGGAACTCACAGACAGCAGGTGGCAGCACAAGCAGTAGAGGATATATAAAGCATGTCAGTGGATGCGTAAAACAGCATAAAAACATTGCTGTCATTCTCATACTGTGGAAATGGAATGATTTATCTGAAATCCAAATGAGCATGATCATTGGCTTTCAAGCCAAGGGTGGAAGCATTTACAAACAATTAAGTTTGTAAACTAAAGAATATTGTGCATTGCAAAATGGCACTATCCAAAATTTGCACTGAGGCAGCTGTGGTGAACTGTTGGCCATAAATGACAGGGGTGAGCAACGGCTGCAAAGATGTTCATAGATGAATAGATGTGCAACTATTGAGCAACCAAACACCAAGATGAACCAAGTGGCTACCAACAGTGTTTTCTCAATGATCGTTCAAAGAACATTGCTGCGAATGGTCGTCTGCATCAAATGCCTCGTTCGTGCACCCACACTGACTGCTGTTCATTATTGATGAAGGCTGGAAATTGAACACCAGTAATGGAACTGGATGTCCACTGAGTGGCAACAGGTGGCTTATTCAGATGAATCACATTTTATGCTTGACTTGACAGAAGGCTGTTGACGTGTATGACCCTGCAACAATCATTGGAAGGGTCTGGGCTGGAGGAGGGAGCATTATGGTCTTAGGAATGTTTTTGTGGCATTCCCTGGATGATCTTGTCGCTCTGGAGGGCACAGTGGATCAATATATATGTGCATCTATCCCTTGAGACCATGTCCACCCCTAAATGCAGTTCGTTCCTCCTCAGCACGATGGCATCTACCAGCAGGATAATGCAATGTGTTACACAGCTCTCAGTGTACACGCATAGTTCAAAGAGCACCGTGATGAGTTTACTGTACTCCCCTGGCCTCCAAACTCCCCGGATTTTAATCCAGTCAAGAATCCGTGGGACCACCTCAATCTGGCTGTCCACACCATGAATACTCAGCCAAGAAACCTAGTGCAGCTGGTCATGCCACTGGAGTTGGCATTGCTCCACATCCTTTTCAGTACCTTGCAGAATCTCACTGACTCTCTTCCTGCATGTCCATGCTGCAAAAGGTGGTTACTGAGGCTTTTGACTGGTGGTCTCATTAATGTGACTGGGCTGTGTATTATAGCATAAATGAATTTGTGCAGATGAATACTCATGAATAACATTCATGTAATTAGTGTAAGGTAATTTTGGATTAATTATAAATGTCTGATGTCTGTACCATTACAGATCAAAGCATATGACTAATTTTCCTATCTGAAACAAAGAAATCCAAAATTTCTGTGTAATATCACACAATTCAGACTAGTAAAGAGCAATATACAGGGGTTGGAAAAAATATGGAAACATCATGAGAAATGCATGATTAAAAATAAATGCAGATGCTAGCCGAGCCTGCAGGTAGTGTTGTGCTGTTGTGTCTGATCGTGTACATAACCTGTGCAATGACCCCAATATGTTGAAAGTGTCAGTTGTGATCAGAACAGTGTTCTGTGTAGTGGCACTGTGTAAAAGATTTATACTGCATACAGGGAAACCAGCAAAACATCATGGCAGATGGTCATTGTAAAGTATTGTGACAAAAAATAAGAGGACAACAGCTGAAAAGTCATTGCAGAACTGAGTGTCACAGTTGCAACCCCTGTCAGCACCAAACTAACATGAAGGGAGCTCCATAAATAGGGAACTGCAGGGCAATCTGGAATTCCAGAACCACTCATCAGTAATGCAAGTGCCTTTAACAGGAAAACATTGTTCCAAAGCCATAAAACCTAGAGCATGGAGCAATTGAAGAAATTCATTTGGTCAGATGAGTATTTTTCACACTGCTTCCAACTTTTGGGTGAGTTTGTGTCTCAGGAGTGAAAAATGATGGGGTTCAGTGATGATTTGGGCAGCTGTATCATGATATTCCATGGGCTGCATGGTTACTCTGCAAAAGTTTATTTGACAATTTGGGGTGATTAGGTCCATCCCATGTACAGTGTTTGTCCCACAATGGTGATGCTGTGTTCCAAGATGACAGGACCCCTGGTCAGACAGACTGCATCATCAGGGGCTGGTTTTGCGAGCATGAGGATAAATTATCGCATCTCTCCTGGTTACCACAGTCACTAAATCTCAATAGGGTTCAGTCTTTGTGGTCTACATTGGAGAGAAGGGTGTGTAATCACTATCCACCTCCATCATCATCACTTGAACTAGCCACTATTTTGCAGCAAGGATAGTATAAGATTCCCCTGAAGCATATATAGGATCAGTACTTATCCACTCTGAAACAACAGGGTGCCATTTTACATTCCAATGGGCTTCTGATACCATTTTAGGCATGATATTTCCCATATTTTGACTCTCCCCCCATAAGTGAAATGCCACAGATGAGTCACCAGCTTATCAATTCACTGTTATACTAGGCAGTCAGAAACAGTCTGTAAAGCTTGTAAGGGTGTTGCAGGTAGATTGTGCTCAGAAATAATTGTTAAGAAAAAATTTGATTTGTTGCATGGTTTATGAGTTAACTGGAATTTTAGTTATCCAATCAGGCCAGAGTCCATGTTGCCAGACATGGTCTTTGTTTGGTTTCCTAAAACCAAACAAGAGAGCAATACAAAAATTGGACATGTGTTGGTGATAAGGATTGAATCTGAGCCACAGGCTGAGAAGTCTTGTGCACTATTATCTACACTTTGAGAACAACTGACACTAATTTTATCTGGCAGCCTACTTGAATTCGCATGCAAAATTGCCTGATTGGCTAACCTCACTGCTAATTAACTTGCTGCAATGTACTGAATTTTTTCTTAACGATTATTTCTGAGCACAACCTACCCTGCAACACCCTTACAAGCTTTTTGAACAGTTTCTAACCATCGTGTATATGATATCTCATACAACATTTTAAAAAAATCAAATCATGATGATTAAAGAGAATCATAAGCTGTCAAAAAATCATTGTAGACTTCTGTCTTCATTGCCTTGTTCTTGTAACCAGTTTATATGTTCCAAGTGAAATTCAGAATCCATCTAAAGCACAATCTTACTCCCAAGCTGGCTTATTTTGGAATAGGTTTATCTGTAGTTGTTGCTATTTGGTAAGTGATAGACAAGAGAGCCTGGTCTCAAGTGTCTTGGTTCATTAAGATTCTTTCATAACATGCTAGACTAAACATTGTGTAAATATGAATCTAAGTCACTGGTCTTAGTTATCAGTAGGGATAGGTTTTTTATGACCTAAAAACCACATTAATAAGCAAGAAAGTGTTGTCATAACCAAAAATTTGTAGAAAAAAGGTGTGCACAATAACATAAAAAATATTACCTAACACTATCAAAATTAAGTAAAATTTCTGTTGTGAAATAAATCGATAATTCAGTTTACAGTAAAGAACTAATTATTTAATGCATGTGAGAAGTAAACTTACTACAGAATATACTGTTTTACCATACTTTTTATTAACATTATCAGAGCATAGTTTACCTACAAGGTGTTTTCTTACATCCTCATTTTTACTTCAATTTATGAGCTCAGAGCTGTAATATACAATGAATACCTTGTGCAAATTTTAATATGAAAACGATTTCCTGTTGTCAGCCAATAAAGCCTTGTATCTCAAAAAACGTCTTCCTACTTCAGGTGACACAAGAGGAGCATACTTATAACAGAATCTAAATCTAAATGAGTAAGAGTATCAACAATTATGGAAAGGATAGATTGCTGCTCACTGTAAAGATAAAATGTTGAACTGTTGTTGATATTACAACCTGGACTTTCCATTGCTTAAATAAGTAAGCGAGAACTTTTCACCCACTAAAATCAGTGAAATGGAACATAGTGTATGAGCCCCTTCATTTTTTCTAACACCTTTTCTGTTTTGACACTTTTTTCCACTCTACCATGAACAGCTTCTCATTTATTCATAACTTTTTTCACTTGTTCTACCTGCTTCACTAGTGGCACTTCTGACTCCTCCAAAATGATCGTGGTAGCTGGATTAAATCCAAAATTTTATTTTATGTTCAGAAGTTTGCCTGAAATTTCACCATTATACTTTAAATCTTGGACCAGTCCAATTAAGTGGCTTCACTGACATCAAATCAATCAATGATGCTTTTCATAACACTGAAGATCTGGCAGTAACAGATTCATGCATCAATCCAGGACTGCCATCTTGTCAAAATGGAAGATGTTGGTAAGGAAATACCTGAAGCTAACAACTTAAATGCTGCAACATGTGATGGGGCTTTCAGAAATACCTTTTTGACCATCCAATAAATTTCTCAGCTATACTGAATTACTATGAATCTCCTCTGCAACTGTGTGTAAGGCATGAGCTAAATGAGTCACATTTTATTGTGTAATGCCTATACTGAGTTGGCAGCTTTCACCATGTAAGGCACAACATCATGATACTTAATGCATTTGGGCCATATGGCACCTACAGTTCTGTCAAACAAGTTACTAATGATGGGAAAATTTACTTTTTCTAAATGTTCACAGTTTATTAGAAACTTTTTGCATGGACCATCTTCTTCCACATATACATCTGCATCTGCATCTACATCTACATGACTACTATGCAATTCGCAGTTAATTACCTAGCAGAAAGTTAATCACACCACCTGTAAGCTATTTCTATACCATTCAATTTTCAAACAGCACATGGGAAAAATGAACACTTAAATCTTTTTGTGCTATCTCTGATTTCTCATATTTTATTACAATGAACATTTCTCTCTATGTAGATTTCTCAAACAGTTCGTGGGAAAAATGAACACTTAAACCTTTCTGTGTGAGCTCGGATTTCTCTTATTTTGTTACAATGATCTCTCTATGTAGGTGGGCACTAACAAAATAGTTTTGCATCTGAAGGAGGAAGTTGGTTATTAAAATTTCATGAGAAGATTCTATTGACATGCAAAACACCTTTGTTTTAATGATTGCCACCCTGATTCACATATCGTACCCATGGCACTCTCTTCTTTATTTCGTGAACTGATGTCCTCCATCAATCCTATCTTGTATGTATCCCACACATTGGAGCAATACTCCAGAAGAGGACAGACAAGAGTAGTGTAGGCAATCTCTCTAGTAGACCCGTTGCATTTTCTAAGTGTTTTGCTGATAAATTGTAGTCTTTGATTCGCTTTCCCCACAGTGTTATGTGATTGCTCCAATTTAAGTTATCTGTAATTGTAATCCCTAAGTATTTAGTTGAGATCAAACCATTTAGTTTTTTGTGATTCATCATGTAACCAAAATTTAGAATATTTTTTTTTTTTTTTTTTTTTTTTTTTTTTTTTTTTTTTTTTTTTTTTTTTTTTTTTTTTTTTTTGTGCTCATTTGGATAACTCCACACTTTCCATGATTTTGAGTCAATTGCTACTTTTTGCACCATATAGATGTCTTGTCTAAATCAGTTTGCAATTGATTTTGATCATTTAATGGCTTTACAATATGGTAAATGACAGCATCATCTGCAAACAATGTAAGAGGTCTGCTCAGAATGTCTCCTAAATCATTTATACAGATCAGAACAGCTGAGGACCTATAACACTTCCTTGGCCAATGCCAGATATTACTTTTGTCTTACTCAATGATTTTCCTTCAGTTACTACTAACTGTGACCTTTCTGACAGGAAATCGTGAATCCAGTTGCACAATGCAGATGTTGCTGTCATCAGTAACATTACCATTGTTATCACACAGAGGAGGTATTGATTCTGTCTTGCCATTAGTTTACTTTGCATACAACCAGAATGTCTTTAGATTTTCTGCTAGATTTTGACATAGAGTTTCATTGTGGGAACTATTAACAGCATCTCCCATTAAAGTCCACAATAGTTTCGAGCTTCAGTAAAACATTGCCAGTCTTGGAGATTTTACATTCTTTTAAATTTGCCATTGGTTTTTCATTGCTTCTGCAACAGGGTTCTGATCAGTTTTGCATACCATGGGGGATCAGTACTATTTATTACTAATTTATTTGGTATATATCTCTCAACTGCTGTCAATGCCATTTCTTTAAATCTAAACCACATCTGGTCTGCAATTACATTTCAGATTAGAAGGAGCAGAAATGATCTCTTTGAAAAGTGTAAAGCAAATTTTTATTTGCTTTTTATATAGATGTAGTTTTTGTTTATTTTTGATGGATTTAGATGTTATGGTATTCAGTCCTGCTACAGTAACCTTGTGGTCACTGATTCCTGTATCCATCATGATGCTCCCTATTTGCTGTGGATTATTTGTTGCTAAGTGGTCAAATGTGTTTTCACAACCATTTAAACTTTGAGTGGGCTCCTGAACTGACTGTTCAAAATAATTTTCAGAGAAAGCATTCAGTATCATTTCAGATGACATTTTATGTATACCACCAACTTTAAATATATAGTTTCACCAACATATTGAGGGTAAACTGAAGTCACCACCGACCACAATTGTGTGAGTGAGGTACCTATTTAGAATGAGACTCAAGTTTTCTTTGAACTGTTGAGCAACTGTATCATCTGAGTTGAGGTGTTGCTAAAAGGAACCAGTTATTAATTTATTCCATTTGTCAAGCATAACCTCTACCCATACTAACTCACAGGAGCTATCTAATTCAATTACACTACAAGTTAAACTACTTCTGATAGCAGTGAACCCTCCACCACCAACTGTATTTAATCTATCCTTTCTGAACATGGTTAGGTCCTTTGTAAAAATTTCAGCTGAACGTATTTGTGGCTTTAGCCAGCTTTCATTACCTATAGTGATTTGAGTTTCAGTGCTTTGCATTAGCACATGGAGCTTTGGTTCCCCCCCCCCCCTTCCCCCTCATTCTGTGTTTACCCTGCCCCCTTTTAGATTGACACTTTTTCTGTACATTCCTTGAGACCCTCTAAATTAAACAACTACCCAGTCCCCTCCACACTTGTAGTCACTCCTGTTCATACTGCACCCCTGACCTATTAAGCAGAACCAAAAGATCTACCACCTATGGCGCAAGCAAGGAATCTGCAGCCTGCATGATCACAAAACCATTTGAGTCTCCCTGATTCAGACCCTCCACTTTGTGCACTGTACCAAAGATCCACAGTGGTTCCTGTTGATGATGATACAGATGATGAAATCTGCCCTCATCTCACTAGCAAGACGGTCAGTCTTTAGCACTTCAGCTAACCGCCAAAAACCTTGGATACTCTCTTCTGATCCAAAGCAGTACACATTATTAGCACCAAAATGAGCTACCACCTGCAGTTCACCACACCCTGTGCTCTTCATGGCATCCGAACGCACCTGTTCTATAACTGGAATGATTCTGCCTAGTATGCCGATAGAGGGCAAACTTGATTTCTTCCCATCCTTTGCAGCCCCCTGAGGGGCCCAATTATGCGCCAATTACCAGCAATCCCATCCTTTATGTGAAGCAGAATGCAAGTGACTGCATCTGGCTGAGGATGTTTATCAGACACAGACAGTGCGGACAGTACCCAGGCTGGCTATAGTAGTGAACTGATTGAGGGACATGTGGAATATGCTGGATGTTCCTTGGCTCCTCAGATCTGCTATCTCTCATTGATTCCCATTGGCAACAGCCTTAAGCTGCATGACTGGACGTGTGAGCAAAGGGTCACCACTCACCCCTTGTCTGAACACAGCAATCACAGTCCCTATCCATACTCAAGATGGCAGGAATATACTCCAGTCCAGGGCTTCCCAACCTTTTCAGCTGGCGGACCCCTTCTTCAGTAGAAAATCCATGGCGGACCCCTAGTCAGGCAAGAGCACAGTAACTTAAATTTCAGAGTGAAGCCCATGGGAACTGAAAGCTTCTTAATGCAAGTGCCATGTTCCCAATGACCCCCTCACCCCAAAGTATCAATAGTCTTTGGTTTAGAGATGAATGAAAACAACTTGAAATTAACGATCCAATTTGAATCCCACTGTATCCAGACACTTACTAGAGGATTTACTCCCTTTTACAGTTCAAAGAAAACTTGAGTCTCCCTTTGTTCAGCACACTATAGCCTGATTAAAATTAGTTGGTAATTGGTATTTCACACGTTGGAGCTGCCTTCCTCTAAGAGCAATCAACGTCACATCCAAACTGTTCGCTGACCCTGCTCTTGACAAGCTGCCACCTTTGGTCTGTTCACTTCCACTGTTTGGCTACTGTTGTGTAAGGAGCCTGCATATTTCATATTTCGTAACAGTCGTGTGTGTGTGTGTGTGGGGGGGGGGGGGGGGGTTCGTGAATTCCGAAGAAAAATGTCAAATGTATGTAAAGCCTATGGGACTTAACTGCTGAGGTCATCAGTCCCTAGTCATACACACTATTAACCTAGGTTTAACTTCCGCTAAGGACAAAACACACACACACACACACACACACACACACACACACACACACACACGCCCGAGGGAGTGGCCACGCAATCCATGATGATATAATGCCCTAGACTGCGCGTCCATTCCGCGCGGCTGTGAAGAAAAGAGGCAGACCCATTATTCAGGATACAAACACATCACACAAGAAAAAGGCCAAGGAATTGCCTTTAAAGGGCTATTGTGACATCTGTTGTGCAATGTGTGGGAATACATTCACCCAGTTTACATGCGTTTCCAAAACTGGATTTCGTAAGCCGATGTCCCAGTTTTGCTTTTGGTTAGTCAGGCAAAAACTTCAAAATTGAGTCTGGAAATTTGCTTTTATAAAGCCGTTTTTCAGTTCCACAGTCGATTTTTGTACCCATTTATACAGCTTGGAAAGTCTAGTTATTTTTACGTCTTTGAAAGGCAGCTGTCAGTCCATAGCCGGCAGCTAGCAGGCAGTGTTGCAACAGTGAACTGACAGTAGGTAGCTGGCAACTGGCAGGTGGCGCGGCAACAGTTTATCCACAGCCAACAACCTCAACTACTACTTGGACACTATATCGTGGCAGTCAGTCTCGTCTGTAACCAAATTAGGAAAACAAACAAACAGACTCTCTTATTTCTATATAAGAAGACAAAGCATTTCACAGAACGTAAGACTTTTTTTCTCAAAGGGAACAATTCTGGCAGAGGAGGTTTACCTTTTACAAGGTGGCACGTGAAAAGTCCTCATTTGTTTACGCTCACAGCCAGTTGCCACAATATAGTGTCAGAGTAATAGCAAGTAATTGTAATTGAAGTATAGGCAGGCCATATCTTTAACTGAGAGGACAGATAATATTATAGAGAAAAGAAATTAGCTTTAGAGGTCATTTTAATTTTCATAACAAAAATATCAATGTCAACAGAATGCAATTAATAATTATTTTGTAACTGATAGAAGACAGAAACAAAATTCCTACAGAGCTATAGTTCAGGTACGTTCACTGAGCATCTACGAAGAAAAATGTTTTCTTCCTTACTATAGATGAGTCTGTAGGAACAATAATGGAGTCATAATGTGATGCTGCTTCTGCTGACACAATTTTGAAAAGTTGGGTTCAGTTCTTGACAACTGGAGACGGGTGTCTGGTTCCACATCTAGACAGCTTCGATACTTAGTTTTGTGGGCAGCATAGATCGAGAATCCAGATTCACACATGTGTGTTGTGGCAAACGGAAGAAGTACACGTTTTGCCTTTTCAACAAGGGGGTAGTATTTCTTGTTATCCATATGGATCCAAAAGTGTGAGTAACCGTCAATGTCAAAACTTGATTTCAAGGTAGGGTCTGTGGCAATTTCTATCAACAACTCATATTCATTTGGTGATAGAATGTTCGGCTTTTTAGATAAAGTGAATGGTTGACCACCCATTTGTATTTCTGCAGCTTCTCCTCTTCAGCTGTTGGGAAATAATGTTCCAACAATGACTTCAAGCTTCGGAGATGTTCCAGGATTTGATGAAACAAATTCTTCCCAAGCAACAATGTTTTGCTTTTCAAAAACTCCTTGAGAAGAGGAAAACATTCATCCTCGCCCTCCTCTACACTCTGCCCAAAAATAGATTTTCCTCTTGAATGCTCGAACTTTGTCGATAGCAGTGACCTTTGTTTCACTTTGCCCTTGGAGTGAAATATTCATTTCGTTCATTTTGGAGAAAATATCTGACAAATAGGCAAGTATACACTACCAATTTTCATCATTAATAAGGTCTGCTAATTTGGTGTTATGCTCCAAAAGGAAAGCTAAGACTTCCAATCTTAATTCATACAACCGAGAGAGTGCGTTCCCATGTGAGAGCCACTCACTTCTGTGTGGAGAAGCACGGAACGATGAAGGATTCCCATATCTTCACACAGTATTGTGAAAAGTCTTGACTTCAATGGCCTTTATTTTATGTACTTAATGATTTGAATGTATTCGTCTAAAACTTTCTTGAATGAAACAGGCATTTGTTTCGTAGCTAAAGCATATCTGTGGAGAGCAGAATGACTACTGCTGCAGTTCTTCGCGTTTTCTTTTATTTTCGTTATTGCTCTGACTGTGGGACCCATCATAGCTTTTGCACCATCTGTGCACACATCTATGCAATTAGACCATGAAACTTCATTAGTCCTTAAAAAATCATCCAATAGACGGAATATTTGAGCACCTGTTGTGTTGGCAGTTAGTGGTCTGCAGAATAAGAGATCCTCCTCAAAACATCCAGAATATTCATAATGGACAAAAGCCAATAAACTCGCTAATCCTGTAACATCAATGGATTCATCTATCTGCAGAGAAAATGAATAATGTTGGATGCAAGAAACAAGAGTGTCTTTCACATCATTTGACATGTCAACAATGTATCTCTTGACAGTATTGTTTGATAATGGCACTAAAGATACAAGCTTTACTGCCTTTTCGTCGAGCATGCAAGAAACAATATCATTAACACACGGCTTTATGAGATTTTCTGAGCTTTGCCTGTTTTTGCCACTCGATAAATACCCAAGAAAGAGGCTTTTAATGAATTTTCATTCATAGTTTTTGCATGAGTTTTCATGCAATGCTGAGAACCAGCAAGTTCAGCACTCTTTCTTTTGAAAAAATCGGTGTCTTTAGCCTGGAAATCAGGGTGAGTACCTTCAATATGACGGGACAATTTAACTGGAACCATTGAACTGTTCGGAAGGACTTGCACACAAATTACACACTGAGATTTACCCTCCTTTGTCTCCATAAAGCCCATTTCTAAATAGCTTTCATTGTACTTACCCTTCTTGGTTTTTCCACTTCCACAGGATATTGCAACCAATGGAGTACTTGCAGCGTTTTCACACAATAAATCTGGCTGTGGAGGTTCTTGTGATTGTTCGTCCTTTGGTCATCCTCCCTCCTCATTCATTTCAACTGGAAACTGCCCTTGTTGTGAAGGCAATGGAGAAACTGTGCCCTTCTTCAATGATCCTGACTTCAGCCACCGATCCATGTTAGAAGTAATAAACTGGTCAAAAACCAACTTACGAAATAGGTAGTGCACCTACAAAGCAAGTTTAACATTTAATGATGCCTGGGGCTGCATATATGCCAGTGAGCACTGTGATTGGTCGATAAAGCTTGCTCTGCACATGCGTAAAAGGTTTCAGCACATCTAGTGCCAGCGCACAAGCGACCCCCGTATTGTTACGAAACAGTTGATCAGAGAAGCGGCATTCTCCGGCACTAAACTGTGTATGTGTTATCAATTAGGAACCACAAAGGCTGCTTGGGAATATGACATGAAGTAAAAGTATGCATGTTTTTAATACGAAAAAAATGGTGATGAATTTGATTTTCACTTTTTTATTCAATAATTTTACTCATTATTTTACACAATTTGGTGAAAGGTGGCCACGGACCCCCTAGAAAGAGCCAGCAGCCCCTAAGGGGTCTGCGGACCACATGTTGGGAAGCCCTGCTCTAGACAGTTATTAAAATGTGGAGCTGTGCCTCATGAATACACAAACATGCACAAAATTTAAGAGTTCAAACTACAGAGCACACAGGAAATTCAAAATAAGTCTTTTCCTGTGCAGTGTGCTTCAGTGCACTGCTGCAGGGATGGAAGCTGCCATTCAACTGAATTCGAACAATGACATGTGCAATATATTTTCGCGTAGGGGCTTTTATTTCATCAATTGATATCTGTATATTTTTTTAAAATTTCAAACCCATTGTTTTATTTGATGCATTGTTTTCTTGTAGCTTTGGCTGACTACTACTTTCTTAATGAGGTAGACTCAGGAAAAGATTGTCTTGTGTATTTTGTTAAGAATTTGTGAAATGTTGGATGCATCAGATTACTTAAGCGAAAGTTAATACAAAGGAAAACAGTAAAAAGTTCCACAAAATGGTACATAATATTGGCAGGATTCCCCTAGGAGTATTTGCTGCAGTGTTTTTCTATTTTCAATCTGTTGTGCTCCACATTTGTGTTCTTCTGTGTCCACTTGCTGACGTCTCCATTGTTACTGTTACGTCACACAGTTTACAACATAGTATTTTACCACCAGTCAAAAATACTTTTTCAGCATATTGAGACATGAATTGCTGTAATTTTACTTGAATTACACAACAAGGCACTTGTCTGCAATCCAGTGCTTAAGCAACTATCTGCTCATAGAGCAAAAGTAGGCTACAAAAAGTCACTGTTGTGTGAGGGTGAAATCCATATTATGAACTGAAATGAAATAGGGGAAGAAGGTAGATATTTGCCATTCTTCAGGAAACAAAAGGAGTTGCGCAATTCTGAGAAATGCAAAACAGAAGAAAGAAACTGCATCATAAAAATTCTTTACTTGTTGAAAGTGTGAATATATAACAAATATGACCATTTGCTTAATAAAATATGCTTAGTCAGAGATAAATGGCCATATATGCATAAATATGACTTAGCAAATTACAGTAATTCATTTAGTTTTTTCATAACAAGCATTTATATGTGTTTAAGAAACATGTCAGTATTACTGAAAAATATGTGCCCTATGACAAAAATTAATAAAACTGACAAACTGCAGGGATGGATTCCTTACTGGAAATGACGAAAAGGTCCTGTGAACATGTGTCTGGAAATGGACAGTGTGTGTGCAATGACAACAATTCACCTGGTGCAAAAACTATTGACAGAATCCTTCCCATAGTGGGAAATCTGCTGCCGATAATCCTTGTACTCAACGGAGGTGATAGGGATAGTACATTTGCCATGCAGGAAACACATAATTGTACTTTGGTTTGTATCATGTTGGCAAGCCATGTGCTTGGGGCTTGTACTAGGGTTCATTTCAATAGGCTGTAGAACCCGACCCTCCAAATCTGTTTTACACACACTCTTGCTGGCTCCCTGCATGTTTGTCTGTCTGAAAGGACCCATGATAATACAAATGCCCTAAAAGGTCTTGAAATGTTGTGTGATGTGATTAGTGCCTGTGAGGGTACTTGTTTTGTTATAGCTGTGCTACCTCTTGGCCGTTTCCATCTGCTTGGCTGTACACAGACACCTGTACACAGACACCATCTCGGCTTGTCTGTGACATGAATACTGGATCATTGTGCTGCATCAATCATACAACCTGCTACACACAAGGAACACATGGAACTTACACAGAGGAACCTCCATTTGTCAGTGCCATCTACCATGGCAATGATGCATTTCCAGACACAGGTTCATAGGACCTTGTCTCCTCCATTTCCAGTCAGGAGTCCATTCCTGTAGTTTTTTTGTTTTTATTAATGTTCACCCTGTGTATAAACACAGAGTGTCTTCTTTTGTGATTGTGCCACCCCAGTTCTGTTCATCTGTTACAACACATTCATCATTTACATGATTGTTCTGATTGCTTTTGAAAGATGACAGTTGTCCAGTATAATGAAAATATATGTTGCTTCCTACTATCACAATTTATGATGTTAAACTGTCTCATTCACTTTTCAAAAAATTAAACCACTATTTGAGTGTAAAAATTTTTATTTTTATCAAACTAGTACCAACAAAATGTGATGAGTCAGATCTACATGTGGAGCATGGAACATTCTACTCTTTTGACAATTTTGGGCCACCCATTCAATTTCAAAGATATTACTGACTTTGAACACTGTACCATCAATGGCTGTTGATTGATGGCTTCAGTTTTGGATAATATACCAGTCTCAGACCTTCATTTTATATCTACCTCACCAGCAAATTTGTGTTCTCATCTATGATATTTTAAACCTAGTTGGTAATTTGAAAGAAAACATTCATTAGGTCCAGCTCAGTGTTCCAAGGAGAAAAAGTTTTTGCTTCTCAAAGACAGTCTGTAATAAGAGACCTGTAGCTTGAGGTTAACAGGTCAGACAGTAATTCTATATGCAGTAGTCCCATGTCACACTGGATCACACTGAAATACTTAATTTCACAAAAATGTAATGCACTATTACTCATGATTGCCTCCATACTTGAGACCATCAAGTAATGGTGTCGTATGAGTAAAATCTCATCATGATTCAAGTTGTGTAATCTCAAATAATATTCTCAAATTTTTCATAACTGTCTTTTTCATCACCTTCAGGAGAAAAGCTATTGATTGCCAGAGTTGTTACTGTGTTCTGCTTCTATAGATGAAGCAACAGCATCTGAATTCTTCCAGAGGAACACCAAAGTGACACATACATGGGTAGGCAAGTTTGACAGCTTCTAGCAGCTCTGGTCCATCATATGACTGAGTGACATAAGGTGACATGAGAGGTTGGCACATCATTTGAAACTGTCACTCTTCTCCCCTACAGCCATGAAACCACCCTCTTTGCCTTTGCTCAGGGTCTAAAGCCCATCCCTTTGCCCTAATAAGTATATATCCTTAATCTCAGTTATAATTGTTATTATGTTACCTCATCTCAGCTGTTTCTCTAATAATGGTTTCCCCATATGAATAATAATGAGTCAAGGACCTTATCTTTTCTAATTGTGTTTTATGTCCAATCTCTAGGCGGTATTTGGTCATTGGTAGCTTTTACAGCTCCTCTTGCTTTATATAGTGAATGCACTCAGCTCAGTACTCAGTGACAGTGTGAATTCTTTGACCTATGTAGACTCCATCTGAACGCACACTCTGGGTGCTCAAAAGACCTGTGTAATTTGAAATAGGTGTAACATCTTGAAAAAATTGCAAACACATTTTTCACTAAAGTCTTAAACTGGCTTTATTCAAATTATCTCTCACTCAATGCAGATAAGAACCATTATATGAGGTTGCATACACCACAAAGAAACCTTGAAGAAATTTACATAAAGTGCGGAAATCAATCAATACAGAAAGTTTAGAATACAATATTCCTGGGTGCTTATTTAGACAGCAGATGTAACTGGTCCCTTTTCATACTTCATCTTTAAAAGAAAACTTTGCTCAGCAACATTTGCACTGCAGGTTACCACTTCACTGGCTGAAGCAGATACCATCAAGGCTTCCTACTTTGGCTACTTTCATTCATTAATGTCGTATGTGATTATATTCTGCGGAAACCAACTATTCACAAAAAAAATTGTTACTACACAAAAAAACCATTAGAATGAATAATGGGTGGTGAAACTTGATTGTCAAGCACCATTTAACAATCAGCAGTCAGTGTAAACTACAATGTCTGTATCATATTTTTAATCTCTATGGACACTGCTACCCTTACAATTGTTTTTCCACTAGTTCTAATTAATTTTATGTCAGAAATTCTATTTTAAACATGATTGTGTTGCACCACTTAAGAGCAGTGTAACCTGCAATGTATGCATCATATTTTTCTTCTTTGTTGCTTGTTTAAGTAAAATTCAAATGTTTAACACTCTTATCTTGGGCGTCATCATAAAAGTGAAAATTTTGTTTTTGTATTCATGTATTTATTTATTATAGTATGTAGGATAACTTTGCTTCTTGTTTATATTACTCATCCTTCCACACTGAAACAGTTTCATTAATTCTATATATGCTCTGTAACTGATATTTTATTTACAATACATCTTTATTCTCATGTAAGGTATAACTAGACTCTGTAAAATTTGACATGTTCCACGTCCTTGCAATCACTCACTACCTGGATCTATGGAACAGAAAATAAATAAATGAAATAAGTAAACATGTAAAAGATCATGGAGGGTGGATCATAACATTAACCTCAGTATATACCTCTGGAGTGTTTACACTATGTGATCAAAAGTATCTGGACACCTGGCTGAAAATGAGTTACAAGTTCATGGCACCCTCGATCAGTAATTCAGGAATTCAATATGGTGTTGGCCCACCCTTAGCCTTGATGACAGCTTCCACTCTCACAGGCATATGTTCAATCAGGTGCTGGAAGTTTCCTTGGGAAATGGCAGCCCATTCGTCATGGACTGCTGCACTGAGGAGAGGTATTGATGTCAGTCGGTGAGGCCTGGCATGAAGTCAGCATTCCAAAACATCCCAAAGGTGTTGTATAGGATTCAGGTCAGGACTCTGTGCAGGCCAGTCCATTACAGGAATTTAATTGTTGTGTAACCACTCTGCCACAGGCCGTGCATTATGAACAGGTGCTCGATCGTGTTGAAAGATGCAATCACCATCCCTGAATTGCTCTTCGACAGAGGGAAGCAAGAAGGTGCTTAAAACATCAGTGTATGACACAAGTGACACCCAATCAGCTGACCATGTTTGAAGTCTGTGAGTTCTGCGGAGCTCCCCATTCTACTCTTTCACACTGTCTAATGACTACTGAGGTCACTGATATGGAGTACCTGGCAGTAGGCAGCAGCAAAATGCACCTAATATGAAAAAGTATGTTTTTATGGGTGTCCGGATACTTTTGATCACATAGTGATCTTACTTTACTGGTCATCACTCTACAGTACGGAAGAAGTGCTGCTAGTTTGACCTCTTCAGCTGAGCCATGACATGACTTTCATTGGTGTTACCTGAAAGCATCTGCTTCATCTTCATTGCTGAAACCATTTTCTCTGAACATGAGCCTTACAAATTGTAGATAGTCAATGTCAGAGATCACCTTAGCTCTGTGTACCAACATCTTTTCTGCTTTTCTTGTGAAAAACTATTTGTATATGGGTGAACCTTGGACTCTAACTGGAAGTAAAGATGATTGCATGATGTTTATGGGGAGGTGAGAGTTTCAAATGTGGCACTGACATCTCATGCTGTGGAACATCATTTGGCATGAGCTGCCAGAAACTGTTCAAATAACCTTCTTGAGCATGCATTACCTCTGCCTTCTTGGCGCGGGCCTCCGGGACACACTCCCGGGCGACCGGCTGCTCAGCTCTAGTTGACGCAGCTTCTCTGCCTCGTGATGACTGGGTGTTGTGTGATGTCCTTAGGTTAGTTAGGTTTAAGTAGTTCTAAGTTCTAGGGGACTGATGACCATAGATGTTAAGTCCCATAGTGCTCAGAGCCATTTGAACCATTTGAACCTTCTTCCTGAAGTTACCAGATGCAGCTATCTTATCTATACATGCAAAATACAGTGTCTACCATATCAGTCAATAAGTATAATTCTGAAGATAATGACAAAAACAGCTGTCAGAAGCTAGAGAATTTTATTAAAAATAATGCAAAATATAGAGAAGATTTTATTCATGCATGCTGCCATGAAAGCCATGAAGGACAGAATGCTGTTGTTAAGGCACTCAGCCCAGATATGACTGGTTCAAATCCTGGTGGTGGAAGAAATTTTTATCGTAGGAACCTGATTGGCAATGGGAAGAGAATGCAGGGTGACCCAAAAGTCTGTTAACATTTGAAAGTGCACTAATTCATGGAATAATGAAGGTAGAGAGTTAAAAATTGACACACGCACCTGAAATGACATGGGGTTTTATTGAAACAAAGAACAAGTGCAAAAACTGGCCAACAGATGGCTCTAAATGAGAATTGTGTATAAAATGAACTGTAGTGAGAGAGGGAGGCAGATGTGCTAGCAATTGCAGCACATTGACTTTATCAGAAAAGGCACTGTTAGTGAAACTTTACTATGAGAATTGAGAACCTGCTGCTGCAGCTTTACAATTGTTTCATCATAAGAAAGATATTCAAATAGGTAAAGATCCTGTGACAAATGTCACTGTGAAGAAAATGATCATGAAGCATGAAGCCCCATGTTGTTTAGATGACTGGCCCTCTAGTGGGTGACCAGACACTACCAGCTACTGCTGCTCGGAGAGTTCAGAAAGAAACGAGGTCTTGACCAAGCTCATCTCTGCTTGATGAAGTCAACACTCATGAAGTCACATGTCGCACTGGCATTTCATGCATTACTGCTTGGAGAGCACTAAGATGTACCCTCCAATGCTGTTTGTACAAAATCCACCATCATCATGAACTGGTAGCCACCAATTTTGTGATGTGAAGAGCATTTGCGGTTTGGGCACTTCAGAAAATGGGAAAGAAGATGATTGGTTGTCTATCTTTCTGTGGACCAATGAAGCCCATTTCACACTTAATGGACTGTCAGCAACCACAGCTGAACAATTTGCGCTACCAAAAATCCTGGAACTATCATGGAAACCCCATTGCATGATGAGAAAGTCACAATGTGGTGTAGATTTACCATATGAATAATGACCGGACCTTTTTTCTTCAAGGAAATGTGAGATGCTGCTTTTGAAACATGACAGGTATGAGGTATGCTGATATGTTACAGAATCACATCATCCTTACTCTGGCTAATAAATACCTACTGGAAGGTATTACTTTTATGCAGAATGGTGCTCCACCCTAAATTACTACATGTATGAAAGGTACCTGCACACATTGTTTGGCGAGGATCACTGAGCTGCCACTTGTGTCATGCTTGGCCTCCCAGGTCTCCAGACTGCCGTCCATGTGATTATTGGTTGTGGGGTTACCTGAAGTCGCAAGTCAACTACAATTGTCTGACCTCATTAGGGATGCTAAAACACAACATCCAATGGTAATTTCTCACTGTACCCACTGATACACTGTGCAGTGCTGTTCACAACATTATCCCTCGACTACAGGAACTGTTGATGAATGACAGCCAATAAGTTGAGCATTTGTTATAAAGAACATCGCCTTTGCTCAAAATCAGTTGTTAGCTAATTATTGCTTTTGTGTCACATGAAGTGCCATCTGTTACTTATCTTGTCCACAATTTTTTTTTATTTCAAAACACCCCACATCATTTCAAACACATGTGTCAATTTTTACTCTCTACCTACATTATTTTGTGACATTATATTTGCAAATGTTAACAGACTTCTGGGTCACCCTGTAGTTCTTGATGATCTGACCTTGTACCAGTTTACTGGGTTGAAGCCCAAACCGCTGCACAATGTTTCATAGAGTTAGGGGCATGTGACACTGTTGATGGTTAAATGTGCACTGGAAGAGTTAGTGATCATTCTAGGCTGTTTCATATGTATTACAAACTAGTTATTTTATGACTGCCACTGGCAATACTTTCCCTACTCTTCTAAAAATCAATCTAGCACTTTTTTATGTTGTTCTCTCTCTCTCTCTCTCTCTTTCTGTGTGTATATATATGTGTGTTTGTGTGTAAAGGGGGAGAGGGCATTGTGGGTATACACATTTGCATAAAGTTTGAAATATTCTGTGTGCCTTTTCTGTTTTTAGGAGAGGGCCCTCACCAACTCCAGCAAGGGGCAGTTCATCTCCACACAGACATCTTCATCATCCACATCACATGCATCACCATGATATTGGCTTCAGTGATACAGTGGTAGAAGTTGTGAAACATGGATATGGTTGGAGAGGAGGAGATGTACAAGGTTTGTCTATCATCACAGTGCCCCTTTCATCCAGCATGTCAGAACAGTGGTCGTATGTAGTAATTTCTGTCTTGAAATTCAGGGTGTTTCCGAGACATTCAAAATTCCCTAAATTAATAAGACACCTGGCACAGCACAGGCAACAAAAAAATTGAATTACATTACATGATATTAGTTGTATCCTGTGGATCCCATGGATACATGAACATTGTCTCTGGGTTGTGGACAGAAGTCAAAGATGTACATTTAATTCAGTTCAATTCAAATACAGCATTTCTTTGCGGCATTGTTAATCTATGTTCAGACTACATTATTATTAAATAGTTGGGAGATTAATAAAGCTTGTTTGTATGGCACAAGAATATGAAGTGCAGAATTGGGATTTGTTGAAACTGAATAATGATTGTAATAACATCAGCCCTCCCAGTGGATACCACCATACAGAGTGCACCTTCAGTGCTGGCTTCACTGGGTTGTGCATTTTGATGAAGACAAGGTTAGTAGGGTGTTCCAATCAAGACAACCTTCACTGGAGTGTCCAGACTTAGTATGTCCCATATCATAAGGCACAGGGGAGGTGAAAGGGAGTTCTTTAGATATAGAGAAGCAAACCCTCCTTGGCAAGGAAATCCTGGGGAAAAAATCCTGGTCATCCAGGTAGGGGGTTGTGAATAACCCAACTCCCCCTCACCATAAGAATAAGAATATTTGTAATCCAAATGTTGTTGCCTGGAACATGAATTGATAAAGCAGAAAATGACTTAGGCTGTGGAAATGGACAATGAGATTTGGAATGTGGTATGCTGTCAGACACCAAGGGATCAGTTTGAATCGTGCCTTGTTGCTGTGATATTTGCTGTTGGTGGAAGAAAATTAATAGTTATGATGTTCAATTTTACAAATATGTTCTTGTGTGCAGTGATATAGTTGTAGAAAAGATGGTGAATAACAGAGCAGTTATAACGGAGTCAGACTTAAGCGTTATGTGAGAGATATTACTTGTAAATTATTTTCACCAAACATAAGAAAATTCATAAATTTACTTGGATCCAGCTTACTACACAGTTAAAGTCAATCATGAACTACACACACACACACACACACACACACACACACACACACATTCTTGAAGAAACCTGTGAAACCTTCAGGAAAATGATATATATAAATCCAGAACTGCACACAAATGTCTGTCTGTAGAATCTGAGGGTCTGCCAATTTGAAAGAAAAATGTATGTGAGAAATGGTCCAGTACAAACAGTCAAGAGCATAGTGTGCTGAACTATGATGAAAGGTCAATAAAGAAGTCAGTAAAGTGAAAGACCAAATGTGGTTTCAGAGTGTATTAGAGGAAAGTAGAAACAAGAAAGCATGGAAAGTTCTATCAAAAATGAAAAACAATAACAAAGAGAAATGCAATAAATCTCTCATTAGTCTGAAAGAATGAAACAGTTCCTTCCAGGAGCTGTTTCAAAGAGGAAAGAGAAGCAAGCAGCAAGAAACATTATGTAAGAGTATAAAAGATATAATGGTTACTGAGGTGGAGACACCAGAGAACCAAGAAAAACAATTTTGAGTGTAAAACACAGCCCATCTAATGAACATAAATCCTACATGTAATTTTAATGACTGAATGGAAGAAAAATGTGAAATTCCTGATGAATGGAAAAATGTTTTATAACCACACCTATATTCAAGAAAGGAGTTAAGAAAAAGTGCAATAATTATAGAAGAATCAGTGATACTAGCTCAGTCAGAACACATTAGGTATGCATTTTAAAGACAAGGTTTGAGACTTTTGACAAGATGGAAAGAACGAAGTCCTATACTGACAACATATTTTGCTTAAGCGCACTTGGACATCATGAGAGCCAAAAATTGGAATTTTTATTTTATAAAATTCTGTGATTCTTCTTGATTCTAAAAATATTGGCTTTATGTATAGTAACTTATCATTTTCGTGTTTAAATGCCTTTCTGAAGCAGATGCAGCAAGTAATGCCTAGTTGTCCCATTACTGTCAAACATGAAACCTTACATACAATGTCCTGTTATTTAATTCTGGCGCTGCTATTTCCAAAGCAACTCATTTGTTTAATGTCCTCAAAGAACATATTGACTGTGCTATGAGCAGGTGAATCCGAATGAAAGCATCAGTTGTTGCAATTGGGAAAAATTGCCAAAAAACTGTATTTCTTGACATGTCAGCTTTCCAGATTGGTTTGATGGACATCATAATATCTTTTAATGATGGAGTAACAAGCAGATTAAAAGCCATGATTTGATTAGGCATCAAAACTCAGGACAACATGAAAAGTGGGCTGAACAAGAAAAGTGTCACTGAAGCTGAAAAAGCTGCTGAAAGCATGACAAAGGAGGTCAGAGTAAAAGAAAAATAAAGAAAACTTAAGATAAAAAGGACACTCAGAATCAACAAGATTGTGGAGCTGGAATGTTCTGACATGTTATCATGGAGAAGAAAATAGCATGCAAATCTTTATTTTCTATTTCCCATAATCGACATTCTTACATCCTTAGGCATCATTCTCTTGTCCATTATTAAAGCTACAAAAACAAAATTTTGCTTGTATAATAATATAGAGCTTGCCTAAACAGTGAACCACATTATTCAGCACTGTATTAAGTAGTTTAAGCTAGAGCATGTCATATGTTTTTAAATTATTAGGAGGAAAAATTGACTTCTAAAAAACATTTTTTTAAATACACAAAACAACAAATTTGTAAATATTCCTGGTTTACCATTTCAACAACTTAATAATTACAAGGGAAAAATTTGTTTTGGCCATAAATAAAGTAAAAATTACATGTAATTCAGCCTGCAAGATAAAAATCAATATGCATTTCACAGTTATTAATTTTTTTTTCACAAAGTTAATGTTTCATTACACCAGCCATTAAATTTCAAAATACTAGTAAAAACTACAGGTCATGGCATCCAGGCCCCCTAAGAAGTGTAAAATATGGTATACAAGGGATTCTGAAACCCATATTATTTTGATTGACTTAAAGAAGACTTATGACATCCTGCCATAAACTAGAATTATGGAAGCATCTACATCTATACCCTGCAAACCACTGTGGAGTGCATGGAAGAGTGAACATCCCATTGTACCTGTTATGTTTCCTTCTCACTCCATTCATGTATGGAGCCCAGGAAGAAAGATAATTGTTTAAATGCCTCTCTGTGTGCTGTAATTAATCTAATCTTGTCCTCATTATCTTTATGGAAGTGGTACATAGACCGTTATGGTATTTTTTAGAGTCATAATTTAAAGCTGGTTCTTGAAACTTAATAAGCAGGCTTTCTTGGACATCTTCAAGAGTCTGCCAGTTCAGTTTCTTCAGTGTCTCTGTGACACTGTCCCATGAGTCAAACAAACTTGTCACCATTTGTGCTGCCCTTCCCTGTATGCATTCAGTATTGCCTATTTGGTACAGGTCCAACACACTTGAACACTATTGTAGAATAGTTCACATGGATGATTTCTAAGGAATCTCATTTGTAGACTGACAGCATTTCCTTAGGATTCTACCAATAAACTGAAGTCTACCACCTGCTTTACTCATGACTGAGTCTATGTAATCATTCCATTTCATATTCCTACAAAGTGTGACAGCCTGGTATGTGTAGTATTAGTTGTGACTTGTTGACATTATAGTCATAGGATACCATGTTTCTTCATTTTGTGAAGTGCAAAATTTTACTTTTCTGGACATTTAAAGCAAGTCCAATCTTTGCATCACCTTGAAATCTTATCGAGATCTGGCTGAATAGTTATGAAGGTTCTTTCAGGTACTACTTCATTACAGATAACTGCATCATCTGCAAGAAGTTTGGCATTATTATTAATATTGTCTGCAAGGTCATCATTATACAACATGAACAGTAAGAGTCCCAACATACTTCCCTGTGGCACACCCAAATTTACTTCTATATCTGATGATGATTCTCCATCCAAGATAACATGCGGCATCCTTCGTGCCAAAAAATCTTCAATCCAGTCACAAATTTTGCTTGATACCCATATTATCGTATTTTTGATAATAAATATACATGTGGTACTGAGTCTTTGATTTTCATAAATCAAGAAATACTGCATGTACATGACTACGTTGATCCAAAGCTTTCAGTATGCCATGTGACAGAAGTGTGAGTTGGATTTTGCATGCTTGATGTTTTTTGTATCCATGCTGAGGTCATTTTGTTCAAGATATCTCCTTATGTTTGAATTTAGGGTATGTTTTAAGATTTTACTACAAATCAGTGTCAAGTGTAGTAGTTCCATGGATCACATGCAGTACCATTCTTGTAAACTGGTGCATCTGAGCACTGTTTTTTGTTCAAGGGATCTATGATAGATTATAGTTAAGAGAGGGGCTAATTCAACCACAAATTTGGTATAGAATCTAATAGGGATCACATCAAGCCCTGGAGCTATGTTCAATTTTAATGATTACAGCTGTTTCTCCATCACTAGTGCACCATTCTGTAATCAGGAAGTCTTACACAAATTGTTTAAATGTCTTCTGTATTAATACAGGTACTAAATCCTCAATAAAAGTAGGGGATGCTGTCTCATAGATGTTTGAAACATCAAATTGAAACATCAAATAGTTTGCTGTAGGGATATTCTCTCTCTCTCTCTCTCTCTCTCTCTCTCTCTCTCTCTCTCTCTCTCTCTCTCTCTCTCTTTCTTTCCAATGCTGTTGAAGATTTTATCTTACAAAGGGATCACAGATTTTGATGAGTCTTAGTTATTTTGTAGAGGGACCTGTCCTGAATATCTGGTTGGTTGCTTTTCATATGATAGCCCCTAGTTTATGAGAAAATTGATGTTGAAATTTTATGTTTACCTCCTAGACTCATAATGCTGACAAAGCAAGTGTAGCTCAGCAGCTAATGTTTATGGCTACCACTCTGGTGGTACAGGTTCATTTCTTGCCTGTATATTTTTTTCCAGTTTCATAATACAGAATATCATTAAATAGTACATGTCATGAAAAATTATTCAAAAATAATAATTTTCAGTAATTTCATTAATAAATAAATCAGTCATTACAGCAAACTTTCCCCAAATGTGTATTCTGTTCATGGTTCATGGTTAAAATTCCAAATATGTGGACTACGTTTGCTTCCTGCTTTTCCTAGACATGACCTCAACTCATGTTGTTCCCTCTCCCTCATGGACTGTTACAGAATTCTCAGCCCTGTAAACTGCCAGCTGGCATTTGTCACCAGCATCAGTTGCTCGCAATACATCGTCAGTGCTGTGTGTATCAAAAGATTACAGTAAAATGAAATAAACAGTCATTTCTACAGAAGGAAGCCCAACAGAAGATCCTTCAGATGTAAAGGAGTATGATGAGCAGTCTCACGATGACCTCACTACATGATACACCAAAAGATTGCTTCATGATTTGAACCTTCTTACAAATACCTCTCCAAGCATGATTTCACTAATTCCATTGCAATTGGAGATGTGATACCCAATGCAATCCAACTTCTGTTGGCCAAAAGATGATTCATTATTGTGAGTGATTTAATAGACAGTGATGAAGCAGATGAACTGCAAGAATATGAGGATGTATGTTTTACCTATGTGTGGTTAGATTTTTTTTCTGTGGAAAAATAAAAAGAATGAAAACAGTTCACTTTGCAGTGCACGGGCAACTAAGTTGCCAAAGAGTTTGCACCAGAGTCAGCAGACTATGTGCCTTTATCGTACAAAGAGAGAGCAGTCGCTCTCACAGATGCTCATCCAAAATGGAGCTAGAAGAGTGTGCAGTTGCAGAGAGTCTCTTAATTGAAATATAAAGCAGCTCTTTGTTATTGGAAAGAGGATGCTAAAGTAGGAGGAACCCATTTTGATAAGTGGAAAACTATCAATTGTGGCACATACAAATCATACAAAAATGTACTCATGCAGAAACTGAACCGTTAGCACCAGCATGGTAGCTTTGAACCTAATTGGCCATGGTTGAAATGTGACTGATGTTGTGGGTATAGGAGGTATGTGTAAAACTTGAACATAAATTTTCTTGGAATAAAGGAGCTGTTGCATGAAAAGCCTCTAGTCAGTTATTCAGTACGGGACACTTTACAACATCAAAATCCATGGTTAACAGATCTGATGCTCATCTTCTTAGTGACTGGATAGGAAAATTCCATTCAGTGGGGTTACAGGTAGGTGATTCCTACCTCCACACTTTATTGTTTGCAGATGACTAGGTGGTAATTGCCACTGATGCTAAACGACTCAGAAACTTGAAAAAGAATGTTGCAGAAAAATTTTGCAAAACTTTAACATTTGGTTGTAGGTCTCATGAAAATACTTTCATATTCTTAGAACTTGTAAGGAATTCAAATTCCAATACTGTGTTTCATAAGCACACGGGATGTGGAATGGATATAAAAAACCAAATGAAACAAGGATGAAGTCATCTACAACAAGTAAATGGTATATGGTGGAGCAATCAATAAAAAGTTATATTAAGAAAAATGTATATTATACAGTTATAGAGTAAATTGCAACATATAACTCAGTAGCATTGAACATTACCAAATAACAAGAGAGGAAATAATAAATTCTGGAATGGATGGAATGGGAAAAAGCTGGTGAGCATTTGAGTGAAGTGTGAGGCAAATGCAACCATAAAAAGAGGAATGAAGCTTACAGAAAAGTTTGTAGACAGGATATATTAAAATAGGCTGTTGTATTATGTATATCATAGAAAATTGGTGGAGGAAAGGTAGTGTGCAAACATATGGAATTCGTTCATCCTGAAAGATGAAACAACTTAGAAGAAATTGAGGACATTGGGTGATGGAAGCAGTGGACAGCACAAAGCCGAGGGATGTCAATGTGTCCAGTAGAGGTCTTTTATCTAGTGGATGCAGGATATGGTGACTACTGTAAAACACCAGTGAAAATAATACCATGGGATGTTCTGATACAGATTTATTTCTTTGTTGTTAACTATTTGTAATTGAAGTGTTTGACGCAAGTATACTAAAGACAGTATGTATACTAAGAGTTCTTTTCAGAAAGTTGCTGTATATACAAAATAATGTGATATAAATATATGTTAAACACGTGAAATGGGAAAAGCACACAAGAAATATTTTATTAAAAATGGTACACCACTGTCTGCATATAAATATATCAAGAAAATGCATAATCAGTTAGTGTCAGAAGGCACAAACATATAAAATTCAAGTATAAAATCATTTATTAGCTTCTTTTTTTTTTTTCAAATTACATTTCTCTTTTTTGGAGCTCCTTGATTCAAACTAGATATTCATTACTAAATTTTATTCCAAAATGACTTAAATATTGTGGCATGTGTATTTCCTTTACTCATTTTACATGGAAGACCCACTGCCTATGTGTATTGTAGTTACTACACTCCTGGAAATGGAAAAAAGAACACATTGACACCGGTGTGTCAGACCCACCATACTTGCTCCGGACACTGCGAGAGGGCTGTACAAGCAATGATCACACGCACGTCACAGCGGACACACCAGGAACCGCGGTGTTGGCCGTCGAATGGCGCTAGCTGCGCAGCATTTGTGCACCGCCGCCGTCAGTGTCAGCCAGTTTGCCGTGGCATACGGAGCTCCATCGCAGTCTTTAACACTGGTAGCATGCCGCGACAACGTGGACGTGAACCGTATGTGCAGTTGACGGACTTTGAGCGAGGGCGTATAGTGGGCATGCGGGAGGCCGGGTGGACGTACCGCCGAATTGCTTACACGTGGGGCGTGAGGTCTCCACAGTACATCGATGTTGTCGCCAGTGGTCGGCGGAAGGTGCACGTGCCCGTCGACCTGGGACCGGACCGCAGCGACGCACGGATGCACGCCAAGACCGTAAGATCCTACGCAGTGCCGTAGGGGACCGCACCGCCACTTCCCAGCAAATTAGGGACACTGTTGCTCCTGGGGTATCGGCGAGGACCATTCGCAACCGTCTCCATGAAGCTGGGCTACGGTCCCGCACACCGTTAGGCCGTCTTCCGCTCACGCCCCAACATCGTGCAGCCCGCCTCCAGTGGTGTCGCGACAGGCGTGAATGGAGGGACGAATGGAGACGTGTCGTCTTCAGCGATGAGAGTCGCTTCCGCCTTGGTGTCAATGATGGTCGTATGCGTGTTTGGCGCCGTGCAGGTGAGCGCCACAATCAGGACTGCATACGACCGAAGCACACAGGGCCAACACCCGGCATCATGGTGTGGGGAGCGATCTCCTACACTGGCCGTACACCACTGGTGATCGTCGAGGGGACACTGAATAGTGCACGGTACATCCAAACCGTCATCGAACCCATCGTTCTACCATTCCTAGACCGGCAAGGGAACTTGCTGTTCCAACAGGACAATGCACGTCCGCATGTATCCCGTGCCACCCAACGTGCTCTAGAAGGTGTAAGTCAACTACCCTGGCCAGCAAGATCTCCGGATCTGTCCCCCATTGAGCATGTTTGGGACTGGATGAAGCGTCGTCTCACGCGGTCTGCACGTCCAGCACGAACGCTGGTCCAACTGAGGCGCCAGGTGGAAATGGCATGGCAAGCCGTTCCACAGGACTACATCCAGCATCTCTACGATCGTCTCCATGGGAGAATAGCAGCCTGCATTGCTGCGAAAGGTGGATATACACTGTACTAGTGCCGACATTGTGCATGCTCTGTTGCCTGTGTCTATGTGCCTGTGGTTCTGTCAGTGTGATCATGTGATGTATCTGACCCCAGGAATGTGTCAATAAAGTCTCCCCTTCCTGGGACAATGAATTCACGGTGTTCTTATTTCAATTTCCAGGAGTGTATCATCAGTAGTAGTTTGCAAATCTTCAGGGTTGGGTCTGGTCACAGTGGGAAAACGGTTTATCATAATTATGTTCTTCTGCTCTCTGTCATAAAATGTCATGTGTGGTATGTAACACAAATTAAACAAGGGTGATTATGTAAATTTACATGATTACTAAATTTGTTCAGTTAACAGTAATCATGTACAGTGTAGAACCCATTTGAATCCACATACGCATGTATTTTTTTCTACTATTGGTAAATGCGCTTTTTCATCCCATTTTCCCTGACATAACACAAGGGCTCTGCTATGGTACAATGATTTGTACATTGAACGTGCATTTGGAAGAAACGTACTTCAAATCACTTTTTAGTCATCCTGATTAGGCTTACCATAGTTTCTTCAAACATAAAGACGTACTTCAAGATTGAAAAACCATCTTGTTTATAATGCTAAAGAAAATAATTCTTTGCATGTCAGACCTATATTGTTACTTTCTTATCAGACCTCATTAAATACTAAGTGTAAGTTTACAAACCTCCTGAAAGCACATGTTTCAGAGAACGTTAGGGGATTTTATGCAGGTAATGAAGCTCTCTCTCTTTCTCTCCCTCTCTAAGAAAAATAAAATCAGAATTTTGATTTTCAGCTGCATTCCTGTTGTTAACAGTTCTCTTTCTATGTCACTTTGATGCTCTTCTGTTCTATCCCTCTTGTATTTCTTCTTTCATTTCCTTCTTTCACTCTCTCACTAACAATCCTTCTCTTTCTTTCCAAAAATATCATTTAACTATAATCCATACAGTCCTTTTCTCACACCAAACTGATTTGTTTTCCTCTAATTTCCCTATGTACTAACTGTCTTTAGTACTTCATTGCTCATGATCATAAACTGACTTTTTGCATTCTTAATCAGTTACTAATTTGCGACATTGCAATCAAAAAAAATTATCCTACTTCAATGATAATATAATGCTTTAGTCAGTTATACAACATGCAAAAATGTCTGCATTACAGTATTTAGCTGCAACAATGCCTCAGGATGCTTCCCTGTGAAATGATGTTAGCCAAAGGATTGTGAAACAATCTAAACTTTTTTCTGGAAGTTCTCACATACACGTTCAATATAGCTGTGGCTAAGAAAACAAACAAACTTTTTAGCATTTAGTGGTAGTAGTCCTACACACATGTACTGCATATTCACCATGTAACAAGCTGTTGAGCTATATCTGTATTTGACAAATGGCACTGTATACTTTGTAGGAAAGGAATGCATAGCAGTAACAGTGATTTTGTATTGTGAAATTTATTTTTTACTTATTATTTGTTTTATTTATATTCAAGTTGTGTTAATTCAGTCAGCAAATGAATTACTAAAACATGAAAATGTTCAACATTTAACAGAATATAATTACAGTAACCAAAGTAAACAGGCACCAATCCAGTTGAAGTTTAATTTTGTGTGTTTCTTCTATTATAACTAATAATTTATGTTTTTACAAAAGTTAAGATAAATGTTGCAGTGGTCTACGACTGAATTAATTACTTAAAGCTTATTGATATTACTAAGAAAATATCCTGGATGCTAGCAGCCAATAACAGTTGAGGTTGCCTGTCTAAAGGCTTCCAGGTGCAACATAAATCTGATTTTCAATATTTCACATAATTATTTACTGAATTTAAAAATTCAAATGCTTACGTAATCTACTCAGTAAGAGATATACTCTAATGTTAAAAGTTTAACATAATAACAAAAGTGTAATTGATTGCATCAAGTATCCAGACTTTATTCATCAGGTAATTGAGAATAAGAGCACTTAGCAAACTCTAGCGAACTTTACACATAATTTCAAATGTTTTGTGAAACTTTTTCTAGCTGGCACACCCCACAAAATAATGAAAGGAATAAAGTTTATTGCTTACTAAATTTTCACTATTCATGGAGTAAAATTTCAGCATCGACAAGACATTTTAATCTCTTACTTCTTGACTACCAACTCTATTTGAAACACAGTTTGCAGACAGTATACACATATAGCCCTGAATGTACCCACAGATATCTGGATTCATGAGAACTAGCTTCTGTTTAAAAGGGCATGTAGTAAAACTTCAAGAGCAAGCATGATGTTTTAATTTATTACTTCTTCACTGCTTACTCTATTTGCAGCACACTTGGCAGACAGTGTCTACATGTATCAGTGAATGTACCTGCAAATTTTTATCATTGGATAATACATAGTTCAAGAAATATGATAACATAAACATTGAGATGCATGAGAAACTAGCTTTTTCTTAAAATGGAGCACAAATTACCCAGACTATATTCATCCAATGTTTCGTAATGAGAACACTTAGTGACTTCCAACAAACTTTAAGTACAATTTCAACTTTTTCTTGCTTACACACTGGATGTCAGATATCTAACACATCAACTCAGTTGTAAAACAGTCAGATATCTGCAGCTGTTTTATACATGGGACTTTGAGTCTTTAAAAAAATGAGGGGTTTACTGGTATAGACCTAAAGCCCACGATGTCTTACATACACTACCTTGTCGTTCTGCACCATGTTTGGAAACTTAGATTGTATAAAGTTTAAAAAGATTTATAATGGTGACAAGACAAAGGGAACAGGCAACATCCCATCCTTCACTCCCAATTTTGAGAAAAAATACATATAAAAGTCTTATGCTTTTCAGCTGCTATTATTACTGTTTATATAGTGGGAAGATCTCACATTTATGTATAGAATATGCAAAAATATAAGAGAAATTACATTTCATGCCTTTGATTTTAAATATTACTGTTAAATTTGAGTTGATAAAATATCTACTCACCAAGCACTAACAGGAGAACACACATATAAAGGTATTATGACTCCTTATTTGATTCTGTCAGAAGGGTTGAAGGGAAAGGAAAAGGGGTGAAGGAAAAGGATTGGTGGGACTTAGGAAAAGGGGTAGTGTATTCAGCAAGCAGCAAGAGGAGAACACGCATATAAAGGTATTAAAGTCTGCAAGCTTTTCAAGCCAGTGACACCTTATTCTGGCAGAAGGTTTGAAGGGGAAGGAAGAGGGGTGAAAGAAATGGACTGGTGAGGTTTCGGTAAGGGTGTACTATTTGGAAAAGTTGCCCAGAACTCCAGGTCAGGGGAAACTTACTGGACATGATGAGAAGGGAAGACTTATCTGTCCAATTACATTATACTTTCAAAAGTTGATCATTTAAATGGTATAGGCATTTTGGTTTTATGTATTTATTTTCAATAGTGAAAGAAATGAACAGGCACTGACACTTTCAGAGTGACAAATTCAATACAGAGATTAGAAATATACAGCTCAATTAAAAATGAATGTAGCAATTACAAATAACTGTATCTACTTAATGCTATGCAATACAATGATAATGTCAGCAGAGAATGTAAAAGAGAGTTCAGTTTTTTGACATATGTTATAGGTGTTCTATATGACTTCCCTTTGTCACATGAACAACATCTAAGCTATAACCATTTCAAGTTATAGATTCTAAAGCATAAGTGGAGTCACTGGTGAGAGTCCATTAGAAAAACACCTTTTAAGTTCTAGAATTATTTTTGGCAAAGGAGGCACATACACATTTTCTTTGACATAACCCCATATAAAGTAGGTTCAGAGATTTATGTGGCCAAGAGCAAAACACAGTATCCCCATGTCTAGTTCAACAGTTCCAGCTCCTTGAAAGATATTGACTTAACAATATACTGGCTTTTGATTCACTGTGCTTGTGCAATAATAAAAGTTTTGAACTTTCTTTCACATCCTCTTTAATTCTTATTGATGTACTGGTATGGTTTAAACAATTATAGCCACTGGTAATTGTTATATTAATTTTGAACTGTTCTATGTAAAAGTAAAGATAAAATGCAAATCGAACAACAAACTTCACATCACATTATATACATTGCAAGAGATGCAACATAAAATAGATTTTGTCCCCCAACACTCCATCACAATTCATGCAAAAAGCTAACATTTTTACAGGTTTTTTTCTAACAGTTTTGTAAATTTTTGTTTGGGCATTCCTTTGATTCTATGTAGCAAGTTACCCAACAGCTTTTCTTATATTTAACATTAAAATGTGTCAACTTTTTATATTCTCAAATTACTCAGAAAGACCATACATGATAGACTTCCTCAATAAGTTTCTTATTGTTCAAAAACTTCAGGCCACACAGATGTTTTGTATACAACAAATCTTTTGCAGCACAAGCTGACAGTGATACAAATTCTGCTTTTGTGGAAGACAATGCCACTGTTCACTGTTTTCTAGGTGCTCAGTTTACTCTTTTACCAAACAGCTAAAATATATAAACTAAAACTGATTTTCAGTCTTAGTTGTTGGCCCAGTAAGAAATTTCTCTATTTTTTTTCATTTTTATAATGCATTAGTATTCTGTTTGCTAATGTACCTCTTTTCTAGCACAGTATTATTTATAATCTTTCTACTGTGAGACCTTTGTCTCACTTTAATAACAACTAAAATCATTGACAGTATAGCTTATCAGGATGTACAGTTTGAGTTACATAAAACAAACATGCTGTTAATTCACTGTGAGTCACTCTCGTATTTTAAAATTAAACGTTATGAGTACTAACCAGCTTACACACATTTATGCCAAATATTTTCAACAAATGTTTTAGATCTTGACTTAAAATTACTCCATTACTTCTTTTGTTTCATTTAATTTCATCATGTACAATGATATAGGACTTGTCATATGTTAACACAAAAAAATTTAAGTAATAGTGTCTGTATACAACTCATGCAGATAATTAAGTACATAAAGAAAAGAAAGTCATACGGATACATATAAAATCATACAGATAACCCAATACATAAACCAAACAAATTCTAGGTTACATTATATTCAATGACACATGGCTACGTTTAGTTTAAGTTATGATGTCAGCAATTCATAAAATTTACATACTCATCAACACTGTAAAAGCTTTCATTTGTAAATATTTTCTTAAGCTCATTTTTTAAAATGTGCGTCTCTGGTATCTTTTTAACTCTGAAGGGCATGAAGAAGAATTTTGGGATGTTTTTGATACAGGGCTTTCTTATGTACTTCTCTATGGAAGTCAGTTCTGTGTCTACTTTAATAGTCATGATGATCACTGTTCAAAGAAAAGAGCTGGGGATGGGATTTAAAAAAGAATATACTTTTGTAGATATAAATAATTGAAGAGTTATAACCTTTAGTTCTTTGAATATTTCCCTACAGGACTCCCTAGGTGCAATCCCTTTTATAATTCTTATTGCTCATTTCTGAATAGTAAAGAGGTGATTTGTTGGACTTGAAAAACCCTAGAATATGACACCATATCCTAGTAGACTATTCATGAATGCATAATAGGCACTCATCACTCTTTCTTCACTGCAGGAATTTTTGAGCATTCTTAATACGTAACAGCATTTACTAAGTTTTTCATTGAGCCACTCTGTATGTTTATCCCATTCAAGATGCACATCTAACGAAATTCCTAAGAATTTAGTATTTGAAGCTTGTAGTATTTCCTGCTTGCCTAACTTCACTATTACATTAGGGATTACTTTATTTGAAGTATGCCTGTAAGTCATCCATAACATTTTCTTCTCTATTACATTAGGGATTACTTTATTTGAAGTATGCCTGTAAGTCATCCATAACATTTTCTTCTCATTAACAAATAGACTGTTTTCTCTAAATCATTTAATTACTTCTTCATTTATTATTTCTATTTTTTGTGTAAGTCAGTCACATTCTGAGCTTCAACAAAGAGACTAGTATTGTCAGCAAACAGTACAGTATCAGCTTGTGTTCAATAACTTGGTAAGTCATTTATGAATATCAAGAACAACAGGGGGTCTCAGCATCGATCCTTGGGGTATTCCATGAGTAACTTTCTCATATCCAGAAAAGAGGGATATACCATCATGAAATACTTCCACTTTCTGGTATCTGTCAGATAACTATGATTTAAACCACATACAAGCAGTGCCACAGACTCCATAGCGTTATAGTTTTTCTTGCAAAAGTTTATGACTAATGACATCAAATGTCTTACGTAAGTCTAAAAACAATCCACAGTTTATTTCATTTTGATCATTGGAATTTAGAACAAGTTTAAGGAAATTATGTATACCAGTTTCTGTTGATCTATTTTGTTTTAAATATTTTGTTCATTGGCAAATATTCCACATTTCATCAACAGAAAAAAAGGGTATAAAAAAAAATGAAATCAATTTGGAATGTGGCTGCAGCAGCGGTTCACTCCCTTGTCCATCAGCCCTCCTACACTAGGAACATGCCTGCCTGCTCCTCCAATTGAGGGCAAAATGCTCTCCGCCACTGTGCATGGTTCCCTTTGTGGTCGTAGCAGTTAATAGAGCAAATGTGCTTCATAGAATAGGAGAAGGAGAATAAATCTCCATTTTTTGGCAAGTGTCTTTTTCAATCCATATGCTAGAGTCAATAGGATCAATCCTGGATGCCCACTTACACTCCTTGACCCAGTCAGACATGTACACATTATTATCAAACTTCATGCTTTTTGAACAGCCACAAATAACTAGTTCAATTTTGTTACACACAGCATTCCATACATCATCATGTTTGACTTTAAAAATATACTAAAGGCAATATCCTTCTTGTTCCTTGTAACTCAAAAACTATCCAAGTTATATTTTAATCAACAACATGTATCTCATGAAACCATTGTTCTTTATCTGGCCAACTAAAAATAGCACAGAAAATCTCAGGAAATGTCTTAGATATACACTTCTTCTTCCAATGCCAATACGTCACTATCTTATGTCCAAACTAGTGTTCTTTCTTGCCTTGCATTTCTACAGATTTCAGGAAATTTAATTTCTTCAGCTTTACCATCAAATGACACAAATTGATCTTTACAGTGACTTACATCTTATTCATCAATGAGAGCTACTGAAGTCAAAACAACTTTAATCAAACTTGACGTTTCTTCGAAAAATAATGCATTTTTAGTTTTTTTATACTTAGTCTGCAGCTACATTAAATATCTTGAAAGAAGTAATTTTCCTGTTTAAGGCTGTTGAAATGAAAATTGGTTAAATGTCAATAAAATGAAGTGTTCCTTTAAAATAAAGAACAACGCCATGGAGGAAATTGATTTCCTTCAAGAAATGTTACAGCTGTTTTCTGACAATCACAACTAACATCCATTTGCACAATAACAACTGAATCTTTTTTTTTAAAATACTTGAAGCAAAGTTTCTTGCTATTGGTTTAATTTCCATAGCTTTGGCATTTCTCCATACCATAGCACAGTTGCAACTGTTGCTTTTAGTGCCCTTGACTGTAAGTAAACAGCTTCTTCTAACCAGTACTGCTTTCAAAATCTACAGTCCAACAGCATGTGATGATCTTTGTTTGTAATAGATCCATTCATCCAGTGTGCCACTGCATTTTGCTCTGCTGTATGTCTGATAGCACAATTCATACTGAATTCATTTTTATTAAAAGATGAAAAAATCTTTTTGTGACTTTGGACAAATATTTACCTTCTTTACCACAGTGAAGTTGGCTTATCCTCCAATTAAAATGTGTCATTGCCATTGTCTCCCAATTGTAATCTTCCCCTCCTACACATCACCGTTAAATTTCTCTTAGTCTCTTCATTATATTCAAAAGCTTCAAGAGGTGTAAGATATACAAAAGAAAAACGTTTTACTTATCTTCATTTTCTCTTCTTGTTGTTGGCTTTAATTCTTGCATCTAGGGGTACATTCTTGATGCTAAAATTTTGACTTACTGGGTTCCAGATGACTAAGTAACTGATGCAGTATTATTTGTTGCTATGATTTTCTTTTATTTTAACCCATTCTTCTATGTCACACCAACTTTACCATATCCATTTTCAAAAAAATCAATAATTACATTGTTGTAGACAAAATTATAAAAACATGTGCATTTCCATCAGAGGCATGCTCACCACTACTACATTGTGCAGTACTCACAATATTCCAAAGAGTTTACAAAGCAAGAGGGTTTACATACTTTCTTGGCAAAAGAAGAATCTTTACTAAGTCACATCATTATTTTATAAATGAATCCAGAAATATATTTAATAATTAGTGTTAGATTGCAATTAATAATATGAGTTTTAAGTATGCCAGAATTTCTAATTTCAAATATTTCTAAAATAAGAATAATTTTTAACAATTAGTACTTATTGATTGTAACAAATTTTTTTATAGATTTTAGCCTGAAATATAATACATCATATACAAAATCAAATGAAATTCTTTCAGTGAAACAGCAGAGAGTGTTCACCTATAAAAGACTCAACTGTATACATGGTATTGGTTATTTCTATAAAAGAAAAAAGGTGGTGTTAGAAGAGGGTGTCCCAATACACAATGTTTGAATATGCTAGTCCTTCATATTCACTTTGTATTTTGCATTGATAGCTGCTGAGACATTCCATTGGCAGTGCCAAAAAAACTTAGTTTGGTAGCATCGAACATATTACAGAATTTTGTCAGTAATTCATACATTTCATAAGATATTATATCAAACAAAATGTACAGGGAAACAGAAATAAACACTTATTACAACAGCACCCTACTTATGCACAGTAAGAGTTTGATATATTCGTGGAGAACTTGATAGCAATTGTTTGTACAAGACAGAGAGAGAGGAGAGAGAGGGAGGGAGGGAGAGAGAGAGAGAGAGAGAGAGAGAGAGAGAGAGAGAGAGAGAGAGAGACAGAGACAGAGAGACAGAAAGAGGTGGGGGGGGGGGGGGGGAGGAGGGGGGAAGGTTGCTTTAGCTATCTTTCTTGCCTGTCTGTGTGAGATATAAAATGTAAAACTAACTCCAAAAATCTCTCTTGTACACACAAATGCATGCACACGCAGAAATATCAACAGCACAATTCTTCACACCTCACAGGGTATGTGGGGTCACTTTTATGTGGCAGTCATAAGCAGGGGGTGCTTTGATCTATAGTTGCTTAAGATACTGGTGGAGACCACGCCTCAACTACCAAGTAATGAAACCACCAACCTCAGCTAATAATTGCGTTCTACCAGCCATCACTGAATGATTTCTGTGCTCCACTTTGCTTTGAGTTGTGCTTGCTGGTTGTTTCCTTTTTTTATTTTGAAATGAGTGCAGAGAGCAATCTTGCTCTGTCACAGGGTTCGAATACAGCTCTCACCACACCAGATGGAATCAGCAATCCATATGTACATTATTACATCGGTTCTGCCTTCCCTGGAACATAGAACACTGACATAGGCTGCCAGCCCTGTTAGAGGGAGGCGTGGCTTGTTGGCTTGTCCCCCCACTCCATTCTTCTCCCCTTGCCAACCAGAACTCCTCATTTGTTTTACGTTTGTGGCCAGAAAAGTGTGCGCTACAACATGAGTGCCAGTACAGGAAATAAGAGAGCAAGTAATCTGGATTTTGCAAAGCAAATTTAAATAATCAAATTACCAACATTTAAAACTAAAGGCATTGTACTCACCAAAAGCAGAAACTCCATGACTTTGGGAAGACAGATTCAAAATAATTAGTAGAAATGATATTGCAAATAGATTCGTTGCTCCTTCTTGTTGGCAAATAAACCTCTCTTCTGAAACTGAAATCTTCAATTTCACACACGAATGACATTTCACAGTATAGCATCCCTAAGGCATTCAGTTGTTCTTCTATCATAATGTTTTGTAGGAATATTTTAATTCTCTTGAACATTGAAAAGCACACTCAGTTTCTGATGTCGAGATAGGTATCGTGATTAGCAGTTTCAAAACTTTAACAGTCTCATCGAATGCCTCACAAAGTTCATCCTCTAGAATCAGCAAAAGAAATGGAATTGCACCAGCAATTGCTCTCAACTCAGCCTTAGCAATGAAGACTTGAAGCTCACCTATCAACTTTCTTTGTTCCAGAAATGTATACATGTCGGTGACTTCAAGGTATTTGTCTGGAAAATCTGTGATGTATTTGTCAAGCTGATTTACATCAAATATGTTGGCTGCAATGGTGTCCAGTGAACTGAAAACATAATTTTATTTCAGAAAGGATGGCATTGCACACTTCCAAAGCATCTCTTTTTTTTATGCCCATCAAGAATCTGTGGCTTCTTGGCAGGCATCATTTCATCATTTTCGAAACTAATCTCTTTAAGGATGGAGTCAATGTCATCTCTCTCTCTCTCAAAGTTCTAATTGCCTAGCGCTGCTTTGGTCAGTTTGGTTATGTTCTTCTGAAGCTGATTAACAAGTATGTCTGCGTGAGGCATTATCTTATAGAAAAATGATAGCCAGAAAATGAATTCATTATCTTGCAGTCTTTTTCTGTGTGAGTCAGCTTTTTCAACAGTAGAATATAGTTTTATGCTCTCACTTGCTTCAGTGACTTATATAACAGTAATAAGATTTTTCCCTGTTTTCGAAAACATATTTTACTACTCGTGAATAATAATTCCAGCTTGTCACACACACACAAGGCACGGTTTTTTGAATAATGCTAGGCAACACTATTGATTTCAGTGGTGCATTAGAAAAGAAAGAAGAATTACCTGAAAGGTGTGCAAAAAAGATGCAGGCTTTGTGATAGACAGAGGCTGCCATAGACATAAAGGTAGAACTGATGTACATAACAATGGATTTAGTTTGCATTTGGATATTTGTCTTTAATTAATTTCTGAACCCCGTACAACTTGCCACTCATAACGTTTGCACCATCGTAACTCTGAGCTATTAGTTTTACTCAGTCATCGCCAATTAATAGTTCAAATTCTTTCAGAAGATTCTCAGCTATAGTATGAGCATTTTGACTTTCTTGATTAACAAAGTTCCAAAATCTTTCAACAGGTTTTCCCTCAGCAACATAATGCAAAACAATAACCAATTGAAATTTGCAAGACACATCTGTGCTTTCATCCACGATTATTGCAACAAAATTGACATGTTTTATTTCTTTATGAACTTCATCATGGTACACTTCCAACATGCATTGCAGTAGTTCCTTCTTAACAGTCCTAGAAACACCTTTGAACACTGATGCTTGCATGAGATGAGCTTGAAGATCTTTATCCAGTTTCGCGCTGAAGTGAATTACCTCATGAAAAACCCACTTATTTTGAGAGGCATCAGATTCATCATGGCATCTGAGAGCCAGTTCCAAAGTACCACAGAACCGAATACAGTTTACAATTAAATTCAATATACAGGGTGAGTCACTAACTATTGCCACCTAGAATAACTTCAAAAGTATGATAGGAGCTGAAAAGTTTGTGGGCAAAAGTTCCATGGGACAACGGGTGCCATAATATGATGTTGGTTTTTTGTTGCTAGGTGGGGTTGATTCAGAGATATGAAGGTCAACTTTGTTTTTTTTTTTTTTTTTTTTTAATGGGATACTATAGTTTGGTACTTATTTTCTGATAGTGGCTATTGAGATGAATGTAATGATGTGTAATAGTAAGGTCTTTGAAGGTCAACAAAGGTCATAAAGGTAGCATGAATGTGCATTTACAGAAGGTGTTTGACATGATGATCATTGGTTTCAATGCAGTGCTGCAATGTTCTTATCATGGATTGAGTGTTATTCCTTATCACATCTGCACTTATTGAAGCACATGGTCTGACAATTCTCTCTTGCATATTTTTGTGTGTAATTGGAATGTCTTTATAATCAATGCCTTTTATGCATCCCCACAAGAAAGAATTCAGAGGTTTCAAGTCTGGCGAACGAGCCGGCTATGAGACATCTCCTCCGTGTCCAATCCAACGATTTGGGAATTGTCTCTGTAACTCATTTCTAGCCATCAGCGAAACATGTGCCGGACTCCCATTGTATTGATACCTCATTCTGTTCCTTGTTCCTAAAGTTATTTCTTCCAATAATAGACCTAATGTTTCTTGCAGGCATGTGGTGTACTTCCTACCATTAAGATTTCTTTTGATCAAATAGGGGCCTATAATTCTGTCTTCCAGAATCTCACGCCACACATTCACTGACCACGGTTTTTGGTGTGCAACTTGCCGCAGACAACGTGGATTTTCAGTTGCTCAATAATGCATGTTATGAAAATCAACATTTCCATGGTTCATGAATGTAGCTTCGTCAGTAAATAAAATCAAATTAATAAATGTATCATCCCTCTGCATCTGAAGTTGGGCCCATCGACAGAATTCAGTGGGATGCATCAATCTGTACCAGTTAATTCTTGGTCGAGACTGATATGGTAAGGATGATATTTATGGTGATGCAGAACATGAACAACACTACTCTGGTTTATGCCAGATTCCCTTGTGATTTGACGTGAACTAACACAAGGATCTCTAAGCTCAGTGGCTAGAGTACCAATTTCCATTTCCTCTTTAGTAACTTTCTTTTGCCAGATATGTTTCTGATGTGCTAAAGATACAGTTGTTCTCAATTTATCATACACATATTTAAATGTATGACATGTAGGGTGAGTACGTTGAGGATATCTTTCAATGTATAAGTCTAGCTCTCACTGACTTTCTTTGGCATTCTCCATAAATGAGAAGCATATCAACTTGTTCTGTGAATGAATAAATCATTCATGTTCACTTGATTTGACAATACTCGTCTTACCATTCCTATTGGTGTTGTATTGCAAAAACGTCAAATGGTGTTTACATGTCAATGGCACGTTAGACGGATACGCCGTATTCGGCAAATATTTAGTATTTGCATGATATACAAGAGAGAATTGTCAGAGCATGTTCTTTGATAAGTGCCAAAGTGATAAGAAATACCACTCAATCCATGATAAAAACATTGCAGCACTACCAGAATGAGATTTTCACTCTGCAGCGGAGTGTGCGCTGATATGAAACTTCCTGGCAGATTAAAACTGTGTGCCCGACCGAGACTCGAACTCAGGACCTTTGCCTTTCGCGGGCAAGTGCTCTACCAAGGTTCGCAGGAGAGCTTCTGTAAAGTTTGGAAGGTAGGAGACAAGGTACTGGCAGAAGTAAAGCTGTGAGTACCGGGCGTGAGTCGTGCTTCGGTAGCTCAGTTGGTAGAGCACTTGCCCGCGAAAGGCAAAGGTCCCGAGTTCGAGTCTCGGTCGGGCACACAGTTTTAATCTGCCAGGAAGTTTCATTGCAGCACTACATTGGTACCAACGGTCATCACTTCAAACACCTTCTGTAAATGGAAGTTCATCCCACCTTTTTGACCTTCGTTGACCTTCAAAGACCTTACTCTTACAGATCCTTGGTTTTGTCTCAATAGCCACTATCAGAAAATAAGTACCAGGCTGTAGCATCCTATTTAAAACAACAAAGTTGACCTTCATACCTCTGACATGACCCCACCTAGCAACAAAAAACCAGCATCATATTATGGCCCCCGTTGCCCATTGCAACATTTGTCCCACAAACTTTTCAGTTACTATCGTACTTTCAGAGTTATTTTAGATGGCAATAGTTATTGATCAAATTCTTTTCTACACATTTGTTGTGGCTGTCAATTGCTTGCCCATATTGTGAATATAATTTCTGCTGAATGTTGATTTTGCCTAGAAATGAAAAACTAAGCACATTATTCATGTGTCCCTTTGACATATCATGTACTTTCATTTTAGACCAACTATGCCCAATATCAGTTATTCTGGTCTTACACCAATGAACTTCACCCCCAAATAACACACAAGAAAAACAAAAAACAGCATTACTTTCTTCACAACAACAAATCCACTTATTCTTTTGGTAAATTTCTGGACTGAACTTACTGCATTGATTTTTTGTTTGCTGCTACAGATTCAGATTCAGGAGTGGCCTAATTAGTGTTTTTTACTGCTAAATAGTGTTTTTAATGCTATTTTCACAGTGAACTGAATTTTCCGTTACAGATAACACTGTGTAGACAGCTATATACAGTCGATTACCTGACCTCACAATAACTACAACGTGTTTGTACAGAACTGTATTACACCAACATAATGAGTATAAACAGAAATAATACAACTTTGCTTGGAAAACAGATGCTCAACAGGTGGTGAATACGTTAGTTTTTTGTTCTGTAGCAATAGCCCTGCTGTTGTGAAATATACCAATATTTAAATGATGCCTCTTAGTTTCAACATCTAAGGGCATAATTATATTCAAATTATGTATAGCTATTTATAATGATATTTAAGTGTATTATATCTTAATTCAGTTTAAGTAAGCATTAATTGACAGAAATATTGTAAAATTGGATTACAAGAAATCTGTACCCCTATGTATTCTAATAGGATCGCTAGATGTCAGATTGTGATTCTATAGGTCATGATGCACTTTACTGCTCTCTGACAGAAGGAATGCAAAGCTCTGAGTCAGACTAGCTGCAGCTCCATCTCCACCATAAGAAACATGTAGAAACCAACGGCCACAGTGCTTTATGAGGGCAGATGGTGCCAATCTGCAGTTGGCTCCAAGCTTCAAAAAACTACCGCAAGAGTGCATGCAGTGAAATGCGCCTCTTCAAATCAGAAAATACATACTCTTAAACAATGTTTTATTTGCAGTTCACATAGATTTCTCTTTCTTTCTTTTTTATATAAGTGGTATCATGGCACAGTGACACTACCTAAGAAGCCACCCCTGGTATTCTGTAAACAACGAGGAAGTGAATAAAATTATAGAGAAATGTGACAAGTTACTTCTGTCTGTCACAAGATGTTACTGTTTATTAGCTAAAGTGGCCACTTTGCTGTAGTTCTCTTCTGTTTATATGGAAGTCTTGTTTACTTATATTCCACATAGATGGCACATGATTTTAGTTTCTCCCTATCATCGATGTTCACTTCAGAAGCACTGGTAAATCTATGTAATTTAAATGACACACTTTTCATTGTCATATTAGCGTTATTTCAATCAGAAAAGCTGTGAAGGAATTTCTGTTAAATGTGAAACTAAACATTTTCATTTTTGTGAGCAAGTCCCAGAGCAATTACTATGTTTTTCATAATATTGGACACTGCCTGCCTTTCCACACACATAACTGACACTGTTCATTTCACCAAAGTGCATTGCTTTTCAAAACAGGGCCACTTTTTGTAACATTAATTAAGGCTTGTCATTAAAGAGTCTGCTGTAAGTATTCACTTTTACCGGAATACAAATAACACATAAATCATGATCAAATGCACCAGTTGAGAAACAACTCATATTTGAACTCAGTGTAATTTATGGACTATGATCATTTATTGAATTGTCATTTACAAAGTTCTGTTTCTGTGGTTACAGTTACTTCTTTTTTGTGTGAAAATTCAGTACAGTTTTGTTGTTTAAAGCTGATATGTTTTTCTCCAACTGAAGTAAGCTTCTCTTTTCCACTCGTGAATTGAGATTTGTTTTACAGCTGGAATTTTCCTTGAATGGAATTATTTCTTTGTGTATTACACACCATTTTCTGTTCTTGGTGCCCTTCATCTTAAATTAACCCATTTTATTCTTTTGGTTCCTGAGTCCATTTTTCATTAAGCTTACTTCAGATTTTCCACACTATATGTCATATTTTTGAGGTACTGTTAACAAAACATAAATCAAAGCATCAGTTTCTTTAACTATTGTATCAGTCAACAAAAGATTACAAATTAAGTTTTTGAACATTTGCAAAATGCTTAATAGCTTACATTAGACCAGCACTTGCATTTAGTCACATGTCATTGAATTTAAATTTTGTGAAAGCAGTATACAGTAAATACAGTGTCTGTGTTTATGCAGTAACTTTGACCATCAATAATATTATTTAATCATTTATGTGTAGGGTTGGCTATTCCTAGTTCCCATTCTAGTGTTCATCTCACGGATTTTTTAAAATTATTTTCATCAGAATATATAATTCATTTCTACACCTTAAAGAATGATAGAAAGTCTATGGTGAAGCTGTTTTATAACAAGTACTGTTTTTGTGCACATTACTGACAACATTACAGCACACATTGTTGAGTTATTCAATCCCAGTAATACACGACACAATACATACTGATTGGCCTTGTTGTTGAAGCAATCTTTCACTCTAACTCATCCTTCTCTTCATCATCTGTGTTTTTAGGAATTATGTAAACATATTTATATTCATATAGAAAGATTCCCTTAACAAATAAAATTACGTTAATTAAACTGGACTGGTAAATGTTATATTATCACAAGATCATTCATATAGTTGTTAAGTTCTTCGTTTTGCTACTATCAGTGTTACACTGTTCCAGGTCCGTGGTCCGCATCAACGAGTCCAGCCCGTTCACCGAGTCCCACGAGAGGTCATTTTTACACTTCGAGGAATTCTCGGCCGTACGGTACAACGAGTCTGGAGAAGAGATCACGTTCCCCTTCCCCCCTGGGTGCCAGTGCAACATCAGGACAGAGAGCCAGTGTGAGTGCGAGTGTAAGACCGGGTCTCAATGCTGCTACGCAGTTAGGTCACGTTCCACATCACCACCATCCTCACCAACACAGTTACCCCGTTCTCGTCGCACGACGCGGACAGGGTCGCCGACTGCCTCCGACACCCAACAAACCCTCCACGTTACAGCTGAGGCCAGCCTCGATAAACTTCCCCAAACTGAACGCTTCTCCTACACACTGCCCACCGACTGGTCAGCCCCACACAGCCTCGGCACCCGTCCCAGGGGCACCGGTGCCCGTGCCCGGTCCGGGTGTCACGGCACCGGGGATGTCCCAGACGGCCTGCCCACTGAGCTTCGAGCAAGCAGTGGCGATCGGTCGAGGAGGACGTATGTTGCCTTCACCGGTGCCCAACGGCTACAAGCCCGGCCAACAGCAGCGAGGCAGGCACAGCGATTCGGACGATGATGACTGGTGCTAGCGGGGCCGCCTGGCCCGGAGCTGGCTGGGGCAGCGGTGGCCCCACGCCTCTCACGGGGCGGGCGTTCAGACAGTATAGTGCTGGTACACTTAACATTTTTCTATTTTGCTAAAACTCGGGCGCACCTTAATCGATATTTGCTTAGCGATTATTAAAGCTGGACCATTACAATTTGTCTACTGGGACTCTGAGAGTCAGTATGGAAACAGTCCCAAGTCAAAAACTGTTGTAGTACTCATTCCGTTAGCATTTTATCTAATGTAATAAAATAGTTTTTCTAGTATATAACTTGTTTGTAAAAACGGTCATATAGAATCGTGTAGAATTTTTTCACCGTCAATACCTCAGGAAAACTGGCAACTATTTATGTGATGAGAAGCCAATCACTGTGGCATGAAAATGCCATTTCAGGACCGTACCGTGTGGCTTCGTCAGCAACCGTGCCGGTTTGTTCTTACGGTTGTAATTTTACTTTTGTAGCTGTGCACATTCAGACCGTCTGGTTCTTTGTGACCACTATGTGATCATAGTTTGGCTTTAATTTTATTAGATACATCTTTGTAGAATGGATTGTCTCTCTTTTTGTTATCAGAAATGATTTTGTTGTGATATGTTTTAATCGAGTGCTGTATATTTTTTGGGTTACACGTTTTAGCAAATCTTATAGACTCTGAAACATGTACAGCAGAAGAGGTCTTTGCTGTGTATCTTTCGAATGCATTTTTATACGTCTTCACAGGCGTATATAGATTTCTAGATTTCCATTTGAATTAAACTTTCAGCAAAGTACACAGCCAAATCGTACTAGATATTTATCAATAATAGGAAGACTGTGATAAAAAAGCCTTCAGTGATTTTTCAATTTAATTATAAATTATTCCCAGCGAATTTTTAATTATTACCTCATGATTTTATGCCATTTTACATTTTTTTAAATACCGTAGTAGTTAATTCGTTAAATATTTTTGGGTATGTTATTTTACTACATTTGTGTAGTAGTTTCTTCTATTCAGAATCTCCTGCACTCAGTCTTTTCTCATTCTGGTCTTTGAAAATTGGTTTTATAAGTGGTAACATATAGTGACCTTCACTGGTTTGCAAAGGCAGACCATGTATAAGCAGTGGAGCTCACAGGTAAGATATGAATTTAAGGTGATGACAGGTATTTGTTGCTACGTTCACTGTAATAACTGCAGTTACGGCAACAGTGGGAAGCTATAAAGTTGTATTTGGTCAGTAAATTTTTTCAGGATGAAGCACAACATTTTCAGCTAAGGGTGATTCTAAACTTTTCTTGCTTAAGTACATTACAAAGCGACTGACTTTTTTTTTAAAAAAAAAAAGATATGCTGAAATAACATTTGTTTCATGTGTGTATATAAAGTTTCAAATTGGGAACAATATCATCATACTAGCAGTCACTTATACTTGGCAAACTAAGACAATGCCATCTTTCATGGCAATTTCTGCTATTGTATTTCACTCATGCAAGTATTGCATCACTGAGTTGTAACATAACCCTGTGAAAAATTTGTTGAATGATGTGATTCATCATGAAAAATACTATCTGACATGTGGACCAGTAATGTGGATACAAGTAAGGGCCTAAATTTTAATGGGGACAGGAAAGAGCGACCGAATGATTTGAGGACTGAAAATGTTGGGGTTTCATTTGCCTTTAAAGTGTTTAGAAACTATGTTTAAAGAAATTCCTTCTTATTTGAAATTTGAGAAGGATTTAGTATTGTTCTACTAATTTATAAACTCTTTCCACTCTCCATAACGTGTGACAAAGTTGCCTTAAAAATATGAATTGATTGATTGATTGATTGATTGATTGATTGTGTGTTTTTTAATTTCATGTTGGTACAGAATAAACATTTTATATGACGCTGATTACTATATTGTATGCATAAAGTGAATGTATGTTTGTACGCACGTGTGTGTGCCTGAGCAAGTTTCAAACATATACAGAGAAATATATATATATTATATATTTACAAAATATATATCCCTCCCATTGTTGCATGCACACAAATAAACTGGTCTGAAGAATCTGCTTACGGAAATTGTTCATTAAGATAGTTACATGCCAATTAATCATGTGCCATTTTACTACAAACACTGTTATAAAGTGATTAAAAAGAAAAGCATACCGATATATTTGGTTGTATCATATTTTGTCATTTTATGTTATTTATACTATTAACAGTTTTATATAATTAATTTAAATAACACAAATATTTAAAGTATCAGATACGGCACATTCCTCATCGTTGAATTTTTAAATTAATTATTGAGTGGAATAAAAAGTCTTTACAGCGATGCCCATATTTCCTGTTACAGGTCCCTATTCCTTATAAAATACCTAGTTTCAATCAATTTCTGTAGATTTCTGTATCAGATTTATCATAGACATGATAGGACTCTGGTAAACTGCTTCTCTCTAAAACTATAAAGGGCAACATAAATCATAGTAAGCAGAGAAAAGGGCTACACATATGAAAATGACATTATCTGCCATATCTTCTTCATACCATTTTACCTGCAACCTGGAGTTTAATAATATACCAAGTTTATGCAGATGCTTTTTAGGTAACAGTAACCCATTAATAGCCCTACAAACAACCTTATCTGACTGAGGAATCGGCCCTATGTGAACTCTTTGTTATATTTTTAGAATAAATTGTTTTGTGAAATTTAACTTACTTAAAATTCTGTTTCTATTAAATGTTTCAGAAACTTTGATTTTACAGCAGTCAGACAAGAAATGTGCATGCTAAAAATGTTCCCTTATTGTATTACTTATTCTGTAAATATTCACATTTTCTATAAATAATAACAATGTTTATTACAAAAGTTTCACTGCAGAATTATTAAAAATTTAAAAAATAAAATAATGTTAATAAAAGAACAACAGTCTGGTTACTACTGCAAAACGGATGAAAAATCATGAACCATATTTACATTAGATGTAGAAATATAACAGAATCAATTACTACAAGCAATTATTTCATGACTAAACTTCCAAGTTTCTTATATATTTTTAATGTTTTCTCATTTCATTCTCAAACTAATTCAATATACTGAGACAGTGCAAACATTGAGACAGTGAAAATTGGGATTTTATTCTACAATACCTCCAAGTTTGCCTTCATATTTCACAAATATTTCACCAAAGTTTTTGGAACAAAACTGTATTGTTTTTTTGTAGCTTGAAACCTATAATTTGATCTTTCAACTTACCATCATGAGTTTATTCTTTAACTGCACAATTAGCATTTAAATTTTCAAAAAAGAAAAAAAAACTTAAATCCTGATTGCCTGTATACTGTACACTTACTTCAGATTTTAAAAGCTAAATAAAAAGAAAAGAAACAAATTTGGCATGTTTCATATGTATTTAGAGGTATCACAAACCTCTCCTTCATATAGTACATTAACAGAAAGAAATTTAAATTTCCTTATAAAAAATGACCTCAAAACGTTGTTCATCAAGTTTGTTGTTACCATGAATGAAATACTCTGAAACAGAAATTGTATTCTAAACTGTATTTTATTCATTTCATAGAACTCCTGTAAATGACAACTCCGTTACATCAGATTTTATTAATGTTTGCTTGGTAATGTTATAAATCCCTTGTTTACAAATTCATAATAAAGACTGTTCAAGGTTAATACTTATTTAATGTGTGTTTCCAAAGGAAATGCTCATTTTCAAAAATGAGTTTTCATGAATCTGACTTATTTATTTAGAATGGGTTTTCCTCTGTTACAAAATGTAAATGTTAAGATGTCTTTCCATACTCCCCTATGAACACTTATTCACATTTATGAATTGCTAATTGGAATTTGTATTTGTAATTTTTTGTAGTCAGTTGACAGGTGTAAAGTAATAGCTATGTTAGCTGTTCCATTAAATGTTAAGAATGAGGTATCACTTCAGCACTGGGAAACCACAACACATTTCTTAGGGGCCACATCCCTTTCAGAATTCATGGTAACAGCTAATTTGTTGGTGTTCTTTCCAAAATTTATTTGAAACATCTTATCATTTTAAAGGAAAACTGACTGATAAGATTCAACACAGATTCTAATTCAGGTGGCTGCTCCTTGACTAGCTCAATGATTTTATACTATGTCATTCAAGCTTAACATTATGCTGCTATTTGAAAATACTCCTTTGGTTGCTTATCAGTACATTGAATTATTTTTGGATTACTATTTTTAAATCATGTAAATTAGACACAGTTTTGTCTTTGTACAGAATTCAGTCATGCAGATAAAAATCTCATACTTTATTTAGTTCATAACTATGGTTGGAACTCTGCGTTTTGAAAACAATTACTGCTTTGTTCCTCTGAGTCAAATTATTTGTCTTGAAGAAAGTGATATTTTATTGTATTCAAGCTTTAGTAAGCATTCACTTGAAATTTTCATTCAGGCTGAGCCCTTTGGGAAACTTTTTCACTGCCCCAATTAGTGTGTGATATAGCAAATTTTATTAAAAACTGTTCTGACACAGTCTGTATTACTCAGAGAAATCCAGTATGTCAAAATGCCTTAACTAATCAGCTAATGGTAGTTGGAAAATGTGTAATTGGTTAGTTACTTTCTGAAGTCTTGTTCCTCCATCTCCAAAAGATGTGATATAAGTGAGCAAAAAATTAAATATTTTCTTCACAGAAAATATACCTTTTATCTACAACCAATTTTCTGCAGTGTGCTAATGTAATCAATCTCATGTAACATTCTGCTACTTTTGCTCAAAGGTGATTGCTTCTAATTCACTGTAGCTTGAAATGTTTCATTGAATCGAATGTATATAAGAGCTCACAATGGTTATACAAAATAATTTTTAATATAATTGACTAATGACTGTGGAGAAATATTTTTAATTTGAATTCTGTGTTATTTATTAAAAAAATTCATGGGAATGTCAGAATAAGTTCTTTGAAATCCAAGTGGTATCTGCTTTAAATACTTTTGCATTAGTGTTTGAATAAGTTACAATCAGAATGCTTCCTTGCAAAGGAAAACAAAACCATTTAACATCCAGTCTCTCAAACTTGGTTCTAATATATCTCTGCCCTTTCCTTTTCTTCTCCTCGTTTTCTTCCTATGTTACATGCTCACTTTATACAGTCACTGCCAAGACAGAGTCACTCGTGTACACCCTCCGTTTTATTTAATTTGTTTTCTCTGAACAAAGATTATTATATGTGATTATGATATCCTGAAAAGAAGAAAGTGGCCATTTTTATGAATACGGTAATGTAATGAAACACACCATGAGACATCCAAAATAGATTATTAACATGAGCTTTCAGTTTCTTGTTTAATGGGACAAAGAGGGCAGATAGGAAGTCATTTGACAAGATAGTCTTTGGTGACTAAATAAGAATTTCTATCTATAATGAAGATGTCAGACTGTTAATTTGTCTACAAATTTGTATGAATTCATAGGTTTTAGATGTTATGTAGCTAATTACTTATGCACTTTTTGCTTCACGTTAATGATTTTATCTCACTCTTCCACTTTGCTCCATTTTTTTCTGTTTCTTTACGCCTTATTATTTTATCTCTAGTCCAATTTGCTTCATACTCAGTATTTAGCTTTTCGTGGTCAAATCTTGTATTATCATCAATATTTGTACTGACAGTCCTTACAGTTTCTTATGCTTTGTTCTGCATTATGATATATGCCTCCTAATTTACTGCTATGGGTTTTGTATTACACACAAATAGGTGGGTCTGTAATTAAAAGTGGCTTTTACTTTCATGTTTTCTGAGAAACTTCTCTATTATGGAATTAAAACATCTGAGAGGTGAAAAATTTTCTTTCTTTTTAACAAATTCAGTGTAACTTCTCACTGTGTCTCTTTTTCATGTTTCTTCATTGCACAAAGAGGATTGTCTTTAGTTCATATATGTCATTAAATTTGCTCTAGCACAATTATGAACTAGTTTACTATGAACAAAAGAAGCCAAATGTTTAAAAATGCTCTAACTGCCCAGGTAGATCATATTTTTATAATTTACATAGTTCATTGTCATCTCTCACTTTTCCTTCCCGTCATGATACCAACTATTCTAATATACAAAGTCAACAATTTTCCATATGTTCATATTATGACACTGTCAGCTAGAAAATTTCTCTATTCTGCTTGAATGTGCCACATTTTCTATATTGGAAAAATTATCAACCTCAGTAGTCCTACCATGTTGAAAGATACTACTGGTGGTCCTGTAGTATTTGAAAAATATGTCAAATTTTTTTATTTTATTTTTTATTTTATTTATTTACTGTCATATGCAAAATTTAGTTGAATTGCAGTTTATACCTTTTGAATGTGATTATGAAAATTGTTCATAGCATTGAATATGGGTCATAGACATCATCATAAATCTGTCACAACAAACAGTCATAAGATGTTGCCTAGAGGCATCTGTTTTAGGTTCTTTGGCTGACAGCTGTTCTGTTGATAATCTCATTTTCACCAGCGTAGGTGGCTAGCAAAACATGAGACTTTCAATGGAATAACTGTCAGTTAAAGAACCTGACTCAAATGCCTCTAGACAATATGTTAAGAAGTGGCCACAAAAGTCTCAAAAACTGGAGGTGTACACAGTGGCTGACCCATCAAATCCCTTTGTCAGGAAATAGTGTTACAACAGGTATATTTCGGATCTACTTTGCAGAAATTAATTACTTCTCTTTTGACAGGAGAAACAGTCACAGCCAAAACATTCCTTCATTTGTAGTACTTAGATGTGATGAACTATGAACCGTATAGAAGTTTATTCCTATTTAAAATCAAAGACTTTTTGATAAGTATTCACTGATTCTCCATCTTGGTGAATATGAAATATCCGTGGGTCCAGCTTGTCATTATCAGAAGACAACATTATGTGAGATAACTGCTAACATGAAGTTCTCAGCTGTAGACAAACATTATGTTATGTACAGTATTTGCTATACAGAAATTATTTATCTATATGTGAGCACTATATGTAATTGCTTGTAACAGAGGACCTGAATCAATATGAATAATTTTTTACTGGAATTTAATAATATTTAATAAAGTCCTGTGACTAGCACATCTGAAATCAGACTCATGTAGAATGATGAATGACTCCCATACTTCTTCACATATATGAAAAGCACTGATCAATCAACACTGTAATTGTGTCTTCATTACCTTATCACAGGCAATAATGTCCAATTTTACATTTTAACTCTCACTGTTGTTTCAACCAATTATTTTTCAGTTTTCAAAATCCACAGTTTGTGAATACTCACTGAGTATCAGGTATACTCACAGGCTCAAGTGGTTCAAAGTAATTTTTTTTACTTACAGTTTACATTAATGAAACTGTTATATTGAACATTTGCTATTATTTATTTTATTTGCATGATAATTCAAATATATAAATATAAATGTTTAGCTTCTCATAACATGACTTCATTAGTTTGCAATGAAGCACACCCAAAAATGCATGATTGCTAAGAAAGAGATGAAATATAGAAATATTCTGAAGTTAATGGTTATATCCAGGACATTTACTCTAAATTAAATGCATACTGAAATTTATTTTGTCTGTTGTGCCAAATAGGAGCTAAAAAGCTCAGGTTTACTTCTCCTTAAATGATTATCATTTGGTTGCTAAAAGTACTGATCTAACTCTTTTGGTTGCTATGGTTCCATCTGCATGATCGTTTACTTTTAAAATATCTGATTTTTGATTAGTGAAAAAGTTTACATATTATTTTCATTTCAGTTCATTTGCTTAGAGTAGGCTCTGTGGTAGGCTAGTTGCAACTGTTTTCAAACTGCCACGCATTAATCTCACACTTGTCAGTTTATTGCATACATTTTTTAGCTACCTTAATCCATTTATTATTTACACTAATTTAAGATGGATGCCTACTCATTCATTTGTACTCACATACTCGTCCACAGCCAGGAAAATATCACCTTCCAAGGCCTGCAAAACACTGTAGCAACCAACTCTGTAAGAACTATCCAAAAGTATTGTTCAGTTTTCTTAGCTATCCTACAAGTTGCATGGTATATGTATTTAAACTTTTAGACCTAAAAAGAAGATAGTTTGCTGCTGACATAGTATCACACTGTTTATCTACAGCTTTTCAGACTTTTGGATTTGTTATATTCTTGACACCTGTGTAATTTAGTGACTTTCTGAGTCTCTAGGCAGATCCTTAAAAAATAAGCATGTGCTTCATAAATACAGAGTTTTGAATAGACACGTGCTTCACTGTTGTGCGATGAGACATTACAGAAACTGAAATGCCCATGTACAGATATGCAATTCAAAGACTTTTCACCCGTGATTTCTTACTCATACCATGCCATAAAGGAGAGACTACTCTGTTTTATTTCTTCTTGTATTTCATTTATTTGGAGATTTATTGATCAAAAGAAATATTTCAGTCTGAAGGTTACACTTTAAACTGAAACATACTGAAGAACAAAAGTGAGCAGAATGTTTGAGATAATTATTTTTTCTCAGTGTACATCAATTTCTAATGTATTTGCCATTGATTTCATGATTTCACAGTGACTGCACTGTTCCAGATGTTTACTTTTAAAACCTGATTTCATTAAGTTAAATAGTACTTAATTTTGTTATTGTTGATTGTAATCTTGTAGTGCAGATAGCTGCAGTCTAGTGGACAAAATATTTTCCAAAACAAACATTTGTAAAGCATCAAAGTGTACTTGATTTTCTGAAGTAATAACAGTGAGAAAACAATCAGAGTTTTTACTTTATACAAATATTCTATGTACTGGACTTTAATTTAAGTACATTTAGGTGTACGGAACATCGAAGTACCTACTGAAAAAAATTCGTGAACAATAATTATATAATTGATTTGCTTGCACAATACATTTAAAAATATGCAAAATGTTGAATGTTTCATACTAAGAAGCCAATAAAAATAATATTTTCATATTGGAAACTGTGTATTATTAATCTCTTTGACAAGAAAAGAAAGAAATCATGAAAAATCATGGACTGTAGGAAGTTCATAAAATTCATTTCCTCATGTGTACATTTCTAGGTTGATGTTGTGTCCTACTCTACCCTCACTGACTCACACATAACTGTGCATGTTGCATACTAAAAGAGAATTTCCTTGGATCAATGAGATGTTAAGCAATACATCAATAGACATAAACATGTATTATAAATTTCACATTAAGAGAAAAACTTATGTTCCCCAGAGGTACACAATAATTCTGCACATACATTGTCATTCACATTTTTCTCCAGTCATACTGAAAATGATTGTTAATGCGCATCTTACTCAGTAACACATGTTGCAGATTATTCATGGATCAACAATGGGAGACTTTCAAGTGTGAAACTTTAAGCACTACTGTATTTGCAAAATTATTTTTCCTATGACTGATTATGTTAAACTGATGATATTATTTCTGTTGTGAAGGTAACACAATATACACCCTAATAAAACTTCGTGGACTATTTAATATAAAATCTGGGAAAGGTTATAGAAATAAAGAAAGAATGGCTTCCTGTTCTGCAGATTTTCAGTTAAGAAAATCGAAGACAGATTCCCCTCCAAGTTAGTATTTACAGAAGTATAATGTAGAAAGAACAGTTTGCTGCTCCAAAGATATCTAGTTAAGAAAATGAAATATAGCATCCTCTCCATGTTAGACCTTACAGTGGTCTAACTGCAAGTTATTGTATGTGTGGTGTGTCTGTCCTTCAGAGTAGATGCCCTTATTTAATCATTTTGTTAAAGCTGGTGGGAGTCTGATCAGTCTGCATTTAAAAGTTATTGGCTAATCTTCATTTTCTCAGTCACATAATACTACTACATCCTTTGGTCTTTCATTTCAAACAGTTTAAGTCATGGACTAATTGCAAAAAGAATTAAAGAATATTTTACCTCAGTGTTATAGCCTACTCACAATGAGTCTGGGATATTCAGCTGCCGATTCTGCCCTTGTCAATAAAAAATTTTTGTGTCAAATGCTTTCCTAATGTTTTATCATCTACTTACTTAAATTCCATTTCACAGAAAAATATGTCTTTAAGTCAGTTGACATAATTTCTAATCACTTTTCAGAAATCTGAGTCTAAAATACTGTGCACTTTTTAATAGGCAGTGTTTTATAAAAATGTGATTACAAATGTGATTCAAGTAAAACTTGTAGTTGGAAAAAGACATTGTAAAAGGGAAAGCATGGATCAAAGCAGTCAAGTAGATGAAGTATTTCTCAATTTCTGAAAAGCTTTTGACTCAGTACATCTGTTCTTATTATCAAAAGTACAATTTTATGGAGCATCAGACAAAATTTGTGACTGAATTGTGGATTTTTTGGTAGGGAAGATGCAGGAAGTTATCTTGGATCAGACACTACCTGGTGTAAAAACAACTCTGCCTGTGCCCCTGTGAATAGTGTTTGGTCCCTCACTGCTCATGTTATACAGGGTTATACAAAAAGAAGGAACAAATTTCAAAAATTTATTCTTCCAAACCACAAAAGATAGAAACTCAATTCCAGTGTTCCTGGAAAGAGAAAAGTTCAAATTTTTTGCATTCAATTTGAGCACCATGTGTTACATGACCAATACCAGAATGGTGGCTCATTTCCTGCCACACATGAAGCACATAGTCTTTCATTATCAAATTCACAGCTTCAACAATTCCATGTCACAGACTTTCAAGAGTGTCAGACATAGGAGGGATAAAAATGCAGTCTTTTACTAGAATACTGGGTAAAAATGTTACCAGCTTTTAATCAGTTTATAACATGGTGACATTCATATCAGACAAGAACTAAAATTAACCCAGAATGAAATGCCTAACAAATGAAAGAAATCGTATTAAACTGACTAATTCTTGTTGTGAGACATCAGCAATTGCAAGACAAGCGAAAGTTAGAGAACTGGACTGAAATGTGATTGCAATCTTTCATTTATGTATTAGTTGTTGTTGTTATGTATGACTTGTACTGTAGAATGTATTTCAGTCCCTGTTTCACAGTAACTCAAGCATAGCTCTATGAAGGGGTTAGCAGGGGACAACATACATACGTACATATACATACATACATACATAAATCCTTGTTCCATAGATCATGAACATGAGATTTTGTAATGATGTGGAATGTGTCACTTTAACATAAGTTTTCTTTACACAAAATAATTATTTTTTTTCTTTTTTTTTCAGTTACTACTTCATATCTAAGAATTCATCGATTGAGCAGGAGTTATCATTCGGAAATTCTTGTAATTTTCTTTTAAATGTTGGTTGGTGATCTGTCAGACTTTTCATACTATTTGGTAAATGACCAAAGATTTTTGTGGGAGTATAATTCACCCCTTTCTGTGCCAAAGTGAGATTTAATCCAGAATAGTGAAGATCATCCTTTCTTCTAGTGTTGTAGCTATGCACTTCACCAATATTTTTGAATTGGGATGGGTTATTAATGACAAATTTCATAAGTGAATATATGTATTGCGAAGGTATTGTGAATATCGCAAGTTGATTAAATAAATGTTTGCTAGGTAAACTTGGGTGGGCTCCAGCTATTATTCTGATTACACGCTTTTGTGCAATGAATACTTTCTCTCTTAATGACAAATTGCCCCAAAATATGATGCCATATGAAAGCAGTGAATGAAAACAGGCATAGTAGGCTAATTTAATGATATTTTTACCACCAAAATTTACAATAACAATAATAGCATAAGTAGCTGGACCTAACCATTTCAGCAGATCATCGATGTGTTTTATCCAATTCAATTTCTCATCAATGCACACAGTGAGAAATTTTGAGTTTTCTGCTTTAGCAACAGACTTCTGTTCATAGTCTATATTTATGGTGTTATGCCTTTACTGTACAGAATTGTATAAACTGTGTTTTCTCAAAATTTAGTGAGAGTCCATTTACATAGAACCACTTCATAATTTTCTGAAAGACATTATTTGCAATTTCCTCAGCTGATTCTTGTTTGTTGGGTGTGATTACTATGCTTGTATCATCAGCAAAAAGAACTAGCTTTGCATCTTCATGAATATAGAGTGGCAAGTCATTAATATATATGAAGAACAATAAGGGACCCAAGACTGAACTCTGTGGGACACCTCCCCAATTAAAGGACTCTGCTGGTTTTTTCAGACTATCTGTACTGTTAATTTCAACCTTCTGCATTCTTCCAGTTATGTATGAATTAAACCATTTGTGCACTGTCCCACTCATACCAAAATACGTAAGCTTATCTGGAAGAATTTCATGGTTCACACAATCAAAAGCCTTTGAGAGATCACAAAACATCCCAATTGGTGATGTCTGGTTATTGAATGCATTTAATATGTGATCAGTGACAGCATATATAGCATTTTCTGTTGAAAAGCCTTTCTGAAAAGCAAACTGACATTTTGTTAGTACTTCATTTTCACAAATATGTGATGCTACTCAATACATTACTTTTTCAAGAATTTTGGATAAAGCTGTCAGAAGTGAGATTGGGTGGTAGTTGTTAGCATCAGATCTATCCCCTTTTTTGTGCAATGGTTTAACAATAGCATATTTTAGTCTATCTGGAAAAAATGCCCTGTTTCAGTGAGCTAATACATATGTGGCTGAGAATCCTACTTATTTGTTGGGAACAAGTTTTTAGTACTCTGTTGGAAATGCCATCAATTCCATGTGAGCTTTTACTTTTGAGTGAATTTATTATTCTCCTAATTTCAGTTGGAGAGGTAGGTTGAATTTCAATTTTATCAAATTGCATCGGTACTCCTCTTCCATATACTGCCTTGCTTTTTCTAATGGATAATTGGATGCTACTTTCTCTACAACACTTAAAAAATGATTTGAAAATGTTTTGTACGTCTGACTTCTTGTTAACAAACTTGTCATTGTGTTTGATAGAAATAGTCTTCCTGTGCTCTCAGTTGCCCTGTTTCCCTTTTAACAATATTCCAATTTTTTTAAATTTTATTATCAGATGTGATAATCTCAGACATAATGCACATACTACTGGACTTTTTAATAACTTTTGTTAATACAGTGCCATAGTTTTTATAATGTTTCACTGTTTCGGGATCATTACTACTCCTAGCTATAAGATACATTTCCCTTTTCTATTTACAAGATATTTTTATCCCTTTAGTAAGCTATGGCTTTTTACATGGTTTCTTGCAATTATATTTCACTGTTTTCTTAGGGAAACTGTTTTCAAATATACTCACAAAGGTATCATGAAATAGGTTAAATTTTAAATTAGCATCATGTTCCCTGTACAGCTCATCCCAGTCTAACTGTTGCCAGCTTTCCCTAAAATTTAAATTGTTAAAATGTTAATGGAATGCACTATTTTGGAGGACTGTTTTGTGTTACTATATGGAGCTACATCATATACTTTAACTAACTGTGCATCATGATCAGACACACCATTCTTAACAGGAAAATTTGATTAAATTTATCTTGGTCTATGAATACATTACCTATCAGTGTGCTGCTTTCCTGTACCACCGGAGTAGGAAAAGCAATACTGATGTCAAATTGAAAGAACCAAGTAATACTTTAAGGTCAAGCTTTCTATTGGACTCTTTCAGGAAATCTACACTGATATCCCCACAAACAATAATTTGCTTTCCTCTGTCCGACAGATCGCACAACAAAGAATCAAAGTTTTTCAAAGCAGTTGAAAATTTCCCAATAAGGACCTATACACTGCTACAATTATAAAAGTGTCATTATTTAGTTTAAGCTCACATGCAAAATTTTTTAATTTCCAAATTTATCACACTATAACAGATTTTAACAAATATGGCAACTCCTCCTCTCTCCATAGTGTCTCTACTTACATGTGCTGAAAGCTTATATCCACCTACATACCTGTAACTATATGACGTTCAGACAGGCATAGTACATCTATTCCACCCTCAGTTTCTAAATCTTCTAAACAAACAAGAAGCTCATCTACTTTGTTTTTTAATTCCCTGATATTCTGATGCAATATATTAACATTATTTTTCACTGTGCTTTTATGTGAATTTTGTGACATACTAACATTATTTTTAACTGTACTATTATGAGAATCTTGTGAGGTTTTCACATCTATAGTACCTGCCTGTCTGAACTTCTCATTAAGCTTAATTTCAATCAATGTAGGATGATTGGACACTGATCTTAGTCTAAAAAAGTACTCCCATGAGTTTCAGTGCCCCCCCCCCCCTAAAAATGTTGCTATCATTCCAGTCAGTTTAACCTTCCCTTTCCTATTGAGATGCAGGCCATGTCTTGTGAAGTCCCACCTACCAATAACATCAACATGAACCATACCATACCTATGCCTGACAAAGTAGCTGCCCGAAGCAGCTGACCTAGCTCCATATTGATCCTCCTGAGAGAGCTGTTCGATTGGGGCCGATCAGACTGCATGAAAGCAGGAACCAAGCCAACATTTGTATGGGTCGTTGCAGATGCTATTTTTACCAGGTCACACTCAATACTGTGGCGCTAATCCCCAACAGTACTGTTTCCCACTCCACCCACTACCACAATGATCCTACATCCTCTGTCACTTAGCTAAGACATGCACTGGGCTTGAAATTACTTGTGACCTGGTACCTGTCACCTAATTTTTCCTGAAAGATCTGGCACACACCTCTTCCGTGGCTACTACTTAACAACAGAACTTTCCTCTTACTTTCTACCTTTTCTTCTTCTTCTCCTTCTTCTTCTTTCTTTTTTTTCGACAGTTGGTTTCCTAGTGAAAGCCTGTTGAGTGCTGACTACACATACATCTACTTGAGCCTCTTACTTAGTTGACTGAGGTAGCAAGGCAAATCTGTTGTTTGTGCCAATGATGAAACGATGAAACTGTCAGATACTGTTCTCTTTCTGTGGCCCCTGTTCCTTGCTACCACTTCCCACCTGTCTTCACCCTTCTGCCCCCTTAACCTCGTCAGTTCCTCCCTGGCACTATCCAGTCCAGCCTAAAGGGCTCTAATCTTCTCTTCCTGTTCTGCTATTTTCCTAAACCTTGAACATAATATGCAATACCATGGAAGAGACCATTTACTCCCCCGATTCCCATGCCACTACATTCACCCCAATGTAACCATCTGCCACAACAGCTGCACAGAACCCCAGAACTGACTTTCACACGGCAGCTCAAACACATCTCACTCATGGTTGTTTACAATATTTTTACAAAATTTATCTAGGCATTAACTGTAATACTCTATTAACTACAGATCACAAGAGTCACTAAAGTTATGTGGAACACTAATATATGTGTATACTATTAATATAGTAACATAATGCAGTTAAACTAATGTTAAAAAATCAAAACTTGTATACCCAAAAAATTAGACCTAAGATCGTGTATGCTCGATACGTATTTTACAACTTCAGGACTGCGGAGAGGGCAGCAGTGAGCAGCCAGCAAATTACATTGTGTTGGGAACCACAGGAATCCATACCATGTACTTTGGTTTTTAGGAATGTCAACCATGTTTATACTGCAATTTGCCTGAATCCATTTGTGGCGTAATTGAACTGACTGTACAATTGGACAAATACTCAACAACAATATTCATTTCTGCATGAGACAGTAAAATTCTATATAGTTGTCAGTGGGGTATTTATGTGTCGTGCTTGAGTGTTGTCCATGCTCACCATGATGTATGATGCAAATGAAAGGGGGTGAGTCGGCTGACAGTCCTATGCAGGCAATAAAAGAGTGGTGGGCAGACAACATGTTTGAAAGCAGGACACACTGTAACATTCTCATGTCAGTATAGATGCGAAATCTGATATATTTATATATTCATAAAAAAAACAGCTGTGTTCTCAGGTCCCACAGAAACCACAACCTCAAAAATAGCAACATTTTCAGAAGAAACATCTAAATAATTGCTACAACAAAAATATAAATTTCACAGCTTTTGCTATTAGAATGATTAAAACTAGTGATACCTCAAACATCAGGATTAGAAAGCCAAAAATGTGGAAAAGTAAAGGGTCCACAAATTACTGTGAATCATTTATTTTTGTTTATTTCTCCTCATATAATCAAAATGTAGATGATCTATAAATGGCATAAATTTAGTATAGGTATAATGTTAGCTATTTAGGCAGGTACTTTGTTGGTAAAGCACTTTGCAATTTTGATTAGTCAGAATATGTTAAAAATAAATCTTTCTCAGGAAACCTCTAGAAAAAAAGGGAGTCATCTTATAATCAGAGTTGTATTATGGTAAGTACAGTATGTAGTAGTCTCTGTTTCTTTAGATATTTCTTTAGAGTGACTGTATACTATGGAGGTTCCTCCCATCATGAACTGTTCTACTGGGAACATATCTATCAAGTGCATAATGAATTATTTCATTAAATTTGAACCACAGTTCCTCTACATGCTCCTGAACTAAACAAAAAGTTACAAGTTGTTAAATGAGATATGAAACTTCTGCTTCTGTGTCTAATTTACTAAACAAATAAATCTTGATATTTGTTTGGTTGCCCTTTGTACTTTAGTAGTCATGGTCTTATGGTCACTGATACTGGTTTTTTCAGATGAGGCATTTAATAATTTTTCACAGGATATGTTGTAATGCTTGGCACTAACAAAACTGTAATTATCTCAATTGATTGTTTGATGATTAAAGTCACCTCCCATTATTACTTTATGACGGTGAACCTTACATATTAGTGAACTAATTTTCTCTGGAGTTTTTGGTTATGTCAGGAGGTTAGTTTGGTGGTTGACAGAAGGATCTAATTAAAACCTTATTCCCACTCCTGCTGCTTAGTCTTGCCAAAACAGTCTCACATGCAGCTTCAGTTAATATCTCTGTGGATTTGAGTTACTTGTCTACTGTAACAAATACACCACCTCCATTTTCCACACCACCTCTAATGACGTCGTTGTTGATGTGACGTTAAAGCTTAATCTTTCTTCTTTCGTTCTTTTGTTTCCCATTAGCCTAACTCCTTCTCTGAACTGTTTAACATCCATGTTCCACTTCTGTACAAGGCTACATATCAGACAAATATTTCCAAAAAGGGACTCCATAACATTTAAATTTATATTGACTATAAAAAAATTTATACTTTTTTTTGCTTTTCTTGCTGTTGCCAGTCTATATTTTATATTCTCTTTGCTTTGCCCATCATCACTTATTTTGCAGCCCAAATAATAAAAGTCATCTACTGCACTGCTTGACAAACAATTGCTTCAGAACTGCAGACCAATGACAGTAAAAGGAAATGTAGAGCACAGGATGTATTCACTACAGCAAAGCCTTTGCATGAATGCTCTGTATGCATTCGACAGTTTTTACAGCACAGTGTGTGATAAAGTTTGTTGTGGAACTGATTAGTGCAACATTCCATTGTTTGTTGTTGTTGTTGTAGTCTTCAGTCCTGAGACTGGTTTGATGCAGCTCTCCATGCTACTCTATCCTGTGCAAGCTTCTTCATCTCCCAGTACTTACTGCAACCTACATCCTTCTGAATCTGCTTAGTGTATTCATCTCTTGGTCTCCCTCTACGATTTTTACCCTCCACGCTGCCCTCCAATGCTAAATTTGTGATCCCTTGATGCCTCAGAACATGTCCTACCAACCGGTCCCTTCTTCTTGTCAAGTTGTGCCACAAACTCCTCCCCAATTCTGTTCAATACCTCATCATTAGTTATGTGATGTACCCATCTAATCTTCAGCATTCTTCTGTAGCACCACATCTCAAAAGCTTCTATTCTCTTCTTGCCCAAACTATTTATCGTCCATGTTTCACTTCCATACATGGCTACACTCCATACAAATACTTTCAGAAACGACTTCCTGACACTTAAATCTATATTCGATGTTAACAAATTTCTCTTCTTCAGAAATGCTTTCCTTGCAATTGCCAGTCTACATTTTATATCCTCTCTACTTCGACCATCATCAGTTACTTTGCTCCCCAAATAGCAAAACTCCTTTACTACTTTAAGTGTCTCACTTCCTAATCTAATTCCCTCAGCATCACCCGATTTAATTTGACTACATTCCATTATCCTCGTTTTGCTTTTGTTGATGTTCATCTTATATCCTCCTTTCAAGACGCTATCCATTCCATTCAACTGCTCTTCCAAGTCCTTTGCTGTCTCTGACAGAATTACAATGTCATCGGCGAACCTCAGAGTTTTTATTTCTTCTCCATGGATTTTAATACCTACTCCAGATTTTTCTTTTGTTTCCTTTACTGCTTGCTCAATATACAGATTGAATAACATTGGGGAGAGGCTACAAACCTGTCTCACTCCCTTCCCAACCACCCCTTCCCTTTCATGTCCCTCGACTCTTATAACTGCCATCTGGTTTCTGTACAAATTGTAAATAGCCTTTCGCTCCCTGTATTTTACCCCTGCCACCTTTAGAATTTGAAAGAGAGTATTCCAGTCAACATTGTCAAAAGCTTTCTCTAAGTCTACAAATGCTAGTAACGTAGGTTTGCCTTTCCTTAATCTTTCTTCTAAGATAAGCTGTAAGGTCAGTATTGCCTCACGTGCTCCAATATTTCTATGGAATCCAAATTGATCTCCCCCAAGGTCTGCCTCTACTAGTCTTTCCATTCGTCTGTAAGGAATTCGCATTAGTATTTTGCAGCTGTGGCTTATTAAACTGATAGTTCGCTAATTTTCACATCTGTCAACATCTGCTTTCTTTGGGATTGGAATTATTATATTCTTCTTGAAGTCTGAGGGTATTTCGCCTGTCTCATACATCTTGCTCACCAGATGGTAGAGTTTTGTCAGGACTGGCTCTCCCAAGGCCGCCAGTAGTTCTAATGGTATGTTGTCTACTCCCGGGGCCTTGTTTCGACTCAGGTCTTTCAGTGCTCTGTCAAACTCTTTACGCGGTATTGTATCTCCCATTTGTCTTCATCTACATTCTCTTCCATATCCAGAATATTGTCCTCAAGTACGTTGCCCTTGTATAGACCCTCTATATACTCCTTCCACCTTTCTGCTTTCCCTTCTTTGCTTAGAACTGGGTTTCCATCTGAGCTCTTGATATTCATACAAGTGGTTCTCTTTTCTCCAAAGCTCTCTTTAATTTTCCTGTAGGCAGTATCTATCTTACCCCTAGTGAGATAAGCCTCTACATCCTTACATTTGTCCTCTAGCCATCCCTGCTTAGCCATTTTGCACTTCCTGTCAATCTCATTTTTGAGACGTTTGTATTCCTTTTTGCCTGCTTCATTTACTTCATTTTTATATTTTCTCCTTTCATCAATTAAATTCAATATTTCTTCTGTCATCCAAGGATTTCTACTAGCCCTCATCTTTTTACCTTCTTGATCCTCTGCTGCCTTCACTACTTCATCCCTCAGAGCTACCCATTCTTCTTCTACTGTATTTCTTTCCCCCATTTGTGACAATTGTTCCCCTTATGTTCTCCCTGAAACTCTGTACAACCTCTGGTTTAATCAGTTTGTCTAGGTCCCATCTCCTTAAATTCCCACCTTTTTGCAGTTTCTTCAGTTTTAATCTACAGTTCATAACCAATAGATTGTGGTCAGAGTCGACATCTGCCCCTGGAAATGTCCTACAATTTAATACCTGGTTCCTAAATCTCTGTCTTACCATTATATAATCTATCTGATATATTCTAGTATTTCCAGGATTCTTTCATGTGTACAACGTTCTTTTATGGTTCTTGAACCAAGTGTTAGCTATGATTAAGTTATGCTCTGTGCAAACTTCTACCAGACGGCTTCCTCTTTCATTTCTTAGCCCCAATCCATATTCACCTATTATGTTTCCTTGTCTCCCTTTTCCTACTCTCGAATTCCAGTCACCCATGACTATTAAATTTTTGTCTCCCTTCACTACCTGAATAATTTCTTTTATCTCATCATACATTATATCAATTTCTTCATCATCTGCAGAGCTAGTTGGCATATAAACTTGTACTACTGCAGTAGGTACGGGCTTCGTGTCTATCTTGGCCACAATAATGCGTTCACTATGCTGTTTGTAGTAGCTTACCCACAGTCCTATCTTTTTATTCATTATTAAACCTACTCCTGTATTACCCTTATTTGATTTTGTATTTATAACCCTGTATTCACCTGCCAAAAGTCTTGTTCCTCCTGCCACCGAACCTCACTAATTCCCACTATATGTAACTTTAAGCTATCCATTTCCCTTTCCATTTTTAAATTTTCTAACCTACCTGCCCGATTAAGGGATCTGACATTCCACGCTCCAATCCACAGAATGCCAGTTTTCTTTCTCCTGATAACGAAGTCCTCTTGAGTAGCCCCCGCCCGGAGATCCGAATTTTACCTCCGGAATATTTTACCCAAGAAGACGCCATCATCATTTAACCATACAGTAAAGCTGCATGCCCTCGGGAAAAATTACGGCTGTAGTTTCCCCTTGCTTTCAGCCGTTCGCCATACCAGCACAGCAAGGCTGTTTTGGTTAGTGTTACAAGGCCAGATCAGTCAATCGTCCAGACTGTTACCCCTGCAACTACTTAAAAGGCTGCTGCCCCTCTTCAGGAACCACACGTTTGTCTGGCCACTCAACAGATACCCCTCCGTTGTGGTTGCACCTACGGTACAGCCATCTGTATCGTTGAGGCACGCAAGCCTCCCCACCAACGGCAAGGTCCATGGTTCATGGGGGGATGCAACACTCCATGTGGTATGGAAAAATGTTTGCTAGACACCATTTGAGTGCTTAAGATCATGGATGAGCAGTTAGACAGCTCAAAGCCAGTCAAAGTGTCTCTGTTAAGGCCACAGTAATGGGTGTACCAGAAAGTGTCATCTCATGATTTAAAAAGGTCACTGAAAGTACCACTGGTCATAGACATAGAATCAATATGTTGCCATAATGACTAAAAGGAACAGGCATCTCACTCCTAGGCAGATCGCTGCAGACCTGGCAATGGTTGCCAGAACGTGTGTCTGTGTTAGAACCATTTTGTGGCAGATAAATCAGGCTGATATGTATGCTCAGAAGCCTGTTAAATGCATTCCACTTCAACCACACCATCATTGAGAAAGAGTTTGTTGGTGTGGGGAACATATTGGTTAGGGTCAGCAACAATGGTCCATATATGATGTTCTCTGATAAACCTGCTTCACTGTGGGAATTATTCTGGCTGCCAGTTAGTATGGAGTGTGAGGGGCCACATTACACAACACAGAATCAGACTAAGAGCAGCCGACCAGTTGCAAAGGATAAAGTAATCTTTACCTAGGTTTCAATAGATATAAATCTATCTTCTTCAGAAGACGGCAGTATTATAACAACATGAAGTGATATGTCCTTATCGTTTAGGCAAACATCTGCATAGTTACATTAATAATATAAAATATAGCCCTGAAAACAGGGTTTGTCAGACAAATAAAATAGGTACATAGAAGTTGCAGAGCGCCTAAGCGCTTAGGCGCTCTGCAACTTCTATGTACCTATTTTATTTGTCTGACAAACCCTGTTTTCAGGGCTATATTTTATATTATTAATGTAACTATGCAGATGTTTGCCTAAACGATAAGGACATATCACTTCATGTTGTTATAATACTGCCGTCTTCTGAAGAAGATAGATTTATATCTATTGAAACATAGGTAAAGATTACTTTATCCTTTGCAACTGGTCGGCTGCTCTTAGTCCGATTTACGTGGAACCATTGCTGTAGCGCAGCTATGTTTAAAGTACTGACAACACAGAATGTTCAATACATCATCGACATGGTGTGGGCAGGCATTATGCACAATGGCTGAACACTGCAACATGTCTTTGCGTGATGTATCATCACAGCACAGTGGTACTGCAGAGAAATTATCCTTTACGCTGTCTGTCTGTGGGTGGTAACTCCAGACTTTCTCTTAGTGGACGCCAATACCTGTCCACACAGGATAGCTGACGTGTCAGACACACTGGGAATTGAGGATTTTGAACGTATAGAATGGCTTGTGTACTCCCTGGAGCTAAACCATATACAGCATGTCAGTGGTGCTCTTGGCAGACATGTTTCTCAGTGAATACCACATCCCCAAACTTTGCAATAACTGAAAACCAGTTAGGAGCAGAACAATATCCCATATCCCCCAAGGACTCCTCAAGAGTTTGATAGGTAGCATGAATAAAAGATGCAAAATGGGCATTATTGCCAGAGGAGGGAATATTGTGTACTGAGAATACAACATCAACCTTTATGTGGGAGTCTGACATGTGTCAAACATGAATGATATTTATGTCTGTTATCCTGATTTCCCATGTTGTGAAATCTGTACCATTTTTAATTATGAAGATACCACTCCACCTATATTATATATGTACTGTTTTCATGTTGTTCATCATTGTCTGTAATTATCCCTTTAACTTAACCACATTTCATTACTTATATTTTACTTTAGATCGTGTTCATCTTTTAACCTCATTTTGAAACACTATCCATTCTGTTCAACAGATCTCAGTCATATACCAAGGGCATAGTGAGATGGGTTCCCACAAAGGGAGCAGGCACAGAGGGGCATGCAAAATCTGAGAAGTTAAATAAAATACAGTGTCAGAATTAAGCAGGAGTAGAATATAAGTTTTCCTACCCATCATGTTCCTGTCTTCTGCCTACAAGAAGAAGCTTTCTCACAGGGAGCGCCTGTAAATGCATGCTGTTGTCACAGTATCATTTCACACAAATAGCATCATAAAGAAAAAACGGCTACCAAATAGATAGACATCTAGTTTATGTGGCACCAGTGCATTTGTTTCACACAACTGCCACCTACACAGTTCGCTCATGTTCAACTATGGAGCTCTTGTTGCAATTTTGCTATAGCATTATAGGTTCACAAATATCAGTGAACTGGTTCTGAAGGAAATGTGCTATTTGACTGAAGGCATTCAATTTTTGCCCACTGATGATTGGAGTGAGACTGTTTAAGTTAGAGTGCTTTAAAGTATGTAACGGTGTAATGGAAAACAGATCTCACATATATCAAAACATTTAATTTGATTTCTAATATCCTATCAGGAAATGCTTTAAATGAAAGAGGTTCTTATCTTCAAAAATTTGCAGCTGATTTTGGTGTGCTGAGACACTGATACACCAAGCTGGTTAAAGTAATAGCTGGTTTGTAGTTCTTGGTAAAAGAGCAAATTAAGAGCATCGCACAACTTCCTGTTTGGATTTTTTGAAGGTTTTTCAAGCTATGAGTCAAGAGCTGCTTATCCAAACGTTGAAATATCTTTGTCAGGGACTACAGTATTTTGGGTGAAACCAGACTGTTAACTCTAACATCCTGTCCACAGGATAGAACACAGCTATTAAACATGACTTTAGTGACATAATTAATGAGTTTTCTTCACTCAAAATAAAGAGCTGTGAAGAAAATTATAATAAAACACATTTTAAAGGGATATTTTCTCAATCCTTAATTATACCCACTTCCTTCTATTTCTAATTAATAATGTATTGACTACTGGTAATCCCTAAAGAACAAATAAAATCTGTTTATTCTTCTTCTTCTTCTTCTTATTATTATTATTATTATGGACTCTGTGCTTTTAGATTTATTCTTCCAATCTGTTTATGGGTCTCATTCTCTCTCTGTAGGCTATTTTCCTCTCTGTAGGTTAAAATGAACAGTCGAGACTGCAAATAGTATTTGTTTACTTACCGATTTTGGCTTATGTCAAAGCCATCTTCAGAATTTTTGGCCCTGCAAGGGTAGGAACAGCAAAGTTACAAACAGTACTATTACATATGGCCTTAAAATAAGATACAAAAAAGCTGTAGCATAAAGTACAAACAATACTATTACATATGGTGCTGCTCGGTTTTCTTGTGATATCATGATTGACACAGTAACTGATGGCTATGGAGCCATGGATTAAATAGTGTGCAATTTGCACCTTGACTATGGATTATGTCATCTCCAGCCAATGACAAATGCTTCACAAGGGCTGTATGAAATTTGCACAGTACATAAGTTGTTAAAACATTATCAAGGAAGCATAAAGCAAATAAACTTACAAAACAAAAAAACAGAAGAAGCAGTAAGAATGATATGTTTGTCTTTCACACCAGTGCCAATAGATTATAGTGCTACTTCTGTTGTTTTGTAAGTTTGTTTATTTCATTTTAATGTAAATGACTACTTGCCTTATGCTTGATAATGTTTTAACATTTTATATACTCGTATGTGGTCTACGAGAACTTACTGCACAAATTTCATACAGCTCTTGTGAAGCATTTGCCATTGGCTGCTGATGATATAATCCATAGTTTGTTAGCAAATTGCACACTATTTAACCTGTGGCTCCACAGCCATCAGTCACTGTGTACAATCATGGTATCAAAAGAAAATTAAGGAGCTACCAGCACCAGCCATAGCAGTAAATGCTACAACCCTTCTCTATTTTCTAATGCCATATCTAATAGTACTGTTTGTAATTTTTGCTGCAGCTTTTCTGTATCTTATTTTAAGGCCATATGTAATAGTATTGTTTGTAACTTTCTTGTTCCTACCATTACCAGGAAAAAATTTCTGAAGATAGCTTTGAAATAAGCCAAAACCAGTAAATAAACAAATATTATTGTGATCTCGACTGTTCATTTTAACCTAGATGTAGCATAAGGTCACTGCTCTCCATAGACAATGTTGTCTAAATTTATATTTTCAGCTCTTCAGTCCACTTGGTTCCTGTTTTTCTGGGATCTTCATTTTGTACAACAGTGTACCTTTTGACTGAGCTAATTCCTTTCTAATGCTTTCATTGCTTCTGTCTGGGATTTCCCAAGGCCCTTTTTACCTTTTGATCCATGGTATATTCTTTAATTTTGCTGCGTATGCCATCATCTTGTGTGTAAGCCATGCGGGATTAGCCAAGCGGTCTAAGGCGCTGCAGTCATGGACTGTGCGGCTGGTCCCGGCGGAGGATTGAGTCCTCCCTCGGGTGAGGGTGTGTGTGCTTGTCCTTAGGATAATTGAAGTTAAGTAGTGTGTAAGCTTAGGGACTGATGACCTTAGCAGTTAAGTCCCATAAGATTTCACACACATTTGAACATTTTTCTTGTGTGTAAGCCTCACTGGTATGAGTGTGTGAATAAAATTCCTCATTCTCTAATGTCTGCTGCCAGCTTTGACAATTTCTCCATTTCTTTATGGAATTTCAATCTGCATCACTCCAGCATTTTGTCTGGGCTCAGTGTTTTCCTTATATTTCTTCATTCTTCCTTTAGGTCATTTTCCAGAGCGCCTTCCAGGTGAGAATTAAAATTTTTTGACATACATTTCATAACTGACCACTGTGTTGTATTGTCTAACTTTTGTATGTGTGGATATGTAGATGGCATGCATTCTCCTGAAGGCTTTCTTGAATTCTTATAACTGAGGTCTCAGTACCTCATATACTAATCTCATTTGCTGTGTAATCTCACTGGATATTTGAGTTATTGCATCTTTTTTGCTTTGTTGTATTTTCTGCTTAATTTCTGAATTTTAAATTTAGTACAGATCAACAGATTTTTTTATTTTTAGTTTTGAGAAGAAAGGGATTTGTAGCCCAGATTTTTCATGGCATTCTTTGAAGACTTCTATCTTATTACCATGCTTTCACTGTCCATTAGTATTAATAAATCATCTGCAAAAGCTAATTGAGAGACCTTTGTGACATCCTTTGTCCATCCAAGCAAAATAGGTTTCCAGTGGTTTTTGTTAACTAACTCTTTTTCTCATCTCATAAAGAATGTACCTAAGTTGAGATTGAAGAAAAGAGGTAACAGTACATCTCTTTGGTAAACACCTGTTTTAATTTCAATGTGTTCTGATATTTCCTCCATAGATTTTACTTTGACTTTGTGTTCATGAGTGTTTTGTTAATCAGGCTTACTGTCTTTGGGACTAATCCCTGTCCTTTTAGGATATCAGACAGAAAGTGTGGGGAAATCAAGACATGTATTTTTGAAGTTAACAAAAGTGAAGATGAATGAACTGTTTTTGGTTGCTCAATATTTCAGTATTGTTTTTAATTTGGAGATCTGTTCTGTGTATGAGTACGCTGGTAGAAAGTTCACTTGGCACTCAGAAAGCTTGTGTTCAAGCTGTACTGATTGTTGTTTGAAATTAACATACTGAGGATATCTTGCACGTGACTTGAAGCTATATATGTCCATCCTGTGACCTTTCTTGTGGGGTGGGTGGATAAGTGTGTACTTACAATCTTCTAGCAGTTTTACTGAGTGTCAAATACCCGTGATGATTTGTGCAAGTTCCTCAGTTGTGTTTACCTCAATGTGCTTTAATAGCTCTATAATGATGCCACCTACCCCAAATGTCCCATTTGAGCCTAAAGATATGCTTGTAGATTTCATCCCTGATGGTAGTTGAGATTGTCCACATGTGTGTTTGTGTGTGTGTGTGTGTGTGTGTGTGTGTGTGCGTGTGTGTGTGTTTTGGTCTCCCTAGGAACTCTTTTGGTGGTTATAGACAGTTGTGTAGCTCAGATAAGTATTGAAGTAGCTCCCTACTTTTGTGATTTGCCAGTGTGAGTTTCCCATCCTGCTTTCTGGAGCATAGATTCTGAGTAGATTTATCCATGGATCTTCCCATCAAACAGTCTGTAAAAGTCACAGATGCTAAATTCCCTAAAGTTATTTTCAATAATCTAATATTGTCCTCTCATGTGTCTACCCTTTGTCTTATTAATGTTGCCACGTGCTTTCTTTTCTCAAGAAAGTGTTGTTTAATCTTGGGTGATGTTCTGCTGTTATATCTCTGAAAGGCACTCTTTTGTTCTTCCAAAGTGTCTTACACATTGTCCCACCAACGTTGTTTTGTGTTCTTCTCCTTTGGGTTAACTTTTTTTCCCATTTTATTATCTTACTTTGAAACTGCTTCCAGGTAACAGCCTTTTCTTTCGCCAATTCCTCTTTTACACTGATGAGCCAAAACATAATGACCACTGCCCACTGCAACGTTGAATGCCTCCTGGTGGCGTTGTAGGCACTTGACACACTATGGAAATAATGTAAGCAGAAGAGAGGTGAATGGGCAGCATTATTGCATTCATACAAGCTGCAAAGGCAGAAATCCACTGATATAAGTCCTCTCATGTGTCTACCCTTTGTCTTATTAATGTTGCCACGTGCTTTCTTTTCTCAAGAAAGTGTTGTTTAATCTTGAGTGATGTTCTGCTGTTATATCTCTGAAAGGCACTCTTTTGTTCTTCCAAAGTGTCTTACACATTGTCCCACCAAGGTTGTTTTGTGTTCTTCTCCTTTGGGTTAACTTTTTTTCCCATTTTATTATCTTACTTTGAAACTGCTTCCAGGTAACAGCCTTTTCTTTCGCCAATTCCTCTTTTACACTGATGAGCCAAAACATAATGACCACTGCCCACTGCAACGTTGAATGCCTCCTGGCGGTGTTGTAGGCACTTGACACACTATGGAAATAATGTAAGCAGAAGAGAGGTGAATGGGCAGCATTATTGCATTCATACAAGCTGCAAAGGCAGAAATCCACTGATATAAGTGGTTTTGACAAAGGGCATATTGTTGTGGCTCTGTGACTAAAAATGAGAATCTTTGAAATTGTGAAGCCTGTTGGCTTACTACTGTCATGAGCACCTATGGAAAGTGGTTGATGGATGGTGAAATAATGAGTAGGCCTTATCGTATTGGATTGACTACGTCTCATAATAAAACATAGAGGGCACAGATCCTGTGTTGACCTGACAACATCATCAGTTATGACTGCAGTGGGCAGAACATCACTGAGTTTTCACTGTGGATCAATAGCAATGTGTCACCTGTTGAATGAATTGCATTTCTTGTTACACCATGTCAATGGTTGGGTCCTTACATGCCATCATCCAGGCAAATGGCTGCACAAAACATGCACTCCACCACAGATGCAGGCTGCTGACGGCGGAATTATGCCACGGGGTACACTGAGTTGGGCTTCCATGTGACGTGTGGTGTTAATTGAAGGCAGCATGACAACAGTGAACTACATGAACATTATTGCAGACCACCTGCATTGCTGCATGCTTGATGTCTCCCCCTACAGCAGGGGTGGGCAAACGTTGCACGCGGCTCATGAATGCACAGCATTGCACGTGTGCTGCTTGCGTGCTATCATCGACTAGGGGAGTGGCGAGAGCCAGCAGGTTGTGGCAGTGTAGTACCAGGCTAAGCTGTGGACATTGATTTGAAGCGACCACTACATAGTGAACGTTGTATTTCAAGAACTGGAAAATGCAGAGTGAATCAAGGAAACAAAGAAGTGGAGATTTGCTATCTTTTAAAAAGGAATGGGAGAATCATTTTTTCTTTGAGCAAAAACGTGAAAATTCAAAATGTTTAATATGTGACAGTATTCTTGCTGGTCAGCGGAAGTTTATTATTGAACACCATTATAATGAATTTCACAAAGATGAGTAAAATTTATTGTCTGATTCTGAGTGGATGGGGGAACTTACTGAGCTTAAGAAGAGCGATCAGATGATACTAGATGAATGTGATGTAAGTTGCTGTTGTCACGAGAGATCTGCAACTTTCTTTCACAATGTCTCTCATCTAACTGAGTTAAAATTTTATGGAGCAGTGTTTTCAATTTTTCAGGATGACAACAATGATAACCCAGCAGTATATGCAAGTTATAAGGTGCTTAATATAGCGAGAGCTGGACAACCATTTGCTGAAGGTGAGTTTATAAAGGAGTGCATCAGTGATGCTGCTGATTTATTTTGCCCACTGAATGCAAATAAGTTTCGAGCTATCGCTCTTTCTCAGTGGACTCTAAGTCGTTGTATAAGTGCCATGGCAGGTGATGTTTACCGTCAATTAAGGAGTGCAGTGCAGGAGTTTATTGCATTTTCCATCACACTTGATGAGTCCACAGGTATTTCAGATACCGTGCAATTAGTGATTTATGTCTGCAGCATGGACACTGCTCTGCACATAACAGAGGATTTTTTAGATATGATATTTTTAAAAAGCATGACCACTGGCACGGACATCCTAAAAGCCGTTGAAGAAGCTGTCGATTCAGCGGGCTTAAACTGGGAAAGTTTGGTGTCAGTGACAACAGACGGAGCACCTACAATGAAAGGGGAGCAAATGAAATTTGTTGGACTACTAAGAAAAAAGCTACAGCATACAGAAGAATCATTGTACAGCATCCACTGCATTTTGCACCAAGAAGTAATCTGTGCAAAAGCAGCAAAACTGGGGGACATCATGCAAGTGGTTATTTGGGCAGTTAATTATTTGAGATCCTACGGGCTTACACATAGACAGTTTCACACATATTTAGCTGAAATTGGGAAAGAGTACAGTGACATACCACACCACAGTGAAGTCTGCTGGCTTAGCCACGGTAATGTACTCAAAAGATTTTTTGACCTGAGAATACCAATAAATCAGTTTTTAAAGGACAAAGGAAGGTACGACCCCAAGTTAGAAGATCCAGTGTGGGTTGCCAACCTCGCATTTTTAGTGTACATTACCAGACACATGAATGCACTGAACACAAGTTTGCAAGGAGAAAATCAGCTAATTTGTGAAATGGCTGAAAAGGTGCAAGCTTTCACTAGCTAGCTTGAGCTGTGGGAATGACAGCTCTCGTCAGGGAATGCAGTACATTTCCCTACTCTGTCTACTGTGCGAGAACAGAATTGCAAAGAATATGTTTCCGTACTTAGTGCAACAAAAGAGGAATTTCTCAAGCGATTTGGGGATATGTCATGTTCATCCCAAGCTTTTGAATGGTTCTCGAGACCATTTGCTGTTTCTGTAAATAATATTCATCCCAATTTGCAAATGGAATTATAGATCTACAGTGTAATTCTCGTCTGAGAGACAAGTTCCTTTTGGTAAGACGTGTAATAGACTTTTATCACAACTTTCCAGAGCAAGAGTTTCCTTGTCTCCATTGTGAAGCCACAAAGATAATGTCAGTGTTTGGCCTGACACACATTTGTGAGAGATTTTTTTCTGTTATAAAAATTAGTAAGTCTTGGTTAAGAGCAAACATCAGTGATGAAAATTTACGTAACTGTTTGCTTTTGTCTGTTTGTAGAAATTTTGTTCCAGACATTAAACGTATTGTAAACTCCACCTGTGATACTTAAATAAAACGTATCGTAGGTAATAGGTACTCTTTCAAACCATGATTTCTTTCAAGCACTCCTACTAACCTTATTCCTTCATTCAATAAAGCGAGCTAGGAAACAAAATGCATTAGAGACGAAGGAGCAGTGAGACGGTATGGTGGGGTGGGGAAAGAAGCAGGTGGTCAGCTTGCCCCTGTATGCATGCAGAACACCTGTTAACTGCACACATGCAAGTGCACTGCACACGTGCGGGATTCCTGCCTGCCCCTGCCCTACAGTGATAGCATCTCCCAGCAGGACAGCTGTCTGTGTTGCAAGGTCAGAATTGTGCTACAGTGGTTTGAGGGGCATTACTGTGAACTCACATTGGTGTCTTGGAAAGCAGATGTGTCTTATCTGTACCCATTGTAACACATATCAGGCACCAACTGCATGCCCGTAAACCACCATCCCATAATTTGTGGGAACTGTTTGACCTTTGCATAGGGATCTGGTGCCACATCATCCTGGAATCGAGATTTGGCAGTTCTGTCAAGGGTGCAGGATCACCTCAGTAGGGCTCTGACTCAATCTCCAAGCTATGACATACTTTCCCTTACTTAATTGATCATTTATACACCAAAGTGAAAATTTTTGATGCTGAACCTACTGCTTTTAGTTTACACAATGCTGTTTTTTTTATTTTAGCGAGAGTGGTACAATATTACTTATCCTGCTATAGGTGTCTCATCATCTAGGATGCATTCTTTCTTCCTATTCAGGGTTTCTAATTAATACATCCAAGGTGTCGCAATAACAGGTCACTGGAACATTGTTACTTTTTATCACCGTATCAGTTTATTTTTACATTCTTGACACACTTTCCTTACAACACCACTTATTAAGTAGATACATTTCTACAGAAGATAACAGAAGATAAAGAATGTAGCAGATCAGATAGTCACATGAACCAATCACCATAGGTGCTAAAGCCACTCTGCCATGCTTGTGCCAAAAATCTGTGCATGTATTGTGAACCCAGCTTCCACTTATCTTCTAGAACAGGACATAGTCAATTCAGTATTATTTTTACTGTCTTTACTGAAACTGTTTTTCACATTTAATTTACACAATGTTTCCTGGAAATAATTATTTACATGAAGACTTAAGTGCCTACAGGTTCATAACAAAGGTTGCAAATTTTGACAATATGAAAATAGCAGGTTCCTGTCTTTGCACACAGTTGCCTGTATTATTGATAGTAAAATTAGAAAAATTATAAATAAAAGAATATTTATATGAGAACTGAAGCATATCCTTAATATATCTTTTTGAATTGTGATTACAAATTTTCATGGATCAAAATCGATATTGCAGAACAGATTGATCTGAAAAATAAAAATATATTATCAGAAAAATTGTATTTTGGCAATGAAATACATGGAAATATATCTTCAGATGTGGGATATATAATTTAAATATGAAAATTATCTCAAGTCAAGCCATAACTTGTATGGAATCGACATTTATATTGATATACCAAAGTTCTGATGAGGCAAGGATCATTTCAGAGTCCTCAAGTCCTATGTCATTTCTGACAGAATTACAATGTCATTAACAAACTTAAATTTTTTAGTTTCTTCTCCCTGAACTTTAATTTCCTTTCCAAGTTTCTCCTTGCTTTCCTTTGCAGTGTATTCATTGTTCAGACTGAATAACACTGTGAATAGTTTACAAGTCTGTCTCACTCCCTTTTTATCTGCTGCTTCCATTTCATGTTCTTTGACTCATTACTTTTAGTCTGTTTTCTGTACAACTTTAAGATTACTTTTCATGCCTTGTGTTTTATCTCTGGTGCCTTCAGAATTTCACAGAGTGTATGTATTCCAGTCAACATTGTCCAAAGCTTTCTCTGTATCTAAAAATGGTATAAACGCAAGTTTACCTTCCTTCAACTTACCTTCTAAGATAATTTTTAGGGTCTGTAGTGCCTTCCATGTTCCTATATAGCTTTGAAACCCAAGCTAACCTTACCCGAGGTCAGCTTCTACCATTGTTTCAATACTTCTATAAATCATTCATGTGAGTATTTATTCAACCAATGGTTCTGTAATATTCATACCTGTCAGTATCTGCCATCTTTGAATTGGAATTATTACAGTCTTCTGGAAGCTGGAGGGAATTTTGCCAGTCTCGTGCATCTTGCACACCAGGTGGAACAATTTTGTCATGACTCGCTCTTTCATGGTTCTCAATAATTCTTAGGGAACATGGTCTATTCCAGGGGTCTGGTTATGACTTACGTCTTTCAGTGCTCTGTCAAATTTTTCTCACAGTATCATCACTCCCACCTCATCTTCTTCTATTTCCTCTTCCCTTTCTATAATATTGTCTTCAAGTTCATTGCTCGTGTATAAATCTTGTATAAATTTATTTCACATTGCAGCTTACCATTTTTTGCTTGGTACTAATTTACCACCTTAGGAAACTAGGTATGTCATTAAGCTACTAAGAACAGCATAGTGTTCTTGTCAGATTTCAAGGCTGAGATTCTAGTTACTAGTCAGTAGAGATTTGATATTATTCTATTTTTCCTATTGTTTGTAGTTGGCTCTTACTTTGGGTGAGGCAATCTTCGACTTCATCACCTACCTGCACAGTTCACACTGTAGGCAGATGAATTACAACAATTTCTACTTTATTTTAATAATTGTTTGATATTTTTTAAACAAATGGATCATATACAGGGTGGTTCATTGAACGTGACTGGGCCAAATATTTCACAAAATAAGCGTCAAATGAAAAAACTACAAAGAACAAAACTTGTCTAGCTTGATAAGGGAGAAACCAGATGGCGCTATGATTGGCCCGCTAGGTGGCGCTCCCATAGGTCAAATGGATATCAACTGCATTTTTTTTTAAATAGGAAGCCCCATTTTTTATTACATATTCGTGTAGTACGTAAAGAAATATGAATGTTTTAATTGGACCACTTTTTTCACTTTGTGATAGATGTCACTGTAATAGTCACAGACATATGGCTCACAATTTTAGATGAAGAGTTGGTAACAGGTAGGTTTTTTAAATTAAAATACAGAACGTAGGTACATTTGAACATTTTATTTCGCTTGTTCCAATGTGATACACGTACCTCTGTGAACTTATCATTTCTGAGAACACATGCTGTTACAGCGTGATTACCTGTAAATACCACATTAATGCAATAAATGCTCAAAATCATGTCCATCAACCTCAATGCATTTGGCAATACATGTAACGACATTCCTCTCAACAGCGAGTAGTTTGCTTCTGTAATGTTTGCACATGCATTGACAATGTGCTGATGCATGTTGTCATGCATTGTTGGTGGATCACGATGGCAAATATCCTTCAACTTTCCCCACAGAAAGAAATCCGGGCACATCAGATCCAGTGAACATGCGGGCCATGGTATGGTGCTTCAACGACCAATCCACCTGTCATGAAATATGCTATTCAATACCGCTTCAACCGCACACAAGCTACGTGCCCGACATCCATCATGTTGGAAGTACATCGCCATTCTCTCATGCAGTGAAACATCTTGCAGTAACATCGGTAGAACATTACATAGGAAATCAGCATACATTCCACCATTTAGATTGCCATCGATAAAATGGGGGCCAATTATCCTTCCTCCCATAATTCCGCACCATACATTAACATGCCAAGGTCGCTGATGTACCACTTGTTGCAGCCATCGTGGATTTTCCAATGCCCATCAGTGCACATTACCGCTGTTGGTGAATGATGCTTCCTCACTAAATAGAACGCGTGCAAAAAATCTGTCATTGTCCCATAATTTCTCTTGTGCCCAGTGGCAGAACTGTACACGATGTTCAAAGTTGTCGCCATGCAATTTCTGGTGCATAGAAATATGGTACGGGTGCGCCCGATGTTGATGTAGCGTTCTCAACACCGACGTTTTTGAGATTCCCAATTCTCGCACAATTTGTCTGTTACTGATGTGCGGATTAGCCACGACAGCAGCTAAAACACCTACTTGGGCATCATCATTTGTTGCAGGATGTGGTTGACGTTTCACATGTGGCTGAACACTTCCTGTTTCCTTAAATAATGTAACTATTCGGCAAATGGTTCGGAGACTTGAATTATGTCATCCAGGATACCGAACAGCATACATAGCATATGCCCGTTGGGCATTTTGATCACAATAGCCATACATCAACACAAAATCAACCTTTTCCGCAATTGGTACACGGTCCATTTTGACATGGGTAATGTATCACGAAGCAAATACCATCTGCACTGATGGAATGTTACATGATACCACATACTTATACGTTTGTGACTATTACAGCGCCATCTATCACAAGGCGGAAAAAGTGGTCTAACTAAAACATTCATATTTCTTTACGTACTACACGAATATGTAATAAAAATGGGGGTTCCTATTTAAAAAGACCCAGTTTATATCCATTTGACCTATAGCAGCGCCATCTAGCGGACCCATGACGAGTTAATGGTTTTACACAGACCACAGTCATTGTTATAGCTTCGAGCATTTTTTCTTCAGACAACATGTTTCTCCAAAGCTGGCTGTCAGTTCACAGAACTTATACATTGCACCCACATAGACACTTCCTCTCACAAAGTTACTGTGACTGCGATCCCAGCACGAAGACATGCATCATCACTTCATCTGGTTCTCCACAGGTACTTAAGATAATAAACCGACACAATAGTGTGCTCTCTTAGATAATGCTTTGTTTTGCCTTTCTTTCACTCACAGATACCATTCATCAGTGAGGCATAAATAGGGATACATGTCACTTTTCTGGAGTAATATGTAACACCACATATCCATCCACTTAGATGTGTGATCTCACTGCACATTTGACCATTATATCTATCTTATATATTAACTTCTTCACCTTATAAATGTCTTTTATTATTTTCATACATCTAATGCATAAACATCTGTAGGTACTGCTACATTCTAAAGTTAATAACTTTCACTGTATAGGTATAATACTTATAAATGAACCAAGATTTACAAGAACTTCTAGAGATAATTGAAATAACTGAAATGTGTGATACTGCCTTCGTTTTCAGTAGTACCTTAACTAAATTTCAGCTACAGATTATGTTAGTCATGTTTTCCAGATTTTTACATTATTCATTGGCCTATATGATAAAACTTTCCATTTCTCCAAAGAGGTCAACAACAGACTAATAATTTTACTCAGTTCTGTGATATAATCTCATGCTTAGAAAATTAGTTGTCCAATGGATTCTACTTTACATGAGATACCAAAAGGCCATGTATTTCAGATAATCTACAGTAGATGAGCTATGTAATTTTTCACAAAAATTGTTTATTCATTAAGTATAAAATTTTTGAGTGCTTGGTACCCCACAGCTTTAAGATATTTATTAAAGCACACATTCTATATGTGTTGAGGTGCACTAGAATTGTTTCTTTACCAAAACTGGTTTTTGGTTTTGTAACACATCATCAGTGGCAACTGATACAGAAGAATAAACAACTGAATGTACATCAACTTCTACAAAATAACAAATATACATATAGTATCAGAAATATAAGTATACTTACGTTATATACCTCCATAGCAATGACATCATGTCAGTTACCAGGATGTGATATAGCATCTGTTCTGTCACACAATATACAGGGTGTCATGTATGTTACTACTATCAAGTCTTCGGTACTGACAATTCTCGATTATGTTTGACATAATTGCCATATTGTGTTAACACAAAACTGATAGGTCAAAGAGTCTACATTTCCTGTCTTTTGTTATTTCTAAGAACATATTTACATATATCTGTGACATGAATTCATATATGTAATTAATTTACAGAGAGCCACTTCAATTGTACTAATTATTTATTCAAGATCTGAAGAAGGGATTTTAAATTCCCAAAACCGGTTGTTGTTTGAATAAATAATTATCATAACTGAAGTGGATATCTTTAAATTAATTATCAGACATCTCAGCTGTGGATGTCCTACATTTCAAATCTTGTGTCATACATGTAAATTACAGTGATTTGACTATTGCTATATGAAGAAAGAATATACAAAAGGTATAAAACTGCAAAATATTCCAACATATCACATCAAATTAGACTATTTTTCATGCAAGACAAAGACTCAAAACCAAAATTATCAGTTAAAACACTGTTGAAATTTTGTATATGTATCTTATTTGTAACTCTGTTTGCTCATCAAGCATTTGTCAAGTTGTTTTGTCATATGAGTGTATATTTAAATCTCTTCTAGAATAGTTAATAATCTGCCTTTTTGGCTTTATGGAGAAAGATGATATTTTTGTTAGAGAGTACAAAAGATGGTGTTGGTATATAATTTCAATTTTTATTTTTTATGGAAAATTCTTAGTTGGAGTTGTCTGTTTGATTTGGTTCATGTTTGGTTGATTTGGATGACTGTAAGAATTTTTAATTTATTTTAAAATAAGGCACTGCAAGTAATTTCTACAGATTCCAGGAGCACTTGTTCAGTTATGACCAGATATCATGGGAACTGTTTGCTCTAGAAGGCAGTGATTTATGTTTATTTACACTAAACATGCTGCTGCATGGGTTGGCTGTATTGTTTGTGGTGATATCACTTTCTATGTCTAGTATAATGCATGGTATCATCCATTTTCTTAAGGCATGCTACACCTTTTGTTGTATATATTTGGAGTTGTTGCTCATTGAGCTGTGTTTTTCTCATTAATATGGCTCCACCAAGGGTGATATTTAAGAAGAGAAAAAATAAGGGAAATTGATTCTCCACAACATGTCTTATTGGAAATTTACATCCAGAGAATAGGGTTAGGGCAAGCAACACTGGATAAAGTTCTTCATCACCAAGTGATTTGAAGAAGAAATTTGTGAATGTTAATGAAGTGTACAATGAATCCGGTGACATTGATATCACTTTAATATTAGGTTTAAGTGTACTAAAACAATGAATCAAACTGCATGCTACAATTTGTGTGGTGGAGAGAGAATAATTTGTGAAAATGTCTTCAAAAGAAATGGCTTAGTTCTTAGTTTGCAAGTCCTTTGTTTGAGTTGTTAGAGTAAGAAAGAATTTTGGAATCTGAGAAATGTAAAAACAATAACATTCTTGAGAGGAATGTTAGTTATTTCCATTGGCTAAAATACATTGGTAAAGACCCTAGGGCTGCAAAACCTTTGTGTGTTTTTATGAATTTGTCATGTCCAATATTAATATTTTCAAGATACACAGGTACTTTAGGGGAAACAGTAAAAATAATTGCAGAAGAATCAATTAAATCTGTAACAGTGGAAACAGTTGAAGAAAAAAATGGTAACAATGATATTTGCATGGCATTTGGAGGATCATGGGAGAAAAGGGGCGATCAATCTAAAAATTCTTATGTAAATGCCAAAAGTATTGATACTGGGAATGTGCTTTATGTTGAAGTATTGCCAGAACATTGCCATGGATGCACAAAGTGGGTACCAATAATGAAAGGAAACAACTGCACGAACACAAATGTCAGAAAAAATGAGGGATCTAATGGAGGAAAAAAAGTGCCTCAGCTGTGAAGATTTTTCAGTGCTCTCAAGAACAATGTGGGGTACACTGTGCTAAATTCATTGGTGATGGTGATTCCAATTCATTCAGATCAAGAATTAATAGCAGAACCTACGACAACCTAAAAATACAAAAATTATAATGTGTCTATCATGTGCAGAAACAAGTATATAACTGACTGCATAAACCAGAATGAGATTTTCACTCTGCAGCAGAGTGTGTGCTGATATGAAACTTCTTGGCAGATTAAAACTGTGTGCTGGACTGAGACTCGAACTCAGGACGTTTGCCTTTCATGGGAAAGTGCTCTGCCCGTGAAAGGCAAAGGTCCCAAGTTTGAGTCTCAGTCCGGCAAACAGTTTTAATCTGTCAGGAAGTTTGACTGCATAAAATCAGGCAGAACTTTTCTAGCAAAAAGCTTGAAGATGGCAAGACTATTAGAGGACATTTGACTGACAAAACAACCAATCCGCTAAGTGAATACTATGGGCAAGCGATTAGAAAGAATATAAACTACCTGAAATGGATGAGAAAAGCAGTATGGGCAATGTTTTTCTACAAGACATCATGTGATGAGAAGCCACTACACAACTTGTGTTCAGCTGACTGGTATAAATACCACAAAGCTTATGTGGCAGGAACCAAATATACCCACATAAATACATCCCTGAAGCTGTTGGAGCAGTAATAAAGGCAGTATATGGATATCTAGCACATCCAGATCTTCTGAAGAAATGCCTCACAAGAAAAACTCAAAATGTAAATGAGTCTTTCAACAATGTTGTAATGGCCAGGGTGCCCAAAAACTATTTGTGGGCTTGAAAACACAGAAGATTGAGATCAATGATGCTGTGATCACCTTCAGTGATGGAATTGCAGACTGACTAAAGGTTCTGAAGCCATCTGAAATAGAGTCTGGCCACAATACAAAAGCAATTCTACAAGAACTGGATAGACAGTGAATCCCCAATGCATAAATTATGGTCAAAAATTCAACAGAAGCAGCAGGATCCCTCAGACAGAGAAGGAGGCAGCTTCTGGTTGACCATCAGGAAGATAAACATTACAAAGCTGTAGAGTTTTAGGCTGTCTTCATTCAATAATGAATTTTCCTTTACTTCAGTTTTCAGGAGCGATATCTGAAAAACTACTTTTTGTAAATGTTACCCATTATTTCAGAAAATAAAGCTCTGAAATTTTTACTTCTTATTGTCAGCAGTCTTATGTTTATGTGGATCTACAATGGTAGAGATAGGATTCATAATTTGATCATTAAAAATATTTTTTTTAAAAATTACATAAATTTTTAAGGCCTTCATTAAAAAATTTGCATCTTGTTTCCTAACAAAGTTAGATGCTTGACAGTAGATCAGTGAGAAAAGAAGTGATTGTATCAAACAATGGGAAAACCAGGGTAGAATGTAACAATACAGGGTGATTCAAAAAGAATACCACAACTTTAGGAATTTAAAACTCTGCAACGACAAAAGGCAGAGCTATGCACTATCTGTCGGCGAATTAAGGGAGCTATAAAGTTTCATTTAGTTGTACATTTGTTCGCTTGAGGCGCTGTTGACTAGGCGTCAGCGTCAGTTGATGCTAAGATGGCGACCGCTCAACAGAAAGCTTTTGTGTTATTGAGTACGGCAGAAGTGAATCGACGACAGTTGTTCAGCGTGCATTTCGAACGAAGTAAGGTGTTAAACCTCCTGATAGGTGGTGTATTAAACGTTGGTATAAACAGTTTACAGAGAATGGGTGTTTGTGCAAAGGGAAAAGTTCTGGACGGCCGAGAACGAGTGATGAAAATGTAGCACGCATCCAGCAAGCATTTGTTCGCAGCCCAGGAAAATCGACTCGCAGAGCTAGCAGAGAGCTGCAAATTCCATAATCAACCACATTGGCACTTATCTGTCTGTAACTACCTGAACGTCAACTACCCGAGGTGATGGATCGGCCGCCAGGCAGCCCGTGACAGAGCACTTCATCACTGGCCTCCAAGAAGCCCTGATCTTACCCCCTGCGATTTTTTCTTATGGGGGTATGTTAAGGATATGGTGTTTCGGTCACCTCTCCCAGCCACCATTGATGATTTGAGACGAGAAATAACAGCAGCTATCCAAACTGTTACGCCTGATTTGCTACAGAGAGTGTGGAACGAGTTGGAGTATCGGGTTGATATTGCTCGAGTGTCTGGAGGGGGCCATATTGAACATCTCTGAACTTGTTTTTGAGTGAAAAAAAACCTTTTTAAATACTCTTTGTAATGATGTATAACAGAAGGTTATATTATGTTTCTTTCATTAAATACACATTTTTAAAGTTGTGGTATTCTTTTTGAATCACCCTGTATTATGAGAAGGAAAGTTGCTACTCACTATATAGCTGAGATGCTGAGTCACAGATAGGCACAACAAAAAGACTTTCACAATTAAAGCTTTTGGCCATTGGCCCTTTGTCAACAATAGACATGCATATGCACACACACACACACACACACACACACACACACACACACACACACACATGACTGCAGTCTCAGGCAACTGAAACCACACTGTGTGTAGCAGCACCAGTGCATGATGGGAGTGGCAACTGGGTGGGGGTAAGGAGGAGGCTGGGGCAGGGAGGTGGAGGGATAGTATGGTGGGGGTGGCAGACAGTGAAGTGCTGCAGGTTAGACGGAGGGCTGGAGAGAGGTGGGGGGGGGGGGGGCGGGGGGCGGGGGGGGGAAGTAGCGAAAAAGGAGAGAAACAAAATGACTAATGACTGAATGTGGTGGTGGAATGATGGCTGTGTAGTCCTGGAATGGGAACAGGGAAGGGGCTGGGTGGGTGAGGACAGTGACTAACAAAGGTTGTGGCCAGGAGAGTTACGAGAATGTAGGAACCTTACACAGCCCTTGCTCCCAATCCCTTACCTCATGGCTCATATCCTTGTAATAGACCTAGATACAAGACCTGTCCCTTACATCCTCCCACAACCACCTACTCCAGTCTGGTCACTAACATCACCTATCCCATCAAGGCAGGGCTAGCTGTGAAACAAGTAATGTTGTCTACAAGGTAAGCTGCAAACACTGTGCTGCATTCTATGTAGGCATGACAACCATCAAGCTGTCAGTCCACATGATTGGCCGCCGAAAAACTGTGGCCAAGAAACAAGTGGACCACCCTATTGCTGAACACGCTGCGAAACATGATATCCTTCATTTCAATGACTGCTTCACAGCCTGTGCCATATGTATCCTTCCCACCAATACCAACAAAAATGTTTTTGTTTTATTGTGATTACAGTCAGCTGTTACTAGTAACATGAAAATACCTGAATCATGAGTGAGAGAATTTGTTGGAAATGGAATTCTTGAAGTTATGTTTCTTTGTAAACTGTATAAACTTTGTGTCTATTATTTTGCCATTCTGAAAGGAACATTCAGTAGAGAATGAGGTTTGTCAGACTATTAGAGCAAATAAAGTATGAAAACGATAAGTTTTATAAATGTAGTGAGATGTCTGAACCATCAATTGTATGTGAAAGATTTCTTGCTTTGAAGTGTATACGGGCTATGTCACCAATGAACAAGGTAAACTATTTTAAGAACTCTTTGTATCTGAGATAGTACATTGATGCAGTTGAGTTAAGTGGAGGCTATGGACAAGTATTTTGTAGGATTTATGGTGCTGTGAAGAGATTTATGAAATTTTTTAGGGGCTACTGAAATGAAAATTTGAGAGTTTTGGTCAGGTATTCTGCAATGTTTATGATGACATTAGGCTGATGACATGTTAGGGATTCAGTTTTGTTCTGTATTATAATTCTACATGGTCATTGTGGCACGGTAGTGTGATTTCTCAGGAAGGAGCATGTTGATGTTACACTATCTACTGAATTTTGGTCTGTGGTTATCTCGATGATTTTTATGCGATGCTTGCAATGGGTCTAACATATTTGTGTTATGTGATATTCAGTTGATAACTTTATTTTGGTAACATGATAATGAGATGAGAAAATTATGAGGATCATGTATGTCAAGTACTGAACATGATGTTATTGGTGTCTATAAACATATACCAACTGAATGTAACTTTGGGAAACTGTGTGACATATTCAATGCATGGGATATTGTTGCTGTTGGAAAACTATTAAGAATATCTCATGGTAGCAATATAATTGAAGTAAACAATGTGAACCTTGCTATTCTGTAATACATTTCTAAGATACCATGACACTTACAAATATCGTGAGATTACTTAAATATATTTCACAAGGAAAGTAGGAATATCTCCTGCTTTTTGCTAATGCTGTGTAAAATATGTTCAATTTGTTCACACTAGAGGATGAAGTCAGTTTTTTTAAATGTAGAGTATTTGTTTAACCTTCTAACCGTGAGTGATTTTCCAATTTTCCATGTAAAATCGTGAAGTATTTTCAGTCAATAATTAGAATAGTTGGGAGGATACAATCATAGGAATGTAACAAGAAAACCAAAAACTTACTTTAAAATTGATTTTTAGTGACATTTAATATAAACAAAGTGAGAATCATGAAAATAGTATTCAACGTTATAAAAACAGATTTAATGCGTTGATAAATTTTCTGAGTGTTTTGTACCTTAAAGCGAGTTTCCACACAAAAGCTTCGAAATATGGTTACAAAACTGCTGTCACAAGGAGGTATATGTGTAAGTATATGAGTGAGACTGGAGAATGTGTAAAATGTGAGTCCCACTGCTTGAGATGGGAAAATAGTGACCTCCAATGTTTCAGAGCAACATGAAAAGATTTGATGGAACAATAGTGGCCTACAATGTTCCAGAACAACAAAAACGTATTTAAGTGGAAAATCATGACTTGAAATGTGCAAACATATGAGAAATTATGTTCAACATGATAACAACAGGCCTTGCAAAATTGTCTGGAAAGAGCTGTCCCTGTTGCCCACAGCTGGAGGGTTAACTGAAGAAAACTAAGTACTATTCATAATACATAAATATTTTTCTATGTTTGTAAAGATTCTTCATTTGTTTCATTTGTCAATGAACAAGAGGTTTCAAGTGTTAATACACTGAGGCGCCAGAGACACTGGTATAGACATGCGTATTCAAATACACAGATACGTAAACAGGCAGAATATGGCGCAGTGGTCGACAACATCTATATAAGACAACAAGTGTCTGGCTCAGTTGTTAGATCAGTTAATGCAGGTACAATGGCAGGTTATCTCCAAGATTTAGGTGAGTTTGAATGTGGTGTTATACTCGGCACATGAGTGATGAGACACAGCATCTCTGAGGTAGCGATAAAGCAGGGACTTTTCTGTATGACCATTTCATGAGTGTACCATGAATATTAGGAATCAGGTAAAACATTCAATCTTTGACATCACTGCAGCCAGAAAAACATCCTGCAAGAATGGGACCAACAACAAGTGAAGAGAATCATTCAACATGACATAAGTACAACCCTCCCACAAATTGCTGCAGATTCCAATGCTGGGCCATCAACAAGTGTCAGTGTGTGAACCATTCCACGAAACATAATGGAAATAGGCTTTTGAAGCCCAAGGCCCACTTGTATACCCTTGGTGACTGACAAAAAGCTTTACGCCTTGCCTGGGCCTGTCTACACTGACATTGGGCTGTTGATGACTGGAAACATACTGTCTGGTCGAACGAGTCTCATTTCAAATTGTATCGAGTGGATGGACGTGTATGAGTATGGAGACAATCTCATGAATCCATGGACCCTGCATGTCAGCAGGGACTGTTCAAGCTGGTGGAGGCTCTGTAATAGTGTGGGGCATGTGCAGTTGGAGTGATATGGAACCCCCAATATATCTATATATGACTCTGACAGTTGCCATGTACATATGCATCCTGTCTGATCACCGGTATCCGTTCATGTCCATTGTGCATTCTGACGGACTTAAGCAATTCCAGCATGACAATGCGACACCCCAAATGTCTAGAATTGCTACAGAGTGACTCCAGGAACACTCTTCCAAGTTTAAACACTTCTGCTAGCTATCAAAGTCCCAAGACATGAACGTTATTGAGTATATCTGGGATGCCTTGCAACATGTTGTTCGGAAGAGTTCTCCACCTCCTCGTACTCTTACAGATTTATGGACAGCCCTGTAGGATTTATGATGTCAATTCCCTCTAGCACTACTGCAGATCTTAGTTGAGTCCATGCTGCATCATGTTGCAGCACTTCTGCATGCACGCGTGGCCCTACACAATATTAGGCACGTGTATAAGTTTCTTTGGTTGTTCAGTGTACTGTTTTACTCTTGAGTCAATGATGCTTGGTACATTTTTATATGTATTTACATTTATAAATGTTTTATTTTGAGAAACCTCTCTACATTTTTATACACATGAAATAATTTTAAATTTCACTAGCTAAGGAATAAATAATTTCCTTCCTTGTTAATACCTAGGGTATCTGTTTGATATAATTATGTAATACTTTAATACAGTGAGGAACCACATGTTAAACATAATATTTTATATCTATGTATGCCAGTCTTCCAACCTAATGCAACCATGAAAATTTTTCAGGTGTGTATGTACAATGAAAAAACAAAAAAAAAAAAAAACTTTATTAAAGAACTAATGGTGATGATCTTATCCCAAATGTGAAAGGGACACAACTTTCAGAAAAAGGAGATTATGAATACAGGGTAATAAAGGGACCTAAAAATGAGTGATAAGTACATTTCTTTTCTCCAATACATTTTGTAAACTATTATTCTTGTTTCCATTAGTTTCTATGGACAAAGAAGCACATTTCATTTTTGTAAGACTGACATATTCTTTCTGTATTGTTTGCTAAAGCAAAAGTGTATGATGACATGAATGTGCTTTCTAGTATAAAATGCGCAACATGAATTAGGCCCACATTAAAGGTTTTCTGTATTTTGTAAATGTTCTAGATGTGATAGTCAAGCCAATCAAAATTTGTCATTTGCTATATGATAACTGTAAATTATGACACATTCTAATTAATGAAACATTTAAGTAAAATGTATTTTTTTGTCTTTCTTTTTTTTGCACTAAAGAGAGCCGTGTCATAATGTATTACGTATGTTTATCTTGTATGTTTAACATTTACATACACCTGTTAACAACAGTTTTATTTATGTCCTTTTTGCTGCCATGTTGCCTTGAATATATCTGTCATTCAACATCATTAGCCTTTGAAAAAGAATATTTTAAAAAATCAATTTTCTGTAATGCATAGTTTTGATTACTATGATTTTAATAATTTTGTTATATATTATTTATAATTAAATACATGTGACTTTAGCATTATATTTGCTTAAAATTTAAGGTTCTTTTGGATTTTTTGAAAAGTTTATGGAAGTCTTTTATTTACCAAACCTAATTTTCAATTATTTCATTTTAATGTTGCTAAAATATTTTCTGCAACTGTTTATTAATTAATATCTTTATCAGTTTTACATTTTTTGTAAGAAACTTCCTACATGGGGAAGAAACTAATTTGCTTAAAATTTTACAAACACATTTTTTCCAAGATATTGGATCGCTAATTTTAATAAAAGCATATGTTTCTCAGAACTGTACAACCTCATGCATATTCTGTGACTGATATTCTGTGATGTGGATATCACAATGAATCAAGGTTTCCAGGAACATCAAGAGATAACAAAATATTGAGTATTACTTTAACTGCCCCTCAGCTACAAATTATGTGATTTATGTTTACCAAATCTTTACAATATACCTTGGTACATTTGGTAAAACTTCCCATTTTACAAACTGGTACAAAACATAGTAATAATTTTGCACATTTCTGTGATATAATCTCACACTAACAAACTTAGTTACCCCATATATTTTACTTTTTCATGAGATACCAAAACACCATGTACTTCAGATAATTGACAACAGATCAATTGTGTAATTTTTCATAAAAATTATTTATTCATCAACTATAAAATTGTTATTGTATACTAGGAACAGTCCTAATTTCTCATTAATGCAATTACAGGACAGAGAAAAAAATAAATATTCATTTCTTACACACAAACTGTAGTTAAATAAACTAAAAATTAAATTTTTAATTTATTTATAGCAAACTATGCTACTGAATTTTTCTTTTCATATTTGTAAACTTTCAAAAATATAGCTTCACTTAAATCAATCACTACTGTAAAACAGGAACTGGAAATATACCAAAATTTGAATCATTGCTATTAGCAGAAAATTATAGAGTGGCAATCATTGCATGATAGTTGTTGAGGTAACATCTACTATGTGACTTATATGTGAAGCTTCTTTTCGTTGTGTCATATAGTTCTTTAGAAACATGTACATGGAAAATTTTCTCGTCGTGTTCACATGAGTGATTTTATTAACAGTATAAAAAGAATTCTTGTTTTGAAGTACTGGAATGGCAATAAGAATCAGATTTGTGAAATAAATTAGTAAATCTTCTGATTGAAGAAAGACTTCTTTACCATGAATCATCAAAACCTGAACCTATCCTTCACTCCTACACATCAAAGAACTGAGCCTCAAATCTGTGACCCCTATACAAATGAGTACAACATATTATGAAGTGTTAGTAACGTCCATGTTTCCAACAATATTAGAAATGGACTGTACTAGCTATGTCTATTGCCAGAAAAGTACATATTTTTTTCATTTCAATACAAATATTTTTAATATATAAAAGAACAAACAGGAAGGGAACATTATATACTAAGATTCTCATTTTTCTTTACTGATTGTTTTGTTATGCTTTACAGACCATAACACATTCATTGTTATTTCTCAGTTGTCATTAATGTAATGTGCCTCTGTCTGGGTACTCATTATTTCATTTTTAGATGAGTGATATTCAGTTTTAATGTTCATTATAGCATATTTCTTGCATTATATCTGTATTTTTTGTTTCATAATACCTGTTGCATACTATACTGTTATCTTCATTATATTTGGCTCTTAATACACCTAGACTAAAGTGGTACCATAATAATACTCTGTTTGAGTAATTTCTTTAAAATAAAACATGTAGCTTTTATGATGATACAACAGATTCTGGCTGTCTCAGCTTTGTACAATCATTTAATAATTTTGTTTTATTAATCACATAGGTGGCATTACTTTCTGAGTACTAAGAATTCATAAGCTTCCTTGCAGTTTGTTTATTGTGATTCTTTTGTACCCTAAATCCCCACTATTTTAACCATACAAACTTAGGCACCTTTTAAGGAAGGCCTAGATTGCTACTCTCTATAAGGTAACACAGTGAGTTTCAGACAGGCACAATGAAAAGGCTGTTACACATTAAACTTTCAGCCAAAGCCTTCATCAGAAAAGAAAAACTCATACACATTCACACAGACAGGCACACCTCATACATGCATGACTACTGTCTCTGGATGCTTGGGCCAGACTGAAACTGAAATGCACTGAACAGGTGCAAGATTCTGTAGTGGAGAAGGGAACTGGGAGGGATAGCAGGGTACAGGTGGGGGAAGAAGAAACAGCACTGCCTGGTCGAACATGCAGAGCTAGAGGTGGCAAACAAGATTGCGTGGTGCAGCATCAGGAGGCTATGGAGGAGGGATGGAATGGAAAAAAGGGAGCAGAAAGGAGAACAGCAGAGAAAGGGAAAGCTCGGTGAGTGAATTGGCAGAGGTAGTGCACAGTGAATGTGAGCTGGGAGGAGGTGATAAAATGGAGGGGGTGGAATTGTTGGGTGGAGAGTGTGGGGACAGTAGGTTACCACAGGTTGAGGCAAGGCTGCTTTTGGAAGAGAAGATTGTGTTGTAAGGATAACCCCCAACTGTACAGTTCAGGAAAGCTCATTGTGCAGTGCTCTCTGCCAATGCACCCTTCTCTACTCTTCGCCTTTCTGCTCACTTTTTTCCCATCCCTCCCTTTTCCACATCCTCCCCATGCTGCACTGGGTAGCTTGTCTGACACCTCTAGTCTGTGCATGCTCCACCAGGTAGCACTGTTTCCTCTTCCCCCACTGTAGTTATTTCTAAACTGTCCAAAAAATCATTTGTATATTTATCCCACCAATTCAGCTGTAGCTGTGTACTAAATTTACAAAGCTTCTCCCACACACATTGTTCATGAACAAATAACAGAGAACTCACCATTTTACTGAACCATTTTTTCCAACTAGATTATTGATATGTTCTTCCAATTGTTGTTGTTAAAGTGGAACATGAAATGTCTATTTCACCTGAAGCTGTACATTGCTTTTAAATATTAAATCTAACACTAGGTAGCATCTAAAATATATTTCAGATTTGTACTTAATTTTCTAGGGTGTTCACTTTTTTCACTTATAACTAAATCAGACTGTTCAGCTGTGTGACAAAAGTAATTCCCTTTTCATATTTAATATTGTGGATTCTACTTATAATAAATTTTTGTTTATCTCTACATATCTCTGTTGTGATTCATGAATTATTTCATCTAACATATTGGTTTGTCACTCTGTTTTTGCATTTGTTGTATCTGATTTTGGTGTTTAATTGATTAACTACCTGAGAATTTATTTCAGCAAGAGGTTTTTTCCAAATGTAAAATCTTGAGCTTTTATTTTAGCTCTGGTTTGCTGTATCTTATCAGTAACTGTATCTAATTTTGGATTCAAATTAATACCAAACTATTCCACATTTATATGTAAATGACGCTTTTCAGCTTTTAGATCTGTACAAAAGTCAGAAAAGGCTTGTAAAATTACTTGTTTAATTCTCTTCAACTTTTCCTAGTAATATCAACACACAATCAAAATTTAACAATAAGTGCATAACACCTAACCAGTTCACAAGAGTTATTAACACTTTCTTAGAAAAATTCCATTAAAACACAACTCAGTCTTCACTTAACACACAATGTGACCAAAAGAAATTCAAGAAAGTATATTGGTGTAAATACAGCTCAACAGACTCTGTAATGCAGCATTGTAATGCTGAATACACCTAGTGACACAATTTTATTTATTAGTACTTTTTAATTATAAGCATCTAAAGTAATACCTGTCTCAAGAAGCAACAAAATATTTATTGTAACATTAGATTGGTTTATCAGTCTGTATATAGTTCTAGAATTTACAAGTCACACATGTCACAATCTTTGATTGTATGAGCATGATATGTGATAACAAAAATTTTATTTTATTTGATTTGGTGACATTGTGTAGTTGTACAATTTAGAGCAACTGCTGCTCATACTGCTGTGTAGTCGCCAGTTGCCCATTAAGAACTGTTCTCTCTCTAACAGCTGCTGGCCAAGGGCAACCACAATATTTCATAATATATCTGCACTCAGAATGGTTTACTCTTCTTATATAATGCCAGATTCCAACGGTTCTTAGGAGTGTCACAATTTTGGACTCTCTTCCAGCAATATTTTGCACACTATGTGCTCACAATTACCCGAGTGTAGTGTTCCTGTGGGATTAGAGAGTTAAATTTGACTTACTTCAATCAGTGAAGATAAGATATTATTCTGCTTATTCTTGTCTTCATAGTTGACTGTTACCTCATGTACAGCAATTCACGGGCACTCATGGCTGGAAAGTTAGGAGAAGAGCTAGCAGGAGAGAAAAATATACCTATATTTACACGCGCTTATCTTAATAATTTAATGTGTCTGTTTCTTGTACACCAAATCCATCCTTTGATCCTTTAAGGCTGTAAACTGATTGGTGATGTCTTCATACAACTGCTGTATTTATATTAACTGCAGTAGAAGCCCACTCTTAATTTAAATATTCACTACAGAAGGAAAGTCTCTCTCCTGAAATTGCAATCCTCAGCTATGTTTTTATACATTTTAGGCAAGAAAAGTTTGTTCCATAGATACTCTGGTAGAAGAGTTAGAAAGAATAAAGCATAACAGCTTTAAGTATCTGTAAAAATGATCTTATCCTCATTAAGCATTTCTAACATCTTCCTGGTGGAAATCTTTCTGTACTTCTCATTGGCATACAAAACAGAGAGTTTGTTTCCTATGAATTATGTCTTGGAGAATACAGTCTCCAAGAAATTTTTGCAAGTTTTCAAATGCACTGGAAGGAATGTATATGTGGTATTATTCAAATTTTGTGCTATCAGCAAAGCAAACAAACTAATTTCTTTTCCAAATTGCAAAATCTCTTACCCATTTCCATCAAAACATGATCCCAAATTTCTTAATGCAAGCTTGATACATTTGAACACATTCATCTTGAGAGAGGGACCTCTACTCTGGCGAGAGGCTTGTCTGCCACTCTGCTGGCTTTTTGGAAGATGATTGAAAAATACTGATGGTTTCTCTTGTTCCTTAGCATACCACAAGTAGTCCTTACTTGAAATATACAGTAAATAATGTCCAGTGGCCTCTTCTACAAAACATCAAACAGTATATCTGTCAAACAAAACATGTCACAAAACACTACTGCCAGAAATGTACATTCAAAATTGTTCATGTTATTCAGAAAACCTCTGCCAAATTGAATAGAATATCATGAGACTGTTCACACTAAACTATGGCTTCAAAAACATCTTTCACCTTTTTCTAGTCATCCACAATTATTCACAATAATTTCAAGCTAGAACTCCAACTGACAGGTGTTACGATTGGAATGTGTGGTGCCAATGTGGAATTAATTGCATAAGTTCTCTCTGCTGAGGGATGGAAAAAAGTAGGAATTCCAGTAATAGAAGAAAACAAGATATGACAGTTTTATATTTTTTTGCAACTCTGTTGCAAGACTAGATATATTTAGTGTTCCAAACGGTGTAAAAATACTACAAGAGGAGCTTTGTCATTAATTTTTTTCTAGAGTCCATTTAAATAGCCAGTCCTCCTGCTTGTACCATCATAACACAAATCTACTAATTTGCACTCGCAGTCAAATGGTCCCTAGATGCTGTCCAATAAAACAAATGTTCAGTCAACACTTACTTAACACAAAGCTAAGAGTTACTCCACTATAGATTCTTTAGCATTAACAAACCACATTATTACAGAACCCTGTGATACCTGTGTAAAACTTGTTGTATAATCTACCTGGACAGAAAAAAATCCAGCAGTTTCCAATTCAGTTTTTACAACATCACTGATGTAGTCTGAAATACAATTGATTAGTTCATTTTGTATACTACTTGATTCAGCACCAAACACATTGTATATCTTGGTCCAGTATTTCTCCAGGACTATTTGATAACAGTAACATGGATGTACCCCCTTACAGACAAACTCAAGCAGGTGACATCATGTATGCTATAGCAGTCATACAGTTATACTTGGCCCATGGCTACACCTGTGAGGTCAAGCTGCAAGAGAGAAAGGCTACTTCACTTTGCCCATTCAGAATTGCAAACTTACTGCTACAAGAGAGTTCCGTGTAGTACAAAACAGGGAAATATGTTTGGAATAAAAAGCTAGCATACATGGTAGGATAAATAAGTTTATTAAAGTGAGGCAAGAAGAAACTAGTGGTGAAGTGCCACTTCACCTATAATCCCTGAAAAGCCAACCCTGCAGCAATCTAGGACTTCTTCAGCTGCTTGCACAATTTATGCTGGAAGGAAGTCAGGCATTGAAGAATGATGGTTCAGAATGCTGGTTCAGAATGACAAATTAAATAATTTGTTTTATACAGATTACAGATGTTGTTGTTATCTTCCAGCATTTATTCTTGGGGTTACATGCTTCTTCAGTGTAGGCCAGTGACTCACAGAGCTTACACTACCCACCCATGAGGTACTGGCTCTCGTCAGGTGAGACACTGACTTTAGATCAAATTCATAATTCAAAAAGACAATATTAAAGGAAATTAAACTGATGGAGATTCCCAGATGACATTACAGTAATAAAGGGAAAACTGAAGTCAACACGCCTTTTAAGAATACTGAGGAAGTTAAAAACTAAATAAATTAGTTTTTAATTTGTTTGTTTTCAAGGTCTTAGTTGTTGGAAAGAAATGGATTTTTTTTTTGTCAGAACACCATATTTATTTATTTGCCTATGATGCCATGTTGAAAAGTGACAACGGCCTTGCCACAGTGGATACACCGGTTCCCGTGAGATCACCAAAGTTAAGCGCTGTCGGCCGTGGTCGGCACTTGGTTCCGGGCTGCCGTGCACTGTCGCCATTTTTCGGGGTGCACTCACCTCGTGATGCCCATTGAGGAGCTACTCGACTGAATAGTAGCAGCTTTGGTCAAGAATACCATCTTATGACCGGGAGAACGGTGTGCTGACCCCACGCCCCTCCTATCCGCATCCTCCACTGAGGATGACATGGTGGTCGGGTGGTCCCGGTAGGCCACTCATGGCCTGAAGATGGAGAGTGCATGTTGAAAAGTAAGGCCTCCAAATTTTTTATTTGAAAACTCTTAAACCTTTTTAAATAAAACAGACGTTATTAACATTCTACTTATTTATTCTTCTGGAGTACTTGCAGCCCTCTGCTGCTAAAGGGCTCCAAATTGTAGTGTGTAACATGGTGGTGTGTAAGGCAACTATGTCACTGCATGAGAAACAGCATGCTGTAATCAAATTTCAAATTCAAAGATTTTTCCCACACATGGATTACCCTCTCCTTCAGTATGATAATGCCTGACCACATACAAGTGCTGCAACATTTACAACAATCTGATGCCTCAGATTCACTGTCATTGATCATCCTCTATGCATTCCTAACTTGGCCCCATCTGATTTTCATCTGTTTCCAAAACTCAAAGAATGCCTTTAAGGACTCCACTTTGATAGTGATGAAGTGGTGCAAGCAGAAGTGGGGTTGTGGCTACATGAAGAGACTCAAACACTCTACAGTGTTAGAATCAACAAACTGGTCTATCGTTGAGAGAAATATGTTCATAGCCAGGGAGACTATGTTGAGAAATGTATATGTAGGCATGAAGAATAAAGATGTAGAATGTTGATAAAGTTTGTTTTATTTAAAAAAACTTTAAGAATTTTCACATAAAAAATTCAGAGGCATTACTTTTCAGCATAGCTTTGTAGTAAGCGCCATGTGACAGTGTGAGCAATAGCTATTTGGTATGGAAAGAATCAATAGATATTTTACAGAATGCTGAATAGAAAAATTATAAATGAAAGAATTAATGAAACACAAACAGTTTGTGACAGACTATACAAATAAATAATACACTACATAGAAAATTTCTCAGCTACTATGAGTAATTCTGTACAGAATTAGAGTGTGCAACAAGGAAACATTTCAATCTGGATTTGCATATCACACAGTTTTTGACTTCTGGTTGAAGCCCACTGAAAATGAAACTTGTTGAAGAGTGAACATGTTTCTCTACAATGCTTAAGTAAATGTTAGATGAGGGCATATTGATTTTTCGTCTAGTGTTCAGTGCAGTTTCTTCTGAGTGACTTGTTATTGTCAACAATAAATTCCTTGATGGGATACAGGTACAAGGATGGGACAGTCATAATTTCAAGACACCTGAACAATGGCCTATATGAAATTCACCAACTGACACCACAAATCAGTCTGACTGTCCATTTCTGAGTTAAGAATATTCTTGGTGAGTGCATATAGTCACGCCAAAATATATCATCATAAGCCTGCAAGACACTAGAGGGAAAGTAAACATAGTAAAGAAGCCTTTGGGTTACAGTGTCAGGCACAATGGTGATCATTCTTAAAGTGAAGATAGCAGCATACAGTTTCTGCCCAAGAACTTGATTGTAATGCTGTCTTCCAATTACCCTCAGTCCTAAGACTTCAAAAAATGGTTGACTTCACTGACTGTTTCACCAGCTTGGGACAATAAATTTTGCTTCTACAAGAGTTTCACACCAGCAACCTGTACCCACTGCATTTTGTTGCTATCAAGTGTTAATCTGCTCTGAAAGCCAAGCGCTGATGATATTCAAGACCTTGTTCACTGCATCATTTATATATAAACCCCTCTAACAATAATAATTAATGTACCTTTCAGATCTGACTGTTTTCCTGAACACCTGAAACAGGCAAAAGTAATACCAATACTAAAAAATGGTGATCCAGAAAATGGAGAAAACCACAGACCAATTTCTTTGTTATCTATTATTTCCAAAACAATAGAAACCATAATGAAGAAAAAATTAATGAAATATGTGAATAAATACAACCTTCTAGGCAATGAACAATTCGGTTTCAGGCTCACAAGAAGTACACAGTCAGCTACATCACAGTTTACTAAAGTTGTACTTGAAGCACTAGAGAAGGGTGAGATTGCAACAGGCATTTTCTTGGATCTATCAAAGGCACTTGACACAGTTGACCACAGCATTTTACAAGACAAATTAGAAATATTAGGAATAAAGTGTGCAGCACAGAGTTGGTTTAAGTCATATTTGGAGAACTGGGTGTAAAGTGTTGAAATCTCACATATTTCTAAAATGCTAGTAGTAAAACACTTATCATATCTGAAATATATTAATGTAGGTGTCCCACATGGAAGTGTATTGTGCCCAATTCTCTTCATTATATAAAATGATTTCCTGCAGTGTGTCAGGTAAGGGGAAAAAATACTATTTGCTGATGACAGCACCATAATGATTACAGACAAAAATTTAACTCATTTAGCAGAAAAGGCAAGTGAATTTCTCAGGGACATCCACAACTGGTCATTAAGGAATAGAGTAACTTTAAATGCAAAAAAGACAAACTGTATAAATTTCTGACTAAATAAAAAAACCCATGATACTGTGTTAAATGTAAATAAAGATGTACTAGGTTGTCTAACTGATGGCAAATTCTTGGTGATGAAAGTAGATTATCAGTTTAAATGGACAGAAAATGTGAGAATTTTGACAAAGAAGCTATCCTCAGCATGTTATGCCCTGCAAAACCTTGCACCTGTGTGCAGCATTTCATGCCACAATGTAGTCTATTTTGGATATATGCATTCAATCCTTAGTTATGGGCTAATGTTTTGGGGAATAAGTGCTGGGAACATACAGACTATTTCAACATACAGAAAATAGCTGTATGAATAGTAACAAATAGCTGTAACAGGGCACACTGTAGAGATGTATTCAAAAAGCTAGAAATTCTGGCAGTTCCATGTGAAAAAATCTATCAAAACATCATGCATATAAGAAAAGATCTTAATCCGTACATCACAAACAGCACAATACATGACCATGGAACCAAATCCATACAGTATGTACATCTTAACAGAAGAAACAAGTCAAAAACTCAGACTGCCACAAGAAATAAAAGATGCAAATGATTCCCATACCTTTAGCCAAAGCCTAAAAAATATATACTGAATAATAACTACTACACTGTAAATGAATATTTAAAATAATTACACATTGTAATTTAATGTTCATAATCATTGCACTATGTAATAATTATGTGATATAATTAGAAAAGTGGAACTAACAAAAATACTGTGTTTATATGAATAAGAAATATTGTATAAATATTTGATGACATCCATACAATGTATATTGTTCTACGGATGAATAAGTAAATAAATAAATAAATTACATTGCATATTTTCCACAATAGCAATAGCGTCATCTGCAAAAAGAAATATTCTTGGATCATCTGTCATGTTTAGTGGCAGGTAATTGAAATGTATCAATATTAAAACCTCTTTCCTATTTGTTGACACTGGATGACAATCTTCTGCTTTCTACTTGGCAGATATGAAGTGTAAGCCATTTTCCTAATTCAGCAGTGTTCCAACTTAGTAATATGTAGAAGTATTGCATGGTCCATTCAATCAAATGCTTTTCTTGAATTGAAGAAAATATCCGCTGACTTCAGCCTATCATTTAGCCCTGATAGTGCAATAAATTACATGCTCTGTGAATACTGCTTCCTTGAAACCCAATCATGAGTCTAACAGCAAATTGTATTTCCTGCGACACACTGCCACTCTCTTACATACTGCTTTCCCAAAAGCTTTTGACAGTAATGGTGACAAAGAAACTGCCCAATAATTGTATTTCACCTTTTTTACAAAGTGGGTCCACTATTTCAATCTGTAAGAAAATTGACCAATACCTGAAAGACATGTTGCACAGGAGACTGTGTGTAGAACTATTGTTTGATGAACTGATCTTCATAATCATACTTGAAATTTCATCATTCTCATGATTTAGTAATCTGGTGGATCACTAACAGCCCGCATCTTGTGGTCGTGCGGTAGCGTTCTCGCTTCCCACGCCCGGGTTCCCGGGTTCGATTCCCGGCGGGGTCAGGGATTTTCTCTACCTCGTGATGGCTGGGTGTTGTGTGCTGTCCTTAGGTTCGTTAGGTTTAAGTAGTTCTAAGTTCTAGGGGACTTATGACCACAGCAGTTGAGTCCCATAGTGCTCAGAGCCATTTGAACCATTTGATCACTAACATTTTCATTCTCATACAGCGTATGTGTAATACATTGAGCTCCCACATTCTGCCCTGCTATTTCTTTCACAACTGACCATATAGCTTTAAATTTTCTGTAAGAGGTATTTATTCTTTTGGTGCAATGCATTGCTTTAGCAGTTGTGGTGAAGCACACTGGGATATTTTTGCTTCTTCTCTTGTTTTGCCATCTGCCTCCTTAAATTCATTTTTTTAACTAATTAGCATTAACATACGTGAGTATAATCTGCATTTTCATAATAGAGAAAGGTTGACCCTCAGTTTTAAAGAATATAGCACCAGATCTAATTTTGTGCTTAGTTTTAGGTACATAATTCATTTTCTAATTTATTTTGACTATTACTAGTTATTATCTTTTGTTATAGGATGAAATCAGTAATTGTTTTGTGACTTAAATTCTATTGTTGACATATAAACAAATATACATTCTGTACTAATGATAAACATTTGGGAGACGAAATGCTAGTAATCTTAAAGTATCTGTTTGGCTCTCATCAAAAACATGTTAGCAAAGCCAGCCCTTAATTACTTCCAAAGTAATTAACAGTTTTGCCCAAAGTATTGTTTGCATACATATATTTGTTAATTTCAAGATTTAAACAAATAATTCAGACTAACTCTTGTAGCAGAAGAAACTTAAAAAGACGGAATTTTTTGATGTATTCATTTAATTTAATGAGTTAAGTTTTAATTGTAAGTTCTTTAAATTTAACTTTGAACAATGTGAAGTTTCAGTACCTATTATTGTGAGGATATATAAGGGCCTGATTTTTGGTCAAGAGACAGTCAGTCCATGGCTGAGTTTCAGACGTGGTACCTGTGAGGCCGTGAGTAAAAACAATGACATTGTCTGTTTCCATACGTACCTGTTTATTCTTCAAAAACTGTAAACATTGAGATTAGGGTTTTACTGTTCATAGATGTTCAAACAGTAAACTACTGTAGCAGTATGTGGATGTTCACCTGAAAACTATTAATGAGGCTTATTGAAAGTTAAACAATAGTGCACTGGCCATATTAAATGTGTACATGGGGGGGTTGTGAAAAGTGAAAGTAAAAGACTGTGAAACGCAATTGTGTGTCTGTCGGCTACATCATTTACAGTAGACAGTACTGTATGTCCACCCCCTATTTTTTCAGCCTGTACATCGTCACTGAGGACAACAAACGAAGAAACAAAGTAGGCGAACCACTACACAGTCTGATGATATTCCTCAGCACTTTGTAGCATTTTTTGTAGTGAAATTCTATTTCCTGGCTGTGATAGTCCTACGTATTATGATAAAGCTCCCAATTCCTTCTACATGATATTCTAATGTCATTAGTTATTGAAACTGTTTGCTTTTAGTACTGCACGATTGCCTGCAGTTTTAATTGGAAAGAGCTGTCAAAGGACTTGATAAAGTTTTGACAAAATATGTTACATATATTGTTGAAGTTGTCTGTATTGTAGACTTCTCGTAAACTTTCCTCCTGAGACTGGTTTCAAATGTCCGCATTGCAAGTAGACTCATATCTCTAAATCTTTTGTTCACTACTTTTTGATATGACTCAGGCTTGATTCCTTTCAGTATTAACACCTGAGCATCATGATACGAGACACTGTGTGCTTCAATAACAGAAAAACCTATGAAGACATTGTCTGAGAATTTTGATATTTCTCAGACTATAGTTAGAAAGTAAACAGTCTGTACCAGGTTGTGAGATTCAAGTAAGTCGATTAACATTTGCTTAGCTGGAGAATCAATCAGAAAGTTTATATTGAAATTCCCATACAAAATCAACTTCAAGTCTTTCTTAAGAATTGATCTAAATGCAACATCAAGCCTGGAGGGGAAAACACTGTAGTCTGAACTTGGGGATCTGTAGAGGCCTATAATGAAAAGATCTTCCTATGAAAATTCAAACTATCTTGCGCAACCTTCCAATATTTTGTACAATGTTTTGCTATGCCAATTCTTTTGACTGAAACATTACACTTGGCATAAATGGCCACACATCCCTTCCATAACAAATTCCTTGCATAGAAATCAGATAATGTGTACCCCTCCAAAGGAAAACAGGATTCTTGCACTTCCATATCAGTTCACATGTAGGTGCGAGCAAAGTAACTATGTCCTGTGCATTGTATTCATTATTTTAGCAAGTGCTGTACTGAATTTTAGCCCTTAACTAATGTGGGTGTTGATGGGACCGCAGTTACTATGGAGGGGTCTCTCAGGCTGCATTTTTATTTTTTACATACAAAAGCAGGATTTTGCTGAATATATATTTTCATGACTTCTCAGCATTCATTACACTTAACTTGCAGTGTTAATTGACTAATTCTACTGATAAGTCACCTATAACATTTCTCCGTGTGTTTTCAATAGGTTTCACCAATCGAAAAACAGCCTGTGTGGGAACACTCCGACCTTTCTTGTAGTTCGAAAGAGTGTGACCATTGCTGCCTTTTCCAGAATAAATGTACACATTGTACAAGTAATTTGTGTGAGCATTAGCCAAGCACTGAATTTTCAAGCTGTAGTTTTCCGGTTTTTGTGGCATATACATTCTAAAACCACACCTTCCTCAGTAAACTACAAGCATTGCATTGACACACTGGTGTTCCTACAGGTGGCAACGTTGACTGTTTTTGATGAAATGCAAAAATATTTGTGAAGTTGCTGTTGAATTATCTACTTTCTTTCTCTCCTCCCGATCATCTGGGTTGGGAAATTTCATCTCAAATCATACACATCAAGAGTGAATGTGTCACATCACTATTTCAGTTTGCTGAAAAAATATGTGTTGAAGTTCCACATGACACATCTCCAAAACTACAATATTTTGATTTTCTGGTGATTTTTTTTAAATGCTACAAGTCTCTCTAAATGAGGGTATTTGTGAAAATATCATAACAAAAGGGAAAATTGAAAAATTGTAACAAAGAAACTAAAAAGTGAGAGATCTGAATTTATTTTCAATAAATACTTTGTCCCCAATACTATGAGACATACACACTTCTGAGCTTTTTTCTTTTTTGGAAAAATAAACTATGAAAATTTGTAACTTTTTGTGAATTTCAAAATTATGTTTTGAAAATATAAATAGTCACTGGATGTTAACTGTCTTAGTAAATGATAAAGTGGAAGGGCTGCTGACTGTCAACTATGACATTAATGCATGAAATTCTTAAACTGTCAAAATATTTGCAGATAAAGATGAAAGAATCTGAATTTATTTAGAAATTATTTTCTCCAAAATCCCCATCCTAAATGTTCTAAAAATTTCATGGTATGTTAGTTGGTCATTGTACTCAGGGAATGTACAATCAGAGTGGGTAATACCTGTTTATTCAAAATATGAGAAATTGTTTGGTAAACCTAGCTCTACTCTCAGGGTCAAAAATCATGTACAATTAAATATATAAAGTGATCTTAGCGTTACAAGAAACTAGATTCACGGATGAAAATACAATAGACTATGGAAACTATCGCATCTTCAAGAGCAAGACTGACAAACGAATTGCCAATGGTACGCCACTCCTGGGCATGGCATTTGCGGTGCACAGAAATATATTAGGCTCAATTAGAGAGGTCTCTTCCATAAATAATCGCCTCATGACCATGCGTATCCAGTGCGCCAACAAGAAATACACATTGATAAATGTTCATGCACCCACAAACATAGACAACAAAAAACGCCAACTACAAACTGAAAAATTCTGGACTAAACTTGAAGATGTCATGACCAAAATTCCCCGGGATGATATCAAAATCTTAATGGGAGATTTCAATGCACAAATTGGCAGAGAGAAAGAACACCAAAAAACTATAGGAAAATATCCAGCACACAGATTCACCAACAGAAACGGACTGAGATTTATTGAACTATGCCAACAAAATAATCTAAAAATAATGTCTACATCTTTGAGAAAAAAACCTAGAAAACAAAAGACCTGGAGGTCCCCCATACAAGAGATCGGCGAATATCAGATTGACCACATTGCCACCTCCTATTTCGTACAGAAAGAGATCCATGATGTCCAAGTCCGCAGAGGGGCGAACATTGACTCAGACCACTACTTAACACGCATTAAAGTGAAATTCACCCCAAAAAAATTCTATCCGAAGAAAACACACATGATGAAATTTGACACACGAACAATCAAAGAAACCAATCTGAAAGAGGAGTGGGAAAAGGAACCAGCTGACTCTTGGGAAAAATTTCGAACAAAAATTACAAAGAAGGCAAAAGAACTGATCCCCTGAAAAAGAACACAAAACACCCCTGGTGAGACTCTGGATGTGAAAAAGCGCTGGAAGAAAGAAAGAAAGCCTTTCTGAAGTATAACAGTAAAAAATCCCCAGAAAATCTAGATCACTTCCACAACACCAGAAGACCAGTGGCAAAAACAATCAGACAAGTCAACAGGAAGTACCTCAAGGAACAGTGTGAGTCTATTGAAGAAAATTTCCGTAACTATAATGTACGAGACTTCTATAAGACCTTTGCTGGGAGAATCAATGGATACGGCTCACGAAATCTATGTTTCAGAAAACCAGATGGAAAACTAGCGCTCACAAATCGGAAAAATTGTGAGGAGCTGGCGAGATACTTTTCCGGACTCCTCAATTGCCCTGAACCTTCTTCAAGGTTCCCTCAAGAAACTGCTGTCTACACAAATCCAGAATCCCCACCACCTACACTAGAGGAGATCCAAAGACATATTCATAGACTGAAAAACAACAAGGCATCCGGAGAAGATAATATCACTGCAGAACTACTTAAAAATCTTGGACCAAATTCCCTCAAAGAACTCACTCAAATCATCACAGACATTTGGCAGACAGAAAAACTACCAGAAGATTGGAAATGCGCCCTAATTCATCCACTGCATAAAAAGGGAGACATGGCAGATATAAACAACTATCGAGGAATCTCCCATCTCCAAGTCACTTATAAAATCCTCTCAGCTTGTCTTCTTCAACGAACACAAGAACAACTCGAACACAGTATTGGTGAATACCAAGCTGGCTTTCGCCCTCACCGATCCTGTGCAGAACAAATTTTCAATTTGAAGACAACACTAAAATACAAAGCAGTCAGAAACAGTCCGATCATTTGTTCCTTTGTTGATTTCGCAAAGGCTTATGATTCAATCGATAGGCAATCTCTCTTTATTAACCTTGAGGAGCTAGGACTCGATCCGAAAACCCTAAACCCTATCAAAGAAACGCTCACAAACACAACTTCTAAGATAAAATTCCTGGGTGAAATATCAGAGCCCTTCCTGATCAAAACCGGCGTCAGACAAGGTGACGGCTTGTCTCCACTCCTCTTCAGCCTTGTCTTAGACAAAGTCATCCGAGAATGGGAAAAAGAACTGAAGAATCAAAATTACTGGAAGCCTATACAACTAGGAAGATCGAAAGATGGTATTAAAATTTCATGCTTGGCATTTGCAGATGACGTGGCCATTCTAGCAGAAAACGAGACGACAGCAATTAAACAGATAGACATTCTCAAAGAATGCGCCGAAAAAGTTGGGCTACAAATTTCCTTCCAAAAAACCAAATTCATCTGCTCAAAATTTGAAACTCAAAAACTGACTACAAAATATAGACAAATTGAGAGAGTTCCATTCTTTAAATACTTAGGCGAGGTCCTAGAACCCACAGGGGGAGAGAAAACTGCACAAAAAGTTCGACTGCAAAAACTGAAAAGAGCATACTGGAAAACCCACAACATCTACAATAAAAAGTGTCTCTCCATTCACTCAAAAATACGACACTACAACACAGTAATCAAGCCCGAAGCACTATATACCAGCGAAACACTCACACTCCATAGAAAAGGCGACCTGGAAGGCATCTTGAAAGAGGAACGCAAAATTATCAGAAAGATTCTTGGCCCAAAAAGAACTGAAGATGGATACAGGTTACAGTCTCGGAAAACTACAGAAAAATTATCTAACCTCGCCGCAGACATCCGGAAAAGAAGACTAAAATTTTACGGTCATATCCACAGACTCCCAACACCCAGACTCTCCCACAAAATTTTAATATACATTGAAAAATTGAAAACCATACCCTGGATAAAAGAAACCAAAACGGATCTAGCAAATGCACAAATAAATTCCTCAGAAGTTATAAACAGAAATGTATACAGGCAAAAAATCAATAGTTGGAAAGTACAGCCCGAGAATGAAGTTTGCAAGAGACAGGGGACAAAATGGACAGAGGAAAGAAAGAGAATTCATGGGGAAAGAATGAGAGAAGTTTGGAGAATTAAAAAATTGAATCGGAAAAGCTTTGCGTGATCCGTATGGGTCCAATCGCACATAATAATAATAATAGAAAGTGATCACTGATTTTAAGTAAATGTCATGCAAAATGGGTATTTATGAATCAAAATAATTACTTTACAACACTATAAGTGCTTGGGAAAACAATTCATAACTTTGTTCGAAAGCATGAGATACACGGAAAATTTATACCCATTTTCTTTTTATGATATTATTCACAAATTATTATTGTCTTCCATCATGATTTTGCTTCATGACTTCCCGTGAATTAAAATTGCTTATAATGTAACAATCAACACTGCACTGTTGAAAAGAGTTCAATTGTTTCTTTCATCTGCTTCTCATTGAATTTGTATAACTGAGCTGAATTTGTCCATGGAGAAGGATGATCCAACAAGAACAGTACTGGGAAATGGGAACTGCACACTAATCTTTTGATGATGGTCATTTGAAAGCATTATCAAAGCCTTGAGGTGTCATTAAGGAGACGGTTATATCTTGCAGTTCATGAGAGACACTTATTATCTGTCCTAATCCACCACTGATCATAATTTTGTTGTAAATTAATGACATATTCAGAAGAATGTGTCTTGTGTATTGTACAAATAACTTTAATCATTACTGTTTCTTTGTACATGTGCAGTGTACCATTCGATGTAGAATAAAGCTATTATTATTATTATTATTATTATTATACACACAAGAAATGAAGTCTTCTAATGAATACTGTGGTCTCTGCATTTCACAGACAGTATCACGCTGCCTTTCATGGAGGGCCGTTCTTGCAATTATGTGCCACTCCAGGATGAGACCCAGTATTGAATTGCTAGATTTCCTACCACAGGCTTTATAGCAGACCACTCTTCTCTCTAGTTTAAACAGAATTCCCTTAAAGTATTTTCATTTAGAATTAATAGTTTCATGTTTGTTACTAATGTTGATATGGTTTGTACAAATCTGGTAGCATCTCATAGCATCAACAGCTTCATGATGGAGATTAAATTTAGTTGCAAAGATGTTTACAGAGACCTCCTACCCAATCACATGCACTTTTTCCATGACCTGTTGCTGAAAATATCTTGTCTTAATTCCTGTACTACAGTGTTGACCAAGATCATAAAGGTGAAAACGGTTTTTAAAATGAGATGATGCACCATAACCCATGTACACATGTTTATGAAATGCATCTAGATGCTATGTCATCAATTATCATGCTGACAGTGTAGCATGCATGTGCACTGTCATGAATGAGGTCATCACTGACAATAGCAAAATAGTATGATGTTCCAAGGAAGTGAGCAACATATGTGAATATTGATACCTGCAATGTGTGCCAGTAGTAACTCTGAATTTCGTTCTGCAAAGCAACAGACCAGTCCTCAGTAAAATTGAAATGAGGAACTAATGTGTCAGTATGCTGGGATGTGGCTGATTTTACTTCTGCTATGGCTTTTCTCTGAATCCTCTGGATGTGATGGTGGGCTATTCCTTTCATGACAAAACACCTAACCTCTGTAACAAACTTCTCTTGCTCTATGTCTTCTTCACCAACTCTCCTCCCTCCCACAATGCATAGGTTATGTCATTGTCAGTATCCTGAAGGTGCAATGCTTCAACAGTCATCACTTCAGCACCATGCCACATTGCGCACTCCTGCAACCAACATTTAATTTGCGGCTCTTGACATATACACAAAAGCATCAGTCCATCTTTGTGTACAGTACTTCTTTCCTGTGATACTGCTTATGGTGAAACAAACATGTTTCAAATTAGTACAGTAAATACATGTGGATACTTCTTTCACTGGCTGGCATTTTACCCATTTTGGTCATAAAGAGTAGAATTTTCTGAGACCTGTTTTTAAATTTGGGTTCTACTTTTTCATCGGGAGATAGGCTTCTTTTATTGATGTTGTCCTATACCTTTTCACATTTTCAACTTTATCACTGTTTTCACTAACAGAGATAATATCAACATGGTTAGTACTTTGTCTGCTGCAATCGTTGTCATTGCTTAGGTAATATTCCAGAGGAACAGTAAGTGTATCATCTTGCAACGGATGCCCACAGTAAGAATCCGGGCATGTTCAAATACCTTTCTCATTCTCTATTTTACGAGCTTTTGAAATTGAATAATGTGAGGAAGAGGTTATTTATTTCTGTATCTTCTGCTTAGAGTAGCTACCTAGTATTAATAGCTTGGTGTCAGTAACTGCAGCTTCTCAGCATAGGCTGCTGCTGAGATGGCAGTATTTAGGTTTTGAAACCACACATAACATTTCACACACATATCACTATCTTCAGGTTCCGCACCAAGTTCATCTACATTATACACTTCACAAAGTTTTGAAGATGTTACTTTGTAAAATGCGTTTCAATTTCTTCCACTTTTCTTGTTACACTGTTTTCTTCTTGTGCTTCTTACCTTTCCTGGACGTTTAATGGGGGGATATAGTGCGGGCTACAGCGGAAATGCTAACATTCAATGCATAAACAACTTTGCACCCAGGAAAATAAACAACTGTACTGTATTCTTCAGTTTCACATTCAGGGGATGATCATTCAGGTGGCTTTTCACTAAATTTCTTCTTGTAGTGAGTGTAGCAATTCCTGCACAATGGATATGATGCTAATACTGTTACCTGAGGATCAAGATATTTCCGCATTACCTCTGACAGATTTTCAACAACTGTGAGATGTTTTTCACTTTCCTTACACATTGCCTCTTTGTGTCTTTGTTCGTGGACCACACTTCTCACTGACATTGTATCTAACAAAAAGTTCAAACCAAACACAAAACTCAATGCAGAAGGGTTTACGTGCAATTTTTTATTTATTTATTATAACTTTATGCCCCTGCCCCATATGGAGTCAAACACAAGTTAAAAGTCAGCCACAGTATAAAAAAACACACAGGGGGAGGCACTTGAAAAAAACAACACTGTAAACGACGGAGCACACACTAACTTCGCGATTCAAACCGCAATAGCATTTTATTGCAGTAAGCTACCGTATCTTGCAGTACGGGCTCGTAGCTTTGGAGTCTGTGGCGGTGACAGCCGCTTGTATCTCGGCGTGATTCACTCACAGCTGTCGCTAGCACGACCTTGTGTCAGTTCCAGGGACAGAATATTCAAACCCTTAAGAATCTAAATAAACTGTACTAAATCTTATTCAGTTTCGAAAAACTATATTTAGCCTTTAGTTTAAAAAAAGCTGGTTACAAAATCTCAGCTTTCTGGCTGGGATACTTTCAGAGTTAGAAAAAATACCAAAAACCGACACTAGTAAGATTAAAATCAGTTCGGATGCACAACAGTTTCTTCTTTGCTATCAGCTGGAATCATTACTGAAGTTTACAAAATGTTAGGCCAGTATGTTTGAATTTTTATACTTAAATAACGTTCACTATTTTTCGTTTTCGTAATAGAGAAAACAGTAAGAATTAATATTCAAGTAATAACTATTAGTTTTGTTGTGTAAATAAATTAGAGTAAATGAGAGTGTATATGTGGGACATACATAAACATTCAATATTATCTCCTGTTGAACATTATGTAACTTGGTCGTGGGCAAAGTGTGCAACAAGCTGTTGCAACGAAATCTGTAATTCCCCTTACTTGTTGGTGACGTGTGTCCAAGTGTGCTTGTTTTTGTAAGAAGGCAGCCAGAGTAGTTATTTGTAGAGTAATGTTTTTCTAAAGCTATTTCAAGATTAGTTTTCGTTTGGTTTGGTGGAACATTTTATTAATATTTGCAGCATAAAATGACGTAAATGCATCTGTGAATGTCGATTGGAGTAAAACAGTTTAGGCGCGAATATGATCTTGAAAGATTGATCTTATTGGCAGTTCATTTGATCAACCAATCAGAGTGAAGTCTTTCCCACGATCTATCAAGTAATATATGCGCTGTGAGCAATGGCATTGAGGCAGTCGTAGTCTCGCTGTCAGACGCGCAGGTCATGTTGAATGTGTCCGAAAAAATTGTATGTAAAATGAAGGAGGTACTGTTATTTCGAGTTCGGTTTATATCGCCGTGAAAGCAGATGCAGTTACAGACAGATTGTGAAAATTTGAGCTTTATGAAGTAATTAGTTGGAGAGACAAACGCGTGAGATCTTTCGGCTTTGCGAAGAATTCCGAGTGGCATATTTCGTAATCGTTTACGGAATTGTTGGCGAGCAACTTCTTTTAAAGAAATCCACTGAAAAGGACCGAATGTAAAACTCATGTTGTAGCTGAGTATTAACTGTGAAAATCGCGTAACAATTCGGGTTGAACTTTGGTACATTTCCGGCTGTCTTGCGTGTGTACCAGATGGTATGAGCTGTGAGATGAGGACAGTGATATTAGCTGCTAGTTTTAAATGTGGGCTGATGGCACCTATTTGATTTGGCTTCTAAAGCAAGTAACTATTTTCCGAATTTTGACATTTTTCTAAGAGATGAAACAATCGCCCTCCACCTGAAAATTATTATAAGATATTTACATGACATTTAGCTGTGGAGTTAATGCGGACTGTACTAACGTAAGTATTGACAATGTTTTTCTTACACATTGCTTTTAACATCGTCAGAACAGTATCTATGTTTCAGAGAAGCGGTTGGTGGCCAGACGCCGTACTGAGGTAGGTGGAACTTTTGTGGCTGACAGTACAACTAAAGAAACAGTATGTAGTTTTGCGAATTTTAACCCGCAGAAGGATGGGTGGCCGGAGAGGAGGGAAAAAAGATGGGAGGAAGGTTTGCGGGTGGCTGGGGGGGGGGGGGGGGAAGAGGTAAGAGGGGGCAGGGGGTGCACCAAGAGGCAGGAGATGGGTGGGGCGGGAGATGAAGAGGAAGATAAGGCAGGAGGGAGTGCGGAGTCACAGAAGGGGGCCACGGGAAAGGGATGGGGGTGTAGGAGGGAGGAAAACCACACAGGGGTAGGGAAGGGGAGAGGAGAACGAGCCCTGAGCAGTAGGGGGGAGGAAGGTGGAGTAATAGTTGGTAGGACGGGCAAATTTCAGGGTGAAGATTACCATCTGTAGTGGTTCCACCTGGTTTTATTTCTTCAGTTGTTGTCCTCGGTGTCGACGTACTGCATTGCTACACTGGCTGAAAAATGCGGTTTGTAATTTGGACACTGACTACAGTAAATAATGTAGCTGACAGGTACACATTTGCATTTCACTGTGGCTTCCTTTCACTTTGCACAACCTCCCAATAATACGCAGTTATATATGTATGGCCAGTGCACTATTGTTTAACTTTCCATAAGCCTCATTAATAGTTTCCAGGTGAACACATACTGCTACAGTAGTTTTCTGTTGAACATCTATGAGCAGTAAAAACCTAACCACAAAGTTCACACTTGAAGAGTAGAAAGGTATATATGGAGCAGACACTATCATTCTTTTTTCACACGGCCTAATTGTTTAACACTTATTCCACAGATAAGTTGAAGCATTGCTGTCGTTCTAACCAACACAAGTTCCTCAACTGAAACTCGGCCATAGACTGACTGTCTCGTGACCAAAATTCGGGCTCTTATATATCATCACAATAATAGGTGCTGAAACTACACATTGTTCGAAGTTTAATTTACAGAAATTACAATTAAAACTTAACTCATTAAATTACGTGAATACATCGACAAATTGCGTCTTTTTAACAGTGTTTTCTACTGCAAGGGTGAAGCCGAATTATTTGTTTAAATCATAAAATTAACATGTATAGTTACGTAAACAATACCTTTGACAAAACTGTTACTTACTTTGGAATTAATTAACGGCTGGCTTTGCTAACATGTTTTTAAATAGATCTGTGGCGTCGATAGGTCGTTTCGACTATGATTAACAACACCATCTTTGGTTCAAAATGGTTCAAATGGCTCTGAGCACTATGGGACTTAACAGCTGTGGTCATCAGTCCCCTATAACTTAGAACTACTTAAACCTAACTAACCTAAGGACATCACACACATCCATGCCCGAGGCAGGATTCGAACCTGCGACCGTAGCAGTCGCACGGTTCCGGACTGCGCGCCTAGAACCGCGAGACCACCGCGGCCGGCATCTTTGGACTGATTGCTCTGCCGAGTCTCCGTGTCTAGTTTTTAGTTCTGTTCTGTATTGCAAGCTGTGTACACATATATGACTTACTGTGAAGTATATCTCTATGTGTAATTTAATGGGGATAGTTATTGCATTCAACCGATAATCGTATCCCATTCCCAAACTTGTGACCCCAAAGTTTCTACGGCTTCCGCGACTTCCGCGCCGGGTGTTGTAAATCAACAGGTTATGCGCACGACACCATGGCTACCTCACCCAATACATTGTTTGAAGGTTTGGAAACACAACAACGATCGCCAGACGTCTTCTTTCCTTTGCCAATGACCGGTTCTACATTAATTCACAGTGATTTGCGATCTCCAGCCATGTTAACTTCAAACTTTGTCGCTCTAAAACGGTCGAGTGCTACACCGCTAGCACAAACAATGGACTCGGGTTTCGTGTTGCCCGACTGAGCTCGCCAACATGTGAAGTGTGAAGTGAATAATATTCAGAACTGTGTACCTACTGACTGATCGTATAATGCTCAAAGTGATCTACATTCGCACACATACATTGACTCTCAACAGACCGCAACAACAGTTACTGTCATGTTGTGTGCAGCACCGCCATTATTGCAAAATGCACCCGGCCATTATCAACCATGACCTATTCTGGTTTTGTCTAATTGGCAAACTAATCAAGAACATTTTAGTGCGCACAAATCTCCATGCTCACTACTTAAGAAGAACCTAAACTTCGCTCATTCGAGTTACCGACCCACTCCCTCTGCCCTCCCTCCCCCCCCCCCCCCCCCCCCTGCACTCGCAGGGGCCCCCAGTTTCGGTCGCTCATCCGCACGCCTCTCCCACAGCACCGCCCGTGTCTGCCGCACCGGCCTTCTGTGTTATGTCCAGGGTGGGTCTATTCAGTTCAGTACCTGTAATCTCTGGTCCAGTTTATGGGACCCCTGCACGTATTGCACAAGCGCTCATTCCCACAGTACCAACTATGCCAGTCATGTGATGTTTTCGTGCCACGTCAAGGACAATGCAACCTGCTGTTGCTGCAGACGTGTTTGCCAGTAAACACACCTCCGCCTACTGTGCCAGTCTGCTGTACGGCCTCCTACCACAGACCAGCTGGTTTTCCAAGGGACATCGAAGCCACCCTCGTCGTCTCCCCCTGGGCGTCTGCCAAAGCTGCCTCCTTTATACAAGGACAACCCTGTATCATGGTTTGAGCTTGTTGAGCATCTTTTCGAGTTGCATCATGTGTACGATGACAACTCTAAATTCCTGTGTCTCGTCACGCACCTCCATGATCACTCAGGTATAATTTGCGATCTATTCCTCTCGCCACTGCCTCCACTGAAGTACGAGTTCACAAAGAAAACGATCATGGACCGACTCACCTGCCCACCACAAAAATTAATCATCAAGATCTTGTACGAGGAATGCCTGGGGGACCGAACTCCATCACACCTCTGGCGCCACCTTCGGTTGCTCGTGAGTGAGCATACAACGCCAGACGTTACTCTGTGGGTGCTATGGTCCACCAAATGCCAACCGACCTACGGATTCACTTGCTACCACACTCCTTTGAGTCAATCGGCTCTCATCTCCGCATCTCACAACAGCTGTATGCATTGCTACAACACCAACCAGCTCACCAGTCACCGCTGGTCGGCACAGCTACTCCTGTTTACCGGCCGTCAGAGCTCGCTCCACATCCTCGCTTTCTACACCACTTGGCAGTGTCCGCTCGCTCTCTACACCGTCCAAAGATTCCAGGATCGCCTACGCACCATTTGTGCTGGTATACACGCCAGAAAAAATTGACAAGGACAAGCCTTCTCCACTGCCGTAGTCACCACTACCACCACCACCACATCCGGCTCATCTGTACTGCTGCTACCACAATGTTTTCAGTGATAATGCTAAGAAGTGCCGGTTACCTTGCCAGCATCCAAGCCGACTGCAGGACCTAAAAGACGCAGAATCGCGCAGGGAACCTCACAGGCGTCCTCATACTCTGTCCACTCGTGCGCCTGGCCGAGCGGTCGTCTATACGTGACTAACATTTCATCGCGGATCGTTTGCCGAGTCAACACTGGTGCTGACGTGTCTATCATACCTACATCGATGGCTCCCCCGTCTTTTCACCAACGAGGTCACTTCTTTGAGCTGTCAATCCATCAACGTTACAAACCTCAGGCTCTGTCAAAGTTACGGTGCACCTATCTCCTTCACTGTGTTTTCCGCGGACATTCTACATTGCCGACATCGATGAACCAATCCCCAGTATAGATTTTTTGTCCCATTCAAACTCTCTCCAAACATGGTTCAGGGCTCAGTGGTACACCATCCCACTAACACTCAGATACTGTGCTCCCGCACATACGTTCCATGTTCTGATTCTCTTGCAACATGTGAGTTAGTACGCGAGTGCTCCGCCCTCGCGGGCTACATTGTGACCTGTGTCACTAACCTACTGTCAGAATACGACTCGGTGGCACAACTCCATGAGGAAAACAACGAGCTGAAACAATGAATAGCACACACTTACAATGAGCTCGTAGCAGTTCGTACCTCGCTGCTGAAACAGCAGTCCATAGTCCCACAACCTAACCTTGTTTCTCCAGCAGACACCATCTCAGACACTCAGCAGGTTAGTCCAAAAACATTGAGTGTGACAATTCGCATCCGGTAGACACCGCAGCCCCGACATGATCGCCACGTTCAGTGCCATGTGTTTCAAACAGTGCTCCTAATGACGGTCGCGCGCGTGATATGACCATGCCCACCACACAGGCAGCTGCCCCACGTATTGATAAACATTTTTCTTCTCCCGCACGCCAACCACGCGACTCGGCAGCAATCGCTGTTCCCCGTGCGACGCCAACGCCTCTCTCGCTCGATCCGGTTACCCAAGGCAAGGCTGACGACAGTCGCTGCACGTCCCGACCTGCTCCGTGCTGTGCGCGCAGCCAACCTCTCCAAACAAGCGCACGCCATGCTCACGTAATAGGCATGTGACTTTAGCACTGCCTTTTCCCACCCGCACTAACAGTTACGCCTCGTCGTGCCCCACTCGTCCAAAAACTTCACATCGGGACATTACTCAGTCTTGTGCGCAGTTCTCAGTTTCTTCTGTCACTGATGGAACGACACACAAGATAATTACCACTGCCAGCCCTTCCATTAGGCACAGGGTTAAACGCCTCAACCCCATTAAGTTGCAGGCAGCCTGGCAGCAAATTAACGAACTTTTAGAGGCAGGTATTCTGCAACTGTCAGACAGCAACTGGTCTTCACCGATTCACCTCGTCCGCAAACACGACAGTTCTTTTCGAATGTGCAGTGATTACAGACGCTTAAACGCTCATACCGTCATGGACAACTACCCCATGCTGAACATAAACGATTTCACTCATATGTTATTGGGCGCCACAGTCTTCAGTGTGATTGACTGTAAACATTCCTATCACCAGATTGCCGTAGTGCTGGAAGACATTCCAAAGATAGCTATCATCATGCCACTTGGTTTGTTTCAATACAACTTCATGCTGTTCAGCATGAAAAACTCGCCACAAACATGCAACGTTTCATCGACTCAGTCTTACGACAGTTCGAGTTTTGCTTTGCATATCGGGATGACATACTCATTTTCATCAACTCGTCTGAGGAACACGAAAATCATTTATACAAGGTCCTCCAGACCTTGAACGCCAAAGGTGTCGACGTCAACAAGGACAAATTCCAATTTCGCCAGTCTTCTGCCACATTTTTGGGTTACACCGTCTCAAGAGACAGAATAGAGTCTCTCAAATCCGGCGTGCAGGCCCACACGTCACTGCCGCCTCCAGCTACTTACAAAGAACTCCGACGTTTCTTGGGTACAATAAATTACTACCGTTGGTGTCCGCCTTCTGCTGCCACTGTGCAGGCCCTGCTGACAGACACGCTGTCAGGCAAACAGACTTCAGGCCTTAAACCAGTTCTCTGGACTGAACCTATGCTGGAGGTCTTCAAGGCTCTAAAATCTTCTTTAGCTCACGCCATGACACTCGCCCATCACGACCCGTCGGCCAAGTTTTTTATCACTAGGGACGCCAGCGACACTGCGGTGGGGGCAGTACTACAGCAACACAAGGGTGACACGGTTTCTCCCCTTCATTTCTTCTCTATAAAACTGTCTACAGCTTAGAACAAAAATGTTCTGCTTTTGATAGGGAACTTCTGGTGGTCTATGAAGCTGTCAAACACTTTTTCCCCGACGTCGAGGGCCGCTCATTCTTCATCCTCATTGATCATAAACCACTAGCAGACGCTTTCTGCAACCCTCCCGAGGACCCACCCCCTCGGCGTTTCCGCCACTTTGATTTAGTCTCTCAATTCACAACAGACGTTTGCTACAACAAGGGCACAGGAAACATCTCCACTGATTTTTTCTCGCGGATCAATACTGTCCCATGCATCATCGACTTATCCAACCTGGCTGCTCTCCAGGTCTCTGACGAGGAATCTCAAGCTCTCCTCATGGATCCTCAAACATCTGTTGTGTGTACCAAAGCCAAGTTCCCCGGCGTTTTGGACAAGGTGTGGTGCGATTCTTCTACTGGCACCCTGCAGCCATTGCTCCCGGCCACATTGTGCCAGCAAGCCTTTCACGCCTTGCATAACCTCGCTCACCCAGGCGTCTGCGCCACTACACAGCTCGTATCCGAGTGTTTCATTTGGAAAAATTATTAAACGGGACTGTCAGACCTGGGCACGCAGCTCTGTCCCCTGTCAACGCAACAAAAGTGGCCGCCACACCACCCCTCCACTAGGCAAGTTTGATATTCCAATTTCGTCATGTACATACCGACCTTATCGGTTCACTACCACTGTCAGAGGGCCACAGATATATTCGCTCCACAATCGACCGCATGTCTCGCTGGGTGAAAGCTGTTCCTTTACGCAACATTACCACTGAAACCGTGGCCAAGGGTTTTGTCTCCTCATAGATTGCCAGCTTCGGTTGCCCGACCACCATCACCACCGACCAAGGTCGGCAGTTTGAGTCTGCCCTGATCACCATTTTATGTAACATCTGTGGCATTAAAAAAATTCATACAAGAGCCTACCACCTGCAAAGCAATGGGTTGGTTGAACAGTGGCACCACACCCTCAAAACTGCCCTCAGGTGTCACAACTGCCTCTGGTCTGAGGCACTTCCATGGGTGTTACTCAGTCTCCATTTGACGTTTAAACCAGACTCACAGGTAACCATCTCTGAATTCTTTTTTGGGTAGAACCCAGTCCTACCAGGGGAACTTATCCTGCCTCAAGCATCCGAGGATTTTCCCCCCTCCCCAGATTTCATTAGTCACATGCGCACTCACTTCAAGCATGCACGGCTACACCCACCTATCAGCCATTCCCTGCCGGACACATATGTGCCAACCAAACTCAACACTTGCTCCCATGTTATGCTCAAGGATGATTCTGTTAGACAAACCCTGCAAACACCCTACCTCGGTCCCTTTAAAGTACTCTGGTGGGGCGAGGCAATGTTTGACATTATGGTTAAAGATCATCTTCAAATTGCTTCATTGCACAGGCTCAAACCTGCTTTCGTGGACTCTGGCGCCCCTCTGCCGTCTCAGTCGGACCCTCCTGACAACTTTTCCACTGTGGAGCCTGAAAATGTTTTGTCTCATTCCATGGCGCTATTTTCTCCAACGCATGATTCATCGTCGCCATTCGCAGGTTTTCCAGGCATGTAGCCATCTACCCCATGTGCGGGTTTCACCACCACTTCACCGTCTGCAGAGACTCACTCTTCCACATTCAACCTGTGCTGCAGTGTGACACCACACCGCGTGGACGAATTGTCGATCGTCACCTTCAATGACCGTGTGCTTGTGCTTTTAACGGACACCGTGGCCTCGCCATCCAACAGGCAGTTAAATGTCAGTGTGATGCATAGCCTGTACCTCCACTGTGAGTGTGACCCGTCAGAAATCCGCATGTTCATCTAGTCGGATGGCTCAATCTGCACATGGGGCAGCCACGCCTGCACCACGCCACAGACCGTTCTGCATGCCTGCTCTCGGGCCGGTCAACGCATCTTCCAACCCCGCTGGTTAACCGAGTATGAGGTGGACCTGCCGCCAGTCACTCTGCCTCTGCACTCCGCATCGGCCGAGATGGAAATCCCGGTCATGCACCTGCCGACTTGCACGACTACTACCGATGCTGACACGCCCACATGACTTCCGCTGAAGCCTCACCGGTAGTACTCTGTACTATGGGTGGGGGAGGGAGGGAAGGCTATATGGCGTCGATAGGTCGTATCGACCACAATTAACACCATCTTTGGACTCTGACTGCTCTGCTGAGCCTCCATGTTTAGTTTTTAGTTCTGTTCTGTATCGCAAGCTGTGTACACATATATGACTTACTGCGAAATATATCTGGATGTGGAATTTAATGGGGATAGTTACTGCATTCAGCCGATAATCATATCCTGTTCCCATAGATCCTTTAAAATTACTATTAGTTGTTCCTCCAAATGTTTATACTTAGTGCAGAATTTATATTTGTTTGTATGTCAACAGTAGAATTTAAGTTATGAAACAATTACTGATTTCACTCTATAATGAAATATACTAACTAGTAATAGATAAAAAGAATTACGAAACCAATTATATACCTAAAACTATGTACAAAATAACATCTGGTGTTATATTTTTTAAAACTGAGGACCGATCTTTCTCTTTTATGAAAATGCGGATTATACTCACATATGTTAACGGTAATTAGTTCAAAAATGAAAAAAAAAAACAAATTTAAGTAGGCATATGGCAAAATAAGAGGAGAATTAAAAATATCCCAGCTTGCTGCACCACATATCGGGGAGGGGTAGATGCTCAAAGTTGCGGTGAGAAAGGAGGTGGAGGGTGTGGAGAGCCGCGCGGGATTAGCCGAGCGGTCTGAGGCGCTGCAGTCATGGACTGTGTGGCTGGTCCCGGTGGAGGTTCGAGTCCTCCCTCAGGCTTGGGTGTGTGTGTTTGTCCTTAGGATAATTGAGGTTAAGTAGTGTGTAAGCTTAGGGACTGATGACCTTAGCAGTTAAGTCCCATAAGATTTCACACACATTTGAACATTTTTTTATTTTTTTTTATTTTGAGGGTGTGGAGACAGAGGGCGGGACACAACGGTAAAGGCCTGGAAACAGGCTGGGGGTGGAGAGGAAGGGGGACACCAGGGAATTGAAGAGGATCGAGTTGGCAGACGAATACAAGGTGTGGACATGTTCGAGGAAAAGAAGAAGGTAGAGGAAGGGGATGAGGTCATAGAGGATGCATGTGGGGGATGAAAGGCGGATATGGAAGGGGAGGTGGAGTGCATGACGTTCTGGGATTTGGAGGGCTTTATAGAATCTGGGAGGGTGGAAATCCAAGCAAAACTGGCATAACAAAGGATGGAACGGATCAAGGATTTGTAGGTGTGAAGGATGGTGGAAGGATGCAGTCCCCATGTTTGGCCGAACAGCAGTTTCAGGAGGCAGTCTATTGTGGGCTTTGTGTTGGATCATAAGGAGATGGGGAATCCAGGTAAGGCGGTGGTCAAGGGTGAGGCCAAGGTATTTTAGGGTAGGAATGAGATGGACGGGATGACCGTAAATGGTTAGATAGAAATCATGGAGATGGAAGGAGTGGGTGGTGCAGCCTTTGATGATTGCCTGGGTCTTGAAGGGATTGATATAAAGGGCCAGGAAGGCGGTGTCATCATCAAATTAGAGAAGATGAACAGACGGGGGAGGTTTGGGCATATCGACAGTATACAGGAAATAGAGGAGAGGGGAAAGGATGGAGCCCTGGGGCAATAGGGTAGGGGGATAGAAAGTACAGGAGTTGGAATTGTGGATAGTGACATAGTAGGGACGGTGGGAGAGGAAGGAAGCAACGAGATGGATGAAATTGATAGGAAGAGCGTATGTCTGGAGTCTGAAGAATGCCAGACATGGAAGTCGAGGGAAACAAAGACAGCATAGCGAGGGGAGCTAAGCTGGAGGGAAAGCAGAGTGGTAAGGTTAAGGAACTGGTCGTCGTCAGAGGAGGAGGGCCGGAAGCCACACTGGGTAAGAGGAAGGAAGTAGTGCTGGTTAAGGTGGTGATGAATGTGGCGGGAAAGGATGGACTCGAAGTACTTACTGAAGACGGAGGTGAGGCAGATGGGACGATAGGAAGAGGTGTCAGAGGGGGTTTGTTGGGTTTAAGGAATAGCAGGACACAGGAAGTCTTCCACAGGTCAGCGTAAAAGCCAGTGGAGAGGAGGACATTGTACAGGCTAATGAGGGCAGCTAGGAAGGACAGGGAAGATTCCTTGGGGTGGCAGTAGGTGACACTGTCGTGACCAGAGGCGGTGTTGTGTTTGGAGTGGAGGACGAGTGTGATGTGTGCTGTCATGGGGGTGTTGATTTTAGAGCGGGTAACTGGTCCAAGTACTGGAAACTAGAGGTGAGTGGTGGGACAGAGATAGCAGTGCATTAAAGGACAGTGGGGAAGAGGCAGTAATCAAAATGGTCATCGTCAGGAATGGAGAAGACCTCGGATATTTATTTATTATTTATTGCCAAATTATAGACCTCTTACCTGATGTTTTAAAACAGGTCGTACATCTTACAGTTTTCGTTTTTCATCTTTTTGCAGTTTTCTTTTCTTTTGTATTATCTATAACATTCACAAAGAATAACACTTTTCAAAATAATAATAATTTAAGGTTGAAATATAAATAAAATTGAGACGCCTGCTAAACCCGCTGGGCAGAACAGGTGATAGGATTGTGGAAAGGCGCAAGGGTTGAGGTCAGTTTCTGCTTCTAATTGTCATTTATTGTAATTTAATAAGTTTTACAATCAAAGCGGCACATAGCCGAATCTTTACCGAACGCAACTCTTTCACAGCTGAAAGCCTCCAACAAGAAATCATGACAAGATAAAAATCCAATTAAAATAGCAATAAAATAATTCAAAACAACATACGCAAGGTGCAACACAAATAGCTGAGGGCCACAATGAAATTCCAAAATTTTTTTAGAGTATGTTACCATAGTTCTTTAAAGGCAGAAGACCAACAAGAAATCTTAAAAAAAATTCAATTAAGATAACAATAAAATAAATTAAAACCCAAAAAAAGCAACATATGCAAGGTGCAACACAAATGGCTGAGGGCCACAATTAAATTTCAAAACTTCAGAATATATTACCATAGACCCTTAAAGGCAGAAGGACAGCATGTTTAACAACAAGAAATCTTAAAATCCAATTAAGATAGCAATATGATAATTTAAAGAAGCAACATATGCAAGGTGCAATATCAATGGCTGAGGGCCACAATCAAACTTCGAAATTTTTAAAATATGTTACCATAATCCTTAAAGGCAGAAGGCCGCAGTGTTTAAGCTTGAAGATAAATTTAAAAATTAATTTTGTAAAATTTTAAGAAAACGAAACAAACAACCATAAACCTAAAATTTAAAATAGCTGACAACAGATAATTAAACACCGGTGGCACTCAGAAAGCCTACAGGGAGGTCGGTCTGCCCTCGTTCACTTAGGTGAGACAGGTGGTGAGCCCAACTATACTTGATCCGTCGGAACCCAACCAGGGGAAAGCCATGGACCGACCAACACAACGACTTCCTTCCTGTCCATCAGCACATGAGAACTCAAACCGGCAATGTTACAAACGTGATAGTCCACAATGGAGTATGTATTAGCTGTCAAAATTACACAAAAAAATGGTTCAAATGGCTCTGAGCACTATGGGACTCAACTGCTGAGGTCATTAGTCCCCTAGAACTTAGAACTAGTTAAACCTAACTAACCTAAGGACATCACACACATCCATGCCCGAGGCAGGATTCGAACCTGCGACCGTAGCGGTCTCGCGGTTCCAGACTGCAGCGCCAGAACCGCGCGGCCACTTCGGCCGGCTAAAATTTTACACAACATGTTGGACAGCGACAACAGGCGAGGAAAGGACGCTGCCCGAAATTACGTTAGTGGCCAGGGCAGGTAACCGGAACACTAACGACCACAAGACAGAAAATTCCACTGGTGCACTCAAACCGTAGTTGACCAAAAAAGTTAAGTGCACCACATGGCAGCTAAATCTCAGCAGTAGAACCACTCGGTGTTGCTCACCGGAAAATCTCCCCAACAGCAAACCACCGAAGCGAACCACCACAGCATGAATAGACGTGGCTTGGGTAGTTGAAACCACTACTCAACTTCGACGTCTTGGGTCGGCGAACCACGAAGCTCGTAGCGATCGGACAGCTCCACACACGCTCCGACACTGCGCAGGGGTTGCCAGCGGCCCCAGCCGACTGCACCGTGCGGAGATAACTTCCCTCGTCCGCAACAACCGACCGACTCACTCCATACCCGCTTGCCGGAAACTATATGCACAAAACCAAAGATGGTACACGGCTCAAATATCGATACACATCACTGCTGCCACACGTAGAAGGAAAGAGAACCGCAACGTAACCGCGACAAGGGCGGGAAACCAAACACATATAGACAGCGAAGTTCACGAAAACGCATAGTTGAGAGAGAGCACGGATCAGCCTCCCCCCCCCCCCCCCTCCTCCCCCAAAATCAACCCAGGAAGGGGTTAATTCATGCCCGAGCTACTTGAACTTAACTTGACTAAGGTGAACACGACATTCCTTGCCCAAGCTGTTCTCCTTGACCAAGAGATTTACCGGCCTAATATACACATAATAGTGCAAGGCCCCAGAAAACGCAGAATAAATTTACTAAGGCTACCGCCGCACACCTGTCTCCCTTGGAAATTGCGGATGTAAACTTGGTCCCCCGGCCTACCCTTAAAGGTTTCCCTATTACGATTATAACGCTCGGCCTGCTTATTATGAGCTCTGAATATATTACACCTGGCTCGATTCCAATTTTCCTTGATGACCCGCGGGTTAACGTCAGGTGGAATAAGATCCTGAATCCCCCACACGTTGGAAAGAGGGGAATTAATTGGGTAGGAAAATATCAAGGATGCCGGCGTACTTCGTGAGGCTTCATGAATGGCGGTATTAAAGGCGAAACTGAGTCAGGGAAGACTGGAATCCCATTTGCTGGGTGTTTTCTGATGATAAATAATCAAAGCGGATTTAAGATTCCGATTAACCCTTTCCGCAGGGGTCCCCTGGGGATAAAATGGTGCTCTGAGCACTATGGGACTTAACTTACGAGGTCATCAGTCCCCTAGAACTTAGAACTACTTAAACCTAACTAACCTAAGAACATCACACACATCCATTCCCGAGGCAGGATTCGAACCTGCGACCGTAGCGGTCGCGCGGTTCCAGACTGTAGCGCCTAGAACCGTTCGGCCACCCCGGCCGGACCCCTGGGGATAATACGGGATGGTGGTGATATGCTTAACTCCATTCTGAAAGCAGAAAGCCTTAAAGGGGTACGAAAGAAAGGCTGGAGCGTTATCACTAACCAACTGCTTAGACGGCCCGAAAACACTAAAGACACTAGTCAAGTGATTAATCGTGGTGGTAGCAGTAACGTTGCGGCTCGGAAGGGGCCAAGTAAACCTAGAAAATGCATCAATCCTAACGAGTACATATCGATGACCCCTTTTGGTCCTAGGCAAAGGTCCCAAATAATCAATATAGGGCTTGTGCATGTGAGAGGACTCTCGTTCAGAACTCAACCAGCCTTGTTGAAGGGCATTGTTGAGTTTGGCTATGCTACACAAGCGACATTGGGCTACCATTTGTCTAACCTGCTGGTCCATAGAGGGCCAAATTAAATGTTCCTTGATCTTTTGGAGCGTCTAATAAGTCCCTAAATGGCCGCCAACCAATGAATCATGAAAATAACGAAAGATCGCACCAAGGTAGCAGGCAAACAGATCTTAAACTGCTTAGCATTGCCCACCTTCCTGCAAAGAATCCCCCTCTTAATCTCATACTCTTCCGAGAGCTCTCCAGCCAACACACGTTGCTTAATACCAGCCCACCCTGATGGTGTGCAATGCCTTGAAACAGAACGGGAATACCACCTAGCACCACACAATTAAGATTGTCGCCGGCTACCTGCTTGCTTCCCTGACTAGATGCGTCTTCGGTAAACACCTGGCTGAGAACATTCGCCAAGACATTTTCAGAACCTTTCACATGTTTAACTTCGAACTGAAATGCCGAGATACGTACTGCCCACCTGGCAATATGGCCAGTCTTACGCGGCCTCGCCAGTACCCAGCTCAACGCTTGATTGTCGGTTTCCAATTGGAAAACCAAATGCCCAAGATAGAACCGATACTTCTCTAATGCCAATAAAACGGCCAAGGCCTTGCGCTCACAGACAGATTACTTAAGCTCGGCATCTGTTAACCGCCGGGCCGCGTAAGCTAATGGTTGTCTCTGCCCCTCAAATTCTTGGAGGAGAACAGCTGAAATACCGGCATTAGATGCATCAGTCTGCACAATAAACCTCTTGCTAAAATCAGGTACCACCAAGAACCGGCGGGTTGGCTATCACAGTTTTAATATGCTCAATAGCGGCCTCCTGGGCAGGTCCCCACTCAAAACGCACGCCCTTATAGTGTAACCGATTTAAGGGTGCCGCCAACTGAGCAAAATTGGGCGCAAAACGTCTAAAGTAATTCACCATGCCTATAAATTTAGCGATTCCCCGCTTATCAACAGGAGGAGGCAATGTCCACAGGGCTTTCGTCCGCTCTTGGTCAATGCGAATACTCTGACCCGAGACAGTATGGCCCATGAAGGATACTTCCCGCCGAGCTAAAGGTAATTTTACTAGGTTTAACAGTTAGACCAGCTCGCTGTAACCTCAAAAAAACTTGCCGGATATGCTCCAGATGATCCTGAAACGGACGGCTACAGATAACCAAGTCGTCCAGATAATTATAGACACAAACTAACTTCAAATCCCCAAGAATATTATCCAACAAACGTGTAAGCACCGCCGCTCCGGTAGCTAACCCAAAGGGGACTCTATTAAACTCGAACAAATTCCAATCAGTACAAAAGGAGGTGACATGTTTACATTCCTCAGCCAGCAGAATTTGATAATAGGCCTGATTAAAATCAAGAACAGTAAACCAATTAGCGCTGGCAAACCAGGTAAAAGAATTATGCAAACCCGGCAAGGGTACTGATTCGAGTACAACCTTAGCGTTCAAACGCCGATAGTCAACAACAGGTCTAAAATCGCGCCCCTGATCCTTAAGTACAAGAAAAATTGGAGAAGCATAAGCAGAAGTAGAGGGTCTGATGACTCCTTGTTCCAACATCTGAGATACCTTAGTCTTGAGTATCTTAACCTTCGGGGATGAGAGGCGGTATGGAGGTTGCCTAACCGGGATGTCATCGGACAAACGGATATGATATTCAAGAACATTGGTGACACCCAGGTTATCACTAAGCATTATTGCTGGAGCGGGACAGCCCCGCAGGAGACGGTGTGGCTCCCTCAGCAGCTTGTAGGATCTCCTTTGTGAGGTCGTCTAGCTCATGTTCTGCGGTCTCTGCAGTTGGAGGCGGGGTCTGGGCAATTTCAGTAGCTACTGCATTGCTGAAATGCACCTTATTGATGCGCTTGTAAGTCGCTTGTCACTGTGGGATAGAGAGTCATTCTCCCATGTCGACCTCGAAAATCACGGGGTTGTGGACCGACATTCTGTTTACCGATGTCGCGGAGACAAAGCCCACCAGATACTTTGCTATGGAGATGTCGAGGACGTCCTCCATTCGTTGGGAAGTGTGTCGGTTCCTCTCGGCCCCATACCTGTAACTGGTGTGTGCGCGTGTGCCGTTGTACTTGTTGACCAGCTTGATTTTGGTGTCTCGAGTTCCAGTCTGCGTGTATGGCGTTTAGGTCCCCTGCAGTTAGTAGTTTGCCTCTAATCCGGCTTAATGCAGCTACGTCGTCCTCTTCTAGCCTTTGGGAAAGGGGGGGGGGGGGGGCGATACACTGTAACGACTGTTAGGGGCCAGTTACTATAGCTTCCTCAGTTGCCACCGTTCCTATTTCTATTGTATCGAGGGGGGAGGGGGGGGGAGGGGGTTATATTTGGTTGTGTTTAATTTCCTTTTTGACGTATACCGCGACCACACCTCCGTGAGTGGGTCAGTCGTTTTTGTAGCAATTGTAGTTTGATACAGAAACTCTTATTCCTGGTTTGAGAAATGTTTCGCCCACTAGGCATATGTTTTCGTCCTGCATGAATTCTCTAAACTCCATGGCTTGTCGAGTAAGGTTATCTGCGTTGAACGCGCATATTTTGAGACCCTGTATGTTAGGTCTTCTATCCATGGCGGGGGACGGACTTTCCTGAAGATGTCCCTGCTACAGGCGACTGCTGTGCTGCCGATCTGAGGTCTGCGGGGAGCTGGGTCATTGTTGCAAGGATGCCTACTAACTGGGTCATCTGGGCCTGTAGCAGTCGGATGGATGACGCGAGTTGTTCAATTGTAACGGACTCGGCTGCTTCTCGCGGACTGGTCTGTGGCGGACAGGGTGCACGGACTTCCTTCCCTAGGGCTTTCATCAGTTAGGGAGACCTGGTTACTAACGGCTGGTGGTGGAGGTGGGTGGTTTGGTGGGTCGTCGACAAGTGCTCGAGAATATGCGGTCGAGGCAAAGATCTGAGTCCTGACAGTGTTGCTTTGCCTTCTCTGTGGTGAGAGGTGGGGGGGGGGGGGGGGCGGTGGCCTGGGTGCTGGCACTGTTTTTTTGCGCAGTGGTGTTTTGCTGCTGCTGTTCTTACCTCTTTGCCTGTCCCTTTGAGCTTTATACTCGGGACATCCGAGGTAACTAGCAGGGTGCGCTCCCTTGCAGTTGGCGTACTTCTCCTTGCCCTCCCCCCTCGGTAATTTGCACTGCTCATAGGTGTGCTGCTCAGTGCACCTGATGCACACCACGGCGCGATGTGCCCGTGGGCCTGGCAGTTGTAGCAGCGCCCTCGACCCGACTTCTTTTTAAGCTACTCGGGCGTCACCACTAGTGCCAGGATCCGTTTGGCATTTGATGCTGAATGCCTGAATGACGATGGATTCATAGTGATTATTCAGTTACATGCAGGTGGTGCGCCGAAAGGGACAAACAGAAGTTTATTGTCCGCTTGGAAAAAAGCAGTCTTTGCATTAAAGCATATAGGAGATTTCTACATAACAAGGTACCCCTTTTTGAAAACTGAGCTTCCGCACATGTTATAGCATAAAAACAGGTCTGTATCTTTAAGTCGCCATTCCTTGCACATGTAAGAAACAAAATCTTTGCATGACGCTCTGACAGGCTCATTTGTTTTTTCGTAACGAACTCAATGTTTCCAACTGCAACAACAGATCCGCCTCGCGGTGATCCTCTTCCTTTTCCAAAGTGATAAACAAGTATGGTGCTTAGCAACAGGAACTTAAAAATGTGCTTAGACAACAACAGTTTTGCGGTTTCGCCACTCTAGTATACATTGCACTCGCAATGATTTCTTAGTCAGGCGGAATTTGTGTGATCTGGGTGGTGGTAGCTATGCATGGAATGCACTGACATAAACCACAACTTGGCGGTATGAATATTCCATTTATCTCGTGCCGCCTGTTCGGAGTATTGTAGGCTACGAAGCCGCGCCTGCCGCTCGAATGGGTCCTGCGGGATCAACTGTGCCCCCTTTTTTTGTCGGTTTTAGCCTGAAGGCCGTACAGACATATGAGCATTGTCGGCCAATGTCATTCGAACAGTGAAACAGGCATCACGAGTGTAACAATGAAGTTTGCGAACGCAACAACGGCAAGAGCGAATTATTCGATTTCACGACGAGTGTTTATTTCCGTTAGTATGTGCGTATAGAGTCCGCTCGGAGTGTTCAGAGATTGTTTGAATAAAAGTCTCCAGGTGTTCGAGTTCCAAGTCGTGATGCAGTTCACAAATTAGTGAATAAATTTCGTGAAACGGAAAGTGTTCCAGACAAGAAGCATAAACGACGACGTACAGTGCTCACAGAAGATCGTCTCAATGGCACTGCATACTGCCTGGAAAATTCTCTTAGACGTCTTTCGCAGCGAACGTAAACATTGTGTACGTCTACACAAAGAGGTGCTAAGCTGTTTGGGCTAAGGCCCTATAAAGTATCAGTAGCACAAGAACTTCGACCTTGTGATCCTGTACACAGGGTTATGTTTTCCGAATGGGTTTTTAAACATGTGCATGACGGTGAAATGGATCCTTACCGAATTCTGTTTCCAGACGAGACTTGGTTCCATTTACATGGGTATGTCAATTCCGAAAACTGACGACAATAGGGCGCTGATAGATCTGTTGCGCTTCATGAGAAACCCCTTCATGATCAGAAAATAGGGGTGTGGTGCACAGTTAGTGGTGACTGAATAATAGACCCAATTTTTTTAATGATACAGTTACAAGTGGTAGATACGTGAAAAACATTTTGCGACCGCTTTTGTAATGAACTGAATCAAAGAGAACGAAGCTTCGCATTTTTTCAACAGGATACGGCAAGGGCTCATACGACCAATGTTTCTTTGCACGCAGTACACAATGTGTTCGATGAAAGAGTGATTACTAACAATATCTGGCCCGCTAGAAATCTTGATTTCACTCAATGTGATTTTTTATTTGTGGGGTGCAGTGAAGGACAAAGTATACACAACAAATCGTCACATGACAGAGGAACTCAACGATAATATCGATGAATCAATTAATTCAATATTTCAGAGAGAATTACATTGTGTGATTAATTATTAGATGTCAGAAATGCGCGGAAAATATCGGCAGGCAATTCCAGCATCTCCTTGCATGACATGGGCGAGTACAAAATTTATTTGCTTTTATCTGAAATGCAGTCATGTCGTACCGCAGCATCAGCATGTTGGAATTCCTTGCGTGATCTGAATAAAAAGGAAAGCAATCGATTTAATTACTTCTTTTCGATGTATTTTACAAGACTGCTTCTTCCCAAACAACAGAGAATGATGAGTAAGAGAGATCCAACCCCTGAAAACTGATTTTTTGTTGATAAACAATATACCTTCTGCTTTGTAATTGAATTTCCTGTCATGAGTTCCTTCCTCTCCACCACAGAGGCGCCAATTTCCATTTAGGGGAGTGGGAGGGGGGTGGGTGTGGTTGGGGAGGTTACCAGAGGGGGAGTGTTTAATGAATTGGTCAATTTAATTAATTAGTCAGTTTAATTGATATCAAAAGTGAGCGGGTTTCAGCGAGGGGAGTTCCAAGAGGGATGGGGGAGGGTGAGCAGGAGGGGAGCAGGAGGGGGAGGGGGTGGGTGGGGGAACAATAGGTTCAGGATCTGTCATTCATAGGGATGGATTATCGCCAGCATGTCATAATCCACTTAACAGAACAATAGGTTAAGGCCCTCTCAATCAAAAGAGAACAGTAGGTTTGCCCCTGAGTGACTACCTGCCCTTGATGCAGGCAGCTCACAACATAGATTGACGCCAGCATTGCCCTACTACTTTCCAAATCACTCAAATTTATTTTTGCATATGGAATACATGAAGTGACTATATTTACAGATCAATAGCACAAGTGGTTGCGAGGTATCAAGTATTGACCCGTACTGAAACACATATTCATATGTGGTGTAGCCACCACGGGCTGCAAAGCATGTGTTGACTCTGGCACCCCGTTGATTGTACAGATGGCGAATACTGTCCTGGGATACGTTATGCCACGCCTGCTCGACCTGTTCACTTAGTTTTGAAAGAGTTGTCAGTTGAGAGTTGTACGAGTCACTTCTCGTCCCATCACGTCCCACACATTCTCGACCGGAGAGAAGTGTGGAGATTGTGCTGACCAGGAAAGTTGCTGCCCGTCTTGCACAGCACGTTGAGTTTCATAAGCAGTGTGTGGGCGAGGATTATCCTGTTGGAACAACAAGAACGGCAAAAGAGCAGGTGTAATAGCAGTCTGCATGTACCGATCGCTGGTTAGCGTCCCCTTGAGAAATATCGAAGGTGAACGATAACTGTAGCTTATCGCGCCCCAGACCATAAGACCTGTTGTGGGTCCAGATACACTCTACGAGACAGCTGTAAGATTTGCCACTGCTGCCCTTGCAATACTAGGATCCTTGCAGGTGCCCGTGTTGCGTGGACTGGTGTGAGGATGTTCACGTGACCACTGATACCAGTGGTACAGTGGTACCAGTTGTACAACTGACGCAGCGCTTCCAGCTTCTGAGGCGGTTTCCGTTAAAGACTATCCCGCCACTCAGAAGGGCACAAGTTTACCCTTTTCAAACTCGTTCTGTTGGCTGTAGGAAGCACTAGTGCATCTCCATGGAGTGGTTGCCTGTTTCCCTCGCGCGTCTGCACCAAACTGAGCCTTCTGGCTGTGAGCACTCAGTATTAAAGGGTAGACACGCGCACTACATTTATCATCCCCCAGGTGGCATGTATCGTCATTTCATGAAAATCGATGTCGTCTTTCCAGGTGTACCATTTTTTTCCGGAAATGTAGATTTTTGTAACAACTATCCAAAAATTATGTGCTATAACGTAACAGAATAAATATTTGCAAGTTATTTTAAGGAAATTACATACAATCATATTTGCGCTAATGATGGACATAATTAAACATAACTGGGAACTAGGAACATGTACAGGGTGTCACAAAAAGGTACGGCCAAACTTTCAGGAAACATTCCTCAGACACAAAGAAAGAAAATATGTTATGTGGACATGTGTCCGGAAACGCTTACCTTCCATGTTAGAGCTCATTTTATTACTTCTCTTCAAATCACATTAATCTTGGAATGGAAACACACAGCAATAGAACGTACCAGCGTGATTTCAAACACTTTGTTACAGGAAATGTTCAAAATATCCTCCGTTAGCGAGGATACGTGCATTCATCCTCCGTCGCATGGAATCCCTGATGCGCTGATGCAGCCCTGGAGAATGGTGTTTTGTATCACAGCCGTCCACAATACGAGCACGAAGAGTCTCTACATTTGGTACCGGGGTTGCGTAGACAAGAGCTTTCAAATGCCCCCATAAATGAAAGTCAAGAGGGTTGAGGTCAGGAGAGCGTGGAGGCCATGGAATTGGTCCGCATCTACCAATCCCTTGGTCACCGAATCTGTTGTTGAGAAGCGTACGAACACTTTGACTGAAATGTGCAGGAGCTCCATCGTGCATGAACCACATGTTGTGTCGTACTTGTAACGGCACATGTTCTAGCAGCACAGGTAGAGTATCCCGTATGAAATCATGATAACGTGCTCCATTGAGCGTAGGTGGAAGAACATGGGGCCCAATCAAGACATCACCAACAATGCCTGCCCAAACGTTCACAGAAAATCTGTGTTGATGACGTGATTGCACAATTGCGTGCGGATTCTCGTCAGCCCACACATGTTTATTGTGAAAATTTACAATTTGATCACGTTGCAATGAAGCCTCATCCGTAAAGAGAACATTTGCACTGAAATGAGGATTGACACATTGTTGGATGAACCATTCGCAGAAGTGTACCCGTGGAGACATATCAGCTGCTAATAGTGCCTGCACACGCTGTAAATGGTACGGAAACAACTGGTTCTCCAGTAGCACTCTCCATACAGTGACGTGGTCAACGCTACCTTGTACGCTGACATTAGGGTTATCGTCAACTGCACGAAGAATTGCCTCGTCCATTGCAGGTGTCCTCGTCGTTCTAGGTCTTCCCTAGTCGCGAGTCATAGGCTGGAATGTTCCGTGCTCCCTAAGACGCCGATCAATTGCTTTGAACGTCTTCCTGTAGGGACACCTTCGTTCTGGAAATCTATCTCGATACAAACGTACCGTGCCACGGCTATTGCCCCGTGCTAATCCATACATCAAATGGGCATCTGCCAACTCCGCATTTGTAAACATTGCACTGACTGCAAAACCACGTTCGTGATGAACACTAACCTGTTGATGCTACGTACTGAAGTGCTTGATGCTAGTCGCATGTCAACACAAGCACCGAAGTCAATGTTACCTTCTTTCAATTGCCCGCATCTCGTGGTCGTGCGGTAGCGTTCTCGCTTCCCACGCCCGGGTTCCCGGGTTCGATTCCCGGCGGGGTCAGGGATTTTCTCTGCCTCGTGATGGCTGGGTGTTGTGTGATGTCCTTAGGTTAGTTAGGTTTAAGTAGTTCTAAGTTCTAGGGGACTGATGACCATAGATGTTAAGTCCCATAGTGCTCAGAGCCATTTGAACCATTTTCTTCCTTCAATTGGGCCAACTGGCGGTGAATCTAACTGACGAAACTAAGATGAGCTCTAACATGGAAATTAAGCGTTTCCGGACACATATCCACATAACATCTTTTCTTTATTTGTGTGTGAGGAATGTTTCCTGAAAGTTTGGCCGTACCGTTTTGTAACACCCTGTAAAATAATAGCAGCCTTCCTACTGTGAAGAAGTTCAAAAAGTCGACCTTATACATAAGACCTTTACAACAACTACCCAAAAGTACTCGTATTACGCTCCTAAAATAGCGACAAACTATTTCAATTTTTGTATGATAAATAGATGCAGTCATAGGAGCAAGGTCGTGCATGGCATAGAGAAAGCATTTGATCGCGTCTGGCACGATGGCTTAATCTACAAACGTGATCAAATAGGGTGCCCAACTCATATAACGTGGATCATTGACTCCTTCCTTACAGGACGTCAGTTCTTCGTAAGGAGCGGAGACAAGTCGAGCCAGACACGACGGATTGCGGCAGGGATCCCACAGGGCTCGGGTTTCGGTCCTGTTCTCTGTATCATATACACGAATGACATCCCTAGGCAGTTGGGTGGAGAAATTGCTCTGTATGCGGACGATACCGCAATATACAGAAGCAGTCGCAGCCTCCTCCTCATATACCGCCACCTCCAGCAACATCTTGACAAAATTACCCAGTGGTGCAACCGCTGGAAGATTAAAATCAATCCTGCTAAATGCCAAGCGATCTGTTTCACCCCTAATATCAAACTCCCGGATCGCCAACTTACAAGTGACGGCCGAGAGCTAACCTGGAGAAACTCAATCATTTACCTGAGGGTCGAAATAGATCGCCGCTTAACTTGGAACAGGCACCTCACTGCTGCTGCAAAAAAGGGCTGCGCCCTCTTCTGTGAGCTATATGCGCTCCTGAAAGGTGATGGTATCACCATCCAATGCAAACTCCTTCTCTGGCGCCAGCTCATACTTCCGGTCATCCTATATGGCTCGGAAATGAGGTCTATGGCGTCGGATACCGCACTTTCCCAACTGCAACGTCTCCAAAACAAAGTTTTCCGCGTCATCTCTGGCGCTGGCAGAAACGTCCCTAACACACACATTAGAGACCTCCTAGGCCAACCCACCATCTACACACTCATTCAGGAAAAATCCACAAAATACTATGAAATAACACAAACTTCGCTCCACTTTCTCATACAAAATTTAGGAAACGAACCACCAGAAGCTTCTTATAGACGTCCAAAATTAACCCTTACACGCCTCTTTAGAGACCTATAACACATACATTAAACACCAAGCACAAACTTACACACAGAAAACACACACACAACCTCAATCCCTTATTTCAAACAATCCCTTAGCGCATTCCGAAGTCAGACGGGCACAGCCCAGTGGTACTTCGTATACAACAAGAACACACGTAGCCTAGTCGCTCATTGCCACCAGCAGCCCGTAGACACGCCGTTTCAGACGAGTTTAGAGGTTTCCAGGGTGGAGCAGTGCAACCGCGCGTGTTGTGCGGGAGTGTCGCTCACTGCACTGTAGTCATCCATTTACGTCCCAAGACTATTCGCACCATTATTCCTTCCACCTCGTGAGAAAATCGTAGTGTAAGAGAATCAGAGCCACATACATCGCGTGGCCAAAAGCCTCCAGGCACTCTTGCTGCTCATTTCAGAGACGCCAAACTTGGACGTGAAGCCTCTTGCTAATGCTATTACAGTATTTTCTTCCAAGTTCTGATACAGTGAAGGCAGAATTTGTTAATGTTCTTTCGATAACTTTGTAACGAGTTGTTGCCAGTTTTTTAAGCAAAGTGAAACGGTACGAAACCTAAACTTTAGCGATTAACAGAGATGTTCGACGGTATCACGATGCAGTGGTCCTAGTTAGGAGGAAAGGAGCGTTATTATGCTATATGTGTTATCGTGCTCCATAGTCGTACTGAGTAACCCACGCATTGTTGCACAAACTGGGAGTTACAGCACCAGTTCAGCGCGCCACTATGCTATCTCGTTCTCGCAAGGTACACAACAGGACATCATTAGCAGTAATTCAGGGTCCCTGAATGGCTGATGTTAACTTACTCTGTTTCCCATCTAGTAGCAATGATACTCCGTAATTTCTTTTTGTGTGCTCTAATATGTAAACAAAGTTTCTGTCACCGTGTCACCTCATTATTTTGTTTACTTTCGGATTCAACTGTACTGTCATTGAAGGGTTGGCACTTTCTTTCAGGATAAGTAGCTGATTAAATTAGTTATACTTTCTTCTCTTGACAGGATCTACTTATAAAATTAATATGCAATGGTTAAATCTCCAGAATCGCATTCGGGAGAGTATGGTTCAAACCTTGTCCAAACATTACGGTTTAGGAGTCTCTTGGCTCACCTAAATCACTTGAGAGTATTAGAATGATCCCTTCAACAATGGCACAGCTGGATCCCTTGCCGTAAGTAGCTAGCGCACCGTCTCTAATAACGTTGTTGTCGTGATATTTCTAAGTACGAGGTTTTTTCTAAAAATAAAACACAACCCATTACGAAACACGAATATTTTCTGGCAGGTGATTGTATCATGAGAGCTATAATCACACCTACTTCCAGTCACATCCGATAATTTACCACGTTCAATTTGCAGGGGTTTAGTTTTTATGACGCTACATACACTCCTGGAAATTGAAATAAGAACACCGTGAATTCATTGTCCCAGGAAGGGGAAACTTTATTGACACATTCCTGGGGTCAGATACATCACATGATCACACTGACAGAACCACAGGCACATAGACACAGGCAACAGAGCATGCACAATGTCGGCACTAGTACAGTGTATATCCACCTTTCGCAGCAATGCAGGCTGCTGTTCTCCCATGGAGACGATCGTAGAGATGCTGGATGTAGTCCTGTGGAACGGCTTGCCATGCCATTTCCACCTGGCGCCTCAGTTGGACCAGCGTTCGTGCTGGACGTGCAGACCGCGTGAGACGACGCTTCATCCAGTCCCAAACATGCTCAATGGGGGACAGATCCGGAGATCTTGCTGGCCAGGGTAGTTGACTTACACCTTCTAGAGCACGTTGGGTGGCACGGGATACATGCGGACGTGCATTGTCCTGTTGGAACAGCAAGTTCCCTTGCCGGTCTAGGAATGGTAGAACGATGGGTTCGATGACGGTTTGGATGTACCGTGCACTATTCAGTGTCCCCTCGACGATCACCGGTGGTGTACGGCCAGTGTAGGAGATCGCTCCCCACACCATGCTGCCGGGTGTTGGCCCTGTGTGCCTCGGTCGTATGCAGTCCTGATTGTGGCGCTCACCTGCACGGCGCCAAACACGCATACGACCATCATTGGCACCAAGGCAGAAGCGACTCTCATCGCTGAAGACGACACGTCTCCATTCGTCCCTCCATTCACGCCTGTCGCGACACCACTGGAGGCGGGCTGCACGATGTTGGGGCGTGAGCGGAAGACGGCCTAACGGTGTGCGGGACCGTAGCCCAGCTTAATGGAGACGGTTGCGAATGGTCCTCGCCGATACCCCAGGAGCAACAGTGTCCCTAATTTGCTGGGAAGTGGCGGTGCGGTCCCCTACGGCACTGCGTAGGATCCTACGGTCTTGGCGTGCATCCGTGCGTCGCTGCGGTCCGGTCCCAGGTCGACGGGCACGTGCACCTTCCGCCGACCACTGGCGACAACATCGATGTACTGTGGAGACCTCACGCCCCACGTGCTGAGCAATTCGGCGGTACGTCCAGCCGGCCTCCCGCATGCCCACTATACGCCCTCGCTCAAAGTCCGTCAACTGCACATACGGTTCACGTCCACGCTGTCGCGGCATGCTACCAGTGTTAAAGACTGCGATGGAGCTCCGTATGCCACGGCAAACTGGCTGACACTGACGGCGACGGTGCACAAATGCTGCGCAGCTAGCGCCATTCGACGGCCAACACTGCGGTTCCTGGTGGGTCCGCTGTGCCGTGCGTGTGATCATTGCTTGTACAGCCCTCTCGCAGTGTCCGGAGCAAGTATGGTGGGTCTGACACACCGGTGTCAATGTGTTCTTTTTTCCATTTCCAGGAGTGTATTTCCCTATTTTACAGCGAAAATTATACAGTCAACACTGATTCGGAAAAAGGAACACAAATTAGCTGTTGTAATTTGCTGTGCGTTTAAGGCGGATGCGTAGGTTTAGTGTCGCGCAAAGTTGCCAGTAACTGTGTCTGTTTCCCATTGTTATCCATCGCTGTCTCCGCCCAGGAAAACTCACTTCACTGGCGTACAGTGCACATCCGATTCAACATCGGTTGTATTCTGCGTTCGTTGCTTTACAACCTAATTCATAAACTTGGCTACAATCTAATTCATAAACTTGGCTGCAGCAATCAATTGAACCAAAATTGAAGAGAGAACATCCCAGAACGCAATGCATATCCTTTTCTACATAGGATTGTGACATTCATATAGCAGCTGCAGTATTAAGTTAAGCTGTCCTATGAGCAGTGTGGTAGAGGTCAGATTCGCGTAATAGCAACGGGTAATTCTTGTGGGGAAAGGCACATGTGTTGAAGGCCCCACGGTCAGCTTGAGTCCATCAATTGGATGGCACTGGCTGCTACAAGACGGTGGTGGTAGCAACATCGAAACTGGGAGGTCAACGACTTTACTTGCAAGTAACCAGATGCCCCGTATTCCAATAAATTTATACCGTACATAAAAAATATTGTTAAGTTACGTCAAAGATACGTAATCGGATAATAATAACAAATTTAATAGAAATGTTAGACGTGATTATTATAGTAATTTCAGCCTTATGATTATCTTAATAAATGCATTCTTCACATTTTAATTTTTCTGTTAATTGAGAGTAAGGAGATATCAACATATGATACGGCATGGTATCAGCATGGGAAGAATAAAGTGTAGTGAAAGATTTGAAATGTATGAGGAGATAAAATGGAAGAAAAATGCATTGATGACGAGACACAGATGAAGAAGCTGGTATGAAGAGAGCTGAGAAAGATGCTGAGAGTAGGACAAAGACAGGGGTTCGCTGTTTAACAGTGAAAGGCAATGAGACTGCTGTTGCGATAGGAGTGAATGATTAATTCTTTACTCTTGCTTAAACAATGTGAATTTATAAGTGCAGCTAATTAACACTGATATTTATTCGTATTGTGTAATGCTTGACTACGAAAACTTTAGTTGTTAGCTGGACCGTTAACCCTCAACCTGCGTTATGCTAAGACATTGCCATAATACGTTGTTGCTTATTACGTCTGAATACTGCAAGATCGTTAGCCAAATAGTCATGAAACAAAACACAACATTCTTATAATCCTAGGTGTAACCGACGCAGCTCTCTTGGTCAGTAAGCAAACTTTAATCAAACAAGACGGACAAGTGCAATGCTCGTTACATTCATTGAATAATAAGCAACTGATCATTGTGTTTGGCCACTGAGCGCAAAGATAACACCGTTACAGTTGTAATAATAAGCTTAGGTATGCAACAGCCTAAATTTATTATTAGTGGACCGCCTAACCACGGAAAAGTTGTAGGACAATTTAAAACATCTTGTGATTTGCGTCAATTCAGATAAAAACAGATTTTTGTTTGTTTTACTTATCGGACAGAATAAACAAATAGTTAAACAGAGAGTGAAGTTTCCAAAAATCTGGATTGCATGCACATAGAAATGACGCTAACGCTGTGGCGAGGTACCAAATAACATGGAAGACTGCATGGAGAAAACGCAACAAGTTATCTTCTCTCGGCAGCTCAAAGATTAAATATTAATGAGACTAAATCACAAATTATAATCAAATGGGCAACTCATTTTGTGTGCCAGAACAAATAAGTAGCGAGCTGCTCAGAGTACGGATCACACTTACATTTCCCTAAAATTAGCAAAGTGTTCATCCGTCAGCACCTGATGACAGTCAGAAAACCAATCGCATGGCGGCTGGAACCTGAACGCCTCTAAACTCACTTCTCTCTCATCAACTCTCTATTTTCAAAAAAACTCTACATGGAGGGGATGACTCAATGTTAGTGCCAATATAGCGGATGAGGATATTGCTTATTTCATGAAAAAACGGGAGAATGCAGCAGAAACTTCTCACTCTTTGTGTACAATACGCACATTAACAAACATGAGATTGGTACTGGCCTAGAACTGTGTCTCCTCAATTGGCAGGCCTCTTTGTGCCAAGCAGAGGGCTGAGGTGACTCAATTCGACGGATGAGCAAACTTTATTAACGAAAGCATCATTCTTTTTCATGCTGGTGAAGTGACACTGTGGCATCTCGACCTCTGAAGTTTCGTGCAGAAAAGCCAAAAATGTCAAACTCAATTTTTGTCAGCAGACAGCGGTGGCGGCCCTATGCCCCTGCCCTCAGCTAAGCCAGGCGCCAGCCCTGCCACAAAAGCACGAAGCAGGTCACAGCCTCACTGCTGCGAAAACTTTCCGTCTCCCTGGAGAGGCTCGTCTCTCTTAATGAGATTCACAGGCTGCCTTCTGCTGACAGTAGGATCCCGAGACCACGCCAACAAGGCACCTTCCCGGCGTGGAAAATGTGCAGATCCTAATGGACCGCTAATGAATGTACAAACACGACGGACCGATAATGAGGGTACCAACACGATGGAGTGATTATGAATGTACAAAGACAATGGACTGGTAGTGAACGTGCAGGCTCAATGGACTGATAACCAATATTCGAAAGCAAATGACTGATAACGAATGTACAAACGCAATAGAGTTAACTTACCGTTGTTTAAACAAAACTGCACAGATAATGTTTCTGGCTGCATACACGAAAACCCTATCGTCAGCTCTGTTGTTCTCAATCGAAGCACACTTTCGACATCCTAGCAGCCCTGTGAAATTATTGAACAATTGCCATTTACCTGTGACCATGATCGTAGTACACTGCATAAAACTAGGTGCTGACCACATGGTTACTGCAGTTTTGTGTCATCTGGTCTAAGTATTTTCTTTGTAATTCTCTGGCTAAAATCGTGAATTAATCTATAGACAGGAGGCCTTTTTTAACGAAAAGGAAGTGAAGCTGTGGACACAGGCAGAGCGCGAAAAAAAGTGCACAACAAATCTTCAGCACAAGTTAAAACACAAGGTGAGGAAAATACGAGTGCATTATTTGCATGCAGCAAAATTATAACTCTACTTACTTTAAACTAAATGCACACGTCTTCGTTCCATATTGCACATTGTTAGCCCTAGGACAAAACATTTAGGACCAAGGAAAATCTCTAACCAAAACTCCCAAAAGTCTGTTTTTCATTTAGACTGTGCTTTAAATAAACCTGATTAACAACAGAAATCACAGAACACATTATGTATTGATTAATAAAGTACCGATTCATAAGGTGACCCTTCAGGCTTCTACACACATTTGCCATGGAGACTTCACTTATCCACAATTAAAATAAACACTCTCCAAGTTATTCAAACAACCACAAACTCCGTCACCGTATGAGAGAGCATTCTTATTTCGTAAAAGTCTCACGGTTTCTGGCTTTATTAACCACTGCACGATAGGAAGGAATAAACCTTGGGAGTCAACAGCCACCAAAATGGCTCTGAGCACTATGGGACTTAACATCTATGGTCATCAGTCCCCTAGACTTAGAACTACTTAAACCTCACTAACCTAAGGACATCACACACATCCATGCCCGAGGCAGGATTCGAACCTGCGACCGTAGCAGTCGCGCGGCTCCGGACTGAGCGCCTAGAACAGCTAGACCACCGCGGCCGGCCAACAGCCACCACATGGTACGCAAAGTCTCGAATTTACCAAGAATTTTCTATCCAGGTAGTTACGAGTAGGCCACACATTTTGACGTAACATATTTTCTAACAGTTACGAAATACACGGCCGAGAAGTGAGCACAGTAACAGCAAGGGAACTCACAGAAAGGATCGTCGTAAGAAAACCGCCAGCGTCGAAACATTATATATATGGAAACACATCATAATAAAATACTGCAGGGGAAAGTACTGATGTAATAAGGGAGCCGGGTAATATTAAAACTGACTAAATGGCTGAGGGCCATGTGGGCTTTAAAGAAGCCTCACTCCGCAAAATATTCTGACTGTAACTTTCAAGAATTCATTTACGGAATTGTTTCAAATAATGAAATTGAGAGGAGATATATACTGGCAGAAGTCATATAAAGTTAATATTCGCTCTCTTGCGCTAGGAATCTTGACAGCGGCGGCGAGGTTTGTCTCAGTCAGCGCCTACGACCCAAGCGTCCTCACGAGAGTGCCCCAGAGTCTGTGCCTGTCCTTTATTCTCCACCTCCGCTTTAAGTCCTTTACCTAAGGGCCTGAGATACCCCACTTGACCAGTAGTCACAGATTTTGCTCAGCTACACAGTCATTTGTCTTACTGATCCGTAGCTAACGTGACAGCTTTGAGCAACACAAAAGCCAGAGTACGTGCAGGAAATGAATGACATAAAAAAGAGTCAGTATAGATCGCAACTAATATTTATGTATTCTGGTAACTGGTTTCAGTTAAACGTGACCATCTTCAGACCACTAACTCTGAAATTAACAAAGTGAGTCAAGTGTGATACAGCTAATCACCATACAAACTAAAATGCAGCAAAATAGTTACAAGATAAAATATGTAAATAACCTCAGTACTGTGTGTAGCTGGTACACGGAGCCGCAGTATGTACCAAAAGGTACCAGTCATCAGCTGCTGACTGGCATATTGATGCTAGGGGGTATAAGGGGAAAGCTGCACCCACTGTTCCACATGTGATGGGTCGAGCAAACCAGAGCTAGTTGTCTGCTTTCAAATGCAACCTGACTGAGGACACTTCCGTTTTTATTTTAGAAAAATAAATTATTTTAATTTTCTTTCACGATTTGCAGTTAACTGACTGTCTTTAAGTGCCTGTTAATGTTTAGAAATTAACCTCACACAATGCTGAGTATGACGCAAGACACACTGCGTTCTACTGGCAGGCATAGAGGACGTGTCGTCTCTGGGACGGCAGGAATAGCGAATGTACGTCCCTATGGCAACCGTTGGCATCCTGCTTGACGTATCTTTGTTTGGTTCTTTATATCGCTTATGTTACACTCTATATCAAAATGTACACGACATAGGCGTTCTGTCTAATGGACAGAGAGGGCAGTTTCTTTAGATTCCAGCACAACTATGGAACTGTTAGACTTTTAATGTTCATTTAAATATTAGTTACGTTAAACATGTAGCAGATGGTACTGGAGAACATGTTCTTTGAATTATAGGAAAAGCAACTATGAACTTATGTACAGAAATCTTAACAACATGTTAATGTAATATGGGTGATGTGTGTGTGTATTGAACCGGGGACCGAGAAACGACTGAGAAGCTTCGTCCCGCCGTAGCCCTCAGTGGTTTGCAACCCCACAACAGGCCACAGCAGTCCACCCACCCCACACAGAACCCAGAGCTATTATGTGGTTCGGCCCCCAGGGGAACCACTACCCCACGTCCCCCACCCGGGAACGTCTCATACCAGACAGTGTTTGTGCAGCAATCGCTGACATAGTTTAACTGAGGCGGAATAAGAGGGACCAGTCCGCATTCACGGAGGCAGATGGAAAACCGCGTTAAAAACCATCCATAGGCTGGCCGCCACACCGGACCTTGACACTAATCCGCTGAGTGGATTCGTGCCAGGGACCGGAACGCCTTTCCGCTCGGGAAGCAGCGCGTTAGACTGCGCGGCTAACTGGGCGGGCCTTGTATGGGTGATAGTCAACACTGTATTACCTCAAAATATACAAACAAGGTTTCTTTTCTATTGTACTTTCGCTAGTTGCTTAACTCTACTGACCACGTGTGGAACGGTGGGCAGAGCTTTCCTCTTATAACCTCTAGCATCTGCATGCTAGTCAGCACATCATAGGAGTGAGTGATGGCGTTGAGGCAGGAGCTATACACGACCACTAGCAGATGTGGTTGCAGCTGTGTAAGCAACAGCAAGAGGCGATGGCAGCACCTCCGTTGTGCAAGGCTTTTTGAAGTGTGCTCACCGTTGACCAGTAGCATCAAATGATGCACACAGACGATTACACGTGCGATCAGAGGACGGAGGCATGCCTTCAAATGCAGTGGCTTGCGTACTTAATGTAGGGAGGGCCACGGCCGACGTACCCTGGCTGTTTCCTGGTAACGGCCTCCTGTACCACCACCAGCAGCAGCGGTGCGCATGAAGTTGTCGCTTCAGAACGCCAGAGACAGCCAGCTGGCAACTGAATTTTAAGCTTGTTCCGGCAGTTGCGTCACCTGACAGCTGTACCTCACAGCATACATCGATTGTGACAGACGCTGCTACTACACGTGGATGCCGAAGTACATCTCGCCTTCCTAATGCGTGTCATCCCAGGGGCTAAGGCGACAGAGGAGACAATGCAGGCGGAGCACCAATCGTAGAAGCACCCAGCTGACACTAACGATGCCATTACATCCAAACGATATGCCCCTGGCGGTGCCAGTAGTGCACCCAAAGCACACTAAGCAGAAGGTGTCGAGGAAGGGCACCGGGACCCAACTGCAGCTTCCAGATGACGAAGGCTTGATTAAGCCAATTCACAAGTGCACTGCCACGGCAGTAGGAGATGTCAACACCAACAATCGGTTCGCCAAGCTCAACGACGAAGTCGAGGAAGCTATGGATGAACAGCAGAAGATGAAGTCGTCAACGCCCTTCCAGTCGCTATCGAGTGGATGGCTGTCTTCAAACCTTTCCAAGAGAAAATTAAAGCTGGGACGAAGGGCAACTTCACAATTCACGTATCTGGACGCGAGTTGTGCTGAGTAGTCAAGCACACTGCAGAAAACTACCACAGAGCTCAAATGCACTATGGGACTTAACATCTGAGGTCATCAGTCCCCTATACTTAGAACTACTGAAACCTAACTAACCTAAGGACGTCACACACATCCATACCCGAGGCAGGATTCGAACCTGCGACCGTAGCAGCAGCGCGGTTCCAGACTGAAGCGCCTAGAACCGCTCGGCCACAGCGGCCGGCTTGGCCACTCAGAGCAGCCACCTGCCTTTGGTGCTGGAGCCGCAGGAGTTCCACTCCAAATGCTTGGCGTTGAAGTCGTTATTACCGATAAGGAGGTTGCCACCCATCGACATGCTAATGGGGATGGAAACTGCAGAAAGAAACAGCTCAGGTTAGTCAAGACATGGCCATTCACCTCTAAAATGTCAGCAAGTTTAGAACTCTACATAAAGCGTGTGATTTGTCGAGTATTGAGTGAAATTTGTAGGTAGATTGCAGGTCTGATGGGTTTAAGCCAGATACATTTCTACAGCAAAATTATACTGATTAGCATGTTCTATATTGTGTTAATTTTGATGACTTACTGGATAAGTCGAAGCAAAAAATGTAAGTTACTTCAAATTCTGTTTTTTAAGTGTTGTCACTAGCTTCAAGAAGTTGATCGATACCATAAGCTGCTTCCGAATTTACGATCTCAACCAGAACGGAGCACACTGGTGAGAAAAACTTCAGGACGACATTAACTTACACGTGATGTGACACTGCCATGTAACATAGCTCGTTTAAGCTTGGGCCGCACACAGAAAGCTCTGCTACAGTTTAGTACAGAAGGTAACTGAAAGAAACGCGCAACGCGACGAACATAAATGGAACTTTTATTCACTTTTAATCGAAGACAATAATTAGACTTTAGTCATTGCGATTTTTAATGGGCCGCTGGGCATTAAGAAAGGCGGAACATGGTTCTTAATGGGATTTATGGTCACCTCTGCAACGCACTCCCGCGCTGGCCACATGGTTAGTAAGGAGTTCTTGTGGTAGGCTCAAGCAGAGCTGTTGCCAACTGCCCGACGGTGGTTGATGCACGTGGACGTCTTTCCAACGCACCCCACAAGTCTCGATGCGATTTAAATCGAGGGATCGTGCAGGTGCTCCATTCGCCGAATATCCTCACTTCCCACTGCGCAGTTCGGTGGGATCGCAATCGTCATCCACAAAAACTAAGCAGTGTCGAATGCATCCTGAAAAGATGCATACGGGGAAGGCGTACAACAGTGTTGGCCATGCGGCAGGGCGGGTCATGTAACGTTTTTCGTTCGTCCTACTGCTCAACATTGAACGTCCACCTACCTCAGTATGGCGTCCGCTCTCTGTACCTTTTCTCCGCAAGCGTAGATACTACACGACTAAAAAGCACCGTTGAAGAAAGACGTCGCCTAATATCTATCCTGCAATGTCCGCGTACACTCTTGTAGCATTTCAGGTCCTGCAATCTCTCTTTTATCGGTATTTCGTGTGGTAATATGATGCATTTGACTGAAATGAACGTCCTACAATTTTCAGGCTAGTAAAGTTTATTGCTGAAAAACAAGAGTTTATCGCTACCAAGACCGCATTTAGTGAAAAACTATTCTGTCATTCTTAATGCTCAGTCAAACAACAAACTTCACACGCAAAGCATCCGGAATTTTACACAATTCCGACCCGATTGATGACGCCATCTCACAGTCACAGATCATCTACTATAACTGAGTTTCACATTCGGCCCTTTCCAGTGGGTTTCTTTAAAAGAAACTGCTCGCCAAATACTCCATAACTGAATGCGGAATACGCCACACGGAATTTTCATTCACTCGCGACTAACTTTCCAACAAGACACTCCCGAAACACCAAACTTTCATCAAACTGCTCGTAACTACATCAGCGTTAGTCACGACACGTATTAAACGTGAGGAACTCCATATTCCTTCATTTTACACATAGTGAGAATCATCACATTTAACATGTCCTTCCGCCTCCGAAGCAGGCGAGCGACTCTCTCGATACTCCCTCACTCACAGCATATCTAACTAGCTGTGCGCGGGAACTACTTAATTCTGATTGGATGATCAGTCTGGCGGACCAATCAGAATTATCCTTCGAGATCATTCTCGCGGCGAAACTCGCCTAAGCCAATCATTAATCAGGAAGTAATTTACATCATCCCAAAATGCAAACACTAACTCAATGTTTAATAAAACATAACGAAATAAAATTGATCTTGAAAATAATTTAGAAAACGATTGCACTCTAAACTAATATTCTGGCTACCTTCTTACAAAAACAATTACCCCTAGACATCCGTCATCAGCAATGCGGGTAAAACACATCTTTCTCACGTTCCAATTACATAATGTTGTACATAATATAATATTGATTTTTTTAACGTATGTCCCACATACGCCCTCTCACCATTCCCATATATTCACACAACATCATAAACAGACATTAATTTTTCCTGAATTTTAATCTACGAAATGAAAAGTAATTAAAGTTTTGAAAATAAAAATCCAAACTAATTGATTTGATATATTGACAACTCTGTGAATGATTTAAAATGGTAACAAAAGATAAACTGTTATCGTTCCTAACTGAATTTTTCACCCTAAGTGTCACTTTGGTGGGTTTTGGGTAAGTTTCTGAATCTCAGAAACTATTACATGTACAGCTTTGAAATTTGGAGGAGATATTTTTCCAAATAATAAAAAATAGTGTACCAAGTTTGAAAATAATCGGTTAATATTTAATATGTTTTATTTTGATTCGTAGGGGGTATGAATATACGGTCGTTCTCACGCTGGCTAGTAGCGACAGGTGTGCTACGAATCATGGCTAAGACACAAGTTTGCAGCCTCCTGTACGTTCACCGGGCCCCACGTCTAGGTACCTTACTGCAATATATGTTATCCCGTAATAACTTGCAACGTCACAACCAGTGAGTGTTCCGTGTTCACAAATTTGGAGGTCAGTACGCCCATGCAACACAATGCCTACCCACGTCATAACACCTGGACCACAAAAACGATCATGTTCGTCAATTCTGGGAGTCTCTTCACATGGCGAGTGGTGAGAAAAAGTAATGCAGCCACGATCATTGTCGAACATGATCATTTAGGTAGTCAATGTGTTATCGGGCAGGTAAGCATAAGATTGCACGGGTGTAGTGACCTCCAAATCTTTGAATACGGTACACTCATCCACCAACATTATTGTGACACTTTACTCCTTCCCCATGTGCGTCTTTCAGTGGTGCATTCGGCACTGACCTCATTTTTATGGATGACAATGCGTGACTGCAACGAACATTGTAGCTGGAGCAGACGTTAGAAAGGGGAGATATTTGGCAAATGGAGTGGTCTGACCGCTTCCCCGCCTTAAATACCATCGAGCACGTGTCGGATGCGGGGGAGACGTATTGCAGCAGTTGAGAAATGGAATGCTCTGCTACAAGAGCCCCTTACCAACCTCGTGGCCAGCATGGGGGCACGTGCCAGAGCGTGCTCTGCCGTCTTTTGTAATGTCCACGTGGCCATCATGAATCGCGGTTACTTCAGTGTAATTATTGTCTTCGAATAAAACTGTCATTTCAGCACGTCTTACTGCGTATTTCCTTCAGTTACCTTCTGTAATGTGCTCTACTGTACTCTGCTATAGTGTATCGGTTCTTTCTACGTGTGGTTCAAGTTTAACCGAGCTATCTTACTTGGCAGTGACACATCAGACGAAAGTTACTTTCGTCTTTAATTTTTGCTCACCAATGTTTTCACAGCGACTGGAAAGAACATGGGGAACATTACTCGTATTTCTTACAGTATGAACGACAGGGTTTTACCTGTTTTCGGGGAAGACAAATTCAACCGTAATGGAAATGCGGTAAGTGGATTATTTTACACAAAAACAGTGAAACCTTTTTTGCAAAATCTGTATTTCATAGTATCATTTAAGGATCTAATTACTATACAAATGCTTACAGGATTTTTATACAATATGTACTTGTTATTATGATCGTTTTCGGGTGTTTAGCAGTCGTAGTTTCAATCTCATGTTATTAACCTTATCCAGAGGGTCTCCAAAACAAATAAGCCTTTTGAAGTTCGAACCACCAGCTCTTTCCAGTGAAACACAAATTTCGCAATACAGTGCCAAAATTTACACAGATTTAATAAAAGATAAATGGCATGTTTCTATACAAGTGACTTGCAGAATAATAGCAAATAACTGCTGCATTACAATATAATTAATAACAAATAAATTCTCTGCAGAACTGCTAAAGAACAAGCTATATACTTCTTTTGTAAAAATGCTATTGCAATCACAAGATGATTGAAAATTGTCACCACTGATTTCTCCAACTTTGACGTGTAGCACGGAAATTAGTGGAAGACACAGCCTCGAAATCTTAATAATATGGTAAACATAAAAGAGCTGTGCTTCTGACACAAACATCTCTTTTAGATTACTATTAATTTCAGTTTTAGCCGTCAAATTTTACCAAAACTATCGGAAGGCTCAAATTACATATCGCAGTCCCCTCCTTAAACTGAGTAAAACTTCGAATTTGTTGTACTTTGAGCGCAAGTTTTTGCGTAGTGCAGTTTTATTTTGTGAGGAACATCAGTCTTCTTCTAATTCTTGCTCAGCGTTTGTGTTGCAGCGTAGCGGGGTCCGCCCATTTGGCTCTCTGCCTCCATTTGACGCGCTCTTGTGGTGAGTCGGTCAGGAGGCTCGCTATCTTGAGGTCTACATGGACGGTATTTAGCTAATGTCACCTCGGTCTCCCAGGAGGTCGTTTGCCATCCACTTTAAACGAAAACCGGATTTTGCTGTTGTATGTTAGTCTGCTCGAAGTATGTGACCATACCACTCAGACTGATTTACTTCATCTTCTGAACGATAGGTATCCCTCCGTACCACCTGCGTATTTCGTCGTTGGCCACATGATCATGCAGTGATAGTACAGATAACCATCGAAGCATTTAGGTTTTCATTATGGCAAGTCGTTGCTGTGCTTCTGTTGTTGCGAGGCAACGTTTTGCTCCGTACAAGACAGCTGGGCGGATAGCAGAGCCGTATATGATCTTAAGTCTGAGATCTTCTTCTTATAATGCGCACAAATCAATTCCCAGCATTTAAGCCATGCATTGCACACGCGGTTTGTGATTTCAGGAACGAATGAGCCCCGGCAGCGATTTGCGAGCGAATGTACTTGAAGATGTTTGTCTTTGGCAGGTCTATAACGTCAATCTTGAGCGTGTCCGTGTTATTTATGTTTGTTGACAAGTATTTAGTTTTCGTTACATTGAGGTGTAGTCTGGAGTGTTCAAGGCAGTTATTTCATACTTGAACTCGCTGTTGCAGGGCGTACTTGCATTCATTAGCCAGTAGAACATCATCAGCAAAAAGCAGGGTCCAAAGAGCTAAGTTCTGAAGATCGCTAGTGACTGTATCCATTATTATTATGTAAAGAAGGAGACAAAGTGCAAGTCCTTGGTGGACACCCACTGAAACAGGAAAGTAATCTGATACCCCAGCACCAGAATGTACTCGACTTTTAGGATTGTGGAAGAGCAGTGGGACGCATTCAATTCTTCGGGTACTTCATGCTATCGGAGGGCAAACTGGCATAATGCTGCGCTCCGCCTGTACGGCTGGCAACCCACCTAGCACAACAATGTCGCAGGTTGCCTACATTCCACGCAACCGTTTTGAAAACAGTTTTACAGGAGTTCCCTAGCAGCGCCACCAGGGGTCGTGGAATTTCCATCCGCGACCCACATGACCTAAAATAGTTCCTGTGATATCCAACTACCTGACAGTATTTAGGCCCGCGCACCGCCGTGCTGTCAGTTCCCGTCGAGCCATAGCTGCAGACGAACATCCGCTTTGCCGTTGCAGCATACAGCAGGAGAGCAGCGCGCATTCTTCTTAGCTTACGCTGGACTCGTACAACGACTGAACCCGGAGGTTGCACTCCACACCCTTCCTTACGACCAGGTCAGGTCCAGTTTGTGCGCTTATTTTGATTCCCAGGTGCACGTCTCTGCAACCAACCTCAAATTCTTCAGTTGCCACAAACTCGCTGGACAGTCTTACACGAAATGGATTGCCCACTTGCAGGGCCTCTCGCGGGACTGTCGTTTCGTATGTCAGAATCCTTCCTGCCGAAAGTCTTAAGCGGCCGCTTTAGTGAGAGTTATGATATTGGTGCATTCCCCGGACGACACGCTCCGGGCGGACCAGTTAAAACTGAAGGACCCCTTTCTAGAGACATGTTTTCCACTCATCAGGGCTTTTGAGCTGTTGGTGCGTTTGGCAGCAGCTCTGCACGACCAGTGTCAGGTTTTTGCTGCTAGGCCGACCCGTCGTTTCGCACCACATGGCAGCTCAGACTGGCAACTGTCTCACAGCGATGAGGCACTAAAGCGCCGACCGCGGCAAATACCGTCCTGTAGCCAGTGTTTTGTGTCACCAATGACGTTAGCGGTGGGCGGAATGTACGGTGTGTAGCAAATCAGGCCACAGGGCGGAGGTCTGTCAGTGCAACAAAATGTCTCTGGACTACATGCTGAGCCGGCCGGAGTGGCCGTGCGGTTCTAGGCGCTACAGTCTGGAGCCGAGCGACCGCTACGGTCGCAGGTTCGAATGCTGCCTCCGGCATGGATGTGTGTGATGTCCTTAGGTTAGTTAGATTTAATTAGTTCTAAGTTATAGGCGACTGATGACCTCAGAAGTTAAGTCGCATAGTGCTCAGAGCCATTTGAACCATTTGACTACATGCTCATCGATCCAGCATGTGATGAAACAGCGGCTGGCGACGAGACTTTCCTCGACGTCGTTTATGTACTCTCAGTGTTTCCCCTAACCACAAAGAGTTTTTTCCTGACGGCCTCCATTCCTTGTGCGCCTCTCACGTGCAAAATGACACGGGTTCCTCTGCCACAAACACTGGCTGGCGCTCCTACCAGCTGGTAGGTGCTTCACCCCTCCAACCCATTAATTTCCAGATGCTGTCGTACAGTAATGGCATCATCCGTTTTTTAGGCCAGTTCGCGGCTGCCGTCCAGTATGGCACTCACTGGATCGAGACGCGCGTCCTAGTGGTGGACTCCCCGGGGCCTGTAACTTTATTGGGGATGGATCTACTACGCGTCACGCTTCGAGATGGACGATTACACGCCTATCGCCCATTCTTTCGGAGTGTCAGGTCTCCTGGACGACTTGCTTGACCGTTTTAGTTTGGTGTTTTCTCTGCCCGACTCAGGCGTCAAAGATATTGGGGCCCATATCACCCTTCTCCCATCTGCTACCCCAAATTTTCCAAAATGCGTAGCGTGCCCTTCGCCCTTGCTAACAATCTGCGCCTCGAGCGCTAGCGTTTGTAAGACGAAGGCGCCCGTATCCCAGTCTCTAATAGTCGGTGGCCGCTGCTTATCGTCCTGGTCGACAAGCCAAATGGCGGCTTGCGAATCTGTGGGAATTTTCCACCACGATCAGCTCCCCATCCTTAAAATCGATGACATTTCGCTTAGCAGGTGGTACTATTTTTGACACGACTGATCTCAAGGATGCCTATCTCCAGCTCCCCTTGGATGCGAATGCCGACAGAAAATGGTCAATGTGTCCTTCGGCCTGTATCAATATAATCGCCTCCCATTTGGAATAGCTAGCGCTCCGGTCATTTTTCGACGTTATCTAGAAACTCTGATTCGTAAAATTCCACGTGCGGCGGATTACTACACTACGACGCCGCTACCTGCTGCCGACTACCTGCCTCCTCAACGGACACTGATTTCTGGTGTTCCCCAAGGTAGTGTTATAGGCCCTTTGCTGTTCCTTAACTATATAAACGATTTGGGAGACAATCTGAGCAGTCGTCTTCGGTTGCTTGCAGATGACGCTGTCGTTTATCGACTAATAAAGTCATCAGAAGATCAAAACAAAATGCAAAACGATTTAGAAGAGATATCTGAACGGTGCGAACAGTGGCAGTTGACCCTAAATAACGCAAAGTGTGAGGTCATCCACATGAGTGTTAAAAGGAACTCGTTAAACTTCGGTTACACGATAAATCAATGTAATCTAAAAGCCGTAAATTCAGCTAAATACCTAGGTATTACGATTACGAACAACTTAAATTGGAAGGAACACATAGAAAATGATGTGGGGAAAGCTAACCAAAGACAGCGTTTTATTGGCAGGACACTTAGAAAATGTAACAGACCTACTGAGGAGATAGCCCACACTACGTTTGTCCGTCCTCTTTTAGAATACTGCTGAGCAGTGTGGGATCCTTACCAGATAGGACTGACAGAGTACATCGAAAAAGTTCAAAGAAAGGCAGCACGTTTTGTGTTATGGCTAAATATAGGAGAGAGTGTCACAGAAATGATACAGGATTTGGGCTGGACATCATTAAAAGAAAGGCGTTTTTCGTTGCGACGGAATCTTCTCACGAAATTCCAATCACCAACTTTCTCCTCCGAATACGAAAATATTTTGTTGACACCGACCAACATAGGGAGGAAAGATAATCACGATAAAGTAAGGGAAATCAGAGCCCTTACGGAAAGATATAGGTGTTCATTCTTTCCGCACACTATACGAGATTGGAATAATAGAGAATTGTGAAGGTGGTTCGATGAACGCTCTGCCAGGCACTTAAATGTGATTTGCAGAGTATCCATGTACAGGTAGATGTAGATGTAGACACCGACTGGCCTCTTCAGTTTCGCCAACGGTCCAGTCTCCATGGCTGGATGTCGTAACTTGGTTCACCAACTTTGGTAGAATGTTGACTGTATTCTGTTTCTCCAAGAATCTATATCACTGTGCACATACTAAAAGTAAACTCTTGTGGAATTTGATTTCCGTGTGCAGTAGTACAATTTTGTAAATATTAGTTTGTGGAAAACTCGACCAAGTACGAGACTTTGAATTGTTGAACAAAGATCTTCAGCCTGTCAGTAATTTTCTAGTGTTAATTATGTCTGGTTTGTCGGAGCAGACGAGCATAGTATTTTTTCTCAATAAACTATGTTTGTGGAAAATAACGACTTTAGTTCCGCTTACAGCGGATTCCTTACAGACTATATGAAATTCTGTGGTATTCGGTCTAAGGTCTTTTCCAGATCCTGTAAAGTGAAGTTGAGAAGCGTAGACGTCTCGCAGTGTTTCTCAATAAGCAGGCGAGTAGCACGGATAGTGTCGATGGTCCCATAGACTTTCACAGAGCCACACTGATTGGCGTAGTCCTCTGTCTACTATGCGGTCTAAGCTCTTCATCGTATGCGATAGCAGGCGTACAGACCGGTTGATGGGTCACTCAGACGGACTCCCCTTCTGTTCCCAGACTTGGACTGTACTACTCAGTGTCCACTTGGTCGGTACCTTTCTGTCTTTAGTGATCTTACGAGGAAACCTCTCAACAATTCAGCTTTCTCCCACTGCATTGATCTTCACAGTTCTGCTGGCAGATCATCTAGTCCTCAGTCCTTCTCACGTTTCTTCTTCCCTATGACTTCTAGAATTTACGGCTCGGTGATTGGCATGATGTGACCTTGAACGGGTGCGAACTGTTATTCCGGCGACTGTGAGAACTCTTCATTGCAGTCTTCTTCGGAGAACCGCTGCCAGCGCTTTGCTCTCTTGTCTCGGTCCACGATAAGTTTACCTTATTCTCCACTGATGCATCTAAATTAATGTATGTCTGCTTTACAGCTATGCCACTTCTTTGCTAGGCGATAGATATCACGCTCGCAATCAAGTGTGGCAAGCCTTTTACAGATCTTTATCTGTTTAGCAAGAGTAATAGAAGGCAGATTTCAGACTACCTAACAGATCAAAACGAAAATTTCTGTTCCGACACTGACAATGTTGAGTGTTTATGGAAAAAGTTCAAGGCAATCGTAAAATGCGTGTTAGACAGGTATGTGCCGAGTAAAACTGTGAGGGACGGGAAAAACCCACCGTGGTACAACAACAAAGTTAGGAAACTACTGCGAAAGCAAAGAGAACTCCACTCCAAGTTTAAACGCAGCCAAAACCTCTCAGACAAACAGAAGCTAAACGATGTCAAAGTTAGCGTAAGGAGGGCTATGCGTGAAGCGTTCATTGAATTCGAAAGTGAAATTCTATGTACCGACTTGACAGAAAATCCTAGGAAGTTCTGGTCTTACGTTAAATCAGTAAGTGGCTCGAAACAGCATATCCAGACACTACGGGATGATGATGGCATTGAAACAGAGGATGACACGCGTAAAGCTGAAATACTAAACACATTTTTCCAAAGCTGTTTCACAGAGGAAGACCGCACTGCAGTTCCTTCTCTAAATCCTCGCACAAACGAAAAAATGGCTGACATCGAAATAAGTGTCCAAGGAATAGAAAAGCAACTGGAATCACTCAATTGAGGAAAGTCCACTGGACCTGACGGGATACCAATTCGATTCTACACAGAGTACGCGAAAGAACTTGCCCCCCTTCTAACAGCCGTGTACCGCAAGTCTCTAGAGGAACGGAGGGTTCCAAATGATTGGAAAAGAGCACAGATAGTCCCAGTCTTCAAGAAGGGTCGTCGAGCAGATGCGCAAAACTATAGACCTATATCTCTTACGTCGATCTCTTGTAGAATTTTAGAACATGTTTTTTGCTCGCGTATCATGTCATTTCTGGAAACCCAGAATCTACTATGTAGGAATCAACATGGATTCCGGAAACAGCGATCGTGTGAGACCCAACTCGCTTTATTTGTTCATGAGACCCAGAAAATATTAGATACAGGCTCCCAGGTAGATGCTATTTTTCTTGACTTCCGGAAGGCGTTCGATACAGTTCCGCACTGTCGCCTGATAAACAAAGTAAGAGCCTACGGAATATCAGACCAGCTGTGTGGCTGGATTGAAGAGTTTTTAGCAAACAGAACACAGCATGTTGTTATCAATGGAGAGACGTCTACAGACGTTAAAGTGACCTCTGGCGTGCCACAGGGGAGTGTTATGGGACCATTGCTTTTCACAATATATATAAATGACTTAGTAGATAGTGTCGGAAGTTCCATGCGGCTTTTCGCGGATGATGCTGTAGTATACAGAGAAGTTGCAGCATTAGAAAATTGTAGCGAAATGCAGGAAGATCTGCAGCGGATAGGCACTTGGTGCAGGGAGTGGCAACTGACCCTTAACATAGACAAGTGTAATGTATTGCGAATACATAGAAAGAAGGATCCTTTATTGTATGATTATATGATAGCGGAACAAACACTGGTAGCAGTTACTTTTGTAAAATATCTGGGAGTATGCGTGCGAAACGATTTGAAGTGGAATGATCATATAAAATTAATTGTTGGTAAGGCGGGTACCAGGTTGAGATTCATTGGGAGAGTGCTTAGAAAATGTAGTCCATCAACAAAGGAGGTGGCTTACAAAACACTCGTTCGACCTATACTTGAGTATTGCTCATCAGTGTGGGATCCGTACCAGATCGGTCTGACGGAGGAGATAGAGAAGATCCAAAGAAGAGCGGCGCGTTTCGTCACAGGGTTATTTGGTAACCGTGATAGCGTTACGGAGATGTTTAACAAACTCAAGTGGCAGACTCTGCAAGAGAGACGCTCTGCATCGCGGTGTAGCTTGCTCGCCAGGTTTCGAGAGGGTGCGTTTCTGGATGAGGTATCGAATATATTGCTTCCCCCTACTTATACCTCCCGAGGAGATCACGAATGTAAAATTAGAGAGATTCGAGCGCGCACGGAGGCTTTCAGACAGTCGTTCTTCCCGCGAACGATACGCGACTGGAACAGGAAAGGGAGGTAATGACAGTGGCACGTAAAGTGCCCTCCGCCACACACCGTTGGGTGGCTTGGGGAGTATCAATGTAGATGTAGATGTATAATGGGCTGATTTTTCTGCTGAAACTGCCTTGTTTACATCACAGTAGGAGTTCCAGTTTTCAGATGTTTTCGTAGAAAGGAACTTGTGATAGTTCTCTTTTTTCGTTCGCACTTCGTTCTTAACATCTGTACTGTTCACAACAACAGTCCAGGTACAGACCTTTTTGTTCACGAGTAATTGCCTGGAAACTTTCCTTAAAAATAGATTCCATGTTGTTTCGACGTCAGTAACAGGTGGAAGAGTGATGTTGAGAAGAAGTCTTCCTCTATTTTTTTGAACAGTCACCATTTTATCTGTGCTGAACTATTTCGGTCATCCTTCTTTCAAGGGTGTTTTCTTTTTTCTTTTTGATGTGCATTAGGACTACCAGAGGCCCGCGTTGAGGAGTCATTGTTTCATAAGGAATGGCCCTTGTACCTATAAATAGCTATAAGGAACGTCTGTGCCAAATTTAAATCGTATTGTAGGTGGTCAGCTGGGGACTGATGGTCCACTTGATCTGAAATGACCAGGTGAGGATTTAAGGTTCTGTTTTGCCTCTCGCCCTCCGCCCTCTTCCTCCCCTCTTCCCCCGCCAACCGCCACCACGAAATATATGTTGCCTTTGCCCCCAGTTTTAACGCGAAGTTTAGGAGTCTGCAGAGAGATAAAAGACTATGCACTAGCCCCTTCCTGGAATCTGGAGTACACATCTTTTGTTCATTGCAGAATTCTCGTACAACCCTACAAATTCTATGTGAGAATTGTGCACAATGAATAAAAACTCGTACTCCAGATTCTAGAGGGACTAGTGGCCCGTCTTGCTCCTCTCTGCAGTCGCGTATGCAGTTTCCAGCTGACCACCTCCGATGTGATTTAAGTCTAGCACAGATGTAGCTGGTTATACACACAAAAGCCATTCCTTATGAAACAATGACTCCTCAACACCTGCCACTTGTAGTCCGAGTGCGCAATAAAATAACAACTCGAAAGAAGGATGAACGAAATGGTTCAGCACAGACGAAATGGATAACAAATTCTGAGATATGATAGGCTTTTTGTGTCATCAATAAGGGGGCATCACACGTCTCGAAACTGACCAATTCATTTACACCACAAATAACAATTTTAAAGTCTTGACTCCCCGTGGATTAATTTCCGCGGTCGGCAATAAGTATATGCCTAACATTTTAATAATAATAACAATAAAACGTATAGAATGTTTGAATATAATAATGATAATAATAATAATAATAATAATAATAATAATAATTGCCTACATCATTGGTTAGAAAATCAATTTTGTGTGAAGTCCAGTAAACTGCAGTTCAGAGAACAACCAAAGTTGAAAATCATTCGTCCGAAAATTTGAGAAGTAAGTTATGTACTTGATTTATGAACTAAAGTAGCAACAAACTTTCACAACTTTGACAGTGACATAATTTGCACAATATAAAATGAAAGTAGTCGCTCACTATTGTCAGTATTTCCCTTAGCACCACGATTATGAACATAGGTCAATAGACTACGGCCTTACAGGCGGGTAAACGCTGTTTCTTTCAGTCGTTTCCTTCTACGTTTGGGAAATCAGTCTTTTTCTTAATTTTCGTAGTGGAGGGTCTTTCCCCTCCTGTCTTACCTTACTAGCTTCCTGTGGTTTGTCGGTGCCACCTACGGACTCAGGAAATGCGCTGGATTTGTTATCGACAGTAGGTACGCCCAGCCAGCGAATGTGCGCCTTCTCCCGGCTGGCAAGTTCTGCGCAGCCGGTTGGTCCGCAAGTCCATCGACTCGGGCAACTGAAAAGTAGCCTGTGTGGAGCGTACCGGCTGGTTATAATTAAAGTGCAGCTTCTCATGGAGGTCCAGCGTGTTTTGCAATTATAATATGACAGCGAAACTTGGTAAATGTGTTAATGCTTTAATGCAGAACAGATTTACGCTGGAAAAAATTAGTTTCAATTTTGACCTCCATGTGCAAATCTGCCTCTGTACAACATCGCGTCGACATCTCCAGTGTTTATATTGAAAAAAAAAAAACTGTGTTAGCATCAGTTAACAATAGAATCAACATCATGTCTTTCTCACTTGTTCGACCTTTTCTACCCAAGCCCCATTCTTAATTCATTACATATAGAAACATTTTTATACGTCTTTCTCGCATTCACAGCGCCAGATTTGAACACTGGCAAAAATTGGAAATAATTTTTTTCCGTCGTAAATCGATTCCGCACTAACACATTAGAATATTTATCAAGTTTTGCTACCATACGATAATTAGCAGCCCACACTGGCCCTCTGTGAGCAGCTGTACTTTAATTTTAATCACTCAATAGTTTGTAATTTCTGGAATTTCTTTGCATTTTCGAGACTCTCAGTTTTCATGTTACTTTATATGTACTAAGATGGTATCTGTTCTGTCCGAAGGAACAGATACCATCGGTGACCATGCAGCTCGTTAGAATGAAATTACATTGAAATGAACGCCCTTAGCTGCTTACAGGCGTTGACATACGTCAACGGGGACAGACGAAAATTTGTGCCCGACCGGGAATCGAGCCCGGGATCTCCTGCTTACATGGCAGACGCTCTATCCATCTGAGCCACCGAGGACGCAGAGGATAGCGCCACTTCAGAGATTTATCTCTGGCACGCCTCCCGTGAAACCCACATTCTCAACGTATTGTTCCGCACTACATTCGTAGTGCCCCCCGCCCATTATACTAAGATGGTATCTATTCTTTCGGACAGTTAGTATATATATATATATATATATATATATATATATATATATATATAGTTAAGGCTCACCGGCCTCTTGACCATCTTCTTCTTCTGTGCGAATGCACAAACAGTGCCCGAACTCTTACGGGAATCGGCAACGCACCGCGAGTAATGAGTATAATTGGCGGGGGCACTACGAATGTAGTGCGGAACAATACGTTGAGCATGTGGTTTTCGCGGGAGGCGTGCCAGAGATAAATCCCTGCAGTCGCGCTATCCTCTGTGTTCTCGGTGGCTCAGATGGATAGAGCGTCTGCCATGTAAGCAGGAGATACCGGGTTCGAGTCCCGGTCGGAGCACACATTTTCATCTGTCCCCGTTGACGTATGTCAACGCCTGTAAGCAGCTAAGGGCGTTCATTTCATTGTAATTTCATGTTACTTTGTTCTTCGAAAGTTAGCCGAGAAATTAAATTGATATATGCAAAAATATAAACGGAGGGAGGGGAGGGAGGGTGTCATGTCTCCCGCGACAACCCTCCCTCCCCACCCTATGTCTCGCTTGGATCCGTGCCTGAAAGTATCGGTAGTTGGTAGTTAGTGCGAACTCACAACGCACATCCACATCTCTGTGATGATTTGCATTCGCATGCTGGTGTGCAGCGAGGTTCTTATCGAGCGGAGCAGTGCTGAAAACGAGGCCGCTCGACCTCGCGGCAAGGAGGGGGCGTGGCGGCCTTCACCTCGGCCTCAGCCACATGGCCAGCGCCAATCTACTCTCGTACCTGTCCTTCGTCCAGTTCGTACGCTCGTTTACCATGCATTCAGTTTTGAAACACCTCATAAAACATCACCGAAAATAGAAATTCACAATCATATCGGTTTGTTTACTGTCGGTTTTCTCACCGTAAGCTATTATACTGTTTTACAGCTTCGAAAACTCGTGGTTCTAAAATACTGACACGATACTTACGGAAGAATAGAAAAACATGTACAAACTGACCCCGTGGAAGATCGGGTTGGGTTCCGGAGAAATGCTGGAACGCGTGAGGCAATACTGATCCTACGAATTATCTTAGAAGACTAGCTTAGTGTCCGCTGTTTCGCTCGCGTCAGCACAGATTTTTTTGTTTTTCTTTAATCGAAATTTTATGTCGTTCACAAATCGCAACAACGTCCAATCTTTTCAGGCTAATTAGAGCCGTACAAGCATGGTCTTTTCCGAAAGTACTTCTGACCAAAAAGGGATTCTGGCAGCTGAAGTCCAATATTCTGGTTAATCATGCCTTTTGAGTTCTTGTGGTGATATTTCCACAGAAACTTTTATTTCCTGACACATATTTATTTATATCTAACGGAGAAGTGAAATATAAGTTTTCATATATTTAGCTTTGAACATTTTTTAATACGACGAAATATTTTCTTAAAAATTTTCATCCCCTATTCCATGCACTTAGGAACTGAATTTCCAGAAACAGTGAAACACGTATATTTTTAATTTCTAACAGAGAATCCAAATACGGTTTTTCATAAATTTACTTGGAAAATGCTTCCATAACGAAATAATTTCATAAAACATTTCATCTCTTATTTCATCCCCATGAGGGTTAAATTCCCAAAAATGCTGAAATGCGTACTTCTTTATTTCTGACCAAGAAACCAAGTACCAATTTTCGTACGTCTAGCTCGAAAATTGCCTTAATATCGACATACTTTCAAAAAAATATCGTATGTCAAGGTTTTTTTAAATTACATCTACCAGTCACAAACTTTGTTAACTAATGTATTATTTATTTATTGTGCGACATGTTTCGAGAGAATACCTCATCTTCAGGCTAAATGGCATTACAAAAACAATTTCACAATAATATCATACAGATTTTACATAGTCTTTTCATAAATGCTGTGGTTATCTTTGTTCTGACACCACATAGGTCGACAGATCGATAGTCAAATCGAAACCAGCTGTATTTTGACCGCTATCTTGTCCACTGCACTACACATTTTTGTGATTGTGTTTCCTAGTTACTGTTACGTTTGTGAAAAATTTGTGACCAGTGATCAAGAAAGCCAACAGAGCCACGGAAATGGAAACACTTCAGCTTAGCCGGCCGCGGTGGTCTAGCGGTTCTAGGCGCTCAGTCCGGAGCCGCGCGACTGCTACGGTCGCAGGTTCGAATCCTGCCTCGGGCATGGATGTGTGTGATGTCCTTAGGTTGGTTAGGTTTAAGTAGTTCTAAGTTCTAGGGGACTGATAACCATAGATGTTAAGTCCCATAGTGCTCAGAGCCACTTCAGCTTATCACAACGAGACCGTCACGCCAGAAGAACAAAGATAACCACAGCATTTATGAAAAGAGTGTGCAATATCTGTATGATCTTATTGTGAAATTGTTTTTGTAATGCCATTTAGACTTAAGATGAGGTATTCCCTCAAAACGTGTCACGCAATAAATAAATAATACATTAGTGAACTAAGTTTGTGACTGGAAGCGGCAGTTTAAAAAACCTTTGCGTATTTCTCGAGACAGTCGCGGTCTAAAAATAGTCAAAATGGCTATAAAAAATTTCAGTCCCTATTTCAGGCACTTAGAGGTAAAATTTCGAAAAATCCCTTCTTAAACGACGCCTACAGTACAAGATCAACACCCTCTCTAAATTTCAAGTTTCTATCCATAGTGGTTTAGGCTGGGTGATGATGAGTCAGTCAGTCGGAGCATTGCCTTTTATATATGGGGTGAATCACCTAAAACTTGGAAAGTGCTATTAATGTACGATTTTCACAGAATGCGTTAGTACTCAGGGGCTCGTATTGTTAGCCAGTCAACAGACTGTAGTAATACTTAGAAAGTGTATTTTTTGTGTAAACATGCACTATTTTAAATGGAACAATGCCTGTTGTCATTAACAAACTGAAAGTAGGGCAAATTAGAATGTCACTGGTATTTGTTTCAGGATTATAGAGCGAGTCGTTTACGAGATATCGTATTTTGAAGAGTTCCCAAATCGACACTTGTACTATATCTGTGGTAGCACATACTAAAGAACAACACAAGTGCATATGCTAGTTATAAGGATTCTGACTAGTAATGAGGCAATTGACCACCACAGGTTGTGTTCCAAATGATCACTGACTATGGAACGACTGCTATTCACATGGTAGCATTTCAGCGGAGATGTTCTAGCAGGATGCAGTAATACGTCGCTACATATCATCGGATGTAGTTGGTATGTCCTTATAGACAGTGTCTTTGAGCTTTCCCCACAGAAAAATGTCTACAGGCGTCAGATCTGAAGAATGGGCCAGTTAAGGAACAGGTCATCTGTGTCTAATCCAAAGGAACGTCTTCCATCATCCATGGAAGACGATCTGTTAGGAGGGTGCAATACTTGTGCGTGTTCAGTGTTCCGTCTATGAAACATGGGCTGATGGTTCACTACCCCACATAACACGTTTATACTCCATGGACGCTGACGTTCCATGTGACGAAGCCAACGAGGATTGTCAACATACCAATAGAGCATGTTTCGGTGGTTTACCTTGCCATGATTGGTAAATTTGGCTTTATCACTAAACAAGATACACGATACAGTTGTGGATCAAATCTTAATGTCCATAGACAGAAGTTAACACTATTATCACAATCGTTTCTCTGCAGCTCTTGATGGAGAGAGATGTGTTGGGGATGGTACATATATTGATGGAGAATGCCTAGGACACTCACCTGACTGTCACTGCCTCGTGCTATTGTGTGGGAGCTAGGTGCGGATCAATCGCAACTGCAGTAAGAACATTAATTTCCCTGTCATCTCTCATCAGTTTTTTCCTTTGCTAACGTTGTTTAGGTGCTACACTACAATTTTCAGGTAACCGGCTGAAGAGGTTGATAAATAACTGCCGAGGTGGTTGACGACTGTTGAGATATCTTGCTGCATACACCATACAAGACTGAACAGCATTCTTCCTACACTCTCCATACACCATGAGCATGTTGACTTTTTCTGCATTGGTAAATCCCATCATCCACTCATGACCTCTTGCTTGGCACACACTAACTAAACTATCAAGTCGCAATGCACTCAAGGAATACAGAAGCACATAACAGCATAGTAATTGTACCTAACAACTACGCAGGTTAATGGCACAAACAAATGTTGGTGGGGAAACTTTTCAAAATACAATACCTCATAAACGACTAGCACTAGAATCCTGTTACAAACATCACTGACATTCTAATTTACCCTACTTTTGGTCTGTTAATATCCATACGCATTTTTCCATTGAAAAAGTGTATGTTCACACAAAAAGTACACTTTCTAAGTATTATTATAATCTGTTTATTTGTGTTGTTACTGTTAATGCCGATAGTAACACAGATAGGATGGTTTGAACGCAGTCTGCATAGTTGGCAGATTTCCCCCTCCCCATACGATCTGACGCAACTTTGCTGATTTCCCCCCACACCACTGACATAGTCTAGTTGCCTTATGTATGAAATGGCGGGAAAATCAATAAATTATATGAAATTCAAATATTCCAATTGTGCTAAGTGTCAAATGTCGGGAAATTAAAAAAACAGGAAGGGACATTGACCTGTTGATGCAAGTAGTTCACTTCTGCTAAGTATAGGATCCAAGATGGTGTACCCTAGAATGTGGGCCCAGCCAGCGTGTTTTTCAGATTTCCTCAGCTCTATGACCTCAGAACCTGGGATGGTAGACTCCTAGTTATGAGCCCAGGTTGCACCGTTGTCAGACTTTTCCAGCCATATGATGTCAGAATCCAAGATGGCGATCTGCACGTACTAGTCCAATATGTATGACTTCAGAATCTCATATGGCAGATCCTGGGATGCTGGGCCAGCCTGCATGGCAGTCACATCACTTGTGTTCTAAGTTTGTAATCCCATCCCAATGAGAAATTCAGAAATCATTTTCCCCCTCCCCTATAACATAACAGTTCACTTGTCCTAAGCTTAAAATGGTGCTACACGAAAAAATCCATTTACCCTATGTTTAAAATCATGGGAAGCCCTCTGGTTATCAAAAGCAGAGCACTCATGTAAAACTGTATAGCTCACTAGCCCAACCTGCATACTTGTTAAACAACTGCCACTGCTGCCATGTCTGTGTGTAGCAGGATAGGAATGGGGGAGTTAAGCATTTGAATTTTATTTGTTTAAACATGCCACACCGATCTGCTCACATAATCCACCCAAGCTGCACAGTGCGTCAATAGCCATTCCGCACCATGCAGGATGGGGCTGATGGGAGCAGCACACTGCTAGCCACAAGTACAGACAGCCACTGGCAACGTGCTCAGGGGGGATACATTGAACGCCTGACGTCCTAACACAACAGTGCTGTATTCGTAACTGAGTATGGGCAGCAGCACACGACACGGACCTGCTGACTACCCCAACACAGCCACCTACAGGGTTTCCTTGGTCCGTCTCACAGCTTTCACCAATGCATGCTGGAACTTGCAACATGTTTGTGTTTCTATGCCACATCATGAGTTTGAAACATAGGCAATTGTCCGTCGCCTATTTGTACGCTACAGGTAATGCACCCCCACTATATCCAGATACGTGATTTCTCACTTAGCCCTGCTCTAATTTTAGAAATGTATGACCACTGCCATTCCAGACCATGCTTCACGATCCCATCTCTTCACATGTTCACTCACTACAATACCGTCATGATGCCTATCTCTGGCGTGTTAGGGCATGCAAGTCATTCCAATATAGGACCCTGACTAACAGTCCCTTACACAGATGAATTCCTAAGGCTTTAATCATGCCTCAGTTTTAGAACTGGGCAGTGGCGTACTACACAGACCAATTACGTTTACGTGACTACCTGCAAAAAGCTCGAATATTCACCTTTTGCAGTGGCGCATATGCAGGAAGAGAATCACTGAGGTTCTGAGAAGTTCCGACAAGGACGTGTAGCCAGTATGATATTTTGTATTTTATTCATATAGCGACAGCGTGAAATAGTATCGAACACGCTGTTAACATAGACATTGATACCTGCCACCCTCTGGGTTTCATAGGGAAAAAGAATGAGCTGAGTTCCACACAGTTACTGTCTGTGGCATGCATGCTGATATTCTGTCCCCACGAAGGTCATAAGATGTGTTTCAAAATTACACCGTCGGCTCACGTCAGCAATATAGACTTATAGTTGTGTGCATCAGATCGATGGCAGTTCTTGAAAATAGAAAGACTGATTAGTAGCGTGTTGGTCCACAATAAAATGTAAACTCTACGTTACACAATCTATCGTTAGGTTTCAGGACGTAAATGGCAGTCACTGTTTACGATATTTATGGCAGATTTCAGTACAGTAGTTGCGTTTCGAGGTAACATTAGCGAAGACATACTTAACAGAGTGCTGGTATACCTTTTATGCCTATTAAAGTGGTGCTTCAGCGCTATACAAACCATTGACAGGTCAATTGCGATTTTCAACCGTTTACATAGAATGCGTAGTAACCTCAAAAAGTTGAAGAATGAACGTCAGTGAGATGTATAAGGGGCGACCAAAAAGTTTCTGTTTGAGGACATCGCTGCAGCGTATATGAAACGAAGTGTGATTCAGATGCGGGTATATAAGCACCGACACGTAGGCAAGGGATTAGTGTGGGATTCGGGTCTTACCGACATGCGTGCGGTAAATGCGAAAACGTGAACTATAGCGACGTTATTGCCAATGCGTCCAAACAGGACCAACGTGCTGTTATTCATTTCTTGGATGCAGTAGGCCAAACACCAGTAGACATCCACCGGAGAATGAAGAATGTGCATGGAGCAGCAAAACAACCGTGGCAAGATGTGCTGCTGCTTCGTGATAACGTAGTTCCCCATATCGCAGAAGTCGTAACGCAGAGGTTACTCCAACTCACGTGGGAGATACTCGAGCGCACAGCATGTAGTCCCGATCTCACCACATGCGATTATCACGCCTCCGGTCCCTTAAAACAGGCCTTGAAGGGTCGGCGATTCCTGTGGGTCGAGGTTGTCTAGTAGGCGGTTACGGCCTTCTCCACGCAGCTGTACACGGTGTCTTGAACTTGGTGTGTTGAAGAGATGATTGTCACAATGCTCACAGAGATTATGCCTTATTGACATGCCGATTTTCGACTGTATGGCCTTCAAACGGAATTTTTTGGAGAGCAACACATATAACAGAACAGGCGGACATAAATATACCACGCTCTTTAGCTAAGGACACTTTACAAAAATTTATAAGGCGGTTGCTGGTAACTTTGGGATCACACCTGGGCTTATGATCCGACAGGTATAAATTTATTACTCTACATTTGGTGGCCATCCGCGTTAAGCATTCTCTCTTATTGCTATCGACGAAAATAAGACTGTTTGCCTTGTTCCCAATGCTTCCATGTATTCCTCTTGCAGTCGCATACTCGCTCCCATCTACAAGAATTGTCCATCACCAAGCAGAATACATGCACGTATTTCCGCATTTCGGCGTATTTTCCCTCAATTTATACATATTTTCCATCATTTTTCTCAATATTATGTTACTTCTGCCCACAGCATCATGACATCACTTCTCGTTCCCTGTTCTAAACTTGCTTGTAAATATGGTACAGTTGCCAATACCTGCCGCAAATGCACAAGTTTTCTGGTCAGATGGCATAGCATAGCACTGAACTCGAATGCATCCAGTAACCTCCTACCACATATTCTATAGCTGCATTGCGTCTGCTCTGTTATTTTTATGTCTGTGTCTGCGCATGTGTCGCAATTTTCTTATGTTGTGACTGTCTTTTATTTCAATCACCCAGTGTTTGTGTTGTGGGAGCAGCAGCAAGATGATTTGCACTACGTGATGTTCAGTTGTCTGTGAGAGCCAGTTAAGAACCTTACAGAGACCTCAAAGTCATGGTGGAAAAACAAAATGTATGGTGGCGTACAAAGCTGTAGTAATATACTGCATGGACGTGTTACAGCAGAAAAAAAACAATGTATCAGACAGCAAAACAGGGACACTCTCTTGTGAGTGACAGTTTGTGGGATATGGCCCTCCTACACTACAGACAATGAAATTTTACATTGGTCTGTGCAAGCGACGTCGATCACTGGCCACCTACTGCAATGTGTCAGTACGTGTATATTTAATAGAATCGCCACATATTCTCGATGCCAGCACACAGATGGTATTTGTTTTCGATATATATAACGACTTCTACGTCACATGACGTTAGCGGAGCTTTTGTAGTTCGTTGTTTTCCTTTGTTGGGTGATACAATATAATGACGATAGCGAGAATGTTTGAGTGAAAGACGTAAATGTACCCTGAGGGATACAGATCTCCTTCGGACTGTAGTACCTGTATGCGGTTAGGAGACATACAGCAATGCAGCAGCAAAATCCTCGTCCTACTTTCATTTCCTGTCCTGTCTTTTATATTACCTTGTGTTAAGGAGAAACTTTCGTTTTGGCACTGGCCTTACACGTAGTGCACCATCGCCAGAGCTACGACAAACTGTCCTCATTTCCACCAAGTCGTCAAAAATGTCGGTCCTGTTGCATTAACTCTGTTCAACATGTTTCTCCATGGAGTACAGAACGTGGTAGATATAGCGCTCTCCGAATTGTGTTCAGCTCCAACTTAAATTGGGATGATCACAACTCGGACGAAGCTGCAGGGAGGGAGGGACAGAGACTGAGGAAGAGTTACAAGCTGCAGAGGGACTGTCTAAAATCATGTTGGAGTGTTGCTGTAGCAGTAGTTTCGAAAAGGGTGACTGATTTCAAGATACGAGAGTGGCATGAATATGATTCACCAGTGGCTGTAATCATTAAAAGACGTCTTCATAGGAGACAATGCAAGTATGTGGTTGACTGGATAGACTTGATTCCAAAAGGCAGACAGCATTTCTACCAGAAAGTGTAAAGCTATCAGCGACTCTTCTGTGCGACTGTAGAACCAAGACCGCTTTTTTTTTCATACACGTTGGGTGTAACATAGTCATTGTGAACATGTTTTAAATACCGTGGTCCTTACGCGAAACGTATGAACCCAGTGGTAGAATCCTTCTGTGGTCAGCTTCAAATGTCGGTCCTCAAAAGTGTGCCTCGAAAAGAACATCATCTTCCCTCCAGGGATTCCAATTTGAACTATCTGCTGAGTATTTACTAAGAGGATATCTGTTCTTTCGGACATGTCCGAAAGAACAGATGCCATCCGTGACCAAGCAGCTCGTTAGAATGAAATTACAATGAAATGAACACCCTTAGCTGCTTACAGGCGTTGACATACGTCAACGGGGACAGATGAAAATGTGTGCCCCGACCGGGACTCGAACCCGGGATTTCCTGATTACATGGCAGACGCTCTATCCATCTGAGCCAGCGAGGACACAGAAGATAGGGCGACTGCAGGGACCATCTTCTTCTTCTGTGCGAATGCACAAACAGTGCCCGAACTCTTACGAGAATCGGCAACGCGCCGCGAGTAATGAGTATAATGGGCGGGGGCACTACGTTGAGAATGTAGGTTTCGCGGGAGGCGTGCCACAGATAAAACCTTGCAGTCGCGCTATCTTCTGTGTCCACGGTGACTCAGATGGATAGAGCGTCTGCCATGTAAGCAGGAGATCCCGGGTTCGAGTCAAGATCGGGGCACACATTTTCATCTGTCCCCGTTGACGTATGTCAACGTCTGTAAGCAGCTAAGGGTGTTGATTTCACTGTAATATCTAGTGAGTGTAATCCGATTACTGAAAAAAAAATTACCCGCCATGCAAAGTGACTCTGATGATCAATTTAATTAATTAACTTAAAAGTGAAATGTCACCTGGCAGGTGGAAGCGATGGCTAGGCTACCACGGATATAATTCTTGGCTTGGCGTATTCTCATTGCGCGAAAACTTTTAACGATATTTCAATCTCTCACCTGCACAGGGAACGAAGACCATCGTAATAAAATCAAATGTATTACAGAATTTATAAAGTGATACATAGTATAAACCTGATATTACTACTTCTCTGTTCTGTTACCTTAAGAGAGGGTCCAAAGTGAGAAGGCGTCCTGTGACAGTGGTAGATCTTTGCTCTCCATCATGAGAAAAAAATGGTTTTTTATATTCTAGTGCTGTGATGCAAGACGTGTTAGATAAGATGAGATATTTTTCTAGCTGATGAAAGAATACTTAGTCGGAATATAACCAATGCCGTAGTCCTGTACAGGATTTTCATAACAAGTGACGATACTTTAGCGATGTGAAAACGCGTGTATTGTCCGATTTCTTATATCTTCGAAAATAACTCGTATAAACGGGAGGAATCTAAATGACGCGAGAGAATTTCGGGTCTTATGGTCAACAACATCGCTGCCCCGGATTACGTGAAGTGCATTTTTTAAACTGAAGGGGCCACGTCGGGGTGGAGTTGTTTAGAACTATTACATACGTCCAAATTGCAGTTGCTTGCTTTTCAGTGCATCGCGGCTGGCTGCAGCGGCGGTCGCGAGGAGTAGGCAACCGGAAGTAACGGATTAGCGTAGCCTGTGATGGGAGATTAGTTACGCAGAATTCGACGATCTGTCTGATCTTGTCCACAGCAATGAGTGCTGGGGAAGTGACCAGTGTGCTGGTGGGACGCGGCAGTAGCGGACATGTGTGTGTTGCGTGAGATAATATTCAAAATGATGGAGATATACACCGGACGTATTGACGAAAGCCGGCCGTAGTGACCGAGCGGTTCTAGGCGCTACAGTCTGGAACCGCGCGACCGCTACGGGCGCAGGTTCGAATCCTGCCTCGGGCATGGACTTCTGTGATGTCCTTAGGTTAGATAGGTTTAAGTAGTTCTAAGTTCTAGGGGACTGATGACCTGAGAAGTTAAGTCCCATAGTGCTAGAGCCATTTTTTTTTTATTGACGACATCTGAATTCCTACCACTCCAATCATCCGCAGATGACTTCCATGCAGTCTGGCATACACCGGCGTTCAGCGCTGGCGGTGCAGAGGAGAGTGCACGGGATACGCAAGTGTTTCAGCGCACTCTCCACGGTTGCATCTGACAGACTTATTCGACCGCTACTTTCCTGTTTACACAGAAATCCAGTGTCCCTAAAATATCAGTTTCACTGCACAATATTCTGTTTATATGGCGATTCTTTTTCATAACTCCTTCTGAATGCACGCTGCTCTGTTATAACACATAAAGACCGTGCACATTCCAGCGCACAATTTTTTTTTTTCTTACATTGTCGGCATTTTGTCAGGGCACTATACTCGTAATGCAATCTCGGTGAGTTTACGGTTCCATTCATGCATCAGTCATACCGTTACATGTAATACTTCGGAAAACGCAGGACTTTGAAAACGAACGAATTATTTATAGCAACGCTGTAGTTTCACTTCCTGAGAAGAAAATTGTTTCCCGTTTGCAGTGAGGCCTAAATAGTATTTGTTCAAGATATCAATGATATCTGAATTACAAATGGAAATTTAGACAAAGCGTGTATGAGGATGAGCCACTAGCTTTCGAGAAATGACGCTGTAAAATCAATATGCAGGCGTGATCAGGGTTCTGCTGTCTGTGGCCACGGAGTTGAGTGGTATTTTTTGTTATAAGTGGCATTTAGCCAGCATCATTTCATTATCTTTGTCAATATTTTTCCATCAGCAATGCTCCCTGGCAACGCATTTGGTGGTCCCTAATGGTACTGATGTTGCCTCTGTAGCACTTTATATTTGAACACCTTTGTACACTGTAAGTGCGTGCCTCATATTCCAGTAGGATGTAATCTCCGGCTGATTAAGTAACTTCTTATCATTAGGCACTGCGTTTGAATAAACTGTTTGATGTAGTCAAAACAGGATCCTTAGGTACAAGCCTAGCAATTAACTTTCGTCTACATCTACATATATACTCCGCTAGCCACCAAGCGGTGTGTGGCGGAGGGCACAATTCGCGCCAAACTCATATCCCCCCCCCCCCCCCATCCCCCACCACTCTGTTCCATTCGCGGATCGCGCGAGGGAAAAACGACTGTCTGAACGCCTCAGTACGAGCTCCAATTTCCCCTATCCCTGAATGGAGATCATTGCGAGATTTGAAAGTTGGTGGAAATAATATATTCTCTACATCCTCGGCGAAGATCGGATTTTGGAATTTATTGAGCAGCCCCTTCTGTTTAGTGCGGCGTCTATCTGCAAGTGCGTCCTACTTCAAACTTTCTATGAGATTTGTAACGCTGTCGCGATGGCTAAATGTACCAGTCACGAATCTTGCCGCTCTTCTTCGGACCTTCTCAACCTCCTGAATTAACACCCAACTGGTAAGGGTCCCACACAGACGAACAATACACTAAGACTAGACGAACCAACGTACTGCAACCTATATCCTTTGTTGAAGGACTGCAACGCTTCAGGATTCTACCAACAAACCGCAATCTAGAGTTCGCCTTGCCCGTTAATTGTGTAATCTGATCATTCCATTTGAGATCATTTCGAATAGTCACACCCAGATACTTGACGGATGTTACTGCTTACAAAGACTGGGCATTTACAGTATTTCGTACTCGTACATTAATGGGGATTTTCGACTTGTTACACGCAGTAGGTTACACTTACTAACATTGAGAGATAACTGCCAGTCATTACACCACGCATTTATTTTCTGCAAATCCTCACTGATTTGTTCACAACTTTCGTGTGATACTACTTTCCTGTAGGCTACACCATCATCGGCAAACAGTCCAATGCCGCTGTCAATACCATCAACCAGACCGTTCATGCAAATCGTAAAAAGCAGCGGACCCACTACACTGCCCTGGGGCACACCTGAAGTTACGCTTGTTTCTGTTGAAGTCACCTCGTTCAGGACGACATATTGCTCTTTGCCTGTTAGAAAACTTTCTATCCAACCGCATATGTCATCGGATAGACCGTAAGCGCGCACTTTTTCGAGCAAGCGACAATGCGGAACTGAGTCGAACGCCTTTCGAAAGTCGAGAAATATGGCATCAACCTGGGAGCCGGTATCTAGAGCCTGTTGTGTATCACGCACAAAGAGGGCCAGCTGTGTCTCGCACGACCGCTGTTTCCTAAAACCGTGTTGGTTTCTGCAGATGAGCTTCTCAGAGTCTAGAAAGGTCATTATGTCAGAACACAAAATATGTTCCATGATTCCACAACAAATCGATGTCAGTGAAATTGGCCGGTAATTATGTGCATCCGATTTTCTACCCTTTTTATAGATTGCTATGACCTGGGCCTTCTTCCAGTCCCGTGGAACTTTCCACTGTTCCAATGACCTCTGATAGATTATGGATAAAAATGGTGGTATATTTGTAGCATAGTCAACATATAATCTTACGGCGATACCGACTGGGCCAGATGCCTTCCTGGCGTCTAAGGATCTTAACTGTTTTACAATCCCAAATACACAAAATACTATGTCAGTCATCCTTCCGTTAGTTCGGTAATTGAAAGGGGGAATGGTGCTGCAGTTCTCTACAGTAAACGAGTTATTGAAAGCTAGGTTTAGAATTCCGGCCTTCTGTTTATCATCATCCGTTAGATTACCCATACTGTCAGCAAGAGAAGGTATTGAATTATTTGTAGCGTTCATAGATTTTACGTACGACCAAATTTTTTTGGGGTTATTTTTAGAATCTGCAGAGCTCCCTGCCGCCGTTGGATAAGCAGCAGCCAGCAACAAGTCGTACTCTTAGCTCACTTGTTTGTTTCATAGTTTAATTCTTAATTTCTCTGCGTGTTTTTGGGCCCTTTCATAGTTTAATTCACAAATTTCTGGCGTATTCTAGAATTTTAGAGTTGTAGCATCGCGTTTTAGTACCAGTAGAGTGTAAATTCGAGTAGTCGTTAGTCATGTGTTTGTTTTGAACGGCTTGTGAAATAAAAGAGAGGAAAAAATTGTTAGAGATGGATAGGGACTGCGCCTGTTGTGTACGGATTCAGGAGGAATTGGCCACCGTCCGTAAACAGCTCGAAGCTGTGTTGGCCGTGACGACAGGCTCCAGGCTGTTGCCCTGGGCCGCGGTGACATTGGGACTACCGAGGCGAGCGCTTTGGCGTCTCTGGAACCTGTAGCATCGCCTGGGATCTCTGATGGCTCTGCGCCCTCGGATGCGGAGGTCCCTGCCGGTCGACACTTGCCTGACGGTGATTGGCGAACCGTTGAAGGGCCGCGAATCCCTGGGTGGAAGGCGAAAGTTCGTGCTGCCCACAAGGCTGTACCCTTACGCCTCCGTAAAAGGTTTGAGGTATTGCCCACTGCTGAAAGTACTTTGTGTTTACTGGGAAAGTTTCCACAGAGTCTTGAACACTGACAGCCATTGGAAGAAAAAGTCAGGAGTCAAGCTTTTTGTTTTGTTCTGTTGACAATTGCAAAAGCAAATCCGTGTTCACATTTTGCCATACCCACACCCTGCCATCGGATCGACACATTTTGTACCATGATTCGTCACAAAAAAATATAGTGCTCTGAGCACTGTGGGACTTAACTACTGAAATCATCAGTCCCCTAGAACTTAGAACTACTTAAACCTAACTAACCTAAGGACATCACTCACATCCATGCCCGAGGCAGGATTCGAACCTGCGACCGTAGCGGTCACGCGGTTCCAAACTGACGCGCTTAGAATCGCACGGCCACACCGGCCGGCGATTCGTCACTCGTTGTTGTTGTTGTTGTGATCTTCAGTCCTGAGACTGGTTTGATGCAGCTCTCCATGCTACTCTATCCTGTGCAAGCTTCTTCATCTCCCAGTAACTATTGCAACCTACATCCTTCTGAATCTGCTTAGTGTATTCATCTCTTGGTCTCCCTCTACGATTTTTACCCTCCACGCTGCCCTCCAATACTAAATTGGTGATCCCTTGATGCCTCAGAACATGTCCTACTAACCGATCCCTTCTTCTAGTCAAGTTGTGCCACAAACTTCTCCTCTCTCCAGTCCTATTCAGTACCTCCTCATTAGTTATGTGATCTACCCATCTAATCTTCAGCATTCTTTTGTAGCACCACATCTCAAAAGCTTCTATTCTCTTCTTGTCCAAACTATTTATCGTCCATGTTTCACTTCCATACATGGCTACACTCCATACAAATACTTTCAGAAACGTCTTCCTGACACTTAAATCTATACTCGATGTTAACAAATTTCTCTTCTTCAGAAATGCCTTCCTTGCCATTGCCAGTCTACATTTTATATCCTCTCTACTTCGACCATCATCAGTTACTTTGCTCCCCAAATAGCAAAACTCCTTTACTACTTCAAGCGTCTCATTTCCTAATCTAATACCCTCAACATCACCCGACTTAATTCGACTACATTCCATTATCATCGTTTTGCTTTTGTTGATGATCATCTCATATCCTCCTCTCGAGACACTGTCCTTTCCGTTCAACTGCTCTTCCAAGTCCTTTGCTGTCTCTGACAGAATTACAATGTCATCAGCGAACCTCGAAGTTTTTATTTCTTCTCCATGGGTTTTAATACCTACTCCGAATTTTTCTTTTGTTTCCTTTATTGCTTGCTCAATATACAGATTGAATAACATTGGGGAGAGGCTACAACCCTTTCTCACTCCCTTCCCAACCACTGCTTCCCTTTCGTGTCCCTCGACTCTTATAACTGCCATCTGGTTTCTGTAAAAATTGTAAATAGCCTTCCGCTCCCTGTATTTTACGCCAGCCACCTTCAGAATTTGAAAGAGAGTATTCCAGTCAACATTGTCAAAAGCTTTCTCTAAGTCTACAAATACTAGAGACGTAGGTTTGCCTTTCCTTAATCTAGCTTCTAAGATAAGTCGTAGGGTCAGTATTGCCTCACGTGTTCCAATATTTCTACGGAATCCAAACTGATCTTCCCCGAGGTCGGTTTCTACTAGTTTTTCCATTTGTCTGTAAATAATTCGCGTTAATATTTTGCAGCCGTGACTTATTAAACTGATAGTTCGATAATTTTCGCATCTGTCAACACCTGTTTTCTTTGGGGTTGGAATTATTATATTCTTCTTGAAGTCTGAGGGAATTTCGCCTGTCTCATATATCTTGCTCACCAGATGATAGAGTTTTGTCAGGACTGGCTCTCCCAAGGTTGTCAGTAGTTCTAATGCAATGTTGTCTACGCCCGGGGCCTTGTTTCGACTCAGGTCTTTCAGTGCTCTGTCAAACTCTTCACGCAGTATCATATCTCCCATTTCATCTTCATCTACATCCTCTTCCATTTCCATAATATTGTCCTCAAGTATATCACCCTTGTATAGACCCTCTATATACTCCTTCCACCTTTCTGCTTTCCCTTCTTTGCTTAGAACTGGGTTTCCATCTGAGCTCTTGATATTCAAACAAGTTGTTCTCATTTCTCTAAAGGTCTCTTTAATTTTCCTGTAGGCAGTATCTATCTTACCCCTAGTGAGATAAGCCTCTACATCCTTACATTTGTCTTCTAGCCATCCCTGCTTAGCCATTTTGCACTTCCTGTCGATCTCTTTTTTGAGACGTTTGTATTCCTTTTTGCCTGCTTCATTTACTGTATTTTTATATTTTATCCTTTCATCAATTAAGTTCGATATTTCTTCTGTTACCCAAGGATTTCTAGTAGCCCTCGTCTTTTTACCTACTTTATCCTCTGCTGCCTTCACTACTTCATCCCTCAAAGCTACCCATTCTTCTTCTACTGTATTTCTTTCCCCCATTCCTGTCAATTGTTCACTTATGCTCTCCCTGAGACTCTGTACAACCTATGGTTCTTTCAGTTTATCCAGGTCCCATCTACTTAAATTTCCACCTTTTTGCAGTTTCTTCAGTTTTAATCTACAGATCATAACCAATAGATTGTGGTCAGAGTCCACATCTGCCCCTGGAAATGTCTTACAACTTAAAACCTGGTTCCTAAATCTCTGTCTTACCATTATATAATCTATCTGAAACCTTTTAGTATCTCACTTCACACAACTTTTTTCACTATTCAGTCGTCCAATGTTTACGCTCCTTATACCAAGCGAGGCTTCGTTTGGCATTTACCGGCGTGATGTGTGGCTTATGAGCAGCCGCTCGACGATGAAATCCAAGTTTTCTCACCTCTCGCCAAACTCTCATAGTAGTTGCAGTGGAACCTGATGCAGTTTGGAATTCCTGTGTGATGGTCTGGATAGACGTCTGCTTATTACACACGACCCTATTTAACTGTCAGCGGTCTCTGTCAGTCAACAGGTGGGGTCGGCCTGTGCGCTTTTGTGCTGTACGTGTCCCTTCACGTTTCCACTTCACTATCACATCGGAAACAGTGGACCTAGGGATGTTTAGGAGTGTGGACATCTAGTGTACAGACGTATGACACAAGTGACACCCAATCACCTGACCACATTCGAAGTCCGTGAGTTCCGAGGAGCGCCCCATTCTGCTCTCTCACGATTTCTAATGACTACTGAGGTCGCTGATATGGAGCACCTGGCAGTAGGTATCAGCATAGTATACCTAATATGAAAAAAGTATGTTTTGGGGGGTATCCGTACACATTTTATCACATATTGCTTGTAACAACTTGTGTAGTGGTTCACTGATTGAAGCTGCATGAGTGAGAAACGTCCTGTAACAATTTATTTGTCCTAATATGGCACATTGTTACTTGACATCTTTGGGATGCAGAATATTTAAAATGGCGCCAATATGTTGTGGTGTCATCTTCAGGCAGTGTGCAGACAACGTGTATCCTAAGTATAGCATTTTGCGGTAAAAGAAGATGCATTTGTCTGTGCTGCAATTCAGATTTGCCGCTTGTAGATATTTGAAAACGGAGTCCAAATTCTGTAAGAGTTTCTTCGGAGTTGTGCGTGAGACAATTATGTTGTCAAGGAAGTTCACAGTGTTCAGAGCTTTCCTAATTAACTCTACAGCTTGCAGACGTTCGGTAAATTTTGCTGTAGCACAGTGGTCTGTTGGGTAATTTGCTGTTAAGTGGCACTATTTGTTACAGTTTCACTGTAATATGGGGAATTTTGTTACAGTTATTACTGTAATGGGCATTTTGCTACAATTTCACAGGAACATGAGGCTATTTGTTACAGTTTCACTGTAATATGCGACAATTTGTTGTGACGTTTGCTGGAATATGAAGCAATTAGAAATTCATTGTAACATGGGGCAATTTTTACAATTTCATTGTAAGGTAGGGTGTTATTATTTTTGCTGTAACACAGGCATATTTGTCATAATTTTACTTTAAAATGTAGATATCTGGTGTGAAGTGTTATATCGTCTCCACTGATCAATGCATGAATTGTTCAGTCTCTCAACATATTCCACGAGCATATGAAATATTCAAAGTCCAGACTTCCAGAGTAATTTTCATAAAATCAAACCACCCACAAGCTCGAATAACTTCAAGTTTGACGATCGTCAGAAATACACTGATGAGCCAAAACATTACGGCCACCTGCTTAATAGCTTCTTTGTCCATCTTTGGGACGAAATACAGCACTGATTCTGCGTATCAGGGATCCGACAGTTTGTTGGTAGGTTTTGTTGAGATATGTGGCATTAGATGTCTAAGCACAATCTAAATAACTGGTCAATGATTTCCGTACGCGGTGATGCCACCCGATGGCGACCCGGGTGGGTTTCATAGTATTTAAATCAGGCGAATTTGGTCGCCGAAATTCAACATGAGTTCACTACAGTGCTCTTCAAACCACTGTAGCACGGCAATGGCTCCGAGACAAGGACATTTATGCTGCTGAAAGATGACATCGCCATCGGAAAAGACATCAAGCATGAAGGGATGCAGGTGGTTCGCACTACCACAGGTCCCACACAAGCGCAGGAGATGCCTCCCATACCATAAGGCCGGTTCCCACCAGGGCTGCCTCGCGTCAAAACCGCGCGGCAGCGGCATGGTTGCCAAAACGCCGTCAGCGGCGCGGCGCGGCGCGGCGCGGCGTGGCGGGGTCTGCGTCGCGGTTTGCCCACGTCGAACCGCTTCCGCTGCCGCGTGCCGCGCTCCAGGTCCGCGCGACGTCAGGTACGGAACCCCGGGCCACACGAACTTTCGCCGAACCGCTGTCGCAGACGCGGCGGCAGCTATGAAATACTTATCATCCGATTCCAGGGAAACTATTCGGTAGAAAAATTTGATTCTTGTGCATGTTACAGCCTGATATCTTCTCTCGATAAAGGACCGAATTTCTTTTCGTTATTCGTCGTGGTTACTTGCTGTATCGCATTTGCGTGGACCTTTACACGAAATTTTAATGGGTGTGCGGAGGTAAAAACGCATTGTGTGGACTTTGCGTACAGTTCATTTTAGGTAATACATTATTGCGTATGAAATTTAGTCAACATATCGAAATTGTTTTTGAAGCTGAGCGTGAGAGCAGAACGATACCTATCACCGTTCTCGAGATATTGACTGATATGTCGGCGGACAGGCTGTGCGGTGGCCGCGCGCGGGTCGCTCGCGATGCAACGGATACTTCGTCCTGCTTGTCGTAAACCATGTGGTTGAATCAACCGCAAATTTCGTAAACGGTTCAAGAAATCGAAACTTGTTTTTTTTTTTTTGCAAAAGATAACTTGTAAAAAGTCATGTATTTCGTCGCATGATAAATATCCAAAATCTATTTATCTACCGAGATATGCAAGTAACTACAGTTTTTCAGAAGGGATAGATGATTTTTTTTTAAACGGCATTTAATAGCATGTGGAATGAGAAGTTAAACCGAAACTAATTTGCTGGTATGTCACAAGATGTAAGGTGCCAAGTATCTACAGCTACTGATTATTTTCTTTGGTAAGTAACAAACGTTTTTTTCTTGATCCAGTGTACTTTATTAGTTCAAGACGCGTTTCGCCTTTTACTTTAAAGCATCTTCGGTGGAATCTAGAATGATTCAGTTTTGTTTTGATATGTGATACTTGCAGATTATAAAACAGTTCACATCTTTTGTTACGTGAATAACTGATTACTTACAGTGAATCGAGTTTTTGGCGGACATCTGCGTTTCCCCTCACCTGGTCACATGTTGGAGGTTGAACTAAAACTTAGATTATGGAACATAAGCACATTTTCATGTTCACTCTTTTTTCTTCTGTCACTAGCTGTTGACATTTTACCGAAAACTCTGCTTTGAAGTCGTAACTACAGTGGGTTCGCCTCATGTCCCTTCCTCTCTGGTTTGTTTATGTACATGTTGCCAACCTAAAGAATTATATGCTGAAAACTAATGTTTGTTTATTTCTGTTCTTATATCTGTATGTGTGTATGGCTAGCCAGTAATAATTATAGAAAGTTGAAAGTGAATGCAGTAGTTGTCAGACAGTGGTTGAAAGATTTATTGTTCACCTGACTTCAGTTTTGGTTTAAATGTTTTGTGGAGGAGTGCATGGAAGAGTAAATTCACTGCTTACATTAATAGATAAAATAGTAGAATAGCATTTCAACAGATGATTATTATCAGAATACTATCACCCAACTCCTTTGTCCTCACTCTTTGACGCCTCATAATATGTCCTGTCAACTAATCCCTCTTGTAGTCAATGTTGTGCCGTAATTTCCTCTTCCTCCTCTATTTAATTCTGTACCTCTTCTTTAGTTACACGATCCTCGTATCTAATCTTCATCATTCTTATTGACCATCACGTTTTGAAAGCGTGCATTGTCTTCTTGACAGAACTGTTCATCGTCCACGTTTCACTTGCATACAAGGCTTCATTCCGCACAAATACCTTTGTAAAATAGTATCCAACCATTAGAATTTATATTCGATATGAACAAATTTTCTTTTTCAGAACGCTTTTCTTGCTATTGACAGTCTCCATTTTATATCCTCTCTACTTCTGCCTTCTCAATTACTGCTTCCTTTTCAAGTCATTGAAGCCTTAGAAATGCAGTTTGGTTTCTGTACAAGTTGTAGATAATCTTGCGTCCCTGTGTTTTATCTATGACATCTCCAGAGCTTCAAAGAATGTTTTAATTAAGATTGTCAAAATTTTTCTCTAAACATGTAAATGGTATAAACACAGTTTCACAGTTATTCAGTCTGTCTACTTAGCTACGTGGTAGGATCAGTATTGCCTTGCGTGTTCAGAAATTTCACAAGAATCTAACATTGTGCTTATGTTAGTTTGTACAACCCCTCCCCCTCTCCTCTCTACATATTTCTTCCACTTTCTAGCCTACTCTTATTTGCTTAGTTCTGGCTTACCAAGCGAATTCTTGACAGTTGCTTCTCCTTTGAGCAAAGTTTTCTTTCTTCTTTCTCATTTTCATTCTCCTGTTTTCCAAGTGCAAAATCGCGTTGCGATTTTGGACTTTCTGTCAACGTCATGTTTAGACATTTCTATTTCCCATGGCCTACTTTATTTGCTGCATTTTTATATTTTTCCCTCTTGTCAAATTTAATATATCACGTTTTATGTAACTTCTCTCAAAGATATCCATTCGTATTCTAGCGGATTCCTTCCTCTGTTTCAGTCAGTCGTTGCATTACGGTAAGTTTAAGATTATCAAAAAACTGTGGGTCTTGACTTATTCAAGTTCCATCTCCTTAATTTGTTACCGTTTACTGTCTCTTTAGTTGTAAACTGCAGCTCGGAACCAATAAATTATTCTAGGTTTGCGTCTGCACCGGGAAATGTCTTATAATTTAAAATATGGTTTCGAAAACTCTGTTCCAAATGTATATTATTCTTTCGTGATTCTTAAGCAAGGTGCTGGCGATGATTACATTATGCTCTGTGGGAAATTCTATCAGGTGGCTTCCACTTTCATCCCTTCCCCCATGCCTTTGTGTTCTTACTGTTTTCGTGTACCTGCTACCGTATCACATTTTAAATTTTTGTATCGCTTAACTATCTGAATAATCTCTTTTATCGTACATTGTTTCAATGTGTTAGGAGATAGTGAACAATCCTCAACGGCAGTCATGAAATCTGTTTATGGTGAAATGAGAAAACACGAATAATGAAATATGTGAAGGAGTACATTGTACAGAAAATGAAAAATTGGTATGTCTTCACCCAACTTCGTCTTTCCTTCATGTAGGTGTAAGATACAGTTAATCAAATGAACCGGGCGTTTCAGTGGGTCCCGCCCTGTACCTCAGTGGCTGTCCGTCATTGGCTACCGCTAGCGTCTGCCGCTTCCAGGTGGGAACGCCAGTTCCGCGAGCCGCCGCGTCAAAGCGGAAAACGCTTGCCGCTGCCGCTGCCGCTGCCGCTGACGCTATACATACGGGCCTAATCCTTGGCCCGAGGTTTGGAGTCTAAGCTGTGTATAGCTGTTCCTCCAAGATCCTCACGGGTTGGAATAGTGTTGCCTCTCGTTGTGGATGGTCCTAGCGTGTTGTTGGTGATAACTCCTGGTTGCCAGCATGCAGGCATGCTGGCGGTGACGTTGGCTGTTGATGTGGTACTAGTTGGTCTTCCCACCGCACGCGATGTTGTTCAGCGCGGACTCCAGCTCGGTGAGAGCTTCCTCTCTCCATCTCGGACTTCTTTCTTCAGCCGCGCGACCGCATCCTCCAAGATGAAGCCCTAGTCGCGCGGCGTGGAGACTGGGTTGGAGTTGATGGTGTGGAGGTGGTTCTTCGTGACGAATTCGAGCATAATTGCCCGATATCCGCCACGAAGCTCGAACGGCCGATGTGGAAGTGGTGGCTTCCGTTTCCCTTCCGCTTGCGGGAAAAGGTAGGGTTTTCTTTGGACGTCGTTCCGCCCATCTCGCACCACGGTTGCGATCTTCTAGAAAACCGCTGGCAGGTTTGTGACGTCCGGGAAAGGAATGACCGTGGAGTGCATCCCTCCTCCCTCTCGATCTTGTTTGTCCTGCTGCTGCTGCTTCTTCTCCACATCCGGCGGTGGCGGCGGCGGCGGCGGAACAGGCTGCACCACGTCCGTGGGCGTCTCCCCGGTTTCGTGTATTGCTACAGGTTCCGGGGCGACGTCCGTTTGCGTGGACACATCCACCCCAGCTTGTCGTACCACTGTGGGGGTGGCATCGGGGGCGGGTGTCTTCTTTTGCAGCGTCCTGATTTCCTCCCGCAACTCTTGCAGCTGCCGGTGGAGACCGACGATCTCCTCCTGCATTGCCGCCCTCTCTGCCGCCATCGCGGCTTTGAGGGCGGCGACGGCGTCGTCGGTGGTGGCGCTGGGCGGGATTGCCGCCGCCACGTTTCCCCCTTCGGGAGGGGGTGGCGGGAAGGCTGCCTCTTCCCAAGTACCGCTTTCTTGGCGGTTGAAGTCCGCTTCTTCAAATATGTGCAGCTGCGTGCGTTTGCAGCGTGCGCGCCGCCTCAGTTAACGCACGTTGGCGCGACGTGTGGTGGCTTGTCGCAATCGCGTGTATCATGTGCCTTGGCACATTTCAAACACGCGACTGCGTCCTTGCACGTCCTGGCTACGTGTCCGATCTTCTGGCAACGGTAGCACTGCCTCTTGTGCTGCGGTCGGGTGCGCTTCTTCTTGTTGCTGCCACGGCCATCTCCCGCTAGCGTGAGTAGAAGCTTGGCCACAGCAGCAAGTTTGCCTCCCTTTCCGCGTCCTGACATGGCGTTGGGCTAGTGGCGTTGGCGTGCGCGAGCGACGGTAACGAAGTGAGCCGCAGCGAGTCGAGCAGCGGAATGTGTCCGCTGTAGTGGGAACTGCTCCCACCAGCCTACGTTGGTGGCGCGCTGCACGTTTCGAACTGCCGTTCACCTCGATGACTGCATTTATGGAGGCGATCATCGACCTAGTGTAGCAAAAATGTGATTCACTCGAAGAGCTGACACGTTTTCATTGATCGACGGTCGATTCCCAATGGTCCCGTGTCCACTGCAGTCGTAATTGACGGTGTTGTTGGGTCAACACGTGAACACGTAGGGATAGACTGTTACTATACATAGCAGACAAAATGCCAACACCTGGGTTCTGTGAAGATCGTGAACGCCCAACAATTTAGCGCGTAGTGGTTGCTTCACTGTCTTTACCTCTTTCCGTAGATGCTCACGACAGTAGCAAGTGAACATTCGACCAGCTTCGCCCTTTTCGAGAAACTCGTTCACAGGCTATGCTTAATAATAATCTGCCTTTTGTCAAAAACGCTTATCTCAATGGATTTCCCCATTTGCAACCCATATCTTCGCTAGAGTAATCCCCCGTCCGTGTCTGCTCCGCTTACATACTTTTGTTACCGCGTTACGTGCAGAAAGCCACCAGGCGACATCCAACGTTGTCGTGGGCAGTGCTCATAATGCTTTGGCTGATTTCACTACAGTCGAGCATATTTAAATGTCCTACAACCTAGGAGGCTTGGAGAATTGCTCCAATTTCGCACGTGAGGTCATTTTACATGACATGTCCCAACTACCACAGTCATGACCAGCAAAATACCTCCTATTCAACCGCCCTTCTTGTAGAAATCATATCAACAGTCGTCGGAAAATGATTTAGAAATCTTATGGAATCATGTACGCTCACAAACAGAAGTCCCTCTATCCTGTCAATCGATTACATACCTGAGAACCTTTCAAATATGGCTCGTGCCCTCAGATTCATCAAATGCCACCAGTCAGAAATCTCTCTCTCTCTCTCTCTGTATGTGTGTGTGTGTGTGTGTGTGTGTGTGTGTGTGTGTGTGTGTTAGTGTGTGTTTGGAGCTTATGGGCTCTCAACAGCGAGTTTATCAGAGCCCTTCATATATCTGCAGGAAATGCTAGATGCCTTACATTTAACATAAGACACTTACAACCTGTGTGAGAACTCGCTTAAAAATTACTTAAAATGCTATGACAGCCTGCACATTAAATCGTTTGCTGTTTGTAGAAAAGGATACGTGATGTTTAACGTTTTGTCTACATCAGCAGAAAATTTACAACAGACCAAGGTATACCTACAGTGGAAAAAATTGTTAGCCAAGAAATAACACTCTCATCTACAAAAAAGTGTATGGCCATTGCAGTACAGCTAGCTGTGAATCTATGGTATGAATCTACACTCCTGGAAATTGAAATAAGAACACCGTGAATTCATTGTCCCAGGAAGGGGAAACTTTATTGACACATTCCTGGTGTCAGATGCATCACATGATCACACTGACAGAACCACAGGCACATAGACACAGGCAACAGAGCATGCACAATGTCGGCACTAGTACAGTGTACATCCACCTTTCGCAGCAATGCAGGCTGCTATTCTCCCATGGAGACGATCGTAGAGATGCTGGATGTAGTCCTGTGGAACGGCTTGCCATGCAATTTCCACCTGGCGCCTCAGTTGGACCAGCGTTCGTGTTGGACGTGCAGACCGCGTGAGACGACGCTTCATCCAGTCCCAAACATGCTCAATGGGGGACAGATCCGGAGATCTTGCTGGCCAGGGTAGTTGACTTACACCTTCTAGAGCACGTTGGGTGGCACGGGATACATGCGGACGTGCATTGTCCTGTTGGAACAGCAAGTTCCCTTGCCGGTCTAGGAATGGTAGAACGATGGGTTCGATGACGGTTTGGATGTACCGTGCACTATTCAGTGTCCCCTCGACGATCACCAGTGGTGTACGGCCAGTGTAGGAGATCGCTCCCCACACCATGATGTCGGGTGTTGGCCCTGTGTGCCTCGGTCGTATGCAGTCCTGATTATGGCGCTCACCTGCACGGCGCCAAACACGCATACGACCATCATTGGCACCAAGGCAGAAGCGACTCTCATCGCTGAAGACGACACGTCTCCATTCGTCCCTCCATTCACGTCTGTCGCGACACCACTGGAGTCGGGCTGCACGATGTTGGGGCGTGAGCGGAAGACGGCCTAACGGTGTGCGGGACCGTAGCCCAGCTTCATGGAGACGGTTGCGAATGGTCCTCGCCGATACCCCAGGAGCAACAGTGTCCCTAATTTGCTGGGAAGTGGCGGTGCGGTCCCCTACGGCACTGCGTAGGATCCTACGGTCTTGGCGTGCATCCGTGCGTCGCTGCGGTCCGGTCCCAGGTCGACGGGCACGTGCACCTTCCACCGACCACTGGCGACAACATCGATGTACTGTGGAGACCTCACGCCCCACGTGTTGAGCAATTCGGCGGTACGTCCACCCGGCCTCCCGAATGCCCACTATACGCCCTCGCTCAAAGTCCGTCAACTGCACATACGGTTCACGTCCACGCTGTCGCGGCATGCTACCAGTGTTAAAGACTGCGATGGAGCTCCGTATGCCACGGCAAACTAGCTGACACTGACGGCGGCGGTGCACAAATGCTGCGCAGCTAGCGCCATTCGACGGCCAACACCGCGGTTCCTGGTGTGTCCGCTGTGCCGTGCGTGTGATCATTGCTTGTACAGCCCTCTCGCAGTGTCCGGAGCAAGTATGGTGGGTCTGACACGCCGGTGTCAATGTGTTCTTTTTTCCATTTCCAGGAGTGTACTACTACTACTACGAGGGCAGTTCAATAAGTAATGCAACACATTTTTTTTCTCGGCCAATTTTGGTTGAAAAAACCGGAAATTTCTTGTGGAATATTTTCAAACATTCCCGCTTCGTCTCGTATAGTTTCATTGACTTCCGACAGGTGGCAGCGCTGTACGGAGCTGTTAAAATGGCGTCTGTAACGGATGTGCGTTGCAAACAACCGGCAGTGATCGAATTTCTTTTGGCGGAAAACCAGGGCATCTCAGATATTCATAGGCGCTTGCAGAATGTCTACGGTGATCTGCCAGTGGACAAAAGCACAGTGAGTCGTTGGGCAAAGCGTGTGTCATCATCGCCGCAAGGTCAAGCAAGACTGTCTGATCTCCCGCGTGCGGGCCGGCCGTGCACAGCTGTGACTCCTGCAATGGCGGAGCGTGCGAACACACTCGTTCGAGATGATCGACGGATCACCATCAAGCAACTCAGTGCTCAGCTTGACATCTCTGTTGGTAGTGCTGTCACAATTGTTCACCAGTTGGGATATTCAAAGGTTTGTTCCCGCTGGGTCCCTCGTTGTCTAACCGAACACCATAAAGAGCAAAGGAGAACCATCTGTGCGGAATTGCTTGCTCGTCATGTGGCTGAGGGTGACAATTTCTTGTCAAAGATTGTTACAGGCGATGAAACATGGGTTCATCACTTCGAACCTGAAACAAAACGGCAATCAATGGAGTGGCGCCACACTCACTCCCCTACCAAGAAAAAGTTTAAAGCCATACCCTCAGCCGGTAAAGTCATGGGTACAGTCTTCTGGGACGCTGAAGGGGTTATTCTGTTCGATGTCCTTCCCCATGGTCAAACGATCAACTCTGAAGTGTATTGTGCTACTCTTCAGAAATTGAAGAAACGACTTCAGCGTGTTCGTAGGCACAAAAATCTGAATGAACTTCTCCTTCTTCATGACAACGCAAGACCTCAGACAAGTCTTCGCACCCGAGAGGAGCTCACAAAACTTCAGTGGACTGTTCTTCCTCATGCACCCTACAGCCCCGATCTCGCACCGTCGGATTTCCATATGTTTGGCCCAATGAAGGACGCAATCCGTGGGAGGCACTACGCGGACGATGAAGAAGTTATTGATGCAGTACGACGTTGGCTCCGACATCGACCAGTGGAATGGTACCGTGCAGGCATACAGGCCCTCATTTCAAGGTGGCGTAAGGCCGTAGCATTGAATGGAGATTACGTTGAAAAATAGTGTTGTGTAGCTAAAAGATTGGGGAATAACTTGGTGTATTTCAATGATGAATAAAACAACCCCTGTTTCAGAAAAAAAATGTGTTGCATTACTTATTGAACTGCCCTCGTACTATTACAGATAGTTGAGGACCTATCTGAATTTATAATATGAATCTGCTGATATTACCTGACTGTATTCGACAAGAGGTCAACTGTTTGAATCTGTAGGATGAATGCCATATTACAACAAACATTGGTACTCTACCAACTACACCACACTGACCACACATCTATATAAACGATTACAGCACATTTTCCTGCACAAGCACCCTTACAGTTGACTGGTATAAAGCTCAACTTGGGCTACAGTGATTCGAGGAGCGTTCATGCTCATGTCTCGTCTGTCAGATTCATCTGATCTCAATAGATCCAGGTTGTCATTGGAAGGCAGCTTTATACTTGAAAATTATGGGAATTGGTTGTAAACATGATATGCCTTTCTGGAATAAACCTCTGTAGAACTGATTCACTTGCATGTTCGATCTGCCGATGATTGTAAAGCCGCGTGGAGTGGCCGCGTGGTTTGAGGCGTCATGTCACGGACTGTGCGGCCCCTCCCGCCGGAGGTTCGAGTCCACCCTTGGGCATGGGTGTGTGTGTTGTTTAAGTGGTGTGTAAGTCTAGGGACCGATGACCTCAGCTACTTGGTCTCTTAGGAATTCACACACATCTCAACATTTGATAATTGTAACCTTTCATGTGGAGTACAGTGAATATCATAACAGCAGGCCTCTCTGTCATGACCATCTGCCCCCTTGGCCAGCGAAAGACTTTCCACACAACTGCCTTGTTGAAGGAAGTACCAAACGCTATTAATTAGTCATTCCTATTTTCAAGAACTGTCACCAATCGTATGCACACAACGATAGCTCTATAATGCTGACGTCTGTTGGCTATGTAATTTTTGGAACTGGTTTTATGACCTTTTAGAGACAGAATATCAGCATTCATTCCACAAAGAATGATTGTGTGGAACTCGGCTCCCTAAATTTCTCTATGAAACTCAGAAGGCAGTAGGTATCAGTGTTTATTTTGATACCATGTTTGATACAATTCCAGGTTGTCCCTATATGAATAAAATATTCATTATCAGACTATACTGGTTTTTGGATTGCAGAGTACCAAGCAAATAACGTGTTATTTTTAACGTAGGGGAAAGTGCAGATACAGCCGGCCGAAGTGGCCGTGCGGTTAAAGGCGCTGCAGTCTGGAACCGCAAGACCGCTACGGTCGCAGGTTCGAATCCTGCCTCGGGCATGGGTGTTTGTGATGTCCTTAGGTTAGGTAGGTTTAACTAGTTCTAAGTTCTAGGGGACTAATGACCTCAGCAGTTGAGTCCCATAGTGCTCAGAGCCATTTTGAACAAAGTGCAGATTTAAAAGTAATTTAATGTATTCGTTATTTTGGTTTCTACCAATGGTGGTGTCTGGTGCAGCGAGCCACAATGTTGCCGGCTCCTGTCACAGTGCTCAGCCTGGATGTCTGTCAACATAGTAAGCCATTACCTGTTTCTAAATCTGAGGCCGGATGAAGGTACAAAATGGTTCAAATGGCTCTGAACACTATGGGACTTAACTGCTGAGGTCATCAGTCCCCTAGAACTTAGAACTACTTAAACCTAACTAACCTAAGGACATCACACACATCCATGCCCGAGGCAGCATTCGAACCTACGACCGTAGCAGTCACGCGGTTCTGGGCTGAAGCGCCTAGAACCGCTCGGCCACCGCGGCCGGCGCGGGTGAAGGTTCTAGGATGTATCTGTGTAAGTAAGTGTCTGCTACCTGGGATCTTAAGTCAGAATGTCCTGCATGCCCCACCATGCTAAAGATGGAAATTCCATTGGCATTGTGCTGAGTGAATGTGGGCAGAGACATCATCGTGGAGCAGGGGCTGCAGACATTGCAGCTCATAACAGTCATGGAGAACAATAGGACGTCACACAGTTCTAGTGACATAGCGTGCTAGATCCGACACAGACTGAGGAAAGCTGCGAGGTGGACGAGATGGACCACTGAAACTGCTTGGGTGCCAGTGGTGGATGTAGTTGGCAGGAGAGTGCTCAGCTGTGCATACTGCTGTGGTAGGATCTCAGGCTGCCTGAACAAGCTAACTATAGCCAGCAAGACTTGTGGCTAGCATCATGCTGCTTCTCTGAGTCCCCTCCTGTGTAGTGTGGACTGGTTGTTGACTGATAGACTACCATTACAGGGCTGAGGAAGTCTGACAACACCGCAGGTTGGGACCGCATCTCACGTCCGCCAACTTGCCTTCTATACTTAGTACAAGTGACCTACAAGCACCTACAGGGCAAATACCCCTGTGATTTTACGCTTAGTATAATTGGACTATTTGAATTTCACACCAAGTTTTGATTTTCCTACTACACTCATGCTCATAAATTAAGGATAACTGCAGAATGTGGTGCCACACAACGTGGCACTACACAAAACTGGTACTAATAGCATAGGCACATAGGGAACACACACGACACAAATCTGTAAGTTCACAGTATTGGTGATAAGTTGAGAAAACCGTCCCGAAACACATGTACTATAAAACTCCACTGTTTCCTGCGCATTTACCCCGACATCAATATGGGATATGATCACCATGGACACATACACAGGCCGCACAACGGGTTGGCATACTCTGGATCAGGTAGTCGAGCAGCTGCTGGGGCATAGCCTCCCATTCTGTCGGAGCTCCTGATGTGTCCTAGTGGTTTGAAGACGTGCAGCGATACGTCGACCAAGAGCATCCCAGACGTGCTCGATGGGGTTTAGGTTTGGAGAACAGGCAGGCCACTCCATTCGCCTGATATCTTCTGTTTTAAGGTACTCGTCCACGGTCGGCCGGAGTGGCCGAGCGGTTCTAGGAGCTACAGTCTGGAACCTCGCGACCGCTACGGTCGCAGGTTCGAATCCTGCCTCGGGCATGGATGCGTGTGATGTCCTTAGGTTAGTTAGGTTTAAGTAGTTCTAAGTTCTAGGGGACTGGTGACATCAGAAGTTAAGTCCCATAGTGCTCAGAGCCATTTGAACCATTTGAACTCGTCCACGATGGCAGTTTGGTGGGGCCGTGTATTATCATTCATCAGGAGGAGGGTGGGACCCACTGCACCCCCGAAAAGCCGGACATACTGGTGCAAAACAAAGGCATGCAGGGTTGTATGTGCACCAATCATAATTCCACCCCACACCATCAAACCACGACCTCCATACAGGTCCCTTTCAAGGACATTAAGGGGTTGGTATCTGGTTCCTGGTTCACGCCAGATGAAAACCAGGCGAGAATCACTGTTCACATTATACGTGGACTCGTCCGTTAACAAAACCTGGGACCACTGTTCAAATGACCATGTACTGCGTTCTTGACACCAGCCTTTACGGACTCTCCTGTTACCAGAGGTCAGTGTAATGCACCTTGCAGGTCTGCAGGCGTATAAACCATGTCTGTTCAGTCGTCTGTAGAGTGTGTGTCTGGAGACAACTATTCCAGTGGCTGCGGTAAGGTCCCGAGCAAGGCTACCTGCAGTACTCCGTGGCCGTCTGCAGGCACTGATGGTGAGATTTCGGTCTTCTTGTGGTGTTGTGCACTGTGGACGTCCCGTACTGTAGTGCCTGGACACGTTTATTGTCTGCTGGAATCGTTGCCATAATCTTGAGATCACACTTTGTGGCACACGGAGGGCCCGTGCTGCGACCACCTGTGTTTGACCAGCCTCCACTCCCCCTAGTGTTCTACCCCTAATAACGTCATCAGTATGTGTTCTTTGAGCCATTTTCAACACACTGTGACCATTAGCACTCCTGAAAACGTCTGCACACTTACTCGCTGCATCTTACTCTGACATGCACCAACACACCTCTGTGTATGTGGACTGCTGCCAGCGCCACTGTGCGAAAACCGCAGGTCAAATGCACCGCATGGTCATACCCCGAGGTGATTTAAACCCGCAAACCGACCACCAGAGCGTTGTTTCACCATGTATCAGCATTATCCTTAATTTATGAGCATGAGTATTTCACGCATAGGGAATTGGTCCATGTCCGAGTGGTGAGACGGAATCTGGTAATGTAGCATATTTCATGGGGTGGTGGGAGGAGCAGGCCTGCCAATAATGCAGCTTAGGCTCAAACTGGCCTAGCTATACTACTACACAAACACGATATTAATAATTAATTTGAAAATAATAAAATATTTGGCTAAAAGGCTATTTCTGAACGCTATGTTTTGAATTAAAAGTAGATACTATGCTATTCTACGATTTTTCAAATAGAGAAGCACCACTTCCCCTTTTCCTACTGAGCTGAAATCACTCACAACTCATTCTTCGTGCAACGCAACTAAACTATGGGCTAGCACAGAGAAACAACCGAGCTCGAGAAATAAGAGCGTAAGGCTGTCTATGGGTATAACTGAGAGTACTTTGTGATGCACAGTCTATCACCTCACTGACATCACCGATATTACTCAGTAATTTGGATAATGTTACAAAACTAAAAATATATTGAAGTGCGAAAGGCACTAGATGTGGATACCCACTGTTGGCCACTTGGCCATTACCTGACGAAACTTACAATACTCCGCAAAAACGACCTTGTAAACATAGAGCTGGCATAGTATTAAGTCACCTGGAAAATGTAGTTCTGATTTTAGCACACCCTAAGCAGTTGTTGTACATCACATCATATGTCTTTATTGATATTGTTTGCGTCCGTCCGAGGTCGGAGCTAGACCACGTGCTTGTGTTTATTAGTGTTTAAAATCTACACTCCTGGAAATTGAAATAAGAACACCGTGAATTCATTGTCCCAGGAAGGGGAAACTTTATTGACACATTCCTGGGGTCAGATACATCACATGATCACACTGACAGAACCACAGGCACATAGACACAGGCAACAGAGCATGCACAATGTCGGCACTAGTACAGTGTATATCCACCTTTCGCAGCAATGCAGGCTGCTATTCTCCCATGGAGACGATCGTAGAGATGCTGGATGTAGTCCTGTGGAACGGCTTGCCATGCCATTTCCACCTGGCGCCTCAGTTGGACCAGCGTTCGTGCTGGACGTGCAGACCGCGTGAGACGACGCTTCATCCAGTCCCAAACATGCTCAATGGGGGACAGATCCGGAGATCTTGCTGGTCAGGGTAGTTGACTTACACCTTCTAGAGCACGTTGGGTGGCACGGGATACATGCGGACGTGCATTGTCCTGTTGGAACAGCAAGTTCCCTTGCCGGTCTAGGAATGGTAGAACGATGGGTTCGATGACGGTTTGGATGTACCGTGCACTATTCAGTGTCCCCTCGACGATCACCAGTGGTGTACGGCCAGTGTAGGAGATCGCTCCCCACACCATGATGCCGGGTGTTGGCCGTGTGTGCCTCGGTCGTATGCAGTCCTGATTGTGGCGCTCACCTGCACGGCGCCAAACACGCATACGACCATCATTGGCACCAAGGCAGAAGCGACTCTCATCGCTGAAGACGACACGTCTCCATTCGTCCCTCCATTCACGCCTGTCGCGACACCACTGGAGGCGGGCTGCACGATGTTGGGGCGTGAGCGGAAGACGGCCTAACGGTGTGCGGGACCGTAGCCCAGCTTCATGGAGACGGTTGCGAATGGTCCTCGCCGATACCCCAGGAGCAACAGTGTCCCTAATTTGCTGGGAAGTGGCGGTGCGGTCCCCTACGGCACTGCGTAGGATCCTACGGTCTTGGCGTGCATCCGTGCGTCGCTGCGGTCCGGTCCCAGGTCGACGGGCACGTGCACCTTCCGCCGACCACTGGCGACAACATCGATGTACTGTGGAGACCTCACGCCCCACGTGTTGAGCAATTCGGCGGTACGTCCAGCCGGCCTCCCGCATGCCCACTATACGCCCTCGCTCAAAGTCCGTCAACTGCACATACGGTTCACGTCCACGCTGTCACGGCATGCTACCAGTGTTAAAGACTGCGATGGAGCTCCGTGTGCCACGGCAAAGTGGCTGACACTGACGGCGGCGGTGCACAAATGCTGCGCAGCTAGCGCCATTCGACGGCCAACACCGCGGTTCCTGGTGTGTCCGCTGTGCCGTGCGTGTGATCATTGCTTGTACAGCCCTCTCGCAGTGTCCGGAGCAAGTATGGTGGGTCTGACACACCGGTGTCAATGTGTTCTTTTTTCCATTTCCAGGAGTGTATATCCGTAGTGCACCACATGCCGTGGCCAGAGTAACCATTTTGAAAGAGCCAGGGCTACATCCCGTAACTCCCCTTATTTTCCCTTAGCTGACCTTGCCCACTGTCACACCGCGCTCGGCTTCCACGTGGCGCTTCTCTGCTGCATTCCACAACCGCCTTCCCACCCGCCGTGCTCGGCCGCCACCATCGCCAGTGTGGGAACTTGCCTGTCCCCTCACTCCTGCATGTGGCTGGTGAACAGATAACCAAAGGTTTTCAACCATTCTTGCTGTGATGGCATGTTTATCAGGAAGTCAGCCGGTAGAGCTATTGCACTGGTATAACGACATCAATTTACTAAACATCTGCATGTCTTCTGATGAAGCTCCTCTGTGTCCATGCAATGGGAATATTTAGTGCGGAAAACGTATTAACAATCCGGCTGTCAGCACAGGTTTTATGTGTGTAACTCAGTGTATACAAGAGGGATAGTTACTCCTAAATCTCAGGATGCACTTGGTTTGAAAACTCAACAACATATGGGTTCCACCCTTCTTATGGTCATGATTGCAAGATTGCAACACTAACAAGATAATGGGATGACAGTTGTTTTATGAATTACGTGATTTTGCACCTCCATGCCAGTTTATTTGCTATCCTATTCATATATTGTCTTTATTGTCTGGTACTACTTCATACATTTACACGAGCCACTGCTCTAAAACTTCTGCGTCATTTGCTTCATCCATTTCGGTGCTCAATAAATATTTTGTTCTGTTTTGCACTAAATTCAGCTGATATCGGTCAGTGCCCATGTTATACCTTTACTCACACACATGATACGGGGGCCCCTTAATAACACACACAACATTGTGCACCCTTTCATCATTTATCTCCTCCTCTACACCCAGTAGTGAATCGCTGGTGCAGACTTAGGCGCTAAATGCTCACCTCCGGATAGGAGGCTACGCCAGACGGTCTCTGTACAGGGCTTGGAATTCAGTTGTACTCTAAAAAAATCGCTACACTTTGCCCTGCAGATTTTTACGTTCGCACGATTTCATTAATCCGTCTGCATTCTCCAGCTGACTGTATACTCAAGTCGCAAATATGTTAATAATCTCACTAGGTTTTCTCACAAACAGGACAATGAGAAACAATCGTTGATAAAATTACCTACCATAGCAGGTGCCATTTCAGCTCCGCAATGCTTGGGTTACCAGTCTTTCCAGATGATCTAGTGAAAGGTCACTACCGTTAGCATTCTGTCGGGATGAGATGTTGCCTACTATTTCAGCAAGAACTTTAGTTTGAACAAAATGTGCCCACCGTTGACTCATTCCTGCTCTCGTTTCGAGTTAAGGTAACGTTGCCTGTTGGTATCAAGATTTATTATTTTCGCTTGAGTATCTTTTCGAGAAGCGCTGGCACTAGTCCACTGAAACATCAGTGTTGTCAGTGACTTCTACTCGAACATCCTCTGATGCATATGTGATGTTGGCAATAACCTAGTTAAGTGCGATGATTATTATATGAACTGTGAGAGTTTTTGTTATTGTGTATGAAGTGCATAACTATTTATTTCGTGGGGTATTAATGCATTGTTGTATATATTGATGTACTGCTATGTAGCTAACTACGTTCTCAATAATCCATGCTACGAACCATGGTGTAGCATCATGTCTGCACACTGCCGATTGTACTTCAGCTTTCCGCAGCAGAATTCCCTGCCGATAAGGGCTATGAATTAATGCGCTCGACAGTCCTGCCCTGCCCTGCATTTTTAGCTAGTTCAAGAATTTAACTCATACTACACTTGACTGAGTGCCCTCTGGAGTGGACATGAGACTCTATTCCTACCGGTTTAAAGATCCTTTCCTCTACACTGTTCTTACAATTGTAAAAGGTGTTAAGACTTAATGTACTGGAGGATATACACTCCTGGAAATGGAAAAAAGAACACATTGACACCGGTGTGTCAGACCCACCATATTTGCTCTGGACACTGCGAGAGGGCTGTACAAGCAATGATCACACGCACGGCACAGCGGACACACCAGGAACCGCGGTGTTGGCCGTCGAATGGCGCTAGCTGCGCAGCATTTGTGCACCGCCGCCGTCAGTGTCAGCCAGTTTGCCGTGGCAAACGGAGCTCCATCGCAGTCTTTAACACTGGTAGCATGCCGTGACAGCGTGGACGTGAACCGTATGTGCAGTTGACGGACTTCGAGCGAGGGCGTATAGTGGGCATGCGGGAGGCCGGGTGGACGTACCGCCGAATTGCTCAACACGTGGGGCGTGAGGTCTCCACAGTACATCGATGTTGTCGCCAGTGGTCAGCGGAAGGTGCACGTGCCCGTCGACCTGGGACCGGACAGCAGCGACGCACGGATGCACGCCAAGACCGTAGGATCCTACGCAGTGCCGTAGGGGACCGCACCGCCACTTCCCAGCAAATTAGGGACACTGTTGCTCCTGGGGTATCGGCGAGGACCATTCGCAACCGTCTCCGTGAAGCTGGGCTACGGTCCCGCACACCGTTAGGCCGTCTTCCGCTCACGCCCCAACATCGTGCAGCCCGCCTCCAGTGGTGTCGCGACAGGCGTGAAGGGAGGGACGAATGGAGACGTATCGTCTTCAGCGATGAGAGTCGCTTCTGCCTTGGTGCCAATGATGGTCGTATGCGTGTTTGGCGCCGTGCAGGTGAGCGCCACAATCAGGACTGCATACGACCTAGGCACACACGGCCAACACCCGGCATCATGGTGTGGGGAGCGATCTCCTACACTGGCCGTACACCACTGGTGATCGTCGAGGGGACACTGAATAGTGCACGGTACATCCAAACCGTCATCGAACCCATCGTTCTACCATTCCTAGACCGGCAAGGGAACTTGCTGTTCCAACAGGACAATGCACGTCCGCATGTATCCCGTGCCACCCAACGTGCTCTAGAAGGTGTAAGTCAACTACCCTGACCAGCAAGATCTCCGGATCTGTCCCCCATTGAGCATGTTTGGGACTGGATGAAGCGTCGTCTCACGCGGTCTGCACGTCCAGCACGAACGCTGGTCCAACTGAGGCGCCAGGTGGAAATGGCATGGCAAGCCGTTCCACAGGACTACATCCAGCATCTCTACGATCGTCTCCATGGGGGAATAGCAGCCTGCATTGCTGCGAAAGGTGGATATACACTGTACTAGTGCCGACATTGTGCATGCTCTGTTGCCTGTGTCTATGTGCCTGTGGTTCTGTCAGTGTGATCATGTGATGTATCTGACCCCAGGAATGTGTCAATAAAGTTTCCCCTTCCTGGGACAATGAATTCACGGTGTTCTTATTTCAATTTCTAGGAGTGTATTTTAAAGAAGTTCATAGTGAAAGTCTGCGGAATCCGCTGGGATATTGTATTACCTGTTTAGTGAATGCAGTCTCTTATCTAAGAGACTAATCCCGACATAGTGTGGGTGACTCAGTTCCTTCCGCTACCAAAGAGGCAGGACCACAGTCATCCGTTCTGCATTGTGAATTAATGACGGCGGGACTCTGCCATCGGCTGCTACATGTTTTTTTTTTTTTTTTTTTTTTTTTTTTTTGTGCCCCTTTCTAATTCTTACTGTGCTATTATTCGAATGCATGATGTGTGTTCTTCTGAACGTGTCCGAAAGAACACACACAACGCATTCATATAAATGTTTCTCCTAGATTGGCAGTTGATCCACTTTCTTCAGTGTAGATGCACGAGTACGTCCGACCTCGTACAGAGAATCTCACAGTAGCGAGCATAGAGGAAATGGGTAGGCACTGAGTTTAGGTGGCGATCGTTGGGAGTGTGGGTCGGCAGTGAGTAGTCCGTGCGGTGGCGACAATGCTGTGTTCCAAATGGCATAGTGGTTAACGCCCCTACCTAGTAAGCAGGCGATACTCGGTTCGAATCCCAGTTTGCCACACTCCTTAACGGCGATTCTGTGTAATGTCCTGATGTAGCTGACACCAATAATCCGTTTCCTTTCCTTTCTTCCCTTCTACACCTTCAATTTACGTGCAATTTTACTCTACTGCCGAACTACCCATACTATTCTTTAGTTATTTTTTTACTGATGGCGAGTGGTCGCTTGCTAGACCCTGCCAGTAATACTTATTTACTATATCAACTTTCCCTGCCAAGATCACTGAGACATCACATCTCCCTTCCTAAGGAGTTGATTAGCTTCTCTTTTCCACACTATGGTGTGAGGGTGAACTTTTTCGAATGCGCCTCTCCGGTATGCAGCTAATGCTATTAATCATGTTGCCAACCCAAGCCCTCGTTGACCTGAAGGTGAAGTTCCGCTGTGTTCAAGCCCACTGTCACTCAAGAGCATCTTTCCAAATGATTACATACGTAAACTATTCAACACCCCCAAACGTTCGGTTGAACGGTTATTTCGGATGAATGAATCTGCGTAATGACTAAAGACGTGAGGAGAGACACCAAAACTTTTGGCAACCATATTTCTGCCTCTCCAACTGCAAGCTTTTTTTTTCGTGTGGAGAAATTGCAGAATGAAGTGACTGGGTCACACACTGTGTTATATATCAAAAGTGAACGTGTGATGTTTTTTTGATTGCATATTTACTCCTTTTTTTCGTTTTCAGGAAAAGACAATGATATTAGAAAAGATTACATTTGATTTCACCCCAGTGAGGACCATATATTGTATTGTTTTTGTTTCCTTTATTGTGTGTCTCTTATTTCCAGAAAGGGACATTGATTTAACAATATTTTTTTAATGTATATATATATGTCCGCAACTCTTGGTCTTTTGCGCTAGCGTTCTCGCTTCCTGCGCACGGGATCCCGGGTGTGATTCCCGGCGGGGTCAGGGATTTTTCCTGCCTCGAGATGACTGGGTATTGTGTCGTCGTCATCATCATCATTCATCCCCATTATGTTTGGAGTAAGGCAATGGCAAACCACCTTTCCTAGTACAGCGATGCGGGCCCCCGCATCGTCCCCTACGCTCCTCTGAGTATATGGGACCTCATAATCATCATATACACTCCTGGAAATTGAAATAAGAACACCGTGAATTCATTGTCCCAGGAAGGGGAAACTTTATTGACACATTCCTGGGGTCAGATACATCACATGATCACACTGACAGAACCACAGGCACATAGACACAGGCAACAGAGCATGCACAATGTCGGCACTAGTACAGTGTATATCCACCTCTCGCAGCAATGCAGGCTGCTATTCTCCCATGGAGACGATCGTAGAGATGCTGGATGTAGTCCTGTGGAACGGCTTGCCATGCCATTTCCACCTGGCGCCTCAGTTGGACCAGCGTTCGTGCTGGACGTGCAGACCGCGTGAGACGACGCTTCATCCAGTCCCAAACATGCTCAATGGGGGACAGATCCGGAGATCTTGCTGGTCAGGGTAGTTGACTTACACCTTCTAGAGCACGTTGGGTGGCACGGGATACATGCGGACGTGCATTGTCCTGTTGGAACAGCAAGTTCCCTTGCCGGTCTAGGAATGGTAGAACGATGGGTTCGATGACGGTTTGGATGTACCGTGCACTATTCAGTGTCCCCTCGACGATCACCAGTGGTGTACGGCCAGTGTAGGAGATCGCTCCCCACACCATGATGCCGGGTGTTGGCCGTGTGTGCCTCGGTCGTATGCAGTCCTGATTGTGGCGCTCACCTGCACGGCGCCAAACACGCATACGACCATCATTGGCACCAAGGCAGAAGCGACTCTCATCGCTGAAGACGACACGTCTCCATTCGTCCCTCCATTCACGCCTGTCGCGACACCACTGGAGGCGGGCTGCACGATGTTGGGGCGTGAGCGGAAGACGGCCTAACGGTGTGCGGGACCGTAGCCCAGCTTCATGGAGACGGTTGCGAATGGTCCTCGCCGATACCCCAGGAGCAACAGTGTCCCTAATTTGCTGGGAAGTGGCGGTGCGGTCCCCTACGGCACTGCGTAGGATCCTACGGTCTTGGCGTGCATCCGTGCGTCGCTGCGGTCCGGTCCCAGGTCGACGGGCACGTGCACCTTCCGCTGACCACTGGCGACAACATCGATGTACTGTGGAGACCTCACGCCCCACGTGTTGAGCGATTCGGCGGTACGTCCAGCCGGCCTCCCGCATGCCCACTATACGCCCTCGCTCAAAGTCCGTCAACTGCACATACGGTTCACGTCCACGCTGTCGCGGCATGCTACCAGTGTTAAAGACTGCGATGGAGCTCCGTATGCCACGGCAAACTGGCTGACACTGACGGCGGCGGTGCACAAATGCTGCGCAGCTAGCGCCATTCGACGGCCAACACCGCGGTTCCTGGTGTGTCCGCTGTGCCGTGCGTGTGATCATTGCTTGTACAGCCCTCTCGCAGTGTCAGGAGCAAGTATGGTGGGTCTGACACACCGGTGTCAATGCGTTCTTTTTTCCATTTCCAGGAGTGTAGTTAAACCTAACTAATCTAAGGACATCAAACATATCCATGCCCGAGGCAGGATTCGAACCTGCTACCGTAGCGGTCGCTCGGTTCCAGACTGTAGCGCCTAGATAAACGAGTATTCATTGGACAAATATATTATACTACAACTGACATGTGATTACATTTTCACGCAATTTGGGTGCATAGATCCTGAGAAATCAGTACCCAGAACAACCACCTCTGGCCGTAATAACGGCCTTGATACGCCTGGGCATTGAGTCAAACAGAGCTTGGATGGGATGTACAGGTACAGCTGCCCATGCAGCTTCAACACGATACCACAGTTCATCAGGAGTAGTGACTGGCACATGGTGAAGAGCCAGTTGTTTGACCACCATTGACCAGACATTTTCAGTTGGTGAGAGATCTGGTGAATGTGCTGGCCAGTGCAGCAGTCGAAAATTTTCTGTATCCAGAAAGGCCCGTACAGGACCTGCAACATACGGTCGTGCATTATCCTGCTGAAATGTAGGGTTTCGCAGGGATCAAATGAAGGGTAGAGCAACAGGTCGTCACACATCTGAAATGTAACATCCACTGTTCAAAATCCCGTCAATGCGAACAAGAGGTGATGGAGACTTGTAACCAATGGCACCCTATACCATAGTAGGGGGACAACCTTCGCGTCACCCCTCTCTCCATTGTTGCCAAATTTATTCAAGATGGCGGCGATGACGTCATCCAAGATGGCGGCATGTAGACTGGACAACAGCGCATGACGTCACCCAAGATGGTGGCTTTTGGCGGGAGAATAGTCCAATTGTGCTATGTCCACTAACCTAACCTCAAGAAAAATGGCGGTAAGTTTGAATTTTGGCGGGAAAATAGTCCAATGGTTCTACGTCCACTAACCTAAGCGTCCAGAAGAAAAAATGGCGGGAAGTTTGAATTCCAACAGGATAATGCATGCAAAGACCGTACTTGTCTTTATTATTATTATTGATTATCATTCGTTAACATTCATTATCATTTATTATTATTTATTATCATTTATTATTATTGACCTGTCTCCACTAGAGAATTCCCTCCAAAATCAAATTCCAACATGATAATGTATGCAAAACCATAGTTTTGTTTATTATTCATTGTCATTCACTATCATTCATTGTCATTCACTGTCATTCAATGTCATTCATTGTAACTCATTATCATTCATTATCATACAGTATCATTCATTATTGTTCATTATCATTTATGATCATTCATTATCATTTATTATTATAGGCCTACCTCCACTAGAAAATTGCGCCATATTCAAATTCCAACACGATATTCTCTCGAAAACTGTACTTCTATGTATTATTATCATTTATTATTTATTCAAGATGTCCGATTTTCTCGGTGAGAAAGCCATTCTCCTTACATCCATAACAAAAATCTATCACAAGTTCAAATCCCCAACACCATAATTGATCACATATATGAGCTTTCTCCATCACTTATCTTTTTTCACTGGTAGCCCATCATAATCGCGTCAAATAATAAACTGGACTTATAGTAACATAATTCATGTCCTCTGATTTTGCAGGGGGGAAGGGACTGAAGACTTTATATCAAGCAGTATGGTCATCACTTGTTCTCCAACACAGTCAGCACACACATCTTTGATATCGCAGTGCAGTCACCACGACGTCCGCACTCCAACTGAATTAGTTCAAATCCTCGCCACCCCCTGGCCAGCACGCGGACACACTGCCTACGCCTGTCACGTGAGGCGTCCGGCCACTAGCGCGGGGGCGAGCCCAGCGATCGCTCCCACATCGTAAACATGTTTTGCACTGGACACGCTGGAACTTGTCGAGTTTGACGTCACAGTGGCCCCTTGTCCGCTCACCACGTGCATTCGTCGCCTCCACATGTTTCCCGCCAAAATTGACTGCCTTGGAGCTGAATCACACAACGGTCGGCACTTTCCCTGCAACACATCCGGCACCACGTTCAAACCTGCTTATACCGACCTCACACAGCCGTTCGCCATGTGTCCTTGTTCGATCGAGAACGCAGTGCTACACTTTTGGCGGCAAAGTATGCTCGACAGTGGAATCCGCCATGACTATATAACAGCACCTTTGGACCGCACTAGAACGCCCGCTAATTGACTCGCTCTCGCGCGCGTGTAATAACTGTACAATCGCTACGCCACCGCCCCGCTTACGTCACACACTCCATACACGCCACGGACATAGCCTTCTGTAAATTCCTGGAATATGACTCTTTATTTCAGACATTACGGTCATGCAGGTGTATTCCAACTGACTTCTCCATGCTCACACAGCGAAACTCCAGAGCGCAGCCGGCTGAGCCCACTCCCTGGCCGACCGACGTCAAGCGGTGTACGGTGCCCGCCCAGCCCCCACGGCCAGCGCGCCAGGTAGACAGCGGCGGCGAGCGGCGCCACAAACGTTCGGCCGCCAGCATTTAACACCGGACACGATGTTTCCTGTCAACCTCGTGCCGTACGAAGGATACGTTTGGCGCCAGAGTTTGACCGAGAACGTACTTGCTTGTCTTCTGGTTCGCAGGGGGGGAATTTGTACATGGAGTCAAGTATGCTGCAACAAGAGGAATGCAGGAAAACGACGACACCAAGGGTGCGGACTAAGGAAGGTAGTCAATTTTTTCTCGTTGAGCTTGTATTATAGTGTATGTCTACTGAGGTAGCAGTGACACACGTGAGTTGAATACTGTATTTGATGCTTTTGAGGAGGACAGAGAATCATTCACATCTAAACTGACTCAGCTCTGTTGTAAAGATAACAGAGAGTGTACGGGATGATCGATTGAGACAGAGCTGTAACTAGGTAGGATTTAAAAGTTGACTCATTTATTCTGGAGAAAGACAAGTTGCTGAAGGTCGATTTTTTTCCAGTGTTCTATCTGGATGGTTTAGTCACGTGATATAGCCTGCGTTCTAGCCATATGGAGCTACAGTGCTTTACACATGATGATTGGATGATTTACGTATATATGTGTTGAACTACGTTGTGTATAAATATCACTCCGTTCTTGTTCTTCTTAACTGTATGCTATTAAACTAATGCACTTTGAGATCTGTTACTATAGATCGATATGGTGTGCTAAGCTCCAATACTTGGGTACATCTCGAGAAATGTGGTGCACTTGGAGGGGTTAGGCCTCGGAAAGCTCTATTCAGACAAGAGAGGTAAAGTGTAGCTATATTCCTCTGCTCAGTTGAGGATTAATTGGGTAGCGACGTTGCGGGGTAAAGTGGTCAATGCCGAAGTGAGAGTCGTCTTTTAACGTAAGAGGGCGAGATTGCTCTGTGACCGCCATAGGCAGAGAGATTGATCGAGTACTATGCGCGAGGTCTTAGAAATATGTATATCGTTGTCTGGTATACTTTGGTCGTTTTTATGTGTTCGAGATTTAAGTGTGAATGGACGTACTGAGCAGTCATCTATCAATGCTCGCAATGATACTTGCAAAGTAGAGGAGGTATGGTTTAGCTATGACATTGAAATTAGGAAAACATGCTGTCACATGATTGCCCAGTGTGCTTTATTACGAGGACAAGGTGCGCGTTGGAATATGGTTATCATTGGTTTCATTAAATACTCTATCCTCAGTGAGAGGTGTGTGTATGTCGGTAAAAGTATTTGCTTATTTGATTACATGTATGCGTAATTTAGTACATTTAAGTGTTCACCGAATATGGCTGTCTGTGGAAAAAGGAATTATTATGTTCTATTGAGCTGGATTGTATGTGGGGGCGTAAATGCTTGTTCAAAATTATTATAACAGGGTGGGTGGGATATAAGTAGAACAAGTTCTGTGAAAGCGTGTGTAGAAGGAGTGAGCGAGTGGATGACCCGACTCATCTACGACTGTATCATTAGGACATGTAAATAAATGTCGGATAATCTAAATTGAGGTCATTTTTTTCTTTTTAATCATATGTATGACTTCCGCTTGGAGTTATGTTTGTCTATTTGTTCTAAATGAATACTCATCTTTGCTTAGAAAGTGAGTTTTGACAGAATTGTTGGCGCAACGTGACTGACGACGGGTTCGCTGGCTGAGGGAGACTGTTTACATGTCGAGTTGGAGTTGCAGGGGAGGAGAGAGATCTGCGCTATTCAGGAATCCGTCTGTGCAGTGTATGTCGTTAGACAATAGCTGGAGAGCAGGTATAGAGAGAGAGCCCACTACGGCATGCTGGTCCTGGTGCTTAGTGGATGGTTGTTTAGATGGACAGATATGTGGCTTTGACATGCCGCCGCCGGCGCGCTTGAATTTCAGGCGAATGGTCAAGACAAGGTCCTGTTGCAGTAACTGAGGTAATTCTGCTTGTAGACAGGCTGCAGAAGGTAACTGATATGTCTTTCTCCGACTTAAATTGCATGTATCAGATGTGCAAAGATCTGGAAATGGGATCAGTTGAACGATGTGTAGGGTGTGACTACAGCTAAGTTGCAATTTTAATGTAGCATGCACGTTCGGGAAAGGTGACACGTTTCGCACTGGGTGCAGCCGTCTTGAATAATGGTAATTGCGTAATCAACTGACGTGATGACAGAGCGCTCTGGTGGTTGTCGTAGGAGCTAAACACAGTTGAACTTGGAGCCATTTTTGTTAGGTAACATGATATAAATAATAATAAATAATAAATCATAATAAATAATAATAAATGATCATAAATGATAATAAATAACTGGAGCAGCTGTCCGAATGCAGAGACCTGTTGGGGTGTATGGATCTGTAAGAGCGAACTTTGATGTCCTCTAGATGACCGAATAGGGAAGTAATATTAAGTGTTGGGCAGCTTTGGTGATCAAGTCAGAATTTGAGAAGATGATTGATTTGGGTTGGAGTGTTATTAGATGGGATGTAGTTTGTTCCGCTGACTACTTCTGCACATTTGCTTCCTTTATTTAGCTGAGTGAAGATCGATTGTGGTATGTTGGATACATGCTTGTCTGTTCTCTAGACCTGGGACAGACCTTAGTTGACATGTAAATTATAGCCAAGATCTCGAAAATATTACATGACTGAGACTGGTATTCGAGAGTGGAAATATCATTTTGCGTATGTTTGTTTCTAGTCAGTGGTTTACAGCATGCTGCACATAGATAAAGTTCAGCGTTTGTAGAGAATTAATTTGAAGTCTATATCTTGGGAATTATGATGAACTAGTGATCGGTAGGGTGTAGCCTACTGCATGATATTGAGACGTACAGCTAAAATTGTGTAAAATTATAGAGAAAGTACATGTGTTCTTGCAGTCTATGAGTCTGAGGATGTTTGAAGAAAAGCGAACAGATAAGGAAGGAGAGACAGTAAGGCGGTTGTGCTGAGGAGGGGCTGATACCGAATTTGTAAAAAAGAGTTCTGAGGGTGACTTCGGTCCGCTGATGTAAGAGGGAAAATTAGCTCTGAGTGTCGGGTCTGTAGAGAGAACAGGTTAACGGTGCATTCCTAGGATTGGAGAGCATTGCTGCAGGGATAGGATATTTTTTTCGCATGCTGTAGAGATATACTGGATAAGTGCACTGTTTTGTGTCAAATGTGTATATACTGTATTGTGAAGTTAATGTGGTTTACGTTGTGTAGCGTTTGTATATACTGCACTGTAAAATTAATATTGATTATGTTATGTGACGGTAGAGATATTTCCAGAGTAACAACGGTCAAGAGAGTGTATTTCCGATACTTAGCTCATTGTGGAATGCCAATCAAATGAGACCGCGATCGTAAGATTTAACTGTAGAATAATGAGATCAACGACTTCGGTATTCGAGAGTGCGAATATAATTTTTTGGTCTGTTTGTTTCTAGTTATTGAGTGGTTTAAAGGATGCTGTACTTAGAAAAAAAATCGTGTGTTCTTGTAGTCTATGAGTCTGGATAAGTTTGTAGAAAAAAAGCGAGCAGGCAAGGAAGAAGAAGAGAGGGTAACGCATTTGTGTTGAGGGGAAGCGATCGCCGAATTTGTGGAACAGTTCTGAGAGGGACTTCCGTCCGTTGATACAGAAGGGCTGATTACCGCTGAGTGTGGCGTGTGTAGAAAGAAAGAGCAGGTTCACAGCGCTTCCTTAGGAATTGAGAGAATTGGGGCATGTAGTGGGTATTTTAAAGTTAATGTGGTTTACATTGTGTAGGGTTTGTATATAATGGATTGTAAAGTTACTAATGCTTATGTTATGGGATGAGTAGAGAGGATGACCGTATGTGTGTGTGTGTGTGTGTGTGTAGATTGAGCGGGGCTGTGGAGGTAATTTAGCGATCTCTCTAAAAGTAAGCACAGGAAGCATCAGAAAGAAAAGCAGGATGGTACTTCGATAACGGGTCCTTAGGAAATTGGACCAGTAAATTCGATAAGAAGGAATAAGAATGATTACTCGGTTGTGCTGGGATATAGGAGGGTTGAGAACATTTGCGTATGTTGAGAGCTGGAAAGGTAGGAGGTGGGGAGCGCATTCAGTATTATTTTGGTGAACAAGTGCTGTTAGAGTAAGAATTTGAATTTACAAATAAGCCTAGAAAACACGAAAGCGAGCGTTAACTATTTTTGGGGGCACTATACAATTTCGAAGAGGGTAACTGGGCTCTTTTTTTTTTTAATTTTCAAATTCAAATGGCTCTGAGCACTATGGGACTCAACTGCTGTGGTCATAAGTCCCCTAGAACTTAGAACTACTTAAACCTAACTAACCTAAGGACAGCACACAACACCCAGCCATCACGAGGCAGAGAAAATCCCTGACCCCGCCGGGAATTTAATTTTCAAATGATCGTTTCAGATTGAGAGGTGAGAGAAGCACTGGGATGTGTGCGGACGGTGTGTGTGTGAACTCGCTCTCAGCTATTCTGACAACAGACGTGAAGGTGGAAATGTGTCGCATATAGGCCGGCGAGCAATGGAATGCGGCCTTAACATGTGTGTTGGACCGCACTGAGTTGGGACGGTGACAGACGACTCGCGTGGCCTGGCTTGGATAGTCATGTTCGGCGTGTAGGTGATATGAATTTCTCAGGTGTTTGGTGTGAATGCAGCTGTCATCAAGTCATGTTTGAAGAGTCGAACAGAGGCCTTTGAGCGAATTGTCGGACATGTGACTTAATGTGGGATAGGTTGATTGCGCGCGTCTGTTGAGTTACTTTGCTGTGCGTTATTTGGACAGATTACGAGTACTGATGGTGTTTACAGTTATGTGTACTACATTATTTAGGAGCAGTTTGATATTGTGCACTGAAATTAGGAGCTGTTTGCGTGTCTGCCGACTGTGCAACATGAACCCAGGTATATCAGGACGAGAGTTTTTTGTATGAGAGTGATAGGTATACTCGATGCGTAAATAAAATGTACGTTAAGTATTTGTGGGACGATATAGAATATGAAAGAGTTCGAGTTGGTTGTTATTTATTCTACTTGGAGGGTTTGTTAGATCGAATTGCCGAGGTTAGTAGCTACGAGAGCGCGAGGGATGTGATTGCAGCATATCTCCGTCTCTCAGTGGTTAACTAAAGATGGGGCGAGCAATGTTCCTAGCTTAGGTACTGGGGGTGTGCTCTGGCCATGTGCTAGACCGTGTGGATTGAACAACAGTGTTAGGGTCATAGTTTAGCTAGAATATTTATACAGGAGTATGTCCGACGCTAGTATAGAGGGGCAGACTGTGATGTGGGCGGTCTCGCGCTCGTGGTGTGTGAGAGAGGCAAAGCACACGATTTTGAGTCATCACAGGTGACTTAGGTTAGTGGCTTCGTTTGCCACAATTTTCTTGTGTTTGGTAGCGAAACACGAACTGACCAGCAGAATTGAAGCTTGGCTTATTTGTATAGACAGAATGTGATATAAGTTAATGTGGGTTAGTACACGTTAGTGCACGTTAGTAAACGGAAGAAAGCATTAGTACATGTTAGCCAACGAACATGGGTCGGTAAAAGGACGTGGTGGTCGGTAGGGACTTTAACTATTTCATTTCAAGTCCAGGTGGGTGTGGCAGTGGCGAAAATAGATTCCAAGTCTAGGTGGACGTGGCAGTTTTCCACATCAGAGAGGTTAATTAATTGATCAGATTAATTAAATAGTCATGTGGACTTTGCCCGCATCTCGTGGTCGTGCGGTAGCGTTCTCGCTTCCCACGCACGGGTTCCCGGGTTCGATTCCCGGCGGGGTCAGGGATTTTCTCTGCCTCGTGATGGCTGGGTGTTGTGTGCTGTCCTTAGGTTAGTTAGGTTTAAGTAGTTCTAAGTTCTAGGGGACTGATGACCATAGATGTTAAGTCCCATAGTGCTCAGAGCCAGCCATGTGGACTTTGTTACATTTACTTGCGGAGGTACTAAGCTAGGTGCGCACAATGGGTCATGTGTATGGACGTGTGTTTTTGCAAGATCCTGGATTAGATAATCGATGCATGTGGGCTGAATAATGAGAATCAGGTGATCAGTTAACTTAGTGAGAGCATTCTTTGTCTGACAGAGCCACGCGGTCGATCATGCGTTGTGACGTCAAGGCAGTTTCCAACTCGGTAGAAAAAACATTCCGTTTACCAGAAACGTGTAGGAAGAGGTTGAGTGCTGGTGGCTTAGTTTGAAATAATTTTCTTAGGTTGGTGACGGAAGCGCAAGTGAGCTTTGTTTACTGGCAGATTTCAAACTTGGCGCCGGTTCCTAGGAGGAGGAGGTGAAGTTCTGGTCCTCGAAAAGTAGTTGATATTAGGGAGTTCAAATGGTTCAAATGGCTCTGAGCACTATGGGACTTAACATCTATGGTCATCAGTCCCCTAGAACTTAGAACTACTTAAACCTAACTAACCTAAGGACATCACACAACACCCAGCCATCACGAGGCAGAGAAAATCCCTGACACCGCCGGGAATCGAACCCGGGAACCCGGGCGTGGGAAGCGAGAACGCTACCGCACGACCACGAATGCGGGCATATTAGGGAGTTGAACACATTTGAATATGTATATGAAATTTTAAATGGAATTATTTAATATAGCGGGGTGGTGAGAGTGAATTAGCGAGCGTTCTCGCGACAAGCAAACGCGCACGGAACGCGGTCGACAGGAAACATCGTGTCCGGTGTTAAATGCTGGCGGCCGAACGTTTGTGGCGCCGCTCGCCGCCGCTGTCTACCTGGCGCGCTGGCCGTGGGGGCTGGGCGGGCACCGTACACCGCTTGACGTCGGTCGGCCAGGGAGTGGGCTCAGCCGGCTGCGCTCTGGAGTTTCGCTGTGTGAGCATGGAGAAGTCAGTTGGAATACACCTGCATGACCGTAATGTCTGAAATAAAGAGTCATATTTCAGGAATTTACAGAAGGCTATGTCCGTGGCGTGTATGGAGTGTGTGACGTAAGCGGGGCGGTGGCGTAGCGATTGTACAGTTATTACACGCGCGCGAGAGCGAGTCAATTAGCGGGCGTTCTAGTGCGGTCCAAAGGTGCTGCTATATAGTCATGGCGGATTCCACTGTCGAGCATACTTTGCCGCCAAAAGTGTAGCACTGCGTTCTCGATCGAACAAGGACATATGGCGAACGGCTGTGTGAGGTCGGTATAAGCAGGTTTGAACGTGGTGCCGGATGTGTTGCAGGGAAAGTGCCGACCGTTGTGTGATTCAGCTCCAAGGCAGTCAATTTTGGCGGGAAACATGTGGAGGCGACGAATGCACGTGGTGAGCGGACAAGGGGCCACTGTGACGTCAAACTCGACAAGTTCCAGCGTGTCCAGTGCAAAACATGTTTACGATGTGGGAGCGATCGCTGGGCTCGCCCCCGCGCTAGTGGCCGGACGCCTCACGTGACAGGCGTAGGCAGTGTGTCCGCGTGCTGGCCAGGGGGTGGCGAGGATTTGAACTAATTCAGTTGGAGCGCGGACGTCGTGGTGACTGCACTGCGATATCAAAGATGTGTGTGCTGACTGTGTTGGAAAACAAGTGATGACCATACTGCTTGAAATAAAGTCTTCAGTCCCTTCCCCCCTGCAAAATCAAAGGACATGAATTACGTCACTATAAGTGCAGTTTATTATCTGACGCGATTATGATAGGCTACCAGTGGAAAAAGGTAAGTGACAGAGAAAGCTCGTACATGTGATCAATTATGGTGTTGGGGATTTGAACTTGTGATAGATTTTTGTTATGGATGTAAGGAGAATGGCTTTCTCACCGAGAAAATCGGACATCTTGAATAAACAATAAATGATAATAATACATAGAAGTACAGTTTTCGAGAGAATATCGTGTTGGAATTTGAATATGGCGCAATTTTCTAGTGGAGGAAGGCCTATAATAATAAATGATAATGAATTATCATAAATGATAATGAATGATAATGAATGGTAATGAATGACAGTGAATGACAATGAATGATAATGACTGTTAATAAATGATAATGAATAATAAACAAAAGTAAGGTTTTGCAGCAATTATCATGTTGGAACTCGAATTTGGAGGGAATTTTCTAGTGGAGGCAGATCAATAATAATAAATAATGATAAATAATAATAATAAATGATAATGAATGACAATGAATGTTAATAAATGATAATCAATAATAATAATAAAGACAAGTACGGTCTTTGCATGCATTATCCTGTTGGAATTCAAACTTCCCGACATTTTTTCTTCTGGACGCTTAGGTTAGTGGACGCAGCACAATTGGACTATTTTCCCACCAAAATTCAAACTTCCCGCCATTTTTCTTGAGGTTAGGTTAGTGGACGTAGCACAATTGGACTATTCTCCCGCCAAAAGCCGCCATCTTGGATGATGTCATGCGCTGTTGCCCAGTCTACATGCCGCCATCTTGGATGACGTCATCGCCGCCATCTTGAATAAATTTGGCAACAATGGATAGTGGGGTGACGCGAAGGTTGTCCCCCTACTTACCGTCACGTCGGGTGGATACGCCAGTATGGCGATGACGAATACACGATTCCGATGTGCGTTCACCGCGATGTGGCCAAACACGGATGCGACCATCATGATGCTGTAAACAGAACCTGGATTCATCCGAAAAAATGACGTTCTGCCATTCGTGCACCCAGGTCCGTCGTTGAGTACACCATCGCAGGCGCCCCTGTCTGTGATGCAGCGTCAAGGGCAACCGCAGCCGTGTTCTCCGAGCTGATAGTCCATGCTGCTGCAAACGTCGTCGAACTGTTCGTGCAAATGGTTGTTGTCTTGCCAACGTCCCCATCTGTTGACTCAGGGATCGAGACGTGGCTGCACGATCCGTTACAGCCATGAGGATAACATGCCTGTCATCTCGACTGCTAGTGATACGAGGCCTTTGGGATCCAGCACGGCATTCCGTATTACCCTCCTGAATCCACCGATTCCATATTCTGCTAACAGTCATTGGATCTCGACGAACGCGAGCAGCAATGTCGCGATACGATAAACCGCAATCGCGATAGGCTACAACCCGACCTTTAACAAAGTCGGAAACGTGATGGTACACATTTCTCCTTACACGAGGCATCACAACAACATTTCACCAGGCAATGCCGATCAACTGCTGTTTGTGTATGAGAAATCGGTTGGAAACTTTCCTCATGTCAGCACGTTGCAGGTGTCGCCACCGGCGACAACCTTGTGTGAATGCCCTGAAAAGCTAATCATTTGCATATCACAGCATCTTCTTCCTGTCAGTTAAATTTCGAGTCTGTAACATGTTATCTTCGTGGTGTAGTCATTTTAATGGCCAGTAGTGTACTATGACAGTTAGGCGGGAGGTAAGAAAACTTGGATTTCATGGTCGAGCGCCTGTTCGTAAGCCACACATCACGCCGGTAAATGCAAACGATGCCTCGCTTGGTGTAAAGAGCGTAAACATTGGACGTTTGAACAGTGGAAAAACGTTGTGTGGAGTGACGAATCACGGTACACAGTTTGGCGATTTGATGGCAGTGTGGGTATGGTGAATGCCCGGTGAATGGTTTAAATGGTTCAAATGGCTCTGAGCACTATGGGACTTAACTTCTGAGGTCATCATTCCCCTAGAACTTAGAACTAGTTAAACCTAACTAACCTAAGGACATCACACACATCCATGCTCGAGGCAGGATTCGATCGGTCGCGCGGTTCCAGACTGTAGCGCCCCGCCGGCCTTAGTGGCCGAGCGTTTCTAGGCGCTTCAGTCGGGAACTGCGCGACCGCTACGGTCGCAGGTTCGAATCCTGCCTCGGGCATGGATGTGTGTGTTGTCCTTAGGTTAGTTAGGTTTAGGTAGTTCTAAGTTCTAGGGGACTGATGACCTCAGATGTTAAGTCCCATAGTGCTCAGAGCCATTTGAACCATTTTTTGTAGCGCCCCGGTGAACGTCATCTGCCAACATGCGTAGTGCCAACAGTAAAATTCGGAGACGGGTGTTATGGTGTGGTCGTGTTTTTCATGGAGGGGGCTTGCAGACCTTGTTGTTTTGCGTAGCACTATCACAGCACTTGCCTACATTGATGTTTAAAGCACCTTCTGGCTTCCCACTTTTGAAGAGCAATTCGGGGATGTCGATTGCATCTTTCAACACGATCGAGCACCTGTTCATAATGCACGGCCTGTCGTGGAGTGATTACGCGACAATAACATCCCTGTAATGTGCTGGCCTGCACAGAATTCTGGCCTGAATCCTACAAACACCTTTGGGATGTTTTGGAACGCCGACTTCGTGCCAGGCCTCACCAACTAACATCGATACCTCGCCTTAGTGCAGCACTCCATGAAGAATGGCCTGCCATTCCCCAAGAAACCTTCCAGCACCTTATTGAACGTATGCATGCAAGAGCGGAAGCTGTCATCAAGACTAAGCCAACACCATACTGAATTCCAGAATTACTGATGGAGGGTGCCGCGAACTTGTAAGTCATTTTCAGCCAGGTGTCTGGATACTTTTGATCACATAGTGGATTTCAACAAGACCAAATGAGTGTTCACAACATGCACTTCAAGATTCTTAATCTAGTGGTATTTGAATATATGTGTCGCACAGATCTCCCCTTGAGATCCTCTGGCCGTGGCAATGGATAAGTATCGATCATAGTTTGTGGGTTGACTGTAGGCCTAAAGTCAACACAGAGGCGAATGCGACCTGCAGGTTTTGGGAACAAAACTAGAGGACTTGCCCACTGACTAGCTTGTCTGGCAGCAATAGCTCCGCTAGCTTCCAATTCTTAAAGTTCAGCAGCGACTGTGTCCTGTAATGCAATGGGAACAGTTCTGTACCAGTAACATTTCGGCTGAGCATTGTCTTTCATAGTAGTATGTGCAACAAAATTATTAACCTTGCGTAAACGTTCAGAAAAGGGTTCAGGAAATTCTTTCAGCAAACTATCTGCACTGTCACTGACAACATATAGTCCTGAATTTGAAAGCCAAGCAGATCAAACGAATCAAGGCCAAATATGTTCTCACAATTGTGTGATTGTAGTGCAGTGAAAGCCACAGTTCGCGTATGCGAGCGATACCTGACAGGCAGAGTACATTTTCCGAGACTGGGAATGTCATACTATTACAAGCCGTCAGGTACGTGCTAGTTTTAGCCAGGCGTGGGGAGCCGAACAGTTCATATGTGTTACGATTCAGCAATGTAACAGAGGCACCCGCGTCCAACTGAATTTCACACTTTACCACTATTATGCAAATGAGCAAAAACTTCGTTGGTTTGTCGTTGCACTGAAGAAAATGTTCACCTTGCTAGTTTTGCGCATGCCTGCAGCAGGCTTTGAATATACTGCATTGACTACATGTCTCTTGTGACTAGATTTTGATGAGTGGCCAGAATTCTTATATTTGTTCCACTGAAAACATACGGATTGTACCTGACCTTTCTTTTCACAAGCGTTAACACTGTGCTTGTCTGGACGAGCAGTCTTGGCTTGTGCCGTGAATAGCACCGAACGCATGGCTTAATTCTGCTCGTTTGTTTAGCGAACTGTTTACGCGGTTTGGCGCATGCAGGCTACTGCTGCCGAAAGGGCTAGTCACGTGCAAGGGACGACTAAACCCAACATATTGGTGGCTGCTCAAATTTATCGGCCGACACGGCACCTGAATCGTACTGATCTAGTATAGTAGTATGATGGATCTGACTGTTTCAAAATCTGTTCTCTAAGTTTGACATCGGTTACATTGAACGCGATCACATCACGCAACATAACATCTGAATATAAAGCACCACAAGCACAACTGAATTTGCGTTTCTTCATGATACCCTGCAAATCTGTTACCCACTCGCGATAAGTTTGTTCTGATCGTTTCTTACAACAAAAGAATTGATACGTAGCTGCCACCACATTCACTTGTTGGTCATAATAGTTAGATAGAAAATCTACAACCTGATCATAGGAAAGTTCACTCAGAGTTTCGTTAGGGAACAATTTATGAATGATGCGAAAGACTGCACTTTCTATCGATGACAAAAAGTAATGTAGTTTTACAGTACCTGGTACGTTGTGAGCAATTACGTGGGCTTCAAGCTGTTGCAACCACTCGAGCCACTCCTCGTCTTTGTCATTAAACTGGCGAAAAGGCGGTATGGCGCTAGGAGCTACAGGTGTTGCCTGCTGTACTGTTGGGCGCACAGTGTTCGCCAGTAACTGCTGTACCGTGTTTAGAAGAGTGGAGATTTGCTGGGTCTGAAACAAACATCTGTTTTAGCTGCACTGTATCGATCGGTTGCAGTTGAGGCTCCTGAGCAGGGGGTGGGTGAGGTGGGTTGTTCGCTGTGGACTATGCAAATGCAATAAACAGACAAGGCAAGCAATAAAAGTAAGGACACAAGCAAATAAAATATCTGCAACGCCACCCTAAAAACATTGGTTAGCAAAAACAATATAAGAGATACTGTTAAAGCAAGTAAATACACCCCTGCAAAGAAAAGACAATCTAGAATTAAGGCGCCAGCAAAATACAAAATCCCACGAAAAAATAGTGGCAGCCAGGCACTGGGTTCCCAATATGGGATCTGTTGACCTTTCGTCGCCAAATGTTTAATCCAGCCCAATCGCCAAATATGGGGTGTCTAGGAAACCTGCTGTGTTGAATCACTAAACAACTTTCAAACAAATCGTATTAATGATATTAGTTGAAAACAGTCTTGTTTGCAATTTTAAATGGCTCTGAGCACTATGGGACTTAACATCTGAGGTTATCAGTCCCCCAGAACTTGTTGTTGTTGTTGTTGTTGTGGTGTGGTCTTCAGTCCTGAGACTGGTTTGATGCAGCTCTCCATGCTACCCTATCCTGTGCAAGTTTCTTCATCTCCCAGTACCTACTGAACCTACATCCTTCTGAATCTGCTTAGTGTATTCATCTCTTGGTCTCCCTCTACTATTTCTACCCTGCACGCTGCCCACCAATGCTAAATTTGTGATCCCTTGATGCCTCAGAACATGTCCTACCAACCGGTCCCTTCTTCTCGTCAAGTTGTGCCACAGACTCCTCTTCTCCCCAATTCTGTTCAATACCTCCTCATTAGCTTTGTGATCTACCCATCTAATCTTCAGCATTCTTCTGTAGCACCACATTTCGAAAGCTTCTATTCTCTTCTTGTCCAAACTATTTATCGTCCATGTTTCACTTCCATACATGGCTACACTCCATACAAATACTTTCAGAAACGACTTCCTGACACTTAAATCTATACTCAATGTTAACAGATTTCTCTTCTTCAGAAACGCTTTCCTTGCCATTGCCAGTCTACATTTTATATCTTCTCTACTTCGACCATCATCAGTTATTTTGCTCCCCAAATAGCAAAACTCCTTTACTACTTCAAGCGTCTCATTTCCTAATCTAATTCCCTCAGCATCACCCGACTTAATTCGACTACATTCCATTATCCTCGTTTTGCTTTTGTTGATGTTCTCCTTTATCCTCCTTTCAAGACACTGTCCATTCCGTTCAACTGCTCTTACAAGTCCTTTGCTGTCTCTGACAGAATTACAATGTCATCGGCGAACCACAAAGTTTTTATTTCTTCTCCATGGATTTTAATACCTACTCCGAATTTTCCTTTTGTTTCCTTTACTGCTTGCTCAATATACAGATTGAATAACATCGGGGAGAGGCTACAACCTTGTCTCACTCCCTTCCCAACCACTGCTTCCCTTTCATGTTCCTCGACTCTTATAACTGCCATCTGGTTTCTGTACAAATTGTAAATAGACTTTCGCTCCCTGTATTTTACCCCTGACACCTTTAGAATATGGAAGAGTGTATTCCAGTCAACATTGTCAAAAGCTTTCTCTAAGTCTACAAATGCTAGAAACGTAGGTTTGCCTTTCATTAATCTTTCTTCTAAGATAAGTCGTAAGGTTAGTATTGCCTCACGTGTTCCAATATTCTACGGAATCCAAACTGATCTTCCCCGATGTCGGCTTCTACCAGTTTTTGCATTCGTCTGTAGAGAATTCGTGTTAGTATTTTGCAGCTGTGACTTATTAAACTGATAGTTCGGTAATTTTCACATCTGTCAACACCTGCTTTCTTTGGGATTGGAATTATTATATTCTTTTTGAAGTCTGAGGGTACTTCGCCTGCCTCATACATCTTGCTCACCAGATGGTAGAGTTCTGTCAGGACTGGCTCTCCCAAGGCTGTCAGTAGTTCTAATGGAATGTTGTCTACTCCCGGGGCCTTGTTTCGGCTCAGGTCTTTCAGTGCTCTGTCAAACTCTTCACGTAGTAGCGTATCTCCCACTTCAGCTTCATCTACATTCTCCTCCATTTCTATAATATTGTCGTCAAGTACATCGCCCTTGTATAGACCCTCTATATACTCCTTCCATCTTTCTGCTTTCCCTTCTTTGGTTAGAACTGGGTTTCCATCCGAGCTCTTGATATTCATACAAGTGGTTCTCTTTTCTCCAAAGGTCTCTTTAATTTTCCTGTAGGCAGTATCGATCTTACCCCTAGTGAGATAAGCCTCTACATCCTTAGATGCCGGCCGGAGTGGCCGAGCGGTTCTAGGCGCTTCAATCCGGAATCGCGCGACCGCTACGGTCGCAGGTTCGAATCCTGCCTCGGGCATGGATGTGTGTGACGTCCTTAGGTTAATTAGGTTTAAGTAGTTCTACGTTCTAGGGGACTGATGACCTCAGATGTTAAGTCCCATAGTGCTCAGAGCCATTTGAACCATTTCAACCATCCTTACATTTGTCCTCTAGCCATCCCTGCTTAGCCATTTTGCACTTCCTGTCGATCTCATTTTTGTGACTTTTGTATTCCTTTTTGCCTGCTTCATTTACTGCATTTTTATATTTTCTCCTTTCATCAATTAAATTCGATATTTCTTCTGTTACCGAAGGATTTCTACTAGCCCTCGTCTTTTTACCTACTTGATCCTCTGCTGCCTTCACTACTTCATCCCTCAGAGCTACCCATTCTTCTTCTACTGTACTTCTTTCCCCCACTGCTGTCAATTGTTCCCTTATGCTCTCCCTGAAACTCTGTACAACCTCTGGTTTAGTCAGTTTATCCAGTTCCCATCTCCTTAAATTCCCACCTTTTAGCAGTTTCTTCAATTTTAATCTGCAGTTCATAACCAATAGATTGTGGTCAGAGTCCACATCTGCCCCTGGAAATGTCTTACAATGTAAAACCTGGTTCCTAAATCTCTGTCTTACCATTATGTAAGCTATCTGATACCTTTTAGTATCTCCGGGATTCTTCCATGTATACAACCTTCTTTTATGATTCTTGAACCAAGTGTTAGCTATGATTAAGTTGTGCTCTGTGCAAAATTCTACCAGACGGCTTACTCTTTCATTCCTTAGGCCCAATCCATATTCACCTACTATGTTTCCTTCTCTCCCTTTTCCTACACTCGAATTCCAGTCACCCATGACTATTAAATTTTCGTCTCCCTTCACTATCTGAATAATTTCTTTTATCTCATCATACATTTCATCAATTTCTTCATCATCTGCAGAGCTAGTTGGCATATAAACTTGTACTACTCTAGTAGACGTGGGCGTTGTGTATCTTGGCCACAATAATGCGTTAACTATGCTGTTTGTAGTAGCTTACCCGCACGCCTATATTTTTTATTCATTATTAAACCTACTCCTGCATTACCTCTATTTGATTTTGTATTTGTAACCCTGTATTCACCTGACCAAAAGTCTTGTTCCTCCCGCCACCGAACTTCACTAATTCCCACTATATCTAACTTCAACCTATCCATTTCCCTTTTTAAATTTTCTAACCTACCTGTCCGATTAAGGGATCTGACATTCCACGCTCCGATCCGTAGGACGCCAGTTGTCTTTCTCCATTATAACAACGTCCTCTTGAGTAGTCCCCGCCCGGAGATCCGAATGGGGGACTATTTTACCTCCGGAATATTTTACCCAAGAGGACGCCATCATCATTTAACCATACAGTAAAGTTGCATGCCCTCGGGAAAGATTACGGCTGTAGTTTCTCCTTGCTTTCAGCCGTTCGCAGTACCAGCACGCAAGGCCGTTTTGCTTATTGTTACAAGGCCATATCAGTCAATCATCCAGACTGTTGCCCCTGCAACTACTGAAAAGGCTGCTGCCCCTCTTCAGGAACCACACGTTTGCCTGGCCTCTCAACAGATACCCCTCCGTTGTGGTTGCACCTACGGTACGGCTATCTGTATCGCTGAGGCACGCAAGCCTCCCCACCAACGGTCTAACCTAAGGACATCACACACATCCATGCCCGAGACAGAATTCGAACCTGCGACCGTAGCTGATGTGCGGTTCCGGACTGAAGCGACTAGAACCGCTTGGGTTGCAATTTTAGTTTTTTTATTTATCAACTACGCGTTTCATCTTATTTAGGCATCTTCAGGCTAATCTTAGTTTGGTATTTCTTAGGACGATCCTTTAGACTGTGTAGCTAAAGGGCATCGTCGAGTACATCAGGCCAACGTCGCTTTCGTTAACCTCAGTAAATACTTTCTAGATGGACGTGGATGACTCCAAGACCTGCATAACGCGTACAGGTTCACAGGAGCAAATAATTATAAGTGAAGTAAGAAGAAAGGCAATTGACGAAAGAATTGAAACTATCATTTTAGCAGCACTAACAAATATCGCTAATAGGCATCTCGAAGTTACGAGCGGGATAAACCAAACGAGTGGTCTGCGCACAGTACATTCCATCGCATTTCATCCACTTCACTTTCCACAGCATCTACAGCTTCATGACAATGACTAACAGAAATTGGTTACAGTTACCCAATTATTATCTACGAAATGTGCGAAATTATGTGGTATATCTATGCAAAACTGTGTTTAAGGAAGCAGGATCATTTACAAACCATGGGCACGTCAATCTTCGCAATATGCACTAATCGTCAGATGAAAATCCATACTGACTCAAAGAAGTGGATAAAAACAACGCTCTTGGTGTGTCAACGTTTGGTGCGTGTTTCTCAAGACCCGCATCATTGGTCCCTGTTTTATCCACGGGAATCTAAATACACTCAAGTATCTCGAGTTCCTAAGATATACTGCTGCCACAGTTATTGGAAGACATCCTACTGGACTTATGGCAGTCAGTGTGGTACCAACATGACAGATGTCTCTCTCATACCGCACATGTAACGGTAAGAGAGCATTTGGAGAGCATTCGAACTGTCACTCAGGAAACGCAAAATGGTCTGTACGATCACCATACTTAACACTTCCATACTTTTATCTGTGACGAACATTAAATCAAAAGGCCTATTAAGAAAGATGACTCGTGAAGGCTGAAATGCTTTCCAACACGCGCCTGTGCTGTCGCTACCTCCAAATGAAATTCAACGTGCAGTATTGTTTCTCCGTAATCACTTTGTAGCGTGTAGTAATGCTAAAGGTCAACATTTTGAGCAGTAGGCATTACAGCCGTCATAATGAGTACACGAACCGTACATGAGTTGCGTGTTTCCTTACATTTGCTGTAATAGGGTAGACATTTGTGGAACCGCTTCTCCTGACCGGGGGACAATGGTTTGCGGTGCTGTTATCTTGATACTAGTTGATCAAGTCCCATACATTTTATGTCGTTGAAATTCTTTCAACTGGCACAGAAAAAATTGACAACATTGTCAGCTATAACTTGGCGAAAACTGCATTTTGATAAATTTATTCAGTCTGGGTATATGTGGGGTGGCCTGTCTTAGCTCCTCATCTTATATATATATATATATATATATATATATATATATATATATATATATATAATAGAAAGCGTAGGTGGGCTCGCTGACATTGGGTATCCCCGAACACTGGTAGTCGAAAGATATTACCGTATCCACCGTCCGAAAAATCAAACAAGAGAGCCGGCGACGTGGACACCGATTCCGTGTCTGGTGTCACTCTATCGGCCAGTACCCTGGCCAGCTTCCACGCTGATCCCAGATGACTAACATACAAGTGAATAGAATTTCCGACACTTCTTTCATAACAGAGCCCCAGAACGATGCTAACTGGGGCACTATCTTCGTTTTTTGGTTTATTTTGTGACCATTTTCTACTCTGTGCTCTACCACTGCTGTTTTACGTGACATTTGTGTTCATCACAATATCCTACTATACTTAGAAGACATAATTAACACCATATTCGCACTGAATTATGTAGACTCCAGGCATCCTGATATAGGTGCTGTTTTTCACCGGTCGTAAAATACGTTTGATCATTATGTCTCCCAATATACGAGAGTGTGCTGAAAAGTAATGCCTCCGACTTTTTTGGGGAAAACTTTTAAAGCTTTTAAAATAAGACAAATGTTATTAATATTCTACATCCTTATTCTTCATGCCTACATATTTATTTCTCAACTTAGTCACTCTGGCGGCGAACACGTTTCTCCCAACGAGAAACTAGTTTGTTGATGCCGCCATTATACAGGGTGTTACAAAAAGGTACGGCCAAACTTTCAGGAAACATTCCTCATACACAAATAAAGAAAATATGTTATGTGGACATGTGTACGGAAACGCTTACTTTCCATGTTAGAGCTCATTTTAGTTTCGTCAGTATGTACTGTACTTCCTCGATTCACCGCCAGTTGGCCCAATTGAAGGAAGGTAATGTTGACTTCGGTGCTTGTGTTGACATGCGACTCATTGCTCTACAGTACTAGCATCAAGCACATCAGTACGTAGCATCAACAGGTTAGTGTTCATCATGAACGTGGTTTTGCAGTCAGTGCAATGTTTACAAATGCGGAGTTGGCAGATGCCCATTTGATGTATGGATTAGCACGGGGCAATAGCCGTGGCGCGGTACGTTGATTTCCAGAACGAAGGTGTCCCGACAGGAAGACGTTCGAAGCAATTGATCGGCGTCTTAGGGAGCACGGAACATTCCAGCCTCTGACTCGCGACTGGGGAAGACCTAGAACGACGAGGACACCTGCAATGGACGAGGCAATTCTTCGTGCAGTTGACGGTAACCCTAATGTCAGCGTCAAAGAAGTTGCTACTGTACAAGGTAACGTTCACCACGTCACTGTATGGAGAGTGCTACGGGAGAACCAGTTGTTTCCGTACCATGTACTGCGTGTGCAGGCACTATCAGCAGCTGATTGGCCTCCACGGGTACACTTCTGCAAATGGTTCATCCAACAATGTGTCAATCCTCATTTCAGTGCAAATGTTCTCTTTACGGATGAGGCTTCATTCCAACGTGATCAAATTATAAATTTTCACAATCAACATGTGTGGGCTGACGAGAATCCGCACGCAGTTGTGCAGTCGCGTCATCAACACAGATTTTCTGTGAACGTTTGGGCAGGCAATGTTGGTGATGTCTTTAATGGGCCCCATGTTCTTCCACCTACGCTCAATGGAGCACGTTATCATGATTTCATACGGGATACTCTACCTGTGCTGCTAGAACATGTGCCTTTACAAGTACGACACAACATGTGGTTCATGCACGATAGAGCTCCTGCACATTTCAGTCGAAGTGTTCGCACGCTTCCCAACAACAGATTCGGTGACCGATGGATTGGTAGAGGCGGACCAATTCCATGGCCTCCACGCTCTCCTGACCTCAACCCTCTTGACTTTCATTTATGGCGGCATTTGAAAGCTCTTGTCTACGCAACCCCGGACCAAATGTAGAGACTCTTCGTGCTCGTATTGTGGACGGCTGTGATACAAAACACCATTCTCCAGGGCTGCATCAGCGCATCAGGGATTCCACGCGACGGAGGGTGGATGCATGTATCCTCGCTAACGGAGGACATTTTGAACATTTGCTGTAACAAAGTGTTTGAAGTCACGCTGGTACGTTCTGTTGCTGTGTGTTTCCATTCCATGATTAATGTGACTTGAAAAGAAGTAATAAAATGAGCTCTAACATGAAAAGTAAGCGTTTCCGGACACATGTCCACATAGCATATTTTCTTTCTTTGTGTGTGAGGAATGCTTCCTGAAAGTTTGGCCGTACCTTCTTGTAACACCCTGTAGAATGTGTGACTGTTGACGGAGTCACATCCTCACCTCTGCTTGCACCGCTTCATCGCTATGAAAGTGAAGTCTTCGACAGTTTTCTGTAAGTTTCGGAAGAACATGAAAATCGGATGGGGCCAAGCCGGGACTGTGCGGAGGATGATCGATGAGAGTGAACCCAAGGTGTCGGGATTGTTGCAGATGTCGCAGCGGTCGTGTAGTCTGGCACTCTCATGCTGAGGGAGGGGGTGTTACATGTGTGGGTGAACCCACATACTTACGTTACACACCGCCATGTTATAGACTAGAATCCGGAGGCCTCTAGCGGCAGAGACTTGCAGCTGGCGTCAGAGAAGCAGGAAAGTTAACCAAATAATACGCATGGCATGTAATACCTCGATCGATATTGAGACTAGAATAAAAAGAATCGGTGGGATTACTTTTCAGCACGCCCTCGTACATCCTATTTCTCTGAGCGTGGCGCTGCAGTGGGGTAGAATTGTGAATGTTTTCTCGGAATTCCTGCGCATGGCAGGTTCATCGACTTGCCCGTCTGTAGGTTGGTGAAATACTTGTACAATCGTTTGATTCCAGAAGTCACGCTCTGTGAAAACTACGCCGTGAGTTGTAGAACCTTTAGACAGACGCTTAGGGTATTGATAGTGGGTCCCAATGACAAATTAGATGCAGTATCTCTATTCGAGGGCAATGCTATTTTATAGGGCGTCATACATGACCTAATTGAATATGTTTGCTTGATAATGGCCAAAAGGTCAAAACTGGCCAGTCACTAAAGTAATTACAAATATACACTGATAAGACAAAACATTATGACGTTGGATGCCGCCTGGTGGCGTTCCGAGCACGTAACATGGTAACAAAAGTATGTAAGCGGAGATATGGGCTGCAAATGGGAAATGCATTGAGATAAGCGACTTTGACAGGATTATTTTGACGCAGAGCTTGTGAACGAATATCTCGAAAACGGGGAGGTTGGGTCAATGTCAACGCGCTACTTTCGTGAGCATCTACGGAAAGAGGTAGAAGGACAGTGAAACTACCACTAAGCTCTAAATGGTTGGACGTTCACGACTCTCCACAGAACGTAGGGTTCAGATGCTGGTATGCTCTGTAAAATAGGATGGATGGTGATCTGTGGCATCTCTGCCGGAAGAGCTCAATGCTGGTACACGCAGAAGTGTTTCGGAGCACACCGTCCACCGTACATTGTTGAACATGGAGCTCCGCGGCACGTGTTCACATGTTGACCCAACGACATCGTCAATATGATTTTAGTGTGCACGGAACCATCTGGATTCGACCGTCGATCAATGGAAACTTGTTGGCTCTTGGGGTGAATCTCATTTTTGCTACCCTAGGTCGATGGTCATCTCCACATATGCCGTCATCGAGGTGAACGGCGGCTCGAAACATGCAGCGCGCCACTGACGCAGTATTATGGTATAGGAGACATTCTCCTGGCTTGCATGGAACTTGCGGTAGTAATATAAGACACGCTCACAGCTACGAACTACTTGGATCCCTTCGTGCATGATGTCTTTCCCGACGGCGATGTCTTTTTTCAGCAGAATAAGTGTCCTTATCTCGGAGCCAGAACCGTGCTACATTGGTTTGAGGAGCATCATAGTGAACTCACGTTGATGTCTCAGCCCCAAAATTCACCTGATGTAAATACTATGGAAACCATCTGGGTCGCTATCAGGCGCCATAATCGCGTACGAAAATCAGTGGTCTGTTATTTACGCTAATTACCTGTCTTTGCGTAGACGTCTAATGACATATACCTCCAAAAGCCTACCAACGAACTGTCGGATTGCTGATACGCAGAATGAGTGATTTATTTCGTTCCGAAGATGGACAAACAAGCTATTAAGCAGATGGTCATAATTTTTTGGCTTATCAGTGTACAAAGCACAGCAGAAACGTGTTATTGTGAAAGTCACTCCTGGAAATTTCGATAACTTATAAATTAATTATGCGCAGTGGTTAGCACCCTGGACGCACATTCAGGAGGACGACGGTTCCAGTCCCCGACCGAGGTTTCAAGTGATTCCCCTAAATAGCTAAGGCAAATTCCTGGACTGTTCCATACTTCCCTAATCAGGGCTTTTCCTCCGATACTAATTACATCATTGTCGACAGAACGTTGAATTCTTATCTCTATTCCGTCGGGGACGGGGTTGGTGGCCTGCACTTGGTGCGTCACGGCACACCCTTAGATGTTGTCAGTGATAGTACTTACACCAGTGGTGACGCAATACCTACTCACTGACACTTTCCGTAGAAGCAGTTTGCTCTGGTGGCGCCCACTGTCTTATGTAATGTAGCCGCAACAGCAGATGAGATGAGCAGTACGAATAACTATATTGCACTTTCTCTGCTACATCAGAGAAGAATGACTTTGGTCAGTGTATGTTGCTTATTGTAAATGCAGTCGACATAAGTTTGCTTGACAAGCTATGGACTGCGTGTGCATTAGCTGTGCACGTGTCGCAATATCAACGTAGCTTTCATGGTTCGATATGTGGATGATCATGTGATCTATTTCTGATCGTGGTTTTCACCAGTTCCAAAGTATCGTCCGTGTTTGAAAAAAGTATTTCACGTTGCTCCATGGTTTTAATACCACGTAAGGCAGCAAGTTTCACAAACGTTAGTGAGTGAGCCGGTCTTCAGATCGAAGAAAGCCCAGGGCACGCCATACGAAACCGATCTTGGAAATTACAGAGTCAAAATAAATGTCTTGTGCAGCCGTAAGACCCGATAAAATTCTGTGCATATGGCGGATTCGTGGCACGCAACGTTTTACTCTGACGAAAGATGCCATATAATTCCGTGCAAAGCGAAAATATATGAACTCTCGTCTAACCTCTCACCTTCCTAGGGAAAGAGTCCATCACTAAATACCGAATCAAAATCCATAAAGTAATTCCCGAAATTAGCCCCCCGTAAAGACAGAAGAACGGTGCACGGGACTAAAAATTTATGAATGATCAGTCGCTTTGCATGACGTATACTTCCTGACAAAAAGGAGAAGTACCCAGAAGGAGAGGAGGAAATGGAATGAAACTTCATAGGTTTATATACAGTATGCAACGTCGTCATCGGGGTACCATTCATGTACTATTTTCAACCGTGCATGTTACACAACAAAAAGCTAATGGCTCTGAGAAGCATTCAGTAGCGTAGCTACCATAAGACTAAGCGGGGCAGCGGCCCGGGGTCCCCAAGTTCAATGGACCCCTCGGCCTCCACGAACGACGTTCGAAAATGTTATGTAATATCTTAGTTGAATCAAGAATTTTCGACTTCTAACTTTCGGGACCCTGACCAATAAACTTCGAATGGCGGTAACTGAAATAAAAAAATTTCTCTCACCTCCAGAACGTAAACATAACAGGGTGCATTGCTTGTCCGCTAAGACGTGGATCTTGCCGCCGTTCGGGTGTTGTCGACTAAAGTATAAGTTCCCATGGCTGCCAATCTATGCGAACTAACAGTGAGTGGTGCTGAATTACTAGCAGTGTATTTGACAATACAGTGTGTGATTGAATACGCTCTACAACAGGGCTTCACAACTGGCCGGTTTTGAGCGCGAGCACTCGCGTCTGCTCAGGCACGTGCTCGCGAGCAAGTGTAAGGTCGCGGAGTAGGGAGGGAGGGGAGGGAGGGGAAATGCGCGCGCACGTATGAATAGGACCGCAGCGTGCCTATTGAATTCGCGCCGACTGTGTAACGTTAAAAGTACTACGATCAGCTGTAACAGTCACTTCGCTGGTTAAGAATCATGTCAAGTCGCCGTTGTCTAACCCCAACCATGCTTTCGCAGTTCAACCCCCATTGGGAGGAGTTGTATCTGTTTACAGAAAAAGATGGTGTTGCAAAATGTTTAGTATGTCACAAAACGCTGAATTCTTTTAGGAAATTTAATTTGCAGCGACATTATATGTCGTACCACGCGAAAGACTACGGAAGTGGAAAATGTGATGGACCAGATTGTGCACAGGAAGTTATTAAACTTAAAAGGAAGCTATCCGAAGAAGATCTGGATGACGAAGAAAAATCAACTGAGGCAGCTCTCAGAGTGAGCTACAAAATTGCTTTGTTTTTAGAAAAATCCCTGCGCCCCTTCACTGATGGCGATTTAATAAAAGATGTTTGGTAGTTGCAGCGGAACATTTGTGTCCATCTCAAGTTGAACAGTTTCGGATTGTGCCATTATCTGACATGACCATTATGCGTCGCATACAGGACATGGCAGACGACGTCCACAGCCAGCTTGCAAATATCTATAAAGATTTTACGGCGTTTTCTCTAGCTCTGGACGAAAGTGTTGATATCACTGGAACAGCGCAGCTTTCCATATTTATTAGAGGTGTTAATAGAGATCTTCAGGTGAGGAAGGAGCTCCTCGATGTAGTAGCCATGAAGAACACTACAGCCGGAGGTGATATTTTAAGTAGTGTTGAAGAAAGTGTTGAAAATATAGGATTGTCGTGGAATTCTTTAGTTTCAGTGTCTACAGACGGTGCACCAGGGATGACAGGGAAAAAATTAGGTTTCGTTGCGCTGTTGAAGGAGAAAATGCAAAAACTGACCGTGCCGAATGAAATAAGGGGCGTTCACTGTGTGATCCACCAGGAAAACTTATGTGCAAAGAGTATTACTCTAAAAAATGTGATGAGTGTTGTTCGTACAACAATATAAGGAAGCATGGGCTACAACACAGACAATTTAAAAGCTTTCTTGAGGATGTAGAAAGCCAGTATGGTAGCCTGCCTTATTACAGCGAGGTCCGCTGGCTTAGTCGTGGCGAATTATTAAATCGAATTTTTGCCTATTAGATGAGATAAATATGTTCATGGAAATAAATAACATGTGTGTTCCTGAATTGAAAGAGCCTTAATGGAAATGTGATCTCGCGTTCTTAGCAGATTTAACTAGCCATCTGAATGCTTTGAACATTTCACTACAAGGTAAAGATCTGCTAATTACTCATTTCATAGATCGAATACGAGCTTTTAAAATGAAATTGACACTTTGGGTGAGTCAGCTGGAAATAGGAAATCTAGCTCATTTTCCTAAATTATCATCCATGCAAGATGTTCACAAAGACTGTGAACGTTATTCACATAGTTTAGTTGCCCTTAAGGAAGAATTTGATCAACGCTTTCAAGATCTGACAGCACTAGACAGTGATTCTGATGTGTTCTCCTCTCCATATTCAGCGAATATTGAAGAGATTCGTCCTGAGCTGCAACTATAAATTATTGACCTGTAGTGTGACAGGGAATACAGAGACAAATTTCAGAACAAGAAAAACATTTTGGAATTTTACAGACACTTCCCTCAGGATAGATTTCCTCATTTGCACAAACTGGCGGCTACAATAATATCAATGTTCGGTTCCATGTATGTTTGTGACTAACTGTTCTCTGCAATGAAATGTAACAAGACGCACCTGAGAAACGCATTGTCTTATCGAAATTTAAACTGCACGCTGCGCCTACGATGCACAAGAACAATTACTCCGAACATTGACGTAATTGTAAAGGGCAAAAACTACAAGATAACAGAGAATCCCACACTTCAGTGACATCTTTTATTGTGTAACAGTTCACAAATTAATACGAATGTAGAGGCATACAGTAAGCTAATAAAATTATGTGGCACGTGTACATTCTCCTTTATTTGTTTCATTTGTCACAGTAATAATTCGTGAGTGATATCCCTACAGGCGGCCGCGGATTTACATTGACTGGCGGCAGCTGTTGTGTGCCCCACGTGACTCTCCCCACTCTCTCCGCTTTGGTCCGGTAGTGGGGGTAGCGTGCTCGCGCTGCTCTGTGCTCGCGCCTTGCTGCTCACAGCTTGCTCCGCGAGCACTTATGTTGTGAAGCCCTGCTCTACAATGCATTATTACGGAACAGTGTTGCTGCCGCGCGTCATTTCTAACGTCGAAAACGATAGATATTGCGCGCAGAATTGCAGGTTCTGCAAAGCACCGTCCTTTTCCCCCGCGTCTGCCAAGGCCTTGACCCGCACAGTCCCAGAATTCCCCACGGCAGCGAGGGTCCATGTCGTAGCGGACAAGCAATAGTACGGCATTAAGCATGGTAACCGACCTGTTTGTGTAAGGAATTCCCCTAAGCGAATGATCCTTAAAGATAGATTCCGATAAAGTGTTGTAACCAACTGCACTCTGAATTTCATAAAAGAAGAAGAGAAAACATGGATCTCTGTCTTGGATGGTTATTGCGGATTTTGTGTTAGTGGTTAGCTCGTCATCGGTGTATGGCTGTGTCCATCGGATTCAGAATACTGCCTTCAGTGGCTTCAATTTCTTTACCTGCTCTTTCTCTGAACGGACATATGCTTTCCACCTGCCTGAACCCCCCATGAACCGTGAACCTTGCCGTTGGTGGGGAGGCTTGCGTGCCTCAACGATACAGATAGCTGTACCTTAGGTGCAACCACAACGGAGGGGTATCTGTTGAGAGGCCAGACAAACGTGTGGTTCCTGAAGAGGGGCAGCAGCCTTTTCAGTATTGGTTCAAATGGCTCTGAGCACTATGGGACTCAACTGCTGAGGTCATTAGTCCCCTAGAACTTAGAACTAGTTAAACCTAACTAACCTAAGGACATCACAAACATCCATGCCCGAGGCAGGATTCGAACCCGCGACCGTAGCGGTCTTGCGGTTCCAGACTGCAGCGCCTTTAACCGCACGGCTACTTCGGCCGGCCCTTTTCAGTAGTTGCAGGGGCAACAGTCTGGATGATTGACTGATCTGGCCTTGTAACACTAACCAAAATGGCCTTGCTGTTCTGGTACTGCGAACGGCTGAAAGCAAGGTGAAACTACAGCCGTAATTTTTCCCGAGGGCATGCAGCTTGACTGTATGGTTAAATGATGATGGCGTCCTCTTGGGTAAAATATTACGGAGGTAAAATAGTCCCCTATTCGGATCTCCGGGCGGGGACTACTCAAGAGGACGTTGTTATCAGGAGAAAGACAACTGGCGTCCTACGGATCGGAGCGTGGAATGTCGGATCCCTTAATCGGACAGGTAGGTTAGAAAATTTAAAAAGGGAAATGGATAGGTTAAAGTTAGATATAGCGGAAATTAGTGAAGTTCGATGGCAGGAGGAACAAGACTTTTGGTCAGGTAAATACAGGGTAATAAATACAAAATCAAATAGGGGTAATGCAGGAGTAGGTTTAATAATGAATAAAAAAATAGGAGTACGGGTGAGCTACTACAAACAGCATAGTTAACGCATTATTGTGGCCAAGATAGACACGAAGCCCACGCCTACTACAGTAGTACAAGTTTATATGCCAACTAGCTCTGCAGATGACGAAGAAATCATTCAGGTACTGAAGGGAGACGAAAATTTAATAGTCATGGATGACTGGAATTCAAGAGTAGGAAAAGGGAGAGAAGGTAACATAGTAGGTGAATATGGATTGGGGCTAAGAAACGAAAGAGGAAGCCGCCTGGTAGAATTTTGCGCAAAGCATAACTTAATCATAGCTAACACTTGGTTTAAGAATCATGAAAGAAGGTTGTATACATTGAAGAAATCTGGAGATGCTAAAAGGTATCAGATAGATTATATAATGGTAAGACAGAGATTTAGGAACCAGGTTTTAATTGTAAGACATTTCCAGGGGCAGATGTGGACTCTGACCACAATTTATTGGTTATGAACTGTAGATTAAAACTGAAGAAACTGCAAAAAGGTGGGAATTTAAGGAGATGGGACCTGGATAAACTGAAAAAACCTGAGGCTGTACAGAGTTTCAGGGAAAGCATAAGGGAACAGTTGACAGGAATGGGTGAAAGAAACACAGTATAAGAAGAATGGGTAGCTTTGAGGGATGAAATAGTGAAGGCAGCAGAGGATCAAATAGGTAAAAAGACGAGGGCTAGTAGAAACCCTTGGGTAACAGAAGAAATATTGAATTTAATTGATGAAAGGAGAAAATAAAAAAATGCAGTAAGTGAAGCAGGCAAAAAGTAATATAAACGTCTCAAAAATGATATTGACAGGAAGAGCAAAATGGCTAAGCAGGGATGGCTAGAGGACAAATATAAGGATGTAGAGGCTTATCTCACTAGAGGTAAGGTAGATACTGCCTACAGGAAAATTAAAGAGACCTTTGGATAAAGGAGAACCACTTGCATGAATATCAAGAGCTTTGATGGAAATCCAGTTCTAAGCAAAGAAGGGAAAGCAGAAAGGTGGAAGGAGTATATAGAGGGTCTATACAAGGGCAATGTACTTGAGGACAATATTATGGAAATGGTAGAGGATGTAGATAAAGATGAAATGGGAGATATGAAATTGCCTGAAGAGTTTGACAGAGCACTGAAAGACCTGAGTCGAAACAAACCTCCGGGAGTAGACAACATTCCATTAGAACTAGTGACAGCCTTGGGAGAGCCAGTCCTGACAAAACTCTACCATCTGGTGAGCAAGATGTATGAGGCAGGCGAAATACCCTCAGATATCAAGAAGAACATAATAATTCCAATCCCAAAGAAAGCATGTGTTGACAGATGTGAAAATCGCCAAACTATCAGTTTAATAAGTCACAGCTGCAAAATACTAACGCGAATTCTTTACAGACGAATGGAAAAACTGATAGAAGCCGACCTCGGGGAAGATCAGTTTGGATTCCGTAGAAATGTTGGAACACGTGAGGCAATACTGACCCTACGACTTATCTTAGAAGAAAGATTAAGGAAAGGCAAACCTACGTTTCTAGCATTTGTAGACTTAGAGAAAGCTTTGGACAATGTTGATTGGAATACTCTCTTTCAAATTCTGAAGGTGGCAGGGGTAAAATACAGAGAGCGAAAGGCTATTTACAATTTGTACAGAAAGCAGGTCGCAGTTATGAGAGTCGAGGGGTATGAAAGGGAAGCAGTGGTTGGGAAGGGAGTGAGACAGAGTTGTAGCCTCTCCCCGATGTTATTCAATCTGTATATTGAGCAAGCAATAAAGGAAACAAAAGAAAAATTCGGAGTAGGTATTAAAATCCATGGAGAAGAAATAAAAACTTTGAGGTTCGCTGATGACATTGTAATTCTGTCAGAAACAGCAAAGGACTTGTAAGAGCAGTTGAACGGAATGGACAGAGTCTTGAAAGGAGGGTATAAGATGAACATCAACAAAAGGAAAAAGAGGATAATGGAATGTAGTCGAATTAAGTCGGGTGATGCTGAGGGAATTAGATTAGGAAATGAGACACTTAAAGTAGAAAAGGAGTTTTGCTATTTGGGGAGCAAAATAACTGATGATGGTCGAAGTAGAGAGGATATAAAATGTAGACTGGCAATAGCAAGGAAAGCGTTTCTGAAGAAGAGAAATTTGTTAACATCGAATGTAGATTTAAATGTCAGGAAGTCGTTCCTGAAAGTATTTGTATGGAGTGCAGCCATGTATGGAAGTGAAACGTGGACGATAAATAGCTTAGACAAGAAGAGAATAGAAGCTTTCGAAATGTGGTGCTAGAGAAGAATGCTGAAGATTAGACGGGTAGATCAGATAACTAATGAGGAGGTATTGAATAGAATTGGGGAGAAGAGAAGCTTGTGGCACAACTTGAATAGACGAAGGGATCGGTTGGTAGGACATGTTCTGAGACATCCAGGGATTACCAATTTAGTACTGGAGGGCAGTGTGGCGGGTAAAAATCATAGAGGGACACCAAGAGATGAACACACTAAAGAGATTCAGCAGGATGTAGGCTGCAGTACGCACTGGGAGATGAAGAAGCTTGCACAAGATAGAGTAGCATGGAGAGCTGCATCAAACCAGTCTCAGGACTGAAGACCACAACAACAACAACTGGCTGTTAAAATGCGTATTTCCGAAGTTTTACGACATTTTAATTCATTGTCTTAAAATCAAGTAGAATTCGCTATTTTGTTGTTTCCCTGTCGGTCATCGTTTCTACAAATTATCTGCAGGAGTTCACAAAACTACACTACTGGCCATTAAAATTGCTACACCAAGAAGAAATGCAGATGATAAACAGGTATTCATTGGATAAATATATTATACTAGAACTGACATGCGATTACATTTTCACGCAATTTGGGTGCCTAGATCCTTAGAAATCAGTACCCAGAACAACCACTTCTGGCCGTAATAACGGCCTAGATACGCCTGGGCATTGAGTCAAACAGAGCTTGGATGGCGTGTACAGGTACAGCTGTCTATGCAGCTTTAACACGATACAACAGTTCATCAAGAGTAGTGACTGGCGTATTATGACGAGCCAGTTGCCCGGCCACCATTGACCAGACGTTTTCAATTGGTGAGAGATCTGGAGAATGTGCTGGCCAGGGCAGCAGTCGAACATTTTCTGTATCCAGAAAGGCCAGTACAGGACCTGCAACATGCGGGCGTGTATTATCCTGCTGAAATGTAGGGTTTCGCAGGGATCGAATGAAGGGTAGAGCCACGGGTCGTAACACATCTGAAATGTAACGTCCACTGTTCAAAGTGCCGCCAATGCGAACAAGAGGTGACCGAGACGTGTAACCAATGGCACCCCATACCATCACGCCGGGTGATACGCCAGTATGGCGATGACGAATACACGCTTCCAATGTGTGTTCACCGCGCTGTTGCCAAACACGGATGCGACCATCATGATGCTGTAAACTGAACGTGGATTCATCCCAAAAAATGACGTTTTGCCATTCGTGCACCCAGGTTCGTCGTTGAGTACACCATCGCAGGCGCTCCTGTCTGTGATGCAGCGTCAAGGGTAACCGCAGCCATGGTCTCCGAGCTGGTAGTCCATGCTGCTGCAAACGTCGTCGAACTGTTCGTGGAGATGGTTGTTGTTTTGCAAACGTCTCCATCTGTTGACTCAGGGATCGAGACCTCGACTGCTAGTGATACGAGGCCGTTGGGATCCAGCACGGCGTTCCGTATTACCCTCCTGAACCCACCGATTCCATATTCTGCTAACAGTCACTGGATCTTGACCAACGCGAGCAGCAATGTCGCGATACGATAAACCGCAATCGCGATAGGCTACAATCCGATCTTTATCAAAGTCAGAAACGTGATGGTACACATTTCCCCTCCTTACACGAGGCATCACAACATCGTTTCACCAGGCAACGCCGGTCAACTGCTGCTTGTGTATGAGAAATCAGTTGAAAACTTTCCTCATGTCAGCACGTTGTAGGTGTCGCCACCGGCGCCAACCTTGTGTGAATGCTCTGAAAAGCTGATCATTTGCCTGTCACAGCATCTTCTTCCAGTCGGTTAAATTTCGCGTCTGTAGCACGTGATCTTCGTGGTGTAGCAATTTTAATGGCCAGTAGTGTAGAAGTTAGCCCTTACGGCCGCCCAGTCGGCACAGCTGTGCCGATAATATTTGTGCGGTTGAGAAATTTTTTCAGTCTTATCGATGAGATTGCAGCACAACTTGTCTTATTATTATCTTACTTGAATGTACTCGAGAGGGCGGGCTTTAAGCTCCACGTAAACGGCAGGCCAGTGAGGTAACAGCAAACGCAGTAGTGTCCTTGGCGTAATGTTTACGTCAGGTTTATTCTTAACAACCAATGAAGTCAGTGCAATGCAATCAATATTCCACTCGAGCACATACAGGAAACCAAGTATTAGGACTGTTTTTGTGGTTTGCAGAGTTACTGTTGAAGTGAACTAAAACCACGGATAACAAAAGAAACCCAGCGCTGCTTTTAAGCGAAAACAACATCAGGAAAAAGAAGAGAGTAAGCAAAAGCTGACCAAAATTGACAAATTGTTTACTCAGCCTTGTAAAAGTACTTCCGGCTCAAATATTTGTGACGATTGTGACTCGGATGTTGTGGTATTTGTTGAGAAGCCTATGGAAGACGACCCGACAATAATTGCGATTCAAAATACCGCCGGCCACGACAACGACACCAATCCTGTCGACGATATCTGCGTAGCATACGAAATAGAAAAAGAACCGTCGACCTATACATTCTTCTAAAAGGAAAGAAACTTCCTATGACTTGGAAAACTTCACGAACAAGACACTGAGTGATAAAGAGGAACGTCTAATGGTCTTCAGGACCATTTCCTAAAAATCCCCACCAGAATAAAATGTGTTCTTCAACATCGTACTATGTGTCAGTCTGTAATTATGGCCCAGTTAATTGTTTTTGACTGTGTTATTTCAAAATTATAGATGCCACCTATTGTCATACTCGCTGATTGTTTGCTTCGTAAAGGAATGATATATGGTGTATGGGTAATCGGGACTGGAAGCACCTATCAGAAAGAAATGAAGAACACAGTTTCTCAAGTGGCCATACGGAAGCATGTGCTGTGTACAAACTTCGTAAAAGGAATGATACTATCTACAAGGGAGTTAAAAATGAAATTCATAAAGAAGCATCACTTTGGAAAATGGTTCTTACAAGGTTATTCGACATCATACTTACTCTGGAAAAAAGGTCATTGGCTTTCATAGGACATCGAGAGAACTTGAGTCAGGAGGAAGGATACCACTGCAATTTTTGTCCGTTTTAAAGCTTATCGTCCAATATGATCACATTTTTTGGAAAGTTGTGGGTATGCCCGAAGGCAATCATTTTCACTTCCAATAAATTTTCTTAGCATTTTATTTTTTATTTATTTTTCAGCTGTTTACGTTCAAATACATTTTTAAAATCACGCCTTCTTGTTTTTAGGATCTACAAGCTATCTGAGTTCAACAATTCAAAATAAAATGATTGGCTGCTTAGGGGACAAACTTGAAAATAAGCTGCTAGAACATATTGGACCATCAACGTTTTTCGCCATCGTAATGGACACTACACATGATATATAGAACGTACATCACCCAGGCCGGCCGGTGTGGCCGTGCGGTTCTAGGCGCTTCAGTCTGGAACCGCGTGACCGCTACGGTCGCAGGTTCGAATCCTGCCTCGGGCATGGATGTGTGTGATGTCCTTAGGTTAGTTAGGTTTAAGTAGTTCTAAGTTCTAGGGGACTGATGACCACAGATGTTAAGTCCCATAGTGCTCAGAGCCATTTGAATTTTTACATCAGCCAAGCATTTTCTTGAAATACGCGGTATTAACCAGACCGGAAAATGCACAATCAATCGATGTACAAGTAAAAGAATTATTTCTAGGCTTTTATGCAGTAATCAAACATGGCGCAGCAGATTTAGTCAAGCAGGTGACGAAATAATTTTTTATTGACAAAAATATTGATTTAAAAAAGTGTGTGGGTCGAGGTTATAACGGTGCCAGTGTGATGGGTGAAAACAGATTAGGAATATAAAGCCAAATGTGGAGTACGTACTTTGCGCCAGTCATAATGTGGATTTAGTGATAAACGATGCCGATAGAGTTGTGTGGAGGTACAGATTTTTGTTCGCAACAATGCAAGACTTATACAATTTTTTCGCATTAAGCTTCGGAATCTACTGTCGAAATCCACTGGCGAATCAGAAACCACTCTAAAAAAATTAAATCCGACTAGATGGTCTAGTAGAGTTAATATGACATCTACAATAAACCATCGATTTTTATGTATATAGTCAAGATATTATAAGAATTAGTACTGAAGAGTTCCAATAAAGATGAGCATGGCGAAGAAGAAAGTATTAAAACAAAAGTGCTAAATTTCAGGTTCGTATTCCATTGTGAATTCATGCACCAAATATTGATTGACATCAATCATGCACCCAAAATTTTACAAAACAGCGATATCGATTTGGATGAGACAAGTACAGGTTTAGCAGATGTTTAATCAAAGTTGATATTTTATAGAAATTATTTCGAAACATTCAAGGGCAAAGGCAGTGAAAATGAAAAAAAAAGACATAGGTCCCAAGTTTCACGAAAAACCGCAAAAGAAAGTTAATAAACATTTTAATCAACTAGCTTCTGACCACCGATTTCGAAACAGGGAGGAAATATTTAAAGTTACCATTTTCAAAAATATATTAGAAACAGTAATAGATCAGATTAATACAAGTTTTACGGGCATGAGTGCAGTGTGTCAAGTATCTAATTTCCTAACACTATCATATTTGCTCATTGTAGATGAAGTAACTTTATTACAAAAATGTGATCAATTCCGAAGTAAATATTTTTATATAAAAAGTCCTAGTTTATCACTTCAGTATATTAAAACTTATCACCTTGTTCTACCAAAATTGACTCTGACATTAACTGTTCACCAATTTTGTTAGAAAATTGTAAATATATATATTCAATGCTAGAATGCGACATTACGGAAGTGTTTACCGCAATTTTATTATTTTATACAATACCTGTCACTTCCGCAACAGCCGAAAGATCATTCGGCAAATTAAAAATAATAAAAACTTATTTAAGGAATTGTATGGGTCGAGCTCGACTCCGATATTCTGCCACTCATAGCAGTCGAAATCAAGGCCGCATCAAGTCTAGATTTAACGCTACTTATCGACGATTTTGCCGAAAACTAAAGCGAGAAAAATATTGTGAAATAAATTGTTGAAACAAAATTGACTAGGTCGTTGTATTGTCTACATATATAATTAACTGTAATCTACTATAGCCACGAAAACCTGGCCCTTGCCTCCGACGCTTACGACAATTACCTATCGGAAATCGTAGCTCTAAACGTAATCAGGCTGATCGGTACAGTAATGGAAATGAGCGTTTGGCGCCATTGGCCGGGAGGCACCTTGTGGAGCAGGTCCGGCCGCCTTGGTGCAGGTCTTATTACATTCGACGCCACATTGGACGACCTGCCCGCCGGATGGGGATGAAGTGATGATGAAGACAGCACAACACCCAGTCACTGAGAGGAGAAAATTCCCGCCCCAGCCGGGACTCGAACCCGGCCCCGTAGGACGGCAATCCGTCACGCTGACCACTCACGTAGCGGGGCGGACATCGGTACGGTGCACTGAGTTCAAAGCGCACTAGTTTACTGAGAGTGAGTTGCCGGCACTGGCACCCCGAACGTCTGTGCCACCGCGGACGCGCAAATCCTGACTTGACTGTTACCAGGGCGCTTCCCGGCAAGGGGCCATATTTTCATGGCTGAGTAATACTCCTTCATTGTTTATTTTTTGTTAATTTCTGCCCGCGACTTCGTTCGCGTAGTGTGGACCAACACTGAAAATTATCCCACGGGATCCTTCTATCGGTACGAAGGTATCCTATGTCCTACCCAAGTCGAAATCTAACCCCGTGCAAAATTTCATCCACATCCAGACAGTAGTTTTTGCGTGAAAGTGTAACAAAAAACTTTCAATCTTATAGTATTTTTAGGAAGTACCATTCAATATTATCTTCTACATTACGCATAATAATTTACTTAGTAGTAAGCAGTTTTACCTTATTACGCAAACACTAGGTGTTAAGGAGCACTAAACTAGTGCGCTGTGAACTCAGTGCACCGTACCGATCAGTCTGATTACGCTTAGAGCTACGATTTCCGACAGGTAATTGTCGTAAGCGTCGGAGGCAAAGGCCATGTTTTCGTGGCTGTAGTAGATTACAGTTAATAATATAGGTAGACAATACGACGAAATAGACAATTTTAGATTTGCATCTATAAATTATTTAGTTTAGTTTAAATAGAGCCCCAATTTCATTTTTGCCTTGAGGCACTTGGTTACCTAGCTATGCCACAGGAAGCGTTCATTTTTTTTTCTAAAATCAGAAGCGCCCTTCAACTCAACCGACATCGTTGTTATGCATTGTAACATACGAGATACATGGTCCAGTCACATTAATGTGACCACCACCTATGTTCGACATCAAGGTGCAATAACTACTCACAGACGACAGGTGGCAGCACTTGGAGTGGACGATATATAAAGCGTTTCAGGAGTGCGAAAAATAGTGCAGTCTTTGTCGTAGTGCGTAAATGGAGCGACTTGCTGACGTCGGAAGCATTTCCGAAACGGCTAAATTTTTAAACTGTTCGATTGTCGCCTTGGTTAACGTATACCGTGCATGGCAATATGTCACTATTCAATAACGGCACCAAAGCAAGTGTAATGCACCATGGGTCATGAACCGTGGGGCTACCAACAGTGTCTCCTCAACGACCTTCTAGTGAACGTTGCTGCGTATGGGCCTCTACAGAAGGCGCCTGGTTCATTCACCTATGCTGACTGCGGTTTATCGGCAATGAAGGCTGGTTTTTGCACGCCAATACCGCAACTTGACGTCCACTGAGTGCGGACAGGTGGCCGTTTCAGATAAATCGCGTTTTATGCTCCATCAGACAGATGGTCGTTGGCGCATATGGCGTGAAACGTCTGAAAGTAAACATCCTGCAACAATCGTCGGAAGGGACGAGGCTAGAGGAGGGAGCGTTTAGGTCTGGGTAATGTTTTCGTGGCATTCCATGGGTGTTTGCATTATTCTGGAAGACACATTGTATCAACACAAGTACTCATCTATCCTTGGGGACTTTGTCCACCCCTATAAACAGTTTGGTTTTCCTCAGTTCGACGGCATCTACCAACAGTACAATGCTAAGTTTCATACAGCTCGCAGTGTTAGTGCGTGGCTCGAAGAGTGCCAGGATGAGTTTACCGTACTCCCCTAGCCAACAAACTCTCCAGATTTAAACTCAATCGACAATCTGTGGGCCCACCTCGATCGCAGTGTAAGCGTCATGGATCCTCAACCAAGGAATTTAGCGTAGCAGCCCACAGTACTGGAGTCGGCATGGCTCTAAATTCCTGTCGGTACCTTCCAGAACCTCAATGACTCTCATCCTGCACGTCTCACAGCGATCCGCATTGCAGAAGATGGTTATTCACGCTTTTCACAGTGACTGGACGTGGTGTAAGCTCTTCTATACCGATACCGATACGGCACCTACCGCCATAAACAAAATTTGAAACTGTTCCCTTGAGACATGGCAGAAGCCCCCTCTCATATTTCTATCTTACTCTGAGTAATTCGATTTTCCTCTATAATTGCATGCAGTGAAAAGTTGCTATTCCTTCACACGCGGACTTCCCACGCAGCGTCTCTCGTCACCCGGGTGGTCCGGTGACAGGCGGGCACTCCTGATCTTGAAAGGGTTAAGCCGACAGGTGTGAGGGAGTCGAGTGAATGCTTTCCAGACGCCGACATATAATGGCGGCAGAGACACGCCCGCAGGGGCCTGAAGGAGTGGCTGGGCTAGAGATTCCGTTACTTCGCAGAAACTTAGCGAAAACACTTTCTGGCGGGCTACCAGCGAGGCGCGGGAATGACTTGTGTTCCCAAGCAGCCTTGGCGGGCAAATTCCCGCGTTTTCTGCCAAATCGTAACTGTGATTGGCTTGCTCAGGGCATAGCTGCGTGACGTAGCAAAATCGGCGCAGAAATTGGCGCCAAGAATCTCCATTGGTGGAATGGTAGTGCTTTGGCAATAGAGTGGAATTTTCCGCCGGTTTTCGAGTTGCTGATTGGAACGTTTAACCACGGCCACTGTCGTGGGGGTGGGAATGTTCTGTGTTCAGCTTGTACGGGTGCTCTTGGAGGGTCGGCTCTCGCCTTTCGGTCGGTGTAGGTTACAAGACTGAGCTCTCGCTGCTCTGGACAGCCTGCCTTCCATTGGCTGTCTAACATACTTTTATTTAAGTGTAACTGTTTGACGAAGTTGCTGAAGTTTCGACTTCAACGTAACTTTCCGAGTACAGTTGGCTATTGAACGTTCTGTGTGCAAGCGGCCTGTGTTGTCTGTCTTGAGCAGCATTCGCTGAAGTTGACTGTATCGGAGTTACTGTGTGACTTCGCTTGTTAAAATCAATCACTGTACCGTCAGTGGTTGTGTGGCGAGCCTTCTTCGTCTCCCTCAGAGGCGCATTTGTATTGCTAGGAAGTCTTTAGTCTGGAACAACCAGACCAGGATAATTTGTTTCGGGCTATACTCGCGACATTATCATCAAAACGACGGGACGTCGAAGCAACCAGCCATCACCTCCGGTACGCCAGATCGTGTTCTTGCAGTTAAGAAGACAGTTTGGTAATGTATGTCCGCAGCACCGGCAGATAGGGATTTTCCTAGGTGATAATCAGAGCTCAGCAGAGCGCGCCTGTTCGTCTTTTTCTAACTTTCTTCTGTCTTGGGTGTTCATTGTCTGAGTTCTCACTACTGTAGCAGCAATTAATGTTGGGTTGGCTGTGTGTTTCTCTTAAGATTTGAGTTGCAAGGAATCGGCTCCACATACCACTTTGTTATAAATGTCACAGTCTAGTTTAGGGACAACTTCACCTTCACAGCATTCATTTGAGTATCCAATTTGAGCCAATTTGATGTATTGTAAATGTTTCATGTGTTTTGTTTATTATTTTGATTTTAGTCATAATAAATCATGTTGTTATTTCGGACAGAACTTTCATTCTGTTAATCGGTAGAGCAACCCTTTCATTTCTCACTACGTTAATGAAACTTTCCTTTATTTAGCTTATTTATCAAATTAAATTATTGCAGGTGCTAAACTGTTTTCTACTCCACTTGCAGGGTCGATTACAGTTAGTTCGCGTTTCTTTTTAATCTATGTGCAACAGCAAAAGTCGGAGTTAGAACATGGGGGGCTTAGAGCATCGTTTATGTATGAAGATTCTAGAAGAATTTAGTGTTAAATACACTGCTAGCCCCGGCACCTCGCACCCTTTAAGACTGCGCGACAACCAAAATTCTTTTCCAGTCTCTAAATAATTTTTCGTGACGCAATAACAAATATCATAATGATTGTTCTGTGAAAACCATTTGCACAGTCACTAACCCACTGAAGTTCTTGCCAATGTGGCGAAACCTTGACGGCTTGGCTAAGAGGGACACCATCCACCAAATGGATTTTGTAATTTTTTATATTTATGGAACATGAAATTCGGAACTCAAATGTCAATCAGCTTAAGCAGTTCGATGAAATTCTCAAAAATTCTAGAGAAAATCGACTTTGAAGTTTTCCGAGAAACTTTAATGCACAAAAATGAAGAAGACAATCATCAGGCGTCGTGTGTCTCATCGATAGCGTCAGAGAATGGTAATCGGGTAATCGATGGTTCGGATCTCAGTATGGTCTTTCATTTTCCCTTTCATTTTTTATCGTTCAGTTCGAGTACCTACATCATTTAAATATAAAATTCATCAAGTATATGCTAGTGAAAACATGTGTAATGGTAATTTTTTATGAAAAATGCACGTCTTGTTTCTAATTACATATCGCACACATAGTTACAGATTTCATTGCAAATATAAGTTCGTAATTATAGCTAATATATAAAATATTGTTAATAATGAGAGTTTAAATAAAAGAAATACAAATTTATTAACAATCTTTTGTGCAATATCTACAATTAAGAATTTACATTTTCAATGGAAACTAGAATTTTGTGCGTGGTATGTAATTAGAAACAAGATGACGTGAATTTTTAATAAAAATAATGATTAGATATGTATTAATCGGCATATATTTGATGAATTTTATCTTTAAATCATGTAGGTATTCGTCCTGAACGAGAAGATAAAACAAACAAAAAAAAATACCATAGCAAAAACGGAACCACACTTCCATCTATTACGCAATTACCAATCGCCAACGCCACCGAGTGTACCACGATACCCATAGCATAATTTGCATTATCTTTAGTGAATTAAAATTCCTCTGAAAACTTCAAAATCGATTTCCTCGAGAATTTTTGAGAGCTGCATCGAGCAGCTTTGGGTAATTGATTATCAAGTTCTGAACCTCACGTACCAAAAATATAAAACAAAAAATTACAAAAACTCGAATGCCGGGTTTTCCCCAGGCAAGACCCAAGCTGTGAGGGGAAAGAAGAGCAGCCTGCTAGCAATGTTGCCTACTCGACTTGTAACTGGTAGTTCGACTGTTTTGTGAACATGCCATGACCGCTTAAATGACATTGCACCTCAGGTAAGTAATGGGAAAATCTTCCATTAGCCGGCCACAGCCTCGTCATTGGCTTGAAGCGTTGATGGATCAGCAGATAGTGTCAGAGTGGTTGAACAGAAGTCAGTCCTTTACCACCAACGTATTTCCGCGGTGAATAAAATCTCAATTTCGGTGTACCGTGTTTAGAATCTTGATCCATCGAAACTCATCAAATTCGCGCGGTGAAGAGTGAATTTTAAGGGATTCTAGCACTCCTTCATGTTCCCTTGGGCTATTGATTCTTCTCTAATGTCTCCATTGTCGAAGTTCACACGAAATAAAAAGCTTACACCACACAGTCACAAACATGAAGCTTTCTTACGTCTAGAAAACATGAGTCAAAACTATCAGAACTTATCGAACAGGAGAAAAAAGAGTCACGGGCTTCCTTGAAACGTGCTCTTCAAAAATCAATACGGATACGATATTGCCAGCATTCAGTTCGAAGTACATAGAAATGTCTTGAATAATCAGCGTGTTTGTCTTAAGATAAAAATGTCTTTTCTCTCAGCGTCAGGAAATGTAATCAAATCACTTGATGGAGGGAAGCTTTGTGTTTAATATCCCGTCGACGACGAGTTCATTAGAAACGGATTACAAACTCATACAGAGCAAGGATGGAAAAGAAACAACCCCTGGCCTTTTCAAGGGAACGATCCCGGCATTTGTATTAACTGATCCAGGGAAAACATGGAAAATCTAAGTCAAACTGTCCTGTCGAGGATTTAAACCACAGTCGTCCTGAATATGGTCCAGTGTGTTAACCACTGCACCATCTCTCTTGGTACAGTAGTTTCAAAGTGTTTTGATGCTTTAAAGAGAGCTGCAGAGCCTAGGTACAGGAGTGTTTTCGAAAAAAAAAGTAATGCGTGTTCATTAGATGTAGATGAAAATGTACAGTTAGTGCTTTTTAATAACGCGTATATCAAGCTGTTTGGAATTCAAGAGTATCGTTGCTTTGGCTGTTTAAGTTTCGCAACTAGTATCAACAGCACATTGTCTTAACCTAAAATAGCCACATCCACTTTTTATACGGGTTGTTATAGGTCTACTGTGCATGTTATTTATCTCGGAAAGGTCGCTTTCGTCGTCTGTTTTGCTAAAATGACTTTTAGATAAGCCTCCTAGGACTAATTTAATTGTGAATCTCGTATTGGCTGGAACTCGATGAAAGCTGAAGTTAATTTCAGATTAAAAAATAAGAGGATGTTACAAAAATCATACCGCTGAGCAAATTTCTCAAAACTGAACATTTTTTATTGTGAAAATTGCTCCGTAAGATTTTTCGATTCGATGAGACCGACAAAAGATTTTCTACATACTGAGAAACAGAATGTTCATTAATGGAAACAATATAAATTTTGTAGGGTTATGAATATGCTTAAAAACACATTTTAGAAGTTTAAGTGAACACTTTCCCCCTTTTTGAATTTTAAATAATCTCATATTGTTATTTTTTCAGTTACAACAAAATTCATGACCTTCGAATCACAAACAAATTTTTTGTTTGAAAACTGTCACCAAATAACACCTTAGCTCGTTTTCAGTAGGTTTTCAAAATACTTTCCGCCCTGTAGTAGCAACAGCCCTGCTCCATATTCGTGCACGTTGAGTACCCTAAGCTATTTCCACTGCTGGCAGCGACCAGTATGCTTCCTTAATTCGGTGTTTCGTTTTATCTCTCGTTATCGGTCACTGTTCTATAACTGTCTCTCGTAACTGGGAACTGTCGACTCATTAACTGTTTGAAGTGTTGTATACCATGGCAAACACAAGTGAACGCATTGTTTCAATGTTATTACCAACACAAATTACTATTTTTAATTTCAAGAATTACTGTTTTACTGTCGCAATGGCAAATAAAAGGTGTAAGGCTATAAGTTTAAAATGTATTTCAAGCATACCCATAACCATATTATATTTCTCTTTCTTCCCTTGTGCAACTCACCAGCACCAGCAAAATGTTTTGAAGTAATGATAGAACTGGTGTAACATACAAAAAAGCTTCCTGGAAAAAAATACACTTTTGAGGGCTATATTCAACTATCCCAAATCTGTAGCACCTTCCAGATGGAAATTGTGAAGTTGACCTGCTTTCCTTCAGGTTCCAGCAAGTTATAGACGATGTGAGTTTCACCACTGAATTCATCCTGGAAGGTACATGTTTTTCTTTTCTTTTTTTTTTTTTTTTTTGTCTTATGGGACCAAACTGCTTAGGTCATCGGTCCCTAAGCTTACACACTACTTAATCTAACTTAAACTAACTTACGCTAAGTACAACACACACACCCATGCCCGAGGGAGGACTTGAACCTCCGACGGGGTTAGCCGCGCGGACCGTGACAAGGCGCCCTGACCGCGCGGCTAACCCGCGCTGAGAAGGCGTATATTTGAGGAGTATTTTACCCGGAAAGGTTCTGATGCGATCTAAAAGTCACTGGTATGGTATGGTGTTGCTGGAATACTAGACATATCTGTACCCTATAATTGCTCGCCCGGTTAGCCGTGCGGTCTAACGCACTGCTTTCCGGGCGGGAAGGCGTGCCGATCCCCAGCACGAACCCGCCCGGCGGATTAGTGTCGAGATCCGGAGTGCCGGCTAGTCTGTGGATGGTTCTTAAGGCGGTTTCCCATCTAGCTCGGCGAGTGCGGGCTGCTTCCCTTATTCCGCCTCAGTTACACTGTGTCGGCGATTGCTGCACGAACACTTTCTCCACGTACGCGTACACTATAATTACTCTAGCACGCGAATATTGGGGTTACACTCGTCTGGTGAGAGACGTTCCCGGGTGGGTCCACTGGGGGCCAAATTCGCACATTAACCCTGGGTTCGGTGTGGGGCGGCGGTGGGGTGAGTGGACTGCTGTAGCCTGTTGTGTGGTTGTGAGCCACTGAGGTCTACGGCGTGGACGAAGCCACTCTGTCTTTTCTAGGTCCCCAGTTCCATACAATTCAATGGAATACAATACATAAAATATGCATTGCCTGACAAAAAAAGTGAAGCACCTACAAGACGTGGTCAGAAGTCAGTGAGACACCGTACGAGTGTAACCCCAAATGTTTGCGTGGTAGAGTAATTATGGTGTATGCGTACGTGGAAACAGTGTTCACGCAGCTATCGCCGACATAGTGTCACAGAGGCGGAATAAGGGAAACCAGCCCGCATTCGCCGAGGCAGATGGAAAACTGCCTTAAAAACCATCCACAGACTTGTCGGCACACAAACCTCGACACTAATCCGCCGGGTGGATTCGTGTCGGGGAACGGCACACATTCCCGCCCGGGAAGCAGTGCGTTAGACCGCACGGCTAATCAGGCGGGCTTGTGCTTTATGTAACTGCAAGTTTCGATTCAAAAACTCATCGTCAGACTTCAGATATTCGTAAAATAAAACCTAGGTTTTGGACTAAAAACGTATAGCAATACAGAATTTAACAGCAGAGTGCAGTGATACAACATCTAGAAGGGTTATTTTCATGAAGCACAATAAGTTGGCATTTGGGCTACAGCAACACTAGAATATATCGCACACCGGTTTGTAAGCGTCACATGACAATGGATATTTTCCACTTGATTTCGTACAACTGTTTGTCGTTATCATAATGTCAGAGATTGAGACCATTTTTCAATTTTAGACAGTGGATATGCGATTGGAAGCAAAACAATGTTTTCATGGATGAAAGAAACCTACAATTTAAATAAAATTGTTACACAGAGTGGCACTTGAATGGCTAAATTTTGCTGACGCACATGTTGTTTGCTATATTTCATTGACACACAGCGTCGAATATCTTATCTGAAGACACGAGATACCGTTACTTCACCTGTAAACTGAAAAGCTGACAGCAGATTATGCACTGACGCAATACGTCGCGAGAATTTCACATTAAATATGTATCTGAACGATTCCGATGACACTCGGTTATTGGACATGTCTCCGGTTTCGTGTAAGAGCGCGACTGATAACAAATAATTACTTCGGACCCAACAAGGAGTAAGTGACAGACAACACAACTTCTTCTACGGAAAAATGCCATATGTTTAAATATAATTTAATCACATGAGCAGTTCTTCGGATCGATTAAATATGTGGTAAGTCCAAAAATAATTCACGTCATACAAAACTACTGAAGGAGCTGAATGATGAAACAAAGGGCAGCGGAAATGTAGCTGACAAGTATTAACAGTAACTCAAGTGACACTAAACAAAGACACCAAATGAGGAAATGAGGACAAACCAGGAAGCAAATCTAACGGCAGAAGGCAATAGTGAGTGATTTAAAAGTAACAATAAAGGTTAACCTGAATCATTGTAAAGGCATTACAAGAAGCGCGACGCTGCGTTTTTTTCACGGAAGTTGGCAGAAAGGTATGGGACTTTTTTAACGAGATAATATTTCAACTAGAGTTGTCTCATTTCCAACAGAAATGGTGCTTTAACTTAGTCAATATTACGTATGCCTGCATAGTATTATATTTAATGGCAAATCTGCATAATTTTCCATGGGCCTATTTATCAGATAGAAAAATCTGTTTAAATAGCTGTCGACAACAGCGGCGGGACACCTACTACGAAGTAAGTTACTAGAAAATATAAACAACCTCGCAAGATATTCATAATTCCACACATTTCTATTAAATTTTCATTGGCAATGCTTTCAAAATTGGTTTTTCATTTTTTTTATTACTTCCGATGTACTACATAGTCCTTAAGAAAAATTATGAAAAGTCTGTATATATGGAAAGAAAGTTAGAAAGTCAATCTACAGATAAATATGTACTGAATGTTCCTCTAGAAATGAGACAAAGGGTGACTTTACACATTAAGAGGAAATCGATACACTCAAAAGAAGTCATACACAGAATATCAAGTCAGGATTACACGGCTTACAGCTGCAAATAATCAAAGGAACGTTGCAATAGCGGCGCCAGAACCTGGGGTGCAAAGCACCCAAAGTTTTAACTTAAACACCCATTCATGTACAAACTGAGCTACCAAGCTATTTCGTCATACGACTTGCGAAAAGCCGTCCAGTGACTGGATCGACCGCTAACAAGAAAACAGTTGAGGTCGTACGCAGCCCGAGGATGGGGAGAGCGGGGCAGGTGGAGGTGTCAGGAGAAGGAAAGGTGGGCGCTAGCCTCTCTTAGAAAGATATGTCACAGCCTGCCGCACCACACAGACAGGCGTACCCATTCAGTATCAGATTGAAGAACGGCAAAACATTTAATGTTAAGAGTAACCAGAACTATTCGTTATAAAATCTGAAAAATATTTCTCTTTACCACGAAACTAATATCAATTGCAACCCCCCCCCCCCCTTACAACTATGAATCTGGGTACGCCCTTGGAATCAGATGTCCATGACGTAACTGTTTTAAATTGGTGAGAAGTTCGGCGATATCATAGGACACAGAATGATTTCCATAGTTTGTACAATTTCCTATGGGCAACAAGCTATACGTTTTCCTATTCCATAGACATATCGTATGCTGTCTTTACACTAATCCGCCAGAATATTATGACCACCGACCTACTATCGATATAAACCCGTCGAGGCGATAGCAGCGTCAACTGGCGAGGAATGACAGCTAGTCAGACCCACTCACGGTGCATGAAGTACAGTGAGTGCACTGTCCGTGTGTAGAATGCGGAAGGCGTGCGATCTATCTGAGTCTGTCCGAGAGCAGAGTGTGGTGGCCCGGACGCTCGGCACGAGCTTTTCTGAAATTGCACAGCTCATCGGGCGTTCTGTGAGTGTCTTCAACACGTGGCGAAATCAAGGTGAAACCAAATCCAGACGTCATGGAGTTGGGCGGCCACTCCTCAGTATACGAGGGTTGGAACTTAAATAGTGGCAACTACTTATTCACAACCGATACAAAAGAGTTACATGTTTGCACCTGTTACTGTCCTTCAAAGTAGTCACCAGCGTTGTCTAGAACCCGTTGCCAGCGATGTGGAAAGCGTAGTATACCGTTAGCAGAGCCTGTTCTGTTTATGGTGCGAACGGAGCTGTCTACTGCCTGTCGAATCTCTGGAACAGTTCTGAAGCGAATGCCACGAAGTGGTTCCTTCACCTTCGGAATCAAATCAAAGTCACAAGGACTTATGTACGGGGAGTATGATGGATGGGACAGTACTTCCCAGTCCCATCGACCGAACAGAGCAACCGCAGCTTGTGCTGTATGCGACCGCGCAATGTCGTGCAAAATGATGAGTGGGTTGCGCAGAAAGTGTCGCCGCTTCTTTCGCAAAGCTGGTTGCAGGCGATGCTCCAAAAACGAACAGTAATACTGTGCATTGGCGGTCTGCCGTAGAGGAACGTAATGCGTTAGGATAACACCGGCCGGCCGAAGTGGCCGAGCGGTTAAAGGCGCTACAGTCTGGAACCGCACGACCACTACGGTCGCAGGTTCAAATCCTGCCTCGGGCATGGATGTGTGTGATGTCCTTAGGTTAGTTAGGTTTAAGTAGTTCTAAGTTCTGGGGGACTTATGACCACAGCAGTTGAGTCCCATAGTGCTCAGAGCCATTTAAACCATTAGGGCTAACACCACCACAATCGTACACGAGAATGACCATAACTTCAGACCGCTCCATTCGCACCGTCAACAGAACAGGCTCTGCTAACTGTATACTACGCCTTCCACATCGCTGGCAACGCGTTCTACACAACGCTGGTGACTACTTTGAAGGGCAGTAACAGGTGCAAACATGTAACTCTGTTGTATCGGTTGTGAATAAATAGTTGCTACTATTTCAGTTCCAACCCTCGTAGATGTCGGACGTCGTAGGTTGGACAGACTCGTGAAACAGGACAGGCTGCGAACTGTAGCAGAACTAACATCAGACTTTAATGCTGGGCAGAGTACAAGTGTGTCTGAATATACAGTGTAGGGAACACTACTAATGATGGGCCTCCACAGCCGACGACCCAGGTATGTGCCAGTATTAACACCATGACATCGGCAACTACAGCTGAAATAGGCACGTGACCATCGGCACTGGACGTTGTCGCAGTGGCAAAGCGTTGCATGGTCTGATGAACCCCGATACCTTCTTCATCATGCCGATGAGAGGGCGCGAATCCGCCGTCTTTCAGGAGAACAGCTCTTTGGCACCAGCACTGTGAGATGGGGACTGTTCTGGGGTCCAGTGGAACTCATGCAAGGCATCGTGACGGCCAAAGGGTATCGTGCACTGGTTCCAGACCACGTATACCCCTTCATGACGATCATGTTTTCCAACGGCAGTGGAATTATTCAGCGAGACAGTGCGCCATGTCGGAGTGTGATGGAGTGGTTAGAGGGAACCAGCGGCGAGTTCCAATTGATGTGCTGCCGCCCCCCCCCCCCCTCCTCTCCCCCCAATGCTCCAGATCTGAACCCGATCGAACACATCTAGGATGTGATTCAACGTGGCGTCAGAGCTCATCACCCCACTGCCCGGAATTTACGGGAATGAGGTGACCTGTCTGTGCAGATGTAATGCCAACTCCCTCCAGCGACTTACCAAGGCCTGACTGCGTCCATGCCACGACGCGTCGCCGCTGTTATCCGTGGCAAAGGTGGACGTACCGGCTATTAGGTAGGTGCTCGTAATGTTCTGGATGATCAGTGTGTGCTCGCAAACAACACGAGACATGATCAGCAGTGGCAACGAATGGCCATAGTCACAGACATGATAACGCCTGCCGACGTATGACAGACGTACATCAATGCTCGCTAGCTGTAGAAGCCACGGCCACTTACTCGCGTGGCTTATTCTACGCTGATTACGACGCCGATGGTGCAAGTAACGTTGCAGCTTGACACAGAAAGGCACCGTATGGTGCTCCCGGATGAATCTAACCATCATACAAATAGTTTCATGGGTCTTGTAATCAATACACACAAACATCTGAACATTATTACGAGAATTCGTTATTGTAATATTTCGTACATAATCTTCCCTTTGCGAATACTAAAGAACGTCCACTGCCCTTCGTTTGTGTGGCTTTTCTGGACACGATGGAGCAGTGGGCAGGGTTCTGGAGGCATACTGTTGAAATCCATGTCCAGCCGTTCAGATTTACGTTCTCCGTGGTTTCCCTAAATCGTTTAATGTGAATGGCGGGATGGTTCTTATGAGCGGGACATGTCCAATTTTCTCCCACATCCTTGTCCAAACCACACATACGCTACGTCTCTAACGACCTTGTTGCCGACAGAACGTAAAAATCTAATCTTCGACCCAGCGAAAGATTTCATAGCAGTTTCCGGTAGTGAGAGAGACCTTCTAACTAACTGCACACACACACACACACACACACACACACACACACACACACACACGCAGACACACACACACACACACACACACACAGACATACATACACACAATGTACTTGCAACTGGAAATCAGAACTGCCCACTTAATTGCAATATTTCAAGATCGACTCCCCAAATTTCGGAGTTCATAACAAATTTAGCCAGTCAGCATGGTTTCATATTGTTTAGTTTTTTTTTCCTTGAGAGTCATTTCCGCTGCTGCCATCCCTTGTTCCATTCGGCAGTAAGTCGGAGAATCTTGAGTATGATCATTTATCTTATATCTTTTCTGACTGGAGACAATTCAGTTCAAATACTATATTCTACAGTGCACTTATATTACTAGCTATGTCTCTAGTTTTATCGAACTTGAAACTAAAAAATTCTTAGAGCAACTGTTGAGTTCTTTGAGATGCGTCACTTTTGTAAATTGCTTAAGTTTAACATATTAGGTTGGTGCATAAGTTCATAGTTTTCTTCCATAAATTTAATAAACACAACAGATATACATAACGGAAATTTTAGTTATAACTAATATATCCTCCTTCACTATTCACAGCCATCTACCAACGCTAGTGTAGCTTTTTGATACCGCGACTGTAGAAATAACGTGGTTTTGAGGCGAAGAACTCATCGTGCCATATTTGGGAAGGAAGTTCCCTGAAGGCTGTTCGATAGAGAGTGGAAAGGTGAAAATCTGAGGGCGCAGGATCAGATGAATAAAGTGGGTGCGGAATGACTTCCCAACGCAGCTCCTGTATAATGTTTTTTTATCAGTGTAGCAGAATGCGGGCGGCCGTTGTCAGGGAGTAGCACCATTTCATGCAGTCTTTGTGGTCACTGTTCCTGGATTCCGTCTGCAAGACGTCTCAGTCGTTGACAATAAATGTCAGCAGTGGCGGTTACACCTCGAGGAAGCAGTTCGTCGTACACCAGACCGCCGCTATTCCCCCAGAGGCATAACATTATGACTTGTGCATGCGCGCAGGCCTTTTTACGGGGAGTTGCTGCTTTGTTTGGGCTCAACAATTCCTTTCTTTAACCTGTGTTTGCATGACACCACCATTTCTCGTCATGTGTAACGATACAGCATAAGAACGGTCGGTGTTGTTCACTAGCCAATTGATGATGGGCAAGCAGAGATGCCCATATGGCCTCCAGCTGATTTTTGTGATTTTCGCTTAGAGCAAGCGATATCCATATACTCGATTTTTGAACCTTCCCCACTGCATACAAACGACGCACGAATGATGAGAGCTCACAACATTTGCCAGTTCTCGAGTACAGTGACGTGGATCATCGTGGATTAATGTGTGTAAACGATCTTCATCAAACCCCGAAGATCTTCCTGAACGTAGAGAGTCACTAATGTCAAAACTATCCTCCTTAAAACGAGAAAACCACTTTCTTGCCGTGCTCTGTCCAATGGTATTATCCCCATACACGGCGCAAATGTTTCTGGCTGCCTCTCTTTGTCACCCCTCTGCTGAACACAAGCAGAGGAACATGTCGTAAATATTTCGATTTCTCCACTTGACACTCCATTTTCTAGCGTCTACAGCTCCACTCATTGCTTCCAAATGACAAAAGTCAATATCTAAACTCAAATAGCAACAGTGAACTGTCCGCAGATCTTGGTCGTGCGGTAGCGTTCTCGCTTCCCGCGCCCATGTTCCAGGGTTCGATTCCCGGCGGGGTCAGGGATTTTCGCTGTCTCGTGATGATTGGGTGTTGTGTGGTGTCCTTAGGTTAGTTAGGTTTAAGTAGTTCTAAGTACTAGGGGACTGATGACCATAGATGTTAAGTTCCATAGTGCTCAGAGCCATTTGAACCATATTTTTTACACAGTGAACTACCAAAAAAAAAATGACAATCGATAAATAAGCCCAACATTCAAAACAAAAACGCTATGAGCTTGAGCACCAACCAAATACATAGCTCTGGAAGTTTCAAAACACAGTACATGTGGGTTTACCTTTTTATCAATTGTTCTCATTATACAATGGTTCACCTTGCTGTCCCGTTGCCGGCTCTGAGCACTATGGGACTTAACATCTGAGGTCATCAGTCCCCTAGAACTTAGAACTACTTAAACCTAACTAATCTAAGGACATCACACACACCCATGCCCGAGGCAGGATTCGAACCTGCGACCGTTGCAGTCGGGCGGTTCCGGACTGAAGCGCCTAGAACCGCTCGGCCACCGCGGCCGGCTGTCCCGTAGCTGGCATTTCTTCTTTTTCTTCCTATGTTTCACAGTTTTCTAGTATTTCAATTCTATCCACAATATCACACAGATCTTGCGTATTAGATAATATTCGAATTTCAACAACCCACATGCTAAATACAGTGCTGTCTTGAAGCACTTGTATGTCACGAAGTTCTTCGTTTTCTTGAAACTCTTTTAAGAGCTCTGGGCCCATAAACCTGCTGTGTTTTATTATTATTATTATTATTATTATTATTATTATTATTATTATTAGGAACTACATAAATAGCTACTTTGCTATAATCACCGACCAACCACACTTTTTTTGTTGTGTAAACTGTTAGATTACTCATATTATTTTTTTATGGTTTCCAGCCCTTCAAAACATACGCACAGTACACATTTTTTTTTTTTACCTGTTCTTCAACGCTTTCAAAAGTCTATGCGGTAGTGAAGAAGCAGTCTAGACACTATTGCCCTTGGAAACCCGAATTCTTGTGTAATCTCCAGTATGCTATCACTCATCGACTATCATACAATGTCCAAAGACGGTCAACTCACGGTAAATGGTTAAACAGTTTGAAAGCTAATGCAAAGACGTTCTATCGACGATTCAAGATAGAGTAAAGGTGAAACGAAATCATACAAACGTAGTAGTGTCCTCTAGGAACATCTATCGAGAAAGCTTAGCGTACTGCGCACGCCACCAGCTTTCAACTAGGTTAACTAGTTGACTGGGTATAGATGGTGATGAAAACTTGAACTGGAAGGAGCATATTGCTGAGTTTCGCAAGCAGTTAAGTTCAGCTACTTTTACTCTTCGTATAATTGCTAATCTTCGAAATATATATATTCGCTATGAAGTTCGTCATAAAGAATCCATCAGAATTTGAGAGGAACAGTTATTTCCATAACTACAAGACTAGAAGAAAAAATGATCTTTATTACCCACTGTTAAAGCTGTCAGTGACTCAGAAAGGAGTTCAATATGCAGCAACAAAAATTTTGATCACTTGTCCAATAACATAAAATGTCTGATAGTTAACGAAGAAAGTGTTAAATCTAATTTAATATCATTTCTCCTGAACAACTCCTTCTATGCCATGCACAAATTTTTTGCGAGAGTGAGGCTAAAAAAAAACAATTTATTAATTAATGTTAACACTAATCATGTATAAACATCCTGTAAACTGACTCTTTTCACATACTTTCGATGAAAGAATCGTTCAAATGAGCTATGGATCACGTAACTAACCAACTAACTAGGATTTTTAGGTTACATTTGAGTAACGTTATTTATTGTGGTATGCGCTAAACTGTAAGAATAATGTATTTACTCGTATTTGTTGATAACAGAAATGATGAAAACTGAAATACAGCAAAGGAGAAAAAAAGTTACTTTCCATACATAATTATCACGGAGATCTAATTATTGATCGATATAAAGCGTGAGAATTAAATGTAAAATCACATACTCAGAAGCCGCACGAAACTACGCTATAAATCTACTTTAATGGATTTTGAAGTAGCGAAGACATTTTGTGAAACTCTACAGCTGCGTGGAACTTACAACGACAAATACCAAGCAAATGGATCGAGAAATATGTAACTAGTAAGGACTTAGGTAAACACATTCATGAGTTGGAGTCAAGGACCTTTTACCTTGGCATCATGATATTCATGATACAATCATGCCCCTCCAATTACACTCTCCCATCTTCCCTCTACCCCTCGCTCTCCCTTCTCTTTCTCTATCTCCAACCAATCATGGCGAAGTATTAAAAATGAAAGAGCCTATGAAAAAACCCAAGATGGTGCAAACAGCCCAGTTGTGTCAGAGGGAAATTTAAAGCCCTTCAGTTTTATAGCCAGTCACAGCTAAATATTAAAAGGAGGCAGTTAAGTCACAGTGCAGTTTCTAAATAAATAAATTTCTTATTTAGATTTTAAAAAATATAACTAGCCCGGTTGTACTTTGTACCCTCACAGACAGAGTCCCATTGAGTGTTCAGAGATGTCACTAAACCCGCCAAAAGATGTAAACAACCATGCATGAGCAGCGCCTATTAGACGTAGGGGGTCCGACAGTTGATCAGTTCCAGTCATTCCACCAGAAAGGAGGTAAATGGCTCGTGTAGTCTGTAGTTCAACCACGCCTAAACGGTCAATATTGCGGTTCGATTGCATCCTCATTGTAACTTTGTGCAAGGAAGGGCTCTCAACAAGGGAAGTGTCCAGGCGTCTCGGAGTGAACCAAAGAGATGTTGTTCGGACATGAAGGAAATACAGAGAGACCGGAACTCTCGCTGACATGCCTCGCTCAGGCAGCCCAAGGACTACTACTGCAATGGATGACCGCTACCCATGGATTATGGCTCAGAGGAACACTGATAGCAACGCCACCATGTTGAATAACGCTTCTCGTGCCGCCCCAGGACGTCGTGTTACGACTTAAACTGTGCGCAATAAGCTGCGTGATGCGCAACTTCGCTTCCGCCGTCCATGGAGATGTCCATCTTTGCAACCACGACACCATGCAGCGCAGTACACATGGGCCCAACAACATGCCGAATGGACCGCTCAGGACTGGCATCACGTTGTCTTCACCGACGAGTGGCACATATGCCTTGAACCAGACAATCGTCGGAGACGTGTTTGGAGGCAACCCAGTCAGGCTGAACGTCTTACACAGACTGTCCAGGGAGTGCAGCAAGGTGGAGGTCCCCTGCTGTTTTGGGGTGGCATTATGTGGGGTCGACGTACGCTGCTGGTGGTCATGGAAGGCACCGTAACGGCTGTAAGATACATGAATGCCATTCTCCGAGCGATAGTGCAACCATATAGGCAGCATATTGCCTGGGATAGATTGAAAAGGGCTGTTTATGGATGACGTGACCCACCAACCACTCTGAGGGATCTATGCCGAATCGCCGTTGAGGAGTGGGACAATCTGGACCAACTGTGCCTTGATAACTTGTAGATAGTATGCCACGACGAATACAGGCATGCATCAATGCAAGAGGACGTGCTACTGGGTATTAGAGGTACCGGTGTGTACAGCAATCTGGACCACTTCCTCTGAAGGTCTTGTGGTACAACATGCAATGTGTGGTTTTCATGAGCAATAAAAAGGGCGGAAACGATGTTTATGTTAATCTCCATTCCAATTTTCTATAAAGGTTCCGGAACTCTCGGAATCGAGGTGATGCAAAACTTTTTGATGTGTGTATAGTGTGCTGCCGCAAGCACGTCTCAGATCCATCACCAGCAATGGAGGGTGAAGCTTTGACAATTCCAATCAATCGTGCTGGCCAAACTATTGAAAAATCGTCAAACTAACGTCAACGATGGCCAGGGAAGCGTCAATCATTTTGTAGAAGCCAGTGTTTGAATTTCAGATCGGTACGACATGGATTTGCAGACACAATAAGGTGCTTTCGAGAAAAGAATTGTTGCATTCGCATTGTACTCGGAATACTGCACAAGACGAGCGAGCAGCGTCTTCCGAACGAGAGGGCTAAGAGGTGCATTAGCTCAGGCTGTGTGTGATGGTACAGTGTGAGATATATTCACTGCCACTGTCGTGCCATTACACACGAGCTGTCATGTTCAAAAGCACCTGAATTTTGTGGCATATTCAAAAGTATCCAAACGAACTGAATTTGACGTGTATTGGAGAAATGTTTAGAAGTTGTGGAACAATTTGTTGGATGTTTTAATAATACTCCCATATTTATCACAATCAAAATTCATGCTATGGGTGTATGTTAATGATGTTGTGCTTGACGAAATATTGCTTGATGTTTCTACAAATCTTTTCATTTCTGTACATGCCTCTCAGTTCCGCCAATGCATTTGACTCGCCTTGGAGTAATATGGCAGCTAATGTATTTGACTCGCCTTGGCGTAATATGACACACACGCCAATTTCTTGGGGTGGCAGCGCCAAGACTGAACTCGTTGACTTGGTGTTTTGTTTATTCAGGAAAGTCTTCTTTTCCTGTGGTATCATATCAGCGTAATATGACATGTATGCCGATTAGCCATTGGAAAGCCTGAACTCCCTGCAGGTCTCATCTTGTCTTGACTTAACGAGTTGATGAAATACGAAATTGCATTAATGCACATGTGCATGCATCAGCAATATTGCTGACTCAGTTGGAAGGGGGTTATAAATTCTGGAGCGGCTCTTGTGGCGAATTATTGATGGTGAACCTTCAGTTCAGCGCTTTCTTCTTCTAGGAACACACAAGCAACTCTCCAAAAATGTAAGTCATACACATTCCACCTGTTGATTCTCCTTGAAACGTTTCTGCTTATGCAGATCGTTCACAAAGATTCTTTCAAGCTTCTCTTTTCTCCTGTTTCTGTCTATTCAGACCTTGCCTATCTATGATTGCCACTACATTGCCTTTCCTAATGCATGTTTTTTCTCATTCAGCGTCGCAGAATTTGCAAGCAGTGGGAAATTGTTCAGGAATTTTAGTTTTCCCTTCTATTTCCCGCATTATAAATACAATCGATCAATTATCGAGCAGCGGAGATCTGCAGCGATCGAAGATCTGCGGTGGCTAGGACCTGATCAATGAAGAAGAAGAACGCTGGCAGAGAAATCTCTCGGTAGGCTGAACATCGTGAACATCGTCGTTGCCAACGTTCGGACTAAACAAGAAATATTAATATATCAGCAATAATGGGTGAACCAATATCAAAATTCATTAATTTAGATGATCTTGACTGGGCTGCTGTTGAATCTGCATTTAGAAGTCGAATGTACATGTGTGACAGTTAGAAGTCTTGGATGCAAGGAGTCTAAACATTCCTTGGATGCATGTTCTTATGTTTTTGAGAACATAATTCGTCTAATTAACCAACCTCTTAAAATCAGTTTTTCGTTAGTTTGCAAGTTTCTCTTACGCATGTCATGCAAAGAAAAACAAATGTATCAAACACATAAGAATGAAACGAGGGTTACTATACTTTTGGCTACCTAGTTCTGGTTACTTTTCAAAGCTACTGTGCAAGATCAGAATCCAAGAGACACACAGAAATAAGACACTTTTACGACCTTTTGCAGGGTAATAAATTAGAAAATCGATACTCTTGTATAAAACATTTATTAATTTTTTATGTATGTTTATATATAGGAGACAACTCTTGGTTTGTGCTTGTTTCGCGTAATTCTAATAACATACGCTTAATTTTTATCTATAATTTATTTATGTAACTGAATCATCAAATTATTTTTCCAACCAGTAATTTGATAATAACAAAGAAGATGTGTTCCTGAATTCTAATACACAACTATTTCTTTTCCTGTGTGTCTTATGTTCCCTCTTAACAATAGCTCCATTCCTTCTTCCATTTCTTCTGCTCAAGAGCGTTCAGGAATTTTAGTTTTCCCTTTTGTTTCCCGCATTACACTATTGTTAAAACATTTCACATCTTGTCTGGTGTACATTGACAACTCTTCTCCTCCGCATTCTTGTGGAATTTGCACACAGAACTTCAAGTTTACATTTTTTGAAGACCAATTGGGATTAAATGCAATTATTCTGTTGGTGATAAAGTCTACAAACGACTTTTCTGTTGCTAGATGAACACTGTCCAATGTACCACGTTTAGGTACAATTTAACCATCCGTTCTGAGCAGATCCAAAAGAGAATGGGTGTTAATAAACAGTTCTTTTGTGTATCCATTTTGTAGTTAACGTCCTCCCACCGTTCTCTGCAAGCACGCCAAGATGTGGTCACTTACAATCCTGTTCACAGTAAATGCTGATATTTTGTATTACCCGGTCGTATCCAGAGTTTTCCACATACTGTACTTAAAGTAATTTGTAGGTTTGCTTGAACATCTGCCTTTGTGGTAACTGTTTACGTCAAATACTCTGTATTTCTCCCGTTTAGACTTAAAGCTCTTCTATTTCCAATTTCGTTTTTGCACTCACAAAACACATTAACTGCATTTAATGGAGTAATTTTTTTTCGTAAGATCCATGGAATAGTATCATGCATGAGAATCCACCGTAATTCGCTAATACCTATGTTTGACGGCATTGTGGAGAACAACAACAATTTTCCTGAGAAAAATATGTTTTTGAAGATTTAGTATAATACTTCTACATAACACTGATGTTGCCTTTGTTGAGGTGTTTCCTAACAATTTCCACATAGCTTACAGGAAAAAAATTAGAATTGTGGGCAGACAGAACATAGTTTACAATATATTCTCAGTTTTGCTGTCTGGGGTTTACTTGTACACCAGTTAACTTCTGGTGTACTCTTACTGCCCCAATAGACAAATCGCAGAACACTATTAAACACAAGACAGCAAATGTTCTAAGCACTATCTAATAAATCCCCCTATTCAGAAGCGATTGACACAGAATACAACGAAGAGCATTGTAAATATTGTTTGTTGGCGTGTAATACACTTAGACGGTCTTTCAAAGTGTTAGACATGCCATTAATTTTGTAACTATAAATTGTAGCTTCCAGTCTGATAATACAACTTTCTTGCGGATAGTTCTCAACACGTGGTTCTTAATGAAACAAAATCGACAGACGTAAAGGTATTTTCCGGAACACCCCAAGAGAGTGTGATAAGACTACCACTTTCTACAGCGTATGTAAATGATCTAGCAGAAAGCGTCGGAAGCTCTTTAAGACTGTTCGTAGATAATGTGGCTGTCTATAATAAAGTAACAATGCCAGAAGACGGTACTTGTAGAATGACCGGCAGAGGACTGATGAATGGTGCGGGCTCCGGCAGTTGACACTGAACATAAATAAATCTAACATGTTGCGAATACATAGGAAAAGCCACTATTGTACAAGTACAATATTTATGATAAACTGCAGGAAACAATATCTACCGTAAAATATCCAGGAGTAACTATCCAGAGCGATCTTAAATGGAATGACCACATGAAACAAATAGTAGGAAAAGCAGATGAGATACTGAGATTCATAGGAAGAATCTTAGGGTAGTGTGACTCATCCACGGAGAAAGTGACGTATAAAGCATCTGTTCAACCTATTCTTGAGTACTGTTCATCAATAAGCGATCCATACCAGGTAGAAGTGAAAGAAGAGCTGGAGAAGATCCAACGAAGAGCGACGCGTTTCGTCACGGGATCGTTTTTCGGCGCGAGAACGTTACCGAGTTGCTCAACAAACTCCACTGCCAGACGTTACAAGATAGGCGTTGTGCATCACGGAGAGGTTTACTATTGAAATTTCGAGAGAGAACTTTCCGGGAAGAGTCGGACAACATATTACTTTCTCCCACGTACATCACGTGTAATGACTACAACGAGAAAGTTCGATACATTGGAGCTAATACTGAGACTTACCGACTATCATTCTTCCCAAGCGCTATTAGCGAGTGGAACAGGGCAGGTGGGGACCAGTTAGTGTTATCAGAAGTACCCTCCAGCACACACCGTTAGTTGGCATGCGGAGTATGATTTAGATGTAGACGTTATCCAGTCAAGGAAGATGTAAACGTTTCTCATGGACACATATCAGGACACTTTACAAAATCGATAAGATGGTTACCTGTAATTTTGTTCTCTCCTGAGCTTGTGAATTGACATACAACTCTGTTACATATTTTTTACTCTACTATTGGAACTTGTCCACGTTAACTGCCTTATCGTGGTTTACAATCACATTTCTGATACTGTGGTAGTCTCCTCATGTAGAGAAGTCAGGGTTTGATGTTATTTGTTTATTTAACCTGAGCCAACCTCCTCGTCGCAGTGGTAACACCGGTTCCCGTCAGATCACCGAAGTTAAGCGCTGTCGGGCTGGGCTAGCACTTGGGTGGGTGACCATCCGGTCTGCCGAGCGGGTTGCACTCAGCCCTTGTGAGACAAACTGAGGAGCTCCGGTCTCGGAAACTGACACGCGGCCGGGAGGGCGGTGTGCTGACCATATGCCCCTCCATATCCGCATCCAGTGACGCCTGTGCGCTGAGGATGCCACGGCGGCTGGTCGGTACCGTTGGGCCTTCATGGCCTTTTCGGGAGGAGTTAAGTTTTTTATTTAATTTGATCTGATTAAGGCCATCATACCCTCTCTTACATCGGGCCAGGCTTTCACACATACAATACCTTTTTCTACGTCATAGTTACCTGAAATAACAATTTTCATATGACAAATAGTATTAAAATGATTTGAGTGCCTACAGTGACCATGTGAGTAAGTAATACTGACTATACTCTAATAATGTTAATATTGGCAATACTTGTACTACCGCTGCTGACACTAATAGTGATAATAGAAGCGATAATGACGATAGTAATAAATAATAATAATGACATTAATCACAATAATGATAGTCGCAAATATAAAAAGAATTTGTAGGTGTACAGAATAGAAGCTTTGTGATACAGAGAGTTCTGGGGAAAGGAGCTTTAAGGAGACTGCACCAGCTAAGACAACGGTGAAATCAGGAAGATCTGGTAGGAAAGAAGGATGTACAAGGATAACAAGTCCAATGGTGGCAGAACCGCACAATAACTCTGGGTTCGGTATGTGGCGGCGGTGGGGTGGGTGGACTACTATGGCCTCTTGTGGGGTTGTGAACCACTGAGGGCTACCGCGGGAAGAAGCCTCTCCGTCGTTTCTAGGTCCCTGGTTCAATACACACGCACAATACACAATACTTGTATTGAAGAGAGGTAATGCTGTCTGCAAACATTCAGATGCTGCTTCAGTACGACAGCAAACAAGAAATCAAGCGAAGGAACAAGTGATAAAAATCGTCCAGAAGTCCAACAACCTAGCGTGCTTGCGACAAGATGGAACACGAACCATATCAGGAAGACAGCGAGTCACGCCTTAGTAAACAAAAGTCAGCAACCCTTCCAAACACGGACAGGCAGTTCTCATCACACAATATTCTTGGCTACGTCGAATCAGCGTAAAAAGATACCTTAAAATGCATATTGTCCAGAGAATTGTGTTTCAGTCAACTGACGCAGTAAACTTCACACAGTAAAGAATTTTCTTCGTCAACAGAAGATGAGAAATTTGATCCCAATAAAGTGTTGTTCGTGAACAATTATATTCTCACGAAGATGCAAGATGTCGTGGCTGTGTCTCATATGACGATGGAGGCCACCCCTGGTACTCGTTGGTTCAGCACCTTACACTAATACTGTAACTCCATATAATCAAGCTGACCTAGGTCTGAGACATCCATATGTATAATGTAGGGGCGTATAAGGTTCTGACCGCTAACAATGACATAGTGACTCAACGGTTTTTCACCGTTTTCAGCCACAGGATATAGTGCCTCCGACTGATCTTAGCTCACTCCTCATTTGTGTCGGCTTATATTGCCTTGAAAGAACGATGTTGGCGAGGAAGTTCTTAAAAAAGTCGACGAATAACAATTATAGTACGTCGTTAGAACTTCCGCCACACCCACTAAACCCTACAAGCTACCATCCCAGGACTGGTAGATGACTTGAAACGATGTGTAGAAGAACATGCTTCCAACTTAATTTGTGTGTTTCGCATCACGCATGATGAAGTTAGCGAAACTGTCACCTTATCGGAGAAAAAACACAAGATCAGTATCGCTCCAAGATCAGTCAATAGCGTATAGGTTTCTGCGCAACGGGAGATCATCATATGGCACTGGAAAAGGAGGAAACTGGACATTATGGGCCACACGACGCCATATGTAATCGAAAGGAACCTCATTTTAAAGCCAAGTTGGTGACATTTCCCAAAGATCAGTCGTAACAGATATTTTTGGTTGAATGAACACTTGGTATATTTTACGCTCACCACAGACAATCCAGATACCCAAGGTTACTTGATGCATCTCTCGATACAACTTTGACATTACATGAATCGACTCCACCACAAGTACTAAGGCACCTTCCAGAACTTTGTGCAGGGTGTAAATTTTAAGTTGACAAACCAGAATAACTCGAAAAATAAGCTTAACACGAAAAAATGTGTATAATCCAAAGTTTATTATTTTCGAGGGGGACATCTGCTGGTGCTAAAATTAGTCCACCACCCCAGCCCCCTGGGGGTGGGGTGGGAGGCAACTTTAAAATTTCAAATGGGAACCCCCATTTTTTATTGCAGAATCAGATTCTACATAAAAAACTACGTACATTTTGTCTTAAACATTTGTTTTGATTCTTGGTATTTGGCGCTGTAATTCAAGAAAATCCATGTTCCCATTTTCGCGTAGAAAATGGTTACTGATAAATAAAAAATGAGTTCACTCGTTAGTAAGTAGGATGTTTGGTTCGTTAGTTAGCTAGTCAGATGATTTGTTTGAAAATTAAAAGTTTTGTGGCCTCATGACCACGGAACAAACAAAACTTATCCGAATCTTCGGCAAAAATTAATACAGTATTTGGGCCAACATATGTAAAATTCTAATTTCTCTCTATCCAACGCCACCCTATTGGGAGAAAGGGAGAGTTTTAATTTTAGCGAATCAAAATTTACCAAGTAAATAAGTATTTTTTTATTTATCGGTAACCATTTTCCACGCAAAAATGAGTCACGGATTTTTTTGAATTACAGCGACAACTACCAAGAATCAAAACAAATTTTTAAGACAAAATGTACGCAGATTTTTATGTAGAATCTGATTCTACAATAAAAAATTGGGGTTCCCATTTGAAATTTTAAAGTTGCTTCACGCCCCACTCCAGGGGGCTGGACTGGTGGGCTAATTTTAACACCAGCAGATGTCCCCCCTCGAAAATAATCAACTTTGGATTCTACACGTTTTTTCATGTGAAGCTTATTTTTCGAGTTATTCTGGTTTGTCAACATAAAATTTACACACTGTATATTATTTTATCCAGCCCACAAGCGAAAAGATTTCCAGATAACGTACTCTGTAGTTAAATGAAAAGAAAGAAGACTGGAAAAATATCACTGTTGTTTACATCAACATTTACGCTATTTCATCCTTAAGGGAGCAATAATTTTACGTTATTGTATTTTAACTTTCCTTTTTTAAATTCAAGTACAATGAAATTCACTGAGGTGACAAAAATCATAGGACTCCTCCTAATATCCTGTCAGCTCTCCTTTTGCCCATCGCAGTGCAGCAGTCGACGTGGCATGGGCGCAATAAGTCCCCTGCGAAAATATTGAGGCATGCTGCCTCTGTAGGCGTCCATAACAGTGAACGCGTTGCTGATGCAGGATTTTGTGCATGAATTGAACTATCTATTATGTCCCATAGGCGTTCGGAGGGATCCATGTCGGTCTTTCTGTGTGGCTAGATCATTCGCTCGAATTGTCCAGAATGTTCTTCAAACCAACCGCAAACAATTGTGTGCCGCTGACATGGGGCATTGTTATCCATAAAAATTCCGTCGCTGTTTGGAAACATGAAGTCCATGAATGGCTGCAAATGGTCTCCAGGTAGCCGAACATAACCATTTCCAGTCAATGATCGCCTCAGTTGGACCAGAGGACCCAGTCCAGTCCATGGGAACACAGCCCACACCTTTATGGAGCCACCAAAAGCGTGCACAGTGCCTTGTTGACAACTTGGGTCCACGGTTTGGTGGGGTCTGTGTCACTCGAACCCTACCATCATCTCTGACCAACTGAAATCGGGCCTCATCTGAACAGACCACGGTTTTCCAGTCGTCTAGGGTCCACCCGATATGATCACTAGCACAGGAGAGGCGCTGCAGACGACGTCGTGCTGCTAGCAAAGACTCTCGCGTCGGTCGTCTGTTGCCATAACCCACCAACGCCAAATTTTGCCACACTGTCCAAACGGATACGTTCGTCGTACGTTCCACATTAATTTCTGCGGTTATTTCACGCAGTGTTGCCTGTCTATTAGCACTGACAACTCTACATAAACGCCGCTGCCCTCGGTCGTTAAGTGAAAGCCGTCGGCCACTGCGTTCTCCGTGGTGAGAGGTAATACCTGAAATTTGGTATTCTCGGCACACTCTTGGCACTGTGGTTATCGGAAAATCGAATCCCCTAACGATTTCCGAAATGGAATGTCCCATACGTCAAGCTCCAACTACCTCGCCGCGGTCAAAGTCTGTTAATTCCCATCGTGCAGCCATAATCACATCGGAAACTTTTCCACATGAATCACTCGAGTGCAAATGACAGCTCTGCCAGTGCACTGCGCTTTTATATCTTATGTAAGCGACAGTACCGCCATCTACAGGGTGGTCCATTGATCGTGTCCGGGCCAAATATCTCACGAAATAAGCGTCAAACGAAAAAACTACATAGAACAAGACTTGTCTAGCTTGGAGGGGGAAACCAGATGGCGCTATGGTTGGCCCGCTAGATGGCGCTGCCATAGGTCAAACGGATATCAACTGCGTTTTTTTTTTAAATAGGAACCCCAATTTTTTATTACACCACTTTTTCCGCTTTGTGATAGATGGAGCTGTAATAGTCACAAACATATGGCTCACAATTTTAGACGAACAGCTGGTAACAGGTAGGTTTTTTAAACTAAAATACAGAAAGTAGGTACGTTTCAACATCTTATTTCGGTTGTTCCCATGTGATACATGTACCTTTGTGAACTTATCATTTCTGAGAACGCATGCTGTTACAGCGTGATTACCTGTAAATACCACATTAATGCAATAAATCCTCAAAATGATGTCCGTCAACCTCAATGCATTTGGCAATACGCGTAACGACATTCCGCTCAACAGCGAGTAGTTCGCCTTCCGTAATGTTCGCACATGTATTGACAATGCGCTGACGCATGTTGTCAGGCGTTGTCGGTGTATCACGATAGCAAATATCGTTCAACTTTCCCCGCAGAACGAAATCCGGGGACGTCAGATCCGGTGAACGTGCGAGCCATGGTATGGTGCTTCGACGACCAATCCACCTGTCATGAAATATGCTATTCAATACCGCTTCAACCGCACGCGAGCTATGTGCCGGATATCCATCATGTTGGAAGTACATCGCCATTCTGTCATGCAGTGAAACATCTTCTAGTAACATCGGTAGAACATTACGTAGGAAATCAGCATACATTGCACCATTTAGATTGCCATCGATAAAATGGGGGCCAATTATCCTTCCTCCCATAATGCCGCACCATACATTAACCTGCCAAGGTAGCTGATGTTCCACTTGTCGCAACCATCGTGGATTTTCCGTTGCCGAATAGTGCATATTATGCCGGTTTACGTTACCGCTGTTGGTGAATGACGCTTCGTCGCTAAATAGAACGCGTGCAAAAAATCTGTCATCGTCCCGTAATTTCTCATGTGCCCAGTGGCAGAACTGTATACGACGTTCAAAGTCGTCGCCATGCTACTTCTGGTGCATAGAAATATGGTACGGGTGCAATCGATGTTGATGTAGTATTCTCAACACCTACGTTTTTGAGATTCCCAATGCTCGCGCAATTTGCCTGCTACCGAGGTGCGGATTAGCCGCGACAGCAGCTAAAACACCTACTTGGGCATCATTTGTTGCAGGTCGTGGTTGACGTTTCACATGTGGCTGAACACTTCCTGTTTCCTTAAATAACTTAACTATCCGGCGAACGGTCCGGAAACTTGGATGATGTCGTCCAGGATACCGAGCAGCATACATAACACACGCCCGTTGGGCATTTTGATCACAATAGCCATACATCAACACGATATCGACCTTTTCCGCAATTGGTAAACGGTCCATTTTAACACGGGTAATGTATCACGAAGCAAATACCGTCCGCACTGGCGGAATGTTACGTGATACCATGTACTTATACGTTTGTGACTATTACAGCGCCATCTCTCACAAAGCAAAAAAAGTGATCCAACTAAAACATTCATATTTCTTTACGTACTACACGAATATGTAATAAAAAATGTGGGTTCCTATTTTAAAAAAACGCAGTTGATATCCGTTTGACCTATGGCAGCGCCATCAAGCGGGCCAACCATAGCGCCATCTGGTTTCTCCCTTCAAGCTAGACGAGTTTCGTTCTTTGTAGTTTTTTCGTTTGATGCTTATTTCATGAGATATTTGGCTCGGTCACTATCAATGGTCCGCCCTGTATATATGTGCATATCGCTATTCCATGACCTTTTCTCTCCACCTCAGTATAGGACAAAGAGAATATCATTTAATTTATCATCTTGTTTTAAGTTATGACGTCCTCCAAACCAATTACAAAGAAAACACACAGATCAGAAAAGACCTTTTGTTCCAGTTAAAAATTAGCAGTGGATTACTTCGGTTTACAAAATTGGTCATGAAGGTAAGCTGAGAATGCAACCAAACTGGCAAGCGAAAGGGAGGGCTGAATGGGGGGAAAGATGTCATAAAACTTGCAAAAATGTTTTCACTAAAGAGCTCGTGGCTGTACGGCCGGCTGAGAAAATTTTCTGGTGTGGAGTTTGCAGCGGCCACCAGCGCAGGCCGCCAGACGCCACCATCGACCAGGTGACCTCTGCGCATTGCAGCTCGCGCCTATGATCCACGGCGTATGTTGCTGCATACCCTGTGCCAACCGTAAATATTTTTTACTTTCATTCATTCATTCATTCATTTCGTATAAGCCATCTTTGGACCACGTTATTACAACTGTCTTGCTTTACGTGTTCTGATGCTTTTTACTTTAGTGGAAGTTTTCGTGCGAAACAGCTTCCATAAACTGAGTGAACACTTTGCAGTAACAACAGTGGCGTGTCAACTGGTCACTCAGTATACACGTGAGGAAATGTATGTAATTTTCCATTGAAATTAATATTTACCTGAAAATAAATAGGTTTGTACGTAAGTTCGTAGCAGTTTTAGTTTGGTATGTTAGCACGTATGTTTCTTAAAGAGCATTTTTCCAATTGTCATTTTTACTTTAAGTTCTTATACTGCTATTACGATGTCATATTGAATTTTGTAGCCCGCATCTCGTGGTCGTGCGGTAGCGTTCTCGCTTCCCACGCCCGGGTTCCCGGGTTCGATTCCCGGCGGGGTCAGGGATTTTCTCTGCCTCGTGATGGCTGGGTGTTGTGTGCTGTCCTTAGGTTAGTTAGGTTTAAGTAGTTCTAAGTTCTAGGGGACTTATGACCACAGCAGTTGAGTCCCATAGTGCTCAGAGCCATTTTTTTGAATTTTGTATATTCGCGGGTTATGAGTGTCATTTAAGAGTTAGAAATTGGTGTAGCAAGTGAAAAATTCTAACATTTGTGACATATTGCTTGCTTTGAGTTTAATAGAGGGGGCAAAGGTTGTTGAGGCGAAGAGGCACATGCTTGCCGTTTATGGGACGTGTGCCAGCTCGGGAATCACCTCAGAAACTGGTTTTCTTGTTTCGAGAAGGTTCATTTTGACATTAATGATTCTTCACAATCAGAGAGACTATGGGCCTTGATTAAGAGCGTTTGACTAATTTAATCTATGACAGTCCAACTCAGTGGACGCAGTAACTAACAAACATCATGAACTAAAACCATCTACTTACAGTAACTTTCTGGTTTGCAGCAGCATTCTGCCACGATATTTCGACCCAGAGACGTCCGGCAATCCTCAGGTGGGTAGGCGAAGTACTGAAAAGACCTGAAGCAGTTATGGTATTTATAGGGAATTCCGCGCATGCGAATCGTATTGGCGGTTTACGGCGCATGCCTTAGGAGGTGACATGCGCGAGGCAGCCAAGTTATGTGTGCTGACCTCAGTGGTGAATTAAGAACAAACTAATCGCTGAATATCGACTGAGCATGTCGATTCCGTTGTGACCGCATCATTTTAATAACAGGATTCCAATTTTTATCAATCTAAAAGCCGTTGTCATGATTCATTAAATTATCTGCAAGATGTATTTCCACGGGTTCCTTAATCACAGAGTCCCAGAAGCTGAAAACTGGTGCTAAAAGTTTGGTATTATTGTCTTCATTGAATGTCCAAGGGGAATGCAATGTTCTGCCACTGCCGATTTTAAAGGTTGCCGCAGACGGGTGTGTCTTTCGTGTTCTACACAGCGCTCCTGGACCGTGTCGTCTGACCTATATATGCAGAGCCACACTCACAGGGAACTTTATAAACTCCAGCCTTCCTCAATTGTAAATCGCCTTTAACGGATCCAACTAAGACACTGCTCTTTGCCTAAACAATCTGCCTATTTTAGAAGACACGTTCCCGACATATGGAAGGAACGTAGTTGATTTATAGTCGTCATCAGTCCCCTCAGAGCTTTGCTTCTTGTTATTATAATTGTGCATGGTCTTCCACACATCTAGTCTCTGTGCGACATTTGCATTCAGCGAGTGAGGCTTAAAAGACGGCTGTAAAGATCTAATTGAAAAAAAAATTCCAGGCAAAGCCCACTGTGCGTCCACGTTAGTTAACACACACACAAAAAAAAAGGTTTTACATCACCTCGGTTCCGAGAATTCCGGAGCCGCGCCCGGTAGCCGCGCGGTCATGGGCGTATGTCGCGGTCCGAGCGGCTCTCCCCGTCGGAGGTTCCAGACCTCCCTCGAGCATGGGTCTGTGTGTTGTCCTTTGCGTCAGTTAGTGTAAGTTAGATTAAGAAGTGTCTAAGCTTAGGGACTGATGATCTCAGCAGTTTGGTCCCATAAGAACTTGCCACAAATTTTTTTAAGAGTTCCAGAACATGTACAGAAAATTGGAATGGAGATAAATATAAACATCGTTTCCGCCCTTTTTATTGCTCATGAAGGCCACACATTGCATGCTGCACCCCCGCACAGGGAGACTTTCAGAGGTGGTGGTCCAGATTGCTGTACATACCAGTACCTCTAATACCCAGCAGTGCGTCCTCTTGCATTGATGCATGCCTGTATTCGTCGTTGCATACTATCCACAAGTTCATCAAGGCACTGTTGGTCCATAGTGTCCTCCTCCTCAACGGCGATTCGGCTTAGATCCCTCAGAGTGGTTGGTGGGTCACGTCGTCCATAAACAGCCCTTTTCAGTCTATCCCAGGCATGTTCGATAGGGTTCATGTCTGGAGAACATGCTGGCCACTCTAGTCGAGCGATGTCGTTGTCCTGAAGGAAGTCATTCACAAGATGTGCACGATGGGGACGCGAATTGCCGTCCATGAAGACGAATGCCTCGTCAAGATGCTGCCGATATGGTTGCACTATCGGTCGGAGGATGGCATTCACGTATCTTACAGTCGTTACCACGCCTTCCATGACCACCAGCGGCGTACGACGGCCCCACAGAATGTCACCCCAAAACAGCAGGGAACCTCCACCTTGCTGCACTCGCTGGATAGTGTGTCTAAGGCATGCAACCATGACCGGGTTGCCTCCAAATACGTATCTGACGATTGTCTGGTTGAAAGCATATGCGACACTCATCGGTGAAGAGAACGTGATGCCAGTCGTGAGTGGTCCATTCGGCATGTTGTTGGGCCCATCTGTACTGCGCTGCATGGTGTCGTGGTTGCAGAGATCGACCTCTCCATGGACGTCGGAAGTGAAGTTGCGCATCGCGCAGCTTATTGCGCACATTTTGAGTCGTAACACGACGTCCTGAAGCATTGTTAAACATGGCGGCGTTGTTGTCTGGGTTCCTCCGAGCCATAATCCGTAGGTAGCGGTCATCCACTGCAGTACCAGCCCTTGGACGGTCTGAGCGAGGCGTGTCATCGATAGTTCCTGTCTCTCTGTATTTCCTCCATGTCCGAACAACATAGCTTCGATTCACTCCGAGGCGCCTGGGCACTTCTCTTGTTGAGAGCCCTTCCTGGCACAAAGTAACAACGCGGACGCGATCGAACCGCGGTATTGACCATCTAGGCATGGTTGAACTATAGACAACACGAGCCGTGTACCTCCTTCCTGGTGGAATGACTGGAACTGATCGGCTGTCGGACCCCCTCCGTCTAATAGGCGCTGCTCATGCATGATCGTTTACATGTTTGGGCACTTTTAGTGACATCTCTGAACACTCAAAGGGACTGTGTCTGTGATACAAAATACACAGTCAACGCCTATCGTCAGGAGTTCTGGGAACCGGGGTGATGCAAAACTTTTTTAGATTGTGTGTATTTTGTATCATGAGGCATAAAGAAGGTGTTGTTACTATGAACTGCTTCCTAGACGTGTGTCATTTGCAATGACTGTGATACCGTGTAGTTGCAGTGTAAGACGACTGACCAACATGACTGCATTAAGATCAAATTCAAATTGCTCTGAGCACTATGGGACTTAACTTCAGAGGTCATCAGTCCCCTAGAACTTAGTACTACTTAAACCTAACTAACCTAAGGACATCACACACATCCATGCCCGAGGCAGGATTCGAACCTGCGACCGTAGCAGTCGCGCTGTTCCAGACTGTAGCGCCTAGAACAGCTCGGCCACCCCGGCCGGCTTGCATTAAGTGCTACTGTATTATGACACCCGCCCATACTCGGCTGACTTAACAGAAGAAGTTACCATAATCTTTTGCCCTTAGCTGTTTATCATTCTCGCCATTTCTCGAATGACCATCAAGGAAATTCCTTTCTGGACGAAATGCGTTTCAAAATTCGCTTGATGTCATCTTCAATAAACTTAGGAGAAAACTTCAAAAAATATATCCATTGCGCTAAGCAAATAAGTGACAAATTGTGATGATAATGTAACGGCGAGAGACTGTTTTAACATAACAAAAACTATTCACAATATCAGCCCGTCCAAAACTTCACAAATTAGATATTACGCTTTTGACCTCAAACGATATACATCTACGTGCACTTATGTGTCATACTCAAGCCGAGTTTCATGACTGCCACGAAAGAATGAAACTCTGCCAGTGAGAGCAAACACGTGCATATATCGATATAACTTATTATTCTGAGCCTCATATTAACCAGGCAACTTCACAAAGAGCTAAAAGTTATGTAGAGAACTGGTAGACAGAATGCTGCTTGATATTTCATTTCTGTATATAAGCTTATTTCGGTTTAATTGTCTCCGTCAGTACATTTGCAAACACTCGCGTTTATTTATGTTTCCCATAATACATAATTTATACAGCCTTTTTACACTGGATGTTGTACTCACATCCTGACGCTGTAGATGGGCATGTGTCGACTTTGAGTAAAGTATTACTGCTTCCCATAATTGTTGGATGTAATATTTTTCCAGTAACGTTTTAAAGTTGTTCGATGATTTGGTGTTGCGCGTATATTATAATACGTTTTTTTTTTTTATTTTTGCACCCATAGAACTTTAAGTCTGACAGATAATTGTTTACTCAAACATATTTATGTCGTTTCGGGTCGGGTGTCTACGGAACCGTTATTGAGTTGTTTGTAATCTTTGAGGTTTTGGTTATCCGTTATCCCTGTATAAAACTTCAATTTTTTTTAACTCTGTGTGCTTGAACTCGGTTTGTTAATTTAGTATATCATGGGGATAGTCTTTAATGTGTATATATATTTCAAATTCCTCCAAAATATTCATGATCGGACCTTTTGGGATTTTGTGCAGTATTTGTAGTGCATTTTCAATGTGACTAGAAACATAAAAACACTGGTATCAACAAGTGTGTTGATCTGCAATTTAATAAATATTACACTTTCAGGTATATTGAATACTGAATCGAAATGGTGCGAAGACTTACTATTCAGAAGTTTTCTTAAGAATTCATTACGAACATGGTCCCAAATTAGGCAAATCAGATACTCGTTTTGGCACCATGTGTTAACAGGGACAGAAGAATAACCAGTACTCCAGCAGCGACAGCATCGCCCTGTCCCAATCTGACTGCTGCCGTTATGCAGCAGCGCTGCTCAGTTTCCGGTGGAGTACTTCTTAAACTGCGTGTTTTATTCTCTCTGTTAATACATATCGCTAAAACGAATATAGCACTAGTCTGATTCCGGACCACTCTAGCGAATGGGCACATAAAATAACGCTTTTCGACTCATTTTGTTTTAATGGGAAACAAACTGACACTTTCCATTGGCACTGGCCGTCGCATGAAAGAAGTGATGAGCACTATTTGTATGGCCTGACTCCAGCTACATATTGCAAAAAATGAGACTGCAGATATCTGCCGAAACACCAGAGAAAATAAGCCTGACGTCTCTTAGGAGAGACACCCAATATACAGGGTGTTACAAAAAGGTACGGCCAAACTTCCAGGAAACATTCCTCACACACAAATAAAGAAAAAATTTACGTGGACATGTGTCCGGAAATGCTTACTTTCCATGTTAGAGCTCATTTTATTACTTCTCTTCAAATCACATTAATAATGGAATGGAAACACACAGCAATAGAACGTACCAGCGTGACTTCAAACACTTTGTTATAGGAAATGTTCAAAATGTCCTCCGTTAGCGAGGATACATGCATCCACCCTCCGTCGCATGGAATCCCTGATGCGCTGATGCAGCCCTGGAAAATGGCGTATTGTATCACAGCCGTCCACAATACGAGCTCGAAGAGTCTCTACATTTGGTACCAGGGTTGCGTAGACAAGAGCTTTCAAATGCCCCCATAAATAAAAGTCAAGAGGGTTGAGGTCAGGAGAGCGTGGAGGCTATGGAATTGGTCCGCCTCTACCAATCCATCGGTCACCGAATCTGTTGTTGAGAGGCGTACAAACACTTCGACTGAAATGTGCAGGAGCTCCATCGTGCATGAACCACATGTTGTGTCGTACTTGTAAAGGCATATGTTCTAGCAGCACAGGTAGAGTATCCCGTATGAAATCATGATAACGTGCTCCATTGAGCGTAGGTGGAAGAACATGGGGCCCAATCAAGGCATCACCAGCAATGCCTGCCCAAACGTTTACAGAAAATCTGTGTTGATAACGTGATTGCACAATTGCGTGCGGATTCTCGTCAGCTCACACATGTTGACTGTGAAAATTTACAATTTTATCACGTTGGAATGAAGCCTCATCCGTAAAGAGAACATTTGTACTGAAATGAGGATTGACACATTGTTGGATGAACCATTCGCAGAAGTGTACCCGTGGAGGCCAATCAGCTGCTGAAAAATCAAATGGCTCTGATCACTATGGGACTTAACATCTGTGGTCATTAGTCCCCTAGAACTTAGAACTACTTAAACCTAACTAACCTAAGGACATCACACACATCCATGCCCGAGGCAGGATTCGAACCTGCGACCGGAGCGGTCACGCGGTTCCAGACTGAAGCGCCTAGACCGCACGGCCACAGCGGCCGGCCTCAGCTGCTGATAGTGCCTGCACACGCTGTACATGGTACGGAAACAGCTGGTTCTCCCGTAGCACTCTCCATACAGTGACGTGGTCAACGTTACCTTGTACAGCAGCAGCTTCTCTGACGCTGACATTAGGGTTGTCATCAACTCACGAAGAATTGCCTCGTCCATTGCAGGTGTCCTCGTCGTTCTAGATCTTCCCCAGTCGCGAGTCATAGGCTGGAATGTTCCGTGCTCCCTAAGACGCCGATCAATTGCTTCGAACGTCTTCCTGTCGGGACACCTTGGTTCTGGAAATCAACGTACCGCGCCACGGCTATTGCCCCGTGCTAATCCATACATCAAATGGGCATCTGCCAACTCCGCATTTGTAAACATTGCACTGACTGCAAAACCACGTTGGTGATGAACACTAACCTGTTGATGCTACGTACTGATGTGCTTGATGCTAGTACTGTAGAGCAATGAGTCGCATGTCAACACAATCACCGAAGTCAACATTACCTTCCTTCAATTGGGCCAACTGGCGGTGAATCGAGGAAGTACAGTGCATACTGACGAAACTAAAATGAGCTCTAACATGGAAATTAAGCGTTTCCGGACACATGTCCACATAACATCTTTTCTTAATTTGTGTGTGAGGAATGTTTCCTGAAAGTTTGGCTGTACCTTTTTGTAACACCCTGTAATTCTTCTACTGGGCCCTTGGTGATTGGCCAGGTTACGTTTCAATTATGGAAATATTGCAAGAAGTCTTAAGTTTCACTCCAATGGACAAGCATGGAAATTCATCTGCGCGGTTCTAGGCGCTTCAGTCTAGGACCGCGCGACCGCTACGGTCGCAGTTTCGAATCCTGCCTCGGGCATGGATGTGTGTGATGTCCTTAGGTTAGTTAGGTTTAAGTAGTTCTAAGTTCTAGTCGACTGATGACCTAAGATGTTAAGTCCCATAGTACTCAGAGCCATTTGAACCAAATTCATCTGCAGTTTCCATCTTATGTTGTGATGAAGTACATACTACCGTAACTTTACGGCAGTAGCCTTTGTTAGTGATAGCAGGGCGGGAATTTCGTTTTACAAAGGTAGTATGTGTGGAAGCTGAGGAGAAGGTGGTGTTAACCCAATACAGCCTTACCTACCAAATAACTAGTTGTGGATGGTATTCATGGCGTAAGGCTTGTTAAAGATAGAGTAATCCACATGGCTCTAATGGGAAACGATGCGTTTGATCCAACCGTCACAGAAAATCAAACGCATCGTTTCCCATTAGAGCCATGTGGATTACTCTATCTTTAACAAGCCTATATTCGTGTTATACTGCTGGGTGCTGATTGGGAGTGCAGTGGAGACTAGTAGAAATATATAATGGGCGATCAAAAAGTTTCCGTCTGAAGGAGTTGCTGCAGCATACATGTAACGTACCGCGACTCTGATGCGGGTATGTAAACGTCGACATGCAGGCAACGGATTAGTGTGGCATTCGTGTCTTTCTGACGTGCATGCGGTAAATGCAGAAACGTGAACTATAGTGAGGTTATTACCAAATGCCCTCAACCGGGACCAAGGAGCCATTATTCTTTTCTCGGGTGCCGAAGGACAAATAACTGGAAAACATCCCTCGGAGAACGAAGAATGTGTATCGGGCAGCACGTCTGTCTAAAACCGCTGTTGTTGAATGAAAACTGCGACAAGAGGTGCATCTGCGTTATGACAACGCACGTCCCCATGTCGAAAATGTCGTAACGCAGAAGTTACGCGAATTCAATTGGGAGACACTCGAGCACCCGCCCCGTAGTCCTGATATTTCCCCATGCGACTATCACGCCTTCCGTCCCTTTAAAAAGTCTATTGCTGTTGGGCGAGGATGTGTAGCAGGCAGGACTTCTTCACGCACCAGGACACGGTCCTGTACCAATCGGGTACCTTCAGCCTGGTGCGTTAGTGGGATCGTTGCCTCAGCGGTCACGATGATTTTGCCTGATTGGTATACAGATTCTGGACTGTGTGGCCTTCGAACGGACGCTTTTTGATTGCTCACTATATGTTTCCCATTGAGCGATAGACATTTGGAATTCAACTGAATGTAATCATATTGATGGTTCAAATGGCTCTCAGCACTATGGGACTTAACATCTGAGGTCATCAGTCCCCTAGAACTTGGAACTACTTAAACCGAATTAACCTAAGGACATCACACACATCCATGCGCGAGGCAGGATTCGAACCTGCGACCGTAGCGGTCGTGCGGTTCCAGACTGAAGCACCTAGATCCGCTCGGCCACACCGGCCGGCTAAATCATATTGATACAGAGCTAGTTACCTTTCATTATTGTCTCACGGGTCAAGTGAAGCCTAGAGACTCTACCGGCCGGAGTGGCCGAGCGGTTCTAGGCGCTACAGTCTGGAACCGCGCGACCGCCACGGTCGCAGGTTCGAATCCTGCCTCGGGCATGGATGTGTGTGATGTCCTTAGGTTAGTTAGATTTAAGTAATTCTAAGTTCTAGGGGACTGATGACCTCAGATGTTAAGCCCCATAGCGCTCAGAGCCATTTAAACCATTTTTTTAGGACCAGAAATGTGTGGACGCTAACTGCCGAGACAGGAAGTTTATTTATTTATTATATTTATTTATTTATTTATTGTTCCGTGGGACCAAATTAAGGAGAAGTCTCCATGGTCATGGAACGAGTCAATACATGAAATTATAACACGATATTAGAAACAGATAAAATGAAATATAAAAAAACATATTCAGGTGACAAGTCGTAAGTTTAAATGAAGAAAATCAACAATGTAACACTGGAATTTGCTTAATTTTTTAGCTCTTCCAGGAGCTCCTCGAGAGAATAGAAGGAGTGAGCCATGAGGAAACTCTTCAGTTTAGACTTAAAAGTCTTTGGGCTACTGCTAAGATTTTTGAGTTCTTGTGGTAGCTTATTGAAAATGGATGCAGCAGAATACTGCACTTCTTTCTGCACAAGAGTCAAGGAAGTGCATTCTACATGCAGATTTGATTTCTGCCTAGTATTAACTGAGTGAAAGCTGCTAACTCTTGGGAATAGGCTAATATTGCTAACAACAAAAGACATTAAAGAAAATATATACTGTGAGGGCAATGTCAGAATTCCCAGATTTTTGAATAGGGGTCGACAAGAGGTTCTCGAACTTACACCACATATAGCTCTAACAGCCCGTTTTTGAGCCAAAAATACTCTTTTTGAATCAGAAGAATTACCCCAAAAAATAATACCATACGACATAAGCATATGAAAATATGCGAAGTAGACTACTTTTCGTGTTGAAGTGTCACTTATTTCAGATACTGTTCTAATGATAAATAAAGCAGCATTTAGCTTCTGAACAAGATCCTGGACATGGGCTTTCCACAACAGCTTACTATCTATCCGAACGACTAGGAACTTGAACTGTTCCGTCTCGCTTATAATATGCCTATTCTGTCTGATCAAAATATCGGTTCTTGTTGAATTGTGAGTTAGAAACTGTAAAAACTGAGTGTTACTGTGATTTAGCATCAAATTATTTCCCACAAGCCACGAACTTATTTCATGAACTACATTATTTGTTACTGTTTCAATATTACACACAAGATCCTTCACTATCAAGCTGGTGTCATCAGCAAACAGAAATATTTTTGAATCACCTGTAATATTAGAAGGCATATCATTTATATAAATAATAAACAACAGTGACCCCAGCACCGACCCTTGGGGAACGCCCCACTTAAAAGTGCCCCATTGGGACTGAACATCACTACCACTCTCAATATTGCGGAGAATTACCCTCTGCTTTCTTTTCTCAAAGTAAGAGGCGAACCAATTGTAAGCTACTCCCCTTACTCCATAATGGTCCAACTTCTGCAGTAATATTTTGTGGTCAACACAGTCAAAAGCCTTCGTTAAATCAAAGAAAACACCTAGCGTTCGCAACCTTTTATTTAATCCGTCCAAAACCCCACAGAGAAAAGAGAATATAGCATTTTCAGTTGTTAAACCATTTCTAAAACCAAACTGAACATTTGACAGCAAATTATGTGAATTTAAATGCTCCAGTAACCTTGTATATACAACCTTCTCGATAACTTTAGCAAACACCGATGGCATAGAAATAGGTCTAAAATTGTCAACATTATCAATGTCTCCCTTTTTATAAAGTGGCTTCACTACCGAGTACTTTAATCGGTCAGGAAACCGACCACTCCTAAAGGAAAAGTTACAGATATGGCTGAGAACTGGGCTAACATACATAGAACAATACTTCAGTATTCTGCTAGATACCCCGTCATATCCATGAGAGTTCTTTGTCTTTAGTGATTTAATTATTAACTCAATCTCCCTCTTGTCAGTATCATGGAGGAGCATTTCAGGTAACAGTCTCGGAACACTTTTTTCTAAGAGCGCTATATGATTCCCTGTTGGGACTAGGTTTCTATTTAGTTCACCTGCTATATTCAGAAAGTGATTATTAAATACTGTACATATATGCGACTTATCAGTAACACGGACATTCCCACTACGCACTGATTCTATAGCCTCGACCTGTCTCTGCAGACCAGCAACTTCCTTTACGATTGACCATATGGTTTTAATTTTATCTTGAGACTTAGCTATTCTATCTGCATACCACATACTTTTTGCCTTCCTAATAACATTTTTAAGCACCTTACAATACTGTTTGTAATGGGCTGCTGCATTTAGATTTTGACTGTTTCTAACGTTTTGATATAATTGCCACTTTGTTCTACAAGATATTCTTATCCCTCTAGTCAGCCACCCAGGCTGCCTGTTTGTGCTAGTAGCCTGTTTTAAACGTTCTAACGGAAAGCAACTTTCAAAGAGCATGAGGAAAGTCTTGAGAAAAGCATTATATTTATCGTCTACTGTATCAGCGCTATAAACATCTTGCCACTCTTGTTCCTTTATAAGGTTTACAAAGGTCTCTACAGCAACTGGATCAGCTTTCCTGAAAAGCTGATGACTATATTTAACACGTGTTGCAGCACAAAAATCTTTTAAAGTTAAAATTTGCGCATCATGATCTGAAAGGCCATTCACCTTTTTGCTAACAGAATGCCCTTCTAGTAATGAGGAATGAACAAAAATGTTGTCTATGGTTGTTCTACTGTTCCCTTGCATTCTCGTTGGAAAGAACACGGTTTGCATAAGATTATATGAATTAAAGTGGTCTACCAGCATCCTCTTCCTTGCACAATCACCTATACAATTAATACTGAAGTCACCACATATAACTAACTTTTTGTATTTCCTATAAAGTGAACCAAGAACCTCCTCTAGCTTTAGCCAAAATGTTGTGAAATCGGAGTCTAGGGATCTATAAATAACAACAGTTAGAAGTTTAGCTCCGTTAAATTTAACCACACCTGCACAACATTCAAACACCTTTTCAGTGCAGTACTTTGAAACATCAGTTGACTCAAATGGGATGCCGTTTTTCACATACATGGCTACTCCCCCACACCGCAAAGAGCTCCTCGAAAAGCTGTCAGCCAACCTGTATCCTGGTAAAGGAAGCCTCTGAATTATCTCCTTATTTAAGAAGTGTTCAGATATACCAATAATTTCAGAGTCAACATCTATAAGCAGTTCACTAACTTTATCTCTAATACCTTGTATATTTTGATGAAATATACTAATTCCCTCATTACTCGGATACCTAAGCTTTGTCAAAAGTGATTCCCTTGTTAGAGAGACTTCCCTTAAGCAGGAATACCTATCAGCTGACTTCAATCTAAAAAAGGTGCAGCTCTAACACCCACTACTGCAGGAATTTTCCCATGAGTGATCCCACCAACCCCACCTATGCTGTCACCTATAAGCTTTGCCAACCTCCCCTTCCCATACCTGTTGAGGTGCAGGCCATGTCTAGTGAAACCCGTCCTGCTGATAGACTCCACCGATACCACTGAAATGTGACCCATGCTTTCTGTCATCAGCGCACCCCAAAGTCTCATGTTATTACGCCTGACGGCTGTATTAAGATGAGGCCGATCGTGACGCTGAAACAGTTCCACGAAATGCGCATTCGTGTTGCCAGTCTGAGTGGCTATCTTTTCCAGCTCACCATCTATGTTATACTCCCCATCCCTATCAATACTATTACCAGCCCCACCCACAATCACTACGTGATCCTCTTTAGTAAAATCCCTACATAACCCCCCTATGTTAACAGTCACCTGAGCCAACCCTGCATTAGGCTTCACAATGCCGGTGACCTGGTACTCACTCCCCAGCACTTCCTGCAACTGCTGGCCTACACCTCTGCCATGAGAACTACCTAACAGCAGAACCTTCTTCTTCCTCTTCGATTTTGCAACTGTTCTAGGCACAGTAACTACTGAGGTCTGCTGCATACTTCCTACATCTACAGCTACTAGAGATTCCTCTCCACTAGACTCTGACAGTTGGTCATATCTGTTGTAAACACCAGTAGTAAAACTATCTGAAAATCTTCGTCTCCTAACAAAGCATGTTTCCGAAAAGACTCTAATAGAACGTCAATGATACGTATTAGGAATTTTTTCATCTTTTAGGAACAACAGCCGGCCTGGGTGGCCGAGCGGTTCTAGGCGCTACAGTCTGGAACCGCGCGACCGCTACGGTCGCAGGTTCGAATCCTGCCTCTGGCATGGATGTGTGTTATGTCCTTAGGTTAGTTAGGTTTAAGTAGTTCTAAGTTCTAGGGGACTGATGACCTCGGATGTTAAGTCCCATAGTGGTCAGAGCCATTTGAACCATTTTTAGGAACAACAAATCAGTACGGAAAAGTTTTAAGAGGGAATTAATTTGCTGTGGTTGTGTAATGTTCAGATGTTTTCACTCTTACTTCATTTAGAACTGTTTTTATACCATTTTACGACTTCTTAATAAATTTCTCAAATTTGTCCATCGTGGTGTCAACCGTAAGGTCGCTAGTCTTCAAGTCCATTAGTTGTTCTGTTTCTGCTCTATTTATGCAACCCAGGGTTTTTCGTTTAAGCAAAAGCACATGAGCAATAGTATCATGAAACAATCTCCTATATTTAATTTCTTCCTTCACAAAGTGACCACGTTACTACTGAGCTACTTGGCTATATCTGCAATCACCTCTCTCTCATTGTCATATGCGCTGGGAGTTCCTGCATTGATGTTGCTGGTTTACGACATTTCATTTTACACTTATGCCACTTCACTTCAACGAACACATTTGGAGCTATATGTAATTTATATTTTCATCTTATTACTATCGACGAACCGATGTGCTTACGCTGTATTATGATTGGAATGTGTACCCGCTATATGACTGGTATGTATGCACTTTAAATTTTCGAAGATTAGTTGACGACAGCAGGTTTCTATCGAAACCGGTCATCGTGAAATAAATATTTAGACACCTTGGCTTCAGAAGAATTTTTTTTTCAATCAAATCGGCCGATCGCTCCTATCACATTAACATTTTAACCCGTATGTTGAAGGGGTTATAAGTCTTAGCCATCGGTATAGCAATGAGAGAAAAATGAATGCAGGCGTGATTCATTAGCTCTGGAGTAACGTGGTCACTTTGTGAAACGAAGGCTACCTTAGCTGTTCGCTCCACTCGTTGGAGCCCTAGCAAACTTTGAATTGTTTTTACCTGTTCCCTGGTCAAGCTACAAGCACCCAGATCGGGAACTTGTTACGAAATCTTAAGAAAACTTCTCCATCACAGAAAAAGTGAATTAGGCAAGGCAAAAAGTTGAAGGTGGAAAACATGAAGTTGCAAAACTACACACTTTTCAATACCAGCATCTTTCTGTTTCTGGCAACATAACCGTTAATTTTTTGCTAATACGATTTTTTTATAAATGTGTAGTATTGAATAATATGTTAAGTTGATTTCTTTAACCATTTTCTCTCACTGGCGTTTCCGTTCTATCACGCTAGTCCTCAAACTCTGCCTGAGTATGACATAGTACTGCGTATACAGTAGGTAAAGACGGCTTTAAGGTCAAAAGTCCGTAAAATCTTACTACTTCGTGAAGATTGGGGCAGGCCTATGTTGCAGACATTCCTTTGTTATACAAAAATATACTTTCGTTGTACGGCTATGATGATAAGTTACAATTCACTTGTAGTAATATACTGCATAGACTTTAAGATTTTATCGTTAGTTTATTGAACGTAACACATGAACATAATAGAGATAAGTACCACGATCAATACACATTATCTGATGAAAAAATATCCGGACACCCCTAATAATGTGGGACTGATCACTAGATATCAATGGAAGCGGGCCCACCTGAAGCAGGTGGGGAGTATTGCGTTGTCAGAAGAGAAACAGGAGCAGTGGAATTGGTCAGTCAAGAGAGTTCAGAG